>NW_026639377.1:2592500-3792500 GCF_028554395.1 Pezoporus wallicus
TCATTAGGGTAGGATCTAATTTTCTGATCTGCATAGGGTTCTGCCTGCAAAATCTTGTGTATTCAAATGCACCTGGTTCAGACTGATCCCAAATAACACAGCCATATCCTTCCAGTAATCCAACCATATGAGTTTCTTAAAAAAATAACGAAGCAACATTACCACAGGGCACAATTATTTACAGCATGTTAGGATATGTGTTAAAAATACATGCAGAACCACTGTCAAAAGAAAAATAGTAAAACTTTGCTATTTTCAGGCATTATTTGTCCACAAACTCTTTATGATTTTTCCAAGTCTCTTCTTAAAGGCTACCAATGAGGGACAACAAATCACATTGTACTGTAAACCAAACAATTTCTCTTTCCCTTCCTACCAGTGTATCAATAATATTTCAAAATCCTGACAACCAAGCCAGTAGTTTACCACAGTTAAACGTGTAAAAAATATTCAACCAAAGGGATTAGAGGCACAACAGACAAGGCAAGATCTGTGCATCACAGTGCTGGTCACCAACAAAAAAAGAGATGTCTGCATAATTTAAGCCATTTTCTGATCACCTACATTTCACTTGCAACGGGTATCACTAATTTGCCATGAAATCAATCCTGCAACTCCTTTTCCATTTCTTTTGGCTGGCATTCAGCTCTTCAAAACACTCAACTCTTCTTAACAGGGGCAGGAGCCATATTTTCTTTTGTGTCCCATGGCATTGAAAAGAAGTCTGGTCCTCCACAAATTAATATTAATTTCAGGTCAGCTACTGAAGTAGTGGACAAAGCAACATTTTAGTCCTCGTTTTCAGAATCGATACTTCAGCATTAAATGCCCAGATCTGCTGCTGCAACAGTCTGAGAAGATACTGAAGCTCCTAATGCTAAATAAAATTGATGGTTGAAGGTGAGAAAATGCTTTCCTGGGGAGGGGGTGCTTCAAAAACACCATCAAGCACAATCAGCCTCCGTATTTCTGGCAACTGTTCTTTTCATCTTGCAGGAGGTTGATGGAAGTGCCTAATAACAGTTTAGCGTTTTGCTGATTAAATCTACCTAGTAAACTCATAGAGGAAGTTTTCTGACCCCAGAGAGACAAGGTGGGGTCATTGAAACCTTCGCTGCAGCATTACATCATGCACTCAGACATGCATTATGGTCCCCAGGATGGGCTTAACCCCTCCAGGCCCTGCAGGGTCTCTCCCTGGGCATAAAGTCATTTGGCTCCTTGAACCACTAGAGGGACTTTGAAATATATGGTCTGGACTTTGTCCCTTCCAAGAGAACCACAGTTTTGACAATGTCCCAGTCGAGATATGGAGCAAACCATATGGCTTGTGTAGGAGTCAAACCTAAATCAAATTCCATGCAAAAACCTCAAAGTTTCTAGAAATTTAGAAATGGCCATTTTATACCTGCGGGGACAACTCGGTTTCTAATTTCTCTCCATCTTCTAATTGTCAACGTTGGCACTAATCTTACTCCCTTTTGAAGCACTAAGAAGCAGGTAATGTGAGCACTGTCTTGTTAAGTTCTCTAAAACCTGCTCTCTGAAAAGCACAGAAATCGCCTGTATGAAGGTGGTAGTGGGAACAAAAAGCAGGGAGGAAAGGTAATTGGCCCTAGCTCATATGACACCTTGTGGCAGAGCAGGCAGTGAAATCCAGCCCAAAATGTAACACAGAAACAGGCTAAGTTCTTCTAACATCCACTGCTAATGCAGTTTAGGTCAGATTTGCAGGCAGATTTATACTGTTTTTTAAATCAATATAATAGCATTTTGCATCCCATGCCATGCTTCATTCTGGTATCCCAAAGTGGCTTGTATTAGGTTATTTAAAAATGGCAACAAGACTTACAGCAAACTATCTCTTGTCACAGTTGGGGAGCCCACAACACTAGAAGTTAAAGCTATACAGCAAAGCTCATCCTATGCAGTTTTGCCTACTAGCTCCTCCTCCTTCAGCTTCAAGGATATTAATGATTTCTCTGGAGCACCTGTATGGAGCTGTTAAGTTGTGGTGCTCATTCAATGGCCATCTACTGATTAAGGAAGTTTGCTTTCTCAGCAAAGTTTAAATGTAAATAACTTTCTGTAGGGCATAGCCGCTAATGATGAACACATTGCCTTAGTTATTTGTTGCTCTTATCCTCTTAGGTGAGGAGAAAACCTCTGTGTGTGTTCCTGACCCATTTGCATGTCTCCTTGATCTGCTGAGTCGGTGTGGCAACTTGCTAGACAATGCTCTGCATTATGTGAGGCAACTTGCATTAACACTGCCATCCACAACAGAACTGGTGCTCTGACAGGCACTAAACCACAGCAAAGAGAAGAAAAGAATGGAAAACATTAGCCATAATGAAAGATTGAATATTAAAAAGTCTTCAGCTAATATAGTTGATCTGGTAGCTCTTCTCCAGTTCAAGCCAATTCCTAGTTTGTTAAAAATGAACCCAAACTACAAACCAACAACCAACCGCATAACAGGCAGCCATACAAAAGAGTGAGGTTTAAAACTCTGACCAAACAAAAGTTGATTTGTTAAGCATCTTGCCCAGTTGTCACGATTATATCAAAAAAGCAGAACTGTGTTCCATTAATGAGCATCTAAAGGGATGTTTGACATGGCTGGTTTTATTTGTACTTGACACGAGGCTCTTAAATGACGTATCTGGGCATCATTTATTAATCCATGCCTGGTTTGTTTTCATGCCATGTCAGAGAATCTAAAAGGAAAATGGGTGCTTTGCTTTATCTCTGCAATTCTTTGTTTGGATGTTTGTTTGTTTTCAAAGCTTGCTTGTTTGATTAATAAGGCCAGCATCATGCAGAATAAAAGAGGGATGTATGCCATTAGTTCTTTGAACAGTAAAATGTCCTCCTGGCTCACTGACTATTTCTCTATTTTAGCAATCATTTTCAAATTTACTTCCATGTGCTTTATAGGGAGAAGAAAAGTTGATTCCCATTTGAACAAGCTCAATTTGAACAAGCTCCAATTTAACAAGATCAAGTTCAAGTCAGTAATAATTCAAATCAACGTGTTTACATCAAAATAAATCAGGGGGACAAGCAGGTAAGATGTGATATTTTTCTAGATGGTCATACTGCTTGAGTGTCATCACATCTTCATTAAAATCAGTGGAAACCTTCACCAGTGAAATCAGTTATCACTATAAATAGGCAGACATCAAATTAATGGGGATACTCTATATGTAGCTAATTGTAAAACAAACTCATTACCCAATTTCAGTATCTTTCTGAATTGTGACACTCATGGTTTTCAGACTTAAAAAAAAGGCTTTGTGTTTTAATATGGTGGCAAATGGAAAGAATTATGACTTGCCAAGCAAGAAGTCCAACTCCACAGAACAGGAGAAGTCATATTATTCCTGGAGCTCCATCTTCTTCCAGACACAGCCATGAAGCAAAATCTGTGTCTGTAAAATTTGACTTCATTACTCAAGCCATTTTCCACATTGGTGGTATCTTCTGCAGTGCTTCAGCAGTCAAAGGAAGATAAAAGACTAATACGCATTTTTCAGTGCTCTACATAGAGGAAAACAATCTTTCCTGACTTCCACAATTAAATAATACATCTCCTGTAGTATATTACAATTATAATAGCATGGTTGTTGCTGACTGTTGTGAAAGATATTCAAGATGGTTTGGTTTTTGTTTTTCATTTTTTAATCAGGCAATTTTTAATAAATCATACATGCTACCTATAAATTATAACTCTTGATTTCATTAATAAAGGCCAA
The DNA here is from genome assembly GCF_028554395.1 of Pezoporus wallicus. Taxonomy (NCBI): domain Eukaryota; kingdom Metazoa; phylum Chordata; class Aves; order Psittaciformes; family Psittacidae; genus Pezoporus; species Pezoporus wallicus. The sequence goes on from NW_026639377.1 coordinate 2,596,259, forward strand.
ACAGTGATCATAATATAAATTAGAATAATTTACAGGAGCATAAATGAATGGTTGTCTGCTACTGAATAATAATTCTTCACTAACATTACCAAAGATCAGTAGTTCATTTATGAAAGATTTTTAACTTTTTAACAAAGAAAATCTACAAGTTACATACAGGGCAGAACTGTGAGTCAATAAACTTAAGCCTCAAGTTAGAACAAGTTTGAGAACTGAAAATACACCAAGAAAATAAAATGTTGATTTTTCTTTAGTGAAAAATTGTTTTCCACCTGAAAAAATGGGGAAAACTCAGTTTTCCCTTGAAGAAATTTGACAGTTTTACAGGCAGTCCCTGCAGAATAGGAGCAAATGAGATGTTATTAGTAGCTAGTTACCCAGTGGCACTCTGAGCTGCCATTGGTCAGTGGGAAATGCCTGATGTGCTGGTAAGTGATGTGATACCAAGATTTATAGATCTGTTTTTTTTATTGAAGCACTATCTGCAGGGCTTAGACTATGTTGACATGTGCCCTGTCAGGCGCTTTGCTTCTCAGGCCCCTATCTTCCTATAAGAGTGCACATCTTGATTAACTAGTCTAACCAACCCAACATCTGGTCTCTAACAGGAGCAAGACATGCATGCTCTCAGGAGAATAAACCCTACCATTCTCCTATTTTTAATTCCTGCATTTTCAAAAGATTTGCAATACTTGCAGAAGAGGAATGATTTGTTGATGGAGAGCAGATGTCAGGTTTCCTTCCAAACAGAGATTAAAAGCACTGTCTTCAGTGCAAAACTAAGCAAACAGTCATCAAACACATCACCAGCCACTAGAGACAAGACAATTCAAAAGGAGTAGCCAAGAAATGCAGAAAGAGCTGAAGCAGTTGCTGACACAGACTATGGACTGGTAATTTAGCTCAGTAAAACTGGTAACTTTTAAGAACTTTTTTGACATTTCAGATTTGATGATCAAATCTGTTATTCCCCCAGTGATCCTAGTGAGGAAATCACATCAGCTTCTGCCCTTGATTTTGTATACTTTTGAGATGCAGCGAGGAGGATTGACATAAAGAAATGTTATTTTGGCTTAGCTGTGTAGTAAACCACCAATATTTTTGCTGCTAAACTATTATTTTATGGAATATAACAATCAATGAAGAAGGTGCAGCTGATTCGTCTGTAAGGATCTGTAAGGTCTGGATCTCTGCTTTAATGCAGTTCTTGTGACTGAGCCAGCTGCTGAGGATACAGCTAGGACCAGGTGTTTCAGAGATGAATACTTCTTGCACAGACACAGGGCTACAAACAAAGATTAAATAAATAATATAACCCATCTCATCAAGTCCTGAATTCCTGCCTTGAGCCTACAGGCTCATCTGGACAGGTGAAATACCACAAGAAAGATGTTGTGGGGAAAAGACAAAATGTCTGGAAGAGCCTTTGCAGGCAAAAGATGCAAACTGTGCAGCTGCTATCTTCATTTGCTAGAAATTACTCTTGCTACGTTTTATCTGCTGTTGCTTTAATAACTTTTTCACTGAGCTGTAGGGAGCTGTATAAACAGATTATGCTTCCGAATATACCCTCACATATATTGAAGGGACCTTCATTGCTCCAATTGCCTCAAGTTATTTGAAAAGGAGGAAAGAAAAGGTGTTTGAGCGTGCATGTCAGCGTCTGATTCCAAGAACCTACACAGGTAAAGCATTTTTAGGTGCCAGTTTTCAGCCTAAGAAGCAATTTCCACCTTCCATACCTACACCCCCCTCCACTTCCCCGTTGAACTCACCTGCCTCTTGCTGATGCTAATCTGCTTTACACTGTCTGGGATGTTCTCATTTTTGACACACAAGATATCAGCAAGAGATTCTTAGGTACCAAAACCTGACTTACAGCCTTTAAAAGGTTACACATTTGCAGAAATGATATCATAGTCCTGCCTCTCAGTGTAGCCTGTAACTCACTTGTCTTCAAAATGTCTCCAGCCTATTGTGTTCGATTTGAAAACGCTGGTCGCTTGGGGTGGAGTTTATGCCTGACACAGACCAGATAAACTCCAGTCATCGCCTCACAATTCGTCTTTTTCTGTAATTTAATCCTTAAAAGGACAGGCTGCTGGTTAACTGAGACTCGCTGGGTTGATTGGCAGTATCTGTCAGAGGCAATGAACTCCACTTGAACATTGCCTTTATGTTGCTGTGTAAAGTTGTTCAACTGTGACCCTTCCATCTGTTCCAGCTAATCTGAAAGTCATTTAGGCCCGCTTCTCCATTCATCCTAAACACAGCGCATTCTCCTGTTAACACACATATGCAAAGTTGTTGGGCTGTCAGCTACGTAAGGGCTTTTTTTTAACTCTCCCCACCTCCTTTCTTTTTTTTTTTGGGGGGGGAACTCTCACAACAGCTGTGTGTGTGTTTCCTCATCACAATTCTAATTAAAACCCAAATAAACAGCAGAAATCACTTCACATCTTACTCATTAGTTTTTATGAACTTAAGCAGCACGTCTCACAGCATCATTTCAGAAAAGATTCCAAATGGTTCTTTAAGGAGAGAGGTCAGCAGGTAGCTGACTTAAGTGCTTCAATGTGCATGTACAAACCTCCGTATTTTGAAGACTGAGGCAAATGGTTGCCTTGTACAAGGTTTAAGACCTTTACCAAAAAGGGCTTTTAAGATTTTGAAAGACTACTGCTCATTAACACCTCTTCAAGCCAACTTCATCGAAGGTTGTCATATCCTATTTGATATGCAATTTGAAAACCATAAAAACTTACCAAAAAAAAAATGAAAACTCTTAACAATTTCATGCTCTTTCATTTACTCTTTTAAATTCATCTCGCAAAGGCCAGAAACTATTACACTAACAATGTCAGCACAGTTAGCTTTTGTCTTCAGAACGACTGGTAAATCATCTTGTTCCCTGCACACAAAGTTAACATTGACAGTAAAATTCACTTTAAATTCAGGGGAATAAATGTTCATTATGATCTTGCTCAGATAATGCTGCAAAACTATGAATTACATCCAGCAAAGCTAAGAGAAGCCCTAGAAGTGATTCCTGAAGTATCTAAGGAAATAAAGAGAAGTTTCCTACCTGTGTTGGTGTGACACAAATAAATAATATAAATTTCATCATTCATTGTTTATTTCTAGTACATCCACATACCAAAATCTCTACAGAGTACTGAGTTGCTAAGAAAAAAAAGGCATAATACCACTTTTATAATAAAAAGAGAACCTCTAAAAACTTAAAGAATGAAACCAAAATACTAATTGCAGGGGAAAAAACAGTGTTGGAATTACTGTGGAATTTGTTGTGCATTTAAAAGGGACCAGAAATACATGCTGTACATACACTATTTCTCAAATATTTATTATATGGAATGTATACATCAGGTAGAACCTTGACTTCTTGGTAAATGTTATCGCAAAATGAGTGACGCTTGTAGGAAACCTTTGTTCTCCTGGTTGATTTCTCTGACATAAGTTATATAGAAGAAAAGAATCAAGAAAAAGAAGGATAAAAACAACAGAAAAAAAAAAACAAAAAAACCAAATCTCCCCATCCTACTGTTCAGCTCTGTCATAGAGAAGTATAGAAACTAGACTTCCTATTCATGTATTACCCACTCCGGTTGCCATGCAAGGTTTTTGGCCTTTCTTATCGTACTTAAATGGTGGTAAAGTAATAAAGGCAATGGGATGAACTTCAGCACTACTCTCTTTTTTCATTCTCTCAAAAAAAAGGGGAAAAGAAGAGTAGTGTTCCCAATTCCTCTTACGGTGTGCCAGGCACTCAACAGCAAATATCTCTCAGCCTCTCAATTAAGCCTCAAAAGTGCAAGTTTATGATTGTAATCCAGGCTATGATTTTTATTAAACAAAGGAGCATTGAGTTTACATGAAATGTCAACAACAGACTGAAATAATCCTTATGTGCCTTTGTGCTTTCCCACTGTTTTCACAGGAAGACCACTTGTTAAAACTACATGTAATAAAGTACATCAAAGTTGCAAAGTACAGGGTTAATTGCAAAATGCTCAAAAATGCACACATGCAGTCTCTGCTTAAAATGTAGTGCCTTTCTCCGTACCTTTATCGGCAAAGAATTTAGGGTAAGATTCACCTCATCTAACTTTAGAGGTCTGTAGGGCATACAGCTACATCTGAACTAGACTAGTCCAGGGAAAGAAATACCCTCTTTTAGGGTATTACTCATTTGATCTGTTTTAAACATCAACCTCAGGAAGAGACCACGAGTCATATATTTCAGATGTGTTTCTCTTCAATAACTATAAAGGCAGTTGGAACAGGTAGCTCAGACATTGACCTGTCATCTAGACTGATGAATCCAGCCTTTCATTTGCTGTAAATGCCATCAATGAAGAAGCTTTGACATTGCTCCTCAAAGCTTCTGGCTCCAGAAACTTGGTGTAGGTACACTTATGTTTGCTCTGATGTTACTCTTAACATTTACACACTTACCTGTGTTACTTACATTCAAATTAATGTTTTAAAGGTCTAACAATGCAAATTTTCTAATTAATGCAGAAAGGCCTCATTAGTAGAGTTAAAATAGCTTCCTAGTATCTGCCTTCCTTGCCATGAAAATCACACAGGTCTACAAGCGTGGCTTGGGCATACTTACTATGATCAGGTTCTGAGTGCTGTTTGACAAGTATCTAACTTTCACCTTATCAGCTGGGAAACCTGTTTCTTCTCTTTTACATAGAGTAAGGGAAAAGGAAAATGAATTTGCCATGACATAGAAATAGAATATGTATTTCCACAGAAAGAAGACAACACAGAGAAGGAATTGAATTTCCTTCCATTCTGGAATGGAAGAGAAGGTGGATTTTGAGGAATAAAGGACCTATGCATATTAAAATACCTCTAGGGAGAATCGTGCCTTTGTGTGATTTCCTAAGGTGTTAGAAGAACCATAAAAATCCCACTAAACTACTAAAGGACAGTGGGAGGGGAGTTACGGCAAAAGTGGTATTGTATGTCCAAGGAGGCTGCAAAGAGCAAACAGTGTATGAGATTCACAGGAAGCTATGGTTAATGTCGCATTTGAATTTTCTGAGTATTCATGCCAGTTTGTCAGATATCAACACTTTGTAGGAATATGTAAGGAAGATGCCAGTATGTTGGGTCAGAAATTAAAATTGATGGACTTAGAATGCTAGGGAAGAGATCCTGAATGAAAGTTCATGGGAAAAAAAAAAGACAAAACATGGAGATTCAAACTGATACTAAATCTTGTTTAGAGCCGTATGTTTTACAATGACAGTAGCACTCACCAGAGATTACAGTATGTTTAAAGACCCTTTTTCTTAATGTGTGACTTTGAGTATAACAGGAAAATAGCAGCACTATTGTAGGCAGTACAGGCAACACAAGTAGTTTTCCATCTCCAGATAGACCTTGGACAAAGTTCTGGTTGAGATTTCTGCAAATTATTTGTTGTCATCTCTAAAGACTTCTGAGTCTTTAAACGTATACATAATGTGTGAGGAGTATGTGTACAAAGTGGGCGGAAAAACTTTGCTGATGAAGCTTTATCACTCTGCTACCTTGCATGACATGCCCAAATCTGCTGATGCCCTACAGAGATGCTCAATATGCCAGAGACATAAATAAATATGTACCTGTACATGTATACAGATCCTATCGTGGAAGTGGAAGACCTGCAGTCAATAATCAAACCATTTTCTGGTAAATACTATGTATGTGGGAATCATACTGGCTCTGTGTCAGTGGGGCTGAAGATGAGTGAAGGTTGATAGCTTACTTATCACAGAGGGGATGGAGCTACTCAAAATCTTGTAAAAACCAACCCATCAATTTGTAAGTCCTAACTGAACAGAGAAGCCTTTACTATGTCCCTTCTCTCTCAAATATCTGGGGTAAATACATTTTAATTCACTTAATCTATGTAGCAAATTAGAGGGGGAAAATAGTTAGTTAGTTATCCTAAATCCCAAGAAACAGAATTTTATCTTGGGTAGTATCCAAGAAGGGCTATTGTGCGTTGTTCAGCACAATAGTGTGCTGACTAGAGGCCAAAGAGTCGTCATAAACTGTATGGAGAAAGAGGACAACATACAGGAATCGTTCCTTCTGCTTCTTCTGGTAACCCAGTAAATGAAACAGGTAACACTTCTAATGTCAGCACTTCCACTCATTGCCCACTAATCCGCCTTTTATTCAGTATTCACACATCCCAAAGGTTTTCTTCCATCACAGTGAAAACTATTTCTATTATTTTCTAGGAGAAAATATAGTTACTTCATAGATCTGATTTTTTTGCCCAACTTAAAAAAAAAAAGAAACCAAAACACCCAATTCTTTAGCAACTGAGTGTTATAATAAATGTTGCAGGTGTTTTCTGATATTTGGTTATTTCTCTATATGAGAAAAGTGCTGAACATGGTCTACCTCCCAAGGCAGTCACTGTTCAGTTTCCTTTCACTGCTCATTTTGCATCAAATTTTTGCTCAGGCCTTACTGCAGAAAAGATGATTTTTCATTAACTGCCAAAACCCTTCTCCTATACTGTGCTACCTTTATGATTTTATCAGTTCTCTTTTCAGATAAGAAAAACTATTCATAAGCATTACTGTCATCTACTCTGTACACTCAACAATTAAAATTAGACTGCCTTCAAAATTATATGGGTTTTTTTAAGAAAAAGGAGTTATTATTTGCCTTCTGATCTTGAGCCTTAAAAGACACCTCAAAAAATCTATTCAAGATTTTGCTCATGTTCAGAAGATCCAAAAGCATACATTTAAATGAAAAAAAATGAAAAAAAAAAAGCTGCAACTTCTTTGTAACTGACTCCAAGAACAGGGGATTAGAAAAAAAATAATTAAAAAATTACAGGTTTCTGTGCTGACACAAGGGAGTTTGAAAGGTTAGTTAGTCCATTCTGTTGCCTGAAAGCTCAATACAGCAATTAATGGAAAGAGATAAAGTTGTACAGCTCTTTGCATCATACTGCCATACCTGCAACAGGAAAGACTTTTCTATTGACCAATGTCTTACTTTAACTATTAGTTCCATTTGTGAGAAGTGTTAGAAATAGAAACGTATGTGTTTATCCATCTAGAAGGAGAAACCAGAAACTTAATTCTTCACTCTTCATTGCTAATTATCTCATTCTTTTAAGGTTGCACATAGTCCCAGTAACCTACAGAAATATTATCTGTGACACACAGATCATTACAAAAATCCACTAGGTTTTTCCTATTCTGAGATTTAGGCACATAATCTTACCCCTCTGAGTTACCACTCACACTCTTTTTGTACTATCACAGGAGCTTCTTGCATCATATCTGCGTGCATGTAGCAAACACTATGAATGCTCCTAACTAGGAACAGCGCTACAGCTGTGTTTGCTTGCATGAATCTTTCATTTTCTATTTTTATTTATTTTTAAGAAATTGCTTAATCCAAAAAGATCTGTAAATAAAGAAATGTACAATCATTGCCTGAATTTGCCTGGGAATTTAGAAAAATCAACATTTTTTGCTATGTAATAATCCAAGCTCCAGGACACTCCCTGAATTGTTAAACATCAAGACAAAATTGTTTTTCTCCCTAGTCATACACAGCATAAGATTGGAGAACAAAATTGGCACTGTAGGAATGTTGCAATTTGAATTTGATAGCTTCAGACTAGCTGTGCTATTTGTTTGACAAAGACATTTTGAGGCACACAGAAAGCTCTTAAATTAATGTCCATGCATCACAGACTATGGAAATAATTACCCTATTTAAAAATGTTCAATCAAAAATCCCAAATTAAGTCTCTTTAAAAAACCTTATTTTTCACTTACAGACTGCTGAGTTGCAAAAAAAAATGGGGAGGCAAGAGCATAATCAATAGAGAAAGCACAACTGATTTAAGGATCTCAAAACTAATAGGACTCAAATCTGAGGAAGTGGAAATAGCAACTAAAATGGTATGTCAGAGTATTAGCTGCTCCCATTACTCCCATACACCATGATCAGTCAATAACACCATTAATGTGTATAAGGAAGAAGTTCTTTAACTGTGAGAGTGGTGAGGCACTGGAACAGGTCGCCCAAGGAAGTTGTGAGTGCTCCATCCCTGGCATTGTTCAAGGCCAGGTTGGACAGAGTCTTGGGTGACATGGTCTAGTGTGTGGTGCCACTGCCCATGGCAGGGGGGGTTGGAACTGGATGATCTCTAAGGTCCAAACATGGGAACTTGGAAAAACATGCTTGATGAAGTACAAGCATGAATTAATTGTATTCATAACTGTAAAACTTTCAAATATTTTTCCCCCAATCTGCTTTAAAACCTACAACTGATCTTTCATCTGACTTTCAAAATTAAGTCTTTCTAGTGCGTTTAAGCCATTTCTCACCTTTCTCTTGACTTTCTTATGTAATATGACTCCCCATGGCAGGGGGGTTGAAACTAGATGATCTTAAGGTCCTTTCCAATCCTAAATGCTCTATGATTCTATGATTCTACAACTCTAGGAGCTGTAGCTCTGACAAAAAAAAAAATCACTTCCAACAAATTATCAAGTCCACGACAAAAGCTGGTTATACTCTGTAATAACTGGTAACACTATCTGTCTCACTGCATAACTTTAAACACAAGTATTTGTGAGCCCCAAGGGGCTGTTTTAAAACCTACATGAAAGTTAGAGTTGATATCTGCATAGACAAAAGTCAGTTTAACATGTGAAACTTAATAAAGGAAATCAGAAAACTAAAAAAGATGTAAGGAAAACATCCATGGGGCTAAATTTAAAATCTGGATTCTATGCAGCTGCTATCAGGTTGCTGTTTTGCCAAACTAATAAATACGTGTTGTTATATACTGAGCTGCTATATAGGTCAGCACAACCGTCTGTTACTCAGCCCTAAGCCGTTTAATAGTAAGAAGTACTGCGTTTGTATATTTGACACGTGGGATTCTTTCCAAGCAGACTGTTTTATCCTGGTGGTATGAATTTTTCATTTTCATGCATAGATTTTGTAGGCAGAAAGAAATCACAGAAAACTATGCAATTCTTTAAAAAACTCCAAACATACAAACCAACCAACCAACCCCAAATACCCTAAACTTTGTTTAAACTTTGTAATACTTTAATGCTGTAGTGAATTTATGAAAACCTTCCCAGCAATGAACGTTGGCATTATGATGTAGTTATGTGCTTTACTCACTCTCGAGGTTTATTCACTCTTGAGCTTTACTCACGTATTTGCCACTGCTCCTGTAAGGACCATTAATTGTATTTACGTACAACAAACTGGCTTCCTTTCTCTCAGCACAGTGCAGAAGCCCTCTGGGAAGCACTATGTTAAGCCAAATCCTACTTGTTCATCTCAAGCCATGGCAAACAGAGTTGACTGCTGGAGTTGGAATGAACAGGGTGAAGGGCAGAACTGGCAGAGCAACAGAGATGCTCAGTGTGAGGTTATAGGTAGACACTAAGTTTGGTAGAAAACCCTAATTCCAATAAAGGAATGTCTTCCTGAATTAAGTGTTTACACTCCTGTATGAGATCCCACTGGAGCCTAACAGGAGCCCATTAAACGGGTTTTTGGTTCTCTTATAAAGTCCTGTGCCTCTACATTTCTCTTCACTTTCCAGACCTCAGTTTTGAGAGTTGCACCTGAAGACATTCTGTTCTTTCACGCAGGATAAATAATTCTCCTGCTAACCTTTTAACATTATTACATAGACTTATTTCTACCTTTTACCAGTTAAGTAGCCAAAGAGTGTCTAAGGGCCTGTCCTAAAGTCACAGCAAGAGCTAGAGGCACTATGAGCAACCAGGTCTATGGCAGTGCCACCACTGAGCTTAAGCCATAGGAAGAGTCTCACACTTGGGCTTATCGATAGTAACACAAACAGAGCCTCATCCAGCTGAACTAAAATAACCCAGCCTCCTAGACATAGGGAGGAAGTTATTTGAGAATAATAGTAGTATAACTGTAGCATAATAATAATAAACTTGTACCCAGAAACACACAGCTACACCTCAATTCTGAACAGCTCTTCCTCCAGCACCCACCCAAATTAAATAGCAGAAAATTTAATTTCATATTACCGGAAACTGTTAGGCTTTTTGATCCATTTTCTTTAGGTAACCGCAGATAGAGTGAGCTCAGTTTTCCAACAGCTTCATTCAGAGACAGAACAGATTTGAAACCTGCATGAAGTCCCTCTGCCCCATACACAGGTCATGGCCATCTGAAGACTCTCTTTGCTTTGCCCATAAAAACTACTTTTGTCTGCTATTGCCTGTAATTATTCCCTTCTGTAATATGTGAACTCACATTTTATGGTGGAATAGCTAGACAAGAAACCAGATTCTTCCCTTACTTCCTTTTACATATGTTCGTTTATTAGAACAGAATTGATTTTGGCAGCATGTTCCAAAATATCCATTAATTACAAACAGTACAGCCAGATTGCAAACAGTTTACCGCTGACCAGTATCTGACGCTGTTCAAAAGCTCCAGGTTTGGTGATTTTTGCATTACTTGTCCAATTGGTGCAATAAGATGGAGCCTCATGACCTTCAAATAAACTACTACAAAAAGCCTCAACTAAAACGAAAAAATGGAACAGAGGACTACTGGGAAGAGAAATAACACAAATGCTGTTTGCATCTCTCATTTTCAGATCACATGCACATCATTGAGTACACAGTAACACTGGCACAGTGGCAGCAGGAGAGTCACAGAGTCACAGCCCAGCCCCCAAATTTGCTCACATTTTAAGCTAAACTTTTTCTTTTATGACTTTTTAATTAAGATTCTCTAAAAAACGCAGGTTGCATAACTTGATATCAGTTACTGACACACTCCACACACCCCCTACCCCAAAAAAGAAGAAAAACTAATTTGCAAAGCTTCATTGACCATATTTTCTTCATGCTCTGTAGTTCAGTGCAGTGAATTCAAGGACTCCTCCTTTTCCAGGCACAGCCATTCCTCAGGGAAAGAGCCAGCTAGGTCCTCTGACGCCGGTCCTGGGTGGCATGCAGAGCAGACACGCACCAGGGTGGGAAACATTGAACTTCAGCCTCAAAAAGTATCAAAAGGCGACTTCATTAAACCTCAAGATTTTTTGCAGTGAGGTAACAGCTTATAGTGTATTGCAAAGAGATATGAGAAAGGGCAGATTTTTCTTATCTTTTGTTATTGGAATTGACCCTCAGGGTCCTTAGGCCTTGGTGAGAGCTTAAGCAAGCTTAGATCAAGGAAGGATTTTGAAATTGAATTTATTCAGATTAGCAAAACCTTCCATGAGAGGATTTACTCTCAACAAGCTGTTGCCAACTCAGAGCTTAGAAAGCCCAGCACATTTTACTGATTTACAATCAACTTTTTTTTTTCCTGGCTGGCCTCATTAAAACGTTTGCAATCAACATTCACAGAGTATCAAAGATTCTCTGCCAAATGTTTATTTATAGGTACTTCCCTTCATTGTCCAGACTATTTGCATTCAGAGGACATTTCAGGGGGTTAAGGAAAAAAAAAATAACTATATTGCAAATAATGATAGAGGGAGAAGTGTGAGAAGATGAATATAGTCACGAAGACAAAAAAGTGCTTTATTTAAATGAAAGCCACTTCTCAGCCACTACTTCATTTCACAGCAAAACCAGATCTATACCTCTTATCAACATTAATCTGCACCCTGGCACTTCACAGGTTTATTTCAGTATTTCTGTCTCTGAAAGAGTGCCATGTAGATTCCCATTTGTGTAGTGCAGACCTGTTGCAATTCAGCAGGGACCAGTCTGAGAAATGAAATCCAAGCAATACTTGACTCACTCAGCATTTTGCCACCCACTTCATTGCGTGAAGATTTCACCCCATGCTTCCAAAATTTGCGTGGTTGAAACCTTTTATACTCCTGCACTGGGAACCTTCTCCCTGCGCACGTACTTTGTACAAAGTCATGCCTCATCCACTCTGGTGGAAAACTGAAGGATGGCAATGATGACTGCCACCAAGAGGAAAGCACACCTGGAAACCTACACCTTGCTGGGGAAGCTGAAGGTACAACCACAGTGAACTCGACTTTCTAGGTCTAGCACCTATTTTTGTGCCTCAGTTATCGAACTGTAACAGTCTACCTCATCCAAATTCTGTATAACTTCAGCTAAACAATAAATATCTTTTTAATTAAAGAGAAAAAAAAACAGAGTAATAACAACCCATTTGTTGCAGCTCCTCAATCTTAGGATTTCTTTCCCGGTTGAACCTTAGAAGTGTATTTTGTATTGCAATTCTAGTGGTGAAATTCTAACAGTGAAAAGCTAAAATTGGCTTAGCACACTCAAATGGTATATGAATAGAAGATGAAATGGTGTAAGGGACTAAACGCTGCAACTTTCACTAAAGCCATTACACTGAATCAATGCAGTAATCACACAAGCTTAATTTCCTCAGCACATAATGAATTTCTTCACCTGTATCAGTGCTTATATAATTTCTCCAGCTGAACCTGTTTTCCTCAACTCAGACCTTTATGGCTTACTGGCATAAAAGAAAAAAATAAACTGCCAGTCTGTCCCTTTCTTACTGTGGGGAAAGATTTTGCACACTACTTACCACAAATAATCTTTGAGTTCTGAAAATCTAAACAAGCACAGTTTTAAAAATCTTCCTTAGAAAAATCATTTCATTCCATAAAATGTCTTCACATCTTTGAAGAGGTTTTCTTCAACTGAAAAATGTGGGAGAAATATTTTTCAAGGAATGTTTCTATATAAACGATGCTCAAAACTTGCAACAATCATTGTAATGGTTTGATTTTATTTAATAATGCATTGCATATTTTTAATTCTGATTGAAGTTTACTCCTTTGAAATGATTAACCATCAAGTTTTATCAAAGAAGTGCTAAAGATCAGGGTAACGCTTATAAAAATGGGAGAAATTAAGAGAAACTACTACAAGAGATTTAGAAGTCAAGTCTTCCCTACAGCTCCCTGTAACTGTGCTGCTAAAGACTCCTGTGAACTAGAACAGCAATAAGTTGAAGTCTCATCCTCTGCACCTCTGCTCTCTGCAATACTTATGTTGCCAAAGAACTTCCTCTGAGAGAAAAGCCTTGATGCTAAAAGAGTAAAAGTTCAGCTAGAAAAAATACCCCTTTTCTTTGCATGCCTGAATAAGCTGTAATGTTTAAAATGAACAAAACTGATTTGTCCCCACAGGCAAATGTGGGAATTTTTTATTTTTAAGGGCCTACATATTTTGCACTGGTAGCAGTTTCTGAAAAATCCTCTTCCCTGTTGTATGATGTGTGCTGAATATGCTTAAGGTACATAGGATTCCCCTTTCCCCTCTTCCAAAGCGTGTACACACATATGTTATCAGAGCCAGGTTTGGTAACTCTTGCAAATTCTAACTTTGTGTACTTGCCTAACTCTAAGCTCATTATATGTGGTATTAGGCCCATTTCTTGTCTGAAAGATTACTGTTGTATGTATACCATCTTCAATGGTCATTTTGTGACCTCGCTCTGTACCCTGAAACAAATGAAGCGGGTTTTTGGTTGTGGGGTTTGTTGGTTTTTTTTTCCTCCTGATAGGCTAGTACTAGGAGCTGGGGAGGGGAGGAAAAAGAAAATCATCATTACACATGCGGTGCACCAAGGCACACAGACTTCCTTGTGACTGTATTTAAAGAAGCATGCACAAAGAAATAGTCATTGCAGCTACAATAGGGGAAATCTAGTATGCATTTCCAAGGAATCACATTTTGGGAAGAATTACAGAATAATTACACATATGCTTAGATCACGAGCATTCAATGAAGCGGACAATATTTTGAGGATTTAAGATGTTGGTGTTGTGGTCGTCTCTAAGAAACCAGGATAATTCAGACATTCAAATGCAAAAATGCACCATTTGGAGAGTGTAATGCGGTCTGTTCTGGTCAGTGTTACAAATTCGGAAAGGATTCCCTGGCTGCAGACATTAGCCACTTAATACTTAAATCTGTTTCCAAATGTAAAGCATACAACAAAAGTGCTTTGCATTAATGAAATGTATCCTAACACTAGTGTAGTGACACATTAATGTGTCACATTCCCCATGCAAAATATAATTGCAACAGATATGCCTGTCTTGCAGCTTGATGAGACCCATGGATGAAATATTATTTAACTAATGATGCAATAAACTTCCCCCTTGGTCCTGTAATTTTCTAGCCATAGACAGAGATAATTTCATGACAACATATGCAATCGAATTTCTCAGCTCTGATTACAGACAGTTTATTATGTCAATTTAATTTCTGCTACTGCAACAAGCGTATCAGGCCACAATAATTGTCAGCTGCTAATGAACTGTTAGGAAGGGCCAGCAGATAAGTGCAAATATGTTTTGGTTTTCCCTACCAGAGTCACAACGTAAACCCTTGCCATTTGTGCTGACTCTATTTGTAAATACAGAGATGCTACCACACATAAATTCAGGAAAATTCATACAGTTCTAATATTTCATAAAGTCAACCCCCCTGAGACACCATTTACAGTACAGTAGAGAATGAGCATCGTCTTATCTTCACTTTCTTAGAGCGTATTTCAACACTCTAAAACACGAGGAAGGTTTTGCTTCTCTGCATCTCACCTCATTCCCTGCTCAGGGCAGGGGGTTGGAACTAGATGAGCTTTAAGGTCCCTTCCAACCGAAACCCCTCTATGATTCTATGATTATAATTGAGAGTGAAAAAGTGGCATTATCAGTATGCAAATGATTATTATAGCATTACACATGCAACCCAGAGTATTCTACAGTCAGCAAAAGAAGAAAGGAAGAATAAATGTATTATTATGGCATCTACAATATACTACAGCCTTTACAACTAAGTAAAACAATCACCATAGCCTGAAAACTCTTACTTGGGTGAGCATGTTGTAGTACTTACTTGGTCTGTTATGATAGGAGATTGTTTTGAAAATCATATAGTCTGAGATACTACATGTAACTGTTCTTTCTGCAAACATTTACTTCCGGGAAGTCTTGCTATAGTGCTTGTTTATGTCAAGAACAGCCTTCAGTCAAGGGCACAGCAGTGCTAGGAAGCCAAGGGATGATTTTCCATGTTTCTACTCTGTCGTTACCATTATGGAACATTTGAAGGCTGAGCTGCCCCAAAATGCTACCATCCCTTCAGAGCCCTCTGTCTTGGCAATACAATGAATCTGAGACAATACTGTTAGTTCTTCTCCCTTCCCTCAAATTACAAGAGCAACATAAAATAACAATGTGTTTTCCAAGCAAGAACAGAGGTCCCTTTATACTGTGGTTTGATTAGCCTCTTTGGTCCACTTTGATTGTGGGATTTAGCTTTTTCCTGTACCATTGAGGTTTACAATTTTTGTTTCAAATTAATCTAAATTCATGAAAGTAAATTAAACTGAATATATTTATGAAACTAAAAAACGTGTCTTACACTAAAAGTCACAGGACTCAAAGAACATGAAAAGCCTAATAAAAATATCTGATTTTGATTATTCTAGGCTTCAAGGGTTGCAAAGGTCACAAAATACAAGTGTATGAATAATATATGTAAAGGTAAACAATTCACCTGATGTTTTCTAGCTGTAGGAACTGTAAATGCCTTTAAAATCATAAATTATCTTTTCTTAATAGAATATATAGAAAATATGGTGTAGGATATATTCAGTCCTTGCTGTGAAAAGAAATAAAAGTTAAATAAAATGGAGAACAAAAAATGAACTTTGTAATTAAAAGAAATCTCTAAACATTAAATTATATATTTAGTGCCCTATTACCTGAGAATATAAATCATGAAGAATTCTCCCAACATAAATATTTGGATTTAAAAAGGCTTCTGCTTTTAATGAGGGAAGTGGAACAGAATTTACACTAATAAATTACAATTTGCCAGTTCTGTGATTCCCCACTGATCAGGGTATGCCAGAGATTTGACTGATATAACCTCTTAATGGATGGAATAAGTTTTCCCAGAACATTTCAATTTTCTCTCTCAAATGTAAATTCCAGGAACTTTTCTTGATGGATACATTTTTGATTTGGCTGTGTTTATCTGGCAGAGTATCTTCATGTGCATGCCAATTTAGAATATGATTGTGTTACTTAAGTCCCTGTGTCAGCTTGTACAACAAGCACATAATACTTACTAGCCATGACTCACTAGAGGATTATGAGTCAATTACTTTAAAAAATATTTTGATATCCTTATAGTCATGTCACACTGTCATCCAACATAGCCTAATCACGTATTTTTGGTGTACTTTACTACATTACAATGACTTTCTAGCAGCATCTTGCATACTTCCATAGATGTTACCAGAGAGCTGAGAAAGATGAATAAAAACCTAATTACTGGGACACTGCATTGTTTGGGGAGACTTAAAATAGGCTTTTCCAACCTATGTCTTATCAATTCAAGCCACTGTATTTTCGAAGTGACTGAACAAACTGTCTGTTACCTCTTGTTCATTGTCCTTCATAACAGTCACATCTCAGCCTCTTTTAATCTCATCTAGAGCTCAAAACCCAGCACAGGGTGAATCCCTGTCTGCTGTCACTGGACTGGGGAAGGTAAGTAGGGAAAAGGTGGTAGGTCATCCTCCACTCATGCCACGCAGCGCCTGGAGCTGCTGTATGCCAACACATTTCATTCTCAGTGGCCAAAAACCCCAACTCTGCCAAGCATCAAGTACTCCTCATATTCACATCAAACCTGGTTGATAACAGTCATGTCTTCAGAGCAAACATTTGCAAAGCACTTCTAGAAGTGTTCCCACCCATTGAACTTAGGCATCTTCCTTTGCATACAGTAAGTCCTATGAGAAGCAATTCCAAGCAAATGTACAAGGCAAAGGTATATCTGATTATATTAGCCTAGATGGAAACAGCAACCATTTAAGACTAAAGAGATATCCTGCTTGTAGTACCTTGTGCTCTTACAAGCAGAAGATGGCAACAGCTAGTGGAGATACATACAACCATCTGTAATGTTTAGCTCCTCCTTCCCTGCCTAACAGCATTTTGGTCGCATTATTATTAGTAAAGCACAAGAGTAGCTGTCTGTGCAGTCTGTGTTTTCTATTAATGTTTTTGCAGTGTTCTGAAAGATTATGGAAAAGGAAGAAAAGGAGCATGAATCAAGGCTTGGCTGTTAGACTAGAGGGATGAATATGGGAGTCTGATTGAATTTTGTTTTCATGGCGAATAAAACTGCTATGGAATTTGGTAGCTGAAGTCTTCTCTTAAGAGACATCTGTCAGGTCCCACAATGCTTTTGCTTATGCCAGCTTTATGTTTTAGTAACTGCTGACTTGAGTGAAGTTACCCTTGATGCATAGCTGCATAGACAGCCAGCTCCATTTGTTCCAGCCTCAACTGGAAGTACTCCTTGGGAAGAAATATGCTTCTATCTACCAGCAAAGAGTAACAGGCTCTGTGTCATACCTGCTGGCCTATGTTGTTGCCTCAGAAAAAAACAGATGCCACTTCTCTCTTACTCAGAGGAGTCCCTCCTTTCAATCAATAGCTAAAAGAATTTCACAGTTCAACCTTGAACTCATTAACTAAATACAATTTCTGCTAGGAACACCCAACATCTTCACATCTTTGTTGTTCAACCCAGTAAGTTGATGGCATAGTCTGAGTGAGGACACTTGTGCAGCAATTACAGCATCAGCTGAAGCTTGAAAATACAATCATTACATCTAGACTCCCCACCCTAAAACTGTCTGCATTATTTTAACTGATGCTTTTCAGTGATAGAAGACAACAATCAAATATGAAATGTGTATTTATTTTTTTTAAAAAAAAAGAGTATTTAGTGAAGAAAAACTTTAACACTTTCTAAAAAAGATTTATTGAAGTATTAATTTGTCTTGGCCATGCTTTGACAGAAAAGGCTGGTGGCTTTGGAAAGCAACTTTGTGTTATCACTTCCCCACTTGCAAATAAGGCTCCATAGGCTCTACTGTGGCTTCCACATTCTCTGTATAGATGGACAGGAAACCCCTCCAAGCTTGGCTCAGTTTATTCAACACATCCACCAGCAAGGACATACATATTTCATGAAGTACAAATGCAATGTAATGTACTCCCTTCACAGAGCCGTGGGGAAATTTAATGGCAACTGTGATACAATTATCGCCAGCTCTGTGTCAGAGATCAGCCAAAGAAGAACTTGTAACTTTGGTTACAAGAAGTCAGAAGTATTCTAAGGTTGCTCAGAAACAGCCTGTTACTTATTCTGGGTTCAGGTCTTGGCCAAATCTGTCTGGCACATGAAATCAACATTTTAAACTAAAGAATGCCATACGTATCCTTAACCTGCCTGCCTGTTTGTTAGGATGCTGGTTGCAAATGGTTCAGGAGTTACATCTCTGCCTGGTATTAACCAATATAGCACTACATTCATTCAAATTGTCTGGAGATCTAGCTTTGCAAATATTTATGTGCCCTCCAAAACCTAAAGCCTTAAATGTTGCATCCATATTTAATACTCAATACCTTGAAGTCTAACAAACTGCCACTTAGATGCAAACTGGCAAAAAGTAAAAATAGAATAAACCTCTACAAGTTCTAGTTTGCTATAAATTTGTGCCTAATAAACAACCAAAACATACAATGCAATTTTCTCCACAAGACCATCTTGCTGTGGAACAAAAGACACTGTAGCACTCTCTAATTTGGCCAGCTTTTCACGCTTTCCCTATTCTTCTAGTGAAATCTTAAGCCATGAAATTTCTTTTTTGTTAACTCAAAGACATGGTAATGTCAAGCATTCATGACCATAAGCATGGAAAATTGATGAAATTACAGTGTGTTCAAGAAAATAATACGGTGATGAGAGAAAGAATCTCTGCTTGTATCTGCATCCTGGTGGCAGCTTTTGGAACAGGTGAACATTTTTTCCTCCCTCTGTGCAAAACATCTCTTTGCATGAATACATCAAATAGATGCACAGGGAGAAAGGTCAAAGGGAAATAGTCATGCAAATAATTAAGATATGAAGAGGCTGTGTATTATGTTCATTAATGCTTTCCACTCTCTTCTTTGGTTGACGTGTGACTTTCAACTTGACACAAGATAGTGTACATAAGGCTCTACAAAAATGGAAAGATAAACAATCTGGGCTTATTACTGTCAACAAATAGGAAAGGCATATTATGGATAATAGGGTAGCAGTCTTCTAGAGCTCCTCACGACCTATCATGGGCCATCTGGAAGACTCCAAACCCATGTTCCCCATCTTCTGGGCATTCCTGGCAGGCCCCATAGGATGATTTAGGTTGGAAGGGACCTTAAAGGTAGTCTAGTTCCAATTTTCCTGCCATCGGCAGCACCTCCACCGATTTCTTTGAAATCCTGGTAATAGTTTGTAGTTGCTTACACATCATTTGTCAATCTTGCATGAATTTCAAGTTTTCAGATCTTCTACAAAGGAATCTTTTTCTCAGGTGGACAGAATATAATCTCATCTTTAATGTGTCCTATTCATGCAGTAGGTATACAGGTATTTAGGAAGGAGCAGTGCAGTAACAGACCTCTCTTCCCAGAGCTTGGAAAGCTCAGCTGCCACTAATGAAAACACAATCAAAAGCAAATCCACTGCTATTTGGCTTGTCTTTGGGATTTGAAAGCAAGACTTACTGTCACTGGAGCTCAAGACCGTGTTCATTTATGTTAATCTAAATGCAAGACTGAATTTTCCCGCAGATTTAGCTGCTGCAGGCTGACACAAAACTAAGATTCAGTTTTGGTTTCAGGCAGCACCTAGTTTGCCACAAGTGTGTTTCTTGTTCAGTTTGTAGGCATAGGCCCTGCAACAAAAGCTACTCTTTCCTGAAGCTGCTCTTTCTTGGCCGGGCTTTCATCTACTCTCCAGAGTCAGTTACCCAAGCTGGATGCATCCCAAGGTTTCCTCACTGGGAATACTTCCCTCAACTTCCTAGCCAAGCAAATGTAGCACTCATTTTCTGGCAGTTGCCATCACACCATCGCTCTTAAAATCATAAAACCTTTTTGTTTTTAGTTAAAAGTCACCTCTTCATAGTTTTCTCCATAACTCTGAGCCACGGCTGTTCTTAAAAACTGAGATTCATATCTCTTCAGATGCCTCCAAAAGCAGATGTATGTCACTTTTCAAGGTCTGGCATAAACCCAGGAGAAACAGCAACACAACTCCAGATCCCTAAGTCTTACACAATCTTTGCACGTGCTAAAAGGAAAAGTGAAACTTGGTGGGTGACACAATTGTGTATTACCTCCTGCAGGTATTAGGTAGCTCCACAAAGCACAAGGCGAATGCAGAACAGGGAGAAGTCCTGTCCTCACCTCCCAGCACACAAGCTAAAGGCAAGGCAATCTGCAAAAATGCTGCGGGAATCACAAGTTACGTTTTACACTACCGCTTTCTTAACATCACCTTTGTTGTGCTCATGCTCATGTTGCCCTCTCGTGGCTGCTTTGATGAAAAAGGCTGACCTACCTCAACCAACTCCAGACTGATCTATCATTACAAACGTCTTTTTGAAAGTTCAAGACCAACGTTTTGTCCCTAAGATTGATCCACTATAGCAAGAGGTTTTATTCTATTAATTCTACCAACATCCTTACATATGTAATCGTCATAAAGCCCCATAACACAGGAGGAGGAGGTGATGAACAAGCTCCCTGCCCGAAAGAGCCTTATCCAGCTCGCAGCCTGCAGATGCCTATGTGACATTTGAACCTTGCTCTGCTGCCTGCCCTTCTTTTCTGGTGAGAGGAGGAAAAGTAGGGGAAACTGAAAGCCACATTAATTGTTCAGGCTGTCACAATCCTCTCCAGACTGCACAGACCAAGCACCACGGAAGCACAACTTGCCTGTCAGGCTTGCAGCAAGGGGGGGGGGGGGGGGGGGGGGTGGGGGGTGTCTCTCCCAGTGCCATGTGCTTTCTGACCATTTCTCCCCATTCCAGCCCTCATCTGCTTCCACACATGCATATATGCAGCACTGTCATTCTCATGTTATGCACATTAAACACAAAATCATACAATCCCAGAGCGGTTTGGGTTCAAAGAGACTTTAAAGCTCATCCAGTTCCAACCCCCTGCCATGGGCAGGGACACCTTCCACTAGACCAGGTTGCTCTGAGCCCTGCCCAACCTGGCCTTGAACACTGCCAGGGATGGGGCAGCCACAGCTTCTCTGGGCAACCTGTGCCAGTGCCTCAGCACCCTCACAGGGAAGAACTTCTGCCTAAGAGCTCATCTCAGTCTCCCTTCTATCAGATTAAAGCCATTCCCCCTTGTCCTGTCCCTACAGGCCCTTGTCCAAAGCCCTTCTCCAGGTTTCTTATAGCCCCTTTAGGCACTGGAAGCTGCTCTAAGGTCTCCCTGGAGCCTTCTCTTCTCCAGGCTGAACCATCCCAGGTCTCTCAGCCTGGCTCCACAGTAGAGCTGCTCCAGCCCTCGCAGCATCTCTGTGGCCTCCTCTGGACTCTCTCCAGCAGCTCCACGTCCCTCTGGTGTTGCTGCCCCAGAGCTGGATGCAGGACTGCAGGGGGGATCCCGCAGAGTGCAAATACAATCATTTGTATATATTTTGTGGGTTTGCTCCACTGCTATATTTCAGCAGGAAAATTTAAAGGGTTCTTTTGTGGATGCCAATAGTTTCATTAAACCAAGCCCAAGCATGGGAAGACCCACAGATTTTCAAAGTTCTTTTTTGCTGTACAACTGTGAAGCCATTGAAATTATAGTCAGACTGGAGACCCTGCAAAAGTCAGAACTGGTCTGTAAGGGTACAACCAGTAAAATGAGGACTGTCTGTAGCAGCCAGGGTTCCCAGGACATACAGCCAGGCCACACAGCCAGGCCACACAGCCAGGCCACTCCTTGTCCCAAGCCGTTCAAGCCCAAACCCTCAAAGCTGTATAGCTTGTTTTAATGCCCACTGATTTCACCCACAATTAGCTGGCTTACTAAATACTCTAGAGATGCGCCTTAATCTCCTGGTGGTTCAGTAATTAAACTAGAAAGTGTGGATCAGCTCTTTGGATCAGAAAATGTAAGGAAAACCACTTAATATACATGAGGCACCGATACCATATTCAAGAATAAATAGTGTGAGTAACAAAAAGCATCAGGATGTATTGCTCAGAAAAGAAAAAAAAAAAACAACAAAACACAAAAAAAAAAAAAGATGCAGATTCACTTGTGAGATGTTTTAGTTCTATAAACACTATATAAATTAGTTCGGGAAGGCTGATAATTGCTATAAACTTACAGAGTGCCAAAAAAAGGAGGAGCAAAAAAAATCCATAACATTGTCAGAACCAAACAAAAACCACTCTCCATCTGTCTTGTGACGTGAGAATACATTGAAACTATTTCCCCCAACTGTTTCTAGAGCATGTGCTGTTACATTTCTCTCTGTACACACAGAGGAAGAAAACAAGCAAACACTGTTCACAAATAAGCACACAATCCTCTTGTGCTATGTGGCATTCACCAAGAAATAAATGCACATAGAAAACACATATGAAAGTGCATTAATTTATATCCCCCCACAAAATTAATGCATACCAAAGAAAACCTTGCAGTTGCTAAAGCAGCATTACAGCTTCTACTTCTTAAGCCACCAGGCAGACATAATTTACATTTTGATTCCACCATGACTTAGAATCTGATAGACACAGGCAGTTAACTCAAAGAGTTTCCATTTTCCAATTCCCTTTTGCATTTCTCTCTGGAATGTTTGTCATTTCTTAGAGCATTCACTTCTGCAAATGCATGAGGAGATATGCAACAAATGCCTATGGACAGCAAACCAGATAAAGTCTCTTTGGTCTAGAAGGATGGAAGTGGAATTAGAAAGTGCTTCAATTCTCCCCAGTTTCTTTCAAAAGCAGTTGACAAACTTTTGTCGGTGTAAATTAGACTTGTTCATTGGAAGGCCGTAACAAGTTCATGGCCTTACCCAAACTCACTGGGAGGTGAAAGAGAACTTGTAACAACTGCTCCCTAGAAAACAAGGTTTCCTGTTGATACTGTGCCTTTATATTCTGGGAGCTGATAGATGTTTTTCCTCATGGATGATTAATTAAAACCTGAATTAAGTCTACAGAAAGTGGCTAGGTAATTCAGTTGGAGGAGGAGCAGATTGCAGAACCAAGGGTCACCAGCAGCAAGAAAGCTACCATAAACATGGAGTGTCTTGATGAGCTCTTGGAAGTTCAAGATAATCCTACCCCAGGAAATCTTTCAAAGGAGAGATACAGTTTTCTACTCTTCTTAAGCATGAGAAGAAAATGGGTGAGTTTAGAGTGAGCATGTGGATGTCTTGAATATCACATAGCGTTGTCATCGTCATGGTAGAATTATATTCTCCAGGCCTGCCAAAACATATGAAATCTGATCTTGTAATCTGAAGCAATCAGTGAAGAAGCACTGGAGTGTTCATAAAATGTATAGACCAGTTCCCAAACAGTGCATTTTATTGATAAGCAGTGGAAGCGGGATTTTGTTTCAGGAGCCAAATTCTTCCCCACAAGAGGAAACATTCTTTTCTTACACATTCTGGCAAAAATCTCTTGCGTAACACTGCTGAGAAAGTGGGTAGATTTTGTAGATTCATAAAGACTGAGAACCACCTCGCACTTTTTGTCCCTTCAGCAGTAGCTCTCTCTACGTAAAGTCACCTGTGGTTGACAGTACTTTGTAACACTCACTTTGATTTTGATTTAAAGCTGTCCTCAAAAAAATGATTTAAAATCCATTATGAACACTCCCTGGAATATAGTAGTCACTCCCAGCAGCTCTTCAGCACTTCAGCTGAACTATAGCAAAAACAATTTGTCACAGCAACAGCTGAAACAAGATGTGTCAGGAAGATGAATGTCTTGTTCATCTACACTGCAATGCTGATCGGATTGGAGGGGAAAAAAATTAGTCCGCTTCCAGCATTAGACAACAAGAAATACTTGTAATGTAACTTCAGTGAGGATGGATAAATGTCTGTATCTTCTCAGGTTTCTGCAAATAATCCCTGGCTAAATAGGGCATAAACCTCCTGACCCAAGTCAAGTCCATTCATATTCTCAAGACTTTTAATAATATTTAGGCAAGCATTCAAAAATCTCTGTTGAGGTGGCTACCTCTTTGTAACATAACCAATTAGATGAATTGGACTCTCCAAAAGATTTTGGATTTCATATATATTTTCTTGTCATTATTTAGCATTATTCTATTTGAATTGCTAAGTACTAGCCCTGCATAGTTTTACAAACTGATCTTGGGTCTCAATATCCAGATTACATTGTTCTCATCATGTGTAGCCAGCTGTTAAGTTAAAATTTCACTCATCATACTAAAGTAACTATGGTTCTGTAAAAGTAGAGTGCAGGACATATCTTTTACTTTATGGAACATAACGTAAACATCTATTTGCCTCCAAGTGTTAAGTAAGACCAGGAACAGCTCAGTTTCCACAGCTTTTGGCTCTGTTCACTCAAAATGTATTCACTGAATTCCAGGGGAAAAAAGACGTTTTTGGACCTGTACCAAACATCCTGTGGCCAAAT
The DNA here is from genome assembly GCF_028554395.1 of Pezoporus wallicus. Lineage (NCBI taxonomy): Eukaryota > Metazoa > Chordata > Aves > Psittaciformes > Psittacidae > Pezoporus > Pezoporus wallicus. The sequence continues at coordinate 2,620,847 of NW_026639377.1, forward strand.
GTGAGCAAAAGCAGGTTTTGCTTGGTTTAAAGTTTTGTTTTAAAACATTTGGCCTGGTTCTGCAAGCCTTAAATTTTCTGTTTTCTCCCCACAACAACTATCCTTTTCTTTTGTATACTGTTTGTTTATGTATATTGAGCTTCATTATCTTACTCTTTTCTTCAGTCCATCTCTATGTTCCTGTCCAGCACAAACCTAAGATTGGTCTAGTTTCAACTGAGTTTCAAATCTCATGAAATTCGAACTTGACAAATGGAGTAAAATGGATGAGGCATATTTCTAGTTCGAGGGAGGACAAAAGCAGACATGTCCCATATTACCTTTGCTATGATTAGTAGGAGAAACCATTACAACTTCTTGCCCTTGGGTCTGAGGTGTAGAAGAAATTTATGGCTTACCTTGGACAAGCAGAGGAATGGAAAGAAGCATTTCCCCTTCCAGCTAGATTTGTTATTACTTTTAGATTAATTCAGTAGAATTCTTATTGCACTCGTTTGTGTTCACTCTGCCTTTTTCTCCTTTCTTTTGCTATACAGTTTTTCCTTTACAACTCAAATACCCCAAAAAGGAAGAAGTAAACTAATATTGCCTCGGACAAGTGCCTCAAGTTTCTATGGTGGTTCTTAGACCTACTCTATCTGTCCATCCCATATAAATGTCTGTACAAAGACAAGCTGGTCCTCAGAGCTGGAGAGGACAAGGTGGGAGTGTGCCACCTCAGACTATCCCAGTGTTACAGGTTTGGAGGAAGCACATCAAGATCAAAAGGCATTTGCTTTAATAATAATAATAATAATAACAATAATAATCTTTATTGTAATATTATCATTACATAATAATTATATTACTATAATACAATAATTATATTATTTAAAGTCCATGAAATCTTCAAAAGCAATAAAGTTTTCCTTAAAATTTTGAGCTTTAAGGATATTCAGACATAAAATTTTCAAAAATCCTCCTCATAATTGTACATACAAGATCAAAAATCATCCCCAGTGCATTTGTCCAAAATAAAAAAAATAATAGAAAATTCCAACTTTTTGCCCTTTCTGACAGAAATCATTCCATTTTGACCACCTGATGGGCCCTTGGGGTTAATTAGAAAATCCCCATCAAGAGCTCAGAGGCCAATATCAGCTGTCAAAATCCCACATTCCCCTCTTCCACCTCTTTCAAGTGCAAAACAACCTGCGTCTGAAGATGTGCCAGAGAATAAAAAGGCACACCACAACCAGTGTGGGCTCTGACTTAGACCTATTCATGGCCTCACCACTATGAATACAGCAAAATCTCAAATGAAAGTTTTAATCTCCCCACTGCATTCAATCCAGAGAGAAAAGGGCTTCCCTTTTAACAATTTCCTCTCTTAAATCTTTTGTGTGGCGGGGCTCCTGAAAAAGCTGAGATTTTGCTCAGCCTCAGTGAGGGCTTTTTGCCACAGAAAGCACTGCACCTAACCCCTTTGTGCCCACATAAGAGTAAAGGTCTGCTCGGACCAAAAGTAACTAATGCAAAAGGCCTTCAGAGGGTCTAAATACAAACTGAACAAGATCAGAGTGAAAAGTGCAGGCATCTGATCTCACCCAACTTGCCTTCCTTTCTTTCTTCTCTTGCTTGGAAAGGTGAACATTGAATATGATGAGCAGGGCAAAAGAAGCATTGAAAAAAAGGGAGACCTGGTGTAAGAGTGCTGGAAAATGAAGACAGAAAAGCCATGTCTTCTGCATCTCTACATCTCTCCAGATCAGTAATCTCTCTCATACATACAGGTGCATATCCATATACACGAGCGCTATTAGAAAGCACAGGATCACTGTGATCACTAGCAAATGGCAAAGGCAATGATTTTATTAACTGATTCCCAGGCCATGTGTAGACACATTAACAGTGCAGGTAAGGTGAAAAAAGCCAGAAGAAAGTGATTATGAAAACATGCCAAAAAGAATATGTATCTTCAGATGCACTACTCCACCTCTTTGGGTTTGGGGAGGGTTTTTTGCTATTTCGCTGCAAAGCACACTTTTTAACACCTTTCCCTCAAAGCAGAACAGTTTTTTCCAGGTACCCCAAGCCTCCAAGAATACCACCCTGCCTCACATTCTGTGCCCAGTCCCTCTTACCGAAAGGAAGGCAGCATGATTTCATATTCTTACAAGAAAACACGCTCTCCCCTCTGCTCAGGACAGCTTTTTTTCCCCTTCATGTGATTATCGTTTTGTTTTTTCCTCCTCATGAGCAGTAATACCTATGTTGTATGGGGAGAGACACTGAGCATTCATACCCCTCAGAAAGCCATTCACTTCCATGCAGCTGGAGAGGCTCAGTGTTCAGCTTGCCCTCTTCACTCTTGGATGAGTTTTGTGCAAAGCTCTGGCTTGAGTCTTTTCCCCTCATGGATCCAAGCAATTAATGAGAGATAGAAAAAGGAGAGAAAACACCTAAAGTGGTTTGTCTCTCCTAGCAGTTTGTTCTTTTGGGGTTTGTTTGTTTGTAGCTAAATTATTCCAGTTGGAAGGATATAAAAGCACCCATCTTCCTGGGGAAGGGAAAAAGAAATGATGTTTAATTAATTAGTACATCCTTAGCCTTTTTTTTTATATGCGAGGGAAACTAAGGGTTTGGAAAAAAGCACCTCCTCTTCACCCAGCAGTAACTGGAAGTGCAGCTAGCAGAGAGATCACTAACCTAGCAAGACTTTATGAGTAGTTTAATTTGCTACTGCCCTACTTAGGACAGTGGCTTACCTCTTTTCAGAGGATGTTTTTGAACAGCAGAGTTCAAAAGGTCCTAATGGGCGTTTAATGACATTTTTGCCCTGAGATTTGTGCCATACTGGCCAGAATCAAATTCCAAGGCAGCAGTATGGCCCTTTACACATTCAAGAAAAAAGGGGGAAAAATGAAAAATAAAGACAATTAACTAACCCCCTCATAGCATCACCCATCTTTCTGTCTCTTCTCCGCTTTATTTGCTGTTAATACAAAGCCATAAGATTTTGAATTGCATTTTATCATCATTCTTTCTTTATAATAGGTATGAGGGAAGGAAAGAAAGAGGAATCTGGAGGCCTCTGTTAAGTAATGGTTCACTGTGTCAGGTGCTTTTTGAATATATGGCAAGTGGGAGATCTTAAAAGCTTAGTTAATTGCACGTGGGAGCCTGGACTCCCCACAAACCTTAAAGGAAAAGTCACAGAGCTGCAGGAAATGCAAATCAATTGACTTGTGCTTGGCAATGAACTATACTAAACAGACAAACAGAAGGATTTTAAGCCAGGGAAGTAAGTGTATTCTGGCAAATAGCATGGTTTTCAGCTTATAAATGAAACAGGCCACTCTCCAGGCTTGTGTCAAAGGTAGGTTTCTTCCTCCCACAGTTATTCCTCCTGACTCAGAGCCATCCTTCCCTTTGCCTGAGCTACACCTACTGGTTTAATATCCTGCAACTGTAACAAAACAACTGTTTCTAAGTTTACCCTGGGAATTGCAACTCTAATGAGTGGGACTTGAGGTGGTACAACTCAGTGCAGGACTGGCCTCATGCATTTTAGTACCATGAAATTTTAGTCCTCACTCTTGCAAGTACCAATTTAATTAATTTCAGTGCAATGCTCAGAGAGCAAGTATAGAATCACAGAATGGTTAGGGTGGGAAAATACCTTAAGATTATGCAGTTCCAACTCCCCTGCCATGGACTGTTAGTTCACTGGAGGAACTGGTATGTAGGTTTACTGTTAAACTGTTAAAACTGGTTTATGTACACTACTGAATGGGGAACCTCAATCATTTCTGTTTGATCATTTACAATTACTCAAGATTGTTCCCTCCCTTACCCTTCTACAGTGCGTTTTCTTACAATGTCCTTGTCAATCATGGCCAAAACGGGACTATTTGGACAGCATCTAAAGGCCACAGTTGAGTGCCACACAGCCTACAGCACCTCTGATGTGCACTTTGCATAGCAGAGTAGACTGTGTTATTAAGACATGTGCACTGAGGGTGCAGAAGCATATGCACCACATTTTCCTTGATGGCCAAGACCAACGGCTAACAGAAGTGGTGGACAGAATACCCCCAAGTATGATGTCATGTCTTGAGCCTGTGTAGGTCAAAGAGTGACCCGTAAGGAGAAAGTCTCTTTTGCTTCCTCTTTCTTCATAGGTTGTATAACTTCATAAGAACAAAGCATACAGTTTCTCTGCTCAGTCTGGAGATACCACTTCAGCTTCTCTTTCCATCCAATCTCTTTTCTAGATTCTGAATTCATCAGCCACCATTAAAAATCAACATTTACCTTTAATAGCTGATATAAGTAGTCCCAAGCACAAGCTGTGTGCTGTGATCCTGTTTATTTTCATTTGCTGTCCTATATCAGCAAGTTGCTAATTGTGTAAATATGGATTCATTAACCTGAATACAAAAAATACCCTCTGATGCCAGTGTTTATTCACAAGGGGGTTTTAGGTCTTAGTTTCACAATGAAGTTGCTAATTAATGGATTTGGGAATTTTGATGGAAACACGGTTGTAATGGGTCACTACAGCTAAGTCAAGAGGTAGAAATGAATACTCTAGGAGGAAAGGTATAGTATCAACACAGTAGTCATTATGGCTAAGAAAGATGTCCCTATGTCACCTGTCCCTATGGTAAGATTTTAATAGATCTCCTGCATTAAAAGCAAACCTTTCATCCTGCCAAGAAAAAAACCTCTCAGGATATCTCTACATGAACGCTTTTACCTGATTTCAATAGATGAATTGAATCTCAGTGAAAGTCACACCCCCATAAAGTTTTATTACAGATTTTGCCCAATTATTTTTGGCCCACAGAAATCTTAAATTAGTCAACTAATGATGCAAAGATTAGATTCAGCAGTAGTATTCTAAATATTGCTCCTGTAAGTTCTTTTTTCTAAAGCTTTTGAGCATCAGTCAGCACTCGAGTGGGGTCTTATGTGAGGTCAAACCTAGAAATTTCAGCATTTTGTGTCTAAAAGACAACCGAGAGGACACAGAAACCTGAGGAGATGATCCCATGTGGCAGCAAATCCAGGTATCTGTGTGCATTTGTGGCAGCACAAGAAGGTACGCACACTCTTCCATTTGATGAGAGCAGCCGAGCTCCACAATGCAACAGAAAAATAGGGCAGGGCCATGGAGAAGGGAACTACAGGCCTCTTCCCCCAAATACCCCATCCTGGAGTTTCCTATTGCCAGCCAGCTCACAAACCATGAGCATACCACACAGTTTATGCATATGTCATATCTTCATGCATATCATGATTGTGAGCATGAAGACTGTTGGAGAAAAAAAGCAAAGTACATGCTCATTTGCACCAATGGAAAGCTCTAATGCACTACAAAGATTCAAACTGAGCTGCACCTACAGCATTTTCTTGAAAATAGATCAAAATTATTGCCAACACACGTTTACCAGGACAATAACACAGAATGTGCTAGCAACACAAGTACGCTTGTCAGAAAGTACAGTATGGAAGATACCCAGATGATAATGAGCATGGAGGATCTTCTGTCAGCAAAAAAGAGAAAACAACTACAATGGGGTACTGTTCACGAAAGAGAAAGGTTTGTACACTGTTTCCTGAATTGCTGTATGATCTTCTCTCAGAATTGAGCTTGATCAGTTGAGAAGGAAAGCAGGGAATCAAGAGCACCTTTGGCTTAGAGCTACCTAAGATTCTGAAATGAGTACCACGGAATAGCTGTCAACCTGCCAACAAGATGCCAACATGAAAAGATGGGAAGTATTAGTACCAAGACTTGATACCATATGGTTCAACTGAGAAGCCTAGAATCTGCCTAGAACTCAATTATAGAATCATAGAATCACAGAATGGTTAGGGTTGGAAAGGACCTTAAGATCATCTAGTTCCAGCACCCCTGTCATGGGCAGGGACACCTCAGGTTAAACTGTGTCACCCAAGGCTCTGTCCAACCTGGCCTTGAACAACAACACTGCCAGGGATGGAGCATTCACAACCTCCCTGGGCAACCCATTCCAGTTCCTCACCATCCTTACAGTAAAGAACTTCCTCCTTACACCCAATCTAAACTTCCCCTGTTTAAGTTTTAACCCATTACCCCTTGTCCTGTCACTACAGTCCCTAGTGAGTAGTCCTTTCGCAGCATCCTTATAGGCCCCCTTCAGATACTGGAAGGCTGCTATGAGGTCTCCACGCAACCTTCTCTTCTCCAGGCTCAACAGCCCCAGCTTTCTCAGCCTGTCAGATCTGTAACTAAGCAGATACTCTTGCAACATATGGCTATGACTTTGGACTCCCACTTAGCCACCATTTAAAAATCACTTCCTAAACATCCTCTTTGAACGTGATCTCATCTACCTGGACTTGTGTAAAGCGTTCAACACTGTCCCACACAACATCCTTGTCTCTAAATTGGAGACACATCAATTTGATGGATGGACCACTTGGTGGATAAAGAACTGGCTGGATGGCCGCACACAAAGAGTTGTGGTCAATGGCTCAATGTCCAGCTGGAGACCAGTAACGAGTGGTGTCCCTCAGGGATCGGTGTTGGGACCGGTCTTGTTCAACATCTTTGTGGGTGACATGGACAGTGGGATTGAGTGCGCCCTCAGCAAGTTTGCCGATGACACCAAGCTGTGTGGTTCCGTTGATACGCTGGAGGGAAGGAATGCCATCCAGAGGGACCTTGACACACTTGTGAGGTGGGCTGAGGCCAACCTTATGAAGTTTAACCATGCCAAGTGCAAGGTCCTACAGCTGGGTTGGAGCAATCCCAGGCACAGCTACAGGTTGAGCAGAGAAGAGATTCAGAGCAGCCCTGCGGAGAAGGACTTGGGGGTGTTGGTCAATGAGAAACTGAATGCGAGCCAACTTCAGTGTGTGCTTGCAGCTCAGAGAGCCAACCGTTGGAACAAGTCCAGAGGAGGGCCACGAGGATGATCAGGGGACTGAAGCACCTCTCGTGTGAAGACAGGCTGAGAAAGTTGGGGCTGTTGAGCCTGGAGAAGAGAAGGCTGCGTGGAGACCTCATAGCAGCCTTCCAGTTTCTGAAGGGGGCCTATAGGGATGCTGAGGAGGGACTCTTCATTAGGGACTGTAGTGATAGGACAAGGGGTAACGGGTTAAAACTTAAACAGGGGAAGTTTAGATTGGATATAAGGAGGAAATTATTCCTTATTATGGTGGTGAGGCACTGGAATGGGCTGCCCAGGGAGGTTGTGAATGCTCCATCCCTGGCAGTGTTCAAGACCAGGTTGGACGATGCCTTGGTTTAGTGTGAGGTGTCCCTGCCCATGGCAGGGGAGTTGGAACTAGATAATCTTCAGGTCCTTTCCAACCCAACTATTCTATGATTCTATGACAAGTGCAACCCTTACACGTTTTTCTGGTTTCTACATCCTTATGTGGTGAATGGCACTTAACTATTTTGTGCATGCAAAATATTTTAGATAAGATCATGCCACAGGTATGACACAAATTCCTCTGATATGATAAAAAAATCCTCTGTCAAATAAAGACAATTTAGTGAAAAATTTAAAGTTTCTCATGTCAGACATGGTGATGAGTGCAGTACAGAGATGATAAAATCTGAACGACTCCTGATCTGACAGGCAAGTACCAGGGTATCTGCCAATTTGCAAAATGTCTCATGTTTCCATGTGAACACTGCTGAGTGAGCTGATGCCCTTTCTTAAGAATGATTTAATTTCTATGCCCTCAGAATGAGGTCATATCAATATCATGCATGATCTCTATCAGCTTTACAGATGTCTTAACCTGAGGTTCAAGCTCTTTGAGAGCTATTCATACTTGGCAGATTGATATAGTAACTGACAATTCACTGCCATCCAAGTGTATCTGAGAACACAAAGCTCACATAAATATTGTTGAGCACATCCCATTGTTGGTTATTTACTTCTGCCATTCAACTTTCTAGAGCTCCAAGAGGAAGATTATTTCTCTCTGTTCCATTTTTCTGACTTTACCCAGCAGACACTAAAAGCTTGTTGTTTCTTTTTTACCAGTAATGAACTGTGCTAGAAATGTCAAACACAGGTTTGTTCAGCCCCAACCAACATAAAACATAGAAGAAGGGATGGACAGGAACCAGAGAGGACGCCTGGCTACAAGAGTGGCTTTGCAACTGGAATGGGAAGAGCTTGTAACGGTGTTTCTGCTGTCAAAAAGCTCAAGAAGGAAGTACAGAGACCTACCTGACACCTTTTCTTCCTCAGTTTCATATACTGATCTGCCTGCTTACACAACCTAGGCCCTTACTAAAGGCAACTGCAAGCAAACAGCTTGTACAGCTTGTACAGCACACGAATAGGATTCTCAAGCAGTCTGTACTCACGGCTTTCCAGTTCAGAAATACCACTTCGTCCTTTGCTCTGGATTTATTTACACTCACCTTTGTCTTTCTCTTGCTTTCTCTGACAGCTCTGGGGTAGAAAGACATGAAGAGAAGAATAAAAAGGATGAACAAAACAGAAGACAAGTGTGCAAAAATCCTCACTTTCAAACTTACCCTGAGCCAAGTATTTGTGACTGGTAAATCCAGCTGAAGAAAGTCAGACACACTTCTATCTTTGGAAACAGATTATTTCCTTTAATTCCCCATTATGCACCTCCCTCGCATCATAATTTTAACTGAAAAGAGGAATCAAATTAAAAATAGTGAAGTCCTTAGCTGAACTAGGTCATTTTGTTCCACCATAAACCCCATTTTTAAAAATTGCCTTTGATTTTTTCCCTTGATGAATTTCTCATTAAGTTAGTGAACCAAACTGGCTCAAAGAGGTCAAATGAATGCCAGAACTGCCTCAAATGAAGCCATAGACTGTGATCAAAACATATAGGAGCAACTCTACCTTCCAGCACCCAGCCCAGAGCTCAAACTTTTTGTCTAACAGCATCCTCTAAGCATCACTTTCAACTTGTGCAACATTGACAGATAGATAGGTTTCTTATAAACACATGAAACAACTTTGAAACAAACCAGTAGTGCACATCCAACAGCTTTTTTTTTTTTTTCCCCATCCTTATTTTTGCCACATGTAATATTATTTCACAAGTTTGACATGACAACAAGGAAGAAAAGAAAAAGCTGTCTTTTTTTCTCTACTGCTATGCCACCCTTAATGCAATGTGAGTTACCGGAAGTAAAATCGGTTAAAATCTAAACTGCAAGCATTATATAACAAAGGTACAATGGAGAAACAAAAAAGATTAAAAGATAAAGCTTGCCTTTAAGCTGTAAGCATAATTAATTTCATGTATGTTTCTGGTAAAGTATGAAAAAAGAAGTACATCTATGACTTATGTGTCAAAAAACTTCTTGAAATAAGTAAGTCCTACGAACACTATAGCCAGACCTGACTCTTCTGGAATAAGAGAGGGTCAGTAAAGTTAATCAATTTACATCATTTTACTCCACAGATAGGACCATGAAAAGAACCCAGGAGCCTTGGTGCCTTGTACTGGCTTTGGGGCATTTAGGTATCTCTTCCCTTCACTGCCTCAAGGTAAATAGAAGTCTTGTATTTGTCTTAAGTACTCAAGGGTAATTCAAATGGGTATGTTGTCCAGGTCAGACAAGCACAGAAGCTCCATTTCATTTGTCTTCAACTTCCTCCAGATTAAACAATCAGACCTACATCAATCACTGGGTGTAAAACACATGGAGTAATTGGACTAGAATCTTGTCAGACTGAGGACTTCTGTTCAGAATGCAGATGTCTTTGCTTTTTCTTGGTCTTGCTTATTCTTCATGAATACCACAGAAAGACAGCAGAGTCACTATTATAACAATGTTCTGTTAATCAGGCACGTAATTTGCTTGTATGGCCCAACCTTCTGCAGATCCCAGACAATCCCCTTCCACAAGAATTAACCACAAAAATACTGCAGTGTAGCTGCTTTATGACCATAGCTAGGATCAATTTGTTTTGTGCTTTCAGATACTGATCTTGCAGCAGTGAACATACAGACACTATAGCAGGGGGTGGGGTTTTTTTACATAAATAAGAGGTTTTGACCACCATCTTTCCTTTTTCAGTGGCAGTTTATCAAGATCTTCTGCCTAACTAACTCCCAACTCAGAAAAACAACAGCATTCAAGTAAGGAACAGCACATCCTTCCCAAATGGCTCTGAAAAGCAATCAATAGAGTGAAAGCCTGGTCAAAATAATAATTACATTAGAGGCATGGGATCAATGGGTGAAACTGAGGGAAGAAAAAGAAACAAACAGAAAAAAGACAAAACAAAGCTCAAAAGTTAGGAGCCTTAACCAAAAAAATTAAGAAATAAATATGAAGTTACATATTTCAACCTGACCTTATTTCTTGCACACAGACAAGAATGCTCAGAGGGAGCCTTCTCGCTCTCTGCAACTACCTGGAAGGAGGATGGAGCCAGGAGGTGGCTGGTCCCTTTTCCCAGGTGATAGGACAAGAAGAAACAGCCTCAAACTGCACTAGGGGAGGTTTAGACTGGATATTAGGAACACATTTTTCCCCAAGGGGGTGTTCGGGCATTGGAACAGGCTGCCCGGGGCAGTGGTCACTGTCACTGTCCCTGGAAGTGTTCACAAACCCTGTAGACAAGGCCCTCAATGACATGGTTTAGTGGTGGCCTTGGCAGTGCTGGGGGACAGTTGGACTTGGTGATCTTAAAGGTCTTTTCCAGCCTGGTTGGTTCTATGATTCTAAAATTACTCTGGTCTGTTTCCTCAGGTTAACTTCAGAATCATAGAGTCATAGAATAGTTAGGGTTGGAAAGGACCTTAAGATCATCTAGTTCCAACTCCCCTGCCATGGGCAGGGACACCTCACACTAAACCATATCACCCAAGGCCTCGTCCAACCTGGTCTTGAACATTGCCAGTGATGGAGCATTCACAACCTCCCTGGGCAACCCATTCCAGTGCCTCACCACCTTAACAGGGAAGAATTTCCTCCTTATATCCAATCTAAACTTCCCCTGTTTAAGTTTTAACCCGTTACCCCTTGTCCTATCACTACAGTCCCTAATGAAGAGTGCCTCCTCAGCATCCCTATAGGCCCCCTTCAGATACTGGAAGGATACTATGAGGTCTCCACGCAGCCTTCTCTTCTCCAGGCTCAACAGCCCCAACTTTCTCAGCCTGTCTTCATACGGGAGGTGCTCCAGTCCCGTGATCATCCTCGTGGCCCTCCTCTGGACTTGTTCCAACAGTTCCATGTCCTTTTTATGTTGAGGACACCAGAACTGCACACAATACTCCAGGTGAGGTCTCACAGGAGCAGAGTAGAGGGGAAGGATCACCTCCTTCGACCTGCTGGTCACGCTCCTTTTGATGCAGCCCAGGATACGGTTGGCTTTCTGAGCTGCAAGCGCACACTGCCGGCTCATGTTCATTTTCTCATCAACTTTCTGCTAGGACTCTGAGAAAGGTTGGCACGGAATCTTTTAAACACCAGGGCTGACACAGAGGACTCATGGGCTTATGCAGCCAGGAGCAGGGGGATGAAGCAGGAGGAAACAAACCTTCTCCATCCAGTAACAGCCAGATGTCAAACTGGCTGAGGAGCCCTGATGGGAAACGTCCCTGAAAGTCAGTGCAATACCACTGGCATCAAGGAAGCCTCAGCACAAGATCTGGCCTGAGGTGTGCATGCCCAAGACATCCACAAATACCAAAGTTCAGGTGCAGCTGGCACCGCTCCTACATAATCCCACTTCCCATGCATGAACACACTTATAGGCTATCTATCTACAAATCTCAATATCCCAGCCTAGAACATGAAGAGCTTGTACGACATCATTTGCTTCAGCATAACTATAACCTGCAACATCAATTTGATTCTTCCCAAATACCTGGATTCAAAGGTTTCATTAGGAATAGCTATTGTGAGCTTTCTCAGCCCTTAGCTGAAAAGGCACATCTCTTATCCCCAGTGTCTGTGCTTGGAGTCTTTAGGTATTGGAGTCTTTAGGTATTGGCAGAAGCAACCAAGCTCAGAGTGAAAAGTTTGACATCTGCAGCAGAGGCATGTTCACTACAAAACCCCAACATCTTTAAACTTAATGGATACTTTAAAACTCAGTTGAGTCAAGAAACACTCAGCTTTTCTGCAAATACTCAACTAACTGTAGAAAATATGGACCTGGAGGTTCGGGGCTTTGCGCAACCTGCTGTAGTGGAAGGTGTCCCACATCATTTACAAAACAGTCTCAATATCTATGTGAAAACATGAAATTCCTTTGCCAAACAAACACTACAGTTATGTGGATAGTGAGGGGAAAAAAGAAAAAAACAAACAAACAAACAAACAGAAGAAAAAAAAAAACAAAAAAACAAACAAACCCCAACATTTTATACAAGCAATATTCACAATATTTCACCTGGAAATTTAGGCAAAAAAGGGATGTGATAGAATAATGTTTGTGTAACTAGGCATGCATATAGGTGAACACACTCCCCATGCATATTTTCCACTACAAGGGTAGATGCTTCAGGTGCCATCTCCAGAAGTGAAATGCTGGAAGAACTTGTTGGGGAGGAGAAAGAGCCCTTTTTCTCTTCAAGCCTCTGCTCAGCAACAGCACTGAGATCCATTCATTCTCCTCGCCTTGCCATGCTCTTAAGATGTGTGTGGCCAGCAGAATCATCTTCCATTCCCCTATAGCAAATGATAACACACAAATTGCATTTACCTTTAAATGAATTTGGTTCTCCTAGTTCTTTATCTCCACACACAGTTTTGCTGCAGTTCAGCATTTACTCCACCTACACAGCGTGCCTGTTTTATTTAGGCTTTTTATTCAATATCGAAAATGATAAAGGATGCCACTGTCCTGATGACTGAAAACAACATTGCTTACTTCAAATACAAAAATATAAGTGTAACTATGCATCAGATCACAATCTTCTTTCAGGAGGGTGTCAGACTTCCACATGAATAAGTGTAGCCTTCGATTTTGCACATCAGGGTTGGGGGGGGGGGGGAGGAAGAAATGGCTTCAGGAACCCTATAGAGGTGCTTTTCCTTCCCTGACTTCTCACACAATATTCTTTCAAATGAATTTAAAGCTTTTCTTGTCCAAATCCCTGCAAAAGTAACCACACTGCAGTTTTTCTACTCTTATGCAAATAGATTAATCAGCCAACGCTCCACTGAGAATTAATTTATATTTGAATCAAATGAGGTCTTAGATTCTTTATAACACAACCCCCGGCCAAGGCCTGGGCTAGGTAGAAACCTCATATTATTCATTTGACGAAATGTGAACTGACATAAATACCATGGCTAACTTTCAATCCGATTACCCCGTTACCTCACATCAATGCTCTCCCAGCCATCAGACTCTAGCGTCCCTCCTTTCACCGGCCCAGCCAACAACTGTCAACTCCTCCCTGATAAACAAGCACCCACGCCACCACCTCGGGCCCCCACTCTTAACCCATCATCCCTGCTCAATGGCCCTTATTCAACAAGGTACTTCATTTTGTTTAGCCCCCTGTCCCCCCCAATTCCTACAAACAACACAAAAATACTGTTTGGCTGGGGCTGCAATTCAAAGCTGCCCTTTCAGAGCACTTGAGTCACTAACAATAAACAGCTAAAAATATAGGAACATCATGCCCATCCATATGTAGATAAATGTACACATATTTAATACAGTCACTTTCATACTCTTCTTAACCCTTAAAAAAAAAAAAAAAAAAATAAAGAGTAAAATAACGTTTTGGGCTTCTATGTCCAAAGGTCAATGTAAAGTGAACCCACATTTTACACAGCACCCTTATACTAAACTCGTGTTGACAACCACTAAATTCTTTTTACAGCCCTGCACAGGAACTTGTTTTTTAAAAAGATTCCCCTCCCTCCCCACCCCCTTTTTAAACTGTAAGCATTTAAAAAGCTTGGCTAAACAATCCACCAGGTGTGAGAAAAGCCTTTTCTGTGCGAGCAGCTCTGTGTCAGGAAACCTACACTTTGTAATTAGATTAGCAAGCAAGGACTGAATAGTTCTGATCAAAACATCCACCCCTTGCATATTGTTTATAGTGCATAACTGATAACCAAGCTTCTCTAGGCATGGTTAAAATCTACTTAAAAATGGGAGTCCTGGGCACTCTGGAATTTAAATGAAAGTCTTAAAAAGCTGTAAGTAACTACTTGCCTGTCTTACTTAAACAAAGCTTAATTTGAGAATATGTCATAAAAAAATCCTATGATTTAACAGCAGCTCTACAGGAGAGCACTATTTGAAACACGTCTAAACTAGAGGATTAAAGATGTATTTTTTGACTTAAGGACATACTTCACAGCAACAGACTGGGAGAGAATGAAGACAGTCCTTTTGGCCGCATGTCCCCAGCTCCAAGGGACATACTGGACCACTGGGCATGAGAGCTGCAAAGTTCTCAGCCCAGCAGGATGACTTTAGTTGTGTGCCTTTGTGGTTTTCCCATGTGGCCAACCAGTCTAGTTGTGTTCTGGAGTCAGTTTGCAAACACAAAAAGCAGATCTGAAATGCACTGGCTTCACAAAGATACTAAAAACAGGGGGGGAAAGGAGCTGTGGTATGTTAGAGCACATCATCCCTACCTGCTCCTTTAAGAGAAATCAGAAAGTGTAAACTCACACAGGTATGATGTTAAATGGAAAATAAGCCAAGACAAGGTTCTTTCTAAAGCTTTTATACAAGGCCTATATGTTTTTCTTGGAAAAAGTAAAGCTGTTTCACAGTCCTGTTCCATCAGCCCAGAGTACAAATACCCTAGTTTTGAATTTTGATCTCAGCCAAGTCCAGATCAGAGCCAGTCCCATTTTATACTGTGGAGCCTGAAACCAGATGCAAAGCCTTGTATGGATAATTTTTTCCAAAGAAAGATACCCAACTATGCTCAGATCAGTCCACCTTGTAAATCCCATGGTTATGTCATCCTTCTCAAAACAAACTTTTAAATAACAGTGCTAAAGCATCAGAACTGAGGTTTAAAAACCCTCTCTTTGGCTAAAGGACAGTGTAGAAATATCAGAAGATGGAGGACATCCTCCATTCTTTCCTTCACAAATTTGGAATCACTTGCCATACACACAGTTGCCAAGACAGCAATGGATGAGAACTTCTCCATGCTGCAGTAACTGTCTGTAGGAGCAGTACATCTTCAGCAAAAAGGGAGGACAGACAATTTCTTGGTGTAATACCATTAAGGAAAGCTTGATAAAGGTTGATAGGGGAGGGAGTAGACTTCCATTTAAAACCTAAGCCAAAACTATTTAAAAGACACTACAGAGCTACCTCTTATCCCAGAACATCCATGAATCTGGTGGATGCAAATGTAATTTCAAGCTACTCCTCTTTCCTGACCTTTCTGAGTCTGAGGAGTAGCAGCCAGATCATGGCTCCTCAAGAAGAGCCATGTCGTGTGCCAGGATAACCTGACCTTACCAGATTTCCTCAAGCCAAATTTCTAATGTGCTAAATCCTATCCAATGCCCCTGAAGACCTTTCTAGAGACACAATATTTATTGGCTGCTGTCCACCCTATTAAATTTTTAATGGAAAAAATGGAAATGGAAAGGGAAAAAAAAAAGACAAAATTCATGTCATGATGACAGCCAAAAATGTGACTGCAACTACTAAATGTTGATTTTTGTTAAGTTGTTATCATTTCTACAGCCATGACAAAAAAAAACCTGAGAAAACCTGTTTCAGACTATGAAGATCCCATTCAAACATCCTGGCTGGCTAATTCTAAACTTTGGTCATCTTTGATATTTCCCCCTTCAGTACCAAAATGCTCCTGACAAAGTACTGAAAAGAGACAAGTAGATTCAAATTCTTCTAGGGCTTAACCCCACTGCACTGAAATTAGCATGAGTTTTGCTCCTGACTTCAGCCCTGACAGAACAAGAAACATTCTCAAGCCAAAGGCATGGGGAAAAGCTTTTCTAAAACTTTCTTTACATGCTTGCACTCTCCTTGGTCCTAGAGATTTCTGTTAGCTTTCAGAAAGCTGAAGGCATAAATGGGCAGCACATTCTACCATGTATCTATCCAATCTCATGGCTGGTGAAAAACAAGTAGAGCATTTTTTTTTTTCCTCTTTATCAAAAAGAAACACAATTCTCTGAGAAGGAACATACCTTCTACAGATTGGGAAAGCTCACATAGGAAAGATTCTGGTCTTTGCTATTTCAAGTTTTGCAAGTGCAAGGGAAATTAGAACCGCATCAGCTTTTCCCAGTAACAAAACAGGAGACTCCTTCATCTTTGAACATCATGATGCTGGACTTTGACAATGCAAAGCCCAGAGAAGGGCAGTCCTGTTCTAGTTTCCAAAATGAACCAGCTGTTTTCAAAAGAGAACAACTCTTTCTCAAGAGTGGAGATCAAGTGCAAAATTTATTGGCTCTGCAGGGAGCCAGTCATCCTGAATTAAGAGACCTCCACTTAAGAACCTCCAAGAGATGTCTGTGATGCATAAGACTACAAAGCTATTCATTCCTCAGATATTATTGCTTCACTCCCCTTTTCTACCTGAAGCACCTTACTTGATAGAAAGCATCCCCAAAGAATAACAGAAATGCAGCTATCTTCTTTCATCTGACTTTCCAATTTACACAAAGTAGTAAGGAACAGAGCACATGGACCACATGGGCTAACTCATTTCTCAGTGGCTCTACAAAGGTAAACCCTGAGAGACAAAGTGTCAGTCCTCTTCTTCTGTCGGAGCTCCAGAAGTCTAACATACTCCGTATCAGCATCCACAAGAATAGCTTTGTATTTCTGGAAACACCAAGCATTGCATCTTTTCCAAGGAGGCTTGCACATATTATCTCTTCCCCTATGAATGCAATACAGTTTGCCAGCACCCTATAGACATGAATATAGCTATGATCAAGGGGTGATCTGGAACAGAACCATTTAACCACAAATCCATTTCCTGAATGGACAAGGTCACCAGTGTAATTACTCCAGGGTAAAGTCACTAATGCCCAGGGGATTCAGTGATCAAAATCCCCTCAGAACTCACAGATATTTGTTTCAAGAGATTCCCCCATTTCAATTATAAGAGCATTGCAGTATCGCAGCAAAGCAATTTTGTACTTTTTCTTGTTAAATGGCTGTTACAGAGTATCTGAGTTTCTCTTCATTCTGTATCACATGGCTTTTTTTTTTTTTTTTTGGTCCCACCAAAGGATGTATAGGTTAATCTCTGTCAAAATAACTTTCAGCACCTGCACACAGGTCTTCGAAAGAAAAACACTGGGTTTTGAAGATGACTGATGCCTTCAAACCAGAAGTGTGTTTGCAACACTGCTTTGTGCATGGCCAAAGCATTTGCACCAGAGGGGAGAGTATGGAGCTCTAGACATGGTAATACACCACGGCACAGGTGACTGATTCACAAAAACCTCTCTTCCACGTACCTGGAAACCCCCAGGACAACCTTCCTCAGCTGGATCACAGCATCTGAAGGTATTTTCACTTAGAAGTAGCAACACAAGCCTCCATCAACATCTCCCTTCCAAGCCTCTCTCAAACATTTGCAGAGAGGCTTAAACCCCAAGGAAGTCTAGTGTCAGTTGGTTGGAATGGTAGAAGCCAACGGATTAAGGCCTAATGGTCTGGCCCTTTTAAAAAAAGTGTAGAAATAAGGAGAGGTCCTGGTTTAATCCTACAGGGTGGTTAAATACTAATTCTGTTCTTGCTCTGAGAGACAAAGACAGAAAAACTGCCAGGCTTGCCAAAACCTGCCTCCGGACACATTCAAGCTCCCACTGAATTGCCCTAACAGAGCCCTTTCCTCCAAGGAAAGTTGTCCTACCCATCGTAGGCTGAAGAATGGGGAACAGAAGTGGGACTTTATGAATGGAAAAGTACCGGGACCCTCAAATGCCAGCACCTAAATTTGCCCACTGCCTAGAGATTCCAGTGAATCAGAGAGCAGAGAAACTTGCTGCTATCATAAGCAAAGGATCACCACTTTGAATCATGGAATCAGTTATGTTGGAAAAGATCTTTTTAAGACCATTAAGTCCAACATTTACCCCAGGACGGCCAATCCACCACTAAACCATGTCACTAAATGCTTGGTTTGTGGTGAGCTGGTATGAGTAAATTTAAGACCTGACTTGAAAGCCAAAAAGATTTTTAATTCTTCTTTCCTAGTTAAGAGGAGAAAAATACATGTTTGAGACGATAAATTGGGAAGTATCATGTTCTCTCATCCTCCACACCTCATTTGCACAGTTTAACTTGGAAATCCTTGGGCAGAGACCACAACTGAAATAAATAGGACCTTGGCCTCCAACACCCAAGAATCTGAACAGCCGCTGCCCAATTCCCAACTATTTTCCACTGTGCTAAATAATCATTAAATTAAAGGCAATAAATAAAACACCATAATGCATTTTGCAAATCCTAGCTCTCCAAATATTAGCTTATGGAAGAAGTTGGTTCTAGGAAGGTTGTGGGTTGTTTATTAGACAGTGGAAGGAGAAAGAAGAACAACACCAGGTCATTTGTTTTAAAAACGAAGACGGAGGTTGAGGAAAGGATAAAAAGACAAAAGTGGACAAAAATAACCAAATATGGAAGAAAGAACACAAATTAACCAGGCTTGAAAGGAGTTAGTAAAGCAAAGCAAGACACAGAGACTAAAGTTAATTACTTTTGACACGATACAGATCATCTGGTTTAATTTCAGGCAGCATGCACTCTAGGCTGGCCATCCTGAATGGCCAGGGGAAAAGAAAGTAACTCTCCCCTCTAGGTCCCTTTGCCAAGTCTGGGCTGTGTGCTCTGTCCAAGATCTCTCTTTCTTTGCTCTCAGAGAGAGAGGGGGAGAGGAGAGAAAAACACAGTTAACCACCTGTCAGGGCTGAGGACACAATAAGGCAGCCCCTAAAAGAGCTTTTCATGCATGCGTAATATATTTGTTCAGCTATTCACTTAATGAAGCTGATAAATGTGATGCGAAACAATAGTCAAGTTAATCTATTTAGTAAAATGTTTTGAGACTTTCAGGCAATGTTAAGGAGGGTAGTGTGTTCGAGGACATTTTCATTTCAATACGCTCATCTCTCCCCTCTTAGGGGGGGTTCAAGCAACCTATGTGAAAATAATTTCTTATAAATGTGTCTTTAATGGGTTTAATTCACCCTTGCCAGCTGTTTTTTTAGCTATTTTGTAAGAGCAAAACAAACGCGCCAGGCTTGGAAAGCTAGTTAAAATTAGTTTCGGTCACTGAGGCCAAGCTATATTTCCTGCAAACCATCTGCTTGATTGGCACAATAGAAGGATTTTCAAGAAAAGGAGGGGGGATCTAGAAGAGCTTTGAACGAACCAACAGTTACTGTTCCTTCTGCCTGAATTCTAAAGGTGAAGCCTTAGGTGTCTTAATATCCCTTCTCTCCGCGGCTTCCATTCAAGCTCTTGGCGAGCTCCATGAGCATCGTTAGTGAGCTCGGGGATAGCGCAACCCTCCCTGGGAGAAAAGAGAAGGGAAGAAACCCCCAAACATAGAAAAAACTAAACAAAAAGCGCACACACGTTTTTCCTCCGCAGCTTTGGAGAACGAGAAGCTGCAGGATGGCTGGGGGGAGGGGGGGGGTGGGGGTGGGGGGGAAGGGTGAAGGGGGAAGGAGGGGTAAAGGAAGAGTTTGGGGCCCTCCCGACTGCAGGATGGCTGGTAAAAAGAGGGGGATAGAGGTGGGAATCTGGGGTCCCCCTGGCTACGGGTAAAAGAAAGGGGGGGTGAGGTGTGAATTTAGTTTCACCGTGACTGCGGATGGGTGGTAAAATGACAGGGTCCTCCTGGCTGCGGGACGGCTGGGAAAAAGGAGAGGGGATGGGAAGCTGGGGTCCCCCTGTCTGCAGGATGTGTGAGAAAGGGGAAGGGGGTGGGAATTTGGGTTCATCATAGGTGCGGGATGGCTGGGAAAGGGCGGGAGGAATTCAGGTTGACCCTGGCTGCGGGAATGATGGCAAAAAAGTGTGTGTGTGGGGGGGGGGGGGGAATTTGGGTTCACCGCGGCTGCAGATGGGTGGTAAATAAAAGCAGGGTCCCCCTGGCTTCGAGATGGCTGGGAAAGAGGAGAGGGGATGGAAATTTGGGTTCACCGTTGCTGCGGGATGGCTGGGGAAGGGGAAGTAGGGCCGTGATTGAGACGTCCGTGTGCCGGGGCCGAGATCGGCTCCGCTCCTCCGGGAGGAGGCTGGTCCAGCCCCGGCCCTCCGGCCCTCCGGATTTGAAGTGCTGCCTCTCCCAATTTCATGCGGATTACCGGCCTCGGAGAGGGACACACGCAGGCTCCGAGCCCTATTTCCTCCCCTACCCCTCTCCCGGCCGGTTTGGGTGTCCCGTCGTTCCTCCCCCTCTCTGTCTTCGTCATCCCCCCCCCCCCCCCCCCCCCCCCCCCCGCCTTTTTTAAGCAACAAAGTGACTTTTAAGAAATAAATTTGAAGATGATAACGACATTAAAATGAATGGCAGGAAGCACAAAACGGCATGAGCATAGGTCAAACGGCATTAGTCACAGGTTTTATCCTGAGACATTAGAATTCCCTCTCTTAAACGATCACTGCCTTTGAAAAGAAACTTCCAAAGGAGATCACTTAAAATAAGATCCTTTCGTCTGATTTCTTGGTTTCTTATGGTCTATCTTCCCTTTCAATAGATGTCTAGTCACTTTTGCCTTGGTGCTTAAGGAATTCTTTATGAGTGTGCTCAAACGCATCGAAAGGAACGGGGTCCACGTGTGCCCCAGCATGCGTTTGACCCAACCTTCCAGAAAGTGTCAGACCCTCTTTCTTAAAACCAGAGAAATTAGCAGCAGTTGGTCTATAGTGAGGCAAAATGCCCCCGATGTATATGTAGAGAAAGGAGTACATCATCTCAAAGGAAACGTATAACGACTGTAAAAAAACCCGGAGTATTCCCGGAGCTGCAGCGTCGGGAAATGCCGGGATGGGAGGGAGCGAGATGGGGGGGTGCCTGTTAATTATTTTCTTGGGAAAGCCTTGTTTGCTTTTCCCATTCCCTACCTTCCCACTCCCTTGCTATATTAACACCTTCAGAGCAGTCGTTTGTAACAACAGGCTTGAGAGAACGCCGGACTCCAGCGAGATTTGATTTCCAAGTGATAAAAGGTCTGCGGACATTCTGCAGATGCTCAACTGCTGGCGGCCAGCGTAAAGCACGGGGAAAGCTTGTCAGGATCATACAATTTCTAGGGCTGATTCCGACCCCCCTAATAAATACCTTTTTAATTTGAACCAAGGGAGAGATTTAACAGACTTTCTTTCTTCCCTAATGTGATATAAATCGCAGATGCACTTTTATTGAATGGTTAAAGCATCGACATGGAGATAATCAACACAAAACGTCTGGACAAAAACCATCGAGAGAAATAAAGCTGGTTAATAAGATTTTTGAGAAAGCTTTGTGTTAAAAAGTAAAAAGGGAAAACAGCTGAAGGTGACAGTTAGTTCATGGTTAATAGGATAAAGACTGCATGGTTGAGCTGCACACTTCTGCTTGCAAAGGTTCAGCCACACCAAAAGGCTGAATAAGGCGCTTTTAAAACATAGGACATTTAACACATCTGTTATGAGCTTTAACAGAGAAATCAGGTAAAGCCACTCTCAATAGTTGCTTTCATCACCCAGTTCCAAAGGAAACGCGCCTGTTTCCGTATTTGCCACTACAAACAAAACCTCAGACATTAAAAAAAAAGAAAAAAATCCAACCAAACAAAACCCAAACTATTTTCTATTTTTCCGGTAAGACGATGTCATTTGGCTCCCATACCAAAGTTTAGGTTCTCGGCAGCACCGATCTGAACGCACCCCCCGCAATCCCGCACAAGCACGCAGAGAAAAAGCGACTTCAGGTGAATTTGGCAGCGTCGAGAAGGCTTCGAGCCACCATCACCAATAAACCCGAGACTAGTTCAGGCTGCTTTACCCTAAAGGATGCAAATGCTACAACAGTGTCTTAATTTTCACGGTGTGAGGGGAGGGATTTCCACTATATTTCAGGTTAAAAGGACCAACAGACAGAACTGAGGGGGCTGCTGTAGTCCCACAAAGCTCTTCAGATCTTTTCTGTGTTCAAGGTTTAGATTTTCTCGGAGCAGAGTCCTTACCCAGCTGCAGTAAGGTTTATATTTCAGTTCGGTACAGGCAAGCCTCTCACTTGAGCACACGCACGCAAGTATCTTAGGACACCACGATCTTCAAAGTAAAACTTAACACCCAAATTCGCTTTATACCGGACCTTTGGGATGCAGATAGAAAAATAACCCAGACTACAACCACAAATTTTGCAGTGCACTAGTAGCAAGCACAGGACACATTCAACCCACGGTAGGATCCGCTCCCCGAATATTGCCCCCCCAAAAGGGCTTAGTTCCACGTTTTCTAATTTATATTTTCTATTGCACAAGCCCCGCGCTTTTCTGAGGGCCGGCAGATAAGTTTATATGAATATTTATTGATTTATTTCCTAAACTCAGCAGGGGAGCCGCAAATAAATTTAGTGCTTTCTTTAAATAATTCCCTTTCTAAGAGGCAAGATGTCATTCGAAACTTTTAAATAGGCATTTAATTAGCCTGTGTGTGTTGCCTCTGAACAAAACCCTGCTGGGAGCCTTTGGAGCTGTATTCCAAAGAGGCGGTCAATATGCAAAATTGATGACTACACTTTCTTTGTGGCGGGGCCATTGTGCCCCGGTTGCTTATGAAGTCTAATCCAATCATAAATTGCAGTCCCGGACCAATGGAGAAGCCCGGAGCTCACCCTGAATGAAGCTCAAGTGGAGAACTTTGTTGAACCCCATTGTTGGGGCTGTCACTTTTGAAAGAGCCCCAGCGGGGCTGACCAGTATAAAACCCACCGTCCAGGAGGAAGGGGCAGAGAGAACCCCGACAGGCTCGCTGTAGCAGGATCTTTACTAGAAGAGGTTTCAAAGCAGAAAACAAAAAGCAGACAGACAAATAAACAAACAGGGGAGAGGCCCCGACCCCGCTCCGCGGACGGCCCCGGTGATGATGTTCCCTAGCCTCATCGCTCCACCGGCCGTGTACCCCAGCCTCCTCCGGCCGACCCCAACCCTCACCCTGCCGCAGTCGCTGCAGTCCGCTTTTTCCAGCCATTCCAGCTTCCTGATAGAAGATTTGATCCGGATCAGCAGGCCCACCAGCTACCTGCCCACCAGGACTGCTCCCCCTGCCAGCATGTCCCCCCCCGCCGCGGCGGCCAGGACGGACTCGGGCACTCCGGAGCTGACCAACCCAGCCGCCGGCTCCAGGAGGATCTGCTCGCCACAGACTTCCAGCAGCGACTCCACTTTCCTCAAGTTTGGAGTCAACGCCATCCTCTCCTCTGCTCCCCGCGCCGGTAAGCGGCTCCCGGACTCCCCCATTCCCATCCCCGCGGCTCCGCGGAACCCACCGCCTGCGGGAGAGCAGGAAGACAAGGGTAGGAAGGGAGGGGAGGACCGAGCACAGCCCCTCTGCATCGCCCGTATTTAAGAACTAGGGGCAGCGCTGACAGACGGCCGATCGGTGGGACGAGAGGAGCGGGCAGGTGGGGGGCAGACACCGGGGGTGTCAACAGGGCTCCCGACCGACTCTGCCCTCTCGGGTGCCTCTTTGCTGGCATAACCATCGCAGCAAAAGCACTGCTTTCCCCAGGGCTCAGTCTGGCTCTTTATTTTGGGGGACTGAAAATCACCACCTGCATCTGTCCCCAGACCAAGTGACAACCCCAACCGTACCCACTCCAGCCGGTGGTAACCCTCTGCTTAATTTCTTTTATTTAGTAGAAACTTCTCCTGCGTTGCTCCAGAGCGTCCCTCCAAAGACTTTTTCCTTCCCGTACTTTGAAGGATCCTTCCAGCCCTTTATCCGATCTTCCTATTTCCCAGGTAGGTCTTTAAAAGTCTCTCTTTGAAAGGGTGGACCCCCCTTCTCCCCTCCCGGGCACAGCTCGATGATATTTCTCCATCAGTCCGTGTCCCCCCCGGGGATTACGCTCTAGTCAGAGGTTGGAAGGAGTACAACATTCACCCGTCAGGCGCGCCAATTTGATGCCCGATTTAGCATAGGCAGTGACTGCTTGACATTCCCCTGCCCGCTCCGCCCGCTGACGGGCAAATTAACCAGGATTGTCACGGTCCCGAGGCGACGAGGCTCCACTGCTTCCTCCTCCTCCCGGGGCCGCGCCGCCGCTTTCAGCACCACGAGGGACCGGTCAGCTCCCTGCTGCGCTCCCCACTCGCGCAGCAGCCCGGGCCCCGGCTCCGAGCCGGCGGAGGGGTGGCAGGAGGTAGGGGGGGGTGTTGGCGGGGTTGCACTCCTCGTTCCCCGTCAGCCGCTCCCCGCCCTGTACCTCCCTAGAGCCATCCCAAACCCTTTATCCCCCGCCGGGTTGGTGGCGGTTACAGGGGCATGGAGCTCACTGTTAAGGCTTCTCTCCTCCGTCTTCACCGCGGGCTAACCCTTCCCTCCTTTACCTCACTTCATCGCTTCTCCCTCAGCCCGTCCGCCGTGTTCAAACGGCTTGGTACCTGAGAGAAAGCAAGCTATGGCTGGGTGGGTGGGGGTGTCTGAGGTTCTTACAGCGTTGAAGTGTTATGATGCCGAGAGAGCAATTAAAATAAAATCTAATTACAAAAACAAGCTATTAATTTAAAAAAGAAAACAGGGGGAGGGAAAAAAAATAACCCAAGCTCTTCCATTCATCCTCCGGATAATGGAATTTGCTTCCTTTCTCCAGCATGTGAATAGCCTAACAAAAACAACTTGAGCTTTATAAATAGCTTTTCATGTCCATTTAATGAAAATGATTTGAGGAAAGAGACGATTGTGCCATCAGTATTCTCCCGAGGAGCCTGGCATGCCGTTGTGTTTAGTTTGAAAGTGTAAATCTCTTTTGTTCCAGTAATATATGGCGTTAGCTGCTTGTCCTCAGTCTTTTTCTGTTAGTTCATTACTACACAATTACCATTCACGCTTCATTAGCGTCTCTGTTTCTCTTGGGGAGGTTCCCCCCCCCCCCCATCCCCCCACCTCCCCTTTTTTTTTTAAGACGAAACTCTGCCCTTTTTATCATACCAATGCCATTGGGAACCAGGCAATGTGCTAATTAGCTGTTACTTTTCATGTCTTCTGATTCAATTCTCCAACTTTGGGGAAGGGAGGAGGGAGGAGGGGAGAAGAGATTAATATAAAAAGATGAATACTGATTGATCAAAACTGCATCTGAAGAGGAACGGTTTTGTTCGGAATCAGAAAAGTCCTCATTTTCATCTCGAGCATAATAAAGAATCTGAAATAAAAGGGCCTGAAAAAAAAATAATCCAATGCTTCTGAGCAGGAGGGAAAGATGTTTTATTATACCTCTATCTTAGCTGGTACGCCTCACTTTGCCTTTTCAGGCCAGAGACCTTTGAATCTCTCAACAAAACCAGCCACTATTGATCCATTTTACACATTTGAGTTCATAAATCTAATCCCAGCAATCACTGGCTGAAAGGGGGTGCTTAGTTAAGACTAAAGCTCCTTTTCACAGCCCCAGGTTGATGGCTGCCCTCCCAAAGGGCAGGGAGGGGGCAGTGGGGGGCTGGTCTTGCTCTGCTCAGTGCTGTGTGTCCCCCACCTTCAGCAGCTGCCTCCACCGTGGTCCCCATCCCCGGCACCTTCTCCTGGCCACTGGCCGCCCGTGGCAAACCCCGGCGGGGCATGCTACGTCGAGCTGTCTTCTCCGACGTGCAGCGCAAGGCACTGGAGAAGATGTTCCAGAAGCAGAAGTACATCAGCAAACCTGACAGGAAGAAGCTGGCAGCCAAGCTGGGCCTCAAGGACTCACAGGTGAGGGGTGTATGAAGTGGGGAGCTGGATTCTCCACCCCGGGGATCAGCTTGGGAGAAGGGGATGGGAGCAGGGAGAACTGTCCGTGACCAGGAGAAAGCACAAAGCAAGTTGCAGAGCCATGAGCATCAACAGAGCCAAAACAGCTGCAAAATTCCCAGCTGGCTGATTAGGACAGGACAGACCGTGGTATTGTTACCTACCCTGACCAATCTCCTAGGGTCCCAAAAGGTCAGGATCTGTCATTCCTGCTAGCTTCAGTATGGGCATGAGCACAGTATTGAGGGGGCAACCAAAGGCCTTTTTTTGGATCCTGTTTCACTGAACTGTTTCATTCCTGTGTCACTTCATCCCTCAGGTGAAGATCTGGTTCCAGAACAGGAGGATGAAGTGGAGGAACTCCAAAGAAAGAGAGCTCCTATCTTCTGGTGGCTGCAGAGAGCAGACCCTACCTACCAAGTTCAACCCTCACCCAGACCTCAGTGATGTAGGCAAGAAATGTTCAGGAGAGGAGGAAGAGGAAGAAGAAGTTCTCCCTGTGTGCTCACCCAGCCCCCAGCATCCCTTAAGCTACCACCAGTCCCCAGAACATCTACACTTGAGGGACAGACTGGACTCCCACATGTCTCCTTCTCCATCCCATTCTAGCAGTCCCAGCAAACCTTCAGACTTCTCAGACTCAGAGGAAGAGGATGATGAAGGCGAAGTGGAAGAAGAGGAGATAACAGTCTCTTAAATCACCTGCTTGCCCCAACCATCACATGTGGTCATTGCAAAGATTTGAATAAAATCAAGTGCTATAAATTGAAGAGGTGATGTCCCACCCAATCGTCCACATGCTTCACCAGTGCAGGTTCTTTATCACATAGCTGCAAGACTTCCTACTTATGGGTATTCCTTACTCTTTGCCCCATGTGGAGGTTATCATATTCATAACATCTGCTACCATTTTTATAACGCTGGCTGCTTTATAATCAACATATGCTCAATAACCCTTCTCCCCAAACCAGGCATCAGCAGCTCCTTGCTTCATGGCAGGGAGGAAAGTGTAGCCTTTTGGGAGGGAAACTCCCTGCTCCCCTCAGATAAGAAACAACAAAAAATACAATATAGATGTTGTGGCCATTTTTACTGCCTTTCAAGTGAATTTCCAACTACTATTAAGATTTCAAAGACCCAGGGACTGGTCTGATGTCGCAACCCTCCCTCAAAGTAAACACAGGGGGACACAAATCAAACACTGCTTCCCTTCTCTCCCCCAATATACTTGTCCAACAGACCCATTAAAACCCCTGGAATAACTTCTAAGGTGTAATCTAAGCGTGCCTTGTATAATGGAAGCCTTATCTATTTATATATTTTTCATTGTAATTTATACATTGATACTACATCCCAAGCACTGTCTAACCCACCTTTTCATCCCCCCCCAGGCTTTTGCTTATTTTCCACTTTGCTTCTGCTATCCATGGTGTGGACAGAGAAAAGTGGATATGCCTCTTTGATTTTTGACTGAACTTTGCTGTCTTTGCACAGCTTATATGAACTGTACACTATTTTGTACACTTACTCTGTATGGATGTTTTATACCAAGGTTATTGTGAATGAATATAATGACAGCTCAACAAGGCTTCTCTGACAGCTAAACTACAGACAAATGTAGCTGTTTGATTGTGTAACTTATAAAGAAATGCTTTTATTTTGTATTTTACCATGTACAGACTTTAAATATATAATAAAGTGAATGATTGTCAAATAAAAACAAAAAGTAGATTTCTAAATTTGATAATTCAGTAATACTTGCTTCTAGTTTACAGGTTGTTGTAAGTTGTCTGGGGCCAAACAGGGAAGGAAAAGACAACTACCTTTTATCAACAGTATAGTGATTCAATAAGAATCTAACAGCTTCAAATTAAATAACCTTACAAGAACATCTATCTGCCTTTTAACTAGGAAGCAACTTGACCCAAGTATAGACTTTCTACAGTTAAAATGAGTACAGCTTCCCCTCCTTGCATTTAAATGCAACTTGATTTCTGCTGATGCTGTCTTGTGCTCCCCTCTAAAGCCTTTCTGACTCTCCTTCTTCCTTCCAATTATTGTCCAGGGTGGTCAGAGTGTGGACAATTGGCCTGCATCACCCTTCTCAGATGCTGCAGTTTGAAGACTAGAAGCGTTATTTTACCCCTTAAGAAACCAGCTGGTTCAACATCTGTACCTGCTGGAACTCTGATCTTCTCCAGCATGGAAGAGAAGCTTTTGGACAGCAGAAGAAGAAAAATCCCTTTCTCAGGGAGCCTGTAGTGTTGTTATCTGCTGTATGACAGCCCCAGCCCCTCTAGTCCCTTCCTTAGCTCAAAGGCTGCTCAACCAGTGTCCCACACAACTGGGAGAGCTGGAAGTGTTTTCACCTGTGCCAAAACCATGGCAGACAAGGCAGGCAGCTTCCTACACAGCCCCATACCAGGAGCACTGTGCTAATACTGCCATATGCCCATGGAAGAAACACTTATCCATAGGTGTGGAAATCATCTAATAAGCCCCAAAGGTTAATACCATATGGAGCAAAGAATGTTTATCCCATCTGTATGAAATAATCTTTCCTAACAAAAAGTCCTCTCCAGCCACCCTACATTTTGGTACCATAGAGCTTGGGAACACCACAGTTGAGCCAAAAAGAGGAGAAAAAAACAAATTGCCTCTTTTGAAGAACACATGCCCTCCATGGAATTTTGAACGTGAAGATCACCTTAAATAAATACCGCCCAAGATGCAAGGCTGTAGTTCCCAGAAGCAATCAGTGAGGCTCATGAAGCGCTAAACCCCCACCAGTGCTAAACCGTCACCCTAAGGAAAACCAGACTTCACTGAATCATGGAATCAGCCAGGTTAGAAAAGACCTTTAAGATGACCAAGTCCAACCGTTCCCCCAGCACTGCCTAGGTCACCACTAAACTATGTCACTGAGGGCTTTGTCTACATGGTTTGTGAACACTTCCAGGGATGGTGACTCCACCACTGCCCTGGGCAGCCTGTTCCAGTGCCTGAACACTCTCTCAGGGAAGAAATTATTCCTAATATCCAGTCTAAACCTCCCCGGTGCAGCTTGAGGAAGTTTACTCTTTCCTTGTTCCTTGGGAGTAGAGACCAGTCCCCTCCTGGCTCCATCCATCCATCCTTTCAAGCCATTGCAGAGAGTGATAAGGTCCCCCCTGAGCCTTCTCTTCTCCAGACTAACCCCCCCCCGGTCCCTCAGCCATTCCTCATCACACTTGTGCTCCAGGCCCTTCAACAACTCCATTGCCCTTCTCTGGATGAGCTCCATCGAGTCTGTGGCTCTGTCCTCTAGTGACCCAGCTCTAATCCTGTTGTTTCAATACAAGAGACTTCTACAAAGACACTCAAATTCAGGCCTGAAAACCACTGATGGTATTTAAAGATCTTTGCCTGGAAAGTTTCAGGGAGAGTTTGACACAACAGCTATGGGCTCTACTGTTGTCAAGAGGAACAAGGCAGAGTCTTCCTCCTGGTTGTATTGCCTCTTCTCCTCCCTGATCCACGCACATGCACTGGCACATAGCTGGGCCTGAAATGATCAGTGTGAAGAGCAGAAACCTTATCTGTTTTCTTGATTTGTTCTCTCAACGAACAAGTGACAGGACAAGAGGAAACAGCCTCAAGCTGTGCCTGGGACGGTTTAGACTGGAGATTAGGAACAGTTTCTTCCCGGAGAGGGTGTTCAAGCATTGGAACAGGCCGCCCAGGGCAGTGGTGGAGTCACCGTCCCTGGAAGTGTTCACAAGCTGTGTAGACAAAGCCCCCAGTGCCATGGTTTAGTGGTGACTTTGGCAGTGCTGGGGAATGGTTGGGCTTGATGATCTTAGGGGTCTTTTCCAACCTGGGTGATTCCATGATTCTATGAAGCAGTCCTCAATGCCTTCAGGAAACCTGATGGCACTGCTGTGCAGAAATAGATTGATGGTAAGGGGACTGGGCAAAGAGCAGGAAGCTGAAAATGGTGGAATGACATTGCCAGAGTTACTGCTGTGGATGAGGTTTAGTAGCTCACCCAGACCCAAGCTTATGAGGTTGTTCTTCCCTCACTGGTTTTGGGCTTGGTGTCCTAACATCTATTTTGCACCGGTTGGTGCTAGCTCATTATGATCCTTGTAAGAAAGGCACTTGGACTCAATAAGGTATCAAAGTGCTATTTGTTAGAGCAAACACTGTAAGATGAGAATAGCAGAGATAATGTTATGTATCCTTAGATGG
The DNA here is from genome assembly GCF_028554395.1 of Pezoporus wallicus. Lineage (NCBI taxonomy): Eukaryota > Metazoa > Chordata > Aves > Psittaciformes > Psittacidae > Pezoporus > Pezoporus wallicus. The sequence continues at coordinate 2,651,002 of NW_026639377.1, forward strand.
TGGGAGTCTCAAGTGGTGCAGCATCAAAGTGGCCTCCACTCCACATACAACAAAACAACTCTATTCAACATTTTTGCTGTTAAACAGAAAGGATGTACTCATGAGAACGTCTGGCTGTATGGTTAGATGAGGGCAAGGACACACAGGTGGCTGGTACTCAGCAGGAGATGCTGGTGGCTGGTACTCAGCAGGAGATGCCTTCAGGCTCCTTTGCTAGTATGGGCTGGCTGAGTTTATCATAGAATCATAGAATAGATTGGGTTGGAAGGGACCTTCAAAGCTCATGCAGTCCAACCCCCCTGCAATGAGCAGGGACATCTCAAACTAGTTCAGGTTGCTCAGAACCACATCCAGCCTGGCCTTGAATGTCTCTTTCTTATAGGTCCCTTTAAAGAACTGAAAGGCCACAATAAGGTCTCACTGGAGCCTTTGCTTCTCCAGGCTGAACAACCCCAATTCTCTCAGCTATTCCTCATAGCAGAGGTGCTCCATCCCTCTGACAATTTCTGTGGCCCTCCTCTGGGCCCTCTCCAGTAGGTCCATGTCTTTCCTGTCCTGAGGACTCCAGAGCTGGATGCAGGACTGCAGGGGGGATCTCACCAGAGCAGAGAAGAAGGGCGGAATCACCTCCCCTGACCTGCTGGCCACACTCCTTTGGATGCAGCCTGATATATGAATGTCCTTCTGGGCCACAAGCACACATTGCCTGCTCAGACCCAGTCTTTCACCCACCAGTATCCCCAGGTCTTTTTCAGGGCTACTCTCAACTGCTTTTCTCCAGCCTGTATTGAGACTGGGGGCTGCCCCAACCCACATGTATGACCCTCCACTTGGCCCCGTTGAACCTCATGAGGTTTGCATGGGCAACACATTGTCCATTGTCTTAGGGACAAGGGATCTGTGCAGCACAACACCAGTCTGAAGGCAAGGCTGTTCTTGCAGCATAGGGCACAGCATAGGCCTGGGCATACTCAAGTTAACTGTGACGAGGATCACCAACTCCTTGATGTACAGTGGTCTTTGAGGCAGGATTACTACAAAACCTCACTGGAAGCACAACCTCTTCCCAACTGCCTGTGGATCCCATCTCATGTTAAGGTCATTCACACCTCCTAATTGCCCAGTCCTGCATGGGTGAACATCTTATAGGAGCAGGAGGCAGAATTACAGATGCTTAGCCAGAGCATGGTCTCCACCCCTTGTAAGTAACTCAGTCTCCTTGTGTCTCCAGCAATTGAGAAAATCAGAAGTATTTGTGTATCTGAGCAATCTGGTCTAGTTGAAGATGTCCCTGCTCATCACAAAGGGGCTGGACTAGACCATCTTTAAAGGTCTCTCCTACTGTATGATTCTATGATCAAGAAAGGAGAGAAGAACATGGATTTCTCTATGTGGCTAAGCAAACAGAGATGTTGATGGGGAAGGATTTGCCAACAGTCAGTCCTTCTGCCAATGGCAGAAATGAGTTATCCTCAGCTGCTGTGCTCAGTTCTCTCACAAAAGTCTTCTTCTACACTGTAGAGCAGAAGCAGAGAGAATCAGATTGACTGTCCGCATTAAAAGCTAGAAACTAATGATGAGTACGTGTTTCCATACCCTAAGCACTCAGTTATTACAGTTAACATAGAGATTAATATCAGAATCGTTAATGTTAATAAAGTGGTAAAATGAGACTGTGCACAGAAAGTGCAGAAGAGAGAATGGGAACTTTAAGGGTGTCAGGAGGCATTTCCTCTCTGGTTCTTGAAGTAACTTCTTGGAAAAGGTCAGCGGACAGCGAAGGGTGGAAGTACACGTCACAGGCTGTGCCCGAGTTCATAAGTGACTCCAAGGAATTTCCCTTTCTGTTGCGGAAAAGAAGTCAGCACTGATCCAACAGCTCTTAGAAATTATGAGGTGGATCCAGGAAGGATACAAAATAAGAATAAAATAGGATGCTGGAAACAGAAAAGCAGGGTAATAAAGGTTAAAGACAAGATGATGCAAAGGAAAAAAACAAATGTGAAGAGGAGCGTGCAAGACAGTGCACACAGAAGAACAAGAACATGGGGAATGGACGGGGCAGCCAGAAAGAAGAAAGGGAAGAAGACTTCCTGGGAGATAGTAAGCATTTTGGTGCCAGTCCAGCGCTGATTCAAACATTGTTCAAGATCAGGGCTGGAGCATTTTCCAGGGCCATTTCTAAAACATGCAACCCTGTGAATCAAAGGAAGTTTACACAACACAGACAAATCTGCATGAACATGTTCAAAACTATTTGCCTCTGGCAAATTATTGTGGAGGGACAGATGAAGCCCCTCTGAAGTAACTTTGCACTGCTGCGTTGTTGAAAGAAGACTATTTTTAGGTTCAACTGAGTGCAGATCATCAATTTACAGAGAATCTTTTAAAACTGTCTTTGATACAGGTGGATCTGTCTTACCAACATTAACATTTTATATCAGTAAGTAGAGGACACATACCAACAAGGAACAGTTAAAAAGACTGACCAGAACAAAAGCAGAAATATGAATAGAAAATATGAATTAAAAAAAAAACCACAACCCCAAAAACCAAAAACTACTTTTAGGAATTATTCATTTTAAGTGCAGAAGGGTCTGGATTTATCCTTTCTGAAGACAGTACTTTTTTTTTTGCAGTTAAGATTCTTTATTTGAAAGAAAGGACAACAGATCCCTACTTTTCCTACTGGTCACTGTGAATTTATCACCATGTATCATAGTTGTCTCTATCAACAAGGTGAAGTGGAAACTGTAATAAAGCGTGAAATGTACAGGTTGCCCAGAAAAGCTGCAGATGCCGATGCTCCATCCCTAGAAACATTCAAGGCCAGGCCGGATAGGGCTCAGAGCAACCTGATCCAGTTGAAGATGTTAGACTAGTTGCACAGGTGTTAAGACCAGATGAGCTTTGAAGGTCCCTTCTGACGCAAACCATTCTATTGAGTCTGTAAACAGAATTGCTTAATGCCCTTAAGTTTCCTTTAAATCAACTCCCTAAAGAAGAGAATAAAAAGTTTGAAAGATCTACCAGAGCAAGTGAAGACTTGTAAGATGGTCTCATACTTATGCTAGACCTCTTCTTGGAGATCCAAGTGATGCCAACAAATACTCTGCTTTCGCAAAGTTACCAGGAAAATTTTGTCATTTTTTTTTTCTGCAAATGAAAATACGTGATGGCTTTATTCTAAGTGACAAGTCTGATCTGCCCAGGGTCACCAAATTAAGTACTGCGAGAAGGTCCCATCCCTGGCAGTGTCCAAGGCCAGGTTGTATGTGGCTTGCAGCAACCTGTTCTAGTGGAAGGTGTCCCTGCCCATGGCAGGGTGTTGGAATTTGATGAGCTTTAAGCTCCCTTCCAACCCAAACCAGTCTGTGATTCTGTAAAGGCCATTCTGGAAAAGTATGTTCAGACTAGGCCTGACACACACTGCACCTGCAGTCCCTGTAAGCTACAGCGACTTGTCTTGAAGAAGCTAGAACCAGCTGGTATCAGGGTACATTCTGATGGCCACGTCCTGTTTGACTTTGAGCCTTATGCTGAGACACTCTAAATGGATAGACCAGTCTTGTCTTGAGCAGATCTTGATGTGTGCAAACATTAGCTACGGGCAAGAGAATTGCAGTGGTGTAGTCCCTCCGCTAAATTTTCTCCTGGATGCGGTTGGCATCTTTCCACAAGTACTTACAGGAAGCCAATAACAGCAAAGTGAACCTCAAAATCTTCAAACAAAAACCCCAGAAAATGCTGATTAAGAGTTCGGGGAAGCCACAAATCTGAATAAATAAGCATCAAATTTATTGAATCATGAATAATTTAAGACTGGTACAATCATCAGCTTTATTCTCCATGACACAGGGGGTGAGGAAGGGGGAGAAACGGGGAGGGTGAGAAAGGGGAAGCATGATCTCAAACAGACCATTCACAAATTCCAATCCTAAATGAGAACTGAAAATTAAATAGGGAGAAGAGCAAATGGAAAACATCATAAACATACACAAAATACTCAATTCCTAGTTTTTTCTCTTTAAAAATGGCTAGAAAAAATTCATCAAAATGCAGCACTTTTAATCAAATATTTACATTTCTATGTTACAATGAAAAAATGTACATCTTATAGAACATATTTCATAAACTGTTCCACTGGAAACAACTAGATCAAAACAGCAACCTTCCATTGAATAGCAACAAAGTGTTTTTTTTTTTTTTGCTTTCTTTTTGCAGTTTTTTTTCCTTGGCCACATTTAGACAAGATTTCATACACATAATACCGAAGTTAAGCATCAACAATGAAATAGCAGTTTGCTTCTTCCAAAATGTACAAAAAGGCTAACCAACCCCCTCCCTCCCCTGCCCCAAATAAACCACATCTCATTTATGGCCTGTTATCATTCTTGGCAGTTCTGAAGAAAATGGTTTTCTACTTTCAATTTATAACTCAACACGAATGTTGCATAGAATTTTACATTTCTTCCTTGTTGATTTTTTATTTTTACACAAGCCAACTTTGTAAGAAACAAAAAGGCAAAAACATAAGGAAGTGTTTCGAAAAAGCCTTAAACAAGAACAAAGTCACTTAAAGAAAGACTTAAATCTATGGAGAGGCTTGATAAAAACTAAGACGTGTGCACAACAGGTAACCCTGCTTCCTGAAGTTTCAGGAGAGACACTGAATATTGTGATGCTTAGAATGACTAGCCTAATCCAAACTGCCTCTCACTGTAATCCAAGCTAGGGTCAACAAAAAATAAGAACATAAATTCCTTCCTGAGCTTAAGCACAGGATTAAAAATGAGAAAAACAAAAATACCCCGTTTCCCACAAATAAAACATCATTTTAAACATGTCTTACAGCATCCAGTTAAAGGTTAACTGAGCCATCTTCTACGATATCAACTCCATTTAAAGCCCTAGCCCTGCAACTGGATTTTTTGTTGTTGTTTTCTTTTTTTTTTTTTTTTTTTTTTTACAGGCACATGCTCTGTCTGCATGGATTCAGTTGGGGGATTAGGTACTGAAATTCACAGTAGTAGCAGGTAAAGTCAGTGCTAGGAAGCAGAATTGTCAAGACTGCCGGAAAAATTCACCTCTCTCAAACTCATCATCAGCATGCTATGTGATTTCATACAGATTTATCCCATTTTTACAGTACCAAGAACTGGATGAGAAACATCGACTGAATAAGCCTTGGTATTTCATTCAGTGAAATAATGAAATAAGAGTTTGTAGAGTTAAAACAGTAACAACACCAAGCTCTTCCCCCACCCCCATCATTAAAATATTTAAATTTTTCTTTTAAAATATTTTTCTTTAAAAACAAAAAAAGTCATCAGCACTTAAAAGTTGTAACAGGAGCAGATTCAAGACCAGCTCAGTAAGACAAAGTACAGTTATGTTACAGTAAGTCATGAGGTATAATAAAATGATCCTCTCAAGCTGAGTCACAGAAGCATGAACTTGTCTGTTACTTTAAACCCACAAGCTCTTAAAAAAAAATGTTTGTAGTAAGTTTTCTTTCTGTACATCGAAACCCCAGCATATTCCTGTAATTTATTAGTGACAGCATTTATTTCAGTTGAAAAGCTCCCCCCCACCCCCTGCATGGATAAAACAGCTCTTCAGTGATTTATCAGCTGCAGATTGATATGGACCTGAAACATTCTCTCATTTCCTTCCTTTTTTTTTTTTGCCACATTAAAACAAAATCTAGTATCTCTTACAAACAATATTCACAGCAACTTATGATATTCCAAGAGATGACTTTAGCCCTGTTTCTTTAAATAAAACCCTGTCATATACAGCACTAATTTAATCAAACACAATTAGTACAAAATAAGGCATTGCTTTAAAAATCAGCACCAAAAGATAGCTGTAAAGGCTTGTACAAACCCATACTGAGGAGTGGTGTTTTTGCTGAGGTACAGCTGATGCTGTGGTGATGGTGGTGTAAGCTTTTGCTGCCATCAAAAGGAAAGTGCAATTCTTTGGGAGGTGTTCTTGTTCCCAAAACAGAAGTACCAGCCTGAACACCGATAGCATAGTTGTGTGCGTTCAGAGGAGAAAGAAAACCAGGTTCACGGCTCTGCCAAAACTCAAAAGCATGGCCCAGCTGAACTTAAAAGTACCTTCCCTCCTTGGTTTCCAGACCTGAATACTGCTAAAATCCTATTATAGTTTTTAATTTAAAAGAAAAATCACAGATGTTTTCACCAGAGTAGCACTGGAACTGTTACAGAGCTGAGTTTTAACTAACCCATTTATATGTTTGTGCTGATTGTAACGAAACCTCTGAACAAAACCTCAAGTTTTTATTAAACAGCTGTAACATTTCATGGCAAGAATTCACAACTGAGAGTCCGATCAATCAATTTCCAGGGGTGTAGCTCACCTCTGTGTACAGGACTCACCAAAGGTCCTTCAGAGCTGTAGGACTTCACGGGGCATGGACCTTTTGCACTGACTTCCACAGGGGAGGGAAACTCCCTCACCTCAGTGTGAATACATCAGTGTAATAGAATCACAGAATCAACTAGGTTGGAAAAGACTTTTAAGATCATCAAGTCCAACTTTACCCCAGGACTGCGAATGCCACTGAAGTCAACTGAGACGGTTACGTGGATATAAATGGAAGAGAATCAGGCCTTAACTAGCAAAGGGCTACCTGATTTGTCACTTGTGGTTGGACTGATTGTTACACAGTGTTGGAAAAAACCTGATTTGTTCAGACTGTATATATATTTTTATATATTCCTATATATATATATATATCTATAAACACACAATGAAAGAGAGCCAAGGTCTCAGACTGGCAAGGAGAGCAGCGCTTTTCCTTTTTTTTTTTTTTCCTTTTCTCTTTTTTTATATTTATTCAAACTTCCCTGTTTTGCAGCTTTGCCTTTATTGAGTGTTATTTTCAAGGCAAGTGATACTGTTATAGCACCAGAACTCTATGAAGCTGAGTTTAATCTACAAAGCTGGTTGGTAAAAGTCCAGCCCTCACCTAAATGTGTTTGGTCAGAAGAAGCATAGGCAAATATTTCCTCTCCCCTCTCCTTCCGGACAGTACATGGCACAAAGTTGTTTGCTTCATAGCTGTGAAGTTCCCCCTCCTGCCCCTTCAACTTTTAGTAATTATGATTACTTTTAACATCTTCAGTATCTTAGGTATGAGAGCTTACAGCAACTAAACAGAAGAAAACAAAGTAATTAGTGCAGTTCTCAAAAGAAAAAAGAATACAAAGGTTGCTTGGGTTGCCTGCACCCAGGTTCAAGACTGATTCCAAGTGTCTTGTTCTTGCAGCTCTAACACTGAGATCCCAGCCCAGGAATGTGTCCTTGAGTCTGTGAGCAGGACTCTTGCTAAGTGGGAGAGCGATAACGGGAACCACCTCTTTCTATCCGAGGAAAATCACAACGTTGACTCCAGAGATGAATCAAGGATGTCATCGTGATGGCTGTTGCTGTTAGAGTCACTATCGTAACTCTGAGGACTTGAGTAGTTGGCTGCTTCTTGCAGTCTCATTAGCATGTTCATCTGCAAAGGCACAGGTCATCACGTTATCTGTATTCTGAGGTAGACAGAATATCAACTCCATATGAAAGTCCCAGTGGCACTCACTTTGCCAGTGGGTAAAACAAACGAAAGGAAGAAACAAGCAGCATAACTGATAATGAGACTCTGAAGAGAGGTATTAACTGTAAATTGTCTTATGGCAGCCAGGAAGTTAGTCATAAAGACTGCTGTTCCAGTGAAGGCAAAAATGAGAAGATTGAAGGGGTTACTTGACAGCTGTATTTGACAAGCATCCTACCCCTCTCTTCCTCTGACCCACGGAAATATAGACAGATCAGTCAAATGAAGCAAATCTAAACATCCTAATACCTAGCTCAATGTTTGCGTATGTATATATGAGCTGGTAAAAACCGGAACACACATTTCTATACTACCAACTGCCCAGAAAAATGAACACCTCAACAGAACAGTTTCAGGGTGTTCAGCTGGCACAGCAGCTTCAGTAGCTGTTCCCCACTGGAAGAAAATGTACATCCAGTGTTACCTCCAAGCTCAGTTTATACTTTCTATACAATTACATGTTAACATTTTTCTACATTCTTGTGTGGTATTTCTGATTCATAAATTAGTTCATGTATTCTTTGAAAATCTCAGTTTTCATTTGGTGTCAAGAATACAGCTCTCAAAGCCACATGAATGAAAGCAACAAGCCTATTTTGCAATTGTGGCAAAACAGGCTAAATGAAAAGGATCCACTGTGCTATTCAAGTATGTGTAACAAGATCACATACTTAATTCCACACGGTAGGAATTAAGTTTATTACAGTCACCTTCAGTCACTCCTCAAAAAATGAGTCCTCAAAGTAACCTCCATAACTGAATGTGAAAAACTTCTTCCTCCATTTCTTGCAAAACTGAACTGGCTTTCCATGCAAATTCATTCTGAGAGTTCACTTGATGACTTCTCTAGAAACACTGCTTTATCATTCTAAAGCTTTTAATCACTCCTCAGCTGTCCTTTACTTTCTCATTCCTGTTTCTAATCCCTAGAAACAAGGGAAATGAAGCAGTTCTGCCATTTCAGAAATGAGAGAGCTTACCAAAGGATCTCCTTCAGCATCGCTTACTGGAACTTGTTTGCTAGTTGAGCCTTCCCGTGACACTGAGTAGCCATCAAAGCCCACATCTTCAGGCCGCAGCTGCAGCAGAGGAGGCCACTCATGGTGCTGTGGGGTGGCTGCCCAGGGGTAAGTGTCCATCACCCATTTGGCAGGATCCTCCCAGGGTGCTCTCCTCCCATACAACTGGAAAAGCACAGAACCACATAAAACATTTCTATCAGCCAACCATTTAATTCAGTTCCTTCCTAACCAAAATTAACATACCTGGAGAAAGCTCAGGGAAGACCTGTAACAGTCTTCCAATACCTAAAGTAGGCCTACAAGAAATCTGGAGAGGAATTTTCTACAAGGGCATGTAGTGACCGAACAATGGGGAATACCTTTAAACTAGAACAGGTTAGATTCAGATTAGATCTTAGGAAGACATTCTTCCCTGTAAGGATGGTGAGGCACTGGCACAGGCTGCCCAGAGAAGCAGCCATCCCTGGCAGTGTTCAAGGCCAGATTGGACAAGGCTTGAAGCAAACTGGTCTAATGGGAGGTGTCCCTGCCCATGGCAGGGGGTTGGAACTGGATGAGCTTTAAGGGCTCTTCCAACCCAAACCATTCTGTGATTCTATAATTCTTGGATTGCAGAAAACACTTGTGAGCAGGGACGAGCATAAACAAACGACCCCAATGACATACAAAGCAATTTTTAATGGCAACTGATCTGGAGGTGTCTGACCACCTTCTGTGAGACTGCAGTGCCCTTCTCTTGGCACCAGTTGGAAGAGAGACCTGAAAGTAACCTCACTTAATAAGTTAACTTAAATGAAATCTATATACAAAGAGGCCATCAACACTGACATCCGGATCACACCAGCAGCTGCCTTACCTGCATTTGCTGTCTTTGGGAAGCCACCCTCAGTGGAATGTGTAAGAGGAAATGTGAGACCTGTCATCAGGCAATAACGATGTATGTCATAGCAAAACGTTTTCAAGTCACAGGAATTCCTTTGTATTCAACCAACAAAAAGCACCAGTAGGATTTGTGGTTATGCTCCTATTTCAAGAAAGCAAGCTCTATTCCGAAACCTTTTCCTGTTTTGAACAGTGTTACTGAACCCAAACATGTTCCTCCCCTTGTTATATTCAGTTTGCCTTAATTAGATAATACACTTAATTTAATGCCACAAGACCCTCTAAAGCATATATATAGCTTCAAGTGTCTTTAAAATGTTTAATTCTGCTTTATAAATTTCAGCCTAAACATCTTTCAGCAACTGGAGCTGGTCACTGGCATTTTGTCACTCGAATTCAGAGAACTATCTCTTTCCTGCACAATGCACAAGGGGAAAAATCAGAGCTCTTACCAAGAAATTCATCAGTTTGCTGACAGATCTAAGAGTATCTCACTTTTCTCATCACTATTTCTTCTTTGGGTTTTTTGTGGTTTCATTTTTTGCATGCCCAAAGTATTAAATTGCTCTAAATACCAATTTCTGCTTTACTCTGGAGCAGCACTCAGCCCAAGCAAAGTGCCCAGCAGATGGTGCTAGCCAATCTTTAACAGCCTCTTCCACAGCCCAAATAACATCTTCAAGCGGTAAACCAGATCCTGTATTTTAATTTCGTTCTTGAATTTACGGCATGTTAGTTAATAAGTGAAGAGGATTTTATGTTTTTCAGGTCTTTGCTATGTAGGTCTGTGTGGATCCTGGCTCGCTTATGAAAATTAGCTAGTGAGTAAAATTCCCATTTCAGTATATGAAATCATCAGGTGTCTTCAGCAGACGAGAGACTGACAAACTCACTACTTCCTTCCACAGCAGCCAGGTCTGTCTATCCCTTTCACGTGCACTTTTTCTAGGGAGCAATTAAGGGGGCAAGGATCAGTTTGCTTCACAAGTACCAAAGAGGAATGACTGGAGCATGAGTGATGGTGGCAGGAAGCTAGAGGGACTTCGATTCCTCTTTTTGCTGGTTCTGCACTCCATATTGATACACCAAGCAGGAAGAACTTGGGTTTTATCTAACCCTCTAATTTTCAGATCCCTGTTCTGAAGAATAAAAAAGCTCAGCTCCAATAGCAGCAATTATTCTAAGGATCCATTTGGCTCACTCGCCTTTGACCCAAAATAGTTCCCTAAATGAGAAGGAGAGATACAAAATTAGTTCCGTTTAGCTCCACTGGGATCAGACTGAAATCAACAGTCCACCCTTCCTTTCTGTCATGCAACTTCATGAGAGAAGAGGTGTTCTCAGAGGAGCCATTGTGGGTGTGTGGGGGACAGAAAATAGGCCAAAACGAAACACGCATTTCTAGCATTAGCTTGTTAAGTAGCACAACACTGTCTGAAGCATTATTCTTATCCATCAACTAAACAAAAGAGAAGTTACTTAAATAGAAATGAATTAAAGAAATTTAGGGAAAAAGAACTGAAACAGATAAAGAATCTAAAGCACAACATGAGAAAGTGAAATCCTTACACCTGCAATGCAAGCCATTCAAATAACCTAAGGGAAGATGCAGGTACCAGGCAAAACCAGCAAGCAAAAAGACAGTTTTATTAACTTTGTTCTGTGGTTCTGTTACTAATCTATTTTTGCTTTCCACATTTACTGATCAGCAACGTGGGAGCTACAAGCAGCACAAGCACCACTGTGAGTATCAGTTTTCTCCATTTCAGCAGGAAACAGAATCACATGCGCTCCCTTCTCTTGTTTTAGGTGAAAAAGATTACTGGCTCCCATTACCTTCCTTTATAGGAAGTTTTATGTAACCGTTCTGTTCTAACAAAGTTCCTCTCTGTGCTCTGCGCTGTTGGATCTATCACGTTTCTCATGTCTAAGAATCTACCACAATCATCCCAAAGAAAACGAGATTGTCAGGCACTTTTTAAACAGCAACAGCAGTTTGCCCAAATTTTAACCCAAGCTTGTCAAAGAACTCATGTATTTCATAGATTCGTAAGAAGCCATTAGTAGAAGCTCTTCATGGCGAGGCATCCTAACAAACTGCAGTGGTGAGCCCTAAGCAGTAGCAGAATGGAGAGAACTATACTTCATAAACATGAAGGAGCCATTCTGCAACACAACTGTTTCTCTATGGAGCTTGTACGTGGAGGTATTCCATGTTTCAGAAACACTTCAGAGATGTGATGTGATGGAGAACCTACAACTTCTGCAAGTAAAGTTTTATAACTGTTAATTATTCTTACCAATGGCAAGCCGTATCTTTCTTACAAATTGGATTTTTCTGGTCAAAACTTGCCAAACATCCACTAGGCTTTTTTTTCCCCCTCAAAGACTAAAGCAGAGGACCAGAGACCAACAAATATTTTAGCTTCTTCTTGAATAAACTGAATAGTTTGAATTTTTCATCTCTCTCACTGAATAATGCTTCCAGTATCTTAATGATACTTACTGCTCTTTCCCACATTTTTATCTTTATAATAAATGTGTTTACTTGGAGAAGTACCTTCTTCTCTTCCTAGCTGTATCAGATGTAATTATGCCTTCAGAATGGCACTAGTCCTATCAAAACACAAGCTCCCAATGCATTGCCATAATTCCCTATTCTTTATCCATCTTTAGCCCCTTTCCAGCCTTCTTGACTCTCACTGTGATGCACCTTTTCATTTCCATATGCGTGATCTCATGTTTAGCTTTCATGCATTCAATGCCCACGATTTACGGATATGATGCTATTGCCAAAACTGTCTTTCAAATTATGTGCTGTATTCTGTGAAAAGAGGACCAAAGAATAAAAAAGCCCTTTTCCATAGTTCCATGGCAAACCTCCACTGAACCCTCCTGAATCCAGCAAGCTTTATAGTTCTGTAGATGCTAAGAATTGCATGGCGATGCTTAAAGCTATCCGAATTGCTGGAGCATGAATCAGTTACTAAGTAGAGGCAATCAGTGATGATTTCACTATGGACTCTGAAAGAATTATAAATGAATCCTGTAGACTGAGAAGTAATCAAAACATCACAGATACTGATCCTGTCACTCATTAATATGTCTCTCTACATACACAGCTTTTGTTCCTCCTCTGTTGAAAGGTTTGATTTACAGAGGAAAATTCTGCATAACTAAGTTAATGACCACAAATATTTTTCAGAGGCACAGTAAAATTTGAACGTGTGCTTCTGGAACAGATTATTGAAACATATTTCGGTGTCTAACTCCCCCCACTGAAAATGTCAGCAGTCTGGCATCTGAACACTTCTCAGAAAATCTAATTTGGACTTTCAGTGCTTTCACTGCCCAATTCAAAATTATTTGAAGAGAATAATTCTGCCTAAAATTCATGACAATTTAGGTTACCTTTTCAAAGACATTGTCGTGGTTTAAACTCAGGTAACTCGTTCACTCACTCCCCCACTTCTTTCCCTCGCCCTACTCCCGGAGGGACAGAGAGGAGAATCCAAAAGAATGCAACTCCCATGGGTTGAGATAAGAACAGTTAAGTATCTAACGTATAACACAGATCACTACTGCTACCACCAATAATAATAATGATAAAGGAAATGACAAGGGAAGAGAATACAACACCTGACCACCAGCCAACCGATAACTCACCCCCCCAGCCCGACCAAGCTCTGACTGATACCTCCTCCAACCCCACAGTTCCTAGCCCTTCTGGCTAACTCCCAGTTACATCCTGGGCATGACGTGCTGTGGTATGGAATACCTCTTTGGTCAGTTTGGGTCAGGTGGCCTGTCTCTGCTTCCTCCCGGCTTCCCCTCCTCCCTGGCAGAGCATGAGGCTCACAAAGTCCTTGGCCAAACCAAAACATCTCTATCAGCTCTGTTCCCGAGCCGAAAGTCAAAACACTGCACTGCACCAGCTACCAAGGAGGAGAAACATGACTGCTACTGCTGAACCCAGGACAGACATGCAGGTGTACAGTGTGTAAAGTTATACCTCCAGAAAGTGTTGCCATTATTAAGTTTTGTCTGATGCTGTGTTGCCTTTTCAATGGATACCAACTCAAGACCTATGATTTTCATTTTTGCCTGCTCACCTGCAGCCCTTCTCTAACTGCCTCCAGAAGATAGGGGATGATGGAGTAGTTCCACAAGTCAGTAAACCAAACTCTAGAACCATCTACATCTATCGGACAGGAGAGGAAGAGCCGTGGACCTGGAAAGGAAAATTCAGATTATTACACTCAAATTCCAATCACGATACACATCAAAAACAGGACCAAACAACTACTTCCAGTTCTCGAGAGAAAGAAGCCAAAGATGTGAGAACATAAGTAGCTAGCTGGTGAATTTCTCTTTGTGAGAGCTCAAAAATCCTCTGAATCAACTTGAAAAACTACAGGCTTCAAGGTGAAAACAACCAGATTTCCTAACACAGTTTCTAGCCAGGACTTTTTATTTAGGAAAAAAGATGTTCAGAAAGATTTTGTACAGTTTGCCTTAGAGTACGCTGCCATGTGAAAGTAGGGTTTTAAAGAAACCTTTTTAACCTGATCTAGAACAAAGAAATGTACAGATACACCCCTTATACAAGGAAACAAAATACATCTATTTATGTATACCTGGGCATACAGACAGAGCACTTACCAATAGTAACATCGGAGGAGCTGTGAGCCTCCAAGAATTTGTTCAGATGTTGCCAGACCTTGGGAATCCAGTCAATAATTTTAACCAGCTCCGTATTTCTCATCCTTCCACTGATCTCAATTTCAATTAGTTTTCTTCTCAAGAAACGGCCCAGAAAGCCTTTGACTGGCTCAGTGTGGTTAGCACATAGCACCCATCTAGGGCAGAACAGCAGAGACGTCCATCGGTTCTCTTTCATGCTACTGAACCTAACTATTGTGGATTAAATTTGTCTTATTTCTAGATTATTATCACGATCAAAATGGGTTATCCCTGTTGTATATGTTTCTTAGCCAAAGTTACTTTGGGCTGATGAGCTCAGTAGCTGCAACAACTTGTACTGTGCATTGTTTCAGCTTATTTCTCATTCAGTTTGCCTAAATATTGTCTTATTTAAAATTTCTTAGAAGATCAAATATGTGAACAATCCTCTGGAAGTATTATGAACTGCAGTTACTTCGATTATAGCATCATAACAAAGCTGCACGTTAGGGCAGCAACTACGAGTGAATGGTATTTCTCCCTCAGTTTGCTATTTCAGTTGATAAGAGCAATTTCAGATGACTCAGTAGCCATTACTCCTTTGCCAGCCCACAAACATAAATGAGAAACATGAATAAACAGTACCTGAAATTATGGTGAAGTTGAAGATTAGGTGTTGAGGAGGTGGCTTGGTTCATTGTGCCAATAATATATGGACTATTAAAAAAAAACAAAACAAAATCAAGCAAATCAGACTTGCTTTGAAAAACAACAATCTCAACATTACAAAGGGTTACTCAAGCCTCTTCTGTCAATCATTTTTGAATTACAACCAAATAATTTACTGAGAATCTGAGTTCCAAGATCATCAAATTCTCAAAGTAAAACAGAAATCTCAAAGCAGGATATTTCTTTGCAAATGGGGCTTTAGTACTGCAGATCTATTGCATGATGTAAACACGTATTACCCAAACCCTCTCCTACTATTTCATTACCGATTTTAGAGGAACTGATCATTTAATGAAGAATAAAACCTCTGGAATGCTGTCCATAATATGGACAGTCCATTCGTTTCAGTCCACTTGACCAAATTCATCTAGATACTGGGTTTGTAATCACATTTTGCAACAGCAGTGGTCCTACTGCAGTACTGGAATGTGTTCTGAGTATTTCATTACCATTTGTGGTACTTGCAGTTTAGAAGTCCATTAAAGATCTCTCCTAGGGAGCTAACATGATGCAAATTATCCAAAATGATTACAAGAGGCATATCCACAGCATTGTTTTCACTGTTACACTGGTCTGCTAGGTTGGACAGGTACTGGCGAAGCTCCTGCAGAGAATATATAAAGAAAAGAAAGAGAGAAAAGCAAGCAGTTTTCTTCATATTCCTTGAAAATACAGTTAAGATAAACTGCTACCTTTGTCATAAAATCTAAGGCAAAAGAGCCTGACATTTTACAAACACATACGTTTTCCATGAGAAAACAGCAGAATATGTTTTTACTTCTCCTGTCTAAGTTATGCTGAAGATTTGAACACTATGTTTGAGAAAAGGGCTTAATGGGGGCGGTAAGATTTTGTAATTTGGTATGTGTTTTCTCATTCATGCTGTCCTAATCTGCCACTCAGTGATCTGAAATGTATTTTTCTTTCTTTTCGGAAACTTGTTCAACTCTCTCTGCAGAAGCATTTATTCCATAGCACTTCTCAAATTTTACCAGTTTCCTACAACCACAATTTCTACCATTCCTTTCCTCCAGAGGAAAACGTGCCTAAGGCCATTAAATATACAGTTTGTTTTTTTCTTTAACGTAGACATTCACTGGAGGTATATTCAGCAAACCCTCCAACACATCAAAAAGCACAGACATGCCTTACCAGTGCAGGAATGTGTCTGGACAACAGTCACTCCAAACCCAGCATATGCAGATTGCAACTGCTGATACATGCAGCTGCAGAAACTCTTGACAGCCTAGAGTTGCATTTGAGGGTGTTTGGAAGAATGCCCACATGCAGTAGGGATTGCTTAAGCTTCTGGGAATTTTATGCAGGTGTTTAACTTCCTGGGCAATTCTCAATCTCCTAAACACTTGAAAAACCATGACACCTTTAGATGTTTAAATATACACCTGGAAGCCTACTATTTCAGGCCCATAATCAGGTGAATCTGCAGTTCTGGAACTTTTAATATTTTTCCTACGAGGATTAACATAATGCTTTAAAAAGAGAAGTTTTAAATCAGCTTTTGATGGATTAGTAACAGATGAGTCTCTTGTTTTTTCATTAATCATGCAAGGATGATTTCTGTGTCCTCACCTTACTGGATTTATGGTCCACATTGAAGGTTGCAATAATGCCATCAGTCAACTCCCTGCCCTCTCTAAGGACCATATACTCAGACAGACGGTTTGCTAGGTATGTTTTACCAGTGCCACTGGGGCCAGATAAGATAATCCGTCTGTGTTCCATCAGGAGAGAGACATAACGCTGCAGTATAGGCTTTGGGATCAGTGATTCAAACACCAGACCATCCAAACTGTTCTCGCAGATACCTGCAACAGGAAAAGATTCCTCATTTAGAGAGATTCACCATCTTTAGCCAAACTGCCTCAGTTTTTAAAAGTTTTCTTTTTTAACCAAGTAGTTATGATGAAAAGCAAATCAAGATTAGTTGAAATCTGCCCCATCCCTGGCAGTGCTCAAGGCCAGGCTGGATGGGGCTTGGAGCAGTCTGGTCTAGTGGAAGGTGTCCCTGCCTGTGGCAGGGGGTTGGAATTGGATGAGCTTTAAGGTCCCTTCCAACCCAAACCATTTTGTGATTAGATGAAATAAATATGTAGTCAAACCAGAGAACTGGAAAATGTTATTTTATGACTGTACAACATTGTAGGTTGCAAACAGTAGGAACTCCTGCAAAATCACACTTAGAAATAGCAGATTTAGATCTGGCTTGACCAAGGTGTTTTTCACTTTAGAGGTAAATCCCGTCCCAGCTCTGGTATCCCTCATGTTGAGACGAGCACATATAAAGCTACAAAAATAAAGGCAGAAGTGACTTGTGCGCTTAGCCTGTATCCTCCTTCAGCTTTCTGTTCTAGGGTGTCTAAGGCCCTATGAAAGCTGCCATAGTAAATGATTCCAGGCCACACTTTTCACATGCAAACCATCCATTTTACAGTACTTTGCCTTGTACGGTAATAATTCATCCAGAATTTACCTGTTTACTTTTGAATCACTAGACAAAACCTCCAGCTATCATCACCTCCCCCTGCTTTCCCAAACACTTGTAATTAAACTTCTCTGTATGCTGATAGTTATCTCTTCTAACAGAAAACTACTGATAAGCACTTATGCAATGTCAGCAGTCACTTTAGGCAGAACTGGCTCAGGAAAAACAGCAGGAAGGGAAACTGGCAGATCACACAGAGAAATGTTTGCACCTTAGTGGTTACTTGGTATATTAAATATTTATACAGGCAGCTTTATATCTCACAGCTATATGTAAGTGATTTTCCATAAACTGATTAAATACATTTCTATTTTACTGAAAACTGTTATCACAGATGAACCTTCAAAGTACAAGTGAAGCCAATGCAAGTTAAATGTAAAATCAGACTGAGTCTTTACAGACCTTAAGCAGTATTTCACTTGGGATTTACTATTGGACAACGTATTCCAAGTATGCAGAATAACCTGGGTTTACATCAGGCCTCAGTAAATTGATGTATTTCATAACTTGTCTTTCCACTGATTTGCTACTCACGGTAACTGATTTTTTACACTAATATTAAAAATATCAAACTATCCTTAGCCAAATTTCACAGCTGAGCTGCAGTGTTTGGCAAGAGTCTCAAATACTCTTCTGTATGCAGACCTGCGTTTGAGATTTCACTGGTGTAACATTCAAAATGCAGCAGGTTGAGGGTTTTTCCCCTGAAACCTGGTTTCCTAGTTTAGTTTTCACACAAAAAGGGTTCCCTGAGAAACCAAATGAGAAATGATATGAGAAATATAAGAAGTAAATTCTTAGCTGTACGATGTAATGAGAATTCTGAAAACCATACACTTTGAAAATAATCCAGATTTTGAGGCATCCCAAGAATTCTGGGATCCCTCCTTATTGGTGCCTAAGGGAGGATTCTTCAGCAAGACCAATCAAGCAAGTTAAATCCAGATGTTTTTCTACTCTGCATGAAGGAAATAACAACTATAGCTCTCACAAAGATGTAACGAAATTCTGAGGCTTTATTCATTTGGAAGGTACTTTGCTGCTCAAACAACTCTACCTCATCCCTTGTGGTTTGAGATCTTCTCTAGGACAACTCCAGGCAAGAGATTCAAGATATGCGGAGGAAACTGCTGAGTAATTTTTTCCTCCTGTCACAGGTTGAAAATTTGCTGAATTTATAGACGCTGCATACTGCAAGTGCTGTCTTCATCACATGAAAATAGAAGTACCAGTAAATAAAAGGCAGGAATGGGAAAAAGAAACACAAGAAGAAGTTTCTACTTCTCTAAGTTTCTTGACTCAGCAAGCTTTGATAAAACTGCAATTAGTGAGAGCTACAACAGGCAGGTCAAGCATAACTACCTTTGATGGTAACTGAAATAGTGTTGTTTTCTCCAACTAGATAACCACAGGGCAGAAGCTCAGGTGTCTCTGCACTGTTAGTGCGTTTGATTTCTCCAATGCTGTAGCCCAGAACACTGTCTGAATTCAGCCCCAGCTGGCTCACAGGATCCACATGAATGATATACTCCTAGGGCGAAAAAGGGACATGGGAAGTTAGGCAGCACTGAAACCCAGCACTGAAAGCCAGGGGGAGCTTTGTTCTATGCTAGAATAGCCATCATCACAGCAAGTTCAATATTGCTTGGCACCATCATAACTGAATAGGACAATTCAGGCACTCAGCAAACTGTACTCTCTAACCTTAAACAACCGTCGTACAACCCCATCCAGAACATCCCATTTGGTCTTGCCACTCACTCCAATGCAGCCTATGAGGAAGGTGCGAGGCCTCGAATCCTAAATGCACAGAAATGTGAAGTTAATAAATAAATCCTAACTATATCAGGCAAGTCTGTTTAATGTTATTAAAATAGCTTTTTTTTCCTCCTCCTTCATTTTTTATTGTGGTGCATCTTTACCACTCTCTATAGTGACTTCTAAATGCTATATGAAATCCTTCTTTCCTTCTAAACATCTTCTGCAGTGTTGGAGTAACAGATCTAAAGGACACTTATGCAGTGCTTATGTTAAGTAAAAGGTTTTTATTAACTAATCTATGAACAATTCAAAAAGACAGAAAGACTCTTAGGAGAATTCTAGGCAGGAAAGTTCACGGTATGTTCATTTTCCCATGACTTCGCAATCAACTATATTGCTTTTGCAAGGTTTATTCTATTTACTTCCAGAAATGCTGCCATAGACATAGAAATCTACATACATATGTAAAAATTATACATGGTTATATGTATAAATAGTTACATATAGAGACAGCATTATAATTTACTGTCAATTTGCTTACCCAGGGCTGCAAATATTAATACAAAATCTGCTGAGTCAGATTTATTTCTGACTAGTCAGATTTTTTTTGTGTGTGTCCCCTTACAAAAGACACAGAATTATTTCTTAAGTACACCTGTAAAAACAGGTATTTAGGATTCTTGCTTTCAATTACTTGCAAGTGGAGAACCTCTGAAAGATGTCATTCAAAATGGGATAGCTGTACCAGAGGAAAACCTGAACTAGAATGATAACACACAGATGTCCTAGTTTGGATCCATTAAATTCTTCCAGAATATTGGAGCTTCCAGCATTTCAGTGCACCTTCTACTGATACACTGGATCATTTTCATTATTAGTTCAGAGCTATTGTAGGTGAGTCCATGAGATAACCTGAACTGACAGTTCTGGGCCTCAGCAGCTCCATGGAAGTGGGAGGGAGCTGAGTGCCTTGTCTATCACTAGTGATACACCAATAAATTTGAATTCCCTGGCACATTCCACAGTTACTTATATTTTAAAGCTAGGCACAAAACATAACTCACTTCCTTCCATTTCCTTTCATCCTGAAAGCTGACAACTATTTTGACGTGTCTGCCTCCTTCTTTCCGGGCAGAGCCATCTCCAGTGTCATCTAACAGCATGTCTGTGAATAGAGAACATCAACGGCTTCATAGCTGTATCTTAATAACAATGAAGACTATTCTGGTCGATGCCAACACGCTTACTGTAGTCAAACACAACACATCTGGGCTTCGCATGCCCCAAGGTAAAACATAAGAATGGGTTTACTGACTTCTCTACCAAATATCAGTATCACTTAAAAAGTGAAGGGCATTGAAAATTATTAGTTACTCTGTATTTTCCTTCCTACGATATATCCCCTGGGAAATGTACACTATTAAATGGCTTTAAACATGACTCTTGGCAGCTGAGGTCATAATTGGACAACTCCAACCTAGGGTGTAGCAGACCTATGACAACATTTTAAAAGGAGGCTTTGTGCCAGCTCCTGACATATTTCCACACCTCAACTGTTAATAATTTTCATGCTTTCATTTTTCCATGGCTAACCAAACCAAATCTTCCAAGTGCAGGATAAAACCTGCCCACCGCCTTTCTCATTAAACTCACCGAGACTGGTTGACTCTGTGAGGTTCAAACTGTGTTGAGAGAGACCCACTGAATGTCTTGGAGAGGATGAAATGGAAACCTGAGACTGAGCCCTGCTACAGCTGCCATGGTTTTCAGATTTCAGCCGATCATTCTCTGCTTTTAGTTTTTCAATCTCACTCTTGAAAAGACAAAGTCAGGAGTTAAGAAGGCACAGTGAAAACACACTTAAAAGACAGCAACATAAGTAACTTCAGAAGAAAGAGCAGTTCAGCAGAAATGCCATTTTCATATTTTATCTTAATAATGATTTTAATTCTTACAATGCCCCTTCCATGAAACTTTTCAAAGTATCCTAGAAAACATAAATGTGGGAATTCACTAAACACTGAAATGCAGCTATATTAAGGCAGAGAGCATGGGAGCATTTTAAGAGGTTGCTGACAGTCAAACTGATCTTCCCACGTTTTCAGGGTTGAGTGCAGCAGAATTCACGTGTTCAAGCTGACTCTTAATGAAGGTACGAGGTTTAACACTTGCAACATAAACACAACTTTAAGTAAGCATTTAAAAATTTCAAATTTACCTTCTTCCAGATCTTTACTGTGGGGCAGGTTGGCCAGTCTTTAACACATCAACAAAACTGCAATATTTGAGGTGGTTACTTCTTACCTGCATTCTGTTCATCGCCTCACGAAGCTGGTCAAGCTGATGAGCAGAGCTAAGGGCTTCTAGCCGAATGTCAGTCAACTTCATCTCCTTATCTCTCAGCTCATTTCGTAACTGCATAACTGTTTCAGCCTCACTGTCAGTGCATTCAGAAATACTGGAGAAGATGGAAACACAGACATTGAACAAAACCATTTGTTACTTTTCAGACGGTGCTTCTCCAGCATTTATTAGTAAACGACGAATAAACTCCTTTTATTCTGCAGGAAGCAGGCAACAGTTTGGGCTTATTTGATTAGTGATACATGAGTCAGGTATGTCATGGAAAAATTAGAAGCTAGTGAAATAAATATGTCTGAGGGTTATTTGTCTTGAATCCTGAAACAGAATTCTGGAAATCACCTCCTACTGGATAGTCTTAATTTTTTTTTCATGGTAGTTGCCATAAAGGAAAACGTCTAAAGCCAAAACCTAAATAAATGAAGGGGGTGCAGGCAGTAAGAGCAGTTGGCTGGAGATTGATGAGTTTACAGACAGATTTAAAGCTCACCAGGTGCGCACAGCTGGGTTTCCCTAAACTGTTCTGGAGGGCTTTGGAACTCTACACCTATTGAAGCGTGATAAATTCCTGCTCGCTTCAAAGCACTCATGCTTAAAACATTTTGGTGGCAATTTTCTTCCCTCCTCCCCCCAATAAAAAAAAAAAGATTCTGGGTGAGTAACATTTCAGCACATTCATAAGTGTATCTATATAAAGATCAACTACACAGCTGCAGGCTTTGAAGGAGATTTCACAGTTAAAATATCTCTCCCTAAATCAGGTTAATGAGATGCTTTCCCCACCAAAAAGCCAATAAGGCAAAATACAGAAGTTTTACTTGTATCCTATCCTTCCCTGAGTTTAACTCTTTTCATATCAAGATGAGATACAGCACATAGCATTTTGACTGACAATAGATAGGATCAGAATTTGACAAGTTTCTGGCCTCAGATTTCTAATGCTCAATTTGCTGTAGTTACCAGAACCTCACTCAGGCTCAAGACACTGGAGAAGCTTCTAATAATTCATGAGGGATTAGATTCAGCTACTAACATTTCATCACTATTATATGGCTGGAAATTATTGCTATTGTTTTCACTTCTTCATGTGAAAACAAGCAATGGGCGAAACATCAAGTCTGGGTACTTACTCAAATGAATTTGATTTGATATCAGGCTGGAAGCTTTGCATGACATCTTCAAGGTCATAAGGCTGCTTGGTAATTACATGTTTCACAATACCACCTCTTACAACTTTCTGTGTTTATTTATCCTGCTCAAGTGATGAAGCTACTGACAAAATTAACATAAAATCTGTTCTACAGAGTTACCCAAGCACATTCTAAAATGTGAGTTCAGAGACAAACTAGCATGGTAAGGCAAATAATTAACTTTATTTCACACATGGCCAAAATGAAGCCTCAAGATTGCCTGTGACCTTCCCATGAACATAAAACGAGTTAAGCAGCACAGCAGAAGTCCTGCCTTTAAAGTCTACCTGTGTCGTGGTTTAAACCCACTCAGGTAACTCGTTCACTCACTCCCCCCTACTTCTTTCCATCCCCCTACTCCCGAAGGGTCGGAGAGGAGAATTCTCATACAATCCCAAGCAAAAGGGTACGGTTTGGTCATACAGATAAGCCTATACAATAGCTTGCTACCACCCAAAAGAGCCCATTTGTTTCTCACTCCTCTTCCCCAGCCTGCTCCTGGCAGTTGCCGCTGTCATGCTTCCACGCCTATGCCAGCTTTGGCACTCATCGGAGTCTGATCAGAGCCCTGACCTGAGCCAATCCAGCAACCTGGGGGAAAAAAAATCTCTGTTTCTGTCAAACTATTTTTCACATAATTAGAACGCTGCATCAGCTCAGTGGAGCTGTCTGAGAAGTAGCAGAGCCAGTGCAAAGGAAGGAGCAGGCAAGGTGGGTGGGTAGGTACGAAAGAAAAAAAAAGAGTGGATCATCTCCATTCATCAGGCATAAGCTGGCAGATGAGTTCAGCTGTATCATTAACTATCCTGTTTGATTTCCAATAAATCCTTACCGTTATCTGAATTTGTCAACTTAACTGGGAATTCATCATGGCAGATTAGCTATGGAAATCATCAAGGCAGATTAGCAGTCTTTAGCCAATAGAGAAAACAAAATCTCAGACTTGGCCTGGCTTGTTCCATTAACAGCAAGAGATCCAATTAATTCTGCCCTTTAAGATCACCCTGGTTATAAATACTCTTCATACTCAGTATGTTCTGCTGGGATAGCATCCCAATGAAATATAAATTATGCTACAGTAACAATGCAATGATTTTTGGCTTCCTGGACACTAACAGAAAGGCACTAGGTTGGGAGTCACCCTACCTATCTTTAATTCCCTGAATACAAAATTCAGCTATTCTATTCTCTGCCTGTAATCTCCTTTGACTACAGAACATTCAAAATAGGCAGTAGGTGTTAAGTGTGATCTTTGTTCCTTCTTTTGTCAGTATGACAGGATTAAGGATTTCACCCCATTTAGCAAAACACAGTACCCCTCTGGTTGATAAGGTAAGTGGGAGAAACACCTATCAGTGGCAACAGAACAGCCCTGATCTGTAGCACAGTCTGCATCTCCTCCTGTGGCCTCATGATGAAGAGCTGTCAGACTCTTGTAGTGCTTGTACAGATGTGCAGGTTCTTAAACAGAAGAATCAAAGGTGACAGGGTGGTGTCAGGTACATTTTGCCTCTGCTTGTTTCTGTAAAGCGGCCTAGAGATGTTTTTTCAAGCTAGCATGGAAAACTTTGGATCTCTTCAAAGCACAATATTTCTCTTTTCCTCTACCAATGCAGCAAGATCCCTTCCACGGCATTTGCTGTTTAGAACTTGAATCACTTACAGAGAATTGGAATGGGAAGCTCTCAGCAATGATGTTGAAACAGTGGAGTTATGGTGTGGCAGCTTTGGTGAAGAAGGTAACGAAGAATCAGTCATCTCCTCAATATCTGAATGAGAAGATGCTGACTTGGGAGATTTCTTTTTACCAAAAGCTTGCTTGAAGGAGCTGCGTAACTGAAAAAACCCCAAGAACACAACAGCAGGCACATCATTAAGAATGCAACCAGGCAAAAAGCACTACAGAATAAGAACTTTAACATGCAAATACTCCAACTGATAAAAGCCATACTCATGTATATTTTAATACAGGTAAAAAAGAATAAAAAAGCTTTTTTTTCCTTGACGATGAGATTAATAATGTCAATAGGAGTGGATATCAATGCTTCCTATTTTTAATTATTTCATAGCAAATTCTGTTCAGTGCAACAGGCTTGACAGAGATGTTCTAACAACTTGCAGCTACAACATGATGTGGCTCAGCCAAGGTTAATGATGCTGAAACGGTTAGTGATGTAAATGGATGGGTTAGCTTTGTGTCTCATAGTGTAAAGTAGGTCTTCCTTACCTCATTGACCTGCCAGAAGAAGCGCAAGCAAAAGGCAGTGGGGGAATGAAAAGAAGACATGTTTTAACAGGAAAGCCAGGAAAGCTTTGGCTTTCTAAGACAAACATGATCAATAATCAACAAAGACCATCAGTTACTTTAAAACTGGAACTCTATTATCCATAAACAAGGTGTTTCAAAAGACATATGGTTATTTTTTGTGTTATCTGGGGGAAACACCACACCAAAACCTCTTAACTATTTAAATTTTATTTTCTCCTTAGCTCAGACAGAATGTTTTGGCTAACAGCCAGGTTAATATTGTGTTTTTCATTGCAGGAACAAGTATTTCACCTACCTGCAATTAAAATAACCTTTTTTCGTGTGACTGCCATATTCAAACAACAAAAAGAATGAATTAAATGTGATTAAATTGACGTTATCCCAAAGTTACAGTTCAACAGTTAGTGCTCAAGAAGCATCTGGACAATGGTCTTAGATAAATGGTTTAATTTTTAGGTTACCCTGTGTAGAGTCAGGGTTTGGACTTGATGATCCTCATGGGTCCCTTCCAACTCAGGATACTCTATGAACACCATTTAATGCTATCGCAAATTAACTTTTGTAAACAGGCTGGCTTAGCATGAGCTGAAAGTTAATTTTAAACTAGACAAAGACTCCTACAGTGAGAAATGTTGAAAATCTGGTGTTTCAGCTCTGAATGGACAGCCGTGTTGTTTCCATAGATAACAAAAAGATCTTGGCTGAGAACTTCTTCAGTATTTGTGGAATAGACAACAATGGGTAATCAGACCCAACTTACATAAAAAGACTGTCCTTTTTCTCCTACTTCCTGAAAACTTTATTTATTTATTTTTAATACGGAGATGTTTCCTTAACCTTCTTTAAAAATAGTCATCTGCTGAATGATAACTGTTGATGTAGGGTAATACCTTCTAGGTTACAAAACAAAGAACTGAAGCTAAAGCAAAAACTTAGTATTTGTCTTAACTGAAGCTGAATGATTATGAACGGTTTGTATCACCAATTCAGAATTGCTAGCAATTTCAGTTAAAGCAATTTACTTTGTCTATAACTGATGCATAAGCTAGCACAAGAAGGATTTGGAGATGACAGTTTCCATTCAACCAATTATTTCAGGGGCAGAGTGGAAATACTGCTGTTATGAAGGACCTGGAAAGATATCAAAATTAAACCACTGGGACAAGAGAGAAATAAAAACAAGAACCTCCTCAGAAAGCTGTTTCCTATAGTTCAGGAGTTTCACAAGCATTTCTGAGAGGATACTGTGCAAATACAAATCAAGCTTTTACCAGCTCTAACCACATTTTGTATTTATACGGATTTATCTGTACAACCAAAAGATCCCGGAAGACTTAAATTCAGTAGGAAGGAAGGGATGGATTGCTTTACTGGCTACAATAAAGGATCTAGGGACTTTCGTCCAGACTACAATTAGACTAAGACGCTAAGGCAATTATGGTCTAACTGAAAATGGAGTTTAATATAATGTACCTTTCCTCCAGTACAGGGTACCATGTACAGAGTACATGATGTGCAAAGAAGGAAAAATGGGAAATGACAAGTAAGCAAAACTGTTCAAGATTGGTTATTTTTTCATTGTAGAGCTTCATGGCAATTCTCAAAACAGAGTTCTTAAAGCGTTTAACATGTTCACTTAAAAGCAAGCCCTACAAGCCAAAGAAAAAGAAGAATCTCTTATTGCAGGTTTCCCCTAAGGGGTGGGACACCATATTACTTTTAGCCAGAACTGATCTTTGACAGCTACTTCTAATTTAAGACTGGCCTTTCAGCGGTAGAAGCTAAAACTCAGTACTATGCATCAACACAAGCATACACATCACTTAGGTCTCAAACTTTCAAAAGAGTTTACACAGGATTTCAGCAGTGCATAGTCCTTGTGCTAACCTGCTGTAGGAGGGGAGGAGTGAGGAGCTGAGTGGCTCAGTTTCACTGGGGTGTGTTCTGACAGTTTTATATAAAACTCACACAATCTGCTAAAGTATACTCACCCAGTTCTTCCTCTTCTTTTTCTTTGAATCACTCTCAATGTTGCTCCCCACACTGGAGTGACTGGTAGCACTGTTAATACTGGAGACACTATCCGAAGAGTGCTGTCTGCGGATCCGCAGGTCTGTGGCTTGAGCAGCTCCAGGTCCTGCGTATGAATGGAGGCAATGTCAAAATTTGCAATTTGGTGTTTTATTATGTAATCTAAAAGAAACATTTAGGGAAACAAACACCTTGACAATCACCCTGGTGTAATTCAAATCACTGCTGCTAATCACAGAATGATAGAATGGTTTGGGTTGGAAAGGACCTTAAAGCTCACCCAGTTTCAAACCCCTGCCCCAGGCAGAGACACCTTCCACTAGACCAGGTTGCTCCAAGCCCCGTAGAACCTGGCCTTGAACACTGCTAGGGAGGGAGCATTTACCACACCTTTGGTTAGCCTGTTCCAGTGCCTCACCACCCTCACAGGGAAGAACTTCTTTATATCTAACCTCAACTTCCCGTTTAAGTTTAAACCCTTCACCACCTGTCCTATTGCTACAGTCCCTGAGAGTCCATCTCCAGCATCCTTGTAGGTCCCCTTCAGATACTGGAAGGCTGCTATGAGGTCTCCATGCAGCTTCTGTTCTCCAGACTGAAGAGGCTCAATTTTCTCAGCCTGCTTCCCATTCAAACCTTTCTTCATAACAGGAGGTGCTCCAGCCCCTGATCATCCTCATGGCCTCCTCTGGACTTGCTCCAACAGTTCCATGTCCTTCTTATGTTAAGGACACCAGAACTGAACACAGTGCTCCAACTGGTGTCTCAGAAGAGCAGAGCAGAAGGGCAGGATCACCTCCTTCAGCCTGCTGGTCACACTTTTTTTGATGCAGCTTAGTATATGATAATCACTGTTTCTTGCGGAGAGATTAAAATCTCAGACCCAGACCTTACAAACCCTTCCATTAGGAATATATCCCTGTGTAACTACTGGGATAAATACGAGATGTGTGATAGACAGGACTGTATTTAGACTTTACACTGGAGATTACTGAAAACACTGAAGAAAATAAACCAAGTGTCTGACAGCTCTGAAATGGGGAACTCTGCTCCCTGCTGCTTCACAACAGCAGCTAGATGGGTGAATTACTAAATGATTCTGGTAAATTCAGTGAATTTTCCACACTGAAGGTGGAAAAAGCTTTGTTAAAACACCTTCTCGGTTTACTTTTCCATTTACTTCTGTACAATTTATCATAGTTTACACAGATACCTATTTCAAATCCCACATGATCCCAAACAAGTTAACTAGAGCATAAGACAAAGCTGATCTTTGATGGTTACATCAGTTACTCCTGAGAGGACAAAAGTCTCATGAGCACTGCACAGTTTCTATAGGTGATGCTGTGCTGCTTACCTTTGCAGTTGAGCTCAGGTGTGTTGATGACTCCGTTGATGGCAGCCTGGGCAGCAGCATTTTGCTTCTTCAGTAGTTCAATTGTCTTCCTTAACTCATTCAGTTCTGAGTCCTTGAATAAGGGTTAAAAAAAAAAAAAAAGGTGACATGCTGGAAAATGCTGATAGTATGATGGTAACTGCTCCAAAGAAGCCGCTTTTCAATTTGGGTATTGGTAGCTGATAGAGAATTTCTGGAATATATGTACAAGGAGATGAAAATGAGGTCTGGCATGCAGAGGGAAGCACACCCTTGCTAAGCTGCAAAATAGCTTGGTTATTATGATAAGAAAGAATATGGATGCTCTGGAATACAGAAATATTGTGTATATTGGATTGTGTATGCTTGAACATGCACTACTTAATTGCATATATTCAAGCATACTGTCCAAAACCCCAGTGTTGCCTGTCTTGCAAAGATTTTTCTCAGTATTTCTCTTTACCATGCACATGTGTGGATGCACTGGGAAGAAACTTGTTGCAAAAATATGCAATAATGAAGATGTGTCCAAACCAACAACTTGTAGGAATAACCTGCTCACTTGCCACAACATCCAAGTGCAGAAAATGAGGACTCTATGCAAAATTTTGATTCCATTTTACTGTCGCCACAACTGAGGAAACAAAGCCAAACAGCACAAAATCCCCCCAGTCACAGAAGAAGCACAAGCAGCAGTGCTGGAAACAGAAGTTAAGACATCCCCAAACCCTTTTCAAGCTTGCCTTTTGTTCTGCTGTCATTGTCAGGCTCTGCAGTCTGATCGTCATGTTCCCCAGGCTCTGCTCAAATGCTGCCACGAGGTGAGCCTGAAAGTCAAACCATACAGGAGTAGATTGCTCTCCCCAAACAAGCACATTTCTGCAGCTATTTAAATGGACCACCTAGGGAACTGCATCGTTTGTTGTGTAAATGATACAGACTAAAAACACTGATTAGAAAAGGTCAAATGAGTAGAGCATGAGTTATGAAAATGCTTGCAAACGAATTACCGGGAACTATTTATTTGTAGAAAATCAGAAATGACAAAGGTAATTGACCAACTTCAAAATTTTAGCAAACAGCCCTTTCCTGTACAACTTCTATGGCAGCATGCTACGGAATGATGCAGTTTTAGGCTATAAACCCTGCCCTGCTCAGCAGCAGCTGCTATCAAATACTTCAGAAGACAGAGACATATGAGTAATACTGTGACCTGACACATCAGGAGATTTCCCAGAGGCGGCTCCTCACTCAGCTACTACATCCACTTCTTAAAGACATCATGATTGCAATAGTCAGGACAGCTGCCTCAAACTGTCCTGGCTATGGCAATCACATCAACATGCTCTAACAAAGGATCCAAGAGTGGTATTGCTTTTTCTAGTCTGGAATTCTCATTTATTCTGTAAAACATGCAATCCCACATCCAGAATACAAGAAAAAAATTACCTCCTGGATCCCTAAGGAGTTAAGGTCCTTTGAAAATCCACTCTCAAACTAATCTAGTTCATGTGCTTTTCTCAGCTGTTTAAAGCTGCTTGGATCTTGTGATAAATGGAAAACACATTTTTGAAATAGAAAGACTTTATTAGAGTCAATTTTTTCTTAAAACATCCAATTCATTAACTGAGTCTTTCCAGGAATGCTTTAGGGAATACACCTTGTCACCTGAAAGTATCCCTGACACCAAGAAGGCATGGAAGGATGTCCTTGGTTATCTAGCCATGTTCTCAAGCTATTGCAAGCAATGACATGACAAGACATCCTGTCACAAAACGTAGAGAGGAAAAAGAGACAAACCAATCAATATTTCTGAACGTCTGCTGTTCAGTTCTGAAATCAGACTTCATCTTCAACTTTTTATGTGGGCCATTATTAGCATATGTAAGATTACCTACTGATGGTTTTCAGGTGCCCTTCATATGGTTAAGGGAACTCCTGCCACAAAGCTTTTCACAGAAAGTTTATAGGGGGGTTGGAACTAGATGATCTTAAGGTCCTTTCCAACCCTAACTATTCTATTATTCTATGATCTTAAGTCTTCTCCCAAAGTGTGCATATACATATATATACATATAAAAGATATATATCCCCAAACAACATATATATATTGTGTATATATATATATATATGGGGGTATATATATATGCACACCCCAAACAACAAAATGTCATCACTCCTAAGTTTTAGGAGGACATCCTAAAAAACAAAATAAACCACAAAACAGTAACTCATAGAATGGTTTGGGTTGGAAAGGACCTAAGATCATCTAGTTCCACCCCCCTGCCATGGGCAGGGACATCTCACACTTAGATCAAATCCGGCCTTGATAAAATATAAAGCAAGTTTTTAGATAGAGAAAAGCCAGACAGAACATCCCTCCAACTAGATCACTATTTTCCTCGTGGAGATTTAAGGCAAAAAGGTGCTGCAGGTTTCAGATTTTCTCTGTGCTATCCCAACAGGAGAACTCCAAAAGCCAATTTAAGCAGCTGAGACCAGAGATGCCTTCCCTGCAGAGAGGGATAAAGGACTACTTCAGCATTGCAGTCAATCTGCCAGATGCTTAACTGGCCAATATATCTGCATCTAACTCAAAGAATTTTCCAATATTTGAATATCTGCTTGCAACCAAGGTCCATGTGCTAAATATGATCCAAAACGTCTGGTGCTTGGCCAATTACCCTTTTTTGTTTTCCCATGAAGCATTGAGAACCCAATGTCGATTACATTAAGGACATCAGCTAGGAAATGAAAATGATGGTAAGTTAAAGGAAGGAAATACAGATCGAGAAGACGGAAAGGACCTTGGTAAGAGGGAACTATGTTTCCAGTGAAATTACATGGCATCGTTTTATAGATATACATGTATATGGATATGGATGTGCACAAATAACAGAGACATAGTTCAACACGTATTTGTCTCATTAGGCACAATAATCTACACAAACTATAAAAAATACTTTATTTTGCTATTGGAAATAATTCTATACACAAAATGAGACATAAAATGTGTGAAATCTTTCCAAACGGAAAAGGACATTCTCTCGTCTAAATATACGCAGAACAGCAAAACCTTTCACAGAGATATTCCTGACTTGTTCAGCAGCAGCACACAGCTGACTTATCCTAAATAACTGTTCTCACATTCACAATGAAAACAAACATGAGCAGTACAATAACACGGGGATGTGCATCTCTCATTCCCATCAGCCCCTATGAAAATAAACAGCTGAGCCTGTGAGAAAATAGCAAAAAGTCATTTAGAACCTCATGTTACACATGTATGAAAATCTAAATATTTATTTTAAAAACACAGACTGCAAAGCTTCTGTTTGGGAGGATGAACAGGGAACAACAACACTGATATTCAGGAGTCCTCAGCAATACTTTGCAAAAGCAGAGAAGAAACAGGCAAGCAGGACCACATGGATTAATAATGGGATACAAACCTTTAAAGCTTTAACCTAAACCTTGAGAGAAAGTTGCTCTTTCAAATATGGATGAAGCACCTTATAATTACTCCTATCTGGAAACTGTTCAGCGAACTATAGAAAAAGAGAGTTATCTGCACTTCCTAGCTGGAGAAAAACCTTTTCAAACTCTTGCCCCTGATAGCCTGAGAAACATCAAAAGCTGCAGTGTCTATACAGGAAAATCCAGGAAAAAAAAAATCACCAAATAAATAGAAAGATGAGTTCAAAATGCTTACATTAAAAAAATCTTGCGTAAAGGAGATGTCCCTAAAGCAGTGTCTTAACAAACAGCATTTATGAGTCTTAACTTTTTAGGGAACAGACCTACCCTTTTAAATGGAAAAAAGAGTACGTTCTCTGAAAAGAGGCTACAGACTGAAATCTATTACAAGGACAGTTATAGCAACATCTCTGCAGCAGACTGTTGGTGTTTTATGGATAAATAAGGGGCAATTCCAGTCTAAGAAGTTTAAATAGCACGAATAAAACCCTACAAATGCAAAAGAGAATATTATACATTGTGATGCTAACTTTTTTTGGGGACCCCCCAACTGCACACTCCCCCAATTTACTCCAAAGCAAACAAAAATACGCAGCAGCTGTCAAAAACTATTCTCCAAAAAGACAGTGGTAGTAACCATGCACAAAGTCTTGGGCGAATTACTGACACCTTAGACAGGAACAGAGTAGCTTGTGCTACTCACTGCTCTTGGAGACAGGCTGAATCTGAACACTGCAGCACAACTAAGGCAGAGACAGGCTGAGTTGCACAGCTGGCAAGTTCTTTGTTTGAAGGATACAAGCTCAACAAGGTGATAAAAAAATGCATGCAAGGGAATCTGGTCCTGCTTTCTCATACGTAAAGGAAGCTTCTGGATGAAAACCAACTCGTGTATCCAGTACCCTTTGCATTTGAAAGGCAAACATTTAAATATTTAAGTTCTGGCAGGTTTTTTAAATTCTTCCTTTTCCTCCTGGGAGAGCAACCGAGTGGCTACATGCAGTCAAAGCCCTTTTATCTGACTTTTCTATTAACTGTGTTCTTGGTTTTGCTTTTCCATTTTGCAAGCTGGATGAAGAACTGTGATGCCTGTAGCGACCACCACAGTAGATTTCCCCTTGAATCCTTCTTGTAAGAGGTGTTACTGCTCTTTACTGTGCCAAGTTTTGTATTCTACCTGTTCAGAGATGGTATACAGGAATGTCCTCTTCAGCAGCATGTGTTCTGATGTTTATTCATTCCCACAAACTAGGATGCCAGTATGATCCAATGACTATTCATCTGTAGTTTATTTACTCTAGCACTGCTTATTTTTCTAGCAAGCTTCTGTATTGCAGATATCAGCACAGAACACAAACTTGCTCAGGGTCATACTAGTGTTGCCTCAATACCTCCTGGCTTCCAAATCCTTCTTTTTCAAACTTATTCATCAAATTCCTCATGGGAAACAAGCAGAAGTAGTACTACACTGGTTAATAAAAATCAGATATGTTTACTCTTTAGGCATAACTTGAAATTAGTTCTCACAGCCCCTTATGCTACTATTACCTATTACCATTAGCCTACATCTTAATGAAACAGCAAAATATAACGCATTTCAATTCACATTTCTACCAATTTTTATTCTTACCAATTACAACCATCATCTGTATCTTATCCCACAAACACGTGCCTACAAATCCAACTGGATTTATAAAGCAAGACACTATGTATAAAGACCCTGTCTCAGTGTTTTTTCTCAAGCTCTGAAGACGGTTTACATATATATATATATATATATCTATATATCTATATATATATCTATCTCAAAAGCCAAATGAATAATATAATGCAGTATTTAAAGAAAAGCATCAGACAATTCAGTAGGACAGGGGATGTTACTTTTTGGAAGGTTCCATATGCATGCAGTTATTTTAAACTGAGTGTTATACACATGAAATCTTTTTGTCACTTATTAAAACTGGGCTGGTAACAGCCACAAAACCTGGCACATTAAATGCGTTCCCTGCTAGTGTTTGTTCTCAAAGTTGTACTCACGTTGGCAGTCAACTGAGTTGTCAGAGCTGACACTTTTTCTTGGGATGCATCCAGCTCTCTTCGTAGCTTGCGAATCTATATATTTGAAGAGAGCACTTTATTGCACTGTAATATGGAGAACTAAAATAGCAAGACATGAAATGCAGAGTGCCTTGACAGAACATTTATGCCTGTCAAACATGATGTGCTCTTACCTCTGACTGGCACTTCTCTTCAGGCTATAAAATAAAAACAAAGGAAAATAAATGAGAATGTTACAACATAACCAGCCTGACAAATATATACAATATTTCAAAAGGTTTTTTTGAGTCCTCATGTGAATTCCTTATTTTGGATTCCCACATCCATATTCAATCTAAAATAATCTTCTAGTTTATTTACGCTTCAGGAAAAAGAAACAGGCTGCTTGTACAGTACTTCTTCCTGCAGGAAGGAACTGGGCTCCAATTCCCAGCGTACAGATCATTGTACCTCCAACTCTGAATCATGAACTAGTAAAGTGCATAAGGAGCTGCATGAGGCTTCCAAAGAGCCAGGACTGTCACAGAACGTGCCTGACCTCAGACAGGAATTCTCTTCCTCCCATGCTCAGCTAGCTCTCCATAGAATGAAGACCACGTGTTTACATTCCAAAGTGATACGAAATAAAATGACTCCCACTTGGATGCTGAAAAACTTGAGGACACACAGCTAGTTATCCAAGAACGCAAAGTGGATGTACTGGTCATCTGCAGTGGCCTTACATGGTAAAACTGTGGCTACTATGGCTTGTTTCCAACCAAAGTTCTCAGCTACAAAGAAATATACGGTAGGAAGTTACACACTCCACTGTCCTTGTGTAAACATGTCCACTAGCAGACACCATGAAAATTATACCCATCAAACCACACTATTAGGAGCCACTTGTGCTTGGGCAGCACGCACATAAACCAGAAGCTTACACAGCAGCTGCTCAGAAGTTTTCATGATTATAAACAAAAGCCAAGAGGAAAAGGTCTGTTTTCCATCCTTCCAATACCTTCTATCTATTCTGGCTTCATGTAGACTGCTTGAGCTGAAGTCAATAATGAAAGATAGTATTTCAATTTATTTTCAAGGTCTTAGCTTATTAATAGCGAAACATGTATGAGAAATAATGATAAATAGCTCTATGGTGGCTTGAGAGACTTTGCAGACAGTTATACATGGCCTTCCAAGAGCAAGTTCTTGTATCACATACACTCGTTACAGCTGTGGTAGCACGAAGACACATCATACTTGCATTAAGAATTTGAAATTGAAGATCCTGTTCAAGTAACACATACTTTAGAAGCAATTCTTCTCAGAAGCAGCTTTTTGAGAGGGTTGCGTTTTAAGAAGCCCCCAAGCCTGTGATCAAAGCATGCCAGGAATGACTGTAGTTACCACCACAACCAGCTACAGAAAAGCTAGGGCTAGGCAAGACATGGTCTGCATGTTGCAGCCTCACCTCCCCATTACAGCACAGGCATAGTCTTATCCTACAAGGTCTTCCCTAGTATATGTTTAAACAGACACTCTTCATAAGATTTAGAAGAAAACAAGCAAATGCAACACCCATTAAAAAAAACAACCCTGTGTTTTCATACTCCAGTAAGCCTTGTTTTATGATCAGATAACCTAACTGAATATATACTTTTGAAGAACATATTACTGGCACAGTGAACAAATGGCTTCTTTAGAATTATTAACATCTGTGCATTAAAAACTTTTGCAGCAAATCATTAATGCAAGGTTGGAATGAGTTTATTCAGCAAATTCTGGGGTTCTTCAGGTAATGAAGCTGAAATCTCAGATCTACTGAGGTCCTCTGAAGCAAAACTTAATTCAGCATAGTTGTAAAATATTGACTTGAAAAGTAATCTGGCCATTTTGCAAAGCAG
This sequence comes from Pezoporus wallicus, assembly GCF_028554395.1. Lineage (NCBI taxonomy): Eukaryota > Metazoa > Chordata > Aves > Psittaciformes > Psittacidae > Pezoporus > Pezoporus wallicus. Next base: position 2,686,856 of record NW_026639377.1, read on the forward strand.
TAATTGCTTTTAGGCCATCAACATCTGTTTGATGAGGACACTGCTAAATACCTACAGACATCTTTCTGAATGTAACCATTTCTTTTGTAGCTAGCATCCGGAACACAATCAAAGGAAGCCCTTTTTTCCCCCCTCCTTGAATGGCAAAAATAATTAGCACAATATAACTAGTCAATTCAATAATTTTTATTAGTAAACACAAATTTTTCACTTTATTATACTTACTGTTGAATAAATAGATGAGGTACTGGATACCAAAGAGAGAGAAGAACCATGCACTAAAAGAAAAAAAACCAACATTACGAATATAAATACAGCAACCACACAGTGGAATCATCACAGAACATCCCCTGCCAATGACCAGCCTACTGCAGAAACATCCATCATAAACTTAATTATATTACTGCACCAACAATGTACAGTTTTAAGAATGCATGGCCAGGTAATACAATCCACAAATGATTTGATAAAGCTGTTTTAACAATTTAATAATACCTGGGTTTTGGGGAAATGAGGTCAAGAAGATTAAAAAGAAAAGTTTCAATGCAGATTTGTTCAGAAATAAGTATTTCTCTGGACGACTTATCTTAAGAAACTTGCAAAAGGGTTTACTCAAACTAAAAACCCCAACAAATTAACAGAAATTCAGGAGAGATTACAAAAGTACATCTAAGTAAACTTCAATTTAAGATGAGATTGAGGAGGGGGAGGCTGTTTTCTTCAAGCAGCAGAACAAGATGGAGATGTCCTGAAAAAACCATAATACTCAGCACATAACCAGATGCTCCAGCAGCAGATGTGGAACATGCAGAGAAGAAATCACTGTCTAATTTTGTGGCTCTTAATTGTCCTCTGAATGCATCTATGTCTTCCTTCTGCTGGAGAGCTGTATTACAGGCATCGATGAGCTGAACATTCCCTATCCCTGCAGGTTTTTTTTGTCTTTGTTTATTGAAACATGCAAAATTACCTTTATTTTTAGAAACAAAATACATTTAACTGAAACTTTAACTCAGACTTCAGGTAACTTCGTACAAATCATACGAAATTGTGTTAAATCACTTCTTCCATCTAAATCCTCCAGCCAAAAAAAGGGCTTAGAAAAGCTGCCACTTTGCTCGTTGCCTACTGCAGTGATCCTACATTCATAATAAATAGGCTCTGCTTTCCCACTTGACATTATATCCTAAGGCAAGGCTGGAAAGAGAAGTAAACAAAGTCTAAGTTGGCTTCTGGATGAATTTACGACAATTTAGAAAACCCACAAGAAAGTAAAAAAAAACCCTCATACCCATTTACTTTTTCTGGTTAATCATACTTTCAATTAAAATGATCTTTATAGTCAGATGTTAAGGACAGTACTGCATTAAAAACATAAAAATAACCAGTGTGAGTCAGAGCCAGGAGCTGTCTAATCGCATGCTCCATCTCTGGCTGCAATTGTAGCCCATGTTTACGGAAAGAAATGCAAGGAGCAAGCAGATACCCAGTGATTTTTCCCCACGTACACCTTTGCATCTCTGGGAATCAGCAGACATGGAAATTCCTGAGATGGAAACTGCAATCAGACTGTTATTTTTCATAGCTGCTGTGACCTCTCTAACCATTAATTTCCCTGTTTCTGAATTCACCGACGTGTTGCCTGTATGAAAATCTTTCTATGTTTAGAAATTTAGTTCCTTGCAGTTGTTTTTGACTTGCTGCTGAATCATTCAATAAATTCCTTGAGTGTCTCCACACCCCTGTGATATAAAAAGTAATTGATAAACCACCCCATCCTAATGCACTAAATTAGGTATTATCACCTTCCCTCAGACATAATTTTTCCAAGATGAAGATTCCTAATCTATTTTAACCCTCTTCAAGATAGACAGCCCAAAGTACAAGCAATATTGCACAAAGCCACCACTGGATTCATCCAGAGAATATAAGATTATTTTCTGGTTTGCCTCTCTATATTCTTCCTTTGTGCAGTTTTTACTACTAGAGATATATTCAAGACAGCAACCATACCAACTGGTCAGAGAAGAAATAGAGCCCCTTAAAATGTACTGAGACACACGCATTCTTCAGTTAACATCAACTGCACACTGGGACTTTAAAGGAGGAAATGAGACTGAAAACAGAAAAAGGGAAAGAACATGTAACTTTGGGAATCCTACTGCCTTGTAAGACATTACCACTGCACTGTTTGAATGTATCTAAGTTGAGATTTCTAGTCTCAAGGACAACTAAAGAGTTAATACTTTGGTGCAATTACTTTTTAAAGTACCTTCAGATGGCTACTTTAAGGCTATTTAATCAGGAGCCTGAAGGCAGTTAGGCTCTTGATGTGATTCCTGGGTTTTTGCAGTTAACATGCATCTGCACGCAGGCTACAAACCCGAAATTGTTTTGGAGCTATTATTTTCAAGCACTATAAATGCATATGCAAGCATGTGTCATTTTTAATCATAAAATGATAGACTGGCTTGGATTGGAAAGGCTGTGTTTTCTCCCTGAAGTTCAGGATAGTTTGGAGGTTGTTCCTGCTGGCATCTTCCAAGTCCTGAAACCCCTCCTATCAAGAGAGTTATGTACTACAAAACTGACTGATGTTTTGACCTATGTGCTGTGAGAGAACATTGACTGTACTTCACACTGTGGAGACTAAAGAAAAAAAAAAAAAGGCTTTTAAGAATTAATCCTGGCCCTGCTGAAGCTGATACGTTAGATTGTAATCTAACATGCTAATAAGTAATTCAAAAGTAGGCTGGTAAGCTTTATTTAAGACCTGGATTTACACTTGACTGACACTGCCTGATTGCATAAAATCAATCTGTTCATTAACCATAAATTTAATTTCTATAATATTTTTTGATCTATTCTCTCAAAGTGAGGGTGGATTAGATCTGCAGGTTTGAAAGCAGAGGACAAGATAAACGCCCTATTCAGGAACCACATGCACTTATAACTTGTGATTCCCTGAGAAGTTAACCCTAACCTGAAGCCAAATATAAGAAGACTTCACCTAAACATACATTCCATCAGGTAAAATATTTTTGTCCTTTTAGGTGCCAAAAATTTAGGGAAATCTGGAAGGTACTTCTTCGGCATATTCATGGTAGGGTCAAATTCCTTCCTTGTATATAGAAGTTATCTTTTTTCCACTGCTTTCAAGTTCTTAACTTGGCAGAGTTTTCTTGGACTTCATTTTTATTACATGAATTCAAAACACTTTGTAGAGCTTTTCACATGGCTCTTCCCTTTTATTTTTTTTAAATGGTTCCTCCTCAAACACGCCATACTTATTATTCTTCCAAATTAGCCTCCCTGCTGGACAAGAATTTCTGAATTATAAGGTCCAGTTTAACCTCCATGCCAAAATGGATTTGCTGCAAACCTAAAAGACTAAGGTTACATTTTTTTGAGGATGTCTTCAATAAAACTGGAGTAAGTTTTGCTGTAGTAGCTGTTTTACTAAATCATTTAAATTTATTGAAGATGCAGTGATTTAAATTCCTTCACAGATTACATTAAGGAACTCTTCAGTAAGATCAGGACTTTTCATCACAGAATGGAATTCAACTGACTAAATATTTGGTAACCTCTGACTGTTCACAATCACACAGCTTTCTGAAACCATGGCACTAACTAATGTTAATTCCTTCAATGACAAGAGTTTTCAGTCCTACAGCATTATTCTAATCGTTTTCAACCTATTGAAGATCCCCAGCCACAGGCCTCTCAAATACAATTAAATGTCATGGAGTTAAACTGGCTAAATTCAACATTAAATTAACCCCGAACCTTTCTGGAGCCATATCCAATATACATTTTTTATCTCTTCCAATAGCAGAAAACTGATGGGATAACCAGTATCTCTGGCAAAGGTGCCTGGCTCTAGGGGAGCAGCAACAACAGGGCACTGGTATTAACACTGCAGAGTAAAGTGCAGATCTTCAGTGGTGGGGAAACCAAGCCAGCAAAGGCTTGTGTGCCCAGGAGTGATAAAGTACTTGATAGCCAAGCAAACTTCTAATCCTTGCCCGGAAGCAGATTTAAGACTCAAAGATCTAATGCTGAAAGCACTTCCTATAACCTTCTTATGAACCACTCCCAGCACTCACCCCATGCTTGATTTCTCAAACTGTAACACTTTAGGGTTTTAATCTATGCTCATAGCTACTCCTGCTACTGCCACTGATCAGTAGCAACTAAACTAAATGCTTATTTATAGGTGAAGGGCTTTGTCTTGTTTTATTTACATGGGGGCTTCTTTTATCAGCTATGATTACATATTTGAAAAGACTACACGGAACTAAAAAGAAAAGCCTAGATGTTTTGAAGTTTCCCTCCTGTAGAAGCTTTGTGGTATCAACCCAGGACACTCAGCAGGAATAAAAAGTAAAGACAATTTGAATACAGATGAAATACTGGAAAAATTAATTGGGACAGAAACAACAGGCTGGCCAATATCAATTATTTATACTACATAGAGAATTGTGAAAGCCCAAGTTCAGGAGAACAATCCTATTTAAGGGAACACTAATACGCGCACTTTAAGTGTGAACTAGTCATTTTGAGATTACCAAAAACGATATGCTTATACTTTCTTCAACAGTGATAATCTAGGTACAACACTTGCATACCTTCCTATGCTCAGCCGAAAGGACTGTTGAATAAATAAAACCAGAACAATGATGACTAGGACTGAGGTTTTTATCTAATAATGAGAGCTCTGCTCAGAGTGAACCATGCTCTGAAGCCACCCTTATGCTGACCTGAAAAGCACTAAATGTATACTCGGTTTATGTGAGAATACCATCTCCTGATCACTTCCAGCACCATCACATACTTTACTTACCTTCTTCAAAGCCATCACGAAAAGAGCCGGACCGGCTCATAGTTCTGCTTTTCTCATCCAGAGACATGGAGCTGTTCCTGAAGCGTGTGTCGCTATAGGGGTCATAAGGACCATCTGCATTGGAAAGGCTGTGGGTCCGTAGCATGGCTGGATTTGACAGGCTCATCTGGGCTGCAGTGGTTGGGCTTGCTATAAGGTGAAGAACAAACACCAATTTATTTGCTTGACTACAGATTGTCATACCTAATTTTTGTGCAACTACCACAGGAGTCCTGTTTTTTTTTGTTTTCAAGATACAAATTTTTGATGTCACCCACTCCAGACCTCTGTTATTTTTCTAAATTCAATGAATTCAAGTCAGAGGTATGCAAACCAAGCTAAGTGAGTAAGAAAACTCAAACAAATAGGGTAATTTCAAATGTTGCTTGATATGCCTATGCTTCTAAAGACAAGCTCAGTCAACTCAGTAACACCTTGTAGGCATGAATTAATTAACCCCCCCTTTAACTGGCAACAGCCCTTCCTCCAGAAGGACTAAAACGCCCGAAAGAATTGAAACTAGCATTTTGCCTATTCAGAACAGGCCTTGTGAACTATCCCTTCAAAGCCTTCAAGTTCTCAAAACCGAACATTTTCATATGTATTTAAGTCAGAAATTTTAAGACCCTAGTTTCCTACTAGTTTTATATTTTAGAATTGTTTCTTTCCACTGTGAGCTCCTAAGAATTAAACAACTTAAAATCTGCCTAAACCAATACTCTCCCAAAGAGCATTTAGAGTCAAAAACACCTAGTGCAATTTAACATTTTTTTAAACAAATTTTCTGCTAAAATTATACATGCTATTTACAAAGAACTAGTTGATTTGGGGGAGAAAATGAAAGCAACAAAATCACTGTTCAACTGGCAGGTTCCCCCTGGTGTGCTGTCAATGCCTACTTCTATATACACCATCAAATGATACAGACTATTGTAGAAGATAAAATAATTTAGTTTAAAGATGCTCAGCTTTGATACCAACACTTTCTATTTAACTGGTGGTGAGGCACTGGAACAGGTTGCCCAAAGAAGTGGTAAATGCTCCATCACTGACAGGGTTCCAGTCCATGCTGGACAGAGGTTTGGGGGACATGGTCTAGTGTGAGGGGTCACCGTTCATGGCAGGGGGTTGGAACTAGATAATCTTAAGGTCCTTTCCAACCCAAACCATTCTGTGACGCTGTGATTTAATGACCTCTCTTGACTCCCAATATCTCCAAGCTCTTAAGAACACAGAAAAACCTTTTTTTTTCTTTATTAAAATTGCTTGTGGCAAAACCAGCTTTTGAACCTTATTAAGGTAAATAATCTTCAATTTTCTCCATAAAGAGTTAACTTTCTGGGCCTATGATGATACTTCTTCAGCATTTTTTCTGACCATCAAAGTACTTTCATGGCAGTTTGTTAGCTGCTGGCAATGTAATTATACTGGGTGTATAGTCAGCTGAACTTTTGTTAAGTGTCAGTGGTTTTGTTGGTTTATTTAAAGCTGTTTGTTTAATCTGTTTCTTTTCAGTGCACTCCAAGAAAGGCTCTAAAAGGTCACTGCTGTGCCAGAAATAAGTGACTGTGTCTAAGTTGCTGCTAACTCACATAAGCCTATACCTATGAAGTTCTTAACTAGTCACATATTATTTATCGTTCTGGAAAAGATGGAGTGGCTTCTGAAAATCAGAAAGAAACAGAAAACATCTGTTCAGTGTAGTACTTTCCAAATGGCATTTAACTTAAAGACAATATATTTACTGTTAGGGTTGATTTATATACCTAACCAAATTGCAAAGGCAACTAAGTGATATTTAATCAGTGCACCAGAGATGAGCACTACCAGAGCTTTAGATGAGGTTATTTCACCTTTTGATATAGTCAACTAAAATCTGCAATGCTTTATGGATCCTGTCAATCAACTTTTATTGTTTCCTTCATTTAAAAAGGGTTTTCTTTTATCAATGCAGTAAAGTGAAAGAATGGTACTTTTTTCTGAATTAAAATTCTTCTGAGTAGGAGGGCTGGAACTCGATTATCTTTAAGGTCCCTTCCAACCCAAACCATTCTATGATTCTATGAAATGCAATTATTACATAATATGTCAGACTGAACTTTTACACAATTGTCAAAGAAGCTACCTGTAAAATACATACCAAGATAAAATATCTCAAATTGATGAGACTGGCACATATAGTAAGTAATATTAATAAACAGGGTAAGCAACACCTTAAGTCCTTTAAACACCCCAATGTGTGATATTCACTAACAGCTCCACCAAACAGCTCACAATTATATTAAGACACCTGATTATCCCCAGGGAAGTATTTTCAAAGAGTTACTCCAAATATGCCACCTTTGGGCATACAGAATTGTTGAATCACAGAATCAGCTAGGTTGGAAAAGATCTCTAAGATCATCAAGTTCAACCACTGCTCCAGCACTGCCAAGGCCACCACTAAACCATGTCACTAAGGGCCTCATCTACACAGTTTGTGAACACTTCCAGGGATGGAAACTCCACCACTGCCCTGGGCAGCCTGTTCCAATGCTTGAACACCCTCTCCGGGAAGAAACTGTTCCTAATATCCAGTCTAAACCTCCCCTGGTGCAGCTTGAGGCTGTTTCCTCTTGTTCAATCACTTGTTAGTTGAGAGAAGAGAGCAGCCACTTCCTGGCTCCACCTTCCTTTCAGGTAGTTGTAGAGAGCAATAAGGTCCCTCTGAGCCTTCAGAAAATGAGATAATAATGCTAATTAGTCACGCATTTCAATGAACGCGTCCTGAGTTTGAATGTGGGACTCAGAGCCTCTAGAAGAAAATTATATTGTGTAATATGCTTTTTTCAAGACACATGAGGTATTGCTATGATTATTCAAACGGATAAGTATTTACCGAGCTGTGAGAAGTTAAATCTAGTTCCAGAGGGTGATGTTACGCTGGATCCAGATGAAAAAGGGGAATTGCCAGCAGTATCCTGAAGTCCTCCCGCTGAATGGGAGCGTAGCCATTCTTTAGCATCGTCTTGATTACGGAGCTGGGAGGACGGAGCATACCTGCAAAAACAGTTATTTAAGAATGGCTGACATTTATTTATTTAAAGTAAAAGAAAACCCTAACATGAAATGTCACAAGACCTGGGAAGGAGAGAGGGAAAGAAAGATGGTGGAAGAATGCTCACATAAAATTTAAGGATTAAAATGATATAAACCCAATGTAACTCTAAATTAAGGTGCTGCTCCAAGCTGTTTTTAAGCTGTTCCTAATTCATTCCCCCTCTCTTTAGGGAAAAGAAAAACCCCACAAACTCCATTTCTATGGCTTCGGAAGTAGCCGAACTAGTAGTGAACAAAAAGCTACAGACAGTACTTGTGCACTGTGGCACTGTAGAGTAAAAAATAGGGTATGTTCCATAGTACGATTTAAAAATAAAGCTATAATATGGAAATCCTTTCATTTCCCTAAAGCTATACTAAAATTCTATCAGTAGTTTAGTCTCCTGGTACATCACTAAGCTTATCTGGCTTTTTATCATGTACCCAAATTCAAGTCAACAAAGCCATTATCAGATTTTCAGCAAGCTGTGACACAATCATTCGTATTCCAGAGACATGAAATACAATGGCCTGTGGAGATGTAGCCTGTTGAGTTCAAAACTAATAGCATTAAATCATCATAGAGGAGACAATGTTTAGCCTTTTCTGAAGGCAAAGAAAAAAGCAGAAACATTGTCTATGCCAACATCAATGGCAAAACACCCACTGTTTTTGGCTTAAGCAAAGTTTTAAATCTGCTTCTGCTTATGCCTGAAAAATAGGGATGCTACCACACGTGTTATGTGAAATACGTGATAGGATGCAGGTATCAACTGAAAGAGCTTCATGGAAACACTCATTTGCTAATGGATTTCAGTGCCTGTCTTATGCTCTGCCATCCGCTTTTGAGAAATATTTATGAGTTTCTAGCTCTCCTTCCAAAAACACTTGAAGCCTATTATTAGTTGATATTATCTATTTAATCAATCAGCTTCCCTCCAACTACTGTATACAGTAAGATACCACTTACGAAGACTGTCTTAAATCCATGTGAACACTACAATAAGTAACACTGCAAAAACTCAAAACCACTTTCAAAAAATGCTTTAATTCATTCTGCTGCTTATGCCTCAACACTTAAGCAACAGTCCTTGACTATCTGCATCTCTTCAACTTCACACGTACATCAGTTTATAAAAAAAGGAGCTTTTAAAAAGCCAGTTTAACACATTAAGGCATTCTGCTTTTCAGCACTAATACCTACCTGTTCAGCACTCAAATGTTTGGGTATTAAAAGAGAGTCCTTACTTATTAGAGACATACATGAGAACAACAGAAACATTTTAAACCAAATGCCATTTTAAGAACAGCTTTTAGCACTTGGCTTCACGGGCCGAAGAACATTGTATAAGGCACAGAATAAATTACAGCTTCAATTTCAACGTATCAACCCAGTAATCCCAGAAGCTGCATTAAGCAATTTGGAGGCTGTACTTTTCCATATTGTCTAAGATAGCTTCAGTGAATTTTGCAATACTTAAAGCATTTAATTACTACACCTGATGTTGATTATCTTGCTAGAATTGCTTAGATCAATAGAAAAATCTTTTTTTCGGTGTGGTTTTTTCATGTTAGAAAACCTTACAGAGAGATACAAAATGTATGAGGAGACAACTGCCAGAAGTTTGTCTGGGGATTTTGTTTTCTTTTCTAAAGGAGTAGAAGTTATCCCTAAGAGTCCTCTATCTCTAGGTATTCTGAAGCAAATTTTTTTTTTTTTTTAATTACTATGTCCAATCTCATCCTAAAAGGTTTGGCAGGATATGGAAAATCTTTCCTATTTGTATATCAACATCAAGGGTTCCAGGTAGAAAATTATCTCAAGCCATTCCTTGTAATAGCCACAAAAGCTGCAAAATTATTGTTTTCAAGTCATGCCAAGTGATGGTTTATGAGATGCTTTTCAGCAAGCAAAAGCCACAGTTCTTGCTTAAGCAGAGAAAGCACTTGACTTAAAAAAAATTGACACAGCAGTCAGTGCCTTGAGGATTAAAGAAAGAATAAAAGAAAAAGAAATAATATTGTTGCCACCTCTTGCGAACTGTGACCACCACCACCACCATCCACAACAGAAACACAAAGCAAACTCCAAAGCCACAACAAAAGCTGTGTGGAAACATGAATACCTGAGTCCCTTCTTAGGCAAAGTGTTCCTATCAAGATGTGGGTCGCTGCAGAAAAGTTAAAAGAAAAGAACTTCAGAGAAGAACAAATGGGAAGGCATCAGACCAGAATGAAGGATGTACAAATATCTGCATCACCTTTTCAGAGGAAAAGGTGCTGGGGCCTTCCTACAGAAACATGCAAAAACCTCCTTGGACAGGTGTGGATCTGCACAAACATGCATCTGGTACCATGCCAATGAATCTCATCTGTTCACAACGTGATCTTGCCATTGCTTCTACCCACAACAAACAAAAATGGTTCTTTAAATGTCAAGCTTAAAACTGTGCTTTTCAGCAGACATGAGGTAGACTATTTGTGAAAACTGATGAGCATCTTCAAGTCCAAAAACCACCTTCCTGTCATTTCTTTCAGCAGACACTGTTTAGGGAATGCAGCTAATTAATTTTATGCAGCTGCAATGTATAGCAGTAAAAGTGTTGAGCCCAGACTGTTTCAATTTCCAAATCTCAGCTTAAATTCCATTAACACAGCAAACTGACTCTATCAGTCACCCAAGCCTCACATATTTATGTCTTCACAACTGGTGAAATTGTAACTAAGCAGAATCTGTTAATTTGTTTTCTTAAGAAAATATCCATGTTCTTAAATGAATTCATTTCATGACAATCCTTACAGCTAAATTACAGCATGGGACTAATTAAAATCATAGCAGTGAGTAGAAGTGAGCTAGACTGCTCGGATTTGGGTCTTTTCCTAATTTTAGCATTCATCTTTAGAAGGATGGGTGCACCCAAATCTCTGTGGAACACTCATGAGCCAAACTGCAATAGAAAACTGACAACACAGAATGACATGGGGACTACACGACAAAAACGACAGGCCTGAAAGGCAGTGGGAAAAGCAGCATGCCAGAGGGATGCTGAAATGCTAGTGAGAGTTTAGACTGGTAGAAAGAAAAAGCACAATATTTTCAAATTGCCTTTGGAAAAGAACTGAGGGGGAGGAAAAAAAATACCCCTTCCCCTTAAATCAAAAGATGTTCCCAGTAACAAAGTAACACCAAACCCAGGCCAACTCTGCCATTCTCCAGACTGATTTAGGCAGATACATGACGTGTTTGAGGGGACTCTCACTGGCATGTCTTTGTGTCAGCTCACACCTGAACGATGAACACAGCAGAGGACTCAAGTGAGCAGTCTGTCACAAAACAATTTGCTTCACTGAGATGGGCAACAAAACCTACAGCCTTGTGCATACTCCTGTCCTGAGACAGCATTACCTGTCCTGTCTCCTGGGCAAAGTATTTCGGCAGAATTTGGGGCTAGCAGCAGGGGAAGAAAGAGGGCTAGAAGAACCAGTCCAACAAGATAGAAAACAAGAGAAGGAATATTAGAATGAAAAGAGAACAGAAAGGAGTTACAATAAAGCACAAACGGAAACCCAAACTCTCAAGAACGTTACATTCAGCGGTAATTTTTTCCACTGACATGCAACTACGGAAATGTTTCTACCTGACTGTGTAATGACACATCAGGATAGGGCTGACTTGCAATGCTTGCAAGGGTACTACTGCCTTTTACAAAACATGTCTCAAAGACCATGCACTGCAAGTCATTTTCTGGTTTATACCAATGTTAGCTCCATGTTAATACAGCTCTGATGTTGAAAAAGTGGTCCCATTCCCTCCTCCCTGCTCAGTCTGCTCCCAGGTCCTGCTCTGTGTGTCCACACAGATACTGATAAATTTCATTGTGTAAGGAGCTGGGGAACTGATCAGTCTGAAACACAGTTCAGGTGACCATTTTTTAGTTGGATCCATCTCCAAGTCAGGTTCACTAAGCATTCACATGACTGCCTGTACCGAAACATTGCAGGAACAACTGGAGAAAGGACACAGCAGCAGTGAGAGGCTGAGAAGGGATCAAGTGACTAAGGAAACAGGGGTATCTCTTCAGCACGACTTCCAGCTTAAAAGCCTATCAAATGTTATAAACAAGAAGTTTAAAATAAAACAGCTGGCTTCTCAAATCAAAATAATAATGGGTTTTTTTTGAATATCACTAACAGAAGGCCTTTTTAAGGGTAACAGAGGACGCAAAATTCAAATATTGGATAGAAAGAAAACCTGTCACGTTGGCTACCACAGCAAATGAAAACCTCACCTGAACCCATCCTCTTGCTCTGAACTGGGCTCCTTGCCTGGAATGACTTCTTTGTATGTTCTAATAATACTATTCAGTATCAGCTTTTGAGAAGCACAACCTGATTTCTATCTGCACCATTGGCTACTGCTGCCAGGTCTTAATTCACATTTGAGATACAACCAAACATACGGAAATGAGAGAAAAACCCACTAACCTTTCGGACAATGTGGTCTTAACACTGTTGGTTCGGACAAAGGGAGTCAGAGAATCATCTTTAGAGGCTGGAATCAAGCCACTGGAGGAGTTATGGCTCAGCCCACCTCCACTGCTTAGAGAGATATCAATGGATTCACAGCTGGTATGAAGACTGCTGACAGACTGATATCCAATGCCATCCTTGCTAACAGCAGAAGAGCTACTTGCGTTGGTACCCCATGTTAAACTGTTGGAAGGAGCTGAATGTGCTGAACTGGGACTTGAAGCTAATGGAGACTGGTTCAGATCTGTGTTTTTACTATACAGGGGACTGCTGCCCCCACTGCTCAGCATACCACTGCCAGATGGCGAATCCAGATTTCCCTGCTGGTTCATAGTAGCGTGAGGATTGGAGATGACTACTGAGTTTTTCATATTTTCAGCTGTTGTGATGGGAACTTGTTTATTAGGCTTGCCACCAAAAAGTCTGTACAAAAGACAACATGAAAAAATACATAAAATGGAGTATGAAATGCAAGAGTATTTTATATCTAGACCATATAACTTCTTAGCTGCACAAAAACAAGATTAAGTAAATGATTCTAGATTGGACATATGCAACTATAAATTTATGAATCCTCTCGTTTTCACTTCACCTCCAATAAAGCCCAGAGACAATTACGAGAGCTTCAAATCTATCTTAGGTGTGTCTACTCTGAATCTTGGAAATACTACTTTCACAAAGCTAAAGTACAGCTTCAATAGAACTAAAATAAAGCCAGATCATCTTCTGCTCCTTTAAGGAAAAAGGATACCAGAGGAACACTGCACTGATTAATCTGAAGCATGGAATTACCACAGAAGTTGAAAGCCTGTCCAGGTAAATTCTGTGCAAATCACCAAATGCTCTGTACAGAAGCAGCACTTGTTGCGATGTAACATGAAAACTATGTACTGGTATCAAATGTAGGTTTGTATCATTTCAGGAGCCAAGATGGCTGGAAACTATTAATTTCTGAGTGCAGAATGAGATTTTACCTGCTTTGGCACCTGGGATTGGCTCAGTAAAAGATTAGCTGAGTCCCAGAACTAGTGCAAGGAAGGGAATGCAAAAGCATGGCTGGAGAAGGATGACTGCAGCATGCCCAGTTTGCATCACTGTTGCCTGTGATGCAGCTGCACTGCCAATGAAGAAAGTATTTCAGTTCCCTCATTAACAGGCAACAGGAAAGTTCTCAACAGTGCAAAACTGTCTTTCTTAGAAGCAAACATGCTTCAGACCAGATTATCAATCATTCCAGGACTGATCCTCAAAATTATAAAGGAAGCATTATCTGTTGACTCTAGCTGCAAACATCCCACCCCAAAACACTGCTTCTGTTTCTACCACTTGGCTCCAGTAACTGCCTTTGCAACCTTAGTTTTCCTCACACATATCTATATGGATTTGCTTCTTTGTTATCAACAGTGTGGAGTACTGGGGATGAAATCTTCCAAAGGGGTATCTATCAGACTGTAGTCCTCAGAAGAGAGGACTACAGCACTTCTATACAAGAGCCCCTGCAGATTTACAGGTGGGTAAGCACCAAGCAGACTTTTCTATGCTTTTTAGTATTTCCAGGTTGTATGCACAACACATGCACACTAAGGCACTTTGTCCAACACTTCTCAGAAACACAAGGCCTGTAACATAGCTGGGCACCCTGCACACACGTACAGTAAGCCCAGTGATGCCCACAAGCACTGTACTTACTGCACAGGTGCTACCTGCAGCTCCAAAGTACCTGTGCAAGATACATGGAATGCATCTGAAGTGGATGGCTGCTGCTGCATGCTTGCCACAACGCACCTGCACAACATTGCTGGATCAGGATAAGATGTACATCTACACCTATCTCATCATCCAGCATTGCTCTGTGCCATCATCAAAAGGAGCGTTACCAGCAGGTCGAAGGAGGTGATCCTGCCCCTTTACTCTGCTCTTGCGAGACCTCACCTAGAGTATTGTGTGCAGTTCTGGTGTCCTCACATAAAAAGGACATGGAACTGTTGGAACAAGTCCAGAGGAGGGCCACGAGGATGATCAGGGGACTGGAGCACCTCCTGTATGAAGACAGGCTGAGAAAGTTGGGGCTGTTCAGCCTGGAGAAGAGAAGGCTGTGTGGAGACCTCATAGCAGCCTTCCAGTATCAGAAGGGGGCCTATAAAGATACTGGGGAGGGACTCTTCATTAGGGACTGTAGTGGTAAGACAAGGTGTGATGAGTTAAAACTTAAACAGGGGAAGTTCAGATTGGATATAAGGAGGAAGTTCTTAAAGGGTGGTGAAGCACTGGAATGGGTTGACCAGGGAGGTTGTGAATGCTCCATACTTGGTGGTGTTGTTCAAGGCCAGGTTGGACAGAGCCTTGGGTGACACGGCTTAGTGCGAGGTGCCCCTGCCCATAGCAGGGGGGTTGGAACTAGATGATCTTAAGGTCCTTTGCAACCCTAACCATTCTGTGATTCTATGATCCTATCAGCATAGGATCTCTCAAAAAGAGATTTGTGGTTCACCTGGACATGACACCATGCCTCACTGATTAGAAAACACTGACTTAGACAAGTCAGTCTGAATGATAAAACCCATTCCTACAGTGATTTAGAGACATTTTGAGTCTAGGTTTTATTTAATCTTATTAGAGTATAAGGAAGATGTCTAACCACGGCCTTCAGCGGCAATACCAGTTTAGGGTATTCCTGCTCCTGCGCCATTGGACTGGGGGCACTGTACTCTTATGAGATATAATCTTGGAGCTTATAAAGACCCCAACCACAAAACAGTTTTACAAGCTGCTTTTAAGCTATGCAGCTTCACAACCTCAAACTGCTTCATGGCCCCTCTAATACAACTGAAAGGATGGCTGTACTGTGAAGAAACATATTACTGCTGCAGCCAGTGTCTGGTTGAACTGCAACCTCGCAACAAAACACATTCAGATGTGGTCTGGAGAGCATTCCTTTGAGTCCAGAGAAAATCCAAGTCAGCAAGACAGTCACATTAACACAGAGATTAACTCTGGCAGGATATACTCTACAAAGAAGGATGTCTGTTTACTCCTATCTATTACTGACATCGATATATCTGAGCTGGCTATTGGGTCATGAATGTCTCCCGTACACAGAAAAGCAGCGTATTACATACTGCAAATCATTAAAGGCTAATTTAATAATAAAATACATCAGTATAAGTTATGCTTTTACTTAAGGGACATGCCTGATACATAATACTGGAGCTAAAGGGAATACTGAGAGAACAGACAGGCCCCCATGGCAGAATTACAGAATTTCACTGTTTGCGACAGTGTAAAAGTTACACACATTTACAGACTTACAGGTAACTCTGTATTATTACAAAGGTAAGGTCTCCAATTTACTGGATAATAATCAAAAACTCACAGGGACAAGAGGAAATATGCGAAAAACATTCGCAACCCATCTCAACTGACTCTGAAAATTAAGCTTGAAACCTGTAT
This sequence comes from Pezoporus wallicus, assembly GCF_028554395.1. NCBI lineage: Eukaryota > Metazoa > Chordata > Aves > Psittaciformes > Psittacidae > Pezoporus > Pezoporus wallicus. The sequence continues at coordinate 2,702,799 of NW_026639377.1, forward strand.
TCCCATTCTAGAAAGCAGAGAGGCCCAATTCAACTTTAATGCATTTTGGTATGTGACAATTTATAGACAGTCTGGTGACAATCCAACAGTGAAAATTGTAAATCAAAGAAGGGAATAGTTAAATTGAGCCTCAGTGTCTTCTCTTTGAAGTTTCATGTATTTCTAACTTGGACTTCATGATCTTAAAGGTCTTTTCCAACCTAGTTGATTCTATGATTCTAATTTAGCATTTCAATTACATAGCTAGCAATGTGGCTTTCTAGTAACAAATAAATTAATTTCCAATCAAATGTCAAGATTAATGTGCCGGAGGCTTGCAACACTGAAAATCTGCATGTTTCATGGGGTGTACTATAGAAATTAAATGTCTGTTGGAGTTTTTTTCTTGAAGTAGACATTAATGGAAATTAACTGTTCTAAAGGACATGGCTTATCTAATGATAACCAGATATAAAGTATCTTGAATTACCCTCACATAGGCTCTTTAAATAAAACCAGCCATCTAAAAAGAAGCAGTTTACAACTCTTCACAGCATTAGCCTAAGCTGCCATCCCAGCCATTATGCTTGCATTGGTGCTTCAGATGGAATGGCGCTTTCTCACATCACTGGAAGCAGGATGATGTAGCATAACTGTATGGGTATTATGGGCGTCAAGACAAAATGAAATGCAAAACACTGCAACTTGAAACAGACAAGCTCCCTAATGTCAAATTCCACTGAAAAATAATATTAATGGAACCTTTCACCAGTATCAAGGCTTTGAAGCACACTGCATCAACAAATCAATTCCTGACCAATGCAGTGTTAATGTTAAGATAACGCGTGGGGTAGCTGTGGAGAAACAGACTACAGAGAAGATTTTTGTTTAAAAATATATAAGAAAATTTAATGCAACTTAGGCAGTAACTTTTCTTAGGGTTCTTGTACGCAGGTGAATAACCTGATGTTGAGTCCCACAAAACACTGGCCTAATGCACACAGCTGAAAGATTGGTTTGGTACAGGCACGTGAATCTAAGTATAGGAGGTCAATTTATGCTGTTCTCATGATGGAAATCTGAAACACTCTCCTGCTGTCAAGTTATAATTTGATCCACCATTGGAGTACTTCCAGGTTTTTTACATATACATTGGTGCAAGAACTCTTCCGTCACCTTCACGTAAGAAAACTCTTATTCCTTCAGCATGGATGAAGCCTTCACGTCAGATTTTTGCAACACACTCATAATCACAATCGCCAATTTTTTACTCCCCAGATATTCAATTTTTGCTGATGTTGTGTGATGCACTGAGTATTTACAACACTGGCCGACCTGTTTATGTGAAATTCAGTGGAAATACAAAGACTTTGATGCAGGACACTAAATAGTAAGTGCTTCACACAACACAGCCAGGCCTGGCTCGGAGAGTCCTGCTCATTCAGCTTGGACTAACATCATTGCACGATCAACAGATTCAGTGCCTACCTGCGCAAAGTGGGAGAGGCCACATCAGGGTACTTGGCTCCTTGCTGGTGAGTACTTTGAGCTCCACTAGAAGCAGTCTGTGATGCAGGATTCACTTTAACAGAATTACATGAGGCCACGCTTTCGTTGTCAGACGAAATCCCTTTCTCTTTATCAGTCTGATTGACTAATCCTGGCAGAGAGTTTCCAAGGATTACCTTGGCAGGCTCTCTCATTTTTGGGACAGGCAAGCCGGCTGACTTGCTGCTTATGTTGGAGTCTATGCTACTTGTGCTAGATCTATTCCCAGCTCCACTTCTGCTATTGGATTTACTGGGCCGGGGTAAACTACGATACTGAAGATTAGTTCGGGCACTAAGTGCTAAGTAGCCATCATCCTGGTTCTGGGAGCCATCCACACTAGTCTTCCGACCAGTGGTCCTACCCATGAGTCCAGATGACTTTGGGATTTTTCCCAGGGTAGCTGATCTACTGGTGATTGTTGCCCCACTGGCAGTGATTATAGTCATGCCTAAGGCTGACCCGCTCTGTTTCTTAAATCCAAATGTATTAGCATTAGCAGCAGTTGCTCTAGTGTTACTTGTGGGAAGCTTTTTGGATTCATCACCACTGCTGCGTCCTGCATCTGATGGGGAACGCTTAACATGTCCAGCTTTAGGAGATAGTCTACCCTTTTCTGATACCTTGGCGTCATCAGTTTTCCCTACAAAAATAGAAACAGAATTCTAATATTTAATGACTTGAAAAACATCAAGCAAATGATGAAACTCAAAGCAGCATGAAAAGCAAAAGCGTGCTAGCCACCAAGTGTGGATAGAAATCATGATCTAGTCTGCACTGAACTTAGATGCCACTCTAGTTAGAGTTACACATGCAGACTTGCCAGAAGACAGTATGTGGTGTGTTTGCCCCCAAGAATATGAAAAGCAGAACAGTGTTATGTCATACTGACAAGAAAAAATGTTTCCCTCTGTAGCTACTATAGAGGAATCCTCTTTAATCATTAGAAAGAAGCAGTGTTAGGTCATTAGTACAATCTTCCTACAAGGCATTGTTCAAGGAATTATCTAACTTTAACTTTTTCATATACAATTGTGTACATGACCAAATGAGGAGAGGTATTAACTTATATTACTTGATTATGAAAATTCAATCAATTTCCATTCACACATCTGCAAAAGCTAAAATGACTGTACATTTCTAAGAAAGGCCAGAACTAAACAGTGTTTAGTATAAATTAACATGCTGGTTTAGTAAAGGGAAAAACAAAATCTCCTTAACCACACATACTACATGTTCTTACAGTTAACCTTGACTTCAAAAGCTGAAATTATACTATCTATTGTGCATATGGCAGTACTGTGCCCAATAAACAGCTCAGCTTAAGACTAGAGTTGTCATGAAAACAACTTCCATGGTGTATTCCAAAATATGCATTTTCAAATGAACAGAAATAGAAATGTGGACATAAAAGATGCTGCAGAGGTTAAAACAATAACTAAAAATAATGACAGCACTACCTGAAGTTCAGGTTCTGCCTCTGGAAAGTATTTAAACTGTTTTCATACTGAACATACTTTTTGGCTTGTTTCTATCTTACACCTTTTCTCACCTGTTCCAGGTGTCTTTAATGTGCCTGAGGTGGTTGAAGGTTTAGTCCTTGGTGTGGTAATGCCAACTTGAGCTGACATGCCCCGTCGCCAGGAGCCCGTCTGTGAAATAACAGTGTTCTTCCTACCAGAAGTACTTTTATCAGATTCATCTGACACATCAGAGGGATTCCGCCTCCATTTAGATCCTGGCTCCATTTTTATGCCGCTATCAGATCCTCCGTCTGATTTCTTGACTTCATCACTGGACCATAAGGAATTCCGCTCAACCTGGGAATGCTTTTCTGCATCAGTCTAGGACAGATAAGGAATTGCAAATACAACCTTCAGAGCAAGCCCTTCTTTTAAGAAGCTTCATAAATGAGAACCACCAAATGATTCATCAACTCAGTAGTCATTTCTAAGTACCAACAAACATAACATACCTTTGATACAGAAATGTTACACAAAGAAATGACATATCTTTTTAATATGCTAGGGAAAAAAATAATACAAAAACCCTGTAACAGCCATGCCCCTTAGAATAAATAAAGACAAAAAAAAAAAAGAAAAAATCCACTTGATTTATAAAGGACATATTCAGCTCTATGACATTTATAATCCTCCATCTCAAATTTCTGACTAACCCTTCTACCGCAATGCCAAAAAATCCTTTCAAACCTGTGCAGCCAGCTCCCCTTTGTTCTTGCTGCTTTCCTATCTCTTGTCTAGCAATTGATCTCCAGAGTATGAGGAGCCATCTTTTTAAACAGATTTAAAGATATGGAATGCTGTTCATTCTAATCTAATGTAGTAGAAGGACACCCAGAAGCTGAAGAAAAATGAATCCCCAACAACTTTCTAGCAACATTCAAGAGTGACTTAAATATGTATTTTACCATAGTTTTTAATTCACGTTCAGCTCTTAAACACTGTTTACCCTATTTTGCGCAGAATGCACTACCGATCCTTTACGGAGAATTTTGCAAAGCTCAATGTCAAATACAGAATTTTTTCTTTAGCAAGCCTTTGCCTAGTTCTCAGAAATGCTTAAATCTATTGGCCTATATAATTATTTGTAATGTATTCCCAATACATTATAATTTTCTATTGCTAACGATTATTCCTGCAGAATTCTACTTCTCCTGCCAAATGATGCTGATTAATACGGCAAATTTTGTAGTACCATAACTATTTTGCGATCAGGCACAAATGATAAATATTCTCACATCTGACCATCATCCACACAACCACCCTGGCCCTCAAAAGACAGGTGAAGTGCCCTCCAAACATCGCAGTACCATGAAAGACTGACAATTCAACACTTGATCATGAAGTTCCCAAGTAAGAGGCAATAAATTCTGGAAAGATGCTGGAGGGTCATCTCTTCCCTACAGCCTAGGCAGAAGATGAATATACAGTAGTTAAATGGTAGCATCACTTATAAGGATATTATTTTAAATACCCCAAAGCATTATAAAGCTCACAACCTTTTAGTCCTTTTGGATAATCAGAAAAACACAGGAAAGGATGTGTGATCATTTACCATGCTTTAAAAAAACCTATCTATTTTATTCTTTAAGTTCCTAAAGTTTAAGAGTTTCAAGCTTATGACTCTTCCTACCAGATGACACCATTAACATGAAAGAACCTAGGCGAATTGTGGCTTAATTTCCTCTGCTTTTTACTGTAATTATCTTTTTTTAAAGCCTGAAAAACTAGTTAAGCAATCAGTATGTGAAAGCTGACACCACACATCACAATGGTCTTTCTTTATTCATGTGAAATAGTGAGGGCCTGGGTTATTAGTCTGCATATTGAGTCATTACACTAACGACCATTTGCTGATTTATGGATTTAGATACTATTTTCTTGTGCTTTCCTTGTGCTATGCAAATGTTGTTCCCCTGCCTCTCCGTTCAGAGACAGCAACACAGAACAGCTTGATTAAAACACTGCTTTCTAACTTCTTCCTTTTCTTTACGGCTGCAAAGTGTGGGGATGATTATCTTTCTAGTTATGACCATTGGTAGGTGTGCAATAAATTCACAGTGTGACTCTTCTGATGTCCTGTGTTCCTCTAAAATCATAATTTCATTCAAACGTCTCCTAGATTTATGTATCATACAATCCCAGACTGGTTTGGGTTGGAAGGGACCTTAAAGCTCATTCAGTTCCAATCTCATGCCACCGGAAGGGACACCTTCCACTAGACCAGGTTGTTCCAAGCCCCGTCCAGCCTGGCCTTGAACACTGCCAGGGATGGGGCAGCCACAGCTTCTCTGGGCAACCTGTGCCAGCGCCTCAGCACCCTCACAGGGAAGAACTTCTGCCTAAAATCTCATCTCAATCTCCCCTCTGTCAGGTTAAAGCCACTCCCCTTTGTCACTACATTCCTTTTTACAAAGTCCTTCTCCAGATTTCTTGTAGGTCCAAGAGAGTATAAGCAAGAACAAACAAGTACTGACCAACAAAACCACCTCATCATCATCCCTCACATACTCTCATTAGTATATTGCTTCAAGTACCTTGTCTGGAATTGAGTATTTATACTGTTAGTTTTCAAGAGCAAGAAATACACCTACTTGCTAATTACAGAGCAACTCTAGTTTTGGTTGAGTGAAATATTCCCATACCTTCTTATTTACCCACCTCTGAGCCTGTAAGAATAGTACAGTCTCAACAGAGAGAGCAGCATTACACGAAGTCCTCTATCTTTGCTCGCTTCCACTTCATTCCACTACTATACCCACAGCCAAAGTTTTTCTGTAGCCTTTGAAACACTGCACATCTACCCTTGAAGCCCTCTGGCCAGAGATGTTTCTGTTTCACGGTAAACACTGAGCAGCACAGACACGTGACTAAGGAATCAAAACCAAAACACAGCTAAACCTGGCATGGGGACTGCAGCTGAAACTACACCTCCTGAAAGGGCAAAAGTGGGTATATTATTTGCTGGAAGTCATGGCAAGACAGAGCAAGCATGAACTGGGAGCAAAGCCTGCATCAGACTCAGCTAGGAGCAGTGGTAACCACCAGGATTTCTCAGCTTCTCCCTACAGTTCTGTAAATCCAATTATGAAGCTGTGAACAGACCAAAACCATCTGTGCTCCAACAGAACTGACAAGCTGTCTTGATCTAACAGCTTAAAGATGCTGCTGCTTTCAATTCGAAGGAATTGTTTCCATCTTTGGATCTTTTTAACATTAATAAACTCATTCATGTACTTGATCTGTTCCTCATTTGTATCTTATTTCAGTGATGTAAGTTATTTTCAAACACCCACAATGTCTTAGTTTCTTATTAAAATGTATGTATGATGTGACTTTAAAGGCATACCACATGCAGTACCGTGTAAAAGGTAACTTACCTATGTACACTGTAAGAGAAAAATGTTAGGGCCCCAAATGTCATACATTTGCATTAAGTGCTTTGGTACTTGACATAATCAGAGCAAGACAAGGGAACATAGTAAGGCAAATCCTGGTTCTTATGACTAGTTTGTTCAGAACCAACTTGTGAACATCTTCACAGCACTGCTACAAAAAAGGGCTACAACTATGAATGTCTACAAACATGGAATTAGTATCATATGAAAGCCCTGCTTCTCAAAGATTGAGAAACTACAGCTTCTCGAGTATAAGCTACTCAGCAGCCCTGAAAATCACTTCCTTAGCAGAGACTTTTTCCCTACTACAACCACGCATTCTTCCTCTGCAGAGATGATTCTGCACAAGTTTCTGATTTTATCAGCAGACACTGACATGTCAGGGCTCTCTCCCTTTGATGGTGCTGTGTTATTTGTCTGGACTCCCAGTTGAACGTGTATTAGCTTCAAGCTCCCTCTTTAATTTTCTGAAATCATCTGAAAAAGATGTGCTAGAATCACAGCAGCTTGAAAGTGCCTACTATTTAGGAGAACCAAAGCAGTCAATAGCCTGAGCAGAAAAGTCCACACCCCTCTGGAGATGTCTGTCAACCCTTTGTGGCTCACCACCCAGGGGAACGTAAACCTGGGCAAAGGGCCATTATATATATATACCAGTATCCAGGTAAGACACAAAAGGCATATATACAGCATTCACTGTGTCACGAGATCTACTTCGGGCAGCATAAAATCAATCCTATAAGCTATGAAAGGTTCCATCACTCCAAGCTATTTTCATTCCCTTGGTTTACAAGATTAGGATATTCTGTTCAAATGAAAACAAAGTATTTTATGGACAATAATTTGCAGACAATATTAATACCTAGAATAAATTAATACCTAGAATAAATACTGTCAGCAACAAAAACTGAAGCAGCTCACAGACACACATGAATAACCTGCTAAAGCAAACAACTTGTATGCTTTAGCTCCCAGCTTCCTCTCCTAATGACTACGCTCTACCATCTGTACAAGTTTCAGGTGCTTTTCTTCTTGTGCATGTCTGCGCTCTCTTGGGTGCTGTAATATATGTGGAGGAGGAAGAGGAGTTTGTCAACACAGATTTTGATCTCTCAGAGCCGTTTCCAAGAATCCGATCCACCAGAAGATAAAAGTCAAATGAGTTTCTATTTTTTTCCTTAGGTTAATGTTAAGTCATATTTCCCTTTTTTGTCCTTTTTTCCCCAATAGTATTATGATGTTAAGATGGTAACAACTGTCAAAAAATACTTCTAGTTGTCTATGCTACTCTCTGTTACATACTGAAAACACACGTGATAGATCTTAACTCCTCTCAACTTGCATGGGACTTGTAGCAGCAGTTTTGAGTGTACATGCAATCGCTGACACACAACCAGAGGCTAACTGGAAACATTTAATGTAGGCTCAAACATGCACCTTGTGGCAAGGGAACAAAGACTAATACGTGCTTGCACCACAGTCCTGGAGGAAGAGTAACACTCCACAGCAACCGCACGTCTACATTAAAACTAAAATCAGATTTAGGCTCCAGTCATGAAAAAGAGAGGAAAGTAACAGAGGAGAAGGTCATACCTACATCCTTCTTCTCTACCTGCTGCAATGCCAAATCACGGCATCCCGGTTGCTCTGACACACAAAACCTTGATCAGGTGGGCTTACAAAGAACAAAGCTGGACAACACAGAGCTATATTTTTCCCAACAAAATTCCATATAATTGAGAGAAAAAAAAGCAGCTTCTATTACTGCAAATCTCTGCATTCTGCAATCTTGTCACTGGATACCTTCACTTGTTTTACCTTCACTGGACGTCTGGTGTCTGAGCACAAAATGTACATGTGAGATGCTCATGGATGTAAAATTTATCCTCCTATGAAATGCTGCCAAAAATAGAAAGCCTGCGATACCACGCAGCCCTGGAAGTTTAAAGTGATCTATTTCACTTGCCTGGCACTCCTTCATTTCCAAGGGAAGCGTAAATAATTTTTAACTGCTCATGTTTCATGTTGCCTTAACTGAATTCTCTTCTTTCACAGAAAACATAATACTTTTTCCAAAGCTAAAGAAAAATAATATAATCCCATCTACTGATGCCTATTTTCTGTACAGCATTTCTGCTGGGAAGGCAGAAGCCATCTGTTGCCACACCACAGCAGCAGAGATGCCATGGACTCCACACACAGAGGAAATATTCCTAAATGCCATGTATGCTGAGGTGGTTATTATTTTTTAACACTGCCTTTGCAGTGCTATTGTCCGTACTGAAGTCTGTGTGTTCAAGTCCATCCAACTTAAAATAGTTACACCTATTCCACAGAAAAAAAAGTAAGTATCAATGTTACCTGTGTAAATCAGACATCTTACCTGTGCATCTAAGTTTTTGCGGGAGGAGGCAGGCGTGTTGGCATAGGAGCTGATAGAGGAGCTAGTGTTAATGTCATCAGTGCTGAGGTTATCTATGGTGTCACTGATCCCACTGCTGACAGAGCTGCTGTCATCCCAGCTGGAGAAAAACACAACAAAGGTAAAAAAGCAGGGTTAAAAGACAGAAGCATCATCCAAAAGGAGAAGTATTATTTCTACAAACCTTATCCCACTTGCAGTTACCAACTGAAAACAATCTCTCATTTTCCTAACTTACCTTATTTGCAATTCCAACTCTAAATCCACACAGCTCATTAACGACAGCGTTGCCACAAAGCCTAACGTATACCATCTCTTCAGCCGAGAGCACCAATGATACAACTCTTCTTGACTCAACTGGAAGTCTGCATCAGTAAACAGATTTTCAAGTGACCCTCAAAATTTATGCCTGCAGTGCTTGTGCAGGGCAAGGTGGTGCTAACAAGTCACCTCCAGGTAGGCATAGCACTGATTTGCTAAGCCCTAACGCAGATATGGAACTTAAATGCAAGGAAAAAATTCATCCTGAAGCAATCTTCTGTTAAACTGACCTGGGCAACAACCTGGATCTACCATCACAGCATCACTGGTCTCAGAAGACTTCAGTAATTGAAAGCTTAACTGTTCAGATGGTACATAACCCTCCTGAGCTATACAACACATCCTTTTCAAGGAGATCTATTAACTGCTTACTATTCAGGACTACCTCCTTCCAGTGTGTCAACAGTGTCAACATTTTTCAGTTAAGTGAGAAACATGTAACTGAAATTTAGGACATAGAGAACACCAACATAAAACATCTATGTGAGTGTTAGAACAGACAGAAACAAAATGACCTAAAAGTCAAGCCAGATGTTCCACTCCTAAAATGCCCTTAAACTGCTGAAGGAAAAGACTTATAAACTGGCTTAAAAGTGCTCCACCTTGGAGAACAATAAAGCTGGGATTGGCAAGTAGCTCTGTGAAGACATTTCAGTCCACTGATAGATAACTACTACTGGGAACTCATAAACACATATTTCATAGATCATTTGTGAAAGCTAGAGAGGTAAGCTGACAGTTCTCTAGCTATTTATCACCACAGCCTCAGATTTTGGGAGCTCCAGACTGTCTTCCCCTTTACATTTCTGTCTGCTTTCCAAACTTGTAATCAAGAGATTGAAGTGAGATTTTTTGACTTTAAGAGTGAAAGCCATTCACAAGCTGATATATGTATTTTAATATATGCATTTAAAAATTAACTGCATGTTATCTAATTGAATTCTGTAAAGAAACCCCTATCTGCCTGGTTTCTTGAATTTTATTCATAGCTTCACCACTGATTTACTATATAGCCTTACTATAACCTTTGGCAACTCTGAAAGAACTTTGGTCTCACTACAAACCAGCAGCCTGTATGGATTTTAACAATGCTTTCATGCTTTTTAATTGCTTTTTGCTTACTTGGGTGTATTTTGTTCACCCACATCTATGTGAGGCCTTTCAGACACCTGAGCACAGCTTAACCAGCAGCACAGCTGGCTGAACTGCCTGAAGAAAGGGTTATTGGTTGAAGTTGCTCTTTGCTACTGCTTTGTTCCCAGTTATGGTTCACATCAATCTGCCAGCACAGTTATTTGTGCCAGTTCTCCCATATCACTGCAGACAAGGCCAGCTGGGAAGCTCAGATCAACAGCTTCAGCAAGCCAGATTGATTTTGCCTTCAGGAAGTCTGGGAGTGCTCAGCCAGGCTGCTCTGCTGGCAGACGACAGGGATGGGGATGGACAGGGACTGACAATGAGACACTAGTCTTGAGGCGAAAACCAGCCAGCCAGATTTGACAGACATAACAGTTTTATTTGCTATTTTCCAAAATCTTCCACAGCACAGAATCACAGACTGTAACGGGTGCTCATTCAGTACCCCTGCCATGGGCAGGGACACCTTCCACTAGCCCAGGCTGCTCCAAGACCTGTCCAACCTGGCCTTGAACACCGTCAGGGATGGGGCATAACTGAATGAAAGATGTGCTGACCATACAAAAAAATCCATGGAATCTGAAGAGAAAATCCTTTTTCCTTCTCTCCCCCCAGTTCCTAGTGTGTAAAAACTAAAAACTTGGAAAAGAACTGAAAGACTTCTTTGAAACACCTTTTTTTTTTTTCTTAAGAGTAGGCAATTACATCTTATAATACAGAATTTTAAAATTCTATTACTTATAAATTTTAGATTTTAAGAACAGGCCCTATAACTGATATTTGGTGCTATTTCAAACATAAAGCCATTGCAATTCTTAGATTTTGTAAATGCACCAATAGTTACAAAAAAATTATTAAAATAACTGCATAAAAGAATAGCTTATGGAACTATAGCTAAAAAAACTCAGCTTGTGTAGCAACTAAGTACTTTCTACTTTTGTACCTATAATAAAATCCTAACAATATCAGCAATGCCAATGTTTTCCATGTTTAACAGTTTAATTTCCTTCTATGGAGGTATTGCAATGGGAAATAAAAACAAACAATCAAAACCCAACAAGAAATAAACCCCTACAAAACCCCCAAAACAACAACAAAAAACCCCCCAAAGCCAAACCCAAACAATAATGATAATCTGTGCAACTCATAGTTCTATCTTGAATGTACAGAATTATGTTTACAACTATTCACCAACCTATCAGAGGTCCCTGTTCATCAGCATCTAAAGAATGCAGCTAATGCTAATCATAAGTAGTTTTACTGGCATCAACCAGCCCTGTTGACTTCAACTGGGCAATCAAAGGCATTATGGAAATACCTAAGTGCCCTTCGGAACTGCGACATGTGCCTGAAGACAAAGGTACAAACATGCACCTGAATACAGTGATGGCTGCAGCTTTCCTTTAAGTGTATCCTCAGCTTCAAGTCTTCCATGTTTGGATGGAAATCATGAACAACTCAAGCTCTGTGTTTTCAAGTTAACTAATTTGTTACTAAATTAAAACAGATTAGCTATTCTGAAGTCCAAAGGTAGATATCTAGCATTTTGGCTGCCAGAAGCTAAGCAACACAGCCCTTGTAGGGATCATGACACCAAGCGATGACACTGATGCACACAGCTGTTGTGACAAGGTAAGACGCAAGGTAACTTAAGCAATTATTGATGCTGTCCTTCCAACTAACACTAGAGATTGTTTTAATGCAAGTGAGATGCATGTAGAATTCAGTGAACTCTGTAAATCAGATGCCAATGCAATCAACCTTATGAGCATGCAACATATACTGCTAAAAAGTAACGCAATTAAAGCACACGTTAACTGCTATCAAGGATCCATTTTACACTAAAAGCTTTTAACATACAATACTGTAGGACATGCCACTGCAGGTCTGTATCTGCATGTGAGGGAACACCGCAGCTTCACAAGAGGACAGCATCCGTTAACACTGAGGTCTCTCAATTTCATGTTGCTCGTGAAACAGCACCAAGTCTTCCATATAAAAGTTCACTTTTACCTTGATCCAGTGCCTTGATGGTTAAAGTCAAAAGCAATGAAGCAGAATAGGGAATCTAACAGCCCTAATTAAGGTGTTCTTGGCTCCCAGCACCAAGATAACATCTTTGTAATTTAGCTGGTGCAATTAATAATTTCTGATGTCAGCAGAAGTCTACTCAACTATAACCTGAAGCTGAAATGTTTGGCCTTTCCTTTCTCCATTTGATCAATCACCTGAAACTTTACTTTGATTACTGAAAATTACAAAAAAAAAACCCAAACCCTTAAAAGTGTATTACAGACGAAAATACACAACCATCCACTTAAAATCCATCACTGCCATCACTTCAGAACTCCCACAAAGCTGCCTCCTGCACTCTATGAAAAGAAGCACCCTCCTCTCCCTCCCCATCTCAACCTGATCACCCTTACATGACTATCAACAGTGCTACTACAGATCACCTGCATACAGCACCAGGTCAGCTAGTCAAAGCTGCTCTTTGAAAGAAGGTTTGCAAAGCAGTTAGGCTCAGGCTGGTATTCGTCCACAGTCTATCAGCACTTTTCCATTTTGCATAATCATCATCCATGGAATTGGCTGCTCTTTGTCAACTAGGACAGGAAACCACTCTGTGACCCTCAGGACAGCCGCCCTCTGCAAGAAAACTTCCCCCTTCACATGTTCAAAGCAAACGAGTAATTAAAACCCAACTAAATGAAGCTATTGTTAAAGGCTGAAAATGCACTCTTCTCTGCAGATGGGTGTGTATTTTAATTTTGCTGGATCTACACTCAAAACCAAAATTACAATGAACTCCTGAAAAATACATTTGTCCAAGACAGGGCCTTGGGGCTTTACAATATTTCAAGTGGAAACATGGTAATTATCCTCTTCTACCTAAAAATTTAACTATTTATGAGTTGATGGGAGAACAACAAAAAGTCAAGGTGCAAAATGATGAAAACTTCACAGCATCTTCAAAGAAATAAAAGGAAAAATAAAAAAGCCAGATAAATGCAGATGTGCTATAACATGAGACACTAAGCACTGCAGTTTGCACTGTTTTCGTCTGGGATTTCCTACAGCACTGACATCACTTTATGAGAAATCCAAAATCTATACACAGCCCATTGCATAGTTTTCCTTTCAAATTGTTCTGAAAGGTGACAAATAAGCTTTTGCTGCATAAGAAAGGATGGAAATGTACTTTGAGAGAAACAAATTCAATTAACGCAATTTACACTGTTATGTATCCCCCATCTTCCCCTCATCTTCAGTTACTCTCTTCTTATTACAGCTCATTCTAGCATAAACAACTTTTGTTTCTAACCCAAGGTGGAGCCCAGAGATAGGACTGTTACCTTGAAACACTCTGTAAAGCCAGACCATGAACAGTGTAAAGTAAAGCAGGCAAAATGAATATAAACCATTTCCAGCTGTTTTTTCTGAAGAACCTAATCCTCTTAATGACATTTTCTGGTGTAAAGTGCTTTAAGCATGCTGTGAGCTATTCAGACCATTTCCATGATCAGTGACTATTTGGTTTACCACCACCAAGCTGAAATGCAGGTCACTGTCAAGCTCTGTTTAGAATTCAGCCAAAATGTAGTTTCAACATTTACGCTTAAAATACCTATTTGTAAAAAAGAACTCTCAGAAAAAAAGTATCAGTCAGTGCCGAAAAAGGCTGGGTAAGAAAAGATTGGTAGAAGAAGGAAAACTGCACATGCTCCTTTTGTTTTATCTGTTTATATCAGTGCTAATAACCTTACAAAAATAACTGCATTTTATTTTGTCCCCTAAAATCTGACCAGGAATTTGATGAAACCACTGTCAAAGTTGAAATCAATACAGCTCAGAACACACACATTGGAGTTGCTAAACCTGGCTTATCTCAGGGAGTTTACTATCAGAAACACTCTAAAGCTTCCTGAAAGCAATCTGACTTTCTACTAAAGCTCATCACTTCCAGCTCTAAAGCAAAAAAAACAATAGCACCTTCTTCCCCTGCATACATTTTGCTCAGAGACCTTTCAGTCCATCATTGCCTGCAGCCACTAAATGCGGCAGCCAGCACAACTGTATTTAGTTGCAAAATACTTGACTGGTGGAACTTGTTTTTTTTGGGCACAGTTCACAACAGCAGTTCCTCTGACATTGCAGGGCCTCAGGGGAAGGTGAGGAACCACAGCAAGACACTGCCTTTGACCCAGGTCCTGAATGAACACAAACTCCCAGCTAAGTCTGGAAAGTTCAGTATAAAATGTTCCAACCAGCTACCAACCCATTCTCCTGGACTCACAACCTATTAACCTCTTTCAGTGTTCTATCTGGAGACTTACTGTGTTTATAAAGCAGTTTATAGACCAGACCTACAGCTGGTGCACAGGGCACCCCTGCAGCCGGCAGTACACTCAACAGCCACGGGACTGATGCACATCCCTGACTGCCCATGGGATTGATCCTCCTCCACGATTGTTTCTGTGCTATTCGACTGACTCCCAATGACCTGCATCAGTGAAAGCTGTAGAGAAAATCCGTGTCATCATACCACAGTAAGATCAGTGTTAAATCTTAGTTGTTATTATGTAAAAAGAATTACGCTTTGTTTGTTATGCCTTTGTTTCCAAGACAGTAAGAAGTGCAGAGGAAAGTCTTCTAATGACGGTCAGAAATCCTTGTTTGTACAGAAATTCTTTGTTATGTACAAAGCCTCTGAAGCTCTCCAGAAAATACATCCCTGTTAAGCGTACAGCCTGCATGGGACAGCAATGGACTGAGCAAATCCACAGGTGTCAAACCAAAGTTGCTGGGGATCCCTGGAGTGAAGAAACAGCGAGTTGTCCCTGGGAAAGATCTAGGTGTGGATCACCACTGCAGCATGCCTCCTCCTCCTCTTACCTCTCAGCCAGGCCCCAGCCCAAACACCTCTCTCCTCCAGGCAATGGAAAGTGATGACAGAAACTTGGGCGGTCTGGTGCTGGGTTTTCTCCTGCCTTTCTTACCAGTTGATACTTTCTTCTCCCCCAAAAGCAGATACCTTCAGGATCACATCACATCTTCATAGAAAGGCACTATTTTAAGTTATAACTTGAAGAAGGGGCAGCACTTGTAAGCAACACAGACACGGTTTCTCATGCCCTGTTCCTTCCTGTATGCTCTCCAGCACTGGAGTGAGTTGGCGAGAGCTCAGCAGCTTACCACCACTTACTGGTACCTGGCAGCCTGAGGCTCCAAAACACAACAGAAGCAGGCTTAAAACACCAAGAAGAATAAGAATAGATTAGCTAAATTCTTATAGGACTGTTAAGTAAAACATGGAGAGAAAGGAATGAAGGGCACTACAGGAACAAAACTATGCAAGACCCATTTCAATTCCCTGCTGCTCGCTGTGCTTTTAAAGACTCTTGGGACTGGACCCATTTGCCTCCAGCCAGGGCCACTTGCCCAGCTGCTCTCCCAGCACAAATGGCCAACTGGGACCAATGGGCAGCCTCACCCAGGGAAAGGTGGCTATAAAACCTAGCCCCAGAGCCAAAACCTCCAGCAGCTGGCAGGCAGAATATGGCTCCTTTGCTTCCCAGTCTTGTCTTAACCCCTCCTGACACTCTAATCACACACTGGTGATACACTAGTGACACCAATGCAAACCTGTTAAAAGTCTGCAGGCTGTAATCCCAGCGGAAAATGCAGAGATACACGCGCACACACACACACACATATATATATATACATGAAGACCTGAAGCAAATCCCAGTCACTGCTGAAGTTATTCCATTCTCAAAATAGACTGTAAAGCTTCTACATAAATTGATCAAGGCAAAAACCTGTGCACCAGCAAAGCAGATTTCACACATGAGAATAGCTCCTCTCTCACTCAGCAGTATGAGCTGCACTGAAGCACATGGAGACAAAGATAATGCTTACGCTTGCACACTCTTCTCCCATTAGAAAAAAAAAAAAAGGAGAAAACCACAAAATTTGTCTTTCTGAACGTATTAGAGCCTGCTGACAGATGTCTTAAAATAAAACTTGGTAACAGGAGGTGTTAATTTGATCACAGAGCACAGCACTGCTTCTCAGGAAGCCAAATCACTGAAAACCAACCTCGTTATCACAGCAGTGATTTACAGAACAGACATTATAAAGTGCAACGTTTTATTCTCTGTAATATGGAGATGTGTGGAAGACGTCAGCTACTACCGACTCTGAAAGCCGTTTTTTTCCCCAGTAGAACTGCAACACCCTAAGTAGTACCAGTAATTCCTGGTTTCTGTCAGCCTTGAAAATTAGGCTTATTTGAAAGAAACTGTAAAAAGGAAAAAGATGTAACTTTATTCAGACAAACTAAGAAGCGGACAGAAATTTGTACAGGAGACTAAAAACTGTATATTATGTCCTAAAAATCAAGTGCACTCTGGGCTGGGATCTGGCCTGAAAGAGCCTCACACACGCCTTTGTTTGCCTGCAGAGTGTGCTCATTCCCACCTATTCCTCTTTTGCATAGAAAGCAAACTCACGGTGCTAAAATACAACAAAGCCCCCCAGTTTTCTCATGCTAAAAGCTTGGAATGCTAGTGGAAAGATAGCTGCTTAGATTGCAACCTGTGCGACAGGCATAACTGTCCATAAACCTTGCAGAACCCCAAAGCTATGTCAGAAAAAACAAACACAGCAATAGCTGTCCGTTCTTACATGGGGCATTTCCTATTATGTTATTCAAATAGTTACAATCTACTAAAACACATACTGATTTCATGTAGCATACAGTGGTTCAAATGAAACAGTGCAGGGAGAAAACTTTCCAGATTTACACCATCCTCTAACGTGTTCCCATCGCTGCCAGTATTTACAGAGCTAAAGCTGTAACACAACAAACTTCCACGCTTTTAAAAGTGCAGAAAAAAATCTCTTACCTTGAAATATTCCCTGGCCAAAGCACTTCTCCACTTTGTTGTCCATGAAGAATTCCAGCAAAGGGGCTTAGATTTATTTTGCAGGTTGATACCTTCATTAGGCTACCATCCAACACCCCCCTAAATAAAACAGCTTGTAACTTGACTACGTAAGAAGAGATTTAGGGAAAAAAAAAGGAGCAAGGCTGTTTTACAGCACATCCAGCAGCTCTGAAAGACACTGCAAAGTAAAGCCTAGCTAGAAGGTGATCATCAGAAACTTCCCCTAGAAAGAAATCTGATCCCTCAACAAAATTAACCTCTGAAGTGCTGAAAAAGTGCGAGGTCAAGACTTTCTGCTGGGAGTAGGTCATCTGTGAAAAGCTGTAACTTGATGGCAGTCCAGCAGACAGACTGGGTGCCTCCAGAGCACATACCGTATCCTAGGAAGTAAAAGCTCGTGTCAGCAACCCTGTACTTGAAGGTACTAAATGGCACTATTTGTTCTCAGCTGAAGGACTGCAGGCTCTGAAAGTGTATTTCCTACTTTACTTTTAGAGAGGGATTCAACAACATGGCTGCTGAAACAACGAGTTTCATGAGAATGTAGGAGGAGACATATCCCAGATGTTTTAACATAAAGTATTTGGAATACTAGTAAAATATAACAGTATGGGGGGGGGGGGGGGGGGGGGGAATAGAAAAACATTTTCAGTACATATAGTACTGAAAATATCAATTTACCCACTGGTATCCCCAGTAAAGACCTTATGCAACTGGGACAGGATATGTAAGATTTACCTGAGTATGGACTAAACACACTAATGATACCGGGAAATAAAGGGTTAACATTGTGCCTCACTAACCCTTACTTACAGCTGTAAAGTAAGGGGATTTTTCCTTCCCCTTATTTCAATGGGATACTTATATATATTTGGTTGATTTGTGTTGGTTAGCATTCAAAAATCGTATTTTAGCATAATATAAATACTTTCTGACAAGATTCTTCCCAGATCTCTGCTGTACACATGAGATTTTCTTTTAATTCTAATAGGGGAAGTTACACTAGCTCTATTTACTGCAGGTGGTAGTGCTCAGAGTCACTATAATGAGTCTAATGCTAAATGCTGCACTAATGCAACCTATAAACACTAGAAAACCTGTAGGACAGTGAGGACTGGAAAGCTGGTCATTAAGAGCTTATGTACACTCATCACTTGTGGAGTCTCCTGTGTGCTAACAGGCACAGAGCAGGAAATGATACATGTACCCCCCAAAAAAGAAATACTAGAAATACAAGAGGAATGGTAGTAGCTGAGACAATAGAATGTTGGATAGCCATGACAAGTTTGGCATGGTAAGCAGCACTGGAGCTCGAAGGAGTAGACTTGTGAGAGATTAGGGAGCCCTTGGGTGGATGAAGAACCAAGGGACTGGTTCACTGCGAGCAGAACAGTTGGTGGGAATAATGCTACAAGCAGATGAGTCTGGGGACAAAGAATCAGAACAGGGAGATTGAGGTTAGGGGCGAGGAGTTAAGATGAACTTGATGAACAGTTGCATGTCAGGGAACTGTACTGCAAAATGGAGAAAACATATTAAGAAAAAATACCTGAGCTCATGAAATTAAGAGCCTATTACTGTAATATGCACAGGGAAAAAAGATTAAATTCAAGACAGAGCCTATAGTGTTCATCATATTTTGTTATTTAAATAGGGAGTGACCCACACAAAACACTGTCTCTTGCTGTAGTTTCAGTTACCAGCACTGAACAACACACTGACTTCCAGACAAGTGGGAATATGTAAATCCATTCCCATTATTACACTAAGCAAGAAAATATATTTCCAATCCAGCCAGAGTAGATTTCTGTTGTCCAGGTTACCAGTGAGGGATCCCAACATGAAAAGGAGATGGGCAGCCTTTCAGATGGAGGAAGTAGAGAAGACAATACCATGCTGTTGTCTAAGCCTCACCTCAAGAAAAATATCCATCAGTCATCCCGAAACCAAAGAGAAGAGAAGGAGAGTAGTTAGAAGTCAACAACACCCATGTATTTACTAACTCTGTGCAACTTGGGTGCCCTTAATAATATCTTAAATAAAACCACATCTTTTAGCACAGCGCTGCATTTTTGGTTGAAAGAGTTAAAGCGCAAGTAGTCAAAGGCTATAAAATAAAGACTGTGGAGATGTTCTGCTGCCAAGACCTTCAAATAAATGAGCCACAGTCTGAGCTTGCCTTTCTGAGCAGGAGTCTATATTTTAGTGGCCACGGTGTTCCTATGGCAACACAGAGGACTGGTAATTTAGATGCCGGTGAATGTGACAACTTGCAATTTAGAACAATACTACTAATAAAAGCGGCTTGGGAAAAGCAGCGTTCAACACAAATGTTTGTGTTTAAATAAAAAAAAAAAAAAGCTGTTCATTTAATTCCTCTCTTTTTTTTTATGATTATTTACATTAAGTTAGTCTGTTGGTGATTAAAAGACGGAAACATGACTCTTCTGCTTCTTGATATGTCTGCACCCCAAAGCGCAGTCAACCCAGCCGCTTCGCGATGTGCATGTATGTAAATGCAAATCTGCCAATGCCATTATCTCTGTTGAAAATCAGACAAGAATCATGTAGCTCTTTAAAAACAAAAGTAGGTACTATTCATAATGGAAGCAAGGGAAAGGACACTCCTGGACTTGCATCTGATTTTCTTTCTTACCTCTGCTGAGTGTAACTGGTGTGCTTTATTAAAAAATCCTGCAAAATGCTCCTCATTCATTACTTTAATCACAGAACAGTCACTAGAGATAACTCTCAGATATTACAGGTACTTAAAAGAATCACAACTGGAATAGCAAATCTTTTTGCTCATCTCTAACATCCCTCCTGTCTTAATCAAAGTAGCCCCCATAGATGTGATGTTTCTTAATTATCTGCTCACAGAGTTGTATAGGAAATCGGTGACTGCCCTGTGACTAACGGTAAATAAGAACAGCCTGAAATACTCTAATTCCATTAATAATCAAATCTGAAATGGAACCTAGGAAGATAGAAAAAAGAATCAGAACATCCCATCTGTTGAATTGCCAGCTCCAAATAAAACCAAACCCACAAGATTAAGGTACAGCGTTACTTTCTCTACACCAATCTACAGCCCCATTGTCCTTCACTTTCCTGGCAGCCTTTCCACTGCAAAGGAGGAGGGATTTTGCAACATAATACCCAGAACATTAAATACAGAGGGATATTTCCAGATGAATTTTACATGTAGCAACGATCACAGTTTTTATGGGTCAGGAAGTTCAGAAGATTAGTGTGTTATGGCTGCAGTTTATAAAAGTGTTTGTGTTAGAGGTTTCGCATAGCAATCGGGTGAGATATGCTGTGAACAACTACACATTAAGTTCTTTTATGGTAGTTAAAAATGGGGAGAAGTAAAGAGACCCCAGGTATTAATTTACCTAAAGAACAGCTGCTTAGAAAAGACTGCAAAGTGTCCTAATACTCAGTGTAATAAAATCATTGCACCTCCAATTGCTTGTTCTCTCTCCCCACACTTGTGTGCTATTCCCATTAACCTTAGCAGGAATTGTGTTCATGGTCTGAACTGAGCTCAAACTGTGTGCCACAAAAGAAGACATATCAAAGAAGTGTGTGGCTTGATTCTTATTTGAAAAGGTCCCAAACCATAATTACAGGTTTGCACTCTAGGTTAAAGCAGCACAAATCTTGCTGGCTTTCAAACTCTCCCTTAAAAAACACCAATATGCTTGAAAACTGGGGGTTTACGGCAATATGTTAATTTGATTTGTATTTTTTCTCATTAGCTCAGAGCTATCAGTTAGGAGCTTATAAAGTGTCTGCATTTGATGACTGTAGTGATTGTGAAACTAATGCAAACAGGGTAGACTGTTGTGCAAAGACATGTTGTTCCAAAGACACTGCACTTCAGAGTCCTTTGAAGCTGTTTTGTAATATGCACTGTGAAGCATCTGCCACATTTCACCCTGGAAGAGACTCCATTACAACTGGATGTCCTAAAATAATCTCAGCTGTAGTTTTCTAAGCCTTTTTTTCCCTTTCTTTCCTTCCCAAGAACTAGTACTAAAGTTACTTAAATGAAAAAAAAACCAACACACCACCAAACATTTCTAAAGCCAAAACACATTCCGAGCAGACTCAAACATGCTTCTGAACACACTTAACTTGAGCTTATAAAACACAAAGATACCTTTTTAAAGTACTTTCACTGATTAAATCTGTGCATCAGAAAAGGAGGCACACAGCAACACTGCTGCACCATTAACACTATTACACATTACACTATAGGGCTGAAATTCTACGTATTAACCTAAACAAACTATGTTTTGTTTGCTAAAATAAATTAAAACAAAACCCAACAACTTGTTGTACTCTCATGTAACTGTCAGACTGTCAGTCCTGGGAACATATTTCTAGTTAAAACCAGAGGTATATAGGGAGCAACAGAAACTCATCACAAGAGATATGACAGAAAATAGACCTAGCTGCTATAACCCTGTGAACTTGTGGCATTTCAGTGTGCTTCCAAAAGGAGCTTGGGAGCAAAGTGGGTTTGGAAAAATGAATATCCATTTTTTAATTCCCCTTATTCTGCTGACTGAAAGATGCACAATGGTTGCAGACTGATAACGGATATGTGCTATGAAATGCTCTTCTTCACTTTCTTAAACCTTAAGTGTAAGAGTTGTCTCTCCCCTTAGAGCCTTCCCCAAGAGCAGACAAGTATTTTAGGCTGGTGCTATCTGGATTTATTTTTAGAAGTGAGCACATGAAGTGCAGAACACGTTAGGATTGTGTTAAAATTGCTCATATAGGTAGTATCATACAAAAGTAAAAAAATCAATCATCAGTGTGCAAACTACTGCATGGGTACGTATGCAATAAATAGGAACCAACCAGTTGTAGATTTCGGGAGATACAGTGAGATTTTTCTGGTCCCAAGGCAAGTCCCTTGCCACCTAACAGCAAAACTTCACTTGACTTGAAAAGTGGGGATTCCAGCCCTGAAAAACTGTGCATACTCAGAAAAGCCAAATATGGGATAAGATTAATGATTTGGAAAGAGATTAGTCATTATTGCATTGATAATGGGTCAGGAAAATAGTACAAGATAAGACTTGGCATCTAACTCCCAGGAACTCCTTTTCACTGACCAACCACTGTGTTTAAAGAAAGCCACAGCTTTCTCTGAAAAGGTGACAGGCATGCCTGATGGAGAAGAAAAGACTGCTTATGTATGTGTAATGTATGATAAAAAATGGGTTTATAACATTTTATATTTACATCAAAGACTGTTTAAAAACTGCCAGTAGCCTCCATGGTGCACTTGTGTTGACACAAGTATGAAGCATACTTTTCACTATGGCCATTTCAAAAGAATAAGGACTTCAGAGTGAATAAACACAAATGGCTACTTTCTAGTGGCAGTGAAGAAACAAAAAAAAGGTATGCAACTGGAGATAATCCCATAAAAACAGAAGATGCTGAGCAGTGATGCAGCTTTCACACCATTATCCGATAGGAATTCAAAATGAACACTGAATCCAAGGGTTATACTCAGATGATCCAAACATTTGTTTCTAAATTTAAGAACATTACTAAGTCTCAAGCTCTTGGAATAAGAAATGTTACAAATGTATATTCAGATATAGCAAATACTCAACCAAAACTCTAAGAGGACAAATAGCTGTTTAGAAAGAACAGTCTATAGGAAATGGAAAAAATTGGTCTTAAAATGCAAGCAGTTTAATCTAGTGAAACACAAGAATGAACTATCATTCCCACTGTTTTAAATGCAGCTTTCTTGTGACCTTCTCCAAACCATGAAAATCAGTCCTCTTTCCAAATAACATTGCCAATCACAGAGTTTTACACATATGCCACTGACCCAAGGAAAAAATATAATTCTTCCGATCTAAACTGCTGAATAGAATAACAATTTAATTCTCCACTGTTACAAGACTTTCTTGTTTTCTGCCACCACTAAGATTTTCAGCTTGATCCTCAACATATGAAGTAATAGAAACAGTGCAGCTGGTACGATTGCTTTCTTCTCAGGACTGTGAAACTAATGGATGAATATACATGACTGATGTCCACATATGGTTTATAGTTTTCTAAGCTTTCTAACATGATGTCTTTGTCAACAAGCAATATAGCAAAGAAATGAAACATCATTTCTTCGTGAAAGAAGCTATACAAATGCATAATCTAGGGGCAAAGTTTTTTATGGCCAACGAAGTAGAGAACAAGTCAGAAAGAGAAAATTTTAAAGATATGCCAAGCATAATATCTGCACTTCGATACTTCTGGTTGTATAAGCAGCTGTCCAAGCAGTTGTACTATGGTTTTGAAAAGTCTTCTGAAACTTCATTTACAGTCCCCTCCCACCTCCATCCCTCCAAATACTAAATCCTTACTGCTGAATCAATAGCAGTCATTAACCATCTCATGGCATCCACTGTAAAAGCACTGCTGTCAACTGTATATATCTTAAGTCAAACCCAGTTCAGCTATAATCAATAGTTTGCCCATCTTAATTGCTTCAGCCTCCCTCTAATTAGCTACATCTCCACATTTACAGTTGTTTATTGCTGTCTTGGCTGTTAAAAAGCTAATACATCCCATTAGATAAGTAAAATCATTTATGCTAATTCAAGTAGAAATATTAAATGAAGAAAGCATCATCATAGCTTACTCTTCAGTGTTTGCAAGTCCTCTGTATTACAGAGTCTATAAACATTCAAACCACATAAATTCTTCAACTGAGTAATGAGCAGCGAACAAAGATGCAAGCTCTCAACTTCAACAAATATTGATTTACCTTTATTTTGAGAGTCCATCTGTATTTTTCTAATAAAACAAAGGGATATACTTTACCTGTACGACACAAAGACATTCTAAAGGTCATATATGAGCCAAAAGACAGAAATAGAATGATAGACTGGTTTGAGTTGGAAGGGACCTTAAAGCTTGTCCAGTTCCAACCCCCTGCCACAGGCAGGCACACCTTCCATTAGACCACATTGCTCCAAGCCCCATCCAACATACCTTTCTCAGATTGACCTGCAAAATCTTCCCACTCTTTTGAACATCCTTTCCCATGTTAAACGCTTTTTTCTTATTCTTACTTTTATTGTCTAACTTACCACTTCCAAATCACAGGAGACAATTAATACAATACAGAGTTTCACATTCTTCCTTTCTACCATTGTTACCTATGTCTGTTTGAGTTTTTTTAAAACGTATAATCTTCCTAACACAAAAGGTAACTGAATCAAACCAGTTACCTAAAGGAGAGCAGATCTAACTAGTGCATACTTCTGTATAAGTCTTTCCTAGCTCTACATTTTATGGTTTTGTGAATAATGCCAGCAGCTATAGTAACTATTATGGACTAATATTTTTGCTCATTCTGAGATAGAAATTCTTAGTTAAGCAGTTAGAAACCCCCAAGCTCCTCAGCTAAAACACTGAGTTTAAACTAGTATTTCAAAACTGCAGCTGATGAGAAATGGGTCCTCCATGAAATCCTTATCTCATGTGACAAGCAACTTGCCCACATGAACTTCTGACCTTCACTAAGCCCTAATAAAATTGTAGCTTTAGATCACCTGAGAAGACTAATGGTCCTCCAGATTAGAGTATGGCAGTATACATTTCGGGTAGTTATCATACCTTATGTTAGCTTAACCTTATTATGGGAGCTTCCCTGGAGGAAACTTCAGCTGGTAGACCAGCTGGTATCAAAAGGTCAACATTTTAGTTGCAATATCACTAAACCGGAAACTTATTTTCCATTGCTCAAAAATTATTCACTTTGAGAGAATTCCTGTGCAAACACAGAGAACCTAAGGGTGAAATATTCTGCTTATCTTCCACCAGAAGGACAAGATGGCTGTTGACACGTTCAGGCTCTGCAGTGTTCCAATTGGGTCTGCCATTTTTGCCTGTGCTCGTGAACAATGATGACTTGAGTATTGGTTGCACTCCACAACCTTATAAGTCTTTTCTAACCTAAATGACTCTCTGAATCTCTGCTATCTTAATGACACCTAAATCTCTGTCCTTGCACACATGTTCAGCAGAAGCTACCTCAGGATAATGGTAGTGATCATGAGCCTATTGGTGAGGGACATATGGCTCATCCCCATGGCAGGTTACTCAAAGCAGAGACTGCAGTAAGTACATGAGTAGGCAAAATGCATTTCATAGTTTCCATACCAGGGATGAAGGTCAATGTAGGTACAGTAGATTACTGCAGTCACAGCGCAGAAGAGTATGGGGCTTGGGAAACAGAGGATCTGCAGAAGGAACAGCAAAGTTTAATGGGTGCATTATCGGGCTGGTACCACTTCCTTCAAATCCCACCTGAGTGCTCAAGATAGGGCACGGTTCTGCCTATGCTGAGTGAACTTGAGTGAGCAGCACCTCTTCAAAATTAATAACCCATTCATATTTCTCTTGAAAAGCAAATCCTTTTAACTGCTGTAGAGGCTGTGATAACTGAAACACACTGAGTGAGCTGCAATGGGATGTGGGAACACCAACAGCAGTAACAACTGGATATTGATGTGGCAGCAAGCTATTACATTTAGTAGTTGGTTTTTTTGAAACTAAACTACTAATTCCAAACATCTGTGCCTTATAGAGCCCAGATTATCTGACACGGGATGTCATTATCTGATACCTGAAAAATTAATCTGGTAATGACTTGTATATTTTATACTTTGAGTTTCCTAACAGATAAATATTTCTATTATATACCTTATGAACTATGTTAAATATTTAGTCTGGTATGCCAGATAATAACTCTCAGATCTTTTCCCAAGATACTGTGGGTTTGTGTTTGGGGGCGTTTTTTAAATTTCATTGTAACTAATAAGATGAAAGCACAGCTCAGTGGTGTCAAAATACTATCAGGAAAAAAATTAATACAGCTATAAATACAGAAGGCATAGCTACATAGTGTTATGAAACACGGGTCAGAGATTGCTGAATTGGTGCTGTATTAGGTTTACAGATGCGCATCTGAAGATAATGAAGTGGGTCTGGATGCAATGCAGATTCAGCACGATACAACCTCAGCTGTCACATCATTACATTTTATAGGGCATTGTGCATTTCTGCTGCTAGGCAGTTTCAGCTACTTGTTTTATTTATTTAAGCTAGCAGGTCAGGAGGACAAGTGGGAAGTTTCAGTTAGACATAATGAAATGAGAAATGCTAAGCATTTAGAAGATGTGTGGGAAAGGAGGGAAGAGAAGAAAGAGTAAGTGGAGCTGCCCTTCAGGCCTAGCTTACAAGTCCTAAAGGTCAGAAATACTATGGTCACAAGATACAAAGCTACAAGATACATCCAACAGGGGAGATTTAGATTAGACATTAGGAAGAAGTTCCTTACTGTGAGGGTGGTGAGACACTGGCACAGGTTGCCCAGTGTTTCACCCATCCTTGGCCCGGTGTTCAAGGCCAGGTTGGACAGGGCTTG
This sequence comes from Pezoporus wallicus, assembly GCF_028554395.1. Taxonomy (NCBI): domain Eukaryota; kingdom Metazoa; phylum Chordata; class Aves; order Psittaciformes; family Psittacidae; genus Pezoporus; species Pezoporus wallicus. The sequence goes on from NW_026639377.1 coordinate 2,729,546, forward strand.
GAGCAACCTGGTCTAGTGGAAGGCGTCCCTGCCCATAGCAGGGGGTTGGAACTGGATGAGCTTTAAGGTCCTTTCTAACCAACCATTCTGTGATTCTATAAACATGGCTCTGATTTATGTGGTCAAAACTACCCACTCTGTTCCACCATCCCGCAGAGCCAGATCTCACCTTGTCCTCCCCGAGGTGGCATAAAATCAGTATAAACCCATTTAACTTTGTGTTCTGGTACACAGGTGCACAGTAATATTCACAAGTAATTAACCACCAAGGGGTTAATTATTACAATGCATCATCATCACATTACTATGCATTCATGTTGCCTTTTGTTTCTTTTTATTGCCATTATAATCAGGTGCAAGGACAGATGTTTCAGTGCAAGACATGACACTAATCTGGAGCTGCTTGTACCTAGGTCTCTGGTCTGTGAGGTTATCTTCAGGACTTATCTAGCTTGGTATTTATTTGCACTTGAAAACTTTGCAATACTCATTAATGTGATGCATTGTTTTACAAATGAAAATGCTAAGGACAAAACCTAAGATGTGTGCTATTGGCTATGTGCACTGTGTAATTAACACAGATATTATCTGTATGCAAATCATGTGATTGAAAATAGTGACTATCAGCATAACAAGTACCTATTATTCCTTGAGATGCAACTCAAGCAGGCATCCTGCTGGGGTCTAATGTCCTTCCTTTAAATAGCACCATCTTTTCTTTCTTCATTTACACATTCTTCATTCCTCTTGATGATTAACAGCACAGAAAACAGGGAGACTCCCTTTTGTGCCTTTGTTTAAAGAGGGAAATCTTGTGTGTTTAATTGCCCTCAAGCATGGGATCCAGTTCAAAGCTCAGTGGAACCTCTCCTGTGGGGCTACATTCCCCTCCCACCCCCATCATCACTGAACCACAGGCTGTTTAAATGATCCTTTAATATATGCAACTTCACCTACATTATCTCTAATTCTTAACTGATAAGTTAAAAGCAGTTAGGCATCTTTTTTGGGAGATTGAGGTTTTTTTTTTTTTAAAAAAGGAAAAAATGGAAATAAAGTGGGAGAAAACAAAAGCTCAACTATGCAAACTCATAAACTTTTTAAATGTCATGCCACCCTTCTCAGATGAATTTAACCTTTTAAACATTCCAGCCATGAAACGTAACAGAAAAACACAATTTTACCTTTTTCGGGAGATCTGAGTAAAGCTTTCTTGCTGGATCAGTTCTGCTAGTCGTGTCTGCTGAGAGTTCTGCATCACTGATGCTGGCACTGATTCCTTGCTCCACTTCCCTGCACAAGTCCTGAGGTCCCAGGGTCTCTGCTGGACTCTTGAACCTTTCCTATCATTTCTGTGAAAGCCAAAGCTTCTAGAACTGTTCCTTGCCCAGTAATTCCTTCCCTGGCCCCAGGCCTTCTGGGTTTTACACTTCCTTGTTCTAAGGCCACATCCTCTGCTTCAGAGATGGCTGTGTTACAGTAATGAAATAATTAACAGGGGTAATGATTGCAGTTATTTATCATTTGCCAAAATTGAGCCGTTTGGCCTGAAGTTTTCCAAGCTGCGTGCCAACCTAAGAAACAACTTTGGTCTCAAATTAAAAACAGCACAACAATTCCTGAGTATCATTAGCATATATAATGATCTTACTATTAAGTTAGATTGATCTTTCCCTGAGAAAACTTGTCTTGCAATACTAATGTCTTACTTTGTTCTGAAGAGCACTGGAGAACAGGGACAGTAAACCAAGAAGGGAAGATGAGACGGCACATGGAGAATAAGTGAGAAAAAAAGAAAAGGGAAAACAAATTTAGATGTAAGCTGTGAAGTTGAAGGCTGGGACCTGCTGCGCAAAAGCCACAGAACTGGGACATGGAGCCTCCAGTGGGCATGGAAAATGGAAAAATACGTGTGGGGCAAATTTGAAGGGAAACAACAGAAATGAAATTGTCTGTAAATAGACATTTTGATTTAGAATCATAGAATGGTTTGGGTTGGAAAGAACCTTAAAGCTCATCTAGTTCTGACCCCCTGCCATTGGCAGAGACACCTTCCACTAGGTCAGGTTGATCTAAGCCCCGTCCAACCTGGCCTTGAACACTGCCAGGGATGGGGCAGCCACAGCTTCTCTGGGCAACCTGTGCCAGCGCCTCACCACCCTCAGAGGGAAGAATCCTTATACCTTATCTGAAGTTCCCTTGTTGAAGTCACTGACTCCTATTTGACTGCAGGATGCAGATCTGCTGCAGAATTGGAGCACTGCTGTCCCATGAGGACAGCTGGTACTTGGGGAACCCCTGTCTGCCTGGTGCAGCAGATGGACTGTGCACAACATCAATCTTCTGCTAATGCCATTTTTCATCTGCAAAACATATATAGACCCAAACTTTTCCCTACAACTCATTCTCTCTTTGAGACCCTGAGGATGTATGTAGGCCTACCTTCTAACCAAACACAACAAAAGGTGACACAAAAGCAGCTTAGAAGCAGTAACTGGAATCCAGTTAGAAATTTATTTTATCAAAAAGATGCTTTAAGGCACTCTGTCCTTTACTTTGGCAAGCTTTAGATACAACTCTCAAACAGTTCTGCTACTGCTACAGCAATGATATAGAGATGTTTTGGAATTTTTTTATGAAATAGAATTAAATGCCCTGTTGGTTTATACAAAAATGTATCTTTCCACAACACAGACAACTCCCTCAGACCCTTTGTTAATTCTCATAGTTAAATCATCCGGGGGGAAAGTGTGGGAGTTCAAGGACTTCAACCTTAATTCTTTCCATCCCACTTCTGTGACTCCACAATCTCCAAGAGTCCAATAACACCTTTCAGTATCTTGTGTTGATATTATTTCCAGCAAATAATTTGGCAGGAGAGACAGAGAGAAATACTCATAAAGAAACAACCCAAACACAGGAGGCCAAAACTGAGATCCCTGCTCCAATCAGGCAGAGGAGAGACCTCAACTTGACTTTTTAGATTAGAACATTGATTGCTGCATCACTACTCTGTAAGGGAGAAACAAGAACAAAAGCCCCCAAACCTTTATTTTATGTTTTATCCCAGTGCAGTGAAATTAAAACAATTTTATACCAATGTCTCATCTCTCATCTCTCTGTCCTATTTCAATGTTGGCAGCATGTGGCCATCTTGTTAAGGCTGAGCTGTGAAATGGTGTCTCACTTTGCTATCAGAGGCTTAACATAAACTAGTACTGATAAAGACAGCTCTATTTCAGTGAATTCTGGTAGAATTAAGGAGTGGTCATTGGATACGTTTGTTTAGAACCTTTAATGAAGTGAACTGCACAAGTAATGATTGGATGAAAGGATAAAATTCACTAGATGTATTCCCCTGCTACTAATTAGATTAATGCAAGCATTCATATTTTGCACCGTAACAGGCACCCCTAACAAACTATCAGCAAAGTCCTTGCCTTCTGTATTAATAATGAAATAAAAGATTAGTCTGGAAAGCCCCTCTTTGCTCATTCACACCACTTTCCCTGTAATGTATGATTGTGCTTTGGTTCATATAGATTCTAAGACACAGAGAGCAGACTAGTTTCCAAGTCAGTAAGTACCACTTATAATCACTCCATGTTTTCCTTGTTTCCCCTGAATCCACTCTACTTAAGTTATAGCTACAATTCACTTCTATTCCTGAAAATGTCCAAAGAAAGTCTTATTCTTGTCCCATGATCTCACCCAGGCTCGCTTAGCCAACTCCTAAGTTACCTTTGGCTCTCATTTTTTTTTCTTTCTAAAATAACCCCTTGTTCCTAAATGATTCAGTAACGTATACATTGCCATAATAAACTTAACTCTGTCGCCATGTACTGCAAACTCCTTCATTCCAATGCTGTGAAAATCTAAAAGTGAAATCAAAGACTGATGTCATTAAGGAAGAGGAGAATGTATCCAAATTGGGGAGTGAGTGTGTGATTCAAACACGTTTCATGGATGAAGTTGAGTTTCAGTAATGCATTAAGGACAAAAGCAGACGCAACAGAAGCCCACCATCGAAAGCACAATGCATTGCTTAGAAAAAGATAAGTGGCTACAAGAAAAAAAACATTTGACAGCAGAGGGAAGGATGTAGGAAAGGTAAAATAACTGGGCCATCTATGACAGGAATTGTGGTGGTGGAGGGAGGAGAAAACATAGAGCATGACCCACAGTAGAGAATGACTGTTTTATCAGTCACATGTTTACCTCATTAAAGCCAATGTAAAGTCAGCTCATAAAACCTTACGAGAGAGAGAAGCAAAATATTGCTAAACCCAAAAATTAGTCAGAAGCTGTTGCAGAAAGGGACCCTAAATCTAAGCCACAGAGTGGAAAACACCTCTGAGACTACCCTCTGGATGTTGGAGGCCAAACCACTAGCATGCTTTGACCAAGAAGGAATGACAAGCAACTTCATATTGCCATATAGCATATTTGCTTTTAATCTATATTCAGAAAGAGCTTAGTGGTTATCGTTGGAAGCCAACAAAAAATTTCAACAGAAAACAGAGCACAGAAGTCATATCCTGACTTCAGTTCCAAATCACAATCTTCTGATTTCAGAAAATGTCTGTATTTCTTTTGCACGCACATTCAAAACATTAGATATGTATAAATGCAGATTTCCTGCCACTACTTGATCCATTCTCACGAGTCCTTTGCTTCAGAAATGCTCTCAAACTACAGATGGATAAATTCACTATGTAGGAGTAGAGAGAAAATATGCACTATCCCAAAATATAGATTAAGTGGAGTATAAACTTTTCCTGGATGAACATCACCCCTGTGAATCTCAGTTGGCACAGGATACTCGTATTTCTTTCCTAGTCTCATGTTAGTGATTCTTCCTTCTTTTCTTCTTTCTTCTTTTTCCATAGAGATATACAGTTGTCTGCAAATACATCCCTAGCTATTTCCTGATACTATCCCATTCAACCCTTCTGCATTCCAAACAGTTCCAGTTTTGCAAATGCAACATTATATTTCAGTCATTCCTGAAAATAAAAATTAAATCTCTGCATAAAAATGCAAATGAAACACTAAAACTATGCATGTGCATATCAGATAGTCTCAAATAACATCAACAGTTTCAAAGAGATGTTTAAGGCATTAGGTCATGTTATGAAGAGTATCTCTAGCTCCAAGTTTCATAACAAGAATAAATCAATCTTGACAATGAACATGAAAGAGGGAATAAAACCTTTTTGAACACTCAAGGTGGTTTCCTCATTTCCCCCAAACTAAAATGAATTAATTAGTTGATATATATGAAAATTAACTTAAACTAACACCATAATCAGAGAAGGCAAACTTTAAAGTTTAAATTAGATTTAAAAGATATAAAAATATTACTTGGGGCTGGTGAGGGCACATGGTAAGTCCACAGTGGCTGTTGACCCGAGTCTTTTGTCAGTTAAGGAACAGCAACAACAACAAAAAAATCATATAGCTAGAAAGAGCTGACCTCAGCCCTTGAACTTTGCTCAGGCACTAATCAGGCTTCCAATGTTTAGAGCTGATCCTCTGGCTACTTATTGACCATATATACCTGGACACACATAAACATAGCCTCTAGCAACACAGTAGTTAGTCAGGCTCCCTGTGCTAGCACTGCACACAGGTTTCAGCTGTTCCAATGCCACTTGGGTCAAATTAAATTAGTCTCAAATTGCAGCAATCAGTATGAAAAAAATTAGATGTTTTGTTTTTAGTGAGAATATAAAAAACTTGTTCTAATAAAAACAAATTACGCACATAATGTAGCACAATGTAGCTCCATGTGTTTCCACTGCAGAGCATGCAATTATTTAACCTAGCCAAATGTATATTTAACTGTGCATACTTAAGCAACATAAGACTATTACGTGAAAGCCTTTATGCCTGTTTATATAACAGCAGAGCATTTTTAAGCCCCATGGAGCTGTGTTAACACTAGGCTGTTTAAGCCTTAGGATGTTGGGGCTCAATTCAGAAAGACCAGGAGCAAAGTGACTACTTGTTCTGTGGAGTCTCAACTTCACTGTCAGTCCTATCAGTTGTCATAAAAAGGTCACAAAGACACCTTATCATGCTGCTGGGAAATCCCTATACCATGAGGAAGGTGAGGAATGGAGAAGAGCAGAACAGAACTTACCAGATAAGAAGGGTATAGACCGCAAATATGAAATAGCTTGTTGGCCACCAAGGAAGCTACTGTGACACCATGGAATGGCCTGATATAAATGCAGTAACTCCAAGAATCCCAGGGCAGCAAAAATATGGTTTTGCACTTTATCCCTGTCACTCCACTCCCTCAGCACCTTCACTGCAAAATTCATTACTTCATCACTTTCTTAAACCAGGAGCTGCCATTCAGGACAGCTGAAGGAGATGAGTGCTTATGAAATACACAGCATGTTAAATATGAGCTCAAAGTTGTGGATACCTTTACTATCTGTGCTATGCTGCAGATGTGGATGTGTACTGGATATACCGGGCTATTAGTACCACCCAACATTTTGGTTGTTCATTTAGTTGTTCAAATGTTTAGAACATTTTAGTTGTTCAAATTAGAAGCCCCATTTCCCTGTATGGATCAAAGCATCTGGATATCCTGAATTCCTTGGAGAGTTCTCATTGATACAATAGAGGGTTCTCTCTCACCCCACCTGCAGTACCATGTTTGAAAGCTTTTCACTGGAGGGGACAAGACTGGGAATAAACAACTCAATATTCAATAGACATAATCAGTAGAGTAAAGAAAAAGAAACAAGAAGCTCTAGCAAAGCACAGAAGAGCCTGCAGGAAGACACGTGCTCACCTTTTGACTGAGCATTTTGCTATTATTTTGCAAGCAATACAATTACAAGAAACATTCAGCCAGTAAACAGAAAGCTTAGATGCTTAGATCCTGGTTATTAACATTAGTCTGTTTATTAACATGTAAGCTAATACTAATAGAGTATTATTCTGATCACAAAAGAATATACAGCTGTAGAACAGAAGCAAAAAACCCTAATGATATTTACAGTTATGGACAACTTGAAAGCCCCAGCAAACGAAGGGCAAACAGAACCAGAGGGAGAACTGTTAGGTTTCCTGCTAGTGAGATATTTACTAATACACACAATATCTGAGGAAAAAAAAACCAGTCTGTCTTGAAATTTGCTTTGCAGCAACAACTAACTTCCATGCTCCTCAGACAGCCCCAAACTGAGATTCCTATGTTGACTCCCTTGACATTCAGCATGGAAAACCAAATAACAAAGTCTGCACTATGTCAGCAAGCATTTCACATTCTTTGGTTTGTCATGCAAAGCACAAAGACTCTGATACAGTTCAAAATGGTCTTTGCATCTACAATCTTGTTTACCTTTAGAATACAAGCTTAATTTCCCACATGCTTGAAGTGTTTTAAAAGCCACTTCATACAACAGAAAAAGAGTGCTAATTTCTGGCAATGGAACCAGAAATAGTGAGGAGAACAGCCTCCAATTCAGCAGTCAGATCAGCTTGATACTTACACACATCAAGTGGGTGTATGAAAGGAAATGTCATTTCAGGAAAATCTAGTTCCAGTGGTGTAGGATCATTTTTCCATCCCTAGATGCAAATTACTGAGCTGCTTAAATTTGGCAGGTTTTCCTATTTCCACAGAATCAGTATCCACAGTTCTGGCAAAGGTAAGGTCACTTCACCTGTACACACACCACAGTGCAGCCTCTTAGGGGAAGTGACAACCTGCCCATAGTGGAATACACAGGCAAGAAGAAAGTCCTAACTTCACCATGATGAGTTGATCCCTTGATGGCACCTGCCACCTTCCATTAGCTTTGCAGTCAACTTCAGCTCCTGGCTTGAAGCATTTCAATTTGATGCTAAAGCAGAGGTGTCAATAGCCCCTCAAATACAAATGGATGCAGGATCAGAATCATAGCAACAAAACCAAGTGGCATAGCACAAGGAAAAGGTTTCAATAAGAAATGCAGTTCCTAAATTCTCTCTCTTCAGAGTTTGCATCTAAGCAAGAAAGCAATTCTGAAGAGGGATTTAAAACTACAGTGACAGTCAAGCATGTAAAGATGGCCTAATCTACTAATCTTGGAAGGAACAGCTTGCAATTGTGGGGCGTTTTGCTTGGTTTGTTGGTTTAGTTTTTGTGTTGAATGGTAGAACTGTACCTGCTCATTGGAGGAAAGTTCTTGAGAAGGGCAAAGAATTGACCTCGATTGCCTTGGCAGCCTGTGGAACTCCCAGAAGAGAATAGGATAATTCCAGGCTTCTTGGACACACACAGGTCCTAACTGCAGGAAAATCTGATTTTTTTGTTGTGGCCATGGATACACAGAAAAGGGATTCTCCCATAGGAAGACAAATTGTATTTTTACAAAAAGCTGCTTAAAGTACCAACTGACCCCCACATCAATCATACATCTGCTACTGCTACATGACAGGATAATCAAGAGTCTGGATAGAGGCTTTAAACAAATACAACCTCTGCTAAGAAAATAACTATTTCTTTAAGCTGTCCACTCCTCAAAACTCTTTCTAGCCTTCAAAGAGCTCTCAGCCTAAGTTGGCTGTTGGAAGCAAGCTCTTTTCTGACCATCATGCCATGAGTAAAATCAGACCAAGTCTGAGAAACAGACAAATCTTTTCAACATCTCTCCATTCCATCACGCTTCTCTAAACAGAGTGGACACTACCACAGATTCTACATTCCCTGGATGCAGTATACTTCATCCAGCTTACGATATGTATCGCACAAAGCACATGCATGGAAAAGGGTGGTGGTGGCAGGAAGTATTATTGCAGCCACTGAATGAGTTCACAGGGAACCTGGTTTCCCAAGGGGGACAATTCTCACATAGCCACTTCATCTGAGCCACTTCCCCTCCTTCTCATCTTCAAGGGAGTTCTAGAAAGAATCTTCAAAGAATAAACCAGAATATTAAAATAGTAACCCTGATAGATATTAAAAACCATAGATTCAATACAGAGATGGGATTTACAGCCTGTAATAATGTGCTCCCTCTCCTCCATGTTACACAGGTGATAAATCATCCATCTCTTTTTTATAGCACACAAACATTTGATGATGCCTTTCCTTCCTAAATCTTCCTCTGCTCCATAGGTATTGTCTGTCTTTAAGAGTTAGTCTAAACTACTAAACCATCCTGGTAAATTTAAACAAGTGTTCTTCAACTTACATTTAGTAATGAAAAGTCTTCTGTCCATTTTAGACCTGAAGAAAAGCTTACATGCCCAGAAGTTTGTCATCTTTAGCCCTCTGAAACGGATCTGCTAAAAGACATGGCTTCCCTTGACTAACTTTGCCTTGTTTGGAAGTAGAATGTCTTTGTTTTTCCCTTTTGGTACTGCTAATTCCAGCCCTCAGGTCAGTAGCCCAAGCTACTATACCTTTGCCTTCAGCTACTATGTGTTGCTTAACTTTGCAATAACTTTATGTAACTTAAAACCACTTTGGATTACAACTTGTTAAAAGATTCCTTAGAAAATTAAAGTATATGGTATTGTGACTCTAATTGGAAGATCCAAAGGCCATAAACCTCAAAGAATCTTTGCAATGTGAATTTCCCTGTTTTTGTGAGTCAGTTCTCAAGATAAATGTGAGATCTTTCAAAGACAGAGATAGGTATCTGCAGGTACCCAGGTACAACTTGCGTATTTAGAAGCAGTAGTATTTCTTTCTAACCTAGTGATAAAATCCCAAAAGACGATCAAGCAGAGCAGAAGACTGAGTTAGATGGGAGTAATTTCACCAGTCTTGTGACTTTGCTGTTAAGCAACTATGTATCAGCATGTATTTACTAATTGCAGTGACTCATAGCACAAATACACTGAGCAATGAATGCTCAGGTATTGACACTTTCTGATCTATGTTATCTTAAAACAATTCAGAGGATTTAAAATTATTTTATATAAAGCTATGTTTATTTAGTGTATGGGATCCTTCTAAATGGGTCTTCACTGTCCTAGAAAAAAATGGGAAAAGTAATATTTATACCTTTTTTTTTTTTTTTAATGATAACAACTGAATACAAATTACAATTGCCAGGGCTTTCTGGAAGTGAAAGAACTAGAAACTGCTGGCATGAAATCTTCCTGGTAGAGTGGCAAGAGCTTGGCAGCAACTTCACTGAGATCTCCTGAAGTCCATAGATGATTTCAATTAATATAGTTACTCCTTCTCCTGACATCCTCTGTCCACAAACCCATTCACATGAAATACCTGATGAAACTCCTTGCAAGCTCATATACTGTGGAAGTCCACAAACACGTCAACACTCCTGAGGGAGCACTGCAGGAGCAGGAGATGCTGTGGGGGAAGGAGATGATGGGAATTCCACTACCATTACAACGCAGGAATATCTATTTCTATGTATTTCTACAAGGGTTGGATCCATCTGAAGTTTAAGATATAACCCAGTCATGTTTTAACTTTTTAAGACAAAGACTATTCTGTCTATGTCTTCCCCTCCTCATCTGCAAAACCAGGAATTGCAGGCACTTTCGTTTAATTTTAGCTGCATTGTCCCAGTTAAGAAGAAAAACCAAATAAATATACACTCATAACTTCAAACTGTCTTATCCTACAATAAAACTACAAAAATAATATCCTAGCAACAATTCTCTTTTTAAAAATCTTTTATTGTAAGATTTTTTCATTGTCTACAACAGTAGGGCCTAAAAAGAACATTTGATGCAGCTTCTTATGTGATACACATCAACACTATGTCTGTAATTCTACTTTCCGTGGCATTTGCCTCCTTCCAAAAGCAGTGACATTTCCTTCTCTCCCTGCTTTTCAGAACAGGCTAGTATGGCCCCCAAGTTGATGACTTGCTTCAACTTGCTTTTCAGCTCTTCTGAAGTGTGATCCAAATTCCCATGGTTATGAAGGCAGTCCAGCTATCTCCCTCTGGCACGCAACACTAACCCACCTTTTTAGTCATCACTGTAGCATGATTCAAGGAATTAAATTGCAGTTAGTGAATTTAAGCAAAGTCTAGTCAAAAGGTTGTACTCCATGAATGAATGTGAAGTGTTGACTACTACCTAAGCCCAGGGACATAATCCTAAATAACATTAATCTGTTTTCATGAAATGCAAATTAACAGCAAAATACTACTCCAGCTATTTTTGAGAGCCCTGTTTTTTTGCCATACGTAGAAGTTACTACAAACCACAGCATCTGAAAAAAATCTGCACTTGGTATCAATGGTGATAAACCCATGCTCTGCATGGGATGCCCTTTGGCTCTCTGCTCTGTTTTGGCTTCACTTCCAGTTCTTTCCTGTTCATCTCCTCTCCTGGTTCCACAGAATCCTTTGGGATTATCCAAAAACCTTGCCAAAGGTGGGAAATGCTACCAAAAATGCTATGTACTGCCAGAAGCCAGCTTCAGTCACAAATCCTAAGAGTTAAACGGAATATGGCCCTGTTTTTAACTGAGAGTGTGACAAGACTGTCCTTGTAGTCATCATAGATCTGAACCATGATACAGAAACACTCTTGAAGAACATGCTAAACACCCAAGTCATGTTTTACCTACAGTTCACCAATGCTGTAGCTGTTGGAAGTACTGTGACAAGGTAATCTGCTATCTGATGAGACAGGTCCTTATAGTCAGAAGCTGGGAAGACCTTTTTGTGCCTTATTACTCTCATGCAAAGACATGTAATTCATGCAACCTCAAATAGCATTTGAAAATGAAACAATCCAAGTTAGTCATGCTTGGAAGTAGCTATTTAAGCACTTCATCACTGAGGATTCTTTGAAAAGCCATATAGATATCTCCCCAATAACAGCATTAAAGCCACCTTTGACAAGCTTACATTCATTAATAGTCTTTTTTCCTATTCACAAGGATATGATAAATCATCAGAGGTTGAACTATCTTTTGTGAATAATAGGTTATACAAGAAAGCAATTATAGAAAGATTTACTCAAACCTAAGCTTCAAATTTCGTCCCTCTTATCCATATGGCTCTATAAATGCAAGTTACATACATGAAAGAAAGGGCAGTAAATCTCAGATTACGCAGCTGCACCTGATAATATGAAATCAACTTCAATAACCAGATGGTACATACCAAGTTCATATATGTAGAAGAGTCAAAATCATAGGTGGCTCATTTGCAACTTTAAAAAGAGAAAATAATTTCATGAACTAAATAAAAAGGCATTTTCAATGCTTTTTTTTTCATTCAAAATGCCTTTGTTCTGTGCAAACACAAATTGCCTTGAAGTAAATAAATAGGCTCAGCTGTGTTGTGCAGTGATTCCATTAACCTGGCAATCAAGCATTAAATTAAATTGCCTTGTTTGGATTTCCCTGCTGCAGGGGAAAAGGTACCTTCTATGAGCTGAGCCACCAAGTAAAAGCTTCACCACTAAACTTCTACAATTAGCAACACAAGAAACTAACCAAGTCAGCATATTGCAAAAATTCCTCTGATAACCTTTTAATGATTAACCTTATACTCAAAGGTTCATAGCCTCTCACACTCCTCCTCCCATGCATTCTATTAACACCTGCTTTGAACAAGCTGAATGTTATCTCCATCGTGTACCCATAAAGCAGCTCAGCACTCCTGCTTGCTGCCTCCAGTCACACCATGAAGACAGCAATTCATTACCATACTGTTTTATTCAACTCCTTTTCCTTATGCCAATTTTCATCCCGTGTTGCAGCTATATTGCCAACCATACAGAGTCTTTATTTACTGTATGTGAAGTCCACCCCCTCCATATGAATGATTTTTCAAAACAAACAATGGAAACAAACTACATTTCAGAGTGCCACAGTCCCCTTCTAAGTGAAATATATTTAAACACACAACTAATCTCTCTTGTGGAACATGTGCAATTGGTCCTGATGTGTGGTATCTTCAGGGAAGAAGCTTGGCAAATAAAATGTGAGAATAATTTACATGCCAAAAAAAAGTGTTGCAAGCACAAAAAATACTGGATGGGAGAAGGAATCAAGGATGAGGAATGTATCACTAGCTCTCCAGAAGGCTGACTGTTACTTAAATGAGAATATAATCTCTATTATTATATATTTAATTATACCAACCTGCTCTTTCCTAATAGCAAGAGAACACCAAAGGAAATTTAGTACAGCTTTCTTTAGAAACAAGGATAGATTCTCTAGCACTTGTATTCCCTTAGTAATGTATGGATCACAACCAAGAAAGTAACATTCTTATCAAACTCAGATAACTAATATTATGTCCCTGGAAAGTCTTACCAGTAACAAAATGAGAAAAAACTTTTAGTTCAGAAATTGGTTCAAACCTGTACCTCAAAATCCATGTTTTATACTTAGGGGCCCCTCATAGAAGAAAATGAATGTGCTGCACTTAACTACATCAACACCCATCAGGCTTTGAGCTTGGAAGGGAAAGAAGCAGCTATAGGCTGATGGCATTAAAAGCAGAGGTATTTAACCCATATACCTCAGCTCTAACAGAATATAAGTCTCATTACTGTCCATCTCCTTAGCTTCATTTATGATCGCACTCCCATAAATTATGGTTTTTAGTCCCCTAATTCTTGATCTTTGGCCTTGACTGTTCACACTGAATCGCTGGATTTGGAAGAATCAGTGGAAATGAGAAGAAAATTTGGTCTTTTTTATTTCAAATGCTATCAAAATAGAAGTTTTATATTTTCTTGTGCTGTATCCTGTGCACAGAAAACTAGATGAGATTCCAGGAAAGCAAATCAGAAGACATCAAGTCAGCATTTATCCTGACACCTCTATGAACATATAAACCTAAAATACTCTGGAGAAGGTTATATCCATGTATTCAGTATCTGAATTCCCAAAGCTATTTCATCTCTGAGATCCAATATGCATTACATACAGCATGAATCAAGCATGGTGTTACAGGTGAGCACTTGCTGATGAGACCTTACCTGTCAGCATCTCCAAGCCCCAGTGAAGTGTTGCGCTGCATCGTCTCCCTCACCGCAGCCATGCCATCAGGCAGCCGGTTTAGCCTTCGAGTATAGAGCCCCAGACCACCATCGGTCATATACCTTTAGAACAGCAAAACAACACGTCAAACAGGAAAACTTTTATATATTGTATTATTGCTCCTATCTTCTGCATGTTTTTAATTGCATATTGCAATTTGCTCACCTGTAAGTGAAGAATACTACTCAGAATATGAAGCAAGGAAAACTTTCTTTACTAGTGCAGCGGAATATTGTTCTCAATAACATCTTGTAGTCTCTCACATTAATAAGAATTGAATTTCAACACATTTCAACCAAGGAAGAAAACTTTCATTAACGTTGCCTAGCTGTAAGTAATTTAATATTTGTGAATGCTATCATTAATGATCCTTTCCTGTCCAAAAAATGCATGATTTATATATACCCTCCTGAACTCTGTGTGGGCTAAAACACCATGATGGAAATCTCAACCCTTTGACAAGTTACCTGCAAAAATTACATTGAATACATCCTAGATTTTGCCAATGATCCATGAGCAATAAGTACCCCAAGATTTACTGTGAGAAATAAAAGTTGCAGCATGAATGGAAAGTTTTTGTCAGCCTTGTTTTGGCTCTTACATTGTACTCTGTCTGCAAGTGTGGCCTAAAGACATCTGCATTTAAAAAGTGTTACTGTTCTTAGATATTAAGTGCCAGGTGCATATATGATACCTCACAAATTGCTAAAATAGCACTTTTTACTTTAGACAAAAATGAATCTTAAATTTAACAGAGATGGTGGACAAGAACACATAAATGTCACCAGGAGCAGTTCCTCACAATAATGCATGTTGTGTCATTCAGCATTTTTGCTGAAGTCTGTACCGATGCAAACAGCAATTGCCATCATGTCATGTAACTTCAGTATGTGGTGATAACCAAGGAAAGGAAGCTTTAAAAACTGTACAATTACCCAGCAGTTTGATTTATGAATAAAATGTTTTAATATACTGATATTAAACTAAGAAGTTGAAGAGTTGCTCCATGAGGTGCCCTACACTGATATCTCAATAATGCTTTTAAACATCTTGCAGCATTTTGCAACAGTAGTTCCAAGTAAGTACGGTCCAAGTGGCAGAATAACACAGGAGGATTTAATCTTCTGTCATTTCTAACTACAGATACATGCAAGCTAGCTTTAAACTAGAAAGTCAAGTCTCCTTTGCCTCTCATGGCACTGGCAAAGAGTGAGCTCTGTGCTACCACCACTAGTTTGTCAGCCCAGGCACATCTCCATGAACATCACTGACAGTTTTTAGACACCTGAGACTGTAGTAACCCCAACAACCCCCACAGTACAGTTGTTGTCTCTGGCATACTGCTGGACACGTAACATACCTCACAGATTTTGGAGCTGATGGGATTGTATCCTCTTAATCCTTTAGCTCTCTTAACAAATCAACAGCAGTCCACAGAGTAATATCCAGATATGCAGGGATATTCCTCCTGCTTATCAAGGCACAGAGCTTTTTTCCTAATGGCAAGACACCCTCATCCACAGTAAGGAAGGAGAGATGATCCTAGCTGCAGCCAGCAATGTCTTTGCTGGCAAGATGTTACTGCAACAGACATACTTCACCCAAGTCAAATCCAACCACTAAATTCATCAAAATGGGCTGGTAAAGAGTCAAGAAGCCCTGCACAATCTGCTGGTTATTGCTTCAGGTATATAAATCTGTACAGGGCCTTCCCAGGAACAACCCAGGAGTCTCTTCAGGGAGTCTTAACAAAGAGGTTGCTAAGGCTGTTAAGTCAGACACAAGAGGATTCCCCATTCAGTAAATCCATGGGGACATGATTCTCCAAACTCTTAAAGCCTGTAAAAAGCATGAGGAACAGTTGCACTATAACTTGTGTGGAATTCTCCTTAGGTCTAGCATTCTAACTTCTGCTTGATATAGTATATAAATATTTTATCATGGAAGAATATATTTTTCCTTTCAGCTACTAAAATAAAAGTGGAGCCTAAGACCATACTGTTATACAAACATGCAAACAGCATTCTGCAAAAACATCTAATGCACATACATTAATAGGTTTATTGCAGATACTTGTCTGCACATGAAACATGTTTCTGTATGAATACCCATTGTACATGTACTAGAAAACATAGCTTTTGGCTTTGCTGTCAGATTTCTGGTATGTGACTAGTCCTTTGATAAAAAAGATCAGCTACAGCTGAAATAGATTGTTCTCCATGCTTATTACTCAAAATAGGTGAAATGAAATATATTACTCATTAGCCATGCTGAAATTAATGAAATGCTCTTTTACTACCATCAACAGATTTCATTTTCTATGTAGAAGCTCAGCAAGCTGATCCAGATTAGAATACATATACAGATAGAATAATACTGCAGTTGCATCCAACTGAAAACTGACAGATTTCCATAAATCTTTTACAAGTCAATGGAAGCTGGATGCTTCTGTCTTCTTTGACAACTAGATGGTGAGTTTTTTCTAACCAGGATCCTGTAAACACAAGCATATAGGAAATTGTTTTACCCACTATACCAAAAGGACAAGTTTCTTAGAATACAAAATAGTATTTTGAAACAGGTTTGTGTAATCATAGATTGAAAGCTTTCTACCTTATTTTCATTACATGCAACGTCCTCTACCGAGGAATGTTTAATTCCAAAAAGGTGCCAAAACTAACAATTCCTTCATGCAGCAGTGAGTTGAAAGAAAAGAAGGAAAGGTACTAGCTTCTAAATTCTGTGGGGAAAAGCACATTTACAGTAAACACACTTTAAAATAAATGAAAAAAAAAAATCCCTATTATTCATTGTACAGAGGAGATGAGAAGTTACTGTGGCAAATATCTCCAGCTATTGCTTCCTTTTCCTTCTTCTCCATCCCCTCAAACTTAAACCTGTCTTGGCTCTCAGAAACCGTCGTGCCTTTATGAATACAACTTCATTACTGCTGCAGATATTAGGTTTAGGAGATAGGAGAATATAATGAAGGTATATTTTTCTAAAGACAATCTTAGAAGGTTTCACTCAGGGAGGAATAAACCTAAAAATATTATCCTGCGTGCATGTAATTCTACCAGAATTTATAGCCCTATACACATCTACACAACATGGAATGCTAGTATAGTAGCTTCTCCTCTGCAATGACACACTGCAGTTATCTATGATGTGTCAGGTCTTTGACTTTTCTTATTAAAAAAATGACAAATTTGCACTGAATGCCTTGCTAGATTTATGAATCTTGAGAACTATGCAAGTATATTCAGTGCAAAACCAAGCATTTCAAAGTATTTCCCTGCCTGTCCCAAAGTAAGAAGTTTAAACATATGATCTGGGAAAAAGCATAGTATCCAGACTCTGTGACTCTAATACAGATGGGTAAATACTACATATTCAAAGAATTTAATAACTCAGATGCTTTAGGAATGGTACAAATAACCAATGGGGAATAATTGCCTTTAATGCAGTCCAATATAATCATACTTAATGAATGGACAGTGATGATGTTGGTTAAACTCAGTTTCTAATCTTTTCAGGAATTAATGCTTAATTGTCTCTATAGTTTCACTTTTCATCAGCAAGGAAACAAAATCAACCAAACTTCTTGGATTATTAAAAGACTTAAGTTAAACAAGAGCAGAATTACGCACTTCTAACACACAAGTGGAGCCTGCTTTCTAGGTCACACTATTTTTCTAGGAGAAAGTGGCTCCCTGCCCTGTTTTATGGACATAAAGTAATTTGCTTTGGAGTTCCCTGGACAACCTGGGCCTTTAAACTTCTCTTTTCTTTAGCCAAATACACCTTTTCTATGCCTCTCAAATTTTGAATGCTTTAATAAGTCCTTCCAAGTGCAACATTTTGAGGGTATTTCTGATGCTGAAGTGATTTATTTCCCTTTCCTGAAAGGCACGCTGAGGAAATAGGAATGGATTATGCCAGGGGTTGGTAAAATCCAGCAGTCTGAGTCACAGGACTTCTGTCCACACTCCCTACTTACCCATGTATGCAGCCAGCCAACAGCACACCTACTTTTATAGTCTGACAACTCTACCACTTCATATATATTCATTTCATTCCTTAATGTATGAATATAACATTTTTTTCCAGTTTTGAAAATAGATAGCCAAGGGACAGGCACTCTTTACTTAAGTATTAAGAAAAGGAGCAGCAGGTAAATCAGCAGCACACAATAGCCCAGACAAGCCTACCCTGATCTGCTCAGCATCAAACTGAGCTCTGTTTCTCATGTACAGAGAAACAGAACTCAGTAATCTCAACTCTATAATCTCAAACCCACAAGCAGGAGAGCAGCAATGTGCCCCCAGACTGAAGCTGATTCTGCCAGCTTAGGTGCTCCTGCCTTCCTTCCTCTTGGTGCTTTGGATTCAAGGTTAGGTTGGAAATAGTGGCCCAAGTGCCTCTTGGTAGAAGACTTGCATAGCAACCCAAGTGCTTGAAACTTGAAGAAACAAAAAGTTTGTAAGTTTTACAGCTTTTAGATTATTCCATAAATCAACATCCATTTTGACATGCAAAAATGTTCTCTTTTAGCTGCAGCAATAACACTGTTAGTGTTTTCCTTTAAACATGTGTTTTCACTAGGCTTCATCTGTGTTGTTGTTACAGTTAGTTAAACGAGATCAAGAAGCTTAACAAGCTTTGAGTATTAAAGGAGTCTAACTTCGCCAGTTGCAAAAAACCAACAGCACAAAATTCTCCACTGCTGTTTTGGAAATATGATGAACATGATCAAAATTATTATATTGATGTCTTTATATTAAATATAAATACTATTTTATGTTCCACTTGCTTGCCTCAACTTATTGCCCTTTCTTCAGGCTGTTAATGAGAAGAAAGGGCAAGTTAAAGCCTTACTTATCCCTCTTCATCTAGCTTGGAGTTGAATGGTCCTTCAGAAATGAGTGGAGCACGGTATCTTGAAAGAGAACTCTGGCTACAGCAGTAGGACTTCAAATGCCAATATTAACTATTAACAGCCCTCAAAGCAGGCTTCAAAGAAGCCAGGAGATTAACACACATACAAGAAGGCAGCAAGACCTGGGAAGAGACAAGGACAGCAGAAATCCACATATTTTGCAGAGGAATTTGGGTATGAGCCTGCAATGACTTTTCTAGGAGACGCAAGGGCTTTGTTAAAGCATGAGGACTTCATTAGGACTAAAAGAATTCTTCCCCTTGTAACCAAATGACAGATGAAAGCTGAATTATTTTCAAGATGCAGTCTTGCTTAACTATACTTATTGCCATTTCCCACATTTTTCCTAAACTATATCTTTGGGATAGTATCTTTACGGCCTAGCATCTTCTGAGCAGGTTTAGTTCAATCCAATGAGAACACCAAGTTAATCCTGTGGTTTGGAGGCCTTGTCCCAGAGCTGTGAGCACTTCCTGTGTGCAGGAGTCAGGCCACAGCAAATGTTAAGTCTGGGGGCAAAGCCTCTCTAGCCCAAAGATACGTCCAGCATACCTAAGTTAAAGGTGAGTAGCACAAAAGAGTCATTAAAAGACAATTGTTCCCTCCTGTTTGAGGGGATTAAAATCCAGATTACTCATCTGACAGAAGAATTAATCTGAGAACCAGACCAACCTAACAGTAATGCCAGACTAAATACTCTCTGGAGCATTCCATGGGCATCAACCATCCACATTATGAAGCTGGGCCAGTGGACAGTGAAACCCAAATGGATCACCTCATTGTAAGATTCATCTGTACAAAGGAGAGTAAATCACAACAGCCGTTACGACATTTGGAAGAAGGAGGGAGCAACCCTGGTGTTCCAACTCCCAGATGGTTTCTGAAATTTATCCAGTCAATCACTAACATGAATGACCTATACTGGCAGAGGTGACCAAAGATGGCAATCTGACAAAATGAGGTAGACAAGACTGGAAAACACCCAAGAGATCAATCCTTTCAGGTGTGCATATGCCACTCTAGACCCCAGCGAAACATGGGTGGAAACTCATTACTTGACAGGACAAGGATCACACCTGCCAAGCACAGGCTACAAGCCTGGAGCAAGCTGAAGATCCACCAGAACCAAGTAGCTGTTCAATGGGGTTTTGCATGTGCCAATTTTGATTTAAATGCCTAATCCTTTCTCAGAATCTATTTCAATGAAAATCATTGTAATAAGCCATTTTGCATTTGCCTCTTTAATTTTGTCAGAGGGAGGAAGGACAGGTGACCAAAGAGGTGCAATGAGGGAGTGCGCCTTCTCTACAAGCTCTCAGCAAGGTCAGCAGCACAGGAAGAGTTTCTGCTTTGGACACCCTGATGCACGCTTCTTTCCTGCAGGTGAGCCACATGGACAAAATGTGTATGATTGCATCTCCCTCTACTGGTTAGCCCCAGTACTTATTTTGTGCTTTAGAAACTGTCCTTTTGCTCAAATTACAAAAACCTGTTGGCATAGAAGCAGCAGTTCAAACGCTGCTGAGATGTTTATTACAAAAACAAGCCCAGATTAGGATGATGGCTATTAAATGGTATTTTGGTAGTCACGGACATTAGGACAGTACCAGTAAGCAAAAAACAACACACTACAACTTGTTGAGTTGGTTCTACTGACAAATACTACACATGATCCAATGAGTCTTTTTAGCACTATACCAATAAAAAAAATAAGCCTGATTCCAGCTGATCTCTAAGGTTGTAATTTACAGGCCTCTGATGTCTGCTGTGCTAAATCCTACACTGCAAAAATAAGTTCTATAAGAGCATGTTATCTGAGATACCATTTGTGATAAATGTTCAAACAGTTTTAGTGATGAAGCTGACACCAAAACTATTCCTGAACTGAGTGCAATATTTCAGAATATTTAAAATAATATACATTATTAATACTGAAAATGCTTGCAGTACTGTTCTTGGAATATTACTGTGATTTAAACAGTGTCCTAATTTTTTCTTTTCATTCTCACAGCACCAGGACATCTATAATTTTAAATCCAACAGCTAGTTCTGAAACAGTTCAAGACAGCTTACTAAAACAAAAACCAGAAGTCACTATTTCCCAATACCTTTTCATAAAAGTCAAAATTTTGAGTTGCCTCAGTCCTTCATTATTTGTGTTTAATTATCTATGTACCACATATTGCTACTGTGTTGCAATGTTGAAAAGGTCAAAATATAAGCAACCAGTCCTAGCAAGGCAGAAGGCAGTTCAAATAAACATGGCTCAAGTATATAAGAGAAATGAAATAAACCTCCTAATGATGCTTAGTAATATTATAAGTGTAAGGAATGCAGTTTTACCCATCCACAGTATTTAGATGAAATTTTATCACTAAAATCGTACCATTTAAAGAGCAATGCCCAGTAAAAACACTAACACACTGTACCTCAAAGTGCACATAAAAAATACAGTGGTAATCACCATGGCAAAAATTAAATGGGAAAAGACTATAGGTAGCACTGAATCAATGTACAGGGAGAAATAGATTCTCATTCTCACCATGATTAGCTCAGTCACTCTTGATTTCTAGCCATCCCTGGAGACATTCAAGGTCAGGCTGGATGTGGTTCTCAGCAACCTGATCTAGTTCAAGACTTCCCTGCTCACTGCAGGGGGGTTGGACTAGATGACCTTTGAAGGTCCCTTCCAACCCAAACCATTCTCTGATTCCTGCTGCAGGCAGCTGAGAAGGAATAAGCTTATCTTAACTCCTGTGACCAAGATCAGGTTCTCATTAGCAGCAAACCGCATCATCTTTCCCTTTCTCTTAAACTTTAGCCCAAGTGAAGGTCTGTTTCACCACACAAGCCTGACATCTGAAAAAGATGCTTCCCTGTCTGACTGGTAAATAGAACAAAATCTATCAGCTGAAAAAATCCTACAAATACCAATTACACTTCAACATTCAATTAAATCAGTCCTCAATTTCACCTCTTCCTCTCAAACTCTCCTTTGCAACCTAAGAGATGTAACACCTAGATTTGAGTCTACAACAGAACTCTATTTCAGTGATGGTTTTGGTGCATGTTACCCAAGGGCAGACAGGCCTCTGCACCACAAGGATGATTTCTACGTAGGGCATGATGCTTTCATGTGGGTTTGATTGAACTGAGAGGATAAAGCCCAATTCCCCAGTCCAGAGTGACCTACTTTCCCCTTCAGCATCCTTTCATTCATGTTTTGACAGGGCTTTGAGCAACCTGGTCTAGTGGAAGATGTCCCTGCCCATGGCAGGGGGCTGGAACTGGATGTGTTTTAAGTTCCCTTCCAACCTTAACCATTCTACGATTCTCTAATGCACCTGCTTGTAGTGCTCCCTGGGGAGCATAAAGGCCTGAATAAACAAGAAGGACTCATAATCCTGTGAGCATCGCACACACAAAAGCATTAATAAGTTGTGGAGACAGGGATCTGGAATGGGAATGTATCAGCCCCAAAGCATCAAATAAATGGGGAGGTTAATAAAAAGGTAGAAAGTGTCATCAAGATGTAGGTATGTATATGTTAGTAGCTAGAGGGAGAATGAAGTGTTCAAAACCTTCCTAACAACCCCCCAGAAGCTATGAGAGTTAATGTCCCTACTTGGGACAATCTCTAGGGTGGGTAGGTGACACAATTCTGGGCTTTGAGGTGAAGCTCTGAAGCCTCAAGCTCAGCCACCAGCTGAGGGAGGAGGGCTGGATGCTTATTTCTCACCTCACACAAATCCTACTCATGTTGCTTTGTCATTTGGTTGATGTTTTAGCTCTCTCAGTAAGAAAATTTCTTACCTTTGATCCACCCCCTGGAGACTTTCTTGGTTTAAGAGATACTTTCTGCACGATCGGAAAAGATACTCTTTCTAAGCCTATGAAAGCAATCCTGGTGTCTGCCAGGGCTCTGCTTGAGCAGATTTATTAAAGGAGGCCAAATGAAACTTCCCATGACCCAGTACATTTCAAAGAAAGCATCAGGAGCACAGGGCTAATATAGTTTATCTTGGATATTGGATTTATTTTGGCTGTAACAAATAGTTTGGCTTTCTGCCCTATCAGTTTGCCAATGAAAACACAGATCCAAGGTTTTCAGAATGCGGGGTTGTAGCAAGTCTGAAAAATGACACAGTGAAACACATACCAGCTAATAAAGAGCTATTCATACTATAAATGCCCTAATGTGCTGCTTTCCACACAGGGACACCTTCCACTAGACCAGGTTGCTCCAAGCCCTGTCCAACCTGGCCTTCAATACTGACAGGGATGGGGCGTTGTTTGAACACTCAAGGTTAGGAGTGCGGTGTTGTGGAGTCCATGACTCTAAATGTTCTATTCCCCTTTCTTGATATTATTCTTGGTATGTAAGTCACTGCTTTGGTGACAAAGGTACCAACTTGCAAAAACATTTTATTACAAGTCCCTTAGACCCGGAATCTAAAGACCACTCTTGTATTTACTGACTATGGAGATTTTTATACATATATATATTATTTTTTTACCCTACAGGATGAACAGAGACACCCAGAAAAAGAAGTAATACACAGAGATGAGTGAAGGCACAGATTTCTCTGGAAATGTCATTCACAAACTCAACAGCTTTCTTATTCTTTCCTTTGCCTCAACCTGGAACCTGAACTTTATACACTAAGTAAAGAGCTGCAAAGACTGGGGCTCCTCTAGGATATGAACAACAGAAGTCTGAGCTGACAGAACTCTGGTAGGGACATCTCTCAGCTGATACTCCAGGTCTTTTATAGAAACCATGGAGCTACTCAGAAATTGTTTTTTTTCCTCACTTCTAGGCCAAAATTACAGCCAAAAGTCTGAATAAAAGTCACAGTTCAGAGGAAAAGCAGTAACTGATAGTAAAATAAACACTGCAAAACTCAGGTGTAAGTTGATTTATTTGAGGAAAGCACAAGGTGCTTTAGTGACAGGATGCATTACTAATGCAGCAACAGCTACTGGTGCTTTATCTGAAATAGGATTTTATACAGGACTTTACATCAGCTTCTTTACTATAGGTTTCCCTAACAAAAAATTAAAAATAAAAGATCTGTTTTTTTTTTTTTTAAAAAGGGCAGTGTGAAAGCATCCAAATATCCCTGACAGCAAGACTTAATGGAGGTTTCCAGATTGGTAA
Organism: Pezoporus wallicus; assembly: GCF_028554395.1. Classification (NCBI taxonomy): domain Eukaryota; kingdom Metazoa; phylum Chordata; class Aves; order Psittaciformes; family Psittacidae; genus Pezoporus; species Pezoporus wallicus. Next base: position 2,753,645 of record NW_026639377.1, read on the forward strand.
CTAAAATGGTTAAGTTAGTAACATGGCAGGAGCTGGATTCCAGCTTTCTATTTCAGTAAGACACTAAATTTTCCAAATAAGCTGATGCTACAAGAAGTGTCACTTACAAAAACATTAAAGAAGAGCAAAGGATGTAAGACAGGGAAAAAAGGCTGCCACAAAAAGAAATATGCCATTTACATCTCAAAGATCAGTTTTAACATTAGTCTAATGCTGATATACTTGAGCTAAGAAAAAATGACTGTACTTTCTAGAAGGAATGGAAAACAGATATACTGAATTGAATACTGACTTTGGAGCAAAGAATACGTGCTTTTTCCACTCAAGAGGTGAAATGCTGATGTAAAACCTTGTTAATAATGATGTATCAACTCATACTGCTACACACTTGTTTTTTGCCTTTATTTTGTGCATGCAGCTATTTTACCCTACACACAGATGTAAACTCCTTTCCCTTCAGTGAACTGCCCCATCAAAGCTCAGGCAGCGTAAAGGTTCAGTACAAGTACAGAAAATGCCTCACTCTCTCCATCTCGTGGGCATAAATGAATGTTGCAGCATGTGTCTGACTACCTCAAGGAACCCCGTCTCAGGAAAACATTAATCATGTGCAACAGTATGTTCATATATAGATACATTTTCTTAACATGCACCTAAAGCTCAAACCATGTGCTTAAATCCCAGTGACCAAATTATCTGTGATAGAATCATAGAATAGTTAGGGTTGGAAAGGACCTTAAGATCATCTAGTTCCAACCGCCCCTGCCATGGGCAGGGACACCTCACACTAAACCGTATCACCCAAGGCCTCGTCCACCCTGGTCTTGAACACTGCCAGGGATGGAGCATTCACACCCTCCCTGGGCAACCCATTCCAGTGCCTCACCACCCTAACAGGAAAGAATTTCCTCCTTACATCCAATCTAAACTTCCCCTGTTTAAGTTTTAACCCATTACCCCTTGTCCTATAACTACAGTCCCTAACGAAGAGTCCCTCCCCAGCATCATTATAGCCCCCCTTCAGATACTGGAAGGCTGCTATGAGGTCTCCACGCAGCCTTCTCTTCTCCAGGCTCAACAGCCCCAACTTTCTCAGCCTATCTTCATACAGGAGGTGCTCCAGCCCCCTGATCATCCTCATGGTCCTTCTCTGGACTTGTTCCAACAGTTCCATGTCCTTCTTATGTTGAGGACACCAGAACTGCACACAATACTCCACGTGAGGTCTCACAAGAGCAGAGTAGAGGGGCAGGATCACCTCCTTCGACCTGCTGGTCACACTCCTTTTGATGCAGCCCAGGATACGGTTGGCTTTCTGGGCTGCAAGTGCACACTGAAGCCTGCTCATGTTCATTTTCTCATCAACCAACACCCCCAAGTCCTTCTCCACAGGGCTGCTCTGAATCTCTTCTCTGCCCAACCTGTAGCTGTGCCTGGGATTGCTCCAACCCAGCTGTAGGACCTTGCACTTGTCATGGTTAAACTTCATGAGGTTGGCATCAGCCCACCTCACAGGCGTGTCAAGGTCCCTCTGGATGGCATTCCTTCCCTCCAGGGTATCAACCGAACCACACAGCTTGGTGTCATCGGCAAACTTGCTGAGGGCGCACTCAATCCCACTGTCCATGTCACCCACAAAGATGTTGAACAAGACCGGTCCCAACACCGATCCCTGAGGGACACCACTCATTACTGGTCTCCAGCTGGACATTGAGCCATTGACCACAACTCTTTTCATGTGGCCATCCAGCCAGTTCTTTATCCACCAAGTGGTCCATCCATCAAATTGATGTGTCTCCAATTTAGAGACAAGGATGTTGTGTGGGACAGTGTTGAACGCTTTGCACTAGTCCAGGTAGATGATATCAACTGCACAATAATGATAATGATAATGAGCTGTCTCTCCAAATGCTTATTAAAACTAGGAGAATATCTTTGTTTTGTTTCTTCCTCCAAATAATCACAGAATCACAGAATAGTTAGGGTTGGAAAGGACCTTAAGATCATCTAGTTCCACCCCCCCTGCCATTATTTATTAATTCTCCAAATAATCCAAAAATCTCCAAGTAATCATAGCAGGTTGAAAGAGGTGCTCCTGCCTCTCTTCTCTACACCCCACTTGGAGCACTGTGTGCAGTTCTGGTATCTGCAACATAAGAAGGACATGGAACTGTTGGAGCTAGTCCAGAGGAGGCCACAAGGATGATCAGGGGACTGGAGCACCTCCCGTATGAAGACGGGCTGAGAAAGTTGGGGATGTTCAGCTTGGAGAAGAGAAGGCTGTGTGGAGACCTCATAGCAGCCTTCCAGTATCTGGAGAGGGCCTACAAGGAGGCCAGAGCCCCTCTTCATCAGGCTGCCCAGGGAGGTTGTGGAGTCTCCTTCCCTGGAGACATTCAAAACCCGCCTGGACGCATTCCTGTGTAACATTATCTAGGTGTTCCTGCTCCGGCAGGGGGATTGGACTAGATGATCTTTCGAGGTCCCTTCCAATCTCTAACATACTGTGATTAGGACAAGGACAAGGGGGAATGGGTTAAAACTCAAACAGGGGAGATTTAGGTTAGATATAACGAACACATTATTTCTTGTGAGAGTGGTGAGGCACTGGAACATGGTGCCCAGAGAAGCTGTGGCTGCCCCATCCCTGTCAGTGTTCAAGGCCAGGCTGGACGGGGTTCAGAGCAACCTGCTCTAGTGGAAGGTGTCCCAGCCCATGGCAGGGGTAGGAACTGGATGAGCTTTAAGGTCCTTTTCAACCCAAACCAGTCTGGGATTCTATGAAAACAGTGTCATTAAACACACTTAAAGAATCACATACAGTAGAGTATTTAAGATGAAAATTAAAGGCACTTACCCACTTGTGATGTCATCAGCTCTGATATTCTTGCCCAGCACATCCCCATCACTCATATAGCCAGTGGCATCCATGGCAATGGCTTCCAGATCAATTTCATCACTTCCCTTGTCCGAGATGTCCACGTGGCAGACACTGCTGCCGCGAGATGCCAGCTGCCTCCGCAGCGGTGCCGAATACATGTAGCGTCCTGATTCCGTGTTGATGAAGCGGCTGGCATTCCCTCGTGGAGGATACCCGTTTCCCATCGATGGAGCATCGCCTGCCTGCAGGCGAGGGCTGGATTGCCCAAGTCTCCACGATAAAGGGGTCGGTCGTCCTGTCAAGCTGAGGATGCTGCGGCCGCTGATTTCAGTGGTGACGTTGGTGTCAAATGTAGTTTCCAATGTGCTTAAAGAGAGAAAAGCACTTAACTGAGTGTGGCCTGCTGTATGGTTTCAGGGGGATTGCAAGACCTTGCACCCTGAACTTGCACCAAGTTACAGACTGTGAGTAACAGCATTGACAGAACTTACCTGCCACAACACCTTGAGACAGGTCCATTCCTCCAACACTGCTCTTACATAATGCTACTCTTGCACCCAGGCCACCAAGTGTTCATCATTTATGTATTTCCCTGCCCATGGCAGGGGGGGTTGAAATTAGATGACCTTAAGGTCCTTTCCAAACCTAACTATTCTATGATTCTGTGATTCTATTCTATGAGAGTTCAGCTGAAATATATAGACTGTAGGACAGCTTAGTTTCAGCTAATCCATAGCTGCACCTTCTCATACCCACTGCTTTTCCTTCCCTGCTCAACCAACACTTTTTATTTTACCGTAGATATTTGCTAAAATAAGCAGCGTTGTACTATTTGCAATATGTTACATATAAACTATACAGTTTATGTGTTTACATATTACATATAAAACATATTACATGTAAAACACATACAAAAGCTTATATGTGTTTACATATTACATATAAAACCCTACGTATCCTCCAGTTAGAGTAATTAAATCATAGTGAGCTGTCACATTAATTGAAAATTCAAAAGAAAAACAGCATCGGGAGTTCAATCTTTGCAAGCTGTGCCTCAGTTTTAGATACAAAGCTAAAACACAAAGTGTTTCCCCCCATGAAATCATTTGGGGCTTTAGTCTACATGGCACTGAGCTCCAAGTAGGACCCCGACCTCACTAGGTGCTAAAGAGCTTATTCTCCCAAGCTTCAACACTGAAAAGATCTAAGTCACAGAATGTTTAAATGTAATAACAGTCTTTGTTTATTTAGAGCATATTTTAAATCTGGATGAAGATTTCCAAACGCTGCTTTACAAAAAAAAAAAAAAAAAAAGCAGTTCTATACATGGATAACTAATAATATTAGAGAAATTTGTTTGTGCAAAGATTGGTCAGAAATTCAAATTATACAGTTATGCACTTTATCAAGTGGGTCAAGCACAGTTCACCTGCTTATTTAAACAAAATATTACACATTAGGGGAGGGGGGTGTAATGCACTGAAGTTATTAAAGAGTAAGAAACATTTGAAACTGTAACTTATATTCAAACATCACTCAACACATTTAACAAGCACTGATCATTCCTCACCTTTGATTCTATAGACAACCTGCTACCATCAATTACTCAGAATACACCTCAGTAAACACTGAACATGACTCAGAATCTGTGCTTTAAAGACCAAAAGCACAAGATCAGTATTATCCACTGTCAGTGGTGATCATTTTTCAAGGATGTGCCCCACCCAGACCTAACAGATAAAATAAGAGCACAATGATTTCCATGATTTTCTTATAAGCAAAGCCATGCCATTACCTGTGAGTGACCTGGGTTCCTCTCAAACTAGACATGGTTTCCTCTAAGTTCTGCCGGAGATCAGCGATGTTTTTCACAGTTCGTAACCGCCGAGTTTCTGGATCCTCTCCTACAGGGAAAATAAGCCATAAGAAAAGATGAGGCAGGAAACAGCATACACCTGAGCCATTACCTCTGCCTCAATCTGGCTCAAACACCTTTTTTCCTCTGACTTCCTATTCTTTAACACTCTAAACTGATGATGACAGACATACCATTCCCCTACGGCCAGCACCTGCTGTTGCTGCAGCCAGGCTGAGAACAAGCTCTGTTCTCTTAACTTTATTTTACAGGCTGCCTTTGCACTAGAGCTTTCTGTGCTGTCATTTCCCCATATGACCCAATTTAAATTCTGGTTAACTTTCAACCTCATTAGAAGATCTGCTCCATCAATACCACCCTTTCCATCTCTTGTATCGACACAATTAACATCGACCCGACACAGCCAATCTCTCCAGTACTGTATTTTCACTAGATCTTCTTTTTCTCCAATTTAAATGAGTATCATTTCTACCACAAGAGCTTTCCAATAAACTAAATAGTGTTCACTAGGTGACTGTGCTGAGTGATGTTTCAGGTAAAATGGCAAAACTTTATGCTTGTCAACAACACAACACAGTTATCATTACTTAAATGTGCTACATGACACGCAGTGGGGGGATAACTTTCAGCTTCCCCGCATTTAGAAATCCCATTCTTTAAATACTCTGTTCTAAAACACATTTAGGTACTGTTCTTTAAAAGTAGTTTATATTCATTGAAGAAAAAAATCCTCATAGTGCCTCAGCATAATTTATTTTTATAAAATGAAGAATTTAATTACTGCTTCAGCATAACGTATTTACTTGCTGTCAGTTGTGAACTGAGAAATGTCTTGGATGCTACCTCAATTAAGCTATATATAAATAAACCTTCAAAGAGGTTGAAGAGAAGAGGATTTCTAGGAATGCAAATAACATCCTTTATAAGCTGAAACAGAAAACCTTCAAAAAGCTGTTACAAAGCTTCTGTTGGGCACAGAGAAAATTATTTCATTCTAAAGGGTTTACAACTCATGACCAAAGAAAATACTACAGCAAATTTAAAACTTGTAAGATTTTATATCTGCTTTCTCTGCACAAGTGATGCATTCTTAAGCTGCCAGGATATTGGTCACCCATGGAACTGCTAGCTTAGATGGCCATCTATATTACACAAATCAGAAATTGTAAGGATCAGATAAATAATCATAGAATCACAGAATGGTTTGGGCTGGAAGGGACCATAAAGCTCCCTCATGCGGGCAGGGACACCTTCCACTAAACCAGGTTACTGCAAGCCCCGTCCAACCTGGCCTTGAACACTGCCAGGGACAGGGCAGCCACAGCTTCTCTGGGCAACCTGTGCCAGCTGCTGTTGGAACCTGCCCCATTATTTGCTTTAAATTTCATGTTTCTGAAAGATGACAGGTTGGTGGCACAATAAAACCAAGTCACAGCCTCTTGCCTGCAAAGCAGCAGTAGCACAAACAACTCACCAAAGTGCTGGAGCCCTGACTATGGGGGCACTACCTAGGGAGGGGAAGATAGAAATGTTTATATCGTAATTAGCCTTTCTGAGATGAACAACAATGGCTCAACAAAAGCTCAGGTAGTGTCCACGTGAGTAAATTTTTTTTTAATGGGTCTCTACTCCTCAGGAAATAATTTCCCTGAGATGCAATTCACTTAGGCCAAATGGTCCAACAATTAAGTTCTGGCTGGAGTGCAAATAACTGCCTCACAAGACCCATTCCTTTAGCCAGCAGGTCTCTGGGACAGAAAGCATTGTCTATACTCATGGATCTACAATTCTTTTAAGTAAAGAACATCAAATATTTATAGGCCTTTAGCCTAACAAATGTCACAGTGCTCTTTTACAGATCATTACTCTCACAGGTATGAAGGCAAATGGTAGATAACTTTCTAAGAGAACATACATGAGACAAACTGAACCAGTTTCTATTGAGATCACTCTTATGCCTAAATTGATACCCAATTTTTACTGAAATGGCATTCAATTGCTTAAATTGTAAGTATACTTATAATACAGACACTGGATAGTGCCACTAGAACTTAAATTCTCTTCATGAGCAGGCAGCATCATTAAACTATTTAGCTTCCTTTCTTCCTTACCTGTGCTCTCTTTTGGTTTATATGTGCTTTTAAATTAAAAGCATCAATAGCTGCTATGTAAGGAGAGAAGAAATCTGTCCCTTATTTCTTCTAATTCATTTAGGTTGAGGGACCATTCTGTTTGGTATGCTCCTTTTTCCCTAAGATCCTTCTACGTACTGATGCTGTCAGAGGGGTTTGGCTGCATGCAGCTGGCTTCTGCATCTCCACTGTTTCAGGCTGTCAACCATCTTCCAGTTTTAGATATCAAAACTTACATATTCTACTTGAATAAAAAAACTCAAGGATTTTATCCCTTTTGCCATATATTTGCCTTTTAAATATTTAATCAACCTAGGTATAAATTGTACACACAGATATGCTCATTTATGCATTCTCCTCACAAATGACTGCCTCTTGCCTTTGCCACCAGCATATGTGCACCCAGGTATAAACCCAGCACTGACAGAATATGTAATGCAGTATGAAATTAACTCAGTTGTGAAACTTTTAGCCACATGATTGTTCCAAGCAGGGCAATCAGTTTCAAACCTCACATTAAACTGGAGGACACCGAGATTAAGTGGATGAAAAAACCTTGCTGATGAGAACTACTCCAAAAGTATGCAGTAAGCAAAGTCATAGACCCTGAAATTGGAATAGAAGGAGGCTTGACTGTGACTAAACCCATACCTTAGATCTTTAGCAGAACATGGTTGCTAAGAATTGTTTTCTTATATCAGTAAGTTTATAAATTATGCTTAAAAATTATCGCTAATCATCATATACTTCTTACAGGAGTATGAATTTAGATAAATATATGAAGTACTTTCTAATTTAGACTGGTAGTATTCTAATTACAATTAGTTTCAGCTTCTGTATGCCGGATATAGCAAATTATAGCTGGATTTTGGTCTCCTATCGCTGCAAAGACAACTTCTGAAATCAGATTTTTGTGTGAGTGATACTGAGATTCCTCCAGACATATAAATGAACCAATACATCAAGGAAATTAATGTAATCTCTTCTGTAAGCTCTGAGGCAAAGTTTTAAAAACAAAAAAGAAATGTCAAATGCTTGGGAATACTCAGGGTCCTTCAAATAGCTCAATCCTGAAAAGGTGCTAAACACTTCCAAGAAAAACATTAAGTATCCAGCATTCCTAATGATTTCAAGATATCTGGGGGGCACACCACTGTACAGAACTTGAGCATCTATTACTCAGATTATTGAAACACAGTTTCCATTGCTGAAGAGCTGAAAGAAATATTGTAACTCATCACAACTAAAACATTATGAATAAAATCAAATTAAATCCACCCCTAAAGAGGGAGCTCTTGACTTAAAACTTGCTTTAACCCATTATTTAACCAGACCACAGTGAGCAGCTCATGTTGCAAGACATACCCGAGAGGTCTTCGAGAGCAGGCTGTCCAGTTTTGACATAAAGAGCAGAATCGATGGCGACCCCTCCTGTGCTGGCCTCGGCTGTTACGTTCCCTTCATTGTCTGTCTGCGATCTGGAAGGCAAAACAAGAGATGTGCAGTCACCCTCCATCAAAAGTATCTCAAGTATAACAAGCAGGCAATTGCACCTGCCATCAGGCACTCTGCCCCTCTCTCCAGAATAGACCAGCAGACTGATTTTCCATAATTCATTAGTCCCATGTTGAATTACATCCTAGAAATGGAAACAAGCACTCAGCTGTGAAATAAAAAATTCAAAGTCAGTAATAGGCTTCACAGCTTGTCAGACAGGGCTAAAGACAACTGGATTTCCATCTACATTTTAATTCTCAGTAACATCAGTTGTGGCTAATCTGAGCTTGCACTGCATGAATATAAAGTGATTGGTGGGTGATGGCATGTTACCTGCCTGCTGGTTTCCCTTCAATAGCTAGCAATGTCACTTATTTGTATTTTAAAAGAAATAACTGGGTAAAACCAACTTCAAACTAATATTTCTTATCTGACATCACGGCTGTCAGTTAATGAAAGGTGATGTTTTAAGACCTTATTGTCAGATTCGAGTAATACATCTTGATTCCTTTCTTTTTACTAGTTGCACTCTGTTTTGCTCCTAGAGCCACATAAACAAGCGGCTGGAAGTTCTCCTGTCCAAAAGTTGAGTGCTGTACAAAAGTGAAGACAAAGCAGGGAATTACTATTGCAGTATTCTTCATTTCAGTTGATGCTATAGGAAATGTAGAACAATTTCTCATATCTTTTATTCAACAAAAACAGATCTATACTCAAACTAAGATGAACACCAAGTAAAATGCATTTTTTTGTTGTTTTGTCAGGACATTATAGTGATAAACGTCACAACCCAAAGTACCACGAACACATTTGTGGAGGATATGAGGGATAAACAATACAGCAATCAATTTGCAATCACAATTTTCTGTTTAATTATGGATTAAAATAGTACCACTGTACTGGTGATTATTAACTCGAAACAAATATCAAAAATTACCAGTATTAGATCCCATCTTCAGACCAAAATGTAACAATTATGCTGATGTATGTTGCAAGAGCAAGAGAAATCAAGAGCATAGAATCTCAGAATGGTTTGGGCTGGAAGGGACCTTAAGGATCATCCAGTTCCAACCCCTTGGCACAGGCAGGGACACCTTCCACTAGACCAGGTTGCTCCAAGCCCTGTCCAACCTGGCCTTCAACACTGCCAGGGATGAGGCAGCCACATGTACTATTAATACAAGTTTTAGTCAGATGACTTTTTCCCAACTGGTTCTTTTTCATGTGTCAACCAACTGGCATTTTCTTCTATACAGGGGTAACACTCAAGGGGTCAGAAGAATCAAGAGTCTCTTCCCATTCTGCATTTCTATATAGGTAAGAGGAGTACCAGCTCAAGAAGGTGTTAGCATTCTCATCTTAACTGTTAGTAGGATTGGATACAACAGTTATTTACCCTCCTACCTGTCACAACTTCTTACACATCTTAGTCTGATGGCCTTTGCCAATGGTTTGTGTGTAAATCATAGAACAGTTTGGGTTAGAAGGAACTTTAAAGATCATCACGGTCCAACAACGTATATAAATTGTCAACTCTTAAAGCAAGAAACTTTTACAGAACTTGGCATGCCAGAGAGGCATTCTTCATCAGGGACTGTAGCCATATAAGGGGTGATGGGTTCAAATTTAAACAGAAGTTCAGGTTAGACATAAGGAAGAATTTCTTCACTGTGAAGGTGGTACATGCCTCATCCCTGGCAGTGTTCAAGGCCAGACTGGACAGAGCATTGGGTGTCATGTTCCAGTGTGAGGCATCCCTGCCCAGGGCAGTGGGTTGGAACTAGATGATCTTAAGGTCCTTTCCAACCCAAACCATTCTATGATTCTATGACTCATCTTGCTGTCTCAGCACCCCGATGAAAAGAATGTCCAAAATCAATCTCCCTATCCAAGCATCATGTTCAAAACAGGCCACTGGAGAAGTTCACCGTACCTGTACATGAAGGGAGCTACCGTAGCAGTGTTTGGGTGGCTGTATTGCTGTTGGGGATGAGGTAGCTGAACACTCACAGTATTGCTCCCTGTGGTGTGCGTCATCGCAGCAGCGCCATTCACAGCTTGGCTGCTGCTGTTGAGGCCTCCAATGCCTTTTCCTTCGGAAGAGGCGAGGCTGGATGAGGAGCTGGAATGCCTGCTGTCCAGCTGAGATTTCTGATGAGAGAGGCCCGAGCTGGCTTTCCCGCTGCGGCTTCTCTCACTTTCCTTTGTAGGAGCGGGGGCACTTGAGGATTTCCCTGTGGTGGTTTTCATTCCTGGTTTTGGTATTCCACTGTGAGAAGGGGCAGAGGCCTCCTTCTTGGCACTATTCAGCTTTCCTCCTTTAGGGATAAAGCTTGCAATCTTGGAGGACTTTTTTGGCATCTCTGTTGTCGCTAATGCTGTCTGTTCTTCTTTTGGTTCCTCTTTCAGGTCCAGCTTCTCAGTGATAGATGTTCTCTTTGCAACATCTTTACTTTTATCCTTTTCCTTCTCTTTCTGCTTCTCTTTATCCTTCTCATTACCCTTTGGAGAGCTTTTCTTATTAGTTAGTGCCCTGCTAAAAGTCCTTTGTGCAATTCCCTTGAGTGCAATTTTGGGACTACTGGACACAGATCCCGGGTTGTTCCCATTCTGATTTGCAGCATCTATTTCTTCATTCTCTTCAAAGCTAAGAAGTGTCTCCAGCCTTTCACAGCTGTTGTTCTGAGACCCTGGACACTCAAACGTTGTCCCTCCTGCTTTGGAGCCTCCTTTGCTATTGAAGAGTTTTAATTTTTCAAGCATAGATTTCTGACCGTTAGGAGTTGTTTTGGCAATTTCCAAGGTTGGCTTTGGAGGCTCCGGGGTGGGCTGCTTTACAGATAACATGGAAGACGTAGCTGTGTGCTTAGCACTGAGGGACTTGCTGCGCCAAGGTTTAATAGCAGAGCTGGGCTGAGGGATGGCTGAGTTATTGCAACTAACAGTACTGCTGCAGCTTTGAACTGAGGATGAGACATTTTCATTCATTCCTGTGGGCTGGGAAGCCGGACTGTCTGCAGGCTCTGGAAAAACGACAGAAAACAACCCAAAAAAACAAAACAGTAGTACCTGATATTGTAGCCAGCCTGAGATTACTTCTGTATTGAAACAGTAGGAACTTTACACTATTAACATTAAAAATATAGACACGTATTAGTATATTCAACATCAGTATCACTTAAAGTAAAAGCTTTCTTTTCCTACCCAGCAAAACAGCAATGAGCTCCTACTATATAATTTACATTTACTTGCTGTTTCAAGGAAAAAATAAAAAGAATATCCTCCAATTCAAACCAAAACGTGTTCTGCAATGTGTTCTCCTTTATTAAGTTCATAATACTTTTTTATTAGCAAAAACACAGCACTATTTTGTAAGTAAGGGTTCCCGCTGCTTTTGGCAACATACTTGCTGGCCAAGTTTGATTCTTAGAAAAACCTCAGGCATATAAAAAGAAATGCAGAAGTAAGGAAAAAAATTATAACTGAAGTCCTTTCAGTTACAGGGGAGGGGGGGGGGATGAGAACTTCATATGCAAAAGGTAGAAGAAAGCTCCATGTACAGAAAGAAAACCAATTCTGTCCTTATGCAATGAACCTAAATTAAGTATTAGTACATAATCCAGCTGTAAGAGAAACTAGTGGAAGTCATTTACAGCCCTCCCTCCCTCAAGAAAGCAATTCTTTTATTCATTTAGTTCCTAGTTCCTTTTAATGTTATTGGTTCTCATTAAGAAATTAGTTAGGAGCTTAAAGAGAGCTTGAAAAATCACACTCACCTACCAATGGCCACTTCTCCTCTGAAGTTTCTCTTTGCAGAATTTCCTTTCTGGAGACGTTACTCTCTCAATTATCACAAATGTGTTTTCTGTTAAACTGCTCATGTTTCCAATTAACTTTTGCCATCTATGTCTGTTTGCCTGCCCAGCAGCCTGCTGGGGATTAACGGCTCTTACCTATATTACCCTGCCTTCCAGCAATAAAGTAAACTGTGTATAGAGCTGCATTTTCTTAATTTAAAAATCAACAGCGGTTGGGAGCGTGTTTTTTTGGCAGCAGGAGCAGCCCTGCGAATCCATCCCTGTAATCACAAGTTGCTGCAACCACACAGGGGCTGGTTTACTTCACTTTCAGCTGCTCAGTGAAGATACGGCTCTGTTAACCTCCCTTCTCTGATCCAAACCAGATCTACTAAAGATTTAAAGCACATACATCTTCCTGACTTAGTGCAGAATCAGGTTTCTAAGAGTATCAGAGACTCCTTAATAAGAAACTCAGTCATTTCACATCATTACAGACAAAGCGGGATAGCAGGAATTAATGACACTTTAAAAAACATTACTGAAGTCAGAAGATTTTTCTGGACTCTGTTATTAACCAATAGCGATTATACAGGCTGGTTTTGCTAGTCCTTTTCCTATGGCAAACTACCCACACGGAGCTGGACGGAAGCAAGAGCTGAATTACAGACACAGAAAGGAATAGTACTTCTTTTAAGCTAGTGCCAATCTGCTGATTTCCAAGGCATTACTCCTGCTTTACTCTAGTCCAGAGGGAAAACCGAGCCACCAAATGTCCCAAACAGCAATACCACCTGGTCCTCTGGTTGCTCCGTTCAAGCCTGCTCAACACCAGATGGGTTAAACAGGCATGAAGAAGTGATAGCGTAGGAGTTGCAGTGACCCCCAGTGCAAGGGGAAGCAGCAACCCACCATCCCAGCATCCTACCCACAGACAGGAAAGAGGAAGGAAGGTCATAACTACATCAGAAGCTGCTGGAAATGTTACCCCTCTGCTTTCAACAGCTGCGCACCATTGCTGTTCCCTTCACACCTCTTGCTGTATGCTGCTGCTTTGTTATTATTTTGACTTCCTTAAATCCTCCTACCCATCAAAATCTACTTCCCATTGCAACACCACACCATGCTTCTTCTGTAAACCCAGAACAAGCAAGCCTTTGTTTCAGCCTGCCTTCCAGAGAAGATGCCCAGCACTGTAATGAGAGTGTCACAAAAATCCCAATTGTGCATCATGTACAATTAATTTGTATAGCTTCTTTTAAAGAAATAATAACTGCCCATCTCAATAATGAGATACTTCTACAGAAACCAGAGACTCATGGTACTTTTGACACTAAGTTCCTAATCCAAATGCCCTTTGGCCTAATCATGCTAAATAAATCTTGATACAAAGTGTATCCATGCCCATAAATCATCAGAGCTGCCAGCGCTTCATTCATGCCTAGGATGAATTTAGAACCGGTTCCAAGAGACAAACCTAATGCACTCATCAATATGGGGAGGGAACCCTTTGCTTTCTAGGAAAAACTGATTTGCAGGGAGTAAAGGGACTGGGACAATGCAGGGTGACAAACTGGAAGCTACTAGTACTAAAGGATGCAACTATAAAATAGAAGAGCTGTTTGCACACTTGGTTAGTACAACGTATGCAGCAACACAAACCCAGCTCAGGATGAAGCAGCGTTCAGTCTGAGCATACAGCCAACTCAACAGTCTTGGAAAAAAATTTGAGTTCTTCCCAGACAGGTTCTTAGCAAGAGTTTGGAAAAAAATAAAACACAGGCAACGTGTTATTGGTATGGACCAAGCCATCCTGCATTCACCAGAGCTCAGAGCCCACGTAGAGTCCTTGTATGAGCTGAGACCTGCAGGCTGAGGCACACACCTGAGATAAGAGTTACCCGAGTACCAGGTTGTGGTCTGTAACCCAGCTATCATGTCTGACTCCATCTCGAACAATGAACTTGCCGTTAACATTGCACATCTGCTGTAGGAGCAGAAACCAGAGGCAGCCCACATCAAAACAAGATTCCTACCAGCTCTGCAATGTTTTCCTGAAAGTCAGTGGCAGGTGTTGGTTCATTCGGGGCATCAACTTCATCCTAAGAGCCCTGGTGAGTGCTCCAGTTCACAGTCCTTTTGGGGAAAAGCTTTGCTTGGATCAAGTGAAACAGTTTGTTTTCCAAATCTAAAAGAATTGCTCAAAATTTATTTCCCAGAGAAATTGAGAACTTTTTAATTTCTTCTTTCTTTGAACATTTTCAGTTTGTTGGTTTTGGTTCTGTTTGGTTACTACATGGAACACACTTGTTTCAGGTTGTGTTTTTCAAACACAGCATTTGCTTTGTGCCCAACTCTCCCACATACACCCTGTTTGGAACTTAACCATGCTTCCCTTGCCAGTGGCACAGGATGAGGACAATGCAACTCCATTTACAGTTGCTCCTTATTTACAGACATGTCAGAGAAATCAGAATTAGGAAAACAACAATATAAGCATACCATTAAAAGAAAAGAATACGTTGCAACATTAATGTAGCTTTCAGAGTCTCTACCACGTGTTATCCAGGAGGCGAATTCTGTAAACGCTGGATGCTACACATCCAAAATGAATGGAAAAATATTTACAAACTCTTAAATACACGTTAAGCATCTACACTTTGGAAAATGAAAGAAGATATTTTCTTACACAAGCACAGTGGATTTTGATTCATACTTGGGTCAAATACACTGAAACTGGAAATTCAAAGTCCTCAGATTTTTGTTACATGGCACCATGCAAAGTTAATGCAAGAAATAAAAGGTTTACTGTAAAACATGCTCAGGAAAAACAGCCTCAGCTTAAGAAAACCTGGGTCTGTAAGATTTTCCGTCCTTTTATTACAAACAAGGCTGCTGGCTCTTTTAGTCTTCAGACAAAACTTGGTAAATGAAGCAAGTTCTGCTGCCAGAATGTAGATTCAATTGCGAGGTTTACTAATGAAGCAGTAACATTAATACGCGAACAACACATCAGCATGCAAAGGGGAAAGTTTTATTTAGCATAGCATAGGCCCTTCTTTCATGAAAAGGAGGGCAGGTTTCATGCATCCGATTAATAAGCTTATTATTTCCCATGTGTTCCTTTGTGAGGGAGATATTTTCTTTCTTCAGTAATCTGCATTAACTAAAACTGACTATAAATGTTTTCAAACCCAAGCTACAGCCTACAATAAATAACAATCACTTCCCTCTTCTCAAAGTCAATTCTTGGCCTAAAATCTATTTTGTTCCTAGCATTCCTGTTAAAAAAGATGTTGGTGGTCTAGTTCTGATGCCAATGCACACTGTAGCATGGGTAAATCTGATTTCAGCTGCTCCTGCAAAGTCTTCACTGCATCTGCAAACCTACCCATTTATAATGAAAAAAACAAAAAAAGAAAAGGAGTCTGAAAGCTTATGATTTAATTCTTCCACTGAACTCTTCAAGAGCTTACATTATAAGGTCAGGAGAAAATGTATGCAATTTCCCATCATTTGTCATGTTGCTCTAAGCAAGTTGACTTTGATTTGCTGTAACTGAAAATTTTGAAACCCAACCATTGTAAGCAGGAAAGGCAATGCAAAGAAAGGACGTTCTCATAGTTACTCCTTCTTAAGAGGGTCAAGAACTTAACAGCATTTTTATTCATTTCAAAATGAACAAGCTGGCATTTTTTATTTATTTATTTTATGGAAAAATAAAGAGTTCTCATGAAGAGAAGTATCTTTTAATCCAATCCATAGATGAGATAACAGTGTTAAAAGCAAATCCACCACCAAACTCTAATTTAGGAAGCAAAAGCAGATCTCCTCCACGACATAACAGTTTCAGAATTGCAGAAACCACTGTGGCAGTTTCAGCATCTTCCATCGAGATGAATAAGTGGTGAGCGTTGACCCTTCCCATCCACCCACCAGAAGGCTCCTTTGAAACACTACAAATAATGAGTCCTATGGAGAAAAGCTTTTTAGCTGAGTTGTTCTCCTCTTCAGTAATGATCTGTCATGCTCAGCAAAACCCTGAAGTATAGAAATAACGGCATTTCTGCCAGGAGCCAACTATAAAGATCACAATCTTTCCATAATCCAAATCAGAAGCAGGTAGAGCAGAACATTCCCAACAAGAGCAACCTGGCATGCAGCCCTTCCTCAAAATAAGCACAACTCTTTGGACCCATTGACATTTCTGTTTCAATTGTAAAGCTGCTGACCCAGGAGAACTACAGGCAAGCGGAAGGGACTGGCTATGGCTCAGGGTGGGCAAGAGGCATGGCCTCCACCCGCACGAGGACTGAAGCTTTGTTTTGTCTCTTCTACTCCCGCCCATGACAAAAAGCAATAAAACTTTTTTTAAGCAGAGACTGACAGATAGGGAAATTCTGCATAACCTGAGAAAAGCCCAGATAGGAAACATTTTGCTTTGCTGAGCAGAGTTGGTTCCTTTGACTTCTGTCCACTGCCTTTCCCTTTAGGGGTGATTTAATTTATAGTAACACAGGACAAAAATTACCTTTATTCCTTGGTATTTTTCTTTCCTTCTATCGTATCTATTTCTTCAATCCCAGTGCTGTAAAGCCTGTAGCTTCAATAGAAGTTCCATGTATTCACAGAAATGGTTTGTCCCTCTGAAAACCCGCACCAAAGCCCATGGATGTGGCAGGAACTCAACTACATCTCTGTAAAGTCACCTGAAGTTCACACGGATCTCCAAGCATATGAAACAACAGTTGTGCTGTTGCTTGGTTTTACATTGCCAAGGCTCAGTGTTTTTGCTGAGGTGAAGGGAAAGAAAACTGGAGCACAGGCAATCCACTTCTCGTTGTCTTGACATAACCGACTAAGACACTTGAATTCCTTGTTGTTTTTGCTTAGTTACTGTAAAATTCAAAATGCTGTCCCCATGATTGCCTGAGAAAGAGGTTGGAGGTACCTCTATCTACCACATGGCAGTAAGATGACCATAAAGATAATGAAACAAAGTTTACTGTGCTGTTCAAAGCAAGTTGCACTCTCCATTTAAATACTAGACAAATATCATTCTTTTTCATTACTGTTTTCTTCTGATTGTTTTTACAATCAGATCCCCCAGGATTTCTCGTAACAGAGTTATTCAAAAGCATTAATGAATTCCAGGCAGGGAGCTGTTACAGAGCCTTTCATTAGACTTTCTACATAGCTGAAGTGGGCAATATGTACACTTAGCAGCCTTGATCTGACACATCTCTCCTATGGGTAGGTTAAAATGAAACAGGTCATATACACATTATATGAGACTTGTACTTAGTAAATTCTGTCCATTGGCCTATTTTGACTACTAGTATTGGCTCCACTGAGGGCTTGGAATTACCATAGAGGCAGAAATGCAGGCAGATTTTTAACAGAGAAGGGACAGGAGAAACTATCCAAGAAAACACCCACTGAGCAGTCAATATGACAAAGCTAAACTACGTTTTAACTCAGAAATGTCTTTCTCTGCTCCATGAGAAGTGACACAGCTGCCCAGCTGTACACAGTAAAGTGGTGAGTGCCAGTGCACACTCAAACATGGATATTCTGTGTTTAAACAGAGGAGTCAAGCCAAACTGTACAAAATTACCAATACATTACCATCACTTATTTGTGAACATAAATAAATAGGCAGAAATCTACTATATCTTTATGTCAAAACCAGCTGACAGACACATACTTCTATTCATACTAGGGTCTTCTTCATTTCTTTTCTCTGGTCAATGAAGCCACAGTCTGTAGTAACAGATCTTTCAAACAAGGCCAACATGCAGGTGAGAATCTACTATTCATGACAGTAACAAGGGGTTGGGCCATGCCTTTGTGTTCATAAGCCACTTCAGAGGTGGTGGCCATCCTCTGGCACCAGTCATCCAGTCTTTAGGTATATCTGGTTATGGATGAGGAACAGGCGAAAGTCTCAGGAGAGAAGCCACAAATGCAAGGACTGGATGGGACTTTGAGCAACCTCGTCTAGTGGAGGGTGGGAGGTTGATATTAGATGAGTTTTAAGGTCGCTTCCAACCCAAACCATTTTATAACTCTAAGAGACCAGAGAGGCTGGACAATGCTGCTATATAAGGAGAGGAGGCTTCTACAGATGTGGTAGAAACATGCTGGTGCTTCCAGAAGCCTGGGACATAGCACCACTGCTATTTGCTTTCCTATGATTTAACTGTGAATTTTCTTTTCCATGGCTGTTCTTCTGGCACAATTCACCCAGCAATAAATTTAGAAGAACTTGTAAATAGTTATTTTAAGAGGAAACATCTAGGAACTGTAAAGGCCATGAAATGTTGGGCCAGCTCTTCAGCTGGTCTAAATTAACGTAGTTCCACTGTCTCCGATGCCATTATGCAGATGTACGCTGGGCAAGAAGCTGCTTCTCAACGTTACATTTTACTTCAAAGCTCAAATTTTTATCCTCATGAACTGTACAGTTACAAACATGTCACTGGCTACTGGTTGGGTTTTTTTCAGTTTGTGGGGCTTGATGGGTTTTGTTTTGATTTTTTAAACTTTATTTAAACACTTTTTTTTTGCCTCATTTTAGGTATTCTTAAAGCTTATACCAACTATGGCAAAGTTCTGTGGTCTTGTAAAGCCCCACTTCAGCCACGATTAAGCCTTCAGCCAGCAATTGTTTAGTCAAAATAGGACATATTTCTGGATGCCAAATTCAGCCAGTTGAACAGTTGTAAAATTAAGCACGAATACTGTACACTCATATCTTGTCCTATAAATGTGCCATACTGCCTGTTATATTCTAGCAGTCTTTAAGCTGTTTTATGGGCACACATCCAACAGAAATATGTCACTAAATATTCACTAAGATGAGCCAATTGTGGAAAAAAAAATATTTGATTAGAAAAGTGAAAGGGTGCAAGTATTATCCCAGGAGATACACACATATATGTATCTCAATTGCCCAAAGATGAGTATTTTATTTGGCACTAATGACTCTCGTGAGGGTCACTTTCTGACCTAAGCCAGTAACTTACGTTTGGGAAATACAGAGGCATTAAAACATCTCATAAATTGGAGAAACGGACTAAGCCAGTATGATTACATTCATGGAAGCAGACTGAGAAGTTCTGTGTTTAGAAAGAAGAAATGGAATGCCTAAATAGAAAAAGTCAAACCATCAGCTAGGCAACTGTACTGCAGAAAAGAAATAGGAACTACTCTATCCCAGAGCTGCACACCTCTATAATGTGACACTAAGGAAAAACAAATGTCATTCAGGAATGCATTATGAGTATCAGATAGAGAATCATAGACTGTAAGTCAGAGAATGTAATTATTCCATCCAACTCAACACCAGAGTAAGGCATTGGGTAGAGCACTCTGTCCAGCTCAAGAACCCATCTAAAAGTGACTGACAGACTGGAAAGAGGCCAGTAGAGATCATCAAGACATACAGGAGATTCATCACAAGGAACCTACAAGAAGAAGGTTGAAATAGTGGAGACTGTTTAGTCTAGAAGAGAGAAGGTGGAGGGGAGACACTGTAAGCCTTCAGACCCATGAAGACTTATAAAACAGGACAGAGATGAAGGAATAGCAACAATGTGCTAAAATTTTAGCAAAGCAGAACCCTGGTGTTCTATTAAGATCAAATGGAAAATGCAAGGGATACACTTAAGGAGACTGTCAAGTCTCTGCCATGAGACATTTCAGAACAGGCTAGCAAACACCTCTCAGGTACCGGTAAAGTTGATTTTCCTCCAGAGCTGGAGCACAGGCTCCCCTGATTATTTACAGATGCAATTCTATAAATATATGGTGTATGCTGCAAACTTATCATAATTTTAAACACAGTTATTTAAACAGACTTAAACCCAGAAGGTATAGCTACGCTGCAAAGTTATGACTCAAGCTTATGTAAGAATATTAAAAAGGGACAAAACAAAACCTTTCAAGATTCACCCAGGAAGAAAATACAAAAAAAAACCCATGAGCTTTCCTGGGGTATCTTTCAGATTATCTCAAACTCCTTCCTTTTTCTCTTTTATTTTTTTGTCTTGCCACAATCAGTTCATGATCACTTTACAATATCAAAGGCAAAATAATACTGAACATGTGGTAAATACCTTCAATGCATGATACAGTTCAAAAACTGGGTAACGTTATACCAGCATCTGCTTTTTGGCAGTGCACAAAGAATGACAGAAAATACCAATTACTCTGGCTATGGATTTGTTGCAACAAATTAAGTAAATTTATGTTATCATCAGAGTGATTTACAGCAAAGCCCCTCAGGCAGTATGAACAGTATCTCTTGACTGCCAGCACAGATGCAGCATTCTAAACGCTAAGCAGAATATGCTATTTGCTTCAGACCTGACCTACACCAAACACTTGCACATTTTTAAAGGGTGGAATGACTTAAATTTATTAAATTCTCGTACTCTTGCTGTGTTTAGTCAATCACATATATTCCCCAGTGAAAATCTGAAAGTATGGGTAAACTGGTTTCAAACTTCACAGACTTACACCTCTTTATAAAATCTTTTCCACTTTTCCAGTCCTTTTAATCTTAGTCACCTTTGCACCATTGATAAAATTCACACTTCGTAAGAATAACTCGATTTTCTAAAGAAAGGGAAACCTAAAAAGAAAACTAATAACATGGCAGATGTATGTCCTGTCCTTAAACCAGGACAATACACAACAGGAGTGAAAGCAACTACTCTGGAAGTCAAGCAAGGGAACAAATGATTTTTTTCCTAAATCTACATAGACACCGTTTTCAGTCATAAAGAAAGTTATAACTGCCAAAATAAATTAAAAAATAATAATTAAAAAAAGCAAATTCTTAACTTACTGTTATCTGCCAATGAGCCAGCTGTTTTATTCTATATCATTTCCCAGCTTTTTGACACTCATACACTGTTCACTGACAAGGAGAGGCATCTTGCCATCCCAGGAACTCTGCTTATTTTTCCTCTTCTCTAATGAAATGTTAAGCCTTTCTACTGTTCCTGATTTCAAAAGCCTTCCTCAATCCACCTGTCCCCCATCCTCCCTCAGCAGCCTGGCAGAGCTGGCCTCAGCACTAATCCTTGGGCACATTTAAAACCAATTTCAATGATGACCTGGAAGTATACACCAAAAGGGT
This sequence comes from Pezoporus wallicus, assembly GCF_028554395.1. Lineage (NCBI taxonomy): Eukaryota > Metazoa > Chordata > Aves > Psittaciformes > Psittacidae > Pezoporus > Pezoporus wallicus. The sequence continues at coordinate 2,774,976 of NW_026639377.1, forward strand.
CAATGCCTTTTCAATACAGAATCATAGAATCACAGAGTGGTTTGGGTTGGAAGGGACCTTAAAGCTCATCCAGGTCCAAGCCCTTGCCACAGGAGGGACACTTTCCACTAGACCAGGTTGCTCCAAGCCCCATCCAACCTGGCCTTGAACACTGCCAGGGATGGGGCAGCCACAGCTTCTCTGGGCAACCTGTGCCAGCGCCTCAGCACCCTCACAGAGAACTTCTTCCTTTTATCTAACTTGAATCTCACCTGTTTAAGTTTGAGCTCATTACCCATTTATCAAATTTATATAAACTTTACTATATCGGTCCTCAGTTGGAAGGTCATTGGTCAAGACACCAGGCTTAATATTTCACATATCTGACTTATCTAGCAACAGGTCTGCATGCCACCAGATGTTGCAGTGACCTACTCAATGAGGAGCACCGAAATTAACTTTCTGGATTTGTGTGAATTTTCTTTTCTGGAAGATATCACCTCAGCACTTCAGGACTATTCAGTCTTTGATCAGTAAAAGATGTCACTCAAATTGCTGAGACTTGTTATAACAACTGTTACATATATATATACATACATACATATATAATACATATTATAGTAACTGTTATAATATTGTTTAGTCTTGAGAAGAGAAGGCTCAGGGGGACCTTATCACTCTCTACAACTACATCAGGGCAGGATGAAGCCAGAAGGTGGCTGCTCTCTGCTCCCAAGTAACAAATGATAGGACAATAGGAAACGTCCTCAAGCTGCACCAGGGGTGGTTTAGACTGGATATTAGGAGCAATTTCTTTCCCAAAGGGTGTCAGGCATTGGAACAGGCTGCCCAGGGTGGTGGTGGAATCATTGTCACTGGAAGTGTTCACAAACCATGTACACGAGGTCCTCAGCGCCATGGTTTAGTGGTGGCCTTAGCAGTGCTGGGGAACGGTTGGACTTGGTGATCTCAAAGGTCTTTTCCAACCTGGTTGAATCTATGATTCTATGTTGTTACATTGCTGGTAGCTTCTATTAGTTGCCAACACTACAATGATTTCCTAAACAAATCAAGAGTACATTGCAAGTGGTTTTCAGATTCGTTTAATGAAAGAGTCCCCACTGGGCTCTCCAAAAAGCATCCCTTGGTCACTTCAAGATAGTTTTGAACATGAGAGGAACTGACCACAGACAGTAATGAACCTTGAAATCTGGAGTTACTCAGTACAATGCCAATGAAAGAACTTTTCTCAATGCTTAAACCTCAAGAAGTTGACCAGCACAGACTGTAGGAAACCTGCAAGGCCAAATCTACACAGAGGTCCTGCTTTAACTCCTTCTTCAGCCAAGCAATCCTGCCTAATAACTCCCCTAGCCTGATTACTAAAATGGACAAAACCACATAGGACAACTGCTGGTTTAGGCACAAAGAGATTGATTTGCCAACACTGGAGTTTTATTATTGTCTCCCACAGTGGAATGAAAATGTTACAAGGTGGTTATGGGCTGTAGATACAAATTAAGCTGCTATGAATTGTTACAATAAAATCTGTTCATTTAAACCTTTTGCCAGCCCTAAACCAAGCTGCATCAATGCCACAGGAATTTAACCCAATTTCTCAGCTCCCCTGCCGCAGCTCTCATGATCACTATCGCAGCCAGAGAACATCTTTTGCTTTCGCATCCAGGCTTCTATGCTGGATGCTACTATAAATGGGTAAAAGAATTAAAATGCTCACCTCTAGCAGGAATTTCTATCATGCTTTATAAGCCTCAGTGCTCTTTTTCACCAATTCTTTTAAAAAAAGTTCTTACACTATTATTTGGCACAAAGGCAAAAGCCTGGGTTTTGTCTCTGTTGACTATTATTAATTTATTTGGAATGGAAAAACTGCATGAGGTTAAACAGAACATAAGGGTTCCAGTGAGGAAGCTTGTGCAACATCACTTTACCATCCAAACAGTACAGGAGCCAAACCAAGTCATTCAGAACATGAAATATTTCATCCGATTTTATGTGCAGCTACAGAAGAGGGCTTTGCTCTGCATTTCTGCATGCGTTTAAATGAAAGATTTTTCATTCAAGAAAACTACTAGGATCATCTGAGTTGATCTTGAAGATAACGAATATGGTTCAAAGAGTTTCACTCAGCAATTTCTGAGCCAAAACTGTAACCCTCATCTGAACATCAGCCCAGGGCAAATATTAAATTATGACTCATTATGTCAGATTTAATCTCTTTCAATGGGTAATGAGCCTCATTCTTAAAATTTCTATCCAGTTTGTGGTCTGAATTGGGCTAATTTCAAATTCCAAACAAACTCAATACTCGTATGTTATCAAGTGAGGTAATAAAGAATCCGTATTGCTAGAAAAGTCACTACCTATAGGTATTTTGTAGATACCAAATAAGTAATTTTTCTTTTAGACAAAGAATATAAATTAACCTTTTAAATGCCTAACTACAAAGGAGGTCTTCCACACCTTAGGGCTCTTGTCTATGCTTTATCAGAATTCCTCCTTTTTCAAAGCCCATTCGAATAACTTCAAGATATTACAAGAATTCTGATCTCATCATACACATTTCTCACCTTGCTTCTTGTAAGCAAGGCTTTTTCTCCCTATTTCTAAAGTAGTATTTTTAAATTGAATCTGAGGGTTTAACATAATCCAAATCTGCCACACAATCTACCCTACAGAATACCCCAGTGGGCTTCTGAGCAGTGCACCTTCAGGAATCAATACCACATGGACTCTAGTACATTGCAGCTACCTAGATTTAACTTTGAAGAGTCACTCATACTAAAGCTATGACAAGATATGCTGTGCCCTCTTGAACTGCACTGGTAAATATAACTGTCCACATAGAAAGTGCACACATTTGTCATATGTAACCACACCCCAGTAAGACTGATTTGCTCAGTGGAGTGGAGGTTATGTATACTTGCTAAGCTTTTATTCACTTGGGAGGCAGTCCTAACAGTAATATTAGCCCCTTACTGCTGGCTCCACACAGATCTGATCCATGCAAAGTTGTCACTGCAGTAAGACCCTGTCTCCCTGGGATCTGTAGATCACAAAGAAGTATGGGAAGGATCCTGTACTTACCTGTGTCTCTGTGCCACCATCTGTACTGGAAGTATTTTAGCAGTGTCAGTAGCGTAAATAGGTCTACGGAATGTGTGCCTCTTGTCCTGTCACCATGAGCCCTTGTGAGTATAGTAACTACCCGTTACATACTAAGTCAGTAAACATACACTGTGTTCCAAAGTTAAAAGAGGTTGCCCCAGATTTGAAAGAAATAAAAGAAGAGAAGCATCAAGCAGAGGAGACCATATTTTTCTTACTCTCCTGCTGGTATACTATATCTATACCTGAAAAATCAAGATATGCAGAGCTGAGATTACAGCTGAGTCAGCTGGCTCTGGTTTCAGAACCCTCATGAGACTTAAGTCATGTCAGTTTGCAAGAACTCTGCTATTAAACAGTCATTTATTTCATGTGAATGCACGAATCTGTATGCTTATTTAGTTTTTCTAATACTACCTATTTAAGAGAAACCTGTCATCACTAGCACTGCCTTCTCCATGAAGTTGTATACTAAACATTTCCTTGGATCTCACGTGGAAATGGTCAAAACCTGCTAGTGCTTTTTTCCTACTGATATTTTAGCTAACATTCAATCCAAAGGAAAAGTTTAATTTTTCCCACAGACTTCTACTGCCCTCTGTAGGATTATTTTAAATAAAATAGTAGGAATAAAGTAGAAGGAAAAACTAAAAAGGAAGTGTGTGAGACGGTCACATTACCGTATCACTTCATAAACACACTGGAGATGGCATATTAGTAATGTTTCCTACAGCTTTGGAAGTTCAGGGATTTTATAGATTGTGGATTGAAATCAGAAAGTAATAACAATATTCCCATGCAATCTTAACAGACTTTTGAGATTTCAGTATGAAAACGGAAGGCCTGAAAGTCAGTGCAGACAGTGGATATATGAGGGTGTTCAGAGCTAGTAAAAAATCCCCTCCATTCTGCAGGACTGCAGGCTGCTTTCAGAAGCATTTCTCAAAAGACTCTGCATTGTGTACAGCTAAGCACAACACTGAAATATGTTCACAGGAAGATCGATTCTATGAGAGCCTTTATTGAAGTTGTATGCTTCAATACTTCAGTTTCATTCCTGATACTACCTCAGACACAATTCTACTCCCTGCCATGGACAAAAAAAAAATTAATTTCTTTACGCTGAATTGCACTGTCAAATAAAATTTGGCTGTTTTTTATTTGGTGATTATATTAGACATGGCAATGTAAAGCCTCAATAAAACCAGTAACACGTCATTTACATACAGGGATAGAAACACAAAGTTCATTTTACACATTCATACATGATACATGATAATTTGAACTCATAATCGCGAGTTCAGCAGTGACCTTGGGAGGTGGCTAATGCTTTTCATGATATAGTATGCTTGTGGTCCTGCTTTTGGCTGGAATAGTTTATTTTCTTCCTAGTAGCTGGTACAGTTGAAGGACATCAAAGAACATGAAAGTAGACCAAAGGTATACTTACATACACATGGACTATAGAACTTGCGACAATTCAGAAATGAGTTACAAGGCTACATATTTACCCTGCTGTATGAAGAGACTACCGTGACATCAAAAATCACAAGCCTGACTAGCTTATTATTTCCCCACAATCCAAAACTGCAATTAGACTTAAAAATTGCATTTTTCTTTAGGGAAAAGAAGCCTCTAACAGCAATTACACACATTGAAATACCCTGCCTAAAATGTTACTGCAATTATAAATGGTCACCTTCCACTAGACCATGCTGCTCCAAGCCCTGTCCAACCTGGCCATGAACATTGCCAGGGATGGGACAGCTTCTCCGGGCAACCTGTGCCACTGCCTCATCACCCTCACAGGGAAGAATTTCTTTCTTATATCTAATCTAAAGTGTACCACAGCATGTTACTATTTTACGATGTAAGGAATGAGGGCACTGAAATTCCTGTAAGTTTGAGGGGAATATCACATATGGAGCGTGGGGATAACTCCAAAAAGCAAGTTAAATCTATCACTCCCCAACCTTAAAGATGTCCATAGGACTGAACTAGGTTCTAAGTCCTCCTTACTAGAGAAGGCCCATCTCTTCTCCACATGTTGAAACTGGTGTCAAAAAGCATGTAAACATTCAGAAGGTAAAATAAAATACTGAAAACACAGTGTAAAGCTATAAAGTAAGTATGAAGTGGGGAAGTGAGACTTGTAGCTTCTCACATGCTCCTTTGTTACTAGTAGGTATAAATCTCAAAACAAATGTGCATGCATCCAAGAATCTCTTGTTTTTATGCAATAGTGTAATTCCTTTCAATGTTACATAAATCCTTTCCCTAAGATTTCTGGAAAAGCAGTGGTCTCATAATTACTTAATGGAATCTTTAAAAAAATGTAGGTTATTTATTTTCCAGTAGCTATTCCTCTATGCTCCACTGACTGTCCTTCTCATTTCTGATGTATTCTGTTTCAATTAATGCACTTTTATTGCCACAAGACACAGACGATTGACTAACAAGACTATGCACATTTGGAGGGAAAGGCCACAGATTAATAACAGATAAAAATCACAATGTACTTTGCAAAGAAACGATTCAAACACAATGCACCCAAGGCTACCCGCTATCACAAAGTGACCACTCGTGCCAAAACACTCTGCCAAAGCAGGCAAATTTCCCTTTCTCCCATTTCCTTCTCCAAAAACACGCAGTAGAGCTGACACTGATTCAAGAAATGAAAATTTACCAAGACTGGCACACAACATGGTCATGGGAGTCTCATTTCCTCAGGCAAAATACAGGATATGGGTCAGAAAACTTGAATTGTCCTAACACTCTGACAATCAACTTTGGCTGGCAATGTTACAATTAATTTAAAGTAAGCCAAAAATTTGTCAGACCAACTGCTTTTGTTTTTCATGGATGCAGACCAACTTCATGTCATGATTAAGTAAAGTTCATGTTCCACTTACATAAGCTCTCATTTTATTTATTTTTTTAAGACTATAATTTATGACTGGAAATTCTGACTAGAGCAAAAGTTTGAGTAATAAATGCAACTTATGTAGGCTGTCAACGTAAACCCCAACCTTGTTTCTTTCAGTCATTTGTAATATTCATAGAAAGCAGATGATGTTGCATGCTTCTTTAGCAACCAGTTTATCTTTCTGAAGAGATGGATTACAATGAAGAAGGGGGGTTCACAGAACAGTGTGTAAAACCAGCTGATATTTAAGTTACTCAATTGACAAATTATTGTTATTTCTCTGTGTGTGAGGACTTCTTTTCTTTCTTCTCTTCTTTTTAAGACTGAAACCAGCACTTTACTTTCCTTATTTAGTAACCTTGGTAAACTGAGAGAAAGCCAAGACAGTTCAAGTTCTCTCTTCAATGCAGCCTAACAGCAGACCACCTATATGCAGGTTGGGATCATAGAATCCTATCACAGAATCACAGACTGGTTTGGGTTGGAAGTGACCTTAAAGCTCATCCAGGTCCAACCCCCTGCCATGGGCAGGGACACCTTCCACTAGACCAGGCTGCTCAAAGTCTCATCCAACCAGTCATCTAGGCAACCAACATATGCTTCAGGATGAGACATCCCACATTGCTTCTTCCTAATCCCATAGTTACAGGATATGATCAGAAGAGGAGAATATTGACAAGGAGGAGATAGAGGGAGGCTGGAAAGGCGTTACATAGGAAAACAAGGTTCCATTAGTTCCACTGCTCATGCCATAGCTTGTCAGCTTTTTCTCTGAACTGAAAGCCAGATCCAATTCAGATTTAGAGATGACTTTTGCATGCTGATGTCACATTACTATTTGCATAGTGTATTCTTCTGAAATAGTAAGCATGGATTGTCCCTGCCCATGGCACGGGGCTTGGACCTAGATGATCTTAAGGTCCTTTCCAGCCCAAACTGTTCTATGATTCTATGATTTACCAAGGTAGGATGTTGCTACTTTATTAGCACATTATGCTAATACATTATATTATAATAATGTTATTCAGCTGTAAACTTTATTTGCTTCTTAAAGTACATCTGATCAGGGTGATTCAGAATGTCCTTGGAGGATGCTGAAGACATCCTTGAAGACATTCCCATCATCACAAGATGACGTTTGGGGCTGTAATGGTTAGATGGGGTAGCATTCCAAAAATCTAATGACATGCATAGAGAACAGTTTCTAGACAATGGAAAAACACAATGTTCTGAAAAGAAGAAACAAGCATGAGAACCACAGGCAAGCTGAACCAGACCAGTACTTTTCCATCAAGCAAAATCCTCATTACTGTTAGTAGAAGTTATGCACAGGCCAGAAGGAGACTGAAGCCTAAAGGCTGTGACTGCCAAGTCACTGTAAGAAGATCTTACTGAAATTGAATGCTGATCTCTCTCTGCAAGCACAATGACTTTGTCAAGGACACAGAATTAGCTGCCAGCCCACGGCAACCATTTAACTGTACCAGACTTAGAGTTATTTGCTCAGTTCTCACCAGCCATATCTCCCAAACTCCACTGGTAAATGCAGCATTATAGAGCTCAGAGCTACAAATTCAAGCCAATGAATGCTGTCAGATTACTATCTTAGTAAGGGACACAAAGTCAGTAAATGTCATTCAAAAAAGCACAACTTCAGAGAGAACACAGTACTTGGCATTTCTGATGCACTGTCCTAGACACAGTTCCACTGCAACATTTATAAAGTTACTAACATGTTCCTGCCTTCAAATCCCATGCTATACAACTCTTGAAATGAGATTTAAATCATGTATTTTTATAGTTTACAAGTTCTTCCACAAGAGTGCAAAGCAAACAGTACTATTTATCATATAAAACTACTGAAGAAATCTTTAGTGGTCATTTTCCACTCCTGTCAAACTACTACTTAAAATGTCTTATTTTATGATTAATACATTCCTCCTTAGCTGTGTTTGAAGCAAAATGAAAAACCATGTTTTCTTTGACCCTATTTTTCACATATACTTTCAGGACAGCAAGCCACAACTTCAGCTATATTAAAGGAGGACTATACCTTCCTCAAGAAAAGCCAGCTAGTTTCTGGACTGCAAATGTCATGTTTACAATATACATCCTTGGGACAGCCTTACAGCTCCTGGAGCTTACTGGAAAATTCAATTTCACCCCAAATGAAGCCACTATTAAGAAAAATCTGAGGATGCCAAAATCTCAAGTGCTTACCTTTGTCATTGCTACTTGTTGGTGTTGTAGGGGGAAGTCCAGGCTTAGATTTGTCATAATTGTTAAAGCTCTGGCTGCGTCGACTGTTGGCATTAATAGAACCACGAGCTTTGGCCTCACTGCCTGCAGCGGACACCCTCGTGGTGGGGCCTGGAAGTCTGATGAAAGAATTACAATATGATTAAATATATTTAGGAAGCACTCTGGGAAAGAAACTATGGAATATCATGCATAAGCTGAAAAGAAAAGGATAAATACCACAAGTATATACTTATAAGGGTCTTTGGTTTTTTATGAGAACAAATAAAAAAATCATCCCTGATGAAAAATATACATCAAACAAGCTATAGCCTGAATTGGTTTCCATCAGACCCCCTCCCCCCCGAACCAAAATTAACAGTCACTTACTCTTAAGTTGCATGAATCAGAAACAGTTCAAGAAAATTCAGTGGAGCAATACCACTGGTACAAGATTAAGGCTACTTGAGACACTACTGTTCTTAAACCAATCACTGGACACTTCGTTATTTGCCAGACGCATCAGGCCACCCTTCTTTTGGAAATAACAGTGACAAACTCCCTTACACAGAAGCACATTACATCTCTGCTCTGAAAGCTACAGAGCCTAGCAGCCAAGAACCATAAAACTTAAACTTGATTTAATGATTTGAGCCTCTAAAAATCATGCAGAGCTTAAGCGCTCCCTCTTAGGGCAACCACAATATCAGTGAGCTGGTATAAGCCTCTGGTTTAAACTGGGGCAATCTCTTCCAGCATTTGTTTACTGTAGCCTGTATTTACAAGATTTAGGTAGGAAAAAAGAAAATGTAGTTAGGATTCTGCTGTAAGTAGAGAAGGAGGGATAGTACTTTCATGCTTTTTGGGCAAAAGGAGAGGAGGAAGCCTCTTCTAAAAAGCCACTGGCATTGCTTCTCAAAACAGTATACGTGCTTGAGTCCTTCAAAGTCAAAGTTCATACATTTTCATGTTTGTACTGCATTTCATGCACTAATGAATCCATATTTCTACATACCAAATAGATGAAATACATTAAAAATTGAAAGATCTGGTAGTTCAAAATGCATACCAAAGACAGTTAGTGAAAAAGCTCACTGCTTTGAAAAGCAAGGATATTACATTAAAGACTAGAAAATAGAACCAGTTCACATTTCCTACAGTAGCACTGAAAGGGACTGCTCTTTGCCATCTTTGTTTTCTGGATGGTAGAATCTTTTTAAAACCTCTTTATATAAAACACAAAAATACAGCTCTCTTAAATAACTTGTGCCATTAATAGGCTAAAATGAAGAAATTCCAATTGTCAGAGAGAATGGGGATGCAACCAACCAAATCACTGTTGTTTCTCTAGGAAGGAAAAGAAGCCAGGAAGAAGTCTGGCAGGGCTTCCTAAATAAACTGACTTCTCCAAGACCAGTGAAGAAATAAGGAAATACAAAAAGAAGCATAAAGGAAAAGAGCAAAAATGCCAGCAGCTGCATGCGCATGCTTTGCAAAGCTCAAGAGAGGATACAACAAAAGGGCATCATTCAAATACAAATCCAAAAATTAATTTACAAACTCAAACCACCACGTATCTGGCACAGCACATCATGGTTCTGAGGTTGACTTTGCTGAAGCCTTTTAGATAAGCCCCTCAATTTATCCAGCCTTTTACAACACCAGGGGGCGGTAGAAAGTTGTACATGCTCATCATTGCAGCAAAGTGTAAATGAGAACACTCCAGAGATACTTCATCCCCTGCAGACTACATGCGAAAAGGCAGAAGCAAACCAGGGGCAAACACCGTTCTTGAGAACTTGGAAGTCACCAAGATGTAAAACTAAAGTTCATCAACAGCTGGTTTTTGGTTTGGTTTTGTTGTTTTTTTATTTTTTAATAGGAAATGAGCTAGGTTTCCTACAGGTAGGAAGACCTGGGGAGAACTTTTAACAGCCATTGCCTAAAGGGGGCTACAAGAAATCTGGAGAGGGGCTTTGGACAAGGGTCTGTAGGGACAGGACAAGGGGCAATGGCTTTAACCTGACAGAGGGGAGACTGAGATGAGGTCTTAGGCAGAAGTTCTTCCCTGTGAGGGTGGTGAGGCACTGGCACAGGTTGCCCAGAGAAGCTGTGGCTGCCTCATCCCTGGCAGTGTTCAAGGCCAGGTTGGATGGGGCTTGGAGCAACCTGGTCGAGTGGAAGGTGTCCCTGCCCATGGCAGGGGGTTGGAACTGGATGAGCTTTAAACTCACTTCCAGCCCAAACCATTCTTCGATGCTATGATTCTATGAAGGAGCAGAAGATATCTCACCCAAAAGTTTTTACCCAGTGATAAAGCATTTTGAGTACAGGCCAACCATTGCTGGAAGGCTACTAGAGCTCCCAGTACTGGGAGGTGAGTTTCCTAGCAGGGCTCGACAGGAGAGAAGGGATAATGTTCTTGTACCAGTGGATAGGAAAAGGCTCCCACTCATACCCACACAGGCTTTGCAAATCTGTCACATTTTCAAGAAAATAAAGCTACTCAAACCATGTGACTACTCAAAAAGTGGCAAGTTTTCAATTCAAGTCAGTATTCTCGCTGCCAATAAAAACGGACCGAGAATAAAAACCATACATGTTAAAAACACTCTTGAAGAAGATCTCATCTCTTAGATTCCCCACAGCCTGCAGTTTAACTGACTGTTTTTAAGACTCTGCTTTTGGTATTAGGCCAAGATATTTCACAGCAGTGCCTGTGAAATCTAGCCGGGGGGGTGGGGGGTGGGTGGGAAATAGGCTCAGGGAGATGTTTCTAACTTCCTACTATGAGGGACAAGTACTGAGCTTGGAGAATACTCTCCTTGCTACCACCTCTTCTAGGCAAATACAAACTGTCAAGCCATAACTGTGATTGAGGGAGAACATGAAAAGGAACCATGGAGCATTTTAACAGGGGTTATACTGCAGATCTTTACTGTTGTCATAGGAGTAGATGGAGAAAATAAATCCAAATTATACAGCAGAACTCCATAGAAACTTGCCAAGCTGAATAAAAGTAATAAGTAACAGTTCACAAGCTTAGCAAAACCGGTATAATTTACCGATGTAAAACTATATAAAAATTCCTAGTAGAACATCATACTACATGATAACAGTGAAAGTAACCATGATTATCAACCACTTTTATAACACAGCAATCCTTATGATGACTGAGATGAGATGGTCATATGACCTGACATGCAAGTCATGCTGGGATTCAGGAAAACAGCTAAAATACCCATTAATCATTTTAAGGGAGATCAGAAGTACTCGGCTTCAGAGCACTGGGGAGTGCAGGAGCTCTGATGAGGCAGACCGAGATGGTGCTGTTCAGGCTCACACTGTACACATGATGCTCTCCTGTCTAGCTAAGCCACTGGCCTGATCATAATGGTTTCAATAAGGCAGATCTAAACACAGTGGGGAGAGCTAAATACAGTGGGGAGAGAACTCCCAGAACCATGTTTTGTTCTCAAAAGCAAAAGCTGATAAAGACAAGAAAATCAAATTATTTTCTTGTGGGCCAGAACGCATTCCACACCTTGAAAAAAACCCAAACCAAATAATAAAAGAATGAAAATACATCTCATCCTTCCACATTGCAGCTGTCTGTAAAGCAGCCTAGTTATAAGCTATTTTCAACAGGAACCCTAAAACATGCAGCCAGAAATATTGCAAAAGGGTTATTCATGCTTTGCAGAAGATGAAGAAATGCTAACCTAGAGGACTTTTTCTGACCAAGAGAGAATCGGATGACTTTGCTTTGAGATGAGTCCCTGGGAGATGCACTGCGGTAGGAAAGAAAAAGTGGAAGATAACATTGAACAAAGGAAGTTCACTTTTTTTTTCTTTTTAAGCCACTGAACTTGGTAACCAGTTGTAGGGAGGACAGAGCCTTTATGGATTTCATGGGATGAAAAAAGCACTTCTTGCCTAAGTATAACTTCAGGTCAAAGCTCCTCCAATCTGAAATCAATTAACTTTTATAGATAAATGAACATGCCATTTTGCATGCAAACCCCAACTTTACCACTCTTCCCTCTCAATCTTTCATTATATGTATTTTCTGCAGAATCTCAGCCAATTAACTTTAGTATATACTAAGACAGTTAAGATCTTCAGGTTAGATATTTTCCAATTTAAAACCCAGCACAATCCACACAATGGACATTGAAGCAATACTCAAATGGTCCCATACATCTCTGCATATTTTTGATAGAAAAGTTGCAAAAATGCTTAAATACGTCTTTGTTTTACTGTACTTATTTCCTGTACAAGTTTATACATAATATAGCAACACTATGGTTTTCAATTATATGAAAATAATGTTTACACCCAAAATGACCCTGATTCATGATGACAGATATAAGGAAAAAACAAATGAGCTCTGAGTAGTCTCATTTGGAAGGCTTCATTTAAACTATTTATATCCCTCACAGAGCAGCACTTAAGCTGGTGTTCACCTTATTGTATGTTATTTTAACACAAGCCTTGAGATTTATTAAAAAAAGCCTTCATAATTTAGCGATTATGTAAATATGGCTTTAGCCTTTAATCCTGCCCACTTCTCCCCACTAAAACCCTCACTCTCCTAGCAGTGGAAAGGTCAGATAAGGAGGAGGCTGTACACACGTTCACGGTGGTACTGCTGTCAGAAACTGCTTTTATTTTAACGTGGAAAGAGCACGCCTATGATTAAAGACATTCAAGGGACAAAGACACCCTCTATTTATCTGTATTCTGATCTAGGAGCAACAAAATCATGAAAATTATTTTCCATGTTAGCCAGCAGCGATTATTTTTGACCAATAAGCCCAGATTTGATTTTCACTGTTACCAACCGTGATGAGCTCCATTTCTTTTACCACTGTTGAAGCTTTCCACTTCTTAGTGAGAACTGAAACTCTTGTGCATTGAGAACCAAAGTTGGTTTTCAGATGCTTAAAGTCTATATTCTGTAACGGCAATGATATATGTGCTTTGCTAGTAAAAAGAAGCAAAAGGAATACTGATAAAGTACTGTGGTGACTTGGTCTAGTAGGTATTTTAAACTCATTGGACTGCCTATTTCCACCACAGAGAACACATTTAAGCACATCTGATTTGATTTCCAAAGGTGTGAAGTCAATTGCTACACAGTATTCAATTTCCAACACTCCTGAGTCAAACTGAAGAAATAAGTTTCTTTGGCTTTTGAAGACCTTTAATAATAATAATAATTAAAAAAAAACCAAAACAACAAGAAGAAACAATGAAAAAGAAAAACATCAAAAAAAAACCAATTTAAAGTCAATTTCCCCACCTGGACTGCATTTCTGGTTGTGCTTTGAACTGGTGCGCAGCTTGTGGGGACTGTTGGCACAGAGTCTGGAGTGATGCTGGGACCTGCTGCTGCAGTACCCCAACCTGGCACTGGGATGGAGGCCCTGCTTGCTGGGATGGATGGTGCTGTGCTTGCTGTTTCTGTGGCTGCTGTTGCTGTTGCTTGTATCGAGATAAACTGAAGAAAAGGCCCAAGATGGCCTTTAGATTCCCATTCCTGATTTCTGTAAGGCAATGTTCAGAAGTCACTCATCAGCAACCACTCATGACTGTACAGCAGGTCAGCCACTGCACTCCTCATAATGTTGCCTGAACCAAGTTCCTTTAGGATATGACAGGCTTTCTGCTCATCTAATCAGCATTACAGCTGATTACCAGCAAGCATCAACTACAAATAAGTAACTAACCCCCCACCCCGTGGTGAGTGCACAATGTCTCATATTTCTGCTGTAGCCTCCGTGTTAACACGGTGCTTAAAAATAGTTCCTTTAAATAGCTCCTTTTAACTGAAGTAACTAAAAAACCCAATCCCTCCCCAACATCCAGTGTATTAATGAACAGCACAGTGTACATGATTTCTCACTCCTAAATTTGCACAAGGAGGAGAAACTACTCAGTTATAACACAGTATTATCTAATTTCTGGAGTATCAGACTAATTGTTTCCATAACAAAAATCTGATACAACTTTTGCACTAGGAAGTATGACCATAGGGTGAAGTAGCTGTATTAAACCAGATAATTACCCGTTTGATGCTATCACAAGCCAATAAAGAATGGATACCCATTGGTACCAAATAGATACCCAAGGTACCTAAAGATAGTTTGACAGTGAATGAATAAACAGTTCCTAAAAGTCATCCTGCTCTCCTATGCAATATCAAATGCAGGGATGTAAAACCAAATAGAAATACAAAAGCCATGTATCAAAACATGCAGTTAACTGTTTTATCTTAATTAATATGCAAGAGCACCAATTCAGGCTTGCAGACAACCTTAATATTGACTTACCTATTTAGCATGTTTAAATTCCTAAATTAAAAAGTGAATTCAAAGTGCTACATCAAACAGCTGAACTATTCCATGCACTATATAGGCCACTCAAACCAATAAAACTTACTGCTGCTCTTTGCTTTTAAATCCCTCTCCGTGGTTTAGTGCAAGAGTGGAAGAAGAGGACATCTGCTGAGTGGCCAGTAGCCAAGCACAAAGGCGAGAACCAGAATCTCAATTTCTTTCCTCAGTTCTGGCTGAAAGGTTGCTCTAACTTTGTGATGGGCCCTGCTCCACCCTTTATGCGCTCTCCCGGCCACTTTCTGCTCACATTGCTTATCTTTGCTGTGTAACAAGCTTCTCTTCATAACCCCAAGCCCTTTACACAACAAATCTCAGGCTCATGACAAAATTTCACTCTGCTTTCTATACCAGCTTCCAGCTTTGGTCTTCTTTTCTACCCATACCTCAGTATACCTCTTCTTCCCACACACTAACCTAATGTACACTTCCTCCCTTCTATTAATTTTGTTTTGTCTTCTGCCCATCTCCCCAGAGACTCCTACACCATGTCTAAATGGTCCTGGTCATTACACAGACCCAGGATGTTGCTCTCCTTCCCTCTCCTATTCTTGACTGAATCTCCTCACCCATTTTTGCTTCCCCGCAGCCCAGGCGCTTCCCCAGCACTCTCTCCCATCACTGCCCCCATTCCCATGTTTAAATGATTATAAATCCCAGGGCCCTTGAACTTGAATTTTTTGTCTTCCTGTGTTTTCTTAGCCAATTTTAGTCTCATTCTGAATAGTGGGGTTCCAATGACTCCTGCATGTTTTCTGTTTCTGCAGTCTACTCCTGCTCCCATACAGTGCCATGCCTCAAACCCAGCCTTCGGCCCCTGCCACCAGCATATGCATCGGGCAGCTTCCTTCTCTAATCCACCTGTGATTAGCTAGGGAGGACAGGGATGGAAGTACACAATAAAGTAAAACATACCAAGAGACAGCAAAGTACAGTAAAAAACCCCACATTCTCCTTATCTTCAGCAAAGAACTCATGGGAACTGTAAGGAAAGTAGCACTTAATCACAGGCAGAAGCAAAAATAAACAGACTCAGAGACACTGGGAAGTTTAACTGCACAAATACAGGCCAGAAGATAAAGAAACTACCATGGGTCTGCACATTTAAATTCTGTGCACTGGAAAAGAGGACCTGATTTTCATGTGAAGTGAGAGGTGGTTCTACAATAACCTACCTAAACCTGTGGCTCTCTGTGGCTGTTTATCTTCTGCTGTATTTATCAGAAAAGCAACCTGCTTTTGACATTTTTCTGAGGTGACGAAAAAAGAATAATCAAAATCAAAAACAAGTTTCAAAAGAAGCAGTCTCTTTCCCTCTGGATTTTAAGCAAAATACTTCAAACAGGATTTTGAGAGGTAATTTTGTTCCTCTTATCTTAAAGACAGACTGAGGTAATGCACTTGGAGCTTGCACTTTGTACAAAAAGAGTGTTTCAAAGAGTATTCCAACCTCACTGCACTCTGCCCAGTGCGGCAGTCTCAACTGCTTCCGGCTGCAAGTCCCCTCCAGTCCCTGCCTCAGCTTACTCTGTGTATTAACTTCAATCAGAATATATATGTCACCCACCCATTTGAAATTTGGAGCCCAAAATGACTGTCATGTGTACTGGAAATGAACACTCTCAACATCTGAGAGGAAACTGGAATTTGGTTTGTTGGAGAATTGCCACAAATCTACTCTTTGGATATTTCCCTCCTGGAATCAATCCATCCCTGCTTGTTTCCCCTACAAGCTACAACTTCCATCACTGCCACTTGCCCATCATCTTTCTCTGTCTTCACAAAAATACACCGGACTCGGTGGAAATTGGTGTGTGTGTGTGTGGGCAAATCAGCTCAGAACAAAGAAAAGGCAAAGAAAGGTCTGCTGGATAGACTATGAGAGAAATGTTATCCGATTCCTCTAACACTTGTGAATGAAATTCCTGTAGATCATAAACTACTCACTGTGTACAGAACACAGATCAAAGCAAACCAATGAACAAAAAAAAACCAGTCTATCACTGTTACTTAGTCAAGCTTGTTTGCATCTTTCTTAAAACTTATTTTATATCTGATTCTATAAAGCACATGGGACTAAAAAAACCCAGAACCAGTTACATAGACCAGACTGGTTAGCCAAACTGGCTAGCAGGAGTACAAAATATGAATCACTGCATCCTCCTTAGCTTAAGGAAGGAAAATGCATGAAATAATTAATTCCCACACCACATATTAGATCTGCAGGCATGTTTTGATAATTAAAGAGCAATTACTTGAAGACTGTAGATAACTGTACATGGCATAATGTAACATGGCATAATCAAAACCTGGCAGCATGGGAAGTGTCCTACCCACATACACTTCAAATAATGCCGTGGGATAGATATGCTGCAGAAATAAAAAATTCCACCCCGACACTGGAAAGGACCTAAAGGACCTAAAATGGAGGAACTGTCAATACTGCAGTGTGTGCTTTGAAATTCATTTACCTACAGGAGCAGGAATGTAATTTCAGAGGCAAAAGTCTACACTGAATCGTGTTGTTCCGAAGTCTAGCGAGACATTTTATTTCATCACTTTATGGCTTCATGGTTTGTTCAGCTGGTTATTATCCAGCTAATCTGTTACCCAGAAGAGGTGCAGCTGCCTACCTATGACATCAATTTGAGTTTCTACTGCACACTTGTGTTCTCCATAACCTTCAAAATCTTTGACAGCGAGGAGATGTTGTGTGAAGGGGGTCAAATTTAGCTGGGCAACTGCAATTCCCATAATCTAAAACCCACCTTGGTGTGGAAACAAGTTTAGGAGCATGGGTTTGGAGAAACAGCTCACAGCAATGGGCAACAAAAAAACTGCAGCAAGAAGAGAATTTTCCAGCATGGGTTTGGAGAGACAGCTCACAGCAACGGGCAACAAAAAAAACTGCAGCAAGAAGAGAATTTTCCAGCATCGCCATAGTTTTCTTTAGTAACTACAAATGAAGATTTAAAATCTTGGAGAAGGGAATGACTTTTTGGCTCTATGTTGCTGAGGAAGGGGCCTGTCTGTAGCATAGTATGGTCATCATCAGTAACTGCAGATCCATAGCATCTTCACTGCATAAATCCAGAAAAAAATTAAAAGACTATGTATAAAGTGGCATGCACATATCAAAGCAGTGGTTTTAAACACTGGAAGGATGAGACACAAGTCCCAAATTATTTCAACATTTAGGAGTTGTCCAAAATCCAATTTTGAATCATTCACTTCTCTCCACGCTAAAACTGCACTAGTGAAAAATACACCTTCTCAAGCAACCCAAGTGAGACTTCAATGTTTATTCCCATTTGGAAGTAATCACAATCTACTCCTTCCTCTTAGATGAGGAGCTGCCAGAGAAGTAAACAATCTGCAGTTGACCTAGCAAGTCTTGGCAAGTTGTGCAGAAACACTGGCGTGCTTGGTTACAGCACTCTTCATTTTCAGTGATTCTGTGCTCTCTCTTGTTTAGTTTCCCGCTCCTTCCACAGCAAGTTAAGGCGAGACCAAGAACAGAAATCGAATTGATTGTTGAATTTAAGACTTCGTATCTTATAAAATCTATTCCTTCTCTCCCCACTCTAGCTGTCACTTTTTCCTCAATTTAGTGGTAGAGTCAGCAAATGTTCTCATTCCTATGTTGACAGCAAACATTATTGATATGTTCCTAGCTTCTGTATGATTTAGTATGTTAATTCCTAGACAGTGTAAAAGAAATGGAGACAAACAAATTCAGCTAAGCCATGGGATATATCCTACTGAGTCTGCCTTGTGATTTGGTGGCAGAACAATGACTATTCATCATGCTGTCCCTAACCCAGTGTGAACAATGCTACACTTAACTTTGCACACCCAGACACTTCTCTCATTAACTAACATGCTGAGATTTTTAGATTTCGCATCATACCAAGACAAGGAAATAATGTGAAATTTATTATATTTTTACAATAAGCACGTACCGGTTCAAAGTCGAAATTGGATTTTACAGCAAACGCTGTTGCATTTGCTTTTTAATAATTTCCCGGTAATCAAACTTTCTGACGTAAAAAGTTTTAGCTCATACTTTCTTTTCTTGACACGAAAATCCCTCTTATTCTAACTGAATTATTGAGGCATAGAATGCAGGCAGTAGTCGGGATGTCCATATTAAAACTCCTCTTCGGAGGAAAATATTGGTGTTCTAACTCAGCTTAAGGACACATCACAGAAAAAGACAGCTAACGCTCAGCCTCCTCCTCTACTAATTGTGGTATATTCAAGTTAGAACAACGTGTACTATCTGCTACTTTGTTTTCCATGCTTACAAACCACCTCAAAATTAGTAAAATTACATTTCAATTACACATTTTTGAAGTGGCTTCTAAGATCTCACAGACTAGGATAAGGTAGGAGGCTTTCTTTTGAGGACAGCAAGGAATTCTTGAAGCCATTTTCCAAATTGTCAAAATGCAGTTTTAAATGGTAATATTTAATAACTTTTAAATCTATCAATTTTATTAACTAGAAATGTGTATTATACAATAACATAGTAATTTAATAAACATTTTAATTTTTTTATTTTTAATGTAATGTATGTATATAAAAGCTGTGGACATGATGGTTTCACCATAAAGTTCATCCCCAGTGGTTATCTGGCATACATTTGATACACATCTACCACTGATAAGTGAAAGTGTGCTTCAGCTCAGACTTCAAATCACTGTCATAAAGTGCATAGTGCTGAGTTTTGGATTTGTGACTAAACCAGTGTTGATAAGGAACCAGTGTTTTGGCTATTGCTGAGCAATACTGGCACGGTGTCTACTTGTGGGACATGGTAAGTGACTGCCTTTGCATCACTTGGTTTGGTTTTAAGCCTCTTTCCTTCACTCATTAAACTATCTTATGTGTTGCCTCACTCCTCCACTTCCTATTCTCTCTCCCATCATGCTAGGAGTGAGCCCACCACACCTACACATCCTTGCTTGCCTTCCTTGTTTGAGCCACAGGATTCCTTCAGAGAAAGAAAACATGCCTCTAACCATAAAGGCAATGAAGGATACTACTTCAGGTAAAAGAATAATTGAAGAATAAGAAAATCATGTCTCTCACAAAGCAAGCAACTGCCAGCAGTTCACCTTGAATATCTGTAAAATGTAAAATTTAAAAATAATATAATGATATTATTCCGTACTGTGCCCATTACAGAACTTAGATGAGAAATTTCTAGGATTTTTAACAGAAAGAAACAAAGAAGTGACTGAATTCCAATACAGTCTCACTGATTATTTTTACAAGTCAGCTTTGTGGAAATTAGATACGCATTTTATTCACCTTCCATACTGAGACAGGGAAAAAAAAAGAAGTAAAGACTGCCAAAAAATTAAATTATCCAAACTAACCTCCCATGCCACTTCATGTTCTGGTTGCAATCACAAGCAGTAATTCAGGTTTCTCATTTAAAACTGAAATTTTAAGCCACCGATTGACTCACCTTCTGCTGACAGCCCCTGGATGTTAATTCCCTTAGCAGCCAAGAAACTCAGGCATGCATCTATGTTTTCAATCTGTTCAAAAACAAATAAACAAAAAAATCAGAGAGACACAAAGAGAAGATACATTATAATAACTGTAAGATTTTCAGTGCCTGCTACCCTTTATTTGCACCCAGTGTTTGTACCACATCAAATGTCCCTTTGCTCGTTCTGTGGAGACCATAATGTGAAACCTCCTCAGTTACTAAATTGATTATTACGTGGGTCAGGACTTTCTGTTCTTTGCACTTGCATGAAGCAAGTTAGTTAATACTCTAACCACGGCAGGCAATCACTACATATCTTACTAAGGGTCAAGGATGTTATGCCAGGGTTTTCAACCTACAGTAAGCATAACAAACATGAAACTGAAAATAAACCTGGGGGCCTCATTTGCTTGAGAAGGCAGATTGCCACTTGTTCTTCAGTTGACAGCTGGCAGAAGTTTCTACAAATCACAAAAGCAGTCAAATATAAAAACTGTAACAGGAAACCCCGGCTGGAATCCAAAATATGTCCACTCATGACACTCGCTGCATGTTGGAAATGAAAGACAACTGCTTGGTCGCTGTGGGGCAAATCCTGCCCTTCAGAGACATGGTACAAAGGTATGGGATCAAACTCATTTTGACCAGGTAGGGTCTCCTGGTTGCCCAGAGAAGTGGTTAATGCTCCATCCCTGGCAGTGTTCAAGGCCAGCCTGGATGGAGCTTGGGTGACATGGTCTACTGTGAGGCATCCCTGTTCGTGGCAGGGGGTTGGAACTGGATGAGCTTTAAAGGTCCTTTCCAATACAAACCAGTCTGTGATTCCATGATACTGCACAACAGGTCTGACTGCTGGTGACTACAGCTGCTATACACAGAGCACTCAGACCCTTCCTAACAAGGTAAACTCAGGAATGGCCGAATTAGGCATTTTTCCCCCACTGTACCTCAACTGCAGTAGAGGTCTCACAGTGGCTTCACACGTAGTTTCTCATCAAGCTACCACCAAAGCTCTGTTGTTGTCTCCAGAAGACGCAGACAGATGCCTGCTACCCCCCACCCCAGACCAAAGCACTGTTTTGGTTTTGGACAACTTGACCTAGATGAAGATGTCCCTGCTCATTGCAGGAGGCTTGGACTAGATGAGCTTTGAAGGTCCCTTTCAACCCAAACTACTCTATGGTTCTATGCAAAAGCCTAAGCTGAGACACCTCAAGAGGCTGCAAGGAACAGCATTTTAGGAGATACCATGTTTCATGTGTAGTTCCAGAGAAGACTTGGATAATACCATTGAGAAATTTTGTATTTCATGATGATGATGATCAGTAAGTGACAAAATAGGGTCTCCATGTATGAATAGCTTGCAAACATTAATTTGTTAATTACCCAAACATCACAACAAAATACTGCTTCCACTTTACAGATAGGGAATGATACAGACAGCAAGCCCCACATTTGCTCTCAATGAACCACCTTTCTTCTGTGAAAGTTGGAGACATCAAAAGGGAATGTGAAAGATGCAGCTTTCCCTCTCAGCTCCTGTCTGCCCTCAAAATATATACAAGTGAGGGCTGTATGGCATTATGGAGGCTGAGCTCTCAGCCCTGACCTGCACTTTCCATCCTTGTCAAAGTAAGAAAGTACAAGGGAAGCTGCCAGAAAACCTCCAGCATGGATTTCTCTCATGGTACTTTCGCGGGTTGGACCTAGATGATCTTTAGGTCCTTTCCAACCCAAATCATTTCATAATTCTATGATTTACTGTCTCTAAACTTAACAATAAAAGCATTGTCTTCTACCGGGGAAACAAAAAAATTACTGGCATCACCTAACTGTGATTTCAACAATTATAAACACTGATACAGTGTGGGCTTGCAGCCCAGAAAGCCAGCCGTATCCTGGGCTGCATCAACAGCAGCGTGACCAGCAGGTCAAAGGAGGTGATCCTGCCCCTCTACTCTGCTCTTGTGAGACCTCACCTGGAGTATTGTGTGCAGTTCTGGTGTCCTCAGCATAAGAAGGACATGGAACAGTTGGAACAAGTCCAGAGGAGGGCCATGAGGATGATCAGGGGCCTGGAGCACCTCCCATATGAAGACAGGCTGAGGAAGTTGGGGCTGTTGAGCCTGGAGAAGAGAAGGCTGCGTGGAGACCTCATAGCAGCCTTCCAGTACCTGAAGGGGGCCTATAGGGGTGCTGGGGAGAGACTGTAGTGACAGGACAAGGGGTGATGGGTTAAAACTTAAATAGGGGAAGTTTACATTGGATATAAGGAGGAAATTCTTCCGTGTTAGGGTGTTGAGCACTGGAATGGGTTGCCCAGGAAGGTTGTGAATGCTCCATCCCTGGCAGTGTTCAAGGCCAGGTTGGACGAAGCCTTGGGTGAGATGGTTTAGTGTGAGGTGTCCCTGCCCATGGCATGGGGGTTGGAACTAGATGATCTTAAGGTCCTTTCCAGCCCTAACTATTCTATGATACACTCAAAACTTTTATCAACCTCATTATACTTTGAGATATATATACTCTATACTTCCAAACCCAGACAGACACCAAAGAACACATTTCCCGTCATATTCAGACCTTAAAGACTGTAGCAGGGGGCAGTTCAAAGGTTCATTTATCCACAACTCAAGATGATATGACAGTCAATCTCTACCCATTTCCTTCCTCAGTGCTCAACAACCCTTTTAAGTTTTCAACACGGCTCTTTGATTGAGGTGTTTGGGACTCTACCAGAAAGCTAAAGTTCACCTTTGCAAGAATAAACACCACATAAATGCATCAATCTAGTTCTGCTACCCGCACTTAACAAGCTGCAAGAACATTTCCAGTCTTCCACAGCTGTGGCTAGATGCCTCCTCTCCTAGTAAGGAGAACTCCTTAGGTAAAGATAAGCAGTATCTCATCTCCATTCTAGGTATGCAGTTGTAGAAACTCAAACTAGCTCTTTCAGTCCTCCTTTGCTTCTCTTCCCAGGTCCCTCACCTTTGCTCAACCTCTCCTTTAGGACAGAGTGACCACTGGATTAGGATTTACTTCTGGGTAGCAAGTTCCTCCTCTATACCCTCATTTTTAGTGCTACACGGTAGTCCTTGCTGACTTCCTAATCTTATTCTCATTGCAGATCTGATTCAGATTCAAACAGCCCCTTTTAAAATCACTACCATTTCTTTCCTTGGATTTCACTGAGCATTTTAGCCACGCCCAGACTAAGGGATGACCGCCCCATCAGAGCACTAATGCTTGAGGTGCGTATGTGGACCATGGATTGAGTCACCTGGACCTCGCTGCCATAGGAAAAAAGACAGACAGGCTACTTTGCCACACCAGTAGTGATGCCTAGCTAAAGGCTGTGAGAAACAGGGGCTTTTTGGTGCTACAGTGGTATGGAAAAAGAACTGGGGGGGTGACGGGGGGGGGGGACGGACAGGATGGGACGGGATTGGGACAGAATAGAGTAATACAGAACATGGACTGTCAAAAATATATGGTGCATTACAGTCAAGAACTCATAGGAGTCAAAATATTACAGAAAGAGGAAAGTATCCTATGTCAGTACTTAAACCTACACATGATGAAATAAAGTGGTAGTAACAGAGGCTTGCAAAAGAAACCTCTGGTAGGAATTCAAGGTGCTTCCCACACAATGACTGGCTGGTGGCCTACATAAACATGATTTGTGACTGCTATCCAGCTCCAGTGGAAAAGGGCTCATGCTCACTTGGCACTCTGGTGTCTTGTAAGCAGCAAAATACTCAATCAGGGAGCCGTCTTCCAACCCTCCAAAGTGCTAAGAATGAAAACAATGATTTTGAGATGTGTGAGGGAAGCACTTTGAAAAAATCAACACTTTTTTCCTACTGTAAAAACCAAAGAAAGCTACTGAAACCTTTGTATGTCAAATAGGTGTGAATACTATTTTGTGGCCACTAGCCTTAGTGAAGAGCCCTAAGCTTGGCTGAATTAGTCTAATGCATTGGAAATCACGCTGTTTATTTAAAAAGAAGCATTTCCAACAATGTAACATTTAATTAATTTCACCTATAAAAGCTCCAACAGAGGATTCTGTCTCTAGTCCCTGCTGTACTAACATAAGAGCTAACTATTTATAATTGGCAAGTAATTTTTTTATGGAGAAAGTGCACAGAGGGTTGGAGATAGCAAGCTAGTCTGAAGCAGAAGCATGGTAGTCATACCATTTACATGAATTTACCTAGGATAGAAGTGAAGCTCTTAGATAGATCTCAGCTAAGCAAAGACCTTGTGACCCTGCACCGTTGTGAATTCCAACACAATAGAGCTGCATCCTTGAAATTACAGTATTCAGCAGCAAATCATCACTGAGACTCTATGGGATCTTTCCTGGCCAAGTCTATGTATCACTTAAACCCCTCAAAAGTAGATACAAAACGACTGGATTTGCAAAGGGGAGTGCATATTTTCTTTTTCACTGTGAGCAACAATCGGGTTTTGGCTGACAACTCTGATTTCCCATTTGCTTTGCCAGCAATATCTAACAGAGCAGAAGCAAAACGGGAAAGATGGCAGTTGGATGCTCTCATTTCCCGCTTACCCAAATAGGGGAAAGCTGTGCAAAAGGACAAGGAAAGCCAAGGACAGACATCCACAATGATTACCTCACTCTGACACATGACTAGGAGTGTTCAAAACTGAGCCTTGCCATAAGCATCAAACGAATTTGCAATCTTGAACTGCTGCATAAATAAGCCATTTGAAGTGTAGTCAACTCTCAAAACCCAGTGTCAGTCACACACCCTATATGACGAGTATCCCTTCTGAAATGCCCCTAAATGCCAGGCTAGGACAGCTGAGCCCATACCTAAAGGCAGCCCTTCTCTGGGGGCTCCCCCTCCTTTCTTACAGTGAGGAGATAACATGAAAAAAAATAAACTCCTATAGAATTAAACATAAAATATCAAGTGTCACAACTCCAATCTCATATTCACAGAGGCAAAAGGCATGTTTCAGTCAGCTACCTCAAAACATCCTCTTAGCACAAATCTCTGGGCAGCATTTTATACCTGGCCAGATAGAAGCAGAAGGCATCCTGGCTAAGGAGTGCACATGCCTAACTTTCAAACACCAGACCAGCAGCAGTTGCTTTGTTACACCACGAAGGCCATCACCTTCTTGGTGGAAAACAGGATTAAAAGCTACTGGTCACACATACTTACTGATTTCTAAGTCCTTCTGTAAAGGACATCACTACACATTGTCGGGTTTCATTCCCACCAGACCTGCATGCTCCTCGTTCCTTCCTAGCTTCTGCAGATACACACACATTTAACTGCTTCACTGAATTCCTACGTATGGATCAGAATACTTCTACTTAATGCTTATTTCACTGTAACTTTCCCAGGTATTACTCAGATTCACCTCTATTCTCACATGTACCCTACAGCAATTTGTGCATTTCCGACAACGCAAGCCACAAAACCCACACAAATTTTTGCTCTGATCATATAATAGCAACTTCAATTTCTATTCCTATTCTTGTCAGTGCTAGAAAGAAAACATGCCCTGGCCTGTATGAACAGAATAGGGAATGTAAGAAACAAAATGAAATCCCAAAACAAATATCCCCATCCTGTAAATGGATACCCATGGGTGTGCACCAACAGATGTTGAACATTGACTATATCAGACAAAAGACTTGAACATGGAAATAGTCTACAGCCAAAGCTGCCAGTCCAACTCTGCCAAGTCAAACACAGGGGGTAAACTATCACTAGTCCTGCTCTTGTAACAGAAACAGATGTTTTCCTCC
Organism: Pezoporus wallicus; assembly: GCF_028554395.1. Classification (NCBI taxonomy): domain Eukaryota; kingdom Metazoa; phylum Chordata; class Aves; order Psittaciformes; family Psittacidae; genus Pezoporus; species Pezoporus wallicus. The sequence continues at coordinate 2,800,937 of NW_026639377.1, forward strand.
AACAAAAAAAAATCAGTATTAAACTTACAGTAAGTTCCTTCACTTAGAAACCATGGGAAGTTATGATGCAAGACCTCTGCTCCCAGCTTTTATGGTGATAGATGGGGAGTTTTTCTAAGCTTATCCAGAAAACCCCCTACTTATATTAAAGCCAGTGCTCTCCATTTAACTTGAGGCTCCATATTATGTCCAGTATATCAGTTTTCAAAGGAGAAAAAGAAGATTGATTTCATGTGCAAGTTTTTCAAGTTTCACAAGCTTTTATGCAATATTCCAGCAGAATTCACATATAACGCAGAAACAAGGAAAAAGCTCACCACAAGCTGTTTCTTAAGGCAAAAATCTATTTCTGCCAGTATTTTCAGATCAAGCTTTTACACTCAGTATTTTTATACCATAAAGTTTAGGAAGAGCATAAACATTGACAATCTTTAGAGCACTGGAGTTTTGGGAGAGGGATGGTTCTCCCTTCAAATAATATCTCATTTGCACTACTTCCTGAACGTATATATATATACACACACACACTACATCAGAAATACCAAGACAAATTCCATTTTCCCCATAAGGATATAAATACTATTATTGCTGTGTATAAAATAAATCTTCATTAGTACTTATCCCAATCAAGATGTATCTTTTTTAAAAAGAAAATAGCATGCTGCTTTTGACTATTTGGATAAAAGCCTCTGTCAAAATCAAGTTTCATGATTTTGACAGATCTTGTCGGCTATCTTAGAAATAATAGATGGAATGTAAGGACAAATGAAACTAATTCATACTCTGAAGCCAGGTTACAACAGATTCAGCCACTGAAATAAAAATCTATTATCATGGGTACAGTTTTCACATAGAATCATAGAATGGTTTGGGTTGGTGAGGACCTTAAGATCATCCAGTTCCAACCCCCCTGCCGTGGGAAGAGACACCTTCCACTAGACCATGTCGCCCAAGAGTTGATTCTCTCTCTGCTATAATTGCATTACTTTGGGTTTTTTAAAAAAAGGACAGTTTGGGCACTAACCTAAGACTAGAGAACTAGCCTAAGCCTCATCTCTTGCATCCCCTCTGCTATAACCCTGGGTAAAACCTTAGCTTTCCTGTGCTTCAACTCTTCCTCAGGAAATAATGGGACAAGCATTCAATATTCACTGACAACATGCCTAACAGAGAGAAAAATGGGGGCTGTAAGACCCACAGAGAGATGTGATACATGCTGGCCAAGATTTCTAATCACATCAAAGAGCACCCAAAGGGCCCTCTTGTATTGTGAATGGTTTCAGGCAATCCTGGACAACTCAAGTCCTGCCAAAGCTCATCTGGTCTGGGAGGGGGAGATGGAAGGGTTTATAGAAATTGTCTTAATTTAGTTTAAAATTCAGCTTTCCAGGTTAATTTAGTCAAAACTGAAATTTTCCTACAGAGAAGACAAAAAAAGGGTACTTTGACAAAAACTTCTTTGACAAATATACCTGGAAATATAATTTTTGCTAGTCTCAATAAACACTTGACCAGATTCTATTCATACCACACTAGCTGTACATTACTGGCACTAAATCTCTGTTTCTGTATAAGTGAAGACAACAATAGCTGGGGAGAAACCATGGCTGTGGTCAGCAAACACATGATGAGGAGGATAGTGAGTCCCATGAATACTTCATTTCTGCTATCACTGGTTGCTTGCAGAAGCCCCTTTTCTACCTGGGGTTTCCAGACTGAAAGTTATGTTTTGAGTGCTGTGCAGTTGGGATTAAATATAAAATATGACTGGTATCTAGTGAAGATAGACTTCTTCCCAAAACATCCTGGAATTCTACATTAAAAGATACTTTTAAAGAGCATAAATGCTTAAAAGGGAGGACTGATGCTAACCCACTCCATGCAGTAAACACTGGCTCTTATGCACTGTTGTATTTCCTCCAATACTAGCTCAAGTGTTGAAGGCTCTGCTTGTCACTAATGTGAATTTGCAGCAGAAATCCAGAATTTCACACTCATGTAGCAAGAGCTGCACTGAAAATGTTACGACAAAGAGCTTTTAGCTCAGAGAAAATGTTTTGTCTTAACACTGCTGCACTTATTAAATGAATAATTTTAACAGGAAACCAACCTACCAGTCAAAAATGTATTTGAAGTAATGCCAGTCAATTACAGATTCACTCTCAGTGCAAGGGTGACGACAGCGTACCAGTCAAGCATCTGTCTCTGTTTTTCAAATATACACAAGTGGATAAGCAGCAAGGGTCACCTCAGGGCTGAGTCACTGCAAGGACCTCTTGCAATAGAGAACTCAGCAGTTGCTGGTTCCTAAAACAGCTCCATGGGAAGGGAGCTACGGCTACAGCCTGTTCCCAGGCTGACATGCATACTGATATCTTGAGGCCTGAGGGTGACAGCTTCACCTGTTTGCAAAGGATTGATTCCGGTGGCTGAAGGGGCATCAACACATGTGCCCCCTCCTTCCTTGCACATCCAGGATCATTTCTGGGATCCTGGATAACATCTCCTATGTAACTGCATCAGACTAGCACAATAGTACTGTTTAAGTAGATAAAAATCATCCCACATAAAAGGAATAAGAACAGATTTTTCTGGATATCTATCACCTTTGCAGACTGATTAATTAAAATAACCATCATCACACACAGTTACAGTGCATAAGCAATGGCCTAGATAACATTCACCCTGTATAAGAACCCTAACTGACCCCTGACAGACTCCATGCAGCATTTAGTCACAGCACAATTTTTGCTCATGGCACCAAATTCAGCAGTCAGTTAATACACTCCTCTGCACCTAGTAGAGCCTCACCAAGAAAACACCATGAAGGTGAAGACAGTCTTTTAACACTTTCCATGATTTCCCATTTTTTCGCCATTTATACAAAACATAGCAAGAAGCTGTGTGTTTGCAAAGGACTGCATAAAAGGTATATTTATGTAATAATTCTACAAAAGTAACAGCCATGGCAAAACCCAATTCTTTTTCTAGGCTGTAGTGCAGGTGTAAGTACTTAAGTGGAAGATAAAGAAATCTCCAAATGCGTATGTGGAATGACCCTAGCCCTGTAATGCATCTGCTGCTTCATGTATTTAGTCCACACAGCAGGGACAACCATAGGTGTTGGAAATGGCATAATTCAGATTAACAGTGAAACAAATAAGCAACTAGAATCTAATTCTGTCTTTGTAGTTAAGCTCACATCTTCCAGATTTTCCATAAAATTACTTTTTCTCTGTGGCTCCTTATGGAACCTCACACTCTTTCAGAGACACATGAGGTCTAAGTTCTTACATCACTACAGGACAAAGAATTACAGCACACCATCAGGGACCATGAAGATGATCCTGTATGGGAATGACAGACAGCCTGTCATCAGCAATGCCTCCAAAGGTACCACATACACCCACTCAATGGACAAAACAGTATGTACATACTGCCCTACCTCCCATCTCCACAAGCAGTAGGGGTTTGGAAGCCCTTCCCTCCAGAAATTAAACAAATACCTATCCAGTGACACTTTATCATGCCTTATGGCAGGGAGATGTGTTTACTGGCTTTTCCCAATCCAGTCTAGCTCTATTTGTCATGTTATTTTCTATGTGGGACAATGGGAGGGGTGAGAGGGTGGCTTGTGATCTTATTTAGACTGCAAGCTCTGCGGCACAGAAACCTATGATCGAACTGTGCCTGTCTCACTGATGCCAATACATAAATGGTAAGTGTGAGAGAATAACAACAGTCTGAATCTCAGGGGAGGGGGGGAGAAGATACAATAAAATGAATCTTAACAAGGAGTAGTAGTTATTATGAAGTAAGGAAAAAGGACATCTAAGTACAAGTAACCTGGCAGATGACCTCTGTGGTAAGTTGTTCTTGCATACATGACAATACGGGTTCATACATGATCAAGAGAAACCCAGGGAGCTTAGAGAAAATGCATCAAGCATTCCTGAACTCCGTATTTGGCCAAGTGCCTCCACAGGCAGTTGAAGGAGCTGAGCTGGCATCTGGCACAGCTCTGGGTGACATCTTCCCCTCCAGCTAACCTTCAGCTGTGAGTAATTTATCACAGGTGAGGGCCTAAGGATACCCATTTTTTAACTACAGTAACATTCAAACAGATTCAATTTTTAAACATCTACTGTAGTGAGATACAAACTCCCCAGACAAAGCAGGGGGGAGGGTCACCAGAAGACAGAAAAGTTCTCTTTACTGCACTGCTCAAAGCAACCTTAGAGTAGGATGACTTGAAACAATATGGCTATATTTAACCACTGGGATATGTTTCCAAAAATCCTCTGCTAGGAATTTGCAGAGGAAAAACATGCTTGTGATGCTTTTGATCTCTCCAGCATATCTGAATTAGCAGAACATGCCCAGGCAGCAGACCTCAGCCCCACAAATCCAGAGGGGTTTTTGCACCCAGCTATGGCAATGCTTATACAACACTGGGTTCTTAAAAATGCTCCAAATCTTTAGAGAAGCAGGTTAAAGTGGATGTCTGCCCTTGAGAAATGAAGGCAGAATTATTTTCCATGAGAAAAATAAGAGTATTTCATTTTTTTCCGGTTTCTTTGTTAATTATTTATACAAAACACATCAGCTCACACACTTAGTGGGTATTACACACACATAGTTTGCTGCGTGGGTGATGCAGATGGTTTCAGCTCATCTTATTCCTGCCAATCAACTCATTAATATGTTCCCCGGTATACCCTTGAAGTATGGGGTTCACCAGCATTCACCTTTATAATTTCAATTCACTAAAATGTTTTTTGAGAAAAAGAACACAGAAATATGGACAACATGTGCCATAGGCACAAACAGTAGTGAAGATTTCAACTTCTCATGCTCTTTTTGTCAATAAAATAAAGACTCAGAGCAGAGGATGGAGCTGGCAAGGGTCACATTGAGGAGGGAAATGGATACCTGGCTCTAAAAAGTGAATTAAAACTCCCAGCACCATGCACTTCAAGACCATGGTCCTTGTCAGGCTGGAGAATATTCATACAAACTGTTCTTTGACATTGGGTGTCACATACATGACAGAACAGCTCATTCTCAGAATACAAGAAAACAGTCAAATATTAAAATAACAGTTGAATTGCCATCACTGGGGTAAGGAAAACACAGCCTTCACCTTGACTTTCTTAAAGTCCTTGGGAAGAAATGCAGACCCAAGTTGCAGTACAAGATTCTTTTATGTCTGCAAGATTAACAGAAAGATTGAGCAGTATTATTTTACTGGTTCAGCTTGGTATCTGCATCAGAAAGATAAAATTTGTGAAAAACTTCTGGTCAACACACAGAGAAAATAAATACCTCCTTTTTGTTATTTGATAACTGATGCTTGTATACACAAAGTGGTCATCCTTGAAAATAATACTCCCGAACTGCAAACCCAGTTATTCCCTCCTCTCTTTATAGGAGGGAACTGTGGTGTTGCTTCAGCATACATGCCTTTCTGTTGCTCCAAATTCTTGTTTTGGGTGTCCCATATTTTCCCAAGCCTAGCATGGAACACTGAAAGAGTCTGGTGTGCCCTCCTACAGATCCCCCAACCCCTTCCCTTCAGCACTGACAGCTTTGCTACCGCCCTGCTCCTTCAGGCTTCAGTAGCAAGGGTAACACACCATCACTTCTCAGACATTCACACCTAACATTCCAGTTCTTTCTAGAGCATCATCACCTGTCATTATTTCTTTCATTTTATTTTCAACCTTAGAAAAAATAAATATTTTCTCAGTAGTCTCTTCTCACATATTTTTTCTTATATATATATAGGTATATAGATATGTCTTATCTCTTTCCAATACCACACTAAGTATTTCTTACCATTACATTTGAGGTGGAAAACCCCCTCCACCTGTCCTGTAAGACACCTTGCTGGTACTTCTTTTATCCTTTCTTCCAGTCCCATCTTCAGCTGTGCTTCAGCTTTTGCCTGTGCCTGTCAATATATCCCTTCACAGGCAAGTGTCTGACTTCACATTTTCAACATTAGCTTTCTTTACTTGTCTCTCTCCCCAGCCACTTCTGGTCTAGCTGATATGGATCTTTCTTTCCTTCACCTCACTCTCCACTTTCATGCTCTGATTTTTCAGATGTCTTATCTTTTGCCTTTTTCTTATATCATCTAATCTCCACCATTATCTCATCTGTTATGATTTATCACTTACACGTAATGAGTAACACAACCACCTCCCTCCCTCTCTTTGCTGTGCTATGCAAGAAGATGTATCAATATACAAGAAAATGCTCAGCTATCATACTGTGCAAAAAAACATTGCCTGTGAAACCTCCTTCCAAACCTGAGCATTTTACACGTTTCCTCACAGACAGAACACAGTCCCTGTAGAGCAAGATTTCGACAGGCTGTCATTACAGCCAGACTTGATACATAACATACAGCATATAACAGCTCACTTAAGCACTCTTATTTTTTGTTTATCTTATTACAAATATAAGTATATGAACCCTTTTCAATAGGTAACATATGCAAAGATCCCCAAATCAATAAGGATAATCCTAGAAGGGCAGGTATTAAACAATACCTTCTATACAGTCCAGAATCTGCAGGATGCCAAATGTTAAGCTCTAATATCATCCCAAAACAAGAGTCAAATTGAAAGAAAGGAAGAAAAAAAAGATCTCTTGTCCTTCTATAACCAAGTGATATTAGCAGAGATAACCCTATTCAGGTTTATTGACCTCATTCTGTTTTTCATTAGCCTTCAGGAGTGGAAGCTAGGCTTTGTTTTGCCCTCCTTCACACAGTTATCAAGAACTAAGCCAGTATTATCTGAAGCTTCATTCTAAAAATCCAAATGCAGTTGAGGTGACAGTCTCCAAACCTTCTTGGTCCCAGAGGCTCTGCTCCGTTCAGCTACACCCTCTATTAACCACAGGATTTTCCACATGCCAGCTGGAACTAATCATCCCAATTACAGGCTTTTGTGGAGAGGAATAGCTGCAGTACAGAAATAGAGAGGTTTGAAAAAAAACCACCACCCTGAAATAGGTCTTATGCAGAGGACAAGATACAGCATAGATTATACAGAAGCCAGCCAACTCTTATCTGGAGCAAAGGAAGACAGAGATACTCCCCAAAGCAGAGAAACCAGATAAGATGACAACAGGGGTAGGTTCTCACCTAAGTGATTTTTCATGGAGCCAGTGGGGGTCCTTGTCATGTCATTCCTGGCACTGGGACAAGGTTAATAAGCACTGTTGGTCCCAAACGGTTCTGCAGTACTAAACTTAATTTGACAAGGCTTATTAGCACTGTCTTTGAGCCTGACAGACCCAAGCTGTCTCTAATGTTCCATTTGTGCGAATTTGTATGATGCTCTCCGATCATGGAACAATGGAAACAAGAATGCAGAGACCTGATCTGGCTCTGTGCTGAGCTCACTAAGGTTTGGCGGGCTTTGTTGGTTTAGGATTGCGCCACATAAAAGCAAATATACTTGCTTTCACACCCCCTTCAATGGCTTTGGAAGATACAGATGTGCTCCAGCTTTCTAAGCTAACACATCTGGCTGGACATGAGCTGGCTCTTCACAATTCAGCTCACATGTGTGCTTGTTCACAGCATCAAACAAAGACAAGCAACCACAGCGGGAAAGACAATGATACAAGGCTTCCCTCTGAGGTCTGTTGTATTTCTATTTAATGAGCAAAGTCAAACATTCATTTACAATGTCTCCCCTGAAAAATTTACTCATCTTACTACCACCTTACAGACACTACAATAAAGATAAAGACACCTGCAGCTGACAGATTCACTTGAAAATGTAAGACCAGACATCACCTGGTTCAGTGTTTGAACTGACTGGACAGCCTCGCCTCTTGTCACCTCTCAACCAGAAATACCAAACACAAACACCACTCCCCATACTCTGGAGAATGCTTGTAAGCTATAAGAGGAAAGTGCATGGAAATGCAGAGAATGAAGACTGCTGTATCTAAACAAACACTCTAACATACTCATTTTTTCCAGGAATGCAGGAGACCCGCAAAAGGGTTGTCTCCTTAGACGCTGCAAGCAACTGTATGAACACCACCTCTATGAAGATACTTAGGTTCTTGCTTTACTGTCTTTATTGTAAGATGATAAAGAGCTCTGTAAGTATGCCCACTTAATAAAAACAAGCCAAGAGCATAATCCTTGTTTTTTTCTCATGTAAGGGAAAACTGCTGGGTGTGCCTTGCTATGACTGATGCAATAGGTCGCATGAACAGGGAAGACAGTCCCACTCACCACCCTCCTGACTGAGCAACCAGAGTAGTATCAGAGGAGATGGCAATGCATAGCAAACACTTCTTTCCAGTGCTCTTCACAATTCCTGATGCAGCACATAGAATCCTACACTGGTTTGGGTTGGAAGGGACCTGAAAGCTCATCCAGTTCCCACCCCCTGCCACAGGCAGGGACACCTTCCAGTAGACCAGGTGGCTCCAAGCCCCGTCCAGCCTGGCCTTGAACACTGCCAGGGATGGGGCAGCCACAGCTTCTCTGGCCAGCCTTTGCCAGCACCTCACCACCCTCACAGGGAAGAACTTTTGCCTAAGAGCTCATCACAGTCTGCCCTCTGTCAGGTTAAAGCCATTCCCCTTGTCCTGTCCCTACAGGCCCTTGTCCAAAGCCCCTCTCCAGGTTTCTTTTTATCCTGTTAGGCACTGGAAGCTGCTCTAAGGTCTAAGTGACTGTTAGCTACAACGTCCTGGAATTTATTACAGATGCCAGTCCTGAATGAAAAGCAGTTCTTCTTACGATACACTTGTGGAACACTAAATTATAGTAATTGTCAAAATTTCCTCAATTATTTATACTCTAGACAGCTGCTGTGGCTACAGCGAGAAGAGTAACCAACATCTTTCAAAGGAGTAAAAAGTAGCAATGATAAATCTTTTAGATGACTTTGAGCAAGATTCATAACTTCCAAGAAACAACAAAGAGCCAAAGCAGAGCAGCACAACACATTGTGGTTTCTGACTGTCAAACTCTCATCAATATTCAGTCTTTCATTTAACTATGAGAGTGGTCGTGGGCAGTTAGGAACAGTCATAAACACGAACAACATGAAAACAGCTTCACACACAGGACAGATATTCACATACCCCAAAGTGAGCATTTGCAAGTCAAAGGGATGATTTTGGAATGATACTGTAAAATTATTTTTTCCTCAAGATACAGAAGGAAATAACATTCTTTAAAGTATCATAAATGTTAAGCACCCCTCTCTTAGGATCAATTTCTTATTATTTGCATTACTTGTAAAGTTCTGCCTAGCTTCAGTAACATATTCATGAAGTTCTACATGCTGTTACTTTTGCTGCACTCATTTTTGGTTCTCCAGCTTTAATTATTATATATAAGCAAGATAACAACCAACTTGTTCTATAAATTAAAACTTGGCAGTCAAACCCAAGTTGCATACAGTAAACACCTTAAAGTTTGCAATTTGAAATTTGTTCATTGACTGCAATTTGATAATTTATTTCTTTTCAAAGGATATAGGAACTCCTAATCCAACTTTAAATTGATAGCTAATTCTGCTTTTTCAGTACTGCTCTCTATATTTTTATACATTCCTGTGTAATTACGAGGTACTTCAGAAATATAAAATACTGATAGTATTTAATTTTAGTGAGAACAATACTGATTGTAAGTATGTAATAAATTATAAGGCCTTATTCAGCTATTGTGGAGAACAGGGCAAAAACTGTAATATTAATGTTCTTCAGATTACACCTTTGCTCTCACTACTGCGAAAAACTAACTAAAACCGCTTAGATGTCTCAGACACTGAAGTCACACACTCTTCAGTTCTCAACCACATGCACACAAACCACAGACCACTTTACTACTTACCATTTGAGACCTATTTTTAGGGCAGCCATTGATGTCTTCAATCTTTTCATTTGCTGAAAAGCAAAAGAAAAAAAAAAAGGAAATAAAGAAAATAAAAACTATACCAAGGACATTTATTCCAATTATCCCCAGAGTACTTGCTGCTAGCTAAATCAAGGGATTCAGATTGTAGTTGTCCAGTCAGAGGGAATGTGTGAAGTACCGAGACCATCAAAATAAAAGCAGCTGAAGTTTTCTAGCAGATCATTCCTGCAGAGACAGCTGAGTGCAGAAAACAAGTGGTCTGACAACATCTTGTGTGGTGAGGGGTAACTTCTTTAAATTACAAAGAAGGTTTGAACTCTAGAAGCTGAATACTGCTGGGTGGAAAAGTCAACATGATCTGTGTATAGATGTTTGCATATCAGTGAATTTGCTTGGACAGTGAACATAGGTTTTAAAACTGTATGGGAAATTTATGATCAATAACTGATTTTTTTTTTTTTTTTTTTTTAAAGCACAAGCACTTTGGAAGCTTCTTGCCCACAGCTTAAGGGCAAATCTATTTGCAGAAAAATATAAAGATCCAGTCTTTCAAGTCCCAAGTGAAATAATGAAGTTGCTGAGATGGCTACATGTTTGCCTTAGTCTCAGATTGCCGAGTTTCACATTTAAACCCTGAAATGACTTGTGTAATGGACTGAAGACCAGCTATAATCAAAGTCTGGTTTCCCAGTTTTTTCCCTGTAATAAATGTTGTTCACAACTCATTTCATGACTAACAGATTTGCCTCCCATTGATTCTTGTAATAAAAGCTTTATTCTACCAATCCCATATTCTTAGGATATCAGTCAGAACTTCATCTCACTTCACATCTTTCTTCAGTTAGGAGTATCAATGTCCTACCCAAAATATGGTAGGAATTATCACTAAAGAGCTCTGCTAGGTTTGATCCCAGGATTCTGGTTTGAAATACAAACTGACACCTTCCCCTGCAAATGTAACAGTACAATTTCCATGAAAATAGCTATAGACAAAGGCATACATATATATAGACAAAAGGTATAACAAGTCACAGCATAAATTTGAACTTGAATAGCTGTCTGGAGCGATCACAAGTGACTTTTACAAAGATCTATTCTGTTTAAGTCAGTGCAATTAATTGCAGTCAGAGCACAAGTTACCCAGAATACTTATATATACCTGTAAGACAGGCTATCTTGGCATATCCGCCACACCTACACTAAACAATGTGCCCATCACCTCCTGTAACGCTGTACTGATTGCCCAGCACACTCCTGTGCACATTTTACTTTTTACTGAAACTAGTTTTATATAGCTGAATAAGTACTTAACACTAATGCACTGTCTGCATCCTTCTATAGAAAGCCATGGTTTTTGTATCTGATCTGACTTTAGTTGCAGCCAATCAATTAAAAGAATCCTAGAATGCTTTGGGTTGGAAGGGATCTTAAAGCTCATTTAGGTTCCAACCCTCTGCCATGGGCAGGGTCATCTTCCACTAGACCAGGTTGCTCCAAGCCCTGTCCAAGCTGGCTTTACTCCATAAAATATCCTACGCAACAGTAGGAAAAGTCCTATCAGACTGGACTGAAGTTTAACATCAGTTCTAATTCTTGACAATCAAAGGTTGTCACAGGGAACCAACTGATATTTTGATGTACTACTGACTTCAGAGCATGCATATCTGCATTTATGAATTTAAATATAGCTACTATGCTTATATGGCATTATTAAGGGATCTATTACTTGCATATTCTTTTATAGATTCAGATTTTGAGCTGAAATAAATGAGAATGCTATGAATGCATTTTAATTGACTATATTATCATTAGCCATTTTGAAGTGTGAAGATTAGCTCCTCTGAAGTCAAACACAGTGATGTTTGGTTTCACTTTTTTTTTAGATTTTCTCCTTGCTTGGATGCTAAGGTCAAAGAACTACCTAGTTATTACTCATTTTTGAGTTTTGTTTTCCCATACATGCAACTATTTCACTTAGGCAAGCAGAAAAGATTGCAATCATCGTCTTGGCATAGTCACCAAGTCTTATGGAGGCTTCATTAAAAATAAATAAATAAATGTATATAAAAGATTTAACCACATTCATTCTTTTTCCAGGTTTGGATATTAAGTAGTATTTCAATATCCACGGTGTAAATCTTGGGTGGTGAACACCAGAAAAACTATCACTAATAATTAAACTTGAATCAATTCCAGTGACTTTGGATGATCTTGGGATACTCCAAGCACATGACAAAAAGGCAGCTCTTCCTGGCTGCTTTTACACATATCACACCATAACATAAAAAGAACTCTTCTGCACTGCATACAGATTTCTTAATATGCAGCCTCGGTTGTAAGAATGAGAGCTTGTATTTTGCAGGCGAGTGTTGAAGCTGCTTCTAGGTGTGAAAGTTACCACCATCTTAGTGACAATGAGATGCAATGTGCCTAAGGCCATACACAGCAGATACAAATTACTTTCTTCACTGCTAATTTGGAGGATTCAACTGAGAATGTTTAAACCTGAACTTTTCTTCACATGGAGAATGCTCTCTGAAAATGAAATCCTTCAGCTTGAACTGTAACTTTGGCAGCTTGCAGGCCTAATCTTAAATATTAGCCAAAAGGCAGCTCCAAGAATGGCTGAGAAAATGCAAAGGTGAATCAAAGCAAATATTACAGCAGGCAATGGGATTTCTGTGTAATTTAGAGGGAGGAATCTGCATTTCATAAGAGTTTGCACGAGTCAGCACTCAAAGAGCTACATTAGGTGCTTGGTACAACTGGGTTCACATTTTTCATGTTTTGATGGTGGGATTGTTACACATGTGGAAGCTTTCTACAGCAGTGTTACTCAGGGTAGCTAGGTAAGCCTGAAACAAATCACCACCTTACTGTCCCTGGGTTTCCAAACATTTCCCCCAGTAAAGGAAACAGATACGGCTTGAACCACTGTTTATAGTGAACACCTGTCAACACACAGTTTTCTATCTTTGTAGGGGCAGGTCTGTAGAATGCTACCGAGATATAACATTGCTCTACAACAGAGTTAATTTTTTTTTTTTTTGATGTATTCTAGTGCAATTCTAGTGGGGTCATTGGAATGATGCTTCACAATTGCACCCAAGAACTGGGCTTGCAGATTTGTACCTTACATTAAGGAACTAGCTCATTTATAGCATCTCAAACATGTAAATATGTATGCACTGATGTCTTGTTATTTCGCTGCTGTGTTCTTAATTTGCATCTCAAATCTGTCAGTTTGCTTCTAACAATAGTTGTCCTAATTCCCATTAGCAGGCTTTCAGATTCCATCCATCTCCACTGGGCTATGCATGAGCTTTGTGGCATCCCAAGAAGCAGATGGATGAGCCTCTGAAGGAACTAATGAAGGATCCAGGCCCTAGGGAAGAGGGACAATATGTAGCTTTACATGGGGCCAATGGAGAAAATGGTTTAGAACCTTTATTTCTATGAGTCTTAGGGCAAAAATGAGGGAATTAAAAGCTTTGTAGCAATGAGCCCATATTTGCGATTTAGGCTAATAATGCATTATTTTCCTCATTTGAAAACTCATTATGAAAGATTTCTTTTTTCTGCCATTCAAAAATTATATCCCTTCTCCTTTCAAAGCTGTATATATGGATTTTCCATATCCAGCTGGAGGTTCAACACAGCAGGCCAGTATCACTGTGAATTATGTTGAGACCAATCCCAAAAAGGTATCAGAAATGAAGATAAAGGAGGATAACAGCATTGTGGGCAGAAAAGAACCCATCATTCGCTTTTTGTAGCATTCAGCCATGTGAAGCAATATTGCTGTGTCAGGAGATCTTAATCAGCAAAGGCAAATATTTTTTCCACTATGCTTTAAGACAAGGCTTTATCAAATTAATTACCAATGTCTCTGAAGGAAAATTATCTATATAATTCCATGCAGTTTGATGGATTTCCTCCCTGTGTGTATGTAGAGACAGTGAATTTCTGAGCAAGCTGATAAAAAACCAGAAGGTGACTCACCTACAACCTGGATTATTTCGGCTAGTAATACTCCATCAGTCACATCTTGCTGTAAATCCTTTATCAATCTCTTGTGGCCAGATTTTGCTAGATAGTGATTTGCCCAATCTGTATAAATCTGTTAGAAAAAAGATAAACAAAAATAGTCATAATGCAAACTTGAAAAAGCAGAGCTCTTTGTTTCTCTCAGTATCTGAGGAGCTGTTTTAAGGTCATTGCTTTTTTGCTCTTTGAAACAAGTCAACAACATTCAAATTTAAAGTATTGTGCAGATGAAGTATTCAGCTTACCATAGTAAGGCTTCTTCTATTCAGAAATCTGAAATCAAAACTCACAGAAGACGACAGGAAAACTCTTGACCATGTTACAGCTTGAATGGATCATCACGCAGTCAAACTAAACGTTCCATGGCAGTAGTAAGTTTGCAGAAGAGATATCAATTTCCACCTAAGTAATTATTTTTTGAATTTTCCCTTTGACATTTCTTATTCATAACAGTTACTGAGAAATTTAAAATATTCTTTTCCAAGAACCACTTCTAGGAGGTATTAGCCATATAGCAACTTCACTTTTAAGAAACTACTTTGTCATTTTACTCACCTTTTGACAAGGGTCTGTAGGGACAGGACAAGGGGCAATGGCTTTACCGTGACAGAGGGGAGATTGAGATGAGCTCTTAGGCAGGTGCTGAGGCACTGGCACAGGTTGCCCAGAGAAGCTGTGGCTGCCCCATCCCTGGCAGTGTTCAAGGCCAGGTTGGACAGGGCTTGGAGCAACCTGGTCTAGTGGAAGGTGTCCCTGCATGTGGCAAGGGTTGGAACTGGATGAGCTTTAAGGTCCCTTCCAACCCAAACCAGTCTGGGATTCTGTGATTCTAAAACCCTACCAATTCTAGTAAATTCCATCTCACAGGTTAAACAAGGCCATTACATTGATTTTCATCTCCTATGCAAACTTCAAATGGTTGGGATTTATTTGAAAATGTATTACCTGAAACCTAAGCACACAAAAATGTCTCTTTAATCTGCATTAAGTACTGCTCCCCACATTCTAGCACAGTTTACTCAAAACCACCAGAAAACTTACAGAATCTTTTCATGCTAGGTTATCAAAAAGAAGGAAACACACTTGATTAGGAACTTCTGCTTATGAATTAAATAATATTTCTTGTTCTTCATACTGGACTTTCTTTCTTAATGTGACATTTATATTCCAAAGAAATAAAGTAAAAACTACTAAGTTACAGAATTTTACGTATTAAATACACAAATATTAATGTTCAACCCTACTCAAAAGTATACTGGAAATACCTGCATCTCAATCCAGCCTATCAGTAAGTAGGAGTAGATTCACTGTACTTTCTAGAGCATGACCCATGCCAATCCTTCACGGTCCTACAAACCACCATGTACTGGGGGGATTTTTTGGTGGTGTTTTTTCAGTTAAAGCACTAAGCTGGTGACAAACACCTCAGACATGTGGGTGAATCACTGACATGGAAGGCAATGTCTGCACAACAGTATTCAGTCCCCAGAAGCCCCGGGAAAGCTCATCCTGGACACTGCCCAGGAGCTACTGTTTTCTTTCACTGGTACTGATAGATGGAAAGAAAAGAGGACAAAGAGAAGGGCCCTAGTCCTTCAGGGCTTTGGTCACCAGGCTATGAAGATTCCTATCCCCAGCCTTAAGGAAGCAGATGGAAATGTTAACCCTTTAAATCATATTCTGTCTGCTGGCAAAATACTGTTAAAATAAAACATGATTTAGAGCAAGTCCCCCTCTACCACCCGCTCCTGAGCTATGCAACCCTCCCCATCATTGTATATCATAGAATCACAGACTGATTTGGGCTGGAAGTGATCTTAAAGCTCATTTAGTTCCAACTCTCTGCCATGGGAAGCTGCACCTTCCATAGGCCAGGTTGCTCCAAACCCTGTCCAACCTGTATCAACATATATCAAATACCATCCAGCCCGCATCAACACAGATCCTTTAAATTACTAACTAATATAACCAAGCTACTAATTTGAGAAGCATCTTTAGCATCACTTTGAAAATGCAAAGCTTACATCCTTCTCCTTCATGGGAGTTAAAAGCCAAAGCCTAAGAGTCAAGTATTTGCCAAACGAGACAGAGGAACCTGGGAATAATACAAGGATTGTAATTTCACTCTCCTCTTGCACTTGCTGATTCAGTCGCAATAGGATGAAATGAAGAGCAGATATTTTGACTAGACTTATACTGGTTATAAAATCTTCATTTGGTTGGTTTTATTTGGTTTTTTTTTTGTTTTTTTTTTCCAAGCCTATAAAACACTCCTGGTAGCAGCAATGAACGAGTCACTCAAAATCAGTAATGTGTGTCCCTATTTTTCATCGTTCATACTCTTAAGTTTTATCTTCAGAGCAGCGGGATGCGCATTTCCTACCGCAACAGTGTCAGAGACCCGAACAGAAAAACATGCTGGAACACCTCTGCGAAAAAAAAAAAAAAGAGCCAAAAGCCACCTCAATGAAAACCGCCTCAATGAAAAACTCTGAGTACACAGGAGTGATTTCCCTGACTGCCTGAAAGGAGAAAAGGGAATAAACCCCCAACCAACCCACACTTTGCACAAACCGGACATTGTGTTCCTTAGCTCCTGTTACAAGAAAACATTTTCCATAACAGGAAGCTATTTTTAAAGATCCAATGATTTCAAGGAACTAGGATTAACTTCACCTGCTTTGCTGCCGTATGGTTCTAGCTTGCTTATCTACAAGTAAAGACAGAGCAGCAAACAGGTTGCAAACCACTTACTTCACAATCACAAGGGTCCATCCTACACTGTTACTGCAATTCAGCTGACAAACAACTTATCAAACACAATAACTACGTTTCTTTTAATGGGAGGGCTGTGATGAACGTGCTGATTAACCACAGAAGAACTTTCAGCAAATATAAGGTTATACTTTGATGCATCAGTTCTAGCCTGGATCGTTTCCATGATGCAGAACATCATGCAATCAAACAAACGCTTGGATTAGCACTAGAGTTAATACAACACAGGAATGGAGAACAGGCAGTGCAGACCTCTCCTGGCAGAGCCTGAAATTACAGCATCAGCAAGACCTTGAGAGCTAGGTACGACTGATTTTTCAGTGAAGTAACAGAGTGAAAATGCACGTCCGGCATTGCAAAACTGCTGTTTCACAGCTGTTTCCTACGGCGCTAATTTCTGCTGCATCCGCGAACACCAGATCTTATACTCATGCCCTGTAAATAAACAGAACCACAGCAACGTCCCTAACTCACCTAACAAATCCTCCTGGTGAAGGAGACAACTGGAAACATCCCCAGATACCTCCGGTCTGATTCACTGTCTCCAATAACACATAAAGAAACTCCCTCTGGTTGGCAAATTATTCTTCTAATCCCTACCTTGTGTGCTGAAGTCTATGTCTGTGTTTGGTATCAGGAGCTGCAAGCAGAGCTTTTCTGCTGGTTACAAAATATTCCATTAAATGCATCAATAACAGGTCCGTTTCCAACTCAAACCATTATATGATTCTATACATGACAATAATTCGCACCAGGATGGTGAAAATATTTGGGTTTGGGGTATCTAAAGGTGTGGAATAGTATTGGATTCAGCCAGTTGTTTAGGAAAGCCTTTTGCAGGGAAATAAAAGTATGCTAAATCTTTGCTTCCTTAAAAACCTCTATTATACCACATTATTTTGCAATATGTGTAACATGAAATTGTATTCATGTATTTTTAACCTGACTGGGCTATTTATTTAGGAGCTCTGAAGCATTCTTATGGATGCAGTATTACACAGGCATACTGTAGTACCTCCTCATGGTCCACTGCTCATTTTTATGGTATATATCAAGCTAATTATGGAAACTTTCCAGCATGTTTTCAAAACATGTTGGTTGCAAGTCTTTGTAATGTGCTACACAAATACGATTCTCAATGTTTCTTTTCCTTTTCCATACAAACGAGAAAGAAAAAAAAAAATTAGTGTACAATGGTTGCTATTTCTAGACACATGAAAAATGTTTCAAAGCACATAGTGTTTTCAAATGCTCAAACCCAGGCAAATAAGTGAGAAAACAATAATAAAAGGAGTAGGAAAACACTGCTGAGAAACTTCCCATTTCTATATGCCTGTCTCTGCAGAGGAATTTTAAATGCTCACCATTTATTTTCAGCAAATAGGTGACAAAGTCACAAGTTTGAATATTCACATGAATATTACCTGAAGTCACCTTATTAAAAAAATGGAAAATCTTGTGATATGAAAGACTCAACCCACTATAACCCAACAGATAACTGCTGTATTATACATATATTATATATATAATATATGGAGTCATGGAATCAACCAGGCTGGAAAAGACCTTCAAGATCATATGGTATATATTTCATATACATTATACTAAATATATTTATATTTTACATATATTATATGATAAATACTATCTATAAAGCATGTGTATGTATATATATAAAAAAAAGTATGGGCTTTTAAAACCTTGCACTGATTTCTCACAGTAGGAAAATCACTGGAAGCAGCTTCATTATTTTACCTAAGGAATCGAAGTGTACAATGTGATTTGGGCATTATCACCATTAGCAGGTCTTTGTGCCTTAAACCAGCCAGTTTAATGTTTAACTCAGGTCTAAGTTCTGGCTTTTGTTAAAGGTGGACTCAGCTTTTGGGCAGATTTTTTTCTCCATAGTAAATGATCCCAGGAATCAAATTATCTGGGAGCAAATTAAAAACAAATGTGAAATTTTTTTTTTTCCTTCTCTTGTCCCCTCTCCTACCCCCTTTTCAATCCATCAGGTTTTAATTAAGAGTGTTACAGATAAATATTGATTTTGGAAATATTCAGTGCCTTATGAGTCAGAGCTAAAACACTATTGCACAAAGTAGCAAGGTCTTGAGCAAAAACACCCAACCAACCAAACAACCAAGAAACCCCCAACACTTTGCTTGTAAAGAAAAAGGCCTCAAAATTAGTAAGTCTTAAATCAGGAAGAACACCACATTTAGAAATTCAGTGGGGTTTCTCCCCTTCCCCTTTCCTTAGCCTTATATCTGCTTGTTTAAAGCATGTTTCAGATGAGAGAAGTCTTTGCTTTCCAGCTAGGAGACCTCTGCACTTTCTTGCCACTTTAAGTTTCGAGTAACTGCACCAAGAGACTACATCTATCACACACCTCAGTCTGCTCCACATTTGAACACTGCATCAGCAGAAAAGGAGCTTTTTGCACGTCAGGTTGTTTTGTCCAGACCACACAGCTACCACAAAGCACTTGGGGTGGGCTGGTGTACATACTGACAGGGAAAAGCAAAAACCTTCAAGCTTCTTTCTACTTAAAGTAATTCAGAGTCTTTTAAACCTTGGAAAAAACAACCAAAAAGCCAAATAAATTAGTTTGCTTAGCTAGCCATAACAGTCTGAAGCTGGCATCTCAAACCACAGTATTCCTTTCCCCAAACACATTTTAGAGGCAATAGGCCAATATCTGGGCTGCTCAGACATGCCGATAGGCAGATTCTTCTTGATCTGCTGGCAGATAGGGCCAAACACAGCATCTGTAGGACCATATTCCTCTGTTCCCACAGTCAGCATAACCCAGGAAACAGAACATGAATAAACTCATGAGCGCAATAAATCGAGGAACATCCTTTAAAGATCCAGTATAGCTACGGAGCTGCGATTAGATTAAGGTACCAGATATTGCTATGTACTCCAGGGTCTCCTTTAAGTGGAATTCAGTTCCAAATGGGGACATCAACTATCCAATGTTTTTTGCCTCCCAAATGCTATTCTGAAATGTGATCATAAAGAGGAAAGGCTCCACACAAAACTAATCAAAAAGAATTTCCCTCTTCTAAGCAAGCAAGTAGAAAATATGCCTGAACCTCTTCCCTGTTACTCCCTCTCCATGTCAGCTCCTAACTAATCGGGCTCTGCATGTTTGCTTCCAATAATTATTGTGAATTTGGTAACAGCCGAAGAGTGTCTTTCTGACATCATGCAACATAATTAAAGCAGAGCAAGGCTACTTCCATGACTGAATAACAGGGTTAACACATCGATGAACTCTATCACAACACCCATTGCAATGCAATGCCTGTGTTGCTGCTAAGCTGAGCCATGCTGCATGCTTACAGGCAGAAAAACACTCTGAAACCTAAAATACCAGACACTGTATATTAAGATAATGCTATAATGGGAATGCCTGCAGTTGTTCCAATGCAGCAGAGGAGGAAAGCCCATCAGATGCTCACTGCTGATCAATGTAATGGGGTTTACACATGAAGCGCCATTAAAAACCCCATTTTTGACTGGTAACACTAATTGCAGTCTTACGCTGATCCATGCTACACTCCAGCATGATCTTAATAGGTATCTGACTGCACAGTCCAGGGGTATATAGCTAAAAGCCAAAGGTATAGCTTCAAAACTCATCTCAGAAGCATCTCTGGCTCCAAGGGAGCACGCTAAAGATAACAGCAGTTTTCAAAGCGTGTTAGGATTATGGCCCCAACAATACCATGGCTGGTATTTCACCGAGTTACTGACAAAAGAACAACTTAGAAGCACATGGTACAAAAAAATAATTAAAAAAAATAAACACCAAGCTTAACAGCATTTGTCACAAATCTTTTTCAGTGATTTTTGACAATTTGTGGCTGTACTTGCCCCCATGCCCTTCTTAAATCCTGAAGCAAGTCTGTGTCTATACATCTGCGCCATGACACAAATCCCACTAAAACACAATACTGGCTCTTCTAGAATGAGTAAAGCTGTTACCCAAAATACTGTTTTTTTTCTCCAATGCAAGATCTTGCAAGAAAAAAAAAGAAAGCAGCTTAAAAAGCAGGGCACAGAACAGATGCTGTGTGCCCACATTAAATAAAATGTATTAATGGGGTTTGAAGGAGTTCTGTCTGCTCCTTTTCTTTAAGGACGCAGCTACAGGTATGTAGAGAGTAGAACAGGAAGCAAAATCCACTGACCATAGGGATGTAGATGAGCCCCCAGTGATGCTCAGCTCAGAGGGAGAAGAGGACATTCAGGCAGGCAGTGAGTGGGTAGGTTGGTGTGGACACACTAGCTTAGGCTGCAATCTGTCTCCTCTCCAGCATCTCCAGAGATACTGGAACCCCCCTGAAAGTCAGGATGGGTACCTGGGGACTTGCTTATTACTCCATCCTACCAGCATCTTGGCACCAGGACTAGCAAACTGGGAAGAAACCACCAGAAACTCCAAGTTTGAGGCAATGATGGGCAGGTGAGATGGTAAAATGACCTTCCCAAAAGGAATCCATACATTTGCAATCCCCTAAAAATAGTTGTTGTGATAATTAGTTATTAATTAATATCTAATATGATGCCAGTAAGACATTATTCATTAACTAAAGTGCTGGAACTTTCCAATTATCATCAACTATGGGAATGCAGCTGTAACCAACTGAGGTCTTGGTTCCCACTTCTCTGAGGAGACAAGAGGTAACTGCTTCCTTTTTGCCATTTATTAAGCGGAACTAAACTAACTGATTTATTCTATTCACATGTGCAAGTGTTTGTTGGAACAGCTTTAAATTATTTGTTGGTGGGAGGTATTCCACTGAATATTACATTTTGCTGGACACTTATAGACATTAACTACCCTTTGGAAGTTAAATAGGGAAATGGGTAATTTAAGCAAACACCACCGGGACTATTTATTTCAATCCCTCTTTTCAAAGCCTTATTCCCGGCTGGGGATAGCTATTCTCATGCATATGACTACTATTCAAAAGCAACTGGCTGACTCACAGCACACCCAGCCAAGTGTGTGTGTAAATTTTAGCTTGCAAGCCTCTCCAGTAACAGAGCCTTAGGTTGTCCACACTTCAGGGCAGGCACTCCTTCCTCTCAGCTGGTGTAAAGCAGACCTTTGGGGGGGATGCTAAACAAGTAATACGCTTTAAATTGCCTGAATGGCACCTTTCTTACTATAAGCCTACTGAATATTTTACTACACGTAACATAAAAGAGGAAAAAAAAAGATGTTTTCTTCCCTCCTTCCCAACTATACAGTTTCTGAACCCCATTATTGTCAGGCACTGCCTATACAGAGGGGTAAATATTTCATAGCAAAGCAACATTTTCCTACACATCAGCTAGAAGGTGAAGCAAAGCTGGCAACTATGCTGGTAGCCAGCGAGCTCTGCTCCCAGGGCTCCCATTATCCACATTTGCCACATACAAAGCCCCTTCAAGCTGAAGCCACACACTAAGCCAAGCAGGTGTCCACTCTCTTGCTCCCCCTTGCCAAACGTTTTAAATCCTACATAGAAATGAGATTTCATTCACGCCTGCATCGTTTCTTTGCATATCCAAAGGTTAAAGAGAATTTAAGCTTGCTAAGCTGACCAGCAAAACCCATTCCAAGACGTATTTGGCCACAGTGAATCAAGTAATTTATCCCACGCCAACAAAATATCATTGACCTGAGAGAACAAGAGAAGCAAATGGACTATAAAAAGTCGCCTAAAGTACACACCAAATTATTTCCACATATCACAGTTCTCATATATGAAATAAACCCATTTACATTACTACCACACACAAACAGCAACAGAAAAGGGCTTATCTGGAAAGGTGATACATAGCTATTCCGGAGAAACCACAGAAAATCAGAAGCTGAAGAAGGGCGAAAGAAACAAGAAAACACCACTTCTGAGGCTGAAGTAAGTTACTGTTCAACAGCACCAGTGCCATTATCAAGGAGCTGCTTACTGTTTTATAATGATCACAGGAAAATTTACTTCTCCCACGAGCAGGGACATGGAAGGTTGTACTACTTATTGGCATATTTAACACAAACATATCCTGCTCAAGCCCAGCTCTTCCTTCTCAAGGGTTCCACAGTTACATGATGATATATATGCTGGCACATGAAGCTGGGGTGGCTAATTTTAACTGAAGTCACGCATGCACAGTGCTCATATTTCTCACACTGTCATATTTTACAACTCCCACTCCTCCTTGCAGCTTGTCCCTTACACAACTACTGCTCCCTTCTCTTACTACTGTCTGTAACACAGAGTTTCAATGTTCAACATCAATTTCAAACAGGACCAATATATTTTATAGACACACTCTTAAATAATGAAGCTATTAGCAGCAGGCATTATGTTTGGTAGGTCTTTTTTGACAGACACCTGTGGGCACTGAAAGACATTTACAAAAAACCCCTGGGTTTTTGTTTGGGGATTTTGTTGTTTATTTCAAATTTTACACAATCAGCGGACTTTCTACTCACTATAGAGACAGCCCCTTTGATCTAGATGCTCCCGATGCCTGCGGAGATTTATGCTCTGAACTGAAACCCAAAATCTCGCATGCCATATATAGTCAGATTCATCCTTTCATTGCAATTTGGAGTGTTCACAATATCGATCATAGAACAAGTTGGGCTGGAAATGACCTTAAAGCTCATCCAGTTCCAACCCCCAGCCATGGATAGGGACACCTTCCAATAGACCAGGCTGCTCCAAGTCCTGTCCAAACTGCCAGGGATGAGGCATTCAAAATGTCTGAAGGTTGTATCTATCACAAATGCAAGCTAAAAAGCCTAAGGCTGGATTAGACTGAGTGGACCCTCCCGAGCAAGGTTCAGTGCAGATAGCAAGGGATGTCCTCTAGCAGGACCCCACAACATACCACTCACTCTAAATCTCATAGTTTGGCCAAATTGCTGGCATTCCCTAAAAATACAGAGAACTGTCCCTTCTCAGCTGCTTTGCTGGAATTTCTTGTATTAAAAACATAACATTGCCAATATTGCCAATGTGAGAAGAGATGACTGCTTCAGCTCGCCTTGTGCCAAGTTGAAGGATAGATGTCTTGACATTTTAACAGCTTATTTTGCAAAAAGCACGCTTCTGCCAGAGCAAAATCTATGTGGATCTTTTAAGTGCTCCATGAAAAGTAAACACCTCTGTAGCCATGCTGTCTCCAACTAGTGCTCCCCTCCAGCAAAGCCCACTCACCACCAGCAAAGGCATGTGTTTGCTCTGGGGATGAACAGGGCTTTGATTGAGTTTGAAGAGAACATAATAGGCTGTGACTACCCAAGACATGAAGTAGCTGTTTCACCTGCACAGCATGAAGTGCTGTGCCTCTGATGTGCCCAGGACCATGCTAACAGCAACAGCTCTGCTAATCCAAAGACAGGCACTGAATGGAGTGGGAGAAGGAAGAAGGTCTGCACATGCTCCCCATCCCCCAGAACCCTGACCATTGAAGAAGAGACAGAGATCTAACTTCAGGCTGCTACAGTCTTAAATATAGCTTTATGCTATGAGCATACAACACTATAATACTCAACGTGATCAATTCCCAAAAACTCAGTGTAATTTTGGCACGCTTAGCCTGTGACAGGAAATAAAGTCTTCTAAACTTTTCTAATGAAGACAGACTAATTCTCTCTGTTTGGAAGAGGTGTGACAAGACTGCTCCAAACAGCTGCTATCATTTCACTGCTATTTTTCACCTGGGGTCACAAAGTTGTATGGCTTCAGTATCACCTCCTCTGGGCAGAGAGCCACAGCAGCATGCAGGATCAAAACAAACTATCGCTGCTGTATTGGATTCTGAGGAAACAAGGATAAGTAAAATTATCTCCAAAAGCAAGTAACAATCTGAAGAGGGCTGGAAATGAAACCTGACTTGCCATGTAGCATCTTAAGCAGGCATTCATTCCTCTATTATATATTCTCATGAATAGTTAGAGGATTAATTCACCAAAACGACATTCACAGTTGCGAAGCAACTCCAAAGGGAAGTAAAATCGGTATCAAAGGCACATGACTAATCCATTACAACTCCTAGCGACATGTGAAGATGAAAGTTTTCTGATCCAAAAATACTGTAAAGGCTTCTCTTAATTTTTAACAAAAGCAATTTGCCGTGGGGATTGCAGTATTACAGATATTGGCCTTTGTTTCAACTAAGACAGCAAACCCTAGCCCTCTTTTAGCCAAGAAGGACAATACACCATTTCATTTGGGGTCTGCTTAGTGTTTGATTGAAGAAACTGAGTCTTCAAAACCAGGGGCTGGACAGGTTTAGTCCATACCAAGACCCTGAAGTCACCAGCAAACTATCCTCTGCTCCTGTGAACAGGATGTCTAATGCTGCCCAAAAAGCCATGAATCACATGCACTGCCTTTCTCTGTAAAACATAATTTAGTCCAGTGTCCAAGACTTTGCACAAGAGGCAATGCTTCTGAAGTTGCCAGAAGTTGGTGAGAGGTAGTGCTCTCTACTTGGAAGGACACAAAGCAAGATGTAACCAAGACAGGGTTGCAAAATCAGTGCAACTGAGTTCTGAAGGCAAACAACCTATTATTCATCGCTGTTATCTGCCAAGCAATATGAATGCAAAATCTGTGGGTGGAAGGAAGAAAAGGAAAACAAGACCCAAACTTGCGGAAGCACTTGACCACACGCTTGATTCAAGCATGTACTCAAGTCTCAATTGCTTAGCACTCATTCTGAATAGGAATGCTGCACTGAGGTTAGTCACTGGAGAATTACATCCTAAAGATTATAGATGATGAGAGTAAGAATGAGAAGTGGCCAATTATCTTTCTACTAAGTTTTTGTATATTCCACCCATGCTTCTATTTTTAATGCTCTGGTAATGCCTCTCCTGCTCTTGGGCACTGTCACAAGTGGGACAGTTGGCTAGACAAATCTTAGGTGTGATCTACTTTTGAAAAACCTATTTTTATTTTAAGCTGCATTTTTAAGAGAGTGAAAAATACTTTGTGACAGCTGAGCATGAATTTGTGTGGCAAAAACTCCATCCCAAACATGCACAAAAAGACTGAAAATCTCAGAAGGGTTCAGCATCCGAAACAGAGCCAGATAATCCCAAAAGCTTAGCTTCCACGTAGCCATCAAAATAAATCACCACACTTCCAGAAACTTCAGATATTAAAAAAAAAAACCAACATAAAAAAGTGCTACATTTCCACCATTTTTAAAATCTGATCCTCACTTTTCAACAGGGAAGAAGGAATGTATACTTGCATCAACACACAGATGGGGAAGACTGCCCCTAAAATGTTTTGCTAATGAGACCTTGAGATAAAATTTTTGCATTTGAAAATACTAACAACCATTTATCCACAGCTCATGTTCATCCATATCCACGTTTAGCCTGGGGAAAAGAAGCTGTGTGGAGACCTCATAGCAGCCTTCCAATATCTGAAGGGGGCCTACAAGGATGCCAGAGAGGGACTCCTCATCTGGGACTACAGCGATAAGACAAGGGATGGTGAATTTAAATTTAAACAGGGAGATTAAGGTTAGATATAAGGAAGTTCTTCCCTGTGAGAGTGCGGAGGCACTGGCACAGGTTGCCCAGAGAAGCTGTGGCCGCCCCATCCCTCGCAGTGTTCAAGGCCAGGTTGGACAGGGCTTGGAGCAACCTGCTCTAGTGGAAGGTGTCCCTGCCAGTGGCAGGGAGTTGGAACTGGATGAGCTTTAAGGTCCCTTCCAACACAAACCATTCGATGATTCTATAGGTGGTAGCATTTCTGATCCTGTCATTTACTATATTGCTACACACCCTGGAAATCAAGGGTACAGCCAAAAGCTTTCTTCATGCCCAGGGCTCCCCAGGGTTTTGCCACATTTGACACAAAAGAATAAGGTGGTCTTCATAAATTGTTCCTGCTAAGCAGCTATCAAATCATACAAGTTGTTTTCTTCTTTTTTTTTCCCCCAACAACAACAAAATAAAGTGCTGAATTAATTCCCACAAACATAACAAAGCTAATCTAATCACCTTGCAGTTAGCCATCTGTTTCACAGATACAAACCTAACTGAATCTTCTACTGACTGATAACTCTCCAAATTAGATTGTCTATGCTAACCCTGCTTCCAGCTTAGTTCCTTCTGCTTTCATTTAAAGGGTTTGTGATACAGGGTTAACCACTGTACAGGGGGGTTGTACAAGGGGGTTAGAGGAATTCACTTGCTTAAACAAAAGTATTGTCTGTACCTATCATGCCTACTAAACAGAACAAAGGCACTAACCACTGATAAGGAAAAGCAGACACCTGGTTCTATTGACAAGGAAAAGCAGAGGCCTGATTCTACTGATAAGCAGCTATTGATAAGGAAAAGCAGACACTTGAAGGGGGAGATGCAGATGGTTTATGGCTGGGACACCGACCAAACCCTAAGGCCATACGTGAAGACTAAAAGGTGAAAAGTTCAAGAAGAGGAAGACTCATTTACTTCATCTTGAAGACCCTTACCCACAGGAGGAAGACTCAGTTACTTCACCTCGAGACCCCTGCCCATGACCAGAGGGGGCACTGCGCAGGCGCAGAGGACCTTCTGGCTCATTATAATACGAAGCGGGGATAGGACATGAATACGTATAGGCGTATTGTGCACCCGTATGAATATATATAACTTTAGAGAATAAATGTAGAGGGAAACAACACTGAGGCACGCATGACTTTGAGGAATTATCCTCGTGCGTCTCAGCGCTGAATAAAAAGCATACCTACTTTACAACTTTAACGACTTGTGGAGTCAATCTGCACATCAGTTTGCAGTGCTTTCTATATCAAGATCTATGTGGCAATTATGCAGTTAGAAGGCAATTGCTAAGGGTTAAAGCTGCACTTTTGGCACCAGATCAACCTCAAAAAAGGGCAATGATACAGGCCAAAGCAATATAGGAAAAAGAGGTTCTAGAGGATGGAGGTTACAGTGAAAACTCCTAAGATCCTCTTTCTCCACTACAGTCTGTCACAAAAGCAGAGACCTTTCCAGTCAAATGTATGTGCATATTTATGAAGAATTTAAGAAATACTCCTCCTAACAGGAAACAGATAATCCCCATTAGTGATTACAGTTCAGAATTATAGAAAAGTACTTTTATCAGCATTTGAGTATTGCCAGCCTGGAGAAGAGAAGGCTCCAGGGAGACCTTAAAGCAGCTTCCAGTGCCTAAAGGGGCCAACAAGAAACCTGGAAAAGGGCTTTCAACAAGGGCCTGTAGGGACAGGACAAGGGGGAATGGCTTTAACCTGACAGAGGGGAGACAGAGATGAGATCTGAGGCAGAAGCTCTTCCCTGTGAGGGTGGTGAGGTGCTGGCACAGGTTGCCCAAAGAAGCTGTGGCTGCCCCATACCTGGCAGTGTTCAAGGCCAGGTTGGACAGGGCTTGGAGCAACCTGGTCTAGTGGAAGGTGTCCCTGCCTGTGGCAGGGGGTTGGAACTGGATGAGCTTTAAGGTCCCTTCCAACTCAAACCAGTCTGGAATTCCTAAAGGTCATTTACGGACACACTGGCAAAGACCTGAGTTCCAAATTCACTGGGATGAAAAACGATGCTCTGCTGACCTCCTGCATTACTGCGGAAGGAGAGAGCAGGGTGGACTACTTCCATCAAAAAAGGGGCTGCTGGAAACAGGATGTAGATTCATAGGCTCAGTAGACCACTGATAGCAAATCCTATGCTCCTAATTAGAGAGGTTCACTAAAGTGCCACCCTCCTATGCTTTCATTGATCTGGCCATTTAAATCAATGCTGTAGGGCTTTACTACAGTTTCTGATACTGAACCTCTAACGTAGCCTTATACCAAAAAAAAAAATAAAACCCACCCCATATAAAAGTCCAGTAAAATTCATAGCAAGCTAGTGATTAATATTTTATTACAGTATTTTATGGCTGATCATGAAATGAATTTCCCAACACCATAGGAGGTTCAAGCATCTCCTCTCAAAAGCCTCCTTGCAGAACCAGCAGCTACTGCAAGGCCTTCTGCACATTCCTGAACAAATCACTCCAGCAAAGGAAATAACTTTTGCACTGTTTCTGAAGCTTTAGTCAGAAATATATATAGCACAGACCTTTAACAGTTCTGTCAGGAGGCACAGCAACTGTAGATTTAACCTATTTTCAGCACAAAGGGATTTAATATAAAGATATTTAATGGGAACTGCCAAATCTCAAACAGCCTACCAGGCTAAGACCTGATCATTTTAGTTCCTTTTCAACTCTGTTGAAACATACCTTTGTAAAATGTGGATGGCTGGAATATTTCTATTCTTTTAACAGCTATATGTAGCAAGGAGCTTGATCAAAAGACCTGAAAGCTCTGGAAAGCTCAAGTAGCACACTGCAATGACAGACTACTCCATCACTCAGATCCCTGTGTCATTTTAGGCACACCTACATAATCTCTTTCTTGGTCTGAGATCCTGAATTTCATTTCCGACATTAAGTCCTGCTTCCGCCAGTACACCTACATATCAGAAAGTGTTATTCCAGCAAACTTATGCTCCTAAAGTCAGCTAATGGATTTAATGAGAAGTAAAATAATACCGAATTTATAGGGAAGAAACCCCTGTAACTAATTCACTGCCGTCATTTTACTGGGGTCCACAGCTATAAACATTTGACTTTTTTTCTTTTTAAACTTTGTAAACTCTTTATTTTCCTTCAGACAAGACCATTCACTTTGATCCATGCAATAGATGTGGTCACACAGTACGTAGGTGGAAGCACATCTATGTATGGAACTGAGGGTGGTTTAAAGTAACATCAGATAAGAATACTGGCTGAGCTGCAGATAAAATCAGAGCAATTTACTGCTTATCACTGGGGAGAACAGAGCCTGCCCTCACAAAAATGAGGTGCAGGGACATCAGCAAAATCAGTTTTGTTTTTGCCTGAAGCAAGGGTGGGAGGAATGTAGAACAAAGAGCATGCTGCTAGTTAGAATTTTTTTTTTTAAAAAAAAGGAGGGGCAGGGCAAAAGAAAAAGCAAGGGAACAAAAAAAAAAAAACCAAAAAAAAAAGAAAAAATGGAAAAAAGGAAATGAGGGAAAAGAAAGAAGGAAAGGAGGGAGGGAATAAAGAAGGAGAGGAAAAGACACCCTGTGACAATCAGAAGAATATTCAGGCAAACAACAATTTCTGGGCTGGTTCCATTGCAGCTCAGACACGGACATCACTTTAAGGACCTGAGGTGAGTGACACTTACAGGCATGTGTTAAAAGAGCACATGCTTGTCCCTATCAGAGAGATTCTAGCAGGAAGACTAATAAAGAAAACAAATCCAACTGAGCTATATAAGAACTGCCAAAGGCAGCAGCTGCGCTGCTCCACAAGGCATGATTATATTTAGTGTAGGAGTTGGGAAAGATGGATTCTTACATATATTAGTTTCTGTTCATCCACTCTGAACCCAACACTCTAGGAGAGCCAAAAATTCTAGAAGAAATTATAAGTAGATCAGAGCAAATTTAGTGATATGGTTTAGTGGTGGGCTTGGCAGTCGTGGGATGAAGGTTAGACTTGATTTTAAAGGTCTTTTCTAACCTTGTTGATTCTGTGATTATATGAAACACGAGAAGGATCCAAATTCAACAGAATTCTCACTGATTTAATTTACAGAATAAAAAAAAAATAGATTGGCCAAACTTTTTTTTTTTCAAGTTACGTTATAAGGAGCCTTCAAGGTTCAGACTGCAAGGCAACCATGGAGTGACCATGACCACAAAAAAAGAAAAATCAGATTTCATTGATAAAGTAACTCCAAACACATCGATATTTTACCAGCTGTAGCAATAATTCCATTTAAGATATAAAAAAGCAAATTAATATAGCTGTTATGTTAAGTGCTCTCAAAATTTCATGAAACCATCAACCCTGTTAGCTCAGTGCTGTAACAACTGGAGTGGCTGAAGCGCAACTTAGATGTTCTAGTACTCTGCTGAAACTGTTGTCTTCTACAGGTAAATCAGGAAAATTAGCCTTTGCTATTCTGATTTAGATGGTACACTAAACAGCTCACATGCAGTGATGATAACCAGGCTTGACACTACCCCCAAAAGACTACTGCTTAAGTCCACACTATTGTTTAAATGGACAGACACCCTCAGAAAAGTCATGCAAAGAGTTTCAAGGAGCACACAGAAACAGCAGAAGTTAACATTTCTGAGCACACACTATAAAGAGCACTGATAAGCTGGTACAATAGTTCCTGCAAAATAAACATCTCGTTACTACAGTTGAGAAGTTCCTATAGGTTTTGAAAGACAGATGCATGCTTCAGCCTATGCCATTAGGTCCTCATAACTAAATTTGTCAGCTCATAAGGCAAAAACTTAGTACTGCTACAACACAGTTGGCCTAAGAAACAGTTAGTGAACATGAACTTAGGCAATAACTGGTAAGAATTGGAACTACTTTAAAATGGAGCACTCATAGGTGTTGAGATTATTGCTAGAAAATGTAAAAACCTAACAGCATATGTGCTATACAACACAGTATGGAGTAATGCTGATGCTTGGTACCCTAAATTGTACTTAACCTATCTATATCAATTCATCAGCTAGTAAAGACCAGCCAAGGGAGAAGTCATTATCATTTGCCTGTTGTATATAGGGGCAAGGTCTGTGCAGTTTTCTATGCTGACATTTGTCCAGTGTTTTGCAAACCAGTAATGCAGAAAATAAGCTCTTGGCAATACGATACTGAATGAAACATTTACAGAGGATACAACTGCATTTAGCATGTTTAGTTCTGCATTTATACATTACCCATCTTTCCTTTTTTTAGTATACATAGCAGTAAATAGCACACTGAAGTACTCTGACAGTGTAAATGAGTTAAGTCTTTGTAGTGTTTTATTTAGTATAGTCCTTTACATTTTCTTTTCATAAACTATGATGTGACAGAGCTTGGGTAAAGAATAAGTAAGGGATAAGCTCTGCAAATGCTTCAGGGACACCTACTTCATTCTGATGACATTTTATTTCCCCAACTCTCTGCAGATGCTCACCTCAAAAAGCAAATAACCCAAAGATCACATTAGCAGACTGAGATTTCCATGGGCACAGCTAAGACCAGCAGAGCTCATAAAAGTACTTACCAGCCCTGGGACCAGCCTCCACCCCCCCAGAAGGATTAAACACAATTAGCATCAGTTGTGTCTAACCAGTAAAGCAGATGTCTAACCAAATAATAAGTCTGTAACTTTTGCAGGGGGTATAAATTTTCCCTCTCCCAGCCAATATTTAGCAAATGATCTGTGGGCCCCCAAATATACCACATACTGATTGATGGTATCTTGAGAGTCCCTTATTCTCTAATCAGTCAATTCATCAGCAATCACTTGTCCGAAAAAAACCACAACAAAAAAGCTTGTTGAGCAAATGTCAGAGAACATTAAATTAAACAGTGGAAGATCAGCAATGAACAGCTGACACTAAATTGAACCCAACACATGGCCCAATTCACATTATTGTTAAACACATATAGCCCATTCTCCAGTTGCTCTACCTTGAAAATGACATGACAGCATCTTTATTGTATAAAATAAAAAAGCCTAATATTAAAGTACCATCATAAAAAACAAGCTATTGTTTTCATGCAGTTTGGATTCAAGGTATTGTTTTACCTCCGAGAATAAACTAAATTTATGAAGCATTATTATTCAGCCTGGAGAAGAGAAGGCTCCAAGGAGACTTTAGAGCAGATTCCAGTACCTAAAGGGGCCGACAAGAAACCTAGAAAGAGGCTTTTGACAAGGAACAGGACAAGGGGGAATAGCTTTAAACTGACAGGAGATTGAGATGGTATTTTAGGTAGAAGTTGTTCTCTGTCTGAGATTCTGCGATATTTGAAGTAAGACTTTTCAGACTGAAAGGCAGCAGAGAGAACATTTGAGTGGTCATGGCCTCATCATAATTACCCTAATAATAAACTATCTTCTACTAAAAAAATGCAAGTTCTGGTTGGCTGATAGACTGAATACTTGCTCATATGTAAAATCTGTGTGAAAAGTAAGATATTTTAAAGACCTTTCACAATGCCCTAGGAAGACTTCACCTGAAAATTATAGTCGTCATCACCTGTGTTCAATGAGGAGGAATTCAAACTAGAAATTGTACAGAGAAGGACTTGAGAAATTAGGAAACTGTCTTGCAAAAAAAAAAAAAAAAAAAAATCCTAAGAACTTGGTTTATTTAAATTTGACAGGGCAGGATACTCTTTGCCTAGAAACAGCAGGCAAGAGGAGATCGGCTAAGATGCACGCTGGCAAAAACCCCAAAATGCATATGCATAGGCTATGCCTAAATCAAAGCAGACGAATGAGGCTGGAGGAAGGTTTGGGGGCAGCCTTCCACAATGAGTAAGAGAATGTAAGCCAATTGCTTTCAATGATTTTTATCCACAACATGGTACTATTGTTATGTTAATCAGTACATTACAACGCTAAAGTCTGACACTGATAAAAAAAGTAAAAACCCTGTATCTTGCATTCTATGAAATACCCACCATATGCATCTATCCCTCTGTGCTTTACAACAAAGAGGAGTTAGCACAAAACCATATGCCATTAGGAGTAAAAGAGATGAGGGTTTTGCAACAGTGTATGTAATATTTAATCTTCCCTCAACGTCCTGCAAAGCACAGAAGTCAATAAACTAAAATCAAATTTGCCTTCCAAAAGGCATCCTGTACCCCAAACAGGAATGTTTTTTGGATAGTCAGCCTCAAATCCCTTTCCAGTCTGTGGACTGCCATAATCATTGACCAAAAGTAAATCAGGCCCAGATCTCTATACCTGAATTCTAAAGGCAAACCAATGGCAGACAAACAGATTAATCTGGAATATTTCATAAAGCTTAAAACAAGCAACATATAGCACTTACATACATCTTTCAGATTTGCACTTCTGAAGTTCCTTGTGTATTTTCTAATATCTGCACTGAAAAGTGATACATACAGCTTGTAACAAAACATGGTGTTTATTTACACTGAGATCCAAACAACTATACACACATATTAAAGCATTTACACCTTATCAGATTTTCTAGTTTTTTAGTTTGATTATTGCAATGACATCAAAACTCCTTACTTAAAGAACCTGCTTAACACAATTCTAAATGTTTAACATTTATAGAATATTTAAATACCTATATATTGTATGGAACAAATGCACACTGTGGCCAGCAGCTAAGCACAGGGGCTGCTATGAAGAAAGCTAACTCTATCCCAGCTGGTCCCAGCAAACGCATATATGTACCTGTACCTAGTAATTTAGCTAACTATATGATACAGCTGCTGTGATAAACTTATTGAAGTCTCTCATAAGAGGGATGTTGAAATTTACCTCTTTGGAAAACAGCCTGTTTCAGTACCTGCTCAGGATGATTAGAGACACTGATGTATTTTGATGTCTTTACAGAGAATACATGCCCACATTTTCCTTGTTCTCCTGGTTATGAGTGTCAACGAAACAGATTTTCCTTACTCTTGGTCAACCCAACCACCCTTGTTTCCTTTGACCTCATCTTTCATAAACGATACCACAACTGCATGTAATAATCCATGCGATGCTTCTCCTGCCTCCTTCTAATTTCACTGCATTCATACTTCCTTAGCTCTACTGATCCTACCTTTCCTGATACCTCTTCAGAACAAATTGGCCTCTTTCACAGCCTTATGACACTGCAGCCCACTGCTGCATCATCCTTCTTGACTGATCCTCCCGAGGAAAAAGATGAATGTGCCTTTTAACACACTGTATGCTCAAAGGCTTGTGTCAAAAGAACATTTCCTTAACGGAGATTAAATAGAAGGGTGGAAAGTGCATGATTATATGCAACAGTGTCTTTCAGAAATATCTTAACCTATGGAACACAAAACTGCACTTTGCTCTTTAGTTTAACCTTTGCAGAGTGCCTGTGACTAAGCCTTCAATCTAGACATCTAACAACTGGCTGAGGTTCCTAACTTTTCAGCTTGGAAAAGCTCTTTAAGAGCCTGTGATCCAATTCCAACATCAAGTCAATTATCAGCTGCCAGATAATGCTATGATGAGTCAAATAAACTGCTTATAAGTCACTAATACAGATGGCAAAAGCTTATGGAGCTGCAGTGATGCTTTCTCTTCATGAAAAGTATGGCTAAGTCAGCTAGCAAAAATAGGTCTATCAAAATATAACTTTTCAAAGCTCTTATCACCCCAATCCATTCTCCTGTTGCAGTTTTTAAGTTAAGCACTTGAAAATCTCTTCCAGAATGAAGTGGTTCTTCCAAATAAGTGTGTTTATTTGCTGTATGCTACATATTAGTCCAGAAGGCATACTGAGATAAGAGCATTAAAGGGAAATGTTTACTAGAGGGAGAAGCTATATGTAAGCCAGGACAGAATTTTATACAAAGTGATAAATCTTTTAACACTCTCTTCACAGAGAAAATTCTGAATTAACTCACAGTTAGAATCATGGAATCAATGAATGAGGCTGGAAAAGACCTTTAAGATCAAGTCCAACTGTTACCCCAGGACTGCCAAGTCCACCATTAAACCATGTCAGAAGTTGCACAAGAAAAACTTTCACGGTTTTTTTTTAACAACATTTTTTTTTAAAATCCAGTGGCTTACCCAACTTATCGCCCATTAACATCTGCAAAACTCAGGTACTGGTACCATTCACCTCCTGGCACACATTTGTGGTGGTGCTAAGTGACACGGTGCAAGCAGGAGCACCTATACCGATGCTACAATGAGAATGAGAACCTAGCCCTATGTATAAAGCACTTATGCATATTTCTTTTCTCTCATGTCATTCAACATGTTAAAATCTAAGCAGAAAAGAATTACAAGGGGAGAAAAATCAAACCAGAATTCTGTCTGCTTAATATTAAGTACCAGTCAAGTTTCATAAACTGAAAATAGAAAAAAGAGAGGTGAATAGGGAAAAAGGTGAGCAGCCTTCTCTTCACTTTTCTCCAGCTCCGTATATCCCGCATGCCTAACCCCAAATGAGAAAAGACAAGGAAGCCCAAGGAATTGCGAACGCTCCAGCCCTGGCAGGGTTTAAGGCCAGGCTGGACAGGGCTTGGAGCAACCTGGTCTAGTGGAAGGTGTCCCTGCCTGTAGCAGGGGGTTGGAACTGAATGAACTTTAAGGTCTCTTCCAACCCAAACCATTTTGGATTCTATAATAAAAACTACTTCCTTCCAAAATAAAATAGGATAAAATAATTTACAACTAAACTACAGTAAATAAAATCCTAACAAGCTCATATGTTTGCACCTCTGAAAACTCTTTCTGATGCACTGTTTATGGTACATAACACAATAAAACACTAGCTCCTGATGACACTCATGTGGTTCCTCCATCAAGATTCTTTTATCCCATCTAAAGAAACAAAACTTTTAATATAGGTTTGTGCTGGGGTCATTTATTATTCCACATCCCAGGATATTTCTTCTTGAGAAGACATACATGCCATTTTCATTGACTAGTTGCTTGCAGGCTAAAATAAAACAAAGAAACACAACCCTGGCAAGATTGTATCCAGATAGGTTATCATGTTTCTACTGATAGAACAGCATGGAAAATCTTGTAAAAGGCTAGGAAGATGTCAGTTGTTCCACAAGCTAGGAGGCTGGGAGCTGCTCAAAACCAAGCCAATTTAAACCTTGTATAAAGAAAAAGAATCACGTGCTTTTTACAATAACTGTCAGTCATCATAAAACCAATGTATTACCCCTTGCAAATCCTCAAAGCCATAAAACAGTGAGTGGGAATGATCCTTGTTTTGATTCCATTAAAAAAGGGGGTTGCATAAGGTATATTGCTGCCTCGTAACAGTTAAACCAAAACACATACACACTAAGAGAGAGGTTTTACACTGTATATTGAAATTGTATAACAAGAAAATCAGAATTAAACATGTATTTTTAAAAGCCCAGGAATAAGGACCCCTAGTGTCAAACTAGGCAGGTTAAACAGTCTTGCCCAAGTCACCTTGAAAAGGAGCAAGCTACCCAAATTTAGTCTTTTTCTCCTGAGAGCTGGAAATACCTTTGAATAGAAGGCACAGCCTATTCCAACAGAATATCTTAGTTACTGTCTGGCCACTCCTCTGAATGTCCAGGAATCAGTGTGCTCCAGAAAGACTGGTAAGAAGCCTGCCATAGAAAAGCCATCCCAGGAACTACATCCTGCAATAAAAGCAACCTTCTCTTACACAGGTAACTCAAGATGACAGGCAAATGTGAACATTTTGACAGAGGTTCTTCCCATCCTCCCAAACAGATGACTAACATAAAAACTAAGATTTTCAAAGTTTTCCCTAACAAGTCTGGAATACTTTAGGATCTCTATGCCAGTTCTTGCTAGGTTACAAGCAATGCAAACAAGTGAGGAAAAACTTATATATATACTCTTCATAGTCAGCTCACCCTAAGCAAATGCTGACATTTTCTCTTTATTTCTTCCACAGAAACTTCAGTGACCCAAGGAAGAAGGAGAAGGGAGAGAAAGCAGAAGGGAAGTGGTAGGGCACGGTGCTTTGTGAGCATCCTTTGGGCACTTTAAGTCTTCACCAGCAAAAGCCATAACACCAACACCCCTCCATGTCCCAACACCCAAGTACTTGGAAATCCTTTCAAAAGTTATGCCAAAGAAACAGAGACAACTGTAAAAAATTCTGTATTCACCAGTACAACCGTTCAACTTCATGGCCAGAGAAAGAACAGACAAGTACAGCTTTGCTGGTTGCTGGAAAAGGCAAATTCTCATTTGCAGCTAAGTACCATGACAAACACCTGAGGATGTCTCATTCCAACTTATTCCCTGCAAGATACAGGTTATTTATTTTATGTTTATTTTAAAAATTCATTCTGGTTTTCAGTTCCTCTTTTTAGTTGGTGCCATTTAAAAACAGGTTTGTGGATTGCTGTTTTTTTTTTATTTTCCGATGTTTAAGACATTTTCAAGTGGGGGTTGGAACTGGATGAGCTTTAAGATTCTTTCCAACCCAAACCAGTCTGCAATTCTGTGATTTTCATTGGGTATCAAAAGGTCTATTTACTCTTATACCCACTTAGCTGATTATTGCTATTATTTATTATTATGAAGAATCTCTCCGTTGTTAACCCACTTTATCACTACGGACCAGCCAAGGCCTATAGAAGAGCTTCCTGTCAAGGGAGCTGGTAAATCCAGCACTCCTCTAGCAGCCTGAGCATTACTGGGGCAGATTTTGTCGTGCCTTGAATACCAGCAGCTGTTTCAGTTCTCATCTCCCATCTCCTTCCCTCCCTCTGCTTGATTTAATAAGTTCTTACAGGTGCTTATTGTTTGTAAAGTCCATTCGCAGCTGGTTTAAAAGCCAATGTGTATGCAAAGTATTTAACACACCTACGCACAAAGCTCCTTCTGCTTCCTAAAGAGATCTTTGCATATGAAAAGGGACAGAGGAGGCTCGCTCCAACTTCCCCTTCCCAAATACTCGGCTTCAGCTGGAACCAAGCTTGGGCAACCCCGCCCTCCGCCCCCTCCCCCCCCCCACCCCGTCAAGCCGCACATTCCCACTTGCCAGCTCACTAAGTCATTATTCCAGTGGCTACTCATGCATGAAAGATCCCCAACTAGCAGATCCCAGCTAGTGAAGAGCTGCTTTTCCATCTGGAAGAGAATACTTCTTCAATAACACCTGCTTATCACCTCATTCCTTGCGAGGAAAGCATGTGAAAACACAGATTGTTACATTACTAGAAGCACCATAAATCTCAGAGAGCACAGAGCCTGATATGAAGAGGTGCTGAGTATCTTTGACTCCCACATGGATTTCAACAGAGTTCTCACATAGAAAGGATTAGACCTTGAAGCAAGTCCTTGGGTTTTGATTCTGAATTTCTGAGCACAAGAAATCTTTCCTATAAAAACCACATAGAAATGGCATTTTCTTTGTTTAAATCATCTGCCAGAGGAGAGAAAACAATCTAAAGCCATTTCAGACAGCCATTGCCTTGATATTCTTTATATCAAATAGCTTAAAGAAAATAGCTGTTCATGGGAAAAGTCTTAAGTTTTGACCAGAGTTTAAACCTTGGTATAGACAGTAATTCAAACATACAGGCAGGTACATGGGTTTCCTGATCTCCTGGAAGAATGAAGCAGCCACACACTTTCTGCTTACAGATAAAACGGAGCGGTTTTCTGCCTTCCTGGTAAGGGGAAACATAAAAGGGGGAGAGGAGAAAATTTAAAAACATACTGAGAAAACAAAACCCCAAAGTGTTCCCAGCTGGCAAAATTATTCTAGCAAGACTGAGAGAAAATTGATTCCAAAGAGAGAGAGACAATAAATCCAGGGAGGTGAGGGAAGAGCTATACACATAATCTCATTTAAAAGTAAGAATTGAGGCATGGGCTAACTCCAGGGATCAAACAACAAGCAAAATAACCTAAAGCAGTCCAAAAGATGAACGAATAACTAACAGATCCAGCTGCAAGCCTATTACAAGTCTGCATTCCACCGGGACAGATCAGCGTTTCAGCATCAGCCCTTCCAACGTACCTAGATCACCAGTTATCAGTATTTATTGATCTCATCCGGCCCGAAAAACTCCTGTTTGCTCACGAGGAAGACGCAGGGGACACAAAGCGCCGTACAGCCATCACCGAGCAAGCCCGGGCTGTCCCGAGTCGCGCTCCCAGTCCCTTACCAGCTTCATGGTGGTGTTGTTCTGATCCCAGCGCCACAGCATCACGCTCATGGTCCCGCCGGGCACCTGCCGCCACCAGCCCGGTCAGGGCGGCCCGGGTTCGGCGCGAGGGCTGAGCATCGCGGGGCTGCGCTGCGGGGATGGAGCACCCGGATGGAGAAGGGCCAGGGAGAGCCGCGGGTCCCGGCCCGCAGTGCCCGCCCCCCGTCGCCGCAGCGCCGGCTCCCGGCCCAGCATCGCCATTAGCCCCTTCGAGGAGCGGAGCCCTCGCCCGGCTGCACCGAGCAACCACACGGGGGGGCAGGAGGGGGGGAGCAGAAACAACGCCTCCCTTACTCACCCGCTAAAAACAAAACCCCAAACACAGCAACAAGAAAATAGTAATAATAATACTAGCAGTAGTAATAGTAATAATAGTAGTAATAATAATTAATAATAACCCAACCAACAAAAAAAAAAATAAAACCCCCCAACCCAACATCCCCCCCCCAAAAAAAAGAGAAAAAAAAAACCTAAACAGACCCCCAAATCTCTCTTCAAGACCCCCCAAAGATCCCCAAAGCACTCTCCAAAAGTACCCCAAGTCCTTCTCCCCAAAACTCCTCCAGCAAAATGACTCCCAAAATCCTCCCCCCACAAATCCACCCACCCAACCCCTCCCCAAAGCCCAACAAAACAAAACAAAGCAAAACAAAAGCAACCCTGAACAAAGAAAAAACAGAATAAAAAGATTTCAAAAGAGGGGGATGTAGAGAATAGGAGCACAGTGAAGGCGAAAGACAATACTTCAACAACCAAAAAGCTGTATTTGAAACTAGGAATGAAGAGGTTTCCAGGCAAGCCATACTTCAGGAAGATGCGGGCAGGTATTGGGCACATCTTAGAGCAAACCAGTAAATTACAGTCTGACAACCTGCTGCTTCTAAAGCTGTTTCATCAGCATTTAGTGCTACGGAGGCTGCTTCCAACTAAGGCTTTCCTTTGTACTAAAGGCTGCTGGCTTAGAAAGGACCAGACTTCCCCTTAGTAAAAGGGAAAGGGGAAAACCAGAGGAGAATATACTGCCTTCCAAATTATTCAGCACGTGGAAGGTCACAGATCAGCTCCAGGCACACTGCCATTCAGTTATTCAGATTATTGTCTTGTCTGTCAGTAAGCCCAGACCATACATTAACATGTGGAACTAGATGAGCTTTAAGGTGCCTTCCAACCTAAACCATTCCATGATTCCATGTGAACTCAGGTTCACATTTGCAAGTAAACTAAGGAAGCCAGTTATACCTCTGTACATGAAAGCCAAAAGCATCAGCAAAATCCAGCTCTAATTTTTAACTGGGAAGCATAACTTCAAACTGCATTTTAAGAGGTTACCAACAGTATTTAGAGTATTCAGAATAGCTGTATTTTATGGCAATAAATATCAGTTTGCCACATGGTTTGTATTTAAGACATGAAGCTCTATGTAAATGCCAGACTACTGCACAGCTTCTCTCTGGCATTCTCCCCAAATCCTTCATCTGTTCCCCTGAAACACCTTGCCCTTCATAGTATACAAGATACTCAACCTTGGGAAGATCTGTGTTTGATCTTGGCCAAGGTCCTATGAAATCCCCAGTGGGAAATAAGCCTCACACCACACTGTTGGTTGTTGCTCCTCACCCTTCTGCTCAGGAGAAGGTGCTACACCCAATAAAGAGGTGTCATGAGGCAACATGGAGACCCCCAGGGGCTCCAGCAGCTCACAGCACAGCAGCAGCCCCATCCAGCACTCCCCAAGCCTGGTTTTGGGGGTGGTTTCTTTGGTTTTCCAACCTCAAATGAATGATACACAATTGGGGACACACACACACACACAACGACTGCTTTTGAAGCAATTCCCTTTTCCCACCCTTTCTCCAAACATAAATTGTGAGTCACTTAAATATAACTTTGCTGGCTGCAGGAGGAAATGTGAGAAATCACCACAGGCATAACCCATGGCTGGGAGCCCAGGAGCAGGTCCTGTTTGCTTGCTATCATTTTCCAAGTGCTAACCACTTGGATATTCCTGGCTTTCCTTGCAGAAAAGCACCCAGCACTCTATCTGCCACTGAAGATAGAAGGTTTTGTTCTTAAAATGGCTGCTTCTTCGCTAAAGTGCTTGAGGCTTTTTCAGGATGAGGTTTATGCTTCCAAAACTTGAATCTATGATCCTGTATTTGGAAAGAGCCCTTCTTAAGGTCCACAGCTGGCTTGGGGGATGAAAAGGAGTAAATACAACACATGAAGCATGACCAGCAGGTGATCCTGCCCCCCACACTCCACAGTTCTGGGGTCCTCAACATAAAAAGGACATGGAACTGTCCAGAGGAGGGCCACGAGGATGATCAGGGAACTGGAGCACCTCCCGTATGAAGACAGGCTGAGAAAGTTGGGGCTGTTCAGCCTGGAGAAGAGAAGGCTGCGTGGAGACCTCATAGCAGCCTTCCAGTATCTGAAGGGGGCCTATAGGGATGCTGGAGAGGGACTATCCATCAGTGACTGTAGTGATTGGACAAGGGGTCATGGGTTTAAACTGGAACAGGAGAGGTTTAGGTTAGACATAAGGAATAAATTCTTAACTGTGCAAGTGGAGAGGCACTGGAACAGGTTCAAGGTCAGGCTGGACAGAGCCTTGAGCAACCTGGTCTAGTGGAAGGTGTCCCCTAAAGGATGAGCTTTAAGATCCTTTCCAACTCAAACCAGTCTGGGATTCTGTGATTTTTTTTTCTCAAAGTACAGCTAAGATGTTAAAAAAATAATAACAGAACCAAATTCTACCCAAACTTCCCACTTTCTTAGCTTTGCTGGCTAGGCTGTTTCACATACCCATTCAGTACGTTGCTGAAGAAATATGACAACAGATCAGTAAAGAAGCGTCTAAATTTCTGCATACACACATCCCCAGAAAAAAAAAAAAAAAAAAAAAATCCCATCTGGTTACTGAAGTCCTTTCCTAAATGGTTACACTTCTACAATTTTTTTTATGCTTGAAGTCTTCAATTGTTCTAATTTCTGACTATTTTTAAGTGATAAGGAAAAAAGAATAATTGCTGAAACAAACAATAATTATTTTCCTTCACTGTAAAAAGGATTCCCCAACGAATTTTGGTAGCTCGAATAGCTATTAGTAGATAAAGAGGTGAATGTTGAAAGCATTTAAAGACTTCATGCATACAGGTTCCATTGGAACCACAGAAGTAAAATTTGAACCCCTTCCTGAGAATAAAGAACTCTTGTTCTTTCACTTCAGGCCAGCATGGACCAAAACCCTTGAACAGCCAAATCTTCCCAGTCTGCCTTCTACATCAGCAAGTACCCTGCTGAAAGGTCATTCCCCCACCATTCAAAAGAGAAGATCAGAGCCCATTTGGAGGGTTTGAATATAAGATGTATAGTCTTGGGGAGGGTCACAGGCAGACACAATAACCCACTGACAGACCTATGAATGAATGAATGAATGAATGAATGAATGTGGAGGGAGAAGCCTGGGTGTGAAGCCAAAAGAATTTTGTAAAAGCATCTTACCAGCACCTCAGAGTAATGCATGCTCTTCACTGAGCTTCAATTTGTCCCTTCCCTGCTGCTGAGACAGTGGAAACATGGCAAGGCCTTTCCCAGTCTCATGCTGGCATCTGGCTAAATATCACGGCAAGATCGTGCTCTACTTCAAAAAGCCACACCAGCTTCAGACAAAAAACCAAGGGAGACTCAGGAGCTTTACGTTTTCAGGATTAGTGCCCTTACAAAGGGCTGAGACAACCCACAGCACAAGCCAGGGTAGCCTCAGACATTTCCTAAGCCTCTTAAAAGGTTGTTGATCTGTTCTGCCAGTCGGAGCAGCCAAATGTTTCCATTCAACCCTCAACCAGGCACCAAAAACACAGAGTATGAGAAGCAAAGGAGATGCCTCAGAAAATGGCAGGTTCTTGTCTACCATTGCAGGGGGAAACTCCGTCTTTGGGACCTTTTTATGCTGCTTTAGTGCTCAGGACAGAGGGGAGATCCAAATCTGTACCTCAAAGAGAGGCCTAGCTACAAAACCACCAGATACGGATGGAGGGACATAGGCTTTAATTCTCTTCAGCCAACCAGTCTTGTCTCTTTGAATACAGTTTGCCATCTGTTTGTACCTTAACTGAAGAGTGGCTCAGATTTGGAGTATTTTAACCCTCATGGTCCAACACAGACACACATCTAATCAGTCTGAAATAGTAATGAAGCAAAAGCTCCTGAGGTTAAAGTCTAAATTCTGTGCCTCCCAATCACTTTTTTAATTAATTAATATCCTTAATTAAAATCTGTGTCACTTTTAGATGCTTTTATTTAATGGATTTTCCTAAGCCAGCTTTGGTTTGGGTTGAAGATTCCCTGAATTCTGATAGCGTTGCCAGGTGTAACTGGAATTTATGTCTTCCATTAAAAAGTAAGACTTTGGAGCTGCCTTTAATCCTCCTATCTCTCTTTTAGGCTTCCTCAACAGAGTGGAAGAGATAAGGTTGGGACTGAAGTCGGTATAATCTGTGTGTGACCTCTTGTCCCCTGGCAGTATCACAGCAGGAGTTATTTCCCAGCTCCTGTGCCCCGGCTTTGCTGACACGTCTGGAGATGCCTTTCCCATACAATGCCCAATTTCAAAGGAGAACAAGGATAGGATATTTGCTTGTATTTGAATTCTTTAACCATTGAGCATTAGAGGTCTCTAGAAAGCTTTATTATGAACTGTGACAACATGTACACTATGACAGAGATACCATGTTGAACCTTGGAAACAGACATGATTTACAGCTCTAATGGGCATCTAAACATCCCTGCTAAAGTGCTCAACAATACTCTTGCTATTCACCAGTGAATCTTCAATGACAGAGAAACACGTGTCCCCAGCATACCCTGCACTCTAATGAGACATCATTCCAGTTCCCCCCACTTCCCAAATAAAACTGTTGGGAAAACAGGAGGAAACAGCTGTCGGAGACATTATGAATGAACTCAGTGCATACAGTTATTGTCTGGGCAACATTTACTATAAAGAAAGCTCAGGGAAATCCGTTCACTAATAAGCCATTGTCTGCCTATGAAAAATATGTGTGCTAACAGCTTGCTCTGCAGTCACTGAACAAAGTCCCCCTCTTGGACTTAGCCGTTACTTTTGCTTTTTAATCACATAACACTTTATTATATTTTTTATCTGAAAAGACAGTGTATTACTAGAAAATTTTATCAGTGCTCTTCCATGAATTTTGCTTTAAAATACTCAATTTTTCTATTCATTGAAAGCTGGATTTTAATTTACTTTTACTAAATGCCAATAATCACATGGGTTTTCCTTATATGATTTACAAAATGTGAATGTCTACAAGATTAAAATACTGGTTAAAAAAATCTTGAAGCTATCAATAACAATTGTTTCCTATGCATAATGAGGGAGAGAA
Organism: Pezoporus wallicus; assembly: GCF_028554395.1. Classification (NCBI taxonomy): domain Eukaryota; kingdom Metazoa; phylum Chordata; class Aves; order Psittaciformes; family Psittacidae; genus Pezoporus; species Pezoporus wallicus. Next base: position 2,845,861 of record NW_026639377.1, read on the forward strand.
GAGGAAAGATGGCCACAGAATCATAACAGATGCTAAACAAGAATTCTCATTCAACAAAAGCTCTCCAAATGGCGTTGAACAGCAGCCTCTAAACAAAGCATTTTCTAAACCAGCAGATAAGATACCTTGTATTGAGTAGAATCATAGAATCACAGACTGGTTTGGGTTGGAAAGGACCTTAAAGCTTGTACTGTTCAAACCCCTGCCACGGGCAGGGATACCTTCCACTAGACCATGCTGCTCCAAGACCCATCCAACCTGGCCTTGAACACTGCCAGGGGTGGGGTAGCCACAGCTTCTCTGGGCAACCTGTGCCAGGGCCTCACTAGCCTCACAGGGAAGAACTTCTTCCTTATATCCAACCTGAACTTCCCTTCCTGAAACTTTAAGTTTAAACCCATCACCCCTTGTCCTACTGCTACAGTCCCTCATGGAGAGTCCCTCTCCAACATTCTTGTAGGCCCCCTTCAGATATTGGAAGGCTGCTATTGAAAGGCTGCAAATACTGGGAGCATTGTTAAGGGAGCCAACAAAGGGTCTACCTGAACAGTTCATCTTGATTTTTAGCAGTTGTTGGGAGGTTCCAGAGGGCAAAGAGACAGCTTGTGCTGCGTACCAGCCTTCAAAGAGTAAGAATGTGATCGCTTTGATAGTAACAGACCTATCAGCCTCCCACCAGTCCAAGACAGATGTACAAAATGAGGGACAGAAACTCAATCAACAGCTGAAGCAGCTAATCTTATTACTGGCAAACGAGCCACTTCTCCTGGAAAATGTCTTGTTAAACAGTATTTTCTGCTGAGTTTACAGAAGCTTCTGAAAGTGATAACACAGATGTGATTCTGCAAGTAGGCTCTGGTCTTCATGTCTCCCAGCACGTTGTAATCTGGAATAATAACAAATTGCCCTGGCATACATCAGCTGGGCTGAAAATGAGCTTAAAAATACATGATAAATGGGAAATTATCATTCAGAATATAAGCAGCTTGACTGTGTTTCTCAAGATTCATTTTCAGCACTACTTTTGTGAGCCAGCCATAGAAAGGGGCAGTTACGAAATCTGCAGGTGGCACATCAGTAATGGGAGAAGTAAAAGATAAAAAAAAGAATATAATCAAAGTTAAAGAATCCCAGACTGGTTCGGTTTGAAAGGAACCTTAAAGCTAATCCAGTGCCAACCCCCTGTCACAGGCAGGGACAACTTCCATTAGACCAGGTTGCTCCAAGCCGACCTTGAACACTACCAGAGACGGGGCAGCCACAGCTTCTCTGGGCAACCTGTGCCAGTGCCTCAAAACCTTCCTAGTTGTGCTCATTACCCAAGAGTATGCATGAAGACATAGTTAACAACAGCATCTGCTGACTTTTTAGGAGTTTCCAGAGGGATATTTTGTACTGTCTGCAGTACCACTCACACAAATCTTATTTATCTCCCTGAGCTGAGGGGATAAATAAGCAATTCAGTTGTACCCCCTCTGGTTAGGTATTTGAGAGAAAAGGAGAAAACCTCTTACTTGAGCACTAATATCACCAAACACATTAGGCTGTTCTATATATGTTAATAAATCCTGAAGACCACTCACTATTAATCCTTAATGGGTTATTCCCTTTAATCAAGGCAGGTATTTGTTTCCTACAGCCAAAGAAAAAAAAAAAACAAAAAAGAGGAACTAGAAAGGGTACCTTTCCTGCTGGCTTTTGCCATAACACAACACTGCGAGAGAAGTACAGCAACTGAAAAGTAAAATTGTTAGAAACTGATCTCATAATGATCTGAAAAGGACAATAATTCAGGGGTCATCTTTGCTAAAGAAATTGTCAACAGATCCTGTTTCAAAAATCTCTTAAGGCAGTGTTATCTTTGGATTACGGTAGGAAGGTAACACCAGCTCTGTGAACTGGCATGCTCTGTACCCAGTTTCCCAACATCTAAAACCACAGAATACAAATTCAAGAGATTTGACAAGATTTAAACAATTGAAGGAATAGGATGCTGAGAAACAGCATGGACAAACAGCTTCTTCCAAAGACACTGTTCTACGGTGGCATAATACACCAAAGATGTTTAGATTTCATAATTTCCATGTCTTTTCTTGACCCATATGCACCATCCATCCATTTGTACAGCCCTATTCTACTAGCCAAAAGAAAAAGGCCAAAGAGCTCTCCTCCTCCTTTAGCAACTGTGGTTGCCTCCAAAGGCCAGAGACCTGGCTGTAAAAGCAGGAGTTGGTTACACAGGATTAAAAACCTTCAAATATGTTGTATGGCCACTTGAACTAGAGAGGCATAGAACTAAAACTCATCAGTGAAGCTGCATTTATAAAAGAAGATGGAAAAACAACTATCTTCTCTAAAATCAGAGTACTAGTGAAGCACAACCTTGTCTAAACTTCTTGCCATTTCACAAATGCAGTGAAACCTCTGCTTTACTTCTCAGATCAGTGTGGGCAGAGGAAAAGATTTTCTTCAAGATACTGATAAGCATTTGTGAAGAGAACCTTCTCCAGCTGCTTAGCCAGAGCTACCATCTGCTTTTCACACAGACACATCCATAATAAGAACATTCTATCTGCAATCAAAAGCTATTCATACATGCATAAGGTGCACAGAAAGTTATTTAGTGACTAAGTACTTCCTTGAATTCAGCTTTTTTCTCCAAGGAGATAACACTCAATAAAATTTGCATGAAAGCATTCCCTTTTAAAGTCTGAAAACTATTGGTAAACATCTCTGTAGAAAGGATACTTAATAATGCTATCAAACAAAAATAGATTGACTTAGGTTGAGACCAAGTCTTGATGCAGGTTATTTTAATAGAAAAATTAAAATACAGCCAGAAAAAAAAGGTTATTTACTCTGTTTCTGCTGAGTTTTTCCCAAGTACCCTTACGACCAACAATTACTTCAAATTAAGCAATCCTTTGTGAGCAGATGCACAACAGTATGAAAAAGTGTTCAAATGACAGTCTGTAGATAAAGGCGCTCGGTACTAAACAAAGGAGCCCTCACCAAAACTTCTGGGACCCATCCCACAAAAGAACACACACTAAGACTTAATTTACAAATAGCTGTTAGTCCAAGCCTTGATTAGCTACCTGAAACACTTGAGAAGAACTGGCATCCACCAGCTCTTCTTGACAAAATCCTTCCCTTCATACTGTCCATGAGCTTAAATGAAGCAGTGGCTAACTCAAGAGCACAAAATTCTGTGAACAAAATGGTCCACATTGTAGGTTTGAGCTGAAATGTATATTCCAAATTATGTATGCGTACATATATATAGAAGTACATCTATAGTGGCTTCTGCTAACTCAAAGGCTACATTTAGAGTTGAGTCCATAGAGTAGTTGGTCTGTAAATACTGTAGTCAATTTACTATTGACTGAAGTGCCATAATCACAGTGTTCCCAACAAATTTGATTTCAAAGAAGTCTTCCTGACTGATTAGATTTCAAAGAATTATTCCTGGCATCCACAGAAGTTTCTAGGCAGGGCTTTGCTCCTCATGCTTCAGTTTCTATCACTGCCTTCTGAACCTGCTTCTGCAACACTAAACAAGTACAACATGCAGGCTTGTTCCAAGCTTTTTGATGATGGCAAGAAACAGTGTTAATGGATGAATAGGGTCATCCCATTAAGTTCTGATTGTTTATGCTGCCCTCCCTTCACCCCTTTTCCAACCTCTGAGGCACAGATGCACAGATGCATTCAGGGATGCATCATCTCCATTTCAATCATGAGCATAACCAGTCCCCTGAAGGCAACAATTTAGATACAAGCACAGGCTATGAAAAGCAGTGAACATTTTCATGAAAAATACTTTTTTTTTTACTCTGGAAGAGTGCTGGTCAAGGACCAACTCTGCCAAGGACAGCAGAGATGGTGTAGATCTCATCTCTTACCCAAAACATCAAGTCATCAGGTAAAGGAAATGTCTTGGTGCATGTTTGTAACTTAAGAAAGGCATATTCCCAGCTGTTGCACAACATTTGGTTTTGAAAGCCCACACATTATAAATAACTGGACACATAAACTGAAAATTCTTCCCTGTGAGGGTGGTGAGGCACTGGCACAGGTTGCCCAGAGAAGCTGTGGCTGCCCCATCCCTGGCAGTGTTCAAGGCCAGGCTGGATGGGTCTTGGAGCAACCTGGTCTAGTGGAAGGTGTCCCTGTCCATGGCAGGGGGTTAGAATTGGATGAGCTTTAAGGTCCCTCCCAACCCAACACATTCCATGAACCTATGGCACAGAAATAGAGGAAAATCCCTGGTCCTGTGCTAGGGATGCTGAAATTGGCAACAAGGATGCTATGGCCCTCCACTCAATAAATTCACACTTCATTCAATAACCCAACCAAAAAGGATTTCTGAAAGTTCCCCTATAAGCTTTCTGTACCTGCAGTGAACCTTTTGCCTCAGCTAGGAAATTATAGTGAGAAACTTAGAAACACTTGGGTTTTCTTTTTAAACACAAGCAATAATGTTGTGAAAAACACAATTACTTGATACGATTACACACAGCAGGAACGATTTCTTCTTCCTCAGTTTTAGAGTTGAATGTAGCGATTCTTTCTCTTTACACAGAGAAACGCTAGTTGTGCATTTCACAGTGGTATGGCAGGCTGCACTCAGAAGAGCACTCATATGACATTACAAAACAAAGATACAAGGAATTAAATAATTAGCTCCTCAATGACAGAGCACAATGCATATTTCTTCTGATAATCTTTTGAACTCCAAAGCTAAAAGCAGTGTTGTAACTGCATACAAGATGTGCAGTAACTGAAAGTTTCACAGGGTAGTGAAACATGTTGTAGTTCCATAGTATGTTAACATCTTAAAAGATTAGCCTGTCAAAGCAAAAACTTATCTCTGCAGTTGTCTGGGTTCCTTCTGTTCTTTTGTGTCCCACTTCCAGCTGGTTTTCTCTTGCTTCCTCTAACAGCCTCCCCTTGGCTCACTGCACTTCTGGGAAGCTGGAATTTCCCTTGTGCTACTGCTCACGCAGAGGGGCACTTTGAGAACAGCAAAACAAACAAGGAATTTGTACTTACCACATGTCTTTCCCTATTCCTCATGGTCATTTCTTGAGATTTTTAAACAATATGCCAGAAGTCCAATGAGTGGAAAACAAATTTTGCTTAATTTCCACACTTCTCTCTTTGTTTGAGAATATCTGAAATGCTTTCAACTTCTGTCTCAATTTTTATCCCATCAATCTTGCCAATTAAGAAAACATTGAAATGGCTGCAAGTTTAAAAGAGTTTTCAGCAGGCTACAAATCAGCTAAAGACATAACTTGGCTGCTCTGCAGGCTGGAAGACGTAAAATGCAAGGAACGGGATTGAGAACAGAAGCAGAAATGCTAATGACAAAGAAAGAAAGGGAGATGATATTTATCATGAAGGAGTGCTCTAGGCTTTATCAAATGGAAATGCAAATTCTAATTCATGATACTGTATGCATACAGCCAAATCTCAACATGTTCCTACTGCTTTAAAAGAGATTTCTCTAAAGGGTAAAACAACTGATGAGCTGCATAGGTAGGGGTCCTGGAAACAACTTTTCACAAAGCAAAGATTTTCTAGTCACTCAAGTTAATGCTGAATTGATGCTTCTGGTCTTCTAAAGGGATTATCACTGCTTTGAAAATAAACATAATCCTGCTTTAAACATTAATCAAGTAGCTTTATGGTTTTGGTGGATTAGTAAAACAGCATAGCTATGGATATAGATTTAAAATGTAATCTTATTTTCCCATATATTATCATCATTAAGGGTTACTTCCACTTCACTGGCATTGTTACTTTTCTGTATCTCAAAATATGATAAAGTGACTAAATATAAAGAAGCTACAGCACGCCCCACTGTAAACAACCAGCAGCATTTTGTTGAGTTCACTTCATATTGCACTAGTGAACAGAGCACATCCTGACCCCAGGAATGGCAAAAGGAGCTGGAACTAGATGATCTTAAGGTCCTTTCCAACCCTAACCATTCTATGATTTGATGATACTACTGTTCTGAGCCCATTTCAAATCCCATTAAAAAAAGTTGCTCTATATTTACATGGCAGTGGCAAAGAAAGTGCTAATTACTTTGATTCACTCCCCACACTGGCTGAATCTAAACTATGATATGCAGCCTAGTCTGATTTGAAAAAAGGAATTACCATTTACTAAAATAACTTATTTATCAACACCAATGTGAGATGCCTCTCCAAGAACATAACATCAGCATTTTGTCTGGGGTTCACTTAAATGGTTAAACAGATTTTCAGTTATAAAGTCATATTAGAATATAAGGCAGTGTTTTTCCCGCAAGTGCACCATTTCACATTGCTTGGGTGTCTAACTAGCCAAATACCTTAGTACTAACATTATTACTGCTCTGTTCTAAATGTACCTTAATATAATGACCAAAAAAATAATCCAATTAAGATATGACTCTTTTTTGCCTTGAAGTGTGACCATGTAACTTACCGCTTCACCTTCGTATTCAACTTGTGTAACTAGCAATGGCATCAGCTGTGAGGCAGAAAAGAATCAGACCTGTTTTATTGCATAAAATTAAGCACTGCTTATTTTTATTAAGCATTCTTTCACTGGTATCAGGCAATGCCCAAAGGAGGTGATACTAATACTGCTTTTAAGCTATTTAACAGATCTTAAAACTGTCAAACTATGCTTTGAATATCCTAAAATGTGCTAGTTGTGACCACAATGTTATTTTTTTTTTTTTTTTGGTTATTGTATAATTTAGCTAAATAGTAAACCTCAGTGCTCATTCCCAGGTAAGTTACATCACTATTTATTGTAAGAGGAAGCAAGAAATGGATCTCAAGGGTTACACTGAGAAAACATGTCTATCCAAGTATCATCATAGAATCACAGAATGGTTTGGGTTGGAAGGGTTCCTAAAGCTCATCCAGTTCCAACCCCTGCCATCGGTAGGGGCACCTTCCACTAGACCAGGTTGCTCCAAGCCCCATCTAACCTGGCCTTGAACACTGCCAGGTCATTTTCCAAGTACTGTAAGAATTAGGCATATATGAAGCAGAAAGAAAAAAAAGCAACAAATAAAACCCAACCATCACACATGAGAAATAAGGCCTGGCTTCTATTTCAGGATATATTAATAACTGTAATTGTTAACAACTGACAGACAAAAACTGCCCTGCTTTCTGCTGCTATAACCACTTCTAGGCAAAACCGATTACTGCTAGTAAGCCTAGAAATCAAATAAGCCTTAGTTATAATGCAGAAGAGCAAGTTACAATAAAGCTATACTTTCTAGTCGGGATGGTGCCCCCCTGCAGCCAAAAATTCAATGGGATAGTGGCTTCAAAGAGCCAAGTGAAATCTGCATTTTATATTGGTGAGGGAAGAGACTTCAAACACAAGGCAAACTATTCAGACATCTTCCAGGTCCTGTAAAATCAGCACACTCTGCCTAATTAACTGTATTGGTAAAAGAAATGGGAAAGGACTTTGCTAATGGGGGAAGAAAAGTCAAAATTACTACAAGTGACCCATACAACTGTCTTAAGAGTCATTAGGGTTATGAAGTCCAAGTTCTTGTTTTTGGACTGCTGCCAGGACAGATTTGCTCTGTCACCCTCCTGGGGTGCCATGGGCCATTCAGCCAGTCCTCTTGATTCTGACTGTTGTGGGATCTGTTGCCTCTGAAACATGGAGAGTCTTACTTGCTTCTTTGGAAGCACAAAGAAAATACAATATAGGTGCTTCAAGAACATTATTCCCCCCTCTTAAAATTATTTTCTTTCATTCTGAAAGAGCTAACAACGCACTGAATTTCTCAACACAAATCCCAAGGAATTGCCTGTGATAGATTTACATTTTTTCCTGAAATAAAGAGATTTTGTAGCATAGTACAGGCAGCTACAACAGAAGGAAAGAGACATTTAGGTCAGACTTACAGGTCAGGTCAGATTTCCATACCCAACAAAGATGACCTTAGCTTCCAAGAGCTGCCTGAAAGATTCATAGCACATAACACATGCCAGAGCTTCACTGAAAAATGCTTCACATGACAAAGCCCTGAAATACTCCAGCAGATGCAGATGTTTTGTAGAGACAGACAATCTACAGACTATGCCACAGAGTGTGGCTTTGTCACTCCCCAGGAGGGGCTGAACAGGCATCTCCTTTTTTCTTGGTAGCTATAGCTCAATCTGTATTCCCCTACTAAAAGGATTGCAATGAGGCTCAAAAAGTCGTAATTTGCTAATGATTGACTAATTTCAACAAGATAAGACACTAATCACTTACAGAAATCTAATTTGCCCTGGTAATGCAGCGACTGGATCAGGCTGAAGCAATTCAGAGCTGCTCATTAACTGCTTCCATATGCCACCAAATCACAGCACGTTCCTGATGGAGACGCTCTGCAGCTGGGAGGACATCTCAATACCTCCCATTTGATTTCTGTCCTGTCACCCTGCCCTGTATCAGGGCAGAATCTTGCCTGTATCAGCACAGGCAGATTATGCATTCACAAATCATACTTATTTTATGGGTTTCCAGCCACACAAGCACTCATGTCAGGTCACCCAAAGCCAATCAGCTGCTTGCTGAAGCTGGCCACTGGTACTGGGCCTGATGCAGTTAAGTCTGAGGATCAATTAAAAGAAATTAAACCACTAACCACTGGCCTGTTGCTGCCTCAGCTGCACCAGGATGACGGCAGCTATACATGCCGTACCTCACCCAAACCACCAGAAAACCTATGGACTGGTAACTACTGTTCCCCTGCTCTCTACAATCAGAGCAAAGTGTCTCCACACAAACAAGGCAAAGCTTCCATCACAGACACCAGCTTGGGCAGGTCAAGTCCTACCAGGAACAGCTACTCCCAGCTACTCTTTTATTCTCCTTCTCCAAAGGGCTGCCCACACAAACCACCTCTCACACATTGCAACCAGCTCCCCCCCAAAACTTGCAGGTGTTCAGAATCTGATGATGCTCAAAGTTCAATTATTATTTTTTTTTTACATCATTGTCTATGCCCAAAATAAACGTTGGCCATAAAATACAGAGGATTTTTATTTCCTCACTGAAAGAATTACCTATAATAAAAGTGTATCTTTAAGGAGCAATTAGCAATTCTTATTGATACCCAATAGTTGTTCGGTTTGTCCAAAACCACCAGGTGGCAATAGCAGCCCAGCCAACTGTGGGAATTGCTTACTACCCTTTTCCTTTCCCTATCCTAAACTCCTTTTCATTTGCTAGTAGTTAAATTCTGTGTCAGATTAGCCACGCAGAATAAAAAGAACCCCCACAGCTATTCCTATTTAATGATTCCAAGGACTGGGTCTAACCTAAATAGCTCCTAATAGTCTATGAATGACCACTTCCAAGCTTGCAAATCCTGTTCTTTCTGTGCAGGAGGCAGCCCTGCCTCATGCAGGCTGTTCATTACATCCACTTACTTCTGCAAACGGACCCCCTCCTTAATGGCTTTTGGTTCAGAGAGGGTTAGATGTGGCCCTGAATCTCCCATTACCTGTAAGCCACTTAATTTTCTGCTACTACAGAACACCATTACTTCTGTTTTCAAACTTCCTTACGAAATGATACTATATGTACTCTTTCGTAATAGCATGCAACACATTACTAATTCACTATCCATACACTACATATGCCCAAACATGCCCCAAAACAATAGCATCTGGAAAAACAGGAAAAGAAGATGCTTTTTATAACCTGAGAGCAACAGAAATACACCAGACCTGTAACTGGACAGAAAGCTTGATCAAAAATGGTGCTTATATTCCTCAGCTTTCAGTAAGTATTCTATGTGGGTGAGTTAGGACCCAATGGTCTGATTTTACTACTTATTTTGTGTAAGTTGGATCAGGAGACAGGGGAGGCATTGTGTATAGAAATAAATTCCCATGCATACACAAGCAGAGTTGCAGGCATCACACCAGATTATAACACTGTAAACCAAAAAGCAATCTCACCTCATCCAGTATCCCAGGAATACTGCTTCTGAACTTCTCAGGCACTTTAGTTAACAAATCTGCGTGGTTTGGCTTTTGTTGGTTTTTAAACTGAGTTGTAAGAAGAACATATTCCTGGGTAAAACCACATCTAAAGTTGCATCTCTGATCTGACTTCATCAGAATCACATTTGGAATGATGATAAAGTAAGCAAAAATTATAGTTTTCGATCTATACCTGCTTTTCAGATTTCCTCAGAGGCTGATCTAAGTGCTGGATGACTTCAGACCACCTCCAGCATCACAAAGATCAACAGGGCCCTCTCTCCCTATCAGCCACGCTCCTGGCCTGCACTCACTGACCCAGTCGGAAACCATTTTATGCGATCCCAAAGCACACCTTGAACAACTTGCATTGTAACCACTGCTCTCTACTAAAATTTTTCTGTTAAATGAGATACACCCACACCCATCTCTCTTTCCACACTAGCTACTGAAGGGACAGCATGAACACCAAGGTCTCCTTCAGGGGTGATCTGTCCTTCCTGAGCTGAGTTAGAGGAAGAATTTGAACAAAACACTAACAACTGATTCTTTTAAAACAGCCATCTGACACAGACAATCTCCCTCTTGTGTATTTCACCTACAAAATATAATCAATTTAGATGCACATGATAAACCATAAAACCCTGCTAGCTCTATACAGTACAATGATCTAGAACAGAAATTAGACCTTGGAGGAACATCTGCCTGGAGTCTCCCACTTTTTCCAGCCCAACCCCATGCTCTAACACTGACTTTCCCTCCTGTGGAGATGCACTGGGAAGCAGAAAGGAAGCACCTGGCTCCCATGTACAGCTTAAGGCTGATGAGCAAGAGCAGTCAGTCCCAGTCACATCCATCAGGAAGGGCTGAGTTGTCTGACTGGGAGGGAAAGAGAAGCAGTCAGCTGCAGAATGTTAAGACATGCCCACAACTAGGAGAGGGGTGGAAGCATTAAGACCTTATCAGAAGTCTTCCCTAAGACTTGGAAAAGTGTTGTGAAGACAACAGAAGGCAGTGGAAGAAAAGGAGGGAAGGATATTATATTATATTATATTATATTGTATTGTATTGTATTATATTATATTATATATTATGTCTTCCACCCATCACTGTGGACTTGCAAAACTGAGCACATTCATCCTTAGGGTATAAAGGATTTCTCTTCTGGTAGGCAAAAGCCATTGCCATCATCTCATCTGAGGAACAGCTCTTCAAATGCAAGCTGCAAACTAGGACTTTCTGTCCCAGGTTGCTTCAGCCTTTAAACCCGGTTCCAACATTGTCTGTGGTTTTATTCATGAAGCTAAGTTTCGACTTTGACTGCAAGATACATTCTGGCTCTTTCAGAACTTAAAGTAAGAAATTACCCAGCCGCGATATGCTTGTTATTTCACACTTTCACCCACACTCTTTGGAAATTCAGCTCAACAATGACAACCTGAAAATTGGTTTTAATCACAACTAATACATGGAGGATTTTTTCGCCTCTCTTTTTGTTCCTGACATCCCATAAGGACTGAAAACAATGATGTGTAGAGTGGCAGAAGGTGAGGCAAATAACTCCTGATGTATTACAAAGCGCCACACATCTTTAGCCACAGGGGAGAGGCTCAGCAGAATAAAACCAGATACCAAGAAACACAAAACACACTCAGGCCTAACACCACAGCTATTCACAGTATCCACAAACACTTTTGTGCCATTTGGAAGCCAGAGGACTAACATCTCCCTTCCGGACTCTTGACTGGAAGCAATGCAATGCTGTACAATCAGCTGGACCTCCATGGAAGAGGATCATGTAAGCAGGGTTTGGGTCTGTGTTCAACCTGTTAACATTTGCAAAGCCACCCTGCCGCATGCAGCAATACGGTAGCTCTGGTTCTCTAGAAAAGAAGCTATTTTTAAACCTCAGTAGCAATGTGAACTGCATAAATTAGCATAATTCCAGCCTCCACAGAGAGTTCCCAGCTGACTGTGTTACATGCTACGAATTAGCACTCTGCAGATTCCTCGCTTCTACTAACACAGTCAATCATATCATTCCCGGGGCTTAAAATCCCCTTTTTCAGTCCTCCAAAATCTCAGCATCCCTTTTTACACTCGTCTCTTCCTTCTTAGAGCAGTACTTTCAAAGCCTTGGATTTCATTACAAATCTCCCAAGGTCTTCATGTGTAACTGGTGGTTGTTATGCGGCTTCCTAATTGCAGGACATCCTACTAAGGACATCCTACTATTTTCTCTGTGTAGCAGATGGCATGGAAGTGGAGTGCAGACGGTAACCCACAGCCCACAGATTCCTCACTATAATTTGAAATGGAGTATGCAGCTCTTCGATTCTTACCTTCTCCTTAAATTATTTTCAGCATTAAATTGCTGTTTTCAGAAAGCACAATCAAAGGTAATGATATCTGTTTATAGTTGAGAAGCTTCTCCTAACAAAGAGGTCATGATGAGCCTTCTATCTTCACAAGTTTTATTAAAATACATGTATCATGAATGGAAGAGATTTTAAATCAAGTATCTCTTGTTTTGATTCAAGTATTCCTTACTGATTTTATTTTCTTCAGGTAGAAAGCAGATCACACTGAAGCATGAGTGCTTAAGAGTCACACAGTTAGCTATTTAAGGTCATCTCATGGCTCCAGGTATCACTTTACCTGAGCTGCTTGGAATTATAAAGAGTTTATCTCCACACAACACCTGTGAGATAAGAGAGTTGCTGCTGATAAACAGCAGCAGGAAGCAAGGAGGTGACTTGGTATGAAGCCACAGTGATGGCCTGTGGGTCTCCAGGGCCCACAGGGTCACCACTGCATCCTCCCTGACCTTTTAGGACTGAAAGTCTTCCTGGCATGAAGTCACAGCTCAAAATGAAGGCATCATAAAAATTAGTTCTATGGAATCAACCAGGTTGGAAAAGTCCTTTAAGATCATCAAGTCCAACCATTCCCCAGCACTGCCAAGGCCACCACTAAACCATGGCACTGAGGGCCTCGTCTACATGGTTTGTTAATGCTTCCAGGGACAGTGACACCTCCACTGCCCTGGGCAGCCTGTTCCAATCAATGCCTGAACAGCCTCTCAGGGAAGAAACTGTTCCTGATCTCCAGTCTAAACCTCCCCTGGTGCAGCTTGAGGCCATTTCCTCTTCTCCTGTCACTTGTTTCTTGGGAGCAGAGAGCAGCCACCTCCTGGCTCCACCCTTTCAGGCAGCTGTAAAGAGCAGTAAGTTCCCCCTTGAGCCTTCTCTTCTCCAGACTGAATACCCCCAGTAAACAAGCCCTGGTGTCTTTCAAGCTTTTTCACAGGACATCCAGTCTGGTGGAACTGGCTTTCCTAACCTTTTGACCAGCTGGAAAAGTCCTAAAAACTGTGACTTAAAAATATCTGTGGTGGAAAATAGCAAGGAATAAAATAATAAGCATTAGAGGTCAAGCCTGGATCCCTGAAAAGTTTGTGTTAACCAGTGGAAAAGCATTAAAATATAGAAACTTCTCTTGTAGTTATAAAAGGGAAACAAACAATACTTCAAGCACCCAAGTGACATGGTTGATGAGGATAAAGTCACTCACACACAGTGTAAGTGAGGAGTTGGCTAATTTGCTCCTGCTCCAGAAGCGCAGAGTCAGACTTGATCAACACAAACAGCATCATTTGTTGGGAAGTTCTGACCTGGTGCCTGACATCCACTTACTAGACCTCACCACCTCAGTAATAATGGAACCTTCCAAGCTGGCCCACAAAATGGTTTCTGTCCATTTAAAGGATGAATACATGTTGCTTAACTAAATTTACTGCTTATAAGAGTAACTATTAGCAAATGGTTTTTTTCCTCAAATGGCTGAAATGATTTGCATGTTATACATCAAAACCATTCAGATGTTCAACTGAGTTATGGTATACACACACTATGACATAAATGATTTGACTATATAATCCAGGGCTGTAACCTTCCTCAGCATGCAGGCATGCTAATGATCTTACACATGGACAACACAAGATGAAATAATGATATAGTTCATCACTGAGGGCTAGTTATCATGTCTACATTCACAGAAGAAGATTATAGGACTTCATCTTCTTAGTGGTTTCCCTTTCACAACAGAGATGACAATCAGTTTTCATTAGGGAAGACATGTCCTTTCTGTTGTACTGATGTGACTTGCATGTCCTACACACCAAATACAGCAATGATGTCAGTTGAGTAACTACATGATATCTTCTGATTGCTGTTTTTTTTTTTTAACTTCAGATGTCTAAGACATTTTCAAGTGGGGGTTGGAACTGGATGAGCTTTAAGCCCCCTTCCAACACAAACCAGTCTATGATTCTATATGTTTTTTTTTTCTCTAGCTCCATGACTTGTGGTTGAAACTAGTAAGGGTCTTCAAGAACTGACCATTTGAAACAGCTGTTCCATGGGAAACCTCTGTTCAAATCTTGACTCCAGAGAATAAAAATTTCCAGAGCAAGAGAAACCTCCATCATAAGTGCCTTAAGGAAGTCCTGATTTAGTAAAATCTAGTCTTCATGCTATGGTATCCCACAGCTCATCCAAAGGCACGTTCAGAGCTCTTTGGCATAAGAGGCCCATTGCCCACGGAAAGGCAAAAGAATTTTGGCAGAGGATTCCATTTCTGATGCAGTAAGAGTGACTCTATCATACATCTGTTCCTCTGCAGGAAGCTGAATCTGCCTGTGACAAGGTCAATTTTGAGAAGGGTTGGTATTAAAAGATTATGCTCCCTCCATCCTCTCACTGAGGCTGTGCTAATTATTTCAGGGGAGCAAAGGAACTCTTTGATCCTCCAACTCCTCTTTCCCTCACAAAGTGACTTTGCCAGCCAGCACAGCACCCACAGGAACAGCAAGGCACAGCCGAATTCCAAATTGTGGAATTAGCCATTTTCAACCTTGAAATTTAACCCTAAGAAATCAAGTATACAGTAATCCATATAATCCAGGCCTCTACACCTGTCCCTCTTCCAACTAATCTCACCACCCTTCATCATGTCACATCTTAATTTAGAGTCCTATCTGCTAAGGTCAGTGTAAGTGGATGCGCAGAAAG
This sequence comes from Pezoporus wallicus, assembly GCF_028554395.1. NCBI lineage: Eukaryota > Metazoa > Chordata > Aves > Psittaciformes > Psittacidae > Pezoporus > Pezoporus wallicus. The sequence goes on from NW_026639377.1 coordinate 2,860,946, forward strand.
TCACAACCAATATTTGTCACAGAGGGACCAACTGCTCCCTTTGTGAAGCCTGCAAGATACAGAGATATCAACAGAGAGCAAAGCCCTTCCCTGGCAACACAAAAATAGCCTCTACTAATGTTCTGGGAAGCAGCAAAGAGAAGGAATAAATAAATAAATAAGCAGACGTAGCATAGCCCCTGATAATGCGATCTGGTGGTATTAAGTTTTCTCCTGAAGGAGTTAAGGATACACCAGCTGCTCTACATTAAACCGAGCTGGCATTTTAAATTATGCAAATGAGCTGAGCTACCACCCATTTCAGCACAGCATTTAACAGCAGCGCTGTAAGTGATGCAAAGTCCTGGCCAACGCAAGCCCTGCCATTTCAGCTGCTGTCAGAGAAGAAAGGAGATGGGGGGGGGTAATTGCACAGAGTGATGCTGCAGCACTTCACAAGATGGTTTACAAAAGACTCCCTTTCACCATTGATATTGTTCATGTGATCGAAATGTGCACATGTGCATGGAAAGCCTGAGGCTTTTATTTGTGGAAAGTCCATTTCTATAAGGTGGTAGGAACCACTGAAAAAAATACCTGAATTAAGCGATTTGCCAGTGGAACACTGATATTCCAAATCTCTCTTTGCTTAATGCTGCATAATAAACACTGAGTAGATGTGACAGGCCATTGGCTCAGCAATGCTGACACAGCAGCCTGTGGTGGCATCAGTCCCCACCACAATGTCCCACACCAGCAGACAGTTCTCAGGCTATAAAGGTAATAGGTAAAAAATTGTGTTTGTTCAATGCAAACCCCTTTTCTGCTGAATCTCAGGGAGCTCAGGAGGCAATAGAGGACCATATTTTACCTAGTTCACACCGTTATGACCAAGAGATTAAGTATCATCACAAATACTAGGAGAGTGAAGGATATGCTATCAAGTAGTTTAGGACCTTTGTAGACTGGCTTTTTGATTTCAGCTTCCTCCATATACTTTTTTTTTTTCCTCCTTTTTCAAGCGCCTACTGCAGCAAGTAACCTGCTCAACAATGGAGAGCTGGAATCGATTCCTGTGTTAAAAATACATGCCTTGATACTCAACCTGATAAACCAAACCACTAGTGGGTATGACTCACAGGCATTACACCCCACTGCACAATCCTGTGTATGCACCACAAATCACTCCACGTGGTCCAAACCCTATAAGGTAAAAGGCCAAAATGCTCCTACCTCTTACAGGGAAGGAAATCTTCATTGCTGCAGTGAGGGAAGTTTGTATCTGACTGCTTGGAAACAGGATCCTAGGCAACCACTGCTCTTCGATCTTGAAAAGCAGAAAGTGGTTTTGTTTTGTAAATTAAATCAAACTCATTAGAATTCCCCTGGCGAGGTTGTTTAGGGATAATTAGGACGTCACTGCCTCCCTTTTCCAGCTCCATGTTAGAGGACCGTCACCTTTTTGCCAGCTTTCCTTGGCAGTGCTCATTTGGCACGTTACCCTGGAGAATCAGTCCCCTGTGTGCTCCACAGTCCATCCCGGAGGAGTGAGACACAGCAATGCTGAAAATACTCCTTCCCAAAATAATCCATCCCAGTTAAGGTCCAGACAAGTCTGGGTTATGTATGGCTGTCCTGAGAAACCGACTTGACCCATGGTTATTGAGCAAGAAAAAACGAAACCCATTTCTAAGCCACTGCTTCAAATGGCAAATGCACATTTGATCTTGAAACACAAATGACATCTTGTAAATTAGTTTTGAAGGCTTAAATACCTGTAAGACTCTTGAAAATTATGAATAATTTGTAACTGAAACAAACCTGTCTTACGAGACCAATCCATTAGTTACTGTCTCTACCAGACACAAAATTGTGCACTGATCTTTGTGGATGCAAATGTGTCCTCTACATCTGTTCCAGCTCTGTGTTCCTCTGACATATGCATACAAATACTGTTCTCACATTAAATTTCTCTAAGAAGTTATAACTTTTCATCACACTAAATTGGCTTAAGGAGGATTTCTGACTCCAAAAGACATGACATAAATCTTTATATTTTACAATGCTATGCCTTATAGCTATCTATCTGCAAAAGGAAGCAAATGTGCTAGACCACTCATGCAGGTTGATTAGAAATTACTTCCTGGTAATCAATGCCATAATCTGAGAAACAGCCAAAATAGATGAGAGGTGGAAAAAGAGCTGTTACAGTCTTTGAAATATACCTGTACAAAACCAGTATTAAGCTTATCAGTACCAAGGCTACTCGTAGTTTCTACTAGTGGAGATGGCTAAAGCAAAAGGAATCCACTTCTAAATATTTGTTTCAAGATAGACAAGCATAACAATAAAATGTCACACAAGTTAGATCAGTGACATGAAATCCCACAAGGGCATTCGTTTTGTTCACCAGATTCGTGAATGCATAGAATTAATAGATGACAGAAAAAGACAATATAAAATTAATTTCCAGTCAGCCCTTTCAGTAGAAGATAGGGGATCCTATCAGGGAGATTCATCTCATCATGTGAAACAAAAAGGTATTACTACAACAGCCTTTGCAACTGAGAATGTCTCTCCATTGTCCAAAGGGCAGATCTGTCAAATAGGTTACAAGGAGGCTGAGATGCCAAGAAGTATCACAGATCCTTGCATGTTGTGGCAATGAGAAGAACAGCCTCTGAAGAGCTTCATGACAGACATAAAATACATAAAATTACAATTCTAGCCTGCCAAATGGCTCTTCCACTTCTTCCAAGAGCCAAACATATGCGTCTTTACTCAGCCCTCCTAGAAGATGCCATCATCCTATATAACTCTTCCTATGCACCTCTGAAAGAGGAAGCTGCCTGTTAGCAAAAAGGCCTTGTCAGCTTCTACAGGATTATTAGGGAGATGAGGAGGAACATGGAAGTTATTGAGGAAGTTAGTTAAGTCCTATCAGTTGGAGAAGGCATAACCAACAAGATCCTTCCATTTGGAGAAAGCATAAATCAACAAGATGCCAGCACTGAGAACAGCTACACCTGCAGCTGTACAGCAAGCTAAGGGTGGGTTGTTTTGGGGGAGGTTGTAGCAACAAAAATGTCTGGATTGCTCCAAGAAGGCTTTACAGCCTGGTCTTCTACACCTCTGGGACCATCACGGCTAAGAACCCACCCTTCCCCTACCTAATGCATGGAGGGAACAGTGCACCAAATACATTGGCCTCCGCTCCTGTGAAATCCTGGAGCTTGAAGGAAGGTCTAATACTATTTAGAACTCTTACGAATAGGTAGATTTTCACTTTCAAAGGAAGTGCTGATGAATCCATCAACTGATTGCCCAAGAATACATGTTTAACAGACCTGACCATGTTTTCCTGTCAAGTGCAGCAAGCGCTTTTGCAACTAAACAAATACCTGTCAGTCCCTAGTTCCTTGGCCTCTACAGTCCAGTTTTTCTTCTTGCCTGTATAGAATCATAGAATCAACTAGCCTGGAAAAGAACTTTAAGATCATCAAGTCCAACCTTTACCCCAGGACTGCCAAGTCCACCACTAAACCATGTCATAAAACCTCAACATCTACTACTGAAAGTAGCCCACAGACCCTTGACAGCTCTAACACTGCCTTGCCTGTCTGCTACCTACAGGCAATTCTCAAGTCTACACCACAAACATGAACTCACCAATGCACACTTCTGGATTATACCACAGTGGTCATCACATAAATGACAAGACAGAAGAAATGGACCAATATTAGTGACAGGACAGTTAAAATAAGGAGATTTAGGGACTCTTGCCAAATTTGAAAAAAAGGATAAGGCAATTTCTAGCCATAGCTGTAGGGAAAAAAAAAAAACCACACAAAGTGATAATAGGAAGAGAGCTTAAGGAAATATTCAAGAAAAGGGAGGGAAACAGGGTAAAATTTAAGAAGAAGCCATAGGAGTAAACAAGACATTGTCAAAATATGATGATATTACAGTCCAAAACTGACCATGCATAAGGGAAAATGTCCTGGTAAAGCATATTTTGAAATCCAGAAGTTGGATATTTTTTCCTTTCATGTATTGTTTTCCCACACATTGCTTCCAATTCTAAAAAACCCAAAAGTAGAATGAAAAATAATCCAAGGACAACACGCTTAAAAATACTCTCAAGAGAAAAAAAATATAGGTGGAATCAGGGTAAAATTTCAGATCTCAGCCTGTTTTAAAATAAGAAGTGACCTGTTTTCTCAATTATTTATTTTAATAAATGGTTTATTTGTTTCAAGTTTTAGCAGTTATTTCCATGCCTATGCATTACAAAACTGAAGAAACTGAGAATGTTTCCACAAACTATTTCAGAAAAAACAATTTACAGATAAAATTAGAGGCGTACAAGTACAGGCCAAGTGTTTGACTGAATTCCAGCTCCTGGTGAATGGAAAACCATCAGCTTCCTGTTACAAAATGTACCAACAGTTCATGTCTAATAATACACTGAAAATCTGACCATTTATTTACTTCAAATATAGATGTTCCTAAAAATAATATCCAAGCAGGGTATTTTTAGCCAGGTAAACTTCTCAGGAGAATGAAATTCTACAGTTTGCTGCAAAGAATAATGGGTTAAATTTTAAGAGCATCTCTTGATTTATTCCAGAATAAAAGTAGAAAGTTTAGCCCCAAACCTTAAATAAGCAGAAAGTAAATGGGAAAAAAAAAAAGGAAGAATACAACACACATCCTTCCATTAAAGGCCTAGCAATCACCTTATTCAGAACCATATCTTCTTAAATATTACTTAGAAATAATAATATTTATTCTGTCTTGCAAGCTTGGGAAGTTCAAACAAAACAATTATTGATGCCAATCCCTCCTTAATTTATTCCACTTTATTAAGAAAAAGGGACTTGTAGGCTAAAAGCATTAAAATACTCTACAAATTGAAGAGAGGTTTAAATCCAGGGGTGAGATAATCTGGAAATTACAGAGTAGATGATGGTTCTCAGAGGACTCTTCAAAGGAAATCGAAAATAGCCAAAACCAGCCCTGAATTCCCAAAACCAAGCACTGAATCCACCCTTCCTATCTCAATAAAATAAAGGCCTTCTTTTCCAATACCCACTGGAGACAAAAAAATAAAAAAGAGCACAGGTGGTGTTGGTCTCATAATTTTCCTCCTTTCTGGTACTTCTCAGTTGAAACTTGGAAAAACCTTGTTTACCAGGCAACCTTTGCTCTAATACAATTTTTTCCCCTTGCTTTTTTTCTTTTTGAAAAGTAAAACTCAGGTTTACTGCCAGGAGTTTTAAAAAGCATTATCTGTAGTTCTCCTCTACCAATATACTTGTATCTTTCTGAATCTCCAGGAGATTCCTTTAGGATATGTTTCATACATCATACCTACTGGTTTTTGATGAGAGTATTTCTTCCAAGTAACAAGTGACAGGACAAGAAGAAACAACCTCAAGCTGCACCAGGGGAGGTTTAGACTGGATATTAGGAACTATTTCTTCCCCAAAGGGTGGTCAGCCATTGAAACAGGCTGCCCAGGATAGTGGTGGAGTCACTACCCCTGGAAGTGTTCACAAGCCATGCAGATGAGGCCCTCAGCACCATGGTTTAGTAGTGACCTTGGCAGTCCTGGGGAACGGTTGGACTTGATCTTAAGGGTCTTTTCCAACCTGGCTGATTCTATGATTCTATTTTGCAAAAGACAAGAAAATATTCCTTTATGATGAGCTCCATAAAGCACGTCAGCATGGCTTTCAACTACCAAGAATACTTGTACAGCTCAAGCGGTGCCTGGACACAGATGCTTTTGTCTTTCAGTTTCTTCATATCACACTTGCTTTTCAAAGTACAATTATTTAATCCCTATTTGAATATTAACAATTCTGGTATATCAGCTAGAAAGACCTCATACTTCTCTGGTGAAGACAATTCCAGTTCAAACAAGCCTCCAGCAGAGAATGAGTGCCTATGAGAACTGAAATACAATACATGGATCAAGAAAGAGAAGTTCTATTGAACACACAATGGACAAATTATCTACGAAAAGTACAAAAAGCGCTCTAAAAGCTGTCAAATACATTCTCCAGGAGGGCAAAGGCAGGCATGGGGAAAGAGAGCAAGAAAAATACATAAAACAATAATGATTAACTCATTTCTGGTTAGAGGATTGCTGTAGCTAAGTGTGCTGCTTGGTGCCGCCACACACCAAGTGTCAGAATAGGAGGCAACAAAAATTACTTGCTAATTCAAGGACAAAGCAAGTGAGAGTGTTCACTGAAGAAATACTATTTTATGGAGTAAACGGAGAGTTTCAAGGACAGAGGGAGAACATACGGACACCATATGCAGGAGCATTTTGAACTGATTAACAAATAGCAGCAAAGGAGAAAGATAATCTAACAGGGGACTAGCTAGTAACTTTCTAGAGCACTGCAGATTTTATGACCTTGGGTAAGTGTCTTTATGCGTTTGCCATTCATTTATAAAATAAACTCCATGTTAATCATAACAAGGCAACTTCCAAACTGTTTTCTTGTTTTCTATCTGGTAATATTTAATTTGGAACAACCTCATACAATTTCATATTTACCAGTATGTATCTATAAACATATTATGAAAACCACTGTAATAATAATTAGAAGAAGAATTTGGCTACTTCATAGCCTCAGATTGCTTACAGTGTGGAAAAAAATCCATCAAAAAGCAAGATTCAGCAAGGGTTTTTTCCACAGGAATGTACTTAGGTGCATAAATAATTATGTGAGCAAGCTCAATAATACAATTAAAATTCTATTTGTAGTTATATATTTTGATAGCCTGAATCTATAGTTCTTAGATTTTCCCAACTCTTCAGTAAAATTTCTCCTTTGAACACACCCTGAACATGTCCTCACTTGGTATCTTCCAACACTGCAAAAAGCTACCTTTCATGGTTAAGAAATCAATGTTACCAACCATGTTTCTTATCATTTCTTTTTATAATTAGCTCAGTGGTGATAGCGAGACAAAATTTTACACAGCTCACACAATGGCACTGAAACCAGTCTATGTTCATCTGACTTGCAATTGGGTACAGGTAAAGATTTGCTTGATTCCTATCCCTTCTGCAAGATGGTTCTGTAGTAAAACTGTAAAGCCTAGTACCACACATAAAAATGGTGGTAGGCAGGCATAATTTCTCTGCAATTGCTCTATTAATCTTTCTCTCCATGAAACTTCACATTAGCAAGACAGTGATATGGAATATAAACAGCTTCTGATAAAGTTAATTAAAATACAGAAAAGTAATTACTAATATCTGAACTACATGGCTCCATGTGGACTGCTAACGACATGGTGAAGCAAAGAAGGCCAACGAAAAGCCAGTAGATTGCAATGCACATGTGGCTCATCAAACAGTTGATGTGAGCCTAAATTTGAAGCATGGAAAAATACTGGAGCAATCTATTAAGTAATGAATTTGTGAGCAGCTAAAGTATTTTATAGCAGCACACAACTGACTGAAAAGCTCCCTGAAGTCTGTCAGTAGTGTGCTATCAACATGGGAATGGCTATCCAATACATTTTTGGCAGTGATCTGTAATGGAGCTTTTCCACCAATTCCATTCCATATCATCGTCGTTGACTACAGAATGGCTAAGGAGAAAAAGTTTCTAGTCTCAGTGGGTACTGTAGATGTTTTTGGAGAACACAGATGTAGAGGATCTTCACAAATTGTGGAAGAACAACTAAACCACAAGGAAAAAAATTTAGCGTAAGACTAGAGAACAGGGAGGTCTAAAACACCCTGGGTCTAGAATGACCAACTCAAAATGACCTTCACAAACTGGGAGGGCAATGTGAAGAAAAATCTAGGTAAGGAAGGTAGTTCTATTGCAGACAATGACATCTATCAAGTCTGGAACTAAACTAATTTTAAAAGGTCTAGGCAAACTGAAGAGCTCAGTAGACAGAATGAAGCACACTAAGAGTTCTAGAAATCCTGAGAGAAAAGGTTAAAAGAATTATGTTTGCCTAGTCTAGAGCAAAAGTGGAGAGGAATAACATAACACCTAGTAGAGCATCTAAATCTTACATGTCCCAGAATCCCAGTCTGGTTTGTGTTGGAAGGGACCTTAAAGCTCTTCCAGTTCCAACCCCCTGCCATGGGCAAGGACACCTTTCAATAGATCTGGTTGCTCCAAGCCCCTGTGTCCAACCTGGCCTTGAACACTGTCAGGGATGGAGCAGCCACAGGTTCTCTCGGCAACCTGTGCCAGCGCCTCACCACCCACACAGGGAAGAACTTCTGCCTAAAAGCTCATCTCAATCTCCCCTCTGTCAAGTTAAAGTTATTGCCCCTTGTTCAGTCCCTCCAGGCCCTTGTCCAAAGCCCCTCTTCAACAGGACTTGCTCCAAGAGCTCCACGTCCCTCTTGTGCTGTTGCCCCAGAGCTGGATGCAGGACTGCAGGGAGGTCTCCCCAGAGTGCAGCAGAAGGGGCAGAATCCCCTCCCTCAACTGCTGACCATGCTCTTTTCTATATAGAAGGAAAGTGTATGCTGCATAACTTCAAGCAAATTAATATTGCAAAGAAGTTTGCAGCGAAATCACAAGTCATCCCCCATGCCTCTCTGCCAAATATTAAGGACAGCTGTAGGCAATTGGTGAATACACATTTTTGAATACCAGGTTAAACAGATGCCTGTGAACTTGAAGTGTTCTAGTGGAAACTGTGGGGCCAACGAGTTAGTAAGGTCTCGGTGCTTTTAGGACTGCCACAGTTACTTAGGATACAAACAGTACTCATTATTTAGGTTCTCCAGAGAATAAAATTCAAGAAGCTAGAGAATACAACATAGCAGCAATAAAAATAAATCCATGATCTCCTTCAGTGGCTTTCACAATAACATAGCAACGGACTCTGCTCCTGGAACAGTATCTTCCTTCTTGCACCCTGCACAAACAATTCAACCATATTCATGGACTCCTAATAGACAATGACCTCTGTCTTAAATAACTAAAGCAAACTTAGTAGCCAAATACACACAACTTCTTCAGACTAACTAAGAAATACCCTTTTGTATGTTAGGAATCACTATCTTGCTATCTATTTGACAGAAGTTTCTCTGGTAACAAAGTTAAATATTTCCAAAACAATGCTATCTAAATATGGGTCTGGTTTATTGGTGGTGTTTTCAAATTAGACAAAAGCACCAGTGCAGCAGTAGGATACTGTTGTACGCAACAAAAGGAATATATGGAAAAATGGATGGAGTGTGTGTATCGGCAACAATAAAATAGGAATGATACTGCCATGATTCATCGACCTGAGGTTTCCCAGTAGCATTTACAATGGGCTTGATTCTAAAACCCTCAGACCTTTCTTTGGGAACTACTGAAAAACTATGAAAAATGCTTTTTATAAATCGCACAGCATTTTAAATAACACATTGCCCTTATATGGCCTTAAGGCACAAAACCTGCAGTTACTGTGAAATCCAGCTGACACATGTAAAACCAAATCAAGAACAAAAAAAATGTGTCAAAATATTAAGAAGTTATCACTGATGCCACATTTCTCAGGTAGGACATTAAAAAAATGAGTATTGCAATGAATACCACCTGCAGTGCCCATATGCTCTTAAGAATCAGGCTCAGGATAGGTCCCACCTGGCACTGAAAAAGCTCCTGAACCCAGCACCACTCTGCAAGTGGCTTGAAACATGCTAAAACAGTATTAGAACATGTTCACATTGCTGCTTCTAGTCTACGCACTAGACACAGGCTCTTCTGCAGAATAATCAGTAAACGAGCTGCAGGGAAAAGGCATCCACAAATTCAAAGTGGAAGCATATATACACCATGATGGAGGAGAAAAACTCATACGTACAAATAATTAAAGGTGGACGATCTATCTGTTTCAGCCCTCCATCCCCTCTCGTACAGTACATGACCAAGCAGATGTCCTAAACATCAGGTCAGATTGTGCTCTTTCTATTCTATGCATGCAACTGAATTCTGTGTAACGTACTGCAAAGAGGACTAACTTCAACAGGACTAAGAGCAGCTCCCTAAAATACTACCAGAACATCCTGTAGCTTATTGATTACGAATGCCCTCAAAGATGTAATAGCAGTTTGAATTCGCTTGTGTTGAAATAGAAGCTGAATTCTCTTGAGTGAATGCCTGAACCACTAAGCAGTTGTACAAAAGCAATGCTTCTCCACCACTTGTGTTGAAAGTGGCCTGATATCAGCTTGGGTTTTGATAGAAATAGCTTATGCCTCTAGCTCCAACAGTCTGGGACTTCAAATTCCAAGCTGAACCTCAGCAAGGATCAAAGCACCAGTTACATGGATGTCGGTCATTCTTATTTGTTTGGTTTTTCATAGAATGGTTTGGGTTGGAAGGCACCTCAAAACTCATCCAGCTGCAACCCCCTGCCACAGGCAGGGACACCTTCCACTAGACCAGGTTGCTCCAAGCTCTGTCCAGCCTGGCCTTGAACACTGCCAGGGATGGGGCAGCCACAGCTTCTCTGGCCAGCCTGTGCCAGTGCCTCACCACCCTCACAGGGAAGAACCTAAGAGCTCATCTCACTCTCCCCTCTGTCAGGGTAAAGCCATTGCCCCTTGTCCTGTCCCTACAGACCCTTGTCAAACACCCTCTCCAGATTTCTTGTCAGCCCCTTTAGGTATTGGAAGATTTGATTCAAGTGTCACAATCTCTCTTGAACCCACACAGGAGGATATTATGTCTTTCCCCTTGGGCTGCAAACTCCATGCGGTGACCAAGATCTACAAAAGACAGGTGCCAAAAAATTCAGCATCGGTTCAACTTGTGCCTCTAAACTCAAAATGTCACAATAAGAACAGAACTTCCCTCATATGGAATATCAGGTACAATAAAATAGTGAAGGCCACATTGCTGCTTAAGATAAAATATCCAGAGAAGCGAGTCATCACTCCATAGGACATAGCTATGATTCTTGGGGTATTTAGTCCTAGTGCAGTGTTTAAGACTAAACCTTCCTAGGCTTATCATCAGAATGCATTTCTATACCTGAATGTAGCTGAAGGTTTTCCAAGATAAAAATAATTCAGCTGCTGACACAGCATCTGGCATGTGTCCACCCAGCCTTTTTTCCTTGGGAGGAAGGGGTGGTAGAATAAGAAAAAAACAGTGCCCTTGATACAACCAATCTGGAAAAAATCCTCCCTTCAGATACAGACCAACATTCCAAATTATGACCTTGAATGGCAAAACTCTGCATGCTTATGTGGGCAGAGGGATCAAGGTTGGATCAATGACAGTAACAAAATAGGACTGTGCTTATTCAAGACAATGGGTAGTAAAACAGACCTCAGCAGTTCATACCTTAAAAGGTACTGGTCATCTGCTAAGCCTGTTACCTAAATGAGGTTACTGAGAGTGACAAAGTGATTTCTCCTGCTGTTGAGGTTATTTAAAAGGCAAATTTATTTGAAGTTTTTCTTGGCTAAAATCACTCCCTGTTGAAATACAACAGGTTAGCATGAAGACCCTTTCAATATCAGGATATAAAATATGGGGTTTGTTCCACATCTGGGTAAGGGTTAAAACCACCACAGTATTCCCCTTACTGCTGCAAACAGCTAGCAATTGAAGGATCTCTGTTTCACAGAATTACAGAATGCTTTAGGTTGGAAAGGACCTTAAAGTTCACCTAGTTCCAACCTCCCTGCCATGGGCATTCTAAACTGTTATGATTGATGAATAACACTTCTGCACAAATATAAATTTCTATGCAGAAACCCAGGTGTGTCTGAGAGAAAGAGCAACATATAATGAGCTTTTGCTGATATTTCATAATCCTAAGGACAGGATCCAGCACAAAGTAAAAGTACTTGTTTCTCCCTTAAGAACAAGACGTGAGGCACAGGTCAGTCAGTCTGCTGCCACCACCCTGCCATCAGTACTTGCCTGACTCCTTTTCCTGCTCTCAGTCCCTCAGGAACCACTACAGTCCTATTTGTCTGGCCTGAGCAAACCAAGACATCACCCTGTCTACCAGCAACAATCCTAAAATCCAGGGCATGGGGACAATCAGTAGTCAGACTGGTCTGAACAGAATTAGGGTTACGAGAGCATAGAATTAAAAACCTAGATGATAGGGATGATCCGCTTGAGGAAGGAAAAGATAAAAAAAAATAAAGGTATCTGTCATCATTTCCCTACACCAGTGTAATGGTATCACCTTCTCCTGGGCTCAGATCTTGTCATGGATATGACTGTTGCCAAAATACACCACGCTGCTCCACTGCAATATCCGTGTAACGTTAATCAATTCTGCTTGCTGCAGCAGCCCATCTGCTTTGCTCACCCTGTAGTAGGCGAACACCTACTGTGTGCTTACACTACTGGTGAGCACACCGGGGCATCAGCAGCACTAGGCAATGTGAGCTATGCTAGAAGTGTCACTGTGCTGATAAAAATCCAATGAGCTGAAGAACGTACCTTCCTCCTCCCGATACAGAAAGCAGCATCTCTAAAAATATGTCAGAAAACTGATACACATGAAAGGGAAATCTAAAAGATGCTTACTGATAATGGGCAACATCTATGATGTCATGCATGTGGCATTAAACCAGACAATTCCACTCCAGTGTTCATTCCCTACATAATCTATTTGATCTAGCTGCACTGAGAATGACATGCATATGGTAATTTCAGCTCAAACACTGCCTCCCATTCACTCCTCACACAACTACAAATACCTAATGTTCACACAACTAATGCTCTGGTACAGTACATAACCAAACACAAAGCACATTCCTGACAACCAGCAATCCATTCCCAACCCAGCTGTTACACTCAGCACCTATAGAAAGAACACAAAGAACACCCACCCCATAAACAACATCTCTACCATCTCCCTTCCATAACCCACCCCCCAAAGTCCAAGCAAAGGCAGGAGGGAAGGCAACATGCAGGCAAACAGCACACACTGCACCAGCCCTCACCAGCCCACCGGCAGCTCCACCATATGCTGACAGAATTACAAAACCATCCCTGGATAACACATGCCACTATGCAGAATATAAACCATCCTACCACTGCAGACAGATGTTATTACATACACACTCTCACTGCTGTTAACACCACTGCTATCCACCTCTGAAAACCTGGTGCACACATTCAGTATAGAAATAAATCCCTGTGTACACCAACCCCAACACCGGGTGCCTCCTAACCTGTGTGTCAAATCCATTTTCTACAGAGCCACCCTTCCTTGGTGGGAGTCCATCTCCTCCGTTTTCTTGTCCATTTGAAGATTTGAGAGGAATCTGGCTGGAATACAGTGGCTTCGTCACCTCCACCTTGTTCCCAAACTTCAGGTAACAGGGTTGTGGAATGGTCCTGGCTGTTGGGACATGCAGGATTGGAGCAGCGCTGTGGACGGGTTTAGGTAGTCCTGATTTCATTTTGGAGGCTACCAGGATGGCTGGCATTTTCTCTTTCTGCTTTCCTAACACGTTTCTGTCAGCAGCAGCAGCAACAGCAGGGGCAGCAGGCAGGGAAAGAGAAAAGGACACTCTGTGGAAGCTGCTCTACACTAAAGCAGCCTGCTTTTCTGCAGGGATCTCCAAAACCAGCTTAGAATGTAAAAGCAGCAATAAAACCTACCAAAAAAAACAAACAAAAATGAAAAAAAACACCAACAAAAAAAAAACACAAAAAAAACCACAACAAAACCAAACCAAACAAAAAAAAACCAAAACGACCAAACAGAAAAAAACGGGAGGGATGGGGGTGCAAAGGGATAACACTCGAGCCTAAAATCCCTCCCAGCTTTATGCCAGCCTTCCACCTGTTTCCTCTAATTTTATTTTCAGCTCTTCACCACTGTCCTCCTTCCTATTTCTGCTGGTATTTAACTTGCTCTTTTTCCTTTCTTTGGCTGATTGCCGTAATTTTCTTCCCTGGAAACAGGAGACTTTCACTCCATTATCTTGTCAGTGCATCTCCAAAGTGAGGCAGCCTTTTGGAATAATAATAATCATCATCATAAGAAAAAGGAACTTGCTCCTGCATATGCTTCTCCTTCTGTCTGCACTAGAGAGCGAGCGAGTGAGCAAGCAGGATTTCCAGCTTAAGATGTCTTTCTTCAGCCTTAGCCAAGAAGCAGATGTAGCTCAGCGTGTTAATGACTGATGCCCTTGGATACAAGCCTTACAGAATCAAGCTTCTTAAGCCTTAAAAGCTGTGAACAGGACAATGCTGGAGCGGGAGGAGAAACGTTCACTGCCAGCTAAGATTTTAAATAAAAACCAGCCAGTGGCCACAGAATTTCCTGGCTCCCCCAGTGCCGAGCAGAAAACCTGGAGGGAAAACGTAACGAAGCAAAAAACCTAATAAAACTCATTCAGCTAGCAGACGGAAGGGAGAGCAGCAGCCACCACCTCATTTTCCCTCCTGCAGTAGAGCGGGTTCCTACCCGGAGAGGGGAGGGAAAAGGCACTGGAACAGTCAGGGAGGCCCCCGGATTGGTCCTGCCTGCTCGGGGCAGGCAGGGAAAGAATAAATCCAAAGCGAAGTGAAGGAATGGAATCAATCCCTCGCTGCGCAGGGGAGGAGTGGCTTCAGCTCCCAGGGAACGCGACGGCAAAGCGGGTGGCGGGGGCTGTGCCGGTTTCTTTTTGAAATTGAAATAAAAATCTAAAGCTTTTTCAAATCCAAACACCTGGGAATGACTCATTGTTCGTTGGTGTTCGGGAAAACTCCCGCTGCCAGCATTAACAGGAATCTGAACAAGCGCAGTGAGTAATCCAGCCTATTAGAGCAACACTTGCCTCTCGGAAGCTTTCCCTCCGTGTCACCGGTTCCTCCTCACACCGCTCGGCAGAGGCCATGATCCGTTAGAGCCCCCGGATTTCCCATCCCTGCCAGGCATTCCACATTTCAGAGCTACTTCTTCTGCCCACAGAGCACTGGTCTGGACGGCAGAGGATTATCCGCATGGATAGACCCCGGACTTGCAAAGGGGGTCTTAGCACGGGAATATGCAGTGCCACAATGCCCAATTTTCAGGTAGCCCGTAATTACAGCCAAAGGCTTTGTGTTACCACACAGGCTTCTCACTTTACATACAGAGAGGGGAGAGTGCCTTGGAATAATATTCACAAAGCCAGCAGGAGACATGGAGAAGTGCATTTATAGCAGCCTTCCAGTACCTAAAAGGGCTGACAAGAAAGCTGGAGAGGCGCTTCTTAGAACGGCCTGTAGGGACAGGACAAGGGGGAATGGCTTTAACCTGACAGAGGGGAGACTGAGATGAGATCTTAGGCAGAAGTTCTTCCCTGTGAGGGTGCTGAGGCGCTGGCACAGGGTGCCCAGAGAAGCTGTGGCTGCCCCATCCCTGGCAGTGTTCAAGGCCAGGCTGGACGGGGCTTGGAGCAACCTGGTCTAGTGGAAGGTGTTGCTACTGGATGAGCAGGACCTCACCATCCTCACAGGGAAGAACTTCTGCCTAAAATCTCATCTCAATCTCCCCTGTCAGGTTAAAGCCATTCCCACTTGTCCTGTCCCTACAGACCCTTTCCCAAAGCCCCTCTCCAGGTTTCTTGTAGCCCCTTTAGGCACTGGAAGCTGCTCTAAGGTCTCCCCAGAGCCTTCTCTTCTCCAGGCTGAATAAGCCGAGCTCTCTCAGCCTGTCTCCAGAGCAGAGCTGCTCCATCTTCTAGTGTTTTACGCCCCAGTCATAACACCATGCACAGTTGTCAGCTTAAACGCAGCTATATAGGAAATGTCAAAGCCCACCAGCTCGATGAAGAAAGTCTGATTTACCCTATAAAGGTCTGCTAGTTATGGAAGCAGAAACGTGTCAGATGCTCCAGTACTGTTTCCATTGTTGGGTGCTGAAAACTCAGACTTGCTAGCTGAAAGGCTTGAAGTATGAAAAACTTGAAAAAGCTCCAGGTCTGAAAACAAGGCTAATTTTAGGTCTGTAATAAAATCTGGTAAGGTTTAAGAGCTATTAGAAAATCAAATTGACAGCTTTATGTTCTGCTCTTCACTTACACGTTTTATGAGGTTCAGGCCACCAATCCAAGATGTTCAAAACTTGCCAGGTTTTGTTGTTGTGTATTCATCTCGGAAAACTGGCTAGGTTATAGGACACCAAAACAGACACCAAGTTAATTTGAGAAAAGAAGACCCATTTCATTGTTCCTTTAACAATTGTTGAATCTGATCCTTTGATGATGGTGGATTGAATATTCCACAGCTAGAGGAAACTACTCTATTTCTTGGTGTGCAGTCCTGCCTACTGAAAATGATGACTTCTGATTACACTCAATCCATGCTCCTAACAGTTGATTTGCCAAATCAGTAATATGGGCCCCTTCTTTACCAAGGCTTAACATGAATTTTTGGTAACACGTTTTAAGAACAGCCTAGACTTACTGCTTCTCTTGAGGATTTAGTAAAAAAAGGCTATTTAAGAAAAGAGTTTGCATTCATAATCCATTGTCATCTAATAATCATGATTTTTAATGTACATATATGTATATAAAGCATATTTTCCTTTATATATGCAAGCACTACAGCATAATGCCACTGAAATGCACATTAATGTATCCAGTGGCAGTGCAGCCACACCATGAGTCCATAAATTGTTCACACATCATGTTACAGGTTATATCTGCAAAGATGGGCAACATCAATTTTGGTCTATCTTTGGAAGCGACTAGCTTGTTTTTAAACAGTAATAAGAAAACCCATATTTTATGTGGTTTTAGGGCTGGGATTTTAAAAAGAAACGATTTCTCTTGGACTTTGGATGGGATGTGGGAACCTATCTTCCTTATCTTTTTTGAAAAGCCCCACTAGTTTTCCCTTCCCCTGTTTTGAATCACCCAAATCCCTATCTAAGCTGTAAGAGGAGTCAGTTAAAAAGCAGGCAAATTATCTAAAAAAAGAAAAAGCAAGAGCTTCATTTCTTCCTGCCACAAATGTCAGGCAAGCCAGTAAGTAGGGGAATGTTCCCTTGTTGTTTGATGAGTATCTTTGCCTGAGTAATCACAACATTCCCCCTTATCCGCCTGTAGTCCAGCGAGCTTCCACTCACTCCCCAAATGGGGGAATATGGAGAGAAAAATGCTATAAACAAGCACTTGACTCCCCTGTTATTAAAAGAAGAAAACCACACACAAAAAACCCTGGTGATTTGGCTTATACGACTGAGTTTTAAGCTCCAGAGATGCCATTGCTCAGGATTCAAGCTGTGGCTACTTAGCACCATGGAGCACCATCTCAAGTGCCAAGACTCCCAGAACTGGCTTAGTATTTTCAAAAGTGGATTCAGCAGACTCATGCGAGCTGCAGACCTTAACACATCAGTGGAAACTATTTGAATACTTTGTAGCTCAAGAGCTTGTAGGGAAGTCAGCACATTGCCCAAAACAAAGCCAGTAAACAGAACAAACCCCAGGGTTGACCGCTCTTGAACAGATGATCTTTATGAATGAGATGGATGTTTCTGGAACAGTAAAACTATTGAAGCTGCCTTCATTGCTCAGATACTATCAATTAACAACTGAACAGGGTCTTTAGAATCAAGTGGAAAGAAAATGCCTGTATGGATATTGCACATGTGTATTGCAAGTAAAATTAAAAGCTTTATGAAATGTAGCAAAGGATCAAAGAATCAGACCTTCCTTTCAACTTGTGGTTATTATCTGTCCTCAGCATAGCCAAATGTTACATTAGTATAAGTGGAAAAACTCTGTAGAATTATTATATCAATTAGAACACGTTATTAATTGGTCTGGTGATTCAGAACTGCTGACAGAACTCAACTCAAGGCTTGAAAACATCTTCATTAATGCTATCCTTGCCTTTCAGGCATCACAGATGTAGCTGAAATCTCCCAGAGAATCATTTTAATCTGAGATGGATATTCCTAAAATGTCACCAGGCTCTGTCACTATCAGAAAGCTTAATCGTTCCTGCAAAATCCTTCCCATCAAACTTCACTGCAGCCAGGCAGGCAGCTGTCCTATAGACTGTGGTCACATTCAGCCTTGGCACAGCTCCACCAACTCAAGTCAAGTTATGACAGGAAAAAATACGGCCCCTATTTTTGGTACTGCAGGCATTTTGCACATGCACATCCATCTTTTGTCCCCACTCAGAGTAAAAAGCCTGATCCCATCGACAGATTTATTATACCATATCATGAAAGAACCTACAAAAGTGTGAAAGTGATCAAGCTCCTGATTTTCCTGTTGTGCTCCCACAGGAGGAATGTTAGAGGTTAAGAAAGACAAATGTGGGTGGAATCATTATATAATTTGGCATCTGCTCACCCCAGCAATTATAATCTCTACATATGAGTTCTTTATATAGAACAGAGATAAAAAGAGGAAACCTTAGTTCTGTTCCCAGCTCTTTTCACAGAAATCTTGTCTGTATTACACTAATTCTAATCTAAAAATCCCTTTTGTAATCCCCTGACACATTTCTAATTCACATTGGGTTTAATTCTACCTCATTTTATAACAGTAGCATGTTTTAACAAATACACCAGCTACGTTCCACCTGGACAAGAACACCCATTACACTGATTTCCATAAGATACATAGGAAGTTTCAGTAGCCACACTAGTGATACAGGCCATTTTGCACGGTGACACAAAATGGCACCATTTTAAGTGAGCATCTTCTGAACAATGCTCATATTTAATGCTGTTTCTGTACCAGAATACTTCATGGGTTTGTAATGTAAGCATGATCAGTAGGACCTGGCATCACAACTGTACTGAAATACTTTTCCTACCTTTTTCCAGCCTGGTATTTTTTTATTTCATGATGCATTTATCATTGGACTACATAAATCTAACTCTGGCAGTGCTTCACTCAAAAGCTATGTAAGTTTCTATTGCCATAGCAAATGCTTTTTGATCAACATCCATCTCTTTGACTTCATTATGATTCCATCACTTTTGGATCTGTAGTCATACTGGTTTCTCAGAATCTACCAAAACTTGCGCTCAGCTGGTTGGATACAGACACACTGACAGGACACCCTTGGAAAGGTCCATATCTCTGCATGGAAAGTTCATTCCTCAGACTTAAACTGATCAGGAACAGGAGTGAAAGGAATGTGGAATGCAAGAGCTTACTTCAGTTGTGGCTGCCCCATCCCTGGCAGTGTTCAAAGCCAAGCTGGACAGGGCTTGGAGCAACCTGGTCTAGTGGAAGGTGTCCCTGCCCATGGCAGGGGGTTGGAAATGGATGAGCTTTAAGGTCTCTTCCAACACAAACCATTCTGGGATTCTATGAGTTAATGCTTTCTGCAGTGTAGTAAGATTTAGATGCATACTGTGTATCTATACAGTAGTCACAACAAGGACCACTGCGTAAAATGTATACACTTGAATAATTTTTACGATCTTAACAGCACAGCTTTGTCATGTCAACCTATAGTTCACCTTGACTTATATCTCTCTTAATGCCTGTGACCATAAGAAGAGAACCATCTGTTTGTGACCACCTTCTCATGCCACTGACAGCACCTGGAATAAATTTTACAATACCATGTTAGAAAGATCCTTGCAAATTACGTCTTCCTAACAGAGATGTACATCTGGATATTCTGCATCTGTCATGTGTCCTTTGTTTCCACAAGTTTAATAGCACTATCTCCTATATTATTTTATACCTGATCTGACATTGCTTATGGCTTCATGTCTTCAGAAAGCAAAGAAAACATCTGTGACTAACAAGAATATCACAGAAGGAAGGTGATGATGGTCCAAATACCACAAACAACACTTGACTTTCAGAACCATCACGTTAACATTAAATATGAGGAAGGGGACCAAAAATAAACACTCTCATCCCCATTCTGCTATTCTTCCTACCTTTGCAAGAAGTGGCAGGGAAAACAAAATCCACTATGTACAAGCTAACAATCTCACATCATCAAGTAGTCACGTTCTGTAACCTTGCTGTCCCTCGCTGTCCCATTTCAGATACACCTGCTTCATCATCTGAAAGAGCTGTCAGAACCTAAAGGTAACCATCTGAAGCAGGTTGGAAGAAAAGGCTCTATTTCAAAGCCTTTTATTCAACTGGATCTGCTTAGGCATTCCAACCCAGCCTCAGCTACCATCAGTCTCTCCCACATCAGCAATTCTGAACAAACACAAATTGGCCAGATTATCGTTAAGCAACTTCAGCTGTTTTGTAAAGAGCAAAGGATCACTATTCAAACTACATGGCGAGTCAGGTTTTCATCTGCTCTAAATCAATGGAGTGTCTCTACAGCCAACATCAGAATTTGACTTCCAAATAAGAAGTATTTACCAAAATCTTCTGAAAACTATTCCAATCATACCCTACACTCACGTTATCTCTTTCCCCACCAGTACACACTACCAATCAATTTGCATCTAAAAAAATCCTCTTGTGTACTGAGCCCATGCATTCCATTCAGTTGATGATGCACAGTGCAGTTCTGGAGCCATGCAAGTAAGTGATTCTGGTGCTCACCAACTGCCAAGTAGATACCAAAGAACAACAAATATCATCCCACACTTGCAAGCTTTGCCAAGTACATTTCACAACCAAAGCCTGCAGGCAGCTGCTCTTCTCTAGAAGCCAAAAAGAGAGACCATTCCCATAGGACAACCATTCAGGAGCTATTTGCTGCTGGAGGTCACCTGCAATGCACCATATACATCACAATGATTAACTGCAATCTATTTCTGATTACCAGGAAAAAAATATATATTTTATATATATATATATATATATATATATATATATATATATATATAAACCCAGACTGCACACAGTGATATAAAAGGAAACAGAAAGTGCTTAACACAATGCCCTGATATGAAGGCTGCCAACCTCCACAGCTCCTTTAGAGAAAGATTAAGTCCTGGTTTGATGTTGATAGAAAACCAAAGCACATCCTTAGAAGCCAAAATGTGGGGTAAACTAATGGTCGTACTGAAATTAAGGCAAAACTTTGATTTACACAGACATAACTCGGCTTCCAGCTCAACAGCCATGATCATTATGGAGAGTCAATGTCTAAAACCCTGTCCTGGGTTCAGCAGTAGCAGTCATTTTTCCCCTTCTTGGTAGCTGGTGCAGTGCAGTGTTTTGACTTTCAGCTCGGGAACAGAGCTGATAGCGATGTTTTGGTTTGGCCAAGGACTTTGTGAGCCTCATGCTCTGCCAGGGAGGAGGGGAAGCTGGGAGGAAGCAGAGACAGGACACCTGACCCAAACTGACCAAAGAGGTATTCCATACCACAGCACGTCATGCCCAGGATGTAACTGGGAGTTAGCCGGAAGGGCTGGGAGACTGCAGGGTTGGAGGAGGTATGGGTCGGTGCTTGGTCGGGCTGAGGGGGGCAAGTTATCCGTCGGCTGGTGCTGAGGTGTTGTATTCTCTTCCCTTGTTATTTCCTTTATCATTATTATCATTGGTGGTAGCAGTAGTGATTTGTGTTATACCTTAGTTACTAAACTGTTCTTATCTCAACCCGTGGGAGTTGCATTCTTTTCGATTCTCCTCTCCGTCCCTCCGGGAGCAGGGGGAGGGCAAGAAAGGGGGGGAAGTGAGCGAATGAGTTACCTGACTGGGTTTAAACCACGACAAACCCCAATCTGGCACTTCCCATACCAGTGTGGCGAACCGTCCCAAAGCAAGCTGATGTATGGAAAGCCAACAGAAAGCACTGATTCATTGTGTATTTAAAAATCATGTGTACATTTGAGGGAGAGGTTTGCTGCACCTGCCAAGCATTGGGTTTAAACCAGAAAACTGCAAAGGTCCCTTTGCAAGGCCATATTCAGGAAACAGTAGAATAACTCTCTATTCTCTCTATTAATCTGACAAAGAATAATCAAAACTAAACTGCTGCAGGGCCACAATGCAGCCTCATGTACGGCAGTATCAAGCTTCCCTTCTCATATTTCCTTGGGTTTCCTTTGTTCTCTCATTCTCCCATTAGCAAACTGACAACTAACCTTCCTACTGGTTTAATACTGATTTTTTCCAAGCTTTTTGTGATATCCAGTACCCAAAAATGACATGAAATGCAACAACTAAATGTTGTCCTAATCTTTTGTTCCCTATCAAAGCAAGGGAGGTTCCCAGTGTACGGATTAATGACACGTTTGTTGCCTTAAACAGCTTTGATATTTCAACATTTAATCAGTTTTACTTTTTTCAAGCGACAGGATATTATTCCTTCCTAACGTTTTCTGCCAGCCTGAATTTTACCCATGATGGTGGATTGAACTCCCACTGTTAAAAGATATGGTAAAGACGTGACAGCATTGCATTTGCCTTGCTCTCAGTGTTTGGAATATTTTGGGAAGATGTCAGTGTCAAAACACCAAACACCCATATGCTGCAACACCCCTATGGAAGATCTGGCTGATGTTTGTCATTAGAAACAAGCAACAAACAGAAGGCATAGCACTGTGACAGAATTTTTCTGTATTTCATATTTTCTCTTGCCATTTTAGTATTAAGTTCATTGTTATATACAATCTTGGTGGTTTTTTAGACAGATGGAATTCAATTGATGTAACGATTTTCCATGTTCTGAGACACAATCACCTCCTGTAGGAGAATTAACTTGAGCTTTGTTTATTCCAGCAGCCAACCAACCTGTATTCAAGCTAGCCCAAGAGGAATAAAAATACATAAAGATAACTGTATGAAAATTCAAATCACTTCACTGTAAAAGCAGTAGTAGTCAATCATTCTTGTATACATTATACAACATTAGTATATTATTGGCTGTGGGCAAACGGGCCAGCTTGTCATAGGCAAAGTGCATGTCAGATGCTCTATATCCTTCCATCCCCAGCTGGCACACAAAATAACGATGTTACAGATGCTGAAAGAGATGCTGCTGAATTTCCAAATGCATTCATCTGTTTAACTTCCTAAAATTACCCTGAAGAGCCGGGTACAACAAACACATCTGCTACCTCAGCACATTAAAAACCATATCTGGAAAATAACTGGCAAATTATAAACCTTTTCAGATCACAATCCACATGCACATCAACATGTGCGACATCTGTTCCACCTTCAGTTATACCTCCAGGCTTTGCACCTCTGGCTTCCTGAAAAATCGAGGCAAGTCCTGGCCACATAAACAGCTCTGTATCTCTTTATCTCACTGTAGAAGTTTGTTTAGGAAGACATCACTGGGCATCCATCGCTTCAACCTTATGACCCCCCAAAAGAACATCTTCTACACTTACTCTCAAACATGATCCAGTATGGAGCTATGCAAGTCTACTGAGGCATCCAAGAGGCTGAAGAAAACAGCTCATCCAGCCTGGAAAAGAGATGGCTTCAGGGGTACATAGCAGCAGCCCCTGCTACCCATGGGAGGGTTATCAAGAAGACAGAACCAGGCTTTACACAGCAGTACCCAACGGAAGAACAAGGGCAAAAGGCATTAAGTATAACAAGAGGCTCATACTGGATACAGGGAGAACATTCCACTGAAAGGACAGTCAGGCTGTGGCACAGGCTGCCCAGAGAGGTTGTGCCGTCTCTGTCCTTGGATGTTTTCAAGACTCAACTGTATAAAGCTTTGAGTAACGTGGTCTAATCTCATAGCTGACTCTGCTTGAAGTAGAAGGTTAGAGTGGAGACCTCCTGAGGACCTTTCCAATCTGAACTACCCCAACAATGCCCAAATAAAAGGTAAAATAAAATATAATAATAAGAAGAATCATCATCATCATCTGTTAGGATCCAATGGAAGAAACTTAGATGGAAATCAACTACTCCATCACAAGAAAATGCTTAGGCAGAAGGTCCAGCAGAAGATACCAATAGATTAAATTTTAGGAAGAAAACTGTAGCACATGTTTAAGCGTCATTTCTCTTTCAGTTCTTCTCCCACATCTCTCACACACACAAATGTGTTGTCACTTTGGAGTATATGAACAGATGCTCACATTTGCAATCTACATTAACCTAGCCTCCATTAACAGCAATTTCAACACAAAATGCAAACCATAAGGCATTTTTTTTCACTCTAGGGTATAACCACAGCACCAGGACACCTCAGTTAAGTTCCTTTGCAGTTATATCTTTAAGGTATCCCAATTTCATCTGCAGAGCACAGGTAGAGAGCTGGCATGACATAAGACAGGAAACACGTGAGCATCTTCCACCATTTGGTGGCCACCAGAAAGGCAGACAAGATGCAGGATGACACTAGAGATTGCACCTAAGGAGCCTTCTATACCCACTGGAGAGGTGAGGAGAACACAGCAGACACACAAGAAAGGCAGCTGCTGGGGAATATGTTAACAGCAAATGGGGAAGAAAGGTGCTCTGGGTAAATGCACATGAAGTATGCAATCCCAGACTGGTTTTGGGTTGGAAGGGACCTTAAAGCTCATCGAGTTCCACCCCCCTGCCATGGGCAGGGACACCTTCCACTAGACCAGGTTGCTCCAAGCCCCATCCAACCTGGCCTTGAACACTGCCAGGGATGGGGCAGCCACAGCTTCTCTGGGCAGCCTGTGCCAGCGCCTCACCATCCTCACAGGGAAGAACTTCTGCGTAAGATCTCATCTCAGTCTCCCTTCTGGCAGGTAAAAGCCATTCCCCGTTGTCCTGTCCCTACAGGCCCTTGTCAAAAGCCATTCTCCAGGTTTCTTGTCAGTCCCTTTTAGGCACTGGAAGTTACTCTAAAGTCTCCCCTAGAGCCTTCTCAAGGCTGAGACAGACTTTCAGTAACAGATATTAGTCTTGGATACACAATCTTTGGATACGCAAAATCTCTGAAATGCATTACTTTGCAGCAGCACTAACACTGTTCTGTATGCATATAAATGAGAAGCAACATTTTCTTTGCTGTAAATAGCTTGTGTAATTAATAGCAGTTAGCTGATCCTGTCTTTTTCCAATTATAGACTCACGATAAAATGCCATTAGTTACCTCATGCAATTCTGAGACCACCTAATGTGACAACAGATATTTGAAGATGAGCTGCTCCTGCTAATTATCAGCATTAAAAACTGAAATAACAATGTTCACTTTTCAAAGTGAGATGATTTCCCGGCCCAGGCATCACTTTCCATTGCTCTCCCCTGCCAAGTGTTACCGCTTTCGCCTGAGCATTCATGCACTGGAACTTTGAACTTGCTATCATAGAGAAAACATTTTGGGTCACCATTTTGGGTCTTTCAAAAATAACTCATTCATTGATGCTTGGCTAATTACCCTTTAGTCCCTCTCCACAGACACCAAATATTTGTGTTTCTAGTTTGTCTTTTTTTCATTTTCAGACAGCTGCATCCGTTTCCAAAATCATCACCATGATAACACCAAAATGTTAGGAAAAGAAATGCTTCTGGGCAATATTGCTGCTAGGACATCAATAAAGTTACAAGTGTATATGCACACGCATGCATGCACACATATTGTGAGCGGAATTAAAATGGGATATCTTATTTAGCCTGAGAAAACAAGAACAGCACTTCTACATTAACAGCAAAGGTTTGGCACTATTTGCAACACAGCATCACGATGCAATTCCAGTCTCTGTTACCCTGTGCTGAACAAGCATTGCCAATTCAAAAGAGTAATTGGTATACTGTATCAAAGTCAGACCATGAACAAATGCCAAAGCTTTAACCTTGCATTAGGAAAGATCAATGAGAATTCATCACTGTAAGCCCACCACAAGCACTTGCTGATCAAACAAGGACCAGGACAGGCAGCACTGTGCCTATACTACTCGTGCTGCTCACAGGAAGCTCAAACCCATAAAGGAATAATTAACTGTCAGGCATCATTTTTATAATCATCATCATTGTATTAAAGCTGACTGATATTTCCAAGTCTAATATCTCCTTCACAGCTGCTGATCATTTTGTCAACCTACAACACTCTGGTATTAACTGCAAGTTGACTGTAGTGATAGGAGAAGGGGTAATGGGTTCAAATTTAAACAGGAGACATTTAGGTTAGATATAAGGAAGAAATTCTTTACTTCTAGGTGGTGAGGCACTGGCACAGTGCTAAGCTGCGCCAGGGAGGTTTAGACTGGATATTAAGAACAATTTCTTTACAGAGAGGGTGTTCAGGCATTGGAACAGGCTGCCCAGAGCAGTGGTGGAGTCACTGTCCCTGAAAGTGTTCACAAACTGTGTAGACAAGGCCCTTAATGCCATGGTTTAGTGGTGGCCTTGGCAGTGCTGGGGAACGGTTGGACTTAATGATCTTAAAGGTCTTTCCGATCTGGTTGATTATATGATTCTATGAGGTTAGAATGATGCTGGGATAGGTCCCACACACCTCTCTTTCTCCACAGAAAGAGCAGGCAGAAGGCCAACTCTCACAGCCATATATCTAAAGAGAGCAAGAACATGTTATCAGCTTAGCTAGGATCACCAGCCAGTGCTGCAAAGCCACCAGCTGTAAAAGGAGCGCTCCAGCGACCATCACACCCTTCACCACAGCTTCCTTCCTTCAGCTGGCAGCCAAGGCCTTTCTTCACATACATACAATGTCACCTGCAAACAGGTCACCAAACCTCTGACCCGGTCTTGGCGGCATCCAGTCCTGCTCCACATGACAACCTGGCATCCAGGCTTGGCAGCCACCTCTGGCTCCAGCTTCTTGAACAGCAAGCAGGCAAGGGGAACAAATAGCAGAAGGGGACAAATAGCAGATGGCTGTCCCTATCTCCACAACAATTTAATCACAGTGGTCTTGACAACACTGACATGCTCCGTGCCATCTACAGCTACACTGCAAGGTGAGCAAGCCGCTCTGTTCCAAGGGCAGCCCTTGCCACCGGCCACACTGCAGTGCTCCAGAAGTGTTTTAAGTGTCTGCAGCCAGGCAGAAGCTGCACTTCCTCAGCTTGAACTTTAAAATGAGAACAGAGCAAGATGTGACCAGTTCAGGAAATAGGAAAAGCACTTGATATTGCAGGAAAGTTGGGATACTGGAAGGCCCAAATGTGGGATGAGTCCCCAGTGCCGCCACCAAGCTCCCCTGCTAACACAGGCAAACTGTCCTGACAGCTTGGCCAACACCACAAATGGGGCTTCCCAAAATAGAAACAAGTCCTAGAATCCTAGAATAGTTAGGGTTAGAAAGGACCTTAAGATCATCTAGTTCCAACCCCCTGTCAAATCAGTTGCTGCTTTGGAAATGTAATACTAATGTGATTCTATAATTTCTCATTTCCTGAAGCGTACAGCTAACATCAGTTCTCTGGGGTAGTCTACAAACAGAGTTCTTTGACATACCTAGGGACTTACACACATGGATGCAGCAGCAGCTAAAGACAACAGCTGTAATTATTTCCAAACCAGTATAAATCACAACAGGGGAGCTGTTGGAAGTGGGGACAGAGAGCCAAAGTTTGATGAATGGAAAAGACATTGAGAGCACCATTGGAAAAAAACTTCGGGATATGCAAGCAAGCTAAAGAAGAGTAGAAATAAATAAAGTATAATAAATAGATTATAGATAAAAACTATCTATAAAGCAATCTAAAATAACAACTTTCTCTTTTGATGTGAACATCTGTTTTGATTTCGTGTTTATGGCACTTCTGAATCCCAAACAAATCCGATGCAAAGTGGAGAGGGTTATGCAGATAACATTGAGGGAAGGAAGAAATAAAGGAAGGTACTGTTTATCTTTCCTTTTACTCTCAGTATTTTGCTTCCCCACACCATAAACAGGAGGGTGAAGGGACTTTAATGCTATTTGAAACTTTGTAAACTTAGTTCTGTTCCCCTGATCCAGATGTTCATCCTATTTTCTTTATTATGTGTTACCACCCAGAGTCAGAGCACAGCATGTGTGTGTCTACAGGCACACACACACAGACCTTTGTGTGGCAGAGCTGTGCTAGGAACAGATAATTACAGCAAATAAAAGGCATCTCTGAATATAACAATGTGGAAGCAAATTCAATTGCTAAGGACTTTGGCTGAAAAGAGTTCTCAGAAACAAAGAACCAGCCACATTAGAGCAATCTTTCATACTTGTATAAAATAAATAATTGAGTCATGGACAGGGAAAAGCCTGGGTGCACAAAGAAAGATCACAAGTGGAAACTGGAAACTGTCCCAACAGTCCCATATTTCAGCTCCCTCTCTGCTTGGTATTCTTCCCACTCAGGGTTTAAGCATAGCACCAAAACTCGCTCTTAGTCTGTGATCAAGGCCATTAGAGCTCTCAAATTCAGGAAAACCTGGCAAGGTGGCAATTACCATCCCCTTTGAGTAATGAGAGTATTGCTGCACAGGACGCTGATAGAAAATAGTCCCTTTGTGCCAAGGGGCCTGTGAGAAGAGTCATTTGAGAGAAAATGTTATCTTACGTGCTATAAATACATGAAAATAAGATTAGAGGCAACTGTTGCTGTGACAGCAATTAGCTTCCCTGGGTCAATACACCCCCTCACACTCTGCCCAGATTTTTAGTTCACTGGTGACTCACAAGTGACATTGCCAAACTTACTCCTGTGCATTTCCCATCCACTTCCAAGGACTGCCCTCAGCTTCACCTGAGTTCACACTGGCTATCAGACAGACAATCAAGCATCCCTCCAGTATTACAGAATCATAGAATCAACCAGGTTGTAAAAGACCTTTAGGATCATCAAGTGCAATCGTTCCCCAGCACTGCCAAGGCCACTACTAATAACAACATGGTTTGTGAACACTTCCAGGGACAGTGACTTGACCACTGCCCTGTGAAACCTGGTGCAAGAGATGCATAAGGCCACACCACAAAATGTGACTACTAGCGATAAAGCTACTGATGGGCAAAGTATGGTCTGTTTCTTAAAGCAAAACAAAATGTTGGCACGCAAACTTTCTTCACAGTCAATTAGACTGAGCACTATCAAGAGATAGGGATATTTCCCCTGAGATAAAATATTTTAAAACATAGGTAACAGAAGACAAAATCCTTGGGCAATAAATAACTCCCAGATTTAATGAGGATGTACAGAAGAACTAAATCAAGACCTTTGTGCTTCCATTAGTTTGTTCAGCTCAGACTCTGGAAGCACTTCACAGCAGTACCTGCAAAGTAATTGTTCTTCTCAGAGATGTCCTTCATGAGATTGAGCAAGTATTGAGTGATGGAGCAACACAAGTCTGACATTCTTCATACTTGCTATGGAAGAGTTGACCTCTGCTGAGCTTCCTGAAGTACATGGACTAGAGAGCTCTACCTGCTGCCACCCTTGAGCAGCACTGAGTAGCCCAAAGTCACAGTGGAAGGGGATGGAGGTGGCAATACCATGACCAGATCTCATGGCCATGTCCCAGCCACCAGTGTAGGGGACAGCCCTGGCACCCCGCAGCACACTCCCACTTTCAGATGGCCTCCAATTGTCCCTTCCGACAGAAATTATGATAGGATATGGTAATTAGGCCACAGAGCCCAAATCTTTACCTCCTAGTCAGGCTGCAACTCCCTGTCTTTATCTGAAAGACAGAGGGGAAAAAAAAAGAACCAGATAGTTGTCCCTCCCAAAATAAAAATAACCATAATAAAACATTCCTGTTCCTACAGCAAGTCACTTAAGTGTTCACAATGCTGACAGCTGACAGCTCTGTGTTTACACCTGCAGCTTTTCCTTGCCCTGAGTCTGGCAGGCACCAGAAGCAGGAATGAAAATCATCTGTGAGCAGACAAGCAGATGAAATCAATGGGAACAAGAGAAGCAACAGTGCAATGAAGAGCAAACTCAAAGCTAACTGGACAACAAGCTGTTAGGATTTGTATTTTGTTGTTTGCTTACAACTTGGGAGATGGCAGTGGGACTGCAGTACTTGAGAGGGGGAAAAGAAGGTAAAGAGCTTCAACCCAGCTGAGTGATGAGTTCCCTTAAGCTTGAGAACCTATTTCTTTCCAAGATGTTAATTTTAGGGTACATCACCATATCTACTCTGCAAATCTATGCACTGAGGAGCTAACTGTTTTCTCTTTAAACCTACTGAAGCAAGGGATGAAACACAGTGACTTGCAGCAGAGAATCATCTCCATTTCTGTCCTTCTGGGAAAGAGAAGACGAGGTAAGAAAATTGATCAAATAAATTGAACTGTGTTAGAGACAGGGGCCATAGCTTAGAAAGCTTTAAAATTAAATGCCAGTAGCAAGTCTATAAGCTCCCAGCAACACAGACATGTAACAGTTATTTCTGAAGCTTAGCACAGAAAGACAAGGACTTTTATGCTTGCCTGTTTGCTATTAATAATGGATACACAATCCTTCTATCATTTACAAATTTCTTATCAAGGTATTTTACAAGAAGATTTATAAGCAATATGCATGTCCATCCCATCTCATGATGCTGCCTCACAGGCAGGACTGACGCACTGGAAAGACAAAGTTACCAGCACCTGCTGTGTGCCCCATCCCTAATGCGCATATTACTCTAGCTTCACATAAAACAGGCTGTGATTTGCTGCAGTTCACAGCAAGCCACACACAGGCAAAGCAAAGATCAGCACTGCTCTCAACTGAAATGGCTTGCTCCAAACTAGTACTGGTATAATCTGGCACTGGGGAGGCTGCACCCCAAATCCTGTGTTCATTTCTGAGCCGTTCACTACAATAGAGATATTGAGGTGCTGGAGCAGGTCCAGAGAAAGGCAATGGAGCTGGTGCAGTGCCTGGAGCACAAGTGTGATGAGGAACAGCTGAGAGAACTGGGGGGTTCAGTCTGGAGAAGAGACTGCTCAGGGGGGACTTTATCGATCTCTACAGCTACCTGAAAGGAGGATGGAGCCAGGAGGAGGCTGGTCTCTGCTCCCAAGAAACAAGTGACAGGACAAGAGGAAATGGCCTCAAGCTGTGCCAGGGGAGGTTTCGACAGGATACTAGGAACAGTTCCTTCCCCAAGAGAGTGTTCAGGCATTGGAACAGGCTGCCCAGGGCAGTGCTGGAGTCACCGTCCCTGGAAGTGTTCACAAACCGTGTAGATGAGGCACTCAGTGCCATGGTTTAGCGGTGGCCTTGGCAGTGCTGGGGAACAGTTGAACTTGATGATCTTAAAGGTCTTTTCCAACCTGGTTGATTCTGTGATTGTACGAAACTGCAGTGGTCCAGCCTCTACCCGTCCCCTCAGCTACCCCACTGCACATCAGTTATGCCGTCATGGCCCTCTGCTGCTCCCAGCATCAGTCACCTCATAAGTCATAACCCTCTATGTCAGCTGGTACACCCTCAAATCCACTAAAACATGACCAGGTGTTGTACGAGGCTGTCAGGTCACCATGGTGAGTTACTGAAAGAGCTGAATCACACATTTTGCAGCACACTCACTGCTGTCATTGTCCTAGGTCTGCAACTGTTCTTGCCTCAGCATCTCACCACGTCAACCTGTGCAAAGCTGGTGTTGGAGGTTCTGGCACCCGTTAAGGCTACATGACCAAGGGAAGGAGCTCAGAGGAAAGGTTTTGAACAGAGCTTTAGGGGCTGGGGGCATCACCACCAAAATAAGAAGCCCACCACACTCCAAAGAAAAGCCATCAGAAAACCAAACTTCACTATAAGCATAGATACACCTCCAAGTCTGTTAAAAGCAAACCCTCACTAATGGCTCTGTAAACCCCTAGGCCAGGCTTTTGGGAAGGAGGCAAGTCCCAGTTATCATGCTGTCTCTGCAGTCTGCCGTACTGAGAGACAAGGATTAAAAATAGAACTGATTCTCACTGACAAGCCCCTTATTCACATCTGAGGCTGACATCTAGCTATAACATCAGGTAAGTGCAGGATGGACACAAGAGGTATCAAAGGAGATGAGCTATTGTATAGGACCAGTTCTTCACACTCTCAAATAAGGTATTTTTTCAGAGGCTTAAGAACCAAAGGAGAAAAAATCCAAGATATATTTGTTTTAAACCAAATGTCATGCTAAGAATAGTCTCACGGCACTGCAATGACCAGAAATGGCACAAATAATAAATATATGCAGATCTCCCTTGCATACATTCAGCTCAACCCCACAATTCTGTACCAGACCACACAGGTTTGTCTTCTGCTATCTCTAGTCCCTTTGCTCTTTCTTACTCCTTAATGCCCAGATAAATCTCTGATCCTCATGCCATGCTGTCACTAACGAATGGCATGAGGCTGGGATAACAGTTCTTTCCTTTTCTGGCCTGCAGTAATACAAATTACACCTTTACAGACCCTGACAATACTGGTCTATTTATTTCTCAATACATTTTATCTTTACCAAAGGAAGAAGGCTTCCCAGTTTCACTTCCTGATAGACATGAATAGTGAAGTGGTTCAAACATCAGGCAGTGAATACTTCAAGGAAATGCTGCAATACCTGTAATTTTTGCACCCAAGCTGAAAGAAGAAGCATGAAAAACATTTATTGCTGGAGTTTTGCAAGAAGTGTGGCTTCTCTCTGCCACACTCACTGCAAACCATAGATTTTGGGTCTAGCCAGCCATTTACGTTGCTCTTAGCAGGTACCTTCTACACTGTAACTCAACCTCTGCTGAGGAGCTGATTCTGCATCCTGTGTTAAAGCAGTCACTGATTTCTAGAAGTTAGGACTATGCCGTTACAAATATCCATGTTGGGGCATAAGCTGGAGTTGGGCACATCTTATCTCTATATACAAACAACATGCACATTCTAGAGAAAATATGTAAGAGATACATGAGTCTGGCCAAAAGGGGGGGTGGGCTTTGTGAAGATCACTGGATAAGGAGCTTAAGTGTATGTATTTGAAGATGAGAAGGCTCCAGGGGGTATCTGCTTGTGCTGTGTAAGCACCTTAAGCGGGATCACAGGGATCTGGGGGATAGATAAATTTGAACTAAGCAGCAACAGAAAAACACATGAACAATCCTAGGCTTTAAAATAGAAGTGATTTCCATGAAACAAAAGGGTGGTGGTTTATCCAAAACTGGCTGCTATCTAGCCATGTGGAACCTCTTTGTTGAGGAAACCTCTGCAGCATACAAATAATGGAAGAGCCAAGAAAATAAAACCAGATTGCTTGGGTACCAGTGATACCTATAGATATGCATGGGATTAAATGCTTTAAACATGATGATTTTGCTTATGCACAGGGCTTATGTTTAGCATCAGTAAGGAATATCCTTTCTCTCCTCAGGTTACCACATGGAGTTGGGGAGATAGTGACTTCAAAGACAGTAAGAAAAAAATTGAAGAGAGTCTTGATAAAGAGATGGATGTGGAATATTTTTTGTAGCGTTCAACTGTCCAGAATACCTTCTAACCCAAACACAGAAACACCAAGGACATACTTACTGCACTGTTCTTAAATGACATACCGGGAGAGCAAGATGTTAAAGCGTCTCTCGCCTGCCTGTCAAAGACTAACATAAGGGGGTGTAGGGATCCCTCCTGGTTCCTGACCCCTGTGCTTTGGGCCCTGACCCAAAAATCCAGCAATTCTGTTCCCAACATACTCTCAAACTGAGAGCAGCACAGGGTAAATGCTTGAAATTGAGGATTTCTCCTTGATGGGAAAAAGGAACAGAAGAGTGCTCTGACAGGCACCTGCCAAGGGCTGAGATTCAATCACTGAGAAGCTCTTCTATTTCTTTTACTGGCAAGCTGGTACATAACCAAAAGAATACATTTTAAAGGGAACAGCTACATTTCAGATGGTGAGATTTCACACAAAATGTCTTGAAAGAGGAAAAAACAAACAAACAAAACCTAACAAAATCATAGCTAAAAAACCCCCCACAAAGCAAGGCCAGTGCAGTGCCAAATTCAGTCAGGCTCCAGGTTCAATCTCCTCGAAACAACCACTTTGATACTGAAGCACATGCTCAGAGCATAACAGAAAACACTCATTCCCATTTCTTCCATCCATCCATCCATCCACCCATCCATCCATTCTACCTGCTAGCAGAGATGGGGCTGAGCCGGCACAGAGGACAGCTGGACGCTATGCCCACCCATCAACAATCCTGCCTCAAACCATTGGAGAACAAGATAAAATCCACCAGAAAGCAACTACAGCAGGATTTTGTAGACAATCTGAGTGGGGGGATCCCAACAGGGACAGGGTCTCTGTGAGGGGAGGCGAAGTACAGCCAGTATCGCCCTGGATGTTTTAACAGCAATTTGAAAACCAACCCCCTTTCACAGAATTGAGGAATTCTTCAGAAATAGAAGTTATCCGTACCTGCCCTAGTGGAAGGTGTCCCTGCCCGTGGCAGGGGGTTGGAACTGAATGAGTTTTAAGGTCACTTTCAACTCAAACCACTCTGTGATTCTGTGATTACATGCTCTGTACAGAGCAACTCACGGGATACCTTTCTTAAGGGAAACTCCTGGCAGCGGCCAAAAAGCTGGTGTTTTACTTTTGCTGGATTGGGTTTTTACATCAGCTCCGTACACCAGCTGAGATGAAATCTGGCTCTGCTGCTGCGGTTTCATCTCGACTTTCCTGTACTAAACAGGAAGCCCCTGTCAATACAATACTATTTAAGCACCGGCCTCGCTAGCCTGTGCTGTGTCTAGATAATCCAGCCTAATGAGAGATTATTTCCTGTGTTTGAGGCTGACAATATCCAAAGACATTCTAGGACTGTGCAGTGATAAAAACTGAGCTATATTAAAATGATGATCGCATGAAGCTATTAAGTTTAAATACAGATTGGAAGAGAGAATGGGCACTGCCTGCACCCTCCAAAAGTCAGTGTCTGAGCAAGAGAAATGGCAACAACAAACAAGCAGGTTTTCTGATTCTAGGGTTGACATCTTCACTCCAAGTACTGGACACAGTAACCATGCCTGTGCCTTAAAATGCAGAAGAGTATCTGAAGCAAAAGACCAGCATGTAAGTGTTGAGTACAGGCTCAGTGCTGGCTTTTGTCCTCAGTGGATGCAACTGGTCAAGACCTAATCATATTCATAACATGCAACAGCAAAGGTAAGTCCAAACAAAAGATAAAGATCAAATCTCAGGCAAAACTAACAGAAGCTCCTTGGAAGTTTCACCCCTGGGAAACTGCTGGCTTCTGGAATAAACAGGTATGTCAAAGGAGTGGCAAACACTCTCTCACAGTCACCTGGGGGTATGAAGTAAGGTACAGTTTTCCCTTGCTTTACCAAAATGAGCTGAGCCCAGACCTGAGCCAGTGTGCTCAAGTTAATACCACAGTTTAATTTCTTTTCCAATTTCAGAATATAGGCCACA
This sequence comes from Pezoporus wallicus, assembly GCF_028554395.1. Classification (NCBI taxonomy): domain Eukaryota; kingdom Metazoa; phylum Chordata; class Aves; order Psittaciformes; family Psittacidae; genus Pezoporus; species Pezoporus wallicus. The sequence goes on from NW_026639377.1 coordinate 2,896,119, forward strand.
GGCTTACTCCTTCAGTTACCCAACATCTTATGTGGACGTTATGGATAACTAGCTTGCTCACCAGCAACTAAATCAAGGCTTAAGCCAATATGCTGTAGACTGTAGCATATTTACAGCCTTTGGGATTCAACAATGAGCTATCCCTTCTGTGGGAAAGAAATACCGATGTCCACTGTGTTTGAAGAAGAAGCATGCTCCTGTGTAAACAAGCTTGTATGTTCCAGATGAAGGAAATGAAGAGTGGCAATGCAGCACATCCAATAACTCTCAGGCAGCTGTCAGTCTAGCAGGAAAACAACAGATCAAAAGCAAACCATTTTCTCCCCCGTGCATTTATGCACAAAAGACATTTTCTTATCGTCATTCTCTCCATTTTATAATATCATCCTTTAGATATGCAGATTATGAAAGCCAAACCAAATACTTTATTCTCAGATTACATATCCTCTCCACTGGTTTTTACAGGGCAGAGTTAGACGCCTGCCTATGATTTCAATTCACTTGTACAAAGAAACAAATGGAGAGCTGCATGAGACATGGATAAACAAATAATAATCTAAGCTCTGCAATATGATATAAACAGCATCATTGGGCCACCTCTTTGGTCTCATTACAGTGTTTTCATTCTTGTTATGAGCATGGTAAGATCTTCAGGTGTACTTGGAAGAGAACCAGAGAGATCTTGATGGCCCAACCTAGAGGTGAACAGCCAGGAAGCACTATTTAAACACCCATGGTTTACTTGAGAAGAACCTAACAGGTTAATCAAGACACACATGAGAACTGTAGCAGTCCAGGCACACACAGAATTTCATCTCACCTACCATCAGCTGTTACTAGGCAAATGTGACACTAAAAATAAAGAAGCACCACAAACCTTAATTTCTTCCCATATTTCTGACTGATGTGACGGCTTCTTTCAACACACTAGACATTTTCTCTATGATTTTCTGCAGTTTCTACACTCTATGTGCTATTTCCAAGGCAACCCCACACTCGAATTTCAATGGATTGAAGGAACTTGCAGGGTTCAAGGCAGACTGAGCTGCTCTATAATCCTTGTGCTGCTGAAGAATGGAAGTGTGAAAAGCAGAAAAGTATTTACAAGTAGAAAAGCAGAAAAACTGCGCTAGTCTTCCTGTACTTGCAAGCACAACAATAGACGCCCAAGATGTCTGAAGGCCGTATTAGTTGAGAAGTTATGGTTAGAGCTGCACACAGAAAGAGTGATTCTGATATGGTTAAAGTCAGGAGCAACCTGAATTCCCTTTGCCATCCAAGGGGAGAAACTGCACTACTACAACACCCTTGAGCTCATCCCACAGTGTGTACCTAAAATAGTTCAGATGAATCACATCCTAAAAATGCCTGTTTCTGATCTTCAGCTATAAAAGGAGCCAAAGGCTATCAGTTCAAACGTATATGTCTGCAAAGGTCCAAGGAAAGACAAATTCATGTCTCATTAAATGAGATTTTAGGCAGAACCAAAGAAAGTTCCTTAAAATTACACAGTAGTGAGGTATCCCTGAGTGGAAATGGGGTCCACTACAAATAGCTATCCAACTGCTCTGCCAATATTTAGAAAGATTAAATTATTACAGTATTACTGTACAAAAAAAAAAGGCAATTGTCAATATGCAAGGAACAGGATGACTTGATTCCACTGAAAAGGGTAATTCTCACAGTGAAGTTAGCATTTCCACCCTCCTAAAATAAATAACAAAGAGGATTCTTACAGGAGAAAATAAACCATCATTCTAGAAAGCTACTCACTGTTTCTTCAAGATAACTTCAGTCCTTAATGCAAAACTGGCCACCTCACAATACAGATTGATGATAGGGTAAGAAGTGAGCAGCATACCCTTAGCTCTACAGTGAGGTCAATGAACATGAAGACAACATTGCTGCTGCATATTTCAGTCCAGCTTCTAGAGTTTCCAAGTCTGGTATCTCAGAAGCATTAAATTTCCTAGAGTACTAGTATAATTAAGAATACTACTAGGAAAAAAAAAACCCACACTGAATTGACTGCACATGCTTGGCTAATTCCCAGCAACTCTGCCTCTCTCTCTTACTTTTTGGATGCTCAAGCATGTCCCTGTAATTCAGAAGTAAACAATTACTCAGGAAAGCTACTGAGGCAGAAACCAAGCTGGAAATATCTGAGCAGCACGCACTGGGGTTGTCAGTGAACTGACTCATTGAAGGAGTCACCGCATCGAAAAGCAGCACACGCTTTCATTTACATAGAACACACTGGACTTGTCATTGCTGCATGAAGAAAAGCATTTGGCCTCTGCTGACCAGAGCATTTACCTTGAAATGATGAACAACCACCACCAGCCTTCTAAAGAGTCAGTCTGCCTACAGCTATAAACTCAGGCTTACTAACTTCAGCTCAGCCAGGGTTCTGCTCAAACCACAATCACAAACTGGTTTGGGTTGAAGGAACCTTAAAGCTCATCCAGTCCCAACCCCCTGCCATGGGCAGGGACACCTTCCATTAGACCAGGCTGCTCCAAGAGCTGTCCAAGCTCACCTTGAACACTGCCAGGGATGGGGCAGCCACAGCTTCCCTGCGCAACCTGTGCCAGTGCCTCACCACCCTCACAGGGAAGAACTTCTGCCTAAGAGCTCATCTCAATCTCCCCTCTGTCAGGTTAAAGTCATTCCCCCTTGTCCTGTCCCTACAGTCCTTGTCCAAAGCCCCTCTCCAGGCTTCTTGCACTCCCTTTAAGCACTGGAAGCTGCTCTAAGGTCTCCCCTTAAGGAGACTTCTGTTCTCCAGGCTGAACAAGCCCAGCTATCTCAGCCTGTCTCCAGAGCAGAGCTGCTGCCACCCTCACAGCATCTCCATGGCCTCCTCTGGACTCCCTCCAACAGCTCCTTGTCCCTGTTCTGTTGTTGTCCCCAGGACTGGACACAGTACTCCAGGTATGAGTAAACTCTACCATGAGCAATAAATTTTCCCTTCTAAGGGCCTGTCTCACCTTAACCATTTTGCTTTATTCTTTTCCTAACTTGGGGGAGGAAGGAAAGGGTGGAAGAGGCTTTCCTTCCCTCAAAACAATAGATCATGAACTGACAAGGATATATTCTGTTTTACCATAGTTAAAAACTACCTCACACACAAACAGCAAGTCTAGTTCTTTCATGTCAGAGCCTGACAGAGCAGAAGGAGGGATGCCCTGCTGTACCAGGCAATCAGGATCTGGGGAGCTTCTGCGAAGTTAGGTCACATCATGCAAAGTTCCTATTCACAGTAGCTCCCAGAAGGTGGCTGGCAGGAGAACATGCCAACACTAGGCAAGGAAACAGAGGTGAGATTTCCCTGGCATTGTTTGCACAGGCTACAAAGCAATAAGCTCCTAGTTCTATTCTAGGCTCTTCCAAACTCTGTTTGCCATGGGCTGCTTGCAGACATCATTGCCAACCATCCAAAACTGTGTGAATTTCTATTGTGGTAGATCATGATAACAACCCAGGTAGCTCTGACTGCAACACAGGAATTGAGGGTTAGTGCCCAGCATCAGTGCCCACCATTCAACGATGCTGCATATTCCAGTACTGATCAACTTCCATCTTAAGCAGAAATTACCCATTCACTTAAAGCTGTTCTGTTTCTCTGGGGACGAGGGAAAACCAGACCCTGCCAGCTTTATCTCTGCTCATGAATCACAGCCCAGTCCTTCTTGTCTCCTTGACTACAGCTAAATAAAACAGGGCCATTAAGAGCCTGAAATAATGCCATGACTGCACCGCAGCCACTAAATTATATGGCCGAGAATTTCAGGATGTGTGTTTCATGCCCTGGGTGTGGCATAAAGGGCATCAAGGGGTGCCTGAGGTTTCAAAATGCACTGAGGTAGTGTTAGAGGACAGCGCAGGATGAAGGGAGACAAGGAGGAAGAGGTGTTGCTCCAGAACATCAGAGGAATAAGCTGCCGCAGGACCAGCTAACAGGGAGGCTGGACTCAGCAGTGCCATGGCTGAGTTTGGTCCCTGAATCTTCTATAAATTGCAGTATAAATATAGCCAGTATGAATGCAAAACATCTCCCCCAGGTACTAAATCTGAAGATCAGAGCTGATGGACATGGGGACACAAAGTCCCACAAATGAGATGGTGATGGTAAGCAGAGAAAACCTGGCTTCTGAATCAACACCTTATACTCCAAATCCCTAAGGTACTTTTGCTTACTGGTTTAAGTAGCCCCCATCATAAAGACAGCCTGTCGTGGTTTAAGAACAGCACTGCACCAGCTACTAAGAAGGAATAAAATGACTGCTACAGCTGAACCCAGGGCACAGCCTCATCCAGTGCCTCAGTTTAATTTCAGCTGCAGTTTCATCAGCTACTTAAAGACACATCAAGAACAGCCTCAAAAACTTGAGGCAAAATCAACCCCTCTCCAAGAGAAATAATCATCTGAATCAGTTTTCATATCATAAAAGCGGAAAAAATACTGACTGTGTCTCCTTCTGTTGTGAAGTCAAAGGGTTTATTCCTATTAAAAATAAATGCAGAAGGGCAAACTTTGCTTTTGCTCAACTCCAGGGTTTCAATGAACATGAGCTGAAAGAGAAAATAAAAAAAGACTGATGCATTCTCCTGACCATGCACATCATTAAGCTTTTCTAGACAGACTAAATGGAGTATGTAAAGCCTCAGAGCAGGAAACACATGCTATAATGGGATTTTGGAGGAAAAGGAATTCCTAAGAGCAATACACGCACAACTTGCCTACACTCGCCTTGCCTAATTAATTCTGTTTCTGTAGAAAACTAGTACTGCATGAATGAAGCAACCTCTTGACAAACAGCTACATGAGAACTAATAAAATAGGACATGTGAAAATTATTGCCAGGAAATCTCTAAATCTTTGCCATATATTTTTACAATGTGCTTGCCTACGTTTGACCTCAGCGCAATATTTATAAAACACAATTGTCAAAGAACTCCAGCACTTCCTTTCTGCAATCCCAAGGTGGTATATGAGCTGGTTTTAGTTTAGCTCAGCACTGAATCTTGGTGCTTCAAACAAAGAATGGAGTTGACCCACAACCAAAACAGTAGAGATAGACAGAAAAAGCCTCCAGCAATAACAACTTCTTCCCCAGGAACAGCTGTAAGGTTTCAAACTCACGCCCAAGACTGTCAAGGCTGTACTTTCATCAGCCATCACTCTATCACGAAGAGACTGACAAGGTAATTTCAAATATTACTTGATTTCTCTCTCTTTTAATATGAGTTTAAATCCACCCACTCTACCAGCAACAAATCATATGATAACATGCTGAATTATGTTACCAATACCAATAATGTCAGCCAAGTACCACACATAAAGAGAAAAGAACTTGCTTAAATTAGATTGAGATGAGATCTTAGGCAGACGTTCTTCCCTGTGAAGGTGGAGAGGCGTTGGCACAGGTTGCCCAGAGGAGCTGTGGCTGCCCCATCCCTGGCAGTGTTCAAGGCTAGGTTGGACGGGGCTTGGAGCCTGGCCTAGTGGAAGGTGTCCCTGCCCGTGGCATGGGGCTAGGACTGGATGAGCTTTAAGATCCCTTCAACCCAAACCAGTCTGGGATTCTCTGATTAAGTATTACAGGTGTTCTTTGTGACTGGAGCTTACAGTAAAATCTACAGATGCATGGAAGTTAACATGATCCTGAAAACTACTCCAGAACACACAGAGGCTTGACAGCCACTTTTGGCACCTGAGATGTTCATAAGGAATGTACTGCCTATACAAAAACAAGTGTTGCTTCTGGATCAGTACTTTCACAAGTGGATCAATACACATTCAGCAGAAAGAGCTCGCTGTTATATCTGCTGTGAATTAAATGAACAAAATTTTCTCATGTAAACATGGGCACCATCAAATAAAACACTCCCCGAACTGCTGCAGTTACAAGTATTATCTGCAATGAAAGAAATGAGGAAGTCTCTTTTTTTGCCATACTAAAAGATAAAATGTTCTGGGATGGCATCCAGAGTGTTTGGAATGATCATGTATTCAGATGACATGGATATTTAAACAAGGCCACTTTGTTTCAAAAAAACCTCAAGGATAATCCAAAAGAAATACAAGTATCATTAGGTCTGAGCTTCCATATCCCTGCAAGAAATGTTGAAAACAAGATACTTCCTCAGCCACAAGTGGTTCTTACACCTCTTCCAGTACAGCATCAACTTCTAGGGGATGAGAGGTTTTCATAGTAGAAGGTTTGACAGGACCCTGAGCAACATGGTTCAGTGGAAGGTGACCCTGCCTGTGGCAGGGGGTTGGAACTGGATGAGCTTGAAGGTCCCTTCCAAATCAAACCAGTCTGCAATTCTATGATTCTATATAATTTTGCCAACTGTAAAAGACAAGCCACAAAGCCAAACCCAAACCTCTGCACTAGACTAAGAGCTCTGTAATCTGACATCTTGCTGCTCCACTGCTTAAGCACTGTGTCAGTGAGAATGCCTCAGGCAGTATTTCCTCTGATAAATCTTTTCCTGTTGGTTCATTCCTGATCAGGAAGGTAAGGTGGTTCACACATGAAGGTTTAGGTGTCCTCTGAGAAGGTTCCACCTTTGTGTCAGCCAGTACATGTCACATAGAGGTGGAATATCTTCACAAAGTTCTTAGAACAGCCTGAATGGCAGTAAGTGTATTACACTGAGCCTGTTGTGATTGGTATTAAGTGTGAAACTTTGTCACTCAATTAATACCTCACTTTGTCACAGGCATGCAGAGCAGAGCAATTGAAAATGTTTCCAAGAGCTGGGGCATGTTGTCTCAGCTGCAAACTTTCCGCTCTCCATGTGCAGAGTCAGAAACTGTAAGTGTTTTCTCATGGAGCAACAGGGACTTCTAAACACATGGTTAGCCAGGTCATCTGAGGGCAGGTCTGTTTCAATTACTTTTTGTTTTAAAGCTGTCCTTTGCTGGCTGGGCTGTACTTTCTGACTTTGTCAAAGGAGAGCTGCTACAATTTCTAGGCTACTAGGTCTCCAGTTCTGCCCTCTGGGTGTATTTTCACCAGACTCAATATAGTTAGCGTGTCAGGCATCCCCACAATAAATCTCTGCTACTGTCTGTTGCTTTAGAGAACCATTACTTTCATGTAAAAATATGACTGCTGTTATTAAAAGGTATTAATAGACTTCAATTTTTGTTTTAATAAAACCTCACATTGATTTACCCAGTCGAAATGGGTCTGTAAATGGTAGTTCACAATCTGAACTTACCTAGTTTTAACCATAATTCATCTCTTTGCTGATATATATCTACAACATATGACGAATTATACGAATAGACAGTAAACTTAAAATACAAAAAATATATGTAGTAAAGAATATACACAGTCATACTGTAGTGCAGAGTTACTGTGTAAGTCAAAGAAGGCAGAAGTGCTTTGACTGAGTCATGACTTGTATCCCTCCAAAGGTTTGTTAATAGTGTAGGAGTTGAAATACAAGTCCTGTTACCTGCCCTCTTTCTATTATGGGTCACTATAGTTTGCCATCCTTTCCACTTCAGTTTGATGCTGGTGCCAGTAGGAGAGCATTGGAACAGGCTGCCCAGGGCAGTGGTGGAGTCACCATCTCTCAAGGTATCTAAAAGACATGTAAATGTGGTGCTTAGTGCCACAGTTTAGTGGTGGGCATGGCAGTGCTAGGTTAACGGTTGGACTCAATGATCGTAAGGGTCTTTTCCAGCCTAAGTGGTTCTTTGATTCTATGATTCTGAATTGCATCTACCTTGCTCTGACAATGAGAAAGCAAGAAATTAGCGGCCCATACTTTAGTGTCTGCTTGACGCTGTCCTCCTGCAAACAACCCAGCCTGGCACACCACTGAAACACCAGTGTTGGTGTATAAAAGGGGAAAATTCCAGTTCCTCAGCACTGCTTTCAAAAGACACTGCATCCTTAGAGCTCAGCTGACAGCACAAGATATGAAAACCACTGTATTAATAATATCACCACACTTTTTGTTTTCCCTTCTCTTCCTTTTGAAGTAGATTAAACTAGTGGCAAAAGCCATCATTATAGACGTCATGCCCAATAATGTGATTTCCACAGGAGCAACGGACTCTTCCTCCCTAAAGAGAACAAAAGCACACAGTGTGCAGGGTTCAGAGATGACTCCTTTGTTCACTGTTGGTACATTCTTTAAATGGACTTCCCCTTTAACTGCTTCATTAATTTACCATAAGCAATGCATGGAACCAGACTCCAGTCAGTTTGGATTATCTTCCAAGATCTCCACAAAGCACAAATTCCCAAATCCCAAAGAAAAAAATTAACATTTCATGTCTCTTGCCAAGCCACCTGAAAATATTAGGAGATTGTTTCCCAAAAGGTGGACATTTCTCAAGCATTTCCCTTCATTTCTTTCTGTCCATTATTACCTCTCACCCATGTAAATCTAAAGATTTAAAAATGCTGAAAAATAATCCCTTCCTTTAGTGGAGTTTAATACAAAAATATATTTGGAGGTTAGGATCATGATCCGGTTCACCAGAGACAGGCTTAGAGCTAAATACCACAGTTTCAGGGGATGCTGATCTCTTGATGGGGAGAGTCCAGATAGCAGTTCATGGCAGGGTTGATTTAAGTCAGGCTTCTGTTTGGGAACATCAGAAGTAGTAGTTATCTCATGTACAGAGTTACAAAACTCACTAATACATGAGCACTGACAAAGATCTTTTGGCAAGGGACTGAGTCAGACACATTCTACTAGGGAGGAAATAATGTGGGTTTTAAAGTATGTTTTACTTTCTGATTCAAAAGTCAAAGTCATTTTGTTAGTATCTTGGTCCTGTGGTACTGACATGTCAGATTTCAGACAAGAAATTCTAACAATCATTCCTTCCTTTCTTCTTAGCTCTCCATTCACTCTGGAAATTTCCAAAGCGATACAGGACCATTTCCAGAATGAAGTTCAATGGCTGTATAAGAAGCCAGGTCTTTCTTGAGGCTTCTGCGACTTGAAACACACAGAAAAATGCTGTACCTGGTCAGAACTGATGATGTAGGAAGGCAAAATGTCACTATCTCTACTCCAAGCTGTGATGTTTGCTCCCTTTATATCTGAAGGAGAACAGACCACAGTTAACCACTTGTTCCACCTCCCACAGCCTCTGAAAGCTTTGGGCTTTCATCCTGTTCAGCTTGCTAAAGGCAATACATTCAAAAGGCAGAGTGACATGTTTGTAGGCATGCAGTTGAGTTTTTAAACAGCTCCATCTCTTTAACTCAGCTTAAGTCAGTTCTTTCAGAGAATCTCAGTTTTACTTTGAAACTGAGAAACACTATGTACTACCTAATTTACTAAATCACCTCTGGGTCAGACATACAGGGCTTTCTGCTTCATAAAGCTGCAGTTTTAGAGCACAATTCCTGACTGATGTGACAAACTGCTGAGCTGTAATGAATTATGCCACAGGTAGAAATCTCCAGCTGCCAGCCTTCTACACATATGAAAATGGAAAGGATGAATTCCTCATACAAACTGATCAAATACATAGGTGTTTTGCTAGAAGAGAACCAGAAGATGAAAAACAAGCACCGAAGAGCTACAACCAAATGTCAGTTACTACCACTACACCAACACCAGACTCTGACTCAGGTATCTGATCTTTAGACGGTGTCTCCACCTGCATCTGAAGGAAGCAACAAGATGATCTTAAAGGTCTTTTCCAACCTATCTGATGCTAAATAAAAGACTTAATGAAGAAATGATTTTCAGGTCTGTCACAGCAACTATATTGAAGTGCCTGATTGTTTCAGCATACACACCACACCTTCTCCCTCCATTCACACTATATATAATACATATTTCCATTTTTCAGGATAGATTTATTATATACTTAAAAGGGGAAAGTGTGCCTCATATGCTATATCAGCTGACTTGGCTAAAGCTGTTGAAGACTACAACCCCTATTTAATGGTTGCAAGAGATTTGGATAGTCAAACCCTTGGATAAGGAAGCAGTGGTATTTATGAGACTAACAAATATTTGGGTTCATCTGGCTTTAAAATGACTACCATAGAACAAAACAGAGGAGTCAAAGGGGCAATCAACAGCAACCACAAATAGATGCTTTCACCATTCAAGCTCTAATTAATGTGGAATACACTGGCTAGAGAGAACAAGCCAGTTTCACTAAACATTCTAACACATCACCCTTCCTGTCCCATGTTAAAAAGGTTATTTCAGTTCAACATAGAGTAGCAGCAGTTATTTTCTGATTATTTCACTAAAGAGAATGACAGTATCTGATGGATATTCAGCTTTTCAGATTTTCTTCCCCCTGCATCATGTTGCTTGTTTACCTTGCTTATTCATTAGGAGTTTCCTTACACACTGACTAGATTATAAATAGGAGAATGGTGAAGCAAATAAACAGAGATTACAGCTGCAACAGTTCTGTCTCTAGGAATTAAATCCAAGCCCTAAACTGCGGAGGCAACTCTCAAAAGTCAAGCTGAGCATGTACATTTGCAGTCCAATCTCCATTTAAAGTGGATGACAAGTTTAGCAAGGATAATTCCCTTCAAATATTAGCTGATGGGAGAGGCAAGGACATTTGCTCCATGTACTGACAGTATTATCCTCCTGGCTCACTGGGAGTTGATCCCCCGCTGTGAGCTGACAATAAGAATTTCCCTGATCAAGTCCCTGATGTGGGGGCATTTTACTCCAAGATGATGGGAAACCTTGGGGGGTTTATTTTAAACCACTGCAGAAAAGAAAAAAAAAAAATTAATTGTGTTTAGCTGCATATTTCATCTCACTGGTTTTAGCTAATTCACAGTCAGCATATCCTAGGATAGAGTTTTAAAATCTCAGATATCTCTTAGTCAAAAATTATGATAGTATATAGAAAAAGAGAAACAGTTGCTCAAATATCCTGCTATTTTTGCTTCTGTTTCCTAACCACTTCAATAACCAAGATGCACAGCAACTTGTTGATCTGCTCTAGTATTGTTTCAAGTGTAAACTTCCACCTGCAGCAGTTTCAAGCAGATGGTGCTTGGAGAGAGCCAGCTGAAATACAAGGAAACTGGGACATCCTCACACCTATGGCCAATGGGCTGCATTACATTACAACTCACAGAGAGCTTGCAAGGCAAAGCTCAGTCTTACAGCCAGGCTAACGCTTTCCAGGGAACATGTTAGGACTGAGATGCTCATGGTATTAAAAGCCCACTTGCACCATGCCTGGCATAACACAAGAGGGTTTTGAATGTGACCCATGACAACTTGGCACTTCTTTACCCATCAAGGAGAGAGTTTTCATCTTTAATCATGCTGAACACTCAGGTTAGTAATGTATAAGAGTTCCTAATGCTACACAGGAACATATTTTTGTTATTTATATTTACTACAGAGTTGATTTTTTGTTTTTTTCTATGTGTAGTATTTACTATTTTATTGCTCTACAATTTGTATTAACAAGATCATTTTCTTCTTTTTATAAATGAAATGATAACATGCTGCTTTTCAGCAGAACAGGATTCTTCACAAGCAGTAGGAGAGAAGCAGCAGCAGCAGCCTTCAGGCATGGTGCTGCTGCTGGGAGCAGAGGACCTGCAGCACCCCAAACACCTCAGCAATTTCCTGGGAAAGCTGTATTAACCCATTTCTCTGGGTCAGGCTGTCTCCCACTCCCACAGCTCAATACTGCAAACATTCTGCTCTCTGCAGCAGGTCCAGGTCACCAGGGGCCACTGCCTTCCTGTGATGGGCATGAGCTTTATTGTGTTGAGCTGCTTTCTCTCCTGGGAAAAGGGAAAGAGCATTAGTCTTCTCAAGGAAGGGAGCAGGGCTTGCTCTTTACACATGGGAGCAGAGAAATGGCCCATAGCTAAAGCCCAGCTTGAATTCCTGACATTGAGGTGCTGACGCAGGACTAGCCTGGAGTGGAGGTGCTCCCTCCGTCCTCAGAAGGACATGGAAATTGGAAAATGCTGAACACAGTTACTGTGTTAGCCTGAACAATGCACACTCTGAAGTACACTTGTTAAATATTTTATCCCTTCTGATTAATTGATGGATGTTTAATTCTTAAATATGCTCACATAATTCCTGGCAAGAAACAAAGGACTGCAGTAGTTTAGGAACCTACTCTCCCACAAATGCTGTACCTATCTCTCCTTATGAACAAGATCATGACCTTCTAAAACACAGGAACAATTTCAATTAATTTAGATTTACATTGAAATATTGTCAGATACTTCACATTTCTGAGGCACAATTTGCCCAAGATTTTTATGTATGTTGCAAACATTAAAGAATGCCTGCAAGGTGTACTACATATAATAGTAGATCATAGCCTCAACCATATACATAGAGATGGGTTTGACCAGCACTTTTATGAGTATACAGCAGCCCCAGCCAAACCTGGAAATCCAGGTAGGCTTTGTACACACTCAAAAGAGATTTTATCTTCCACAAAGAGCATGCAATAGAGACAGACACAAGAGACATAGATAAAAAGCAAGGTCTATGCCCCCCATTATACAGCCAAGGAACAGAGACACTGAGAAATCCATTGACTCAAGATGTGCAGAAAAGCCATCTGAAAACCATTCCATGCCAGAGGAAGAACAACCATTCATGAGTGTTTGCCAAAGCAAGCCTGACCAAAAAACATCATCGGAAACAACTCCCTCTTTATATGTACAATATTGTATCTTTCAGGTATTTACACCCAAGTTCTTCCTCTGAACACTTGAACTATGTTGTTCCTGACAGCAGACCCAAGGAGACTCCCTCCCTTCAGTGGTTGGCACCAACCCACATCGCATACTGAGCAAGAGCATTCCACCAGAGCCCTCTCTCCTATTGTCATGAACACCCAGACTGACATAAAGTGGCCCCCTGGGTTGCAGCTGCTCTGATCTATATACATGAACAGATAAATAACCTTTGACTGATAAATGAAAGCTGACAGTTAGTCAGACTCCTCCTGTAGTCAAGCTGCACAAGCTTTCACATTCAATACCACTTCCAGTGCAGAAATTTAACTACAGGGCCCTTCACTTTCATTTGGAACATACAGCTGCAGTTCTGGGTGTGTGTGCTCTTTATTCTGAGGCTAAGTTTGTCAGAGGGCTGTGGTGGTGGTGGTGTTTTGTTTTACAGTAGTACTCAGGGCTTCAGCAGCAGACTCTTGATTAACTGTTACAGATACAATAGCATAGACTGAGCAGGTGATTTACTTACTGCAGAACATGCTGCCATGATGGAGAACAGTGATTTCATCTCAGTTTAGAGTGGAAGCATTTTGGAGGCAATTCCTCATATGCCTGAGGGCGGATGAAAATGATTTTGTGCAAGTACTGTTATCCTACTACTACCACCATGCTCTTACTTCACTACTAATTGATGCTCAGAGCCATGCTAATGAACTCTGGAATTGAGCTGCCTGCACCCAGCCCTTTGGCCAGGACAGCTGGAAAATGGTCAGTAAATGGAAAGATATATGAGGGGCATAAGAATTATGAACAGAGTAATGCATCCAACCAAAGAACCTGTTTGTGGTCTCTTCACCTGATGCAGAAACACTACATCAAATTATCCATAGGAGTGCTCACACCAAAGAAAACTCCAAACAGCTAAGTTTCCATCAAGTAACCTAATGACTCCTTGGGCTGTACCCTGGGGAGATACTAGTGCTACATAGCCAGCTGCTAGGAAACAAGTTCAGACAGCTGCACACTTAAACTAAAGGAGATGGGAAGCAGAAACATATGCTTCATCAAAACCAGATTCACAGCAGGACGCAGAAATAACCATATGGTACCTACTTTAAAATATAAAATGAAGGGATTTCTATTAATACTAATGTAATGCTGTAATCTCCAGTTTATACCCTTACTGATCTTGGATGCTTGCAAAAATATTTCAAATAACGCTGAATATATTTTCCAGTTGCTTTTTCAGTTCTGTTTCATGGTTCTTTGCAAGCAGGCTACGATTTATACACATATCAGATGTATGCTTTTACTACTTGTTCAGCAATTATGCGGATTAACTACTTAATGATTTGCAGCTTGAAATCTGCAAGTCCTCTTTGCCCTGCTTTCAGTTTTGACTGCCCCAGTCAATCAAAGAAGCTTCCCATTAACAGCATTAATAAAGATACCTCAAATCTGGAAGATTAAATTAAGTCATCCCCAAATTACACTTTTTTCACTGGATATGAAACATGTAAAATCTTTTATATCAAACGTGAATCTTTGTACGTTCCAGAAACACGGACTGCAGCACAGTTATTCTGTGTATGTGAATTGACTGAGTACAGCCATCTTGACTTGAATAGAGTTAAAGCTCAGTTTTACATACAGAAGATTCCCTGGCAGCTCATCTTTATATCAAAATGCTTTGATCAACATTTAGCAGCTAAACGTTGATCAATGCCATAAGAACATATAAAAATGGATTTGTGCCATCTATAAGGATGATGCAGTACTTGAAATAATTACAGGGGGAAATGTAGTTTTACATATATTAGGTCCTAAAAAACAGCTACACACACTTTTTTCTTTGCAGCAGCAAACTGTTTCAGGGAGAGAAATCATCTCTTGATTTGCTGACATCATGCTTTTGTATGGATGAAGCTGCAGGCTGACCTAAAGCAAGAAAGTCAGCAAGAGTTCACTTACCATCTCTTAAAGAGCAGACCTACTTGCACAGCAAAACTGCTGGTTGGGATTTACAAATGGCAGCCAGACACATACTAATGCAGCACTTCAATGAGGCAGGAATGTATTAACATTTATTAAATAGAACCACAGTTAATTGGGTGCCACCGGGAAAAAGTTCTCCTGCTGACATGGTAACAATAGAGCATCTCCTGTGGGTTTGTGCGCTACATCCCACACACACACCTTTATCCATCATTAACAGTCCTTGCTCTTTGCCCTTCTTGGTGACATATTCCCAGTATTCTCCATTTCTTCCAAGTCCCTGAAGACTCACCACCTCCGTGCTACCTTACTACTGCTGTTGCCAGCCCTCTTCCTGGCAGTACCTTTATTTCCCCTAAACAATCCAGAGTTTCTTCCAGATGTTTTCAAAAAACCTCCAGTGTCCTCACCACAGCCTGAGGCTACATCTCCCTCCATGAGAAAATCACTTTGGATGTCTCTCCTCTAGTGGTTTTCGTTAAGCTCACCAAGTCATTTACAGAGATTCAATGCATCTACTCCAAACAGTTCTGTGATTCTGATTCTACTGCTCCTTCAGATAGATTTGAAATTGGTAAGTGGATTCTAAAGGTACTGGAGGGAGGCAGAGGAGAAAAGATGAACTAGCAGATAAAAGGAGCAACAGAATTATCATTGAAGGAACATTTCAGTTTCTTAGGAAAGTAGCTTAAATACACAAAGGGAAGTGAAGGGAATCATCAAATCATAGAATTAGCTAGGCTGGAAAAGGCCTTTAAGATCATCAAATCCCACTGTTAAAGAGTGCACCAATAGCACAACACAACCCAGTAAAACAAAACCACATCAAGAGAAGGGAGATTCCCTGAGTGCAAGGCTAGGAAGAACTGAGCACATCTCAGAAACACTATTTCCTGAGATTTCAAACTACTGCCCTAAACAGTACGGCTCCCACCTTATTCCCCCAGAGTGAGCAATATGCTGTTGTGCTTCCATGTATGCAAAAGACAGAAACACCTGATCTGAGTATTTGCAATTACTAACTCTGCAGGGTTTTCCTCTTCAGAAATATTCTCTGTTCTGAAACATGGCCGGTGCCCATTGTACATCTTTTTATAATCTTTGCAATTCCATTCATCAGCTGAGGAGGGGACTTTTACCAAGGAGATGGCTGGTGACATCCCAATTGTTTGTCAAGGTGGAGTATTAGTAGGAAGTCCAGCTCTTGAGCCCCTTTTATGTCACAACATGTAATGGTCAGTAAGAGATGGCAAGAGAACCGTTTCCATTCTTTGCTTACTGGCAAGTAAAATACCATGGCTTATCTGTGACTTATCAGTCTGTAGTACAATCCAGCTCACTGGCAGATGCCTCCGTTGAGCAATCCAAAGGCTGCACTGGAGTCACCTCAGGAAACAATTCAGCCTTTGCTGGCACTGAAAATCAAAACCCATGAAAACAATGGGAACATTTTGGGTGTTCATAACAATACAGGAAAGGGAAGTGAAATCAAAAAATGAAGCAGAGTTTCTCCTGGAGCCGCTTTCCCTGTCTCTGTTCAGAGCACAGGCATTCACACTTTGAACTCAAAGGCATAAAACCACAGCAGAAATTCTTCCCTGTTAACAGCAGAAAGCCATTTCTGATGTTTGATAACTGTGTCCTAGGCTGCATTCCTAGCAGCATGAGCAGCAGGTCAAAGGAGGGGATTCTGCCCCTCTACTGTGCTCTGGGGAGACCCCCCTGCAGTCCTGCATCCAGCTCTGGGGCAACAACACAAGAGGGACGTGGAGCTTTTGGAGCGAGCCCAGAGGAGGCCACAGAGATGCTGCGGGGGCTGGAGCAGCTCTGCACTGGAGCCAGACTGAGAGAGCTGGGCTGGTTCAGCCTGGAGAAGAGGAGGCTCCAGGGAGACCTTAGAGCAGCTCTCAGTGCCTAAAGGGGCTATAAAAACCCTGGAGAGGGGCTTTGGACAAGGACTGTAGGGACAGGACAAGGGGCAATGGCTTTAACCTGACAGAAGGGAGACTGAGATGAGATCTTAGGCAGAAGTTCTTCCCTGTGAGGGTGCTGAGACGCTGGCACAGGTTGCCCAGAGAAGCTGTGGCTGCCCCATCCCTGGCAGTGTTCAAGGCCAGGCTGGACGGGGCTTGGAGCAACCTGATCTAGTGGAAGGTGTCCCTGCCCATGGCAGGGGGTTGGAACTGGATGAGCTTTAAGGTCCCTTCCAACCCAAACCAGTGATTATAGGATTAAAGCTGCACATCTTTCTTATAACTAGTTACCTATGGTTTAGATCTACATCTAAAATAGTCTTCAGCATTAAAACTTGCTTGAAAATCATACATTAAACCACAATAAACTTACTCCTTTAAATGTAGTCCCAAATTGCATCGATTGCTTACTTCTTCCTGTTTTGGACTCTGAGCACAGTCTTAAATTAGAAAGGATTTATCCAGGTAAAAATGATCCCACCACATTGACCTATATAATTCAGGAATCTACACAACACGCTCTACCTTCAGGCTGCATTCAACCCGCTTGTTAGACTGAGGTCCCAATATATCCAATATATATATCCCACATACATCCCTTCTATTGCACCCCTACAGCAGCTTAGTTTGCTAGGCAGATTACAGGAAGCTATATTTTCTTGGATCACTGAATAGTCATCAGCTAAAATAGATGGGAGAAGTGTGAGGACCTGAGTATCACAGGCTGTGAGGCTGCTGGCTTCATTCAGGAGGTATCACATGCTAACCAAAAGGAAGGGATATATTCTTTCTGTAGGATGAGTTTCTAAAAGGTTAGTTTCTAAAAAGCAAGACAAGAGGAAATGGTCTCAGGCTGCACCAGGGGAGGTGTAGACTAGAGATTAGGAATAATTTCTTCCCCGAGAGGGTGTTCAGGCATTGGAACAGGCTGCCCAGGGCAGTGGTGGAGTCACTGTCCCTGGAAGTGTTCATAAACCGTGCACATGAGGCCCTCAGTGCGATGGTTTAGTGGTGGCTTTGGCAGTGCTGGAGCAATGGTTGAACTTGATGATCTTAGAGGTCTTTTCCAACCTGATCAATTCTGTGATTCTAGTGATGTGATTCGGGCTGTGTGTGAGAGGGGTGTCAAAAGTGAGAGTCCAGGCTATATGGGTGCACTCTGCAGATGCCAGCACAGGAGGTGGCTTTTGCTGTTATATTAGCAGCTACTAAATACAGCCCTGGAAAGAGCTATGTTCTAGCAACACCTGAAAACGCTTTCCTTCAAAACATATTTGTGTCACCCTTCGGCTCAGCCACTGCACAAGTACTCTTGCTATCAATTCCTGCTTCTTGCTATTACTAGAGTAGCATGCTTAAATTGATTCTTAGTGTTACTATCTCAGTACCTCCCTAGATTTACATTATGAAAGAGAGGAAAAAGAGGGCAAGAGAGGAATTATGGACAGTAGGTCTTTCCCCTGATTGGATTGTTAGCTTCCTGTGAAGATAAAATATGCACATTTAGTATTAGGCCTTTGTTGGCCACTCATAGAGAACAAAGAACTAAATAAGCACTAATTACCAGGAGCTAAGATTAGTCTCTCCTAGCCCATAGAAAATACAAAGGTGAGTTTTAATATGCGCAGCAACAAGATTAAGCAACATGAATTCTGACAAGAGCCCTAAAAATAGGCGGGCAAGTAAATTATCCCTTGTGAGCTAAAAATATAAAATGAATTTGTACCAGAATTCATTATGGCTTGCCTTGAAAAAGCCACAGTTCCTTTCTTCAGAAGAATTCAGCCTAGCACAAAGTGGCACTATCGCATCTCTTCTGCAGCTGTAAAGAACTACACACACATCCCCAAAATTCCTGGATCCTATTCACTTGTGATCAGGAAAGGCATTTGTTAAGTACTGGCACTGCTGCCTAAGTCAATACCCTCTGGAGTTTATACTGTGATTTTTCTGTGAATGCCCCAATTCCAGTGACACCGGGTGCTCTATGATCCAACAAAAATGCCATACAAGAGGGAAGCACGTGGCCCACTTTGGAACATTTTCTGTCTAAATACTTCTTGTTTAAAGTGAAAGAACTCAATCAAACTAAATATAGCTAAGAACAACCATAAACATGCAAGGTCTGAGCAGAATTAAAAAAAAAAAAAAAGAGGCATTTTATGTGCCTATCCAACTGTTCTGGTATAAGAAATATGTGTATATAAACAGTTATATAGAAATATATATATATAAACCACTTCAGACTGAAAAGAATGTCTTGCTTATACAACTTACCATGACAAAGTTCAGCAGTTTCAGGGAGTCTGAACTGTGCTCAAGTCACCTAAAAGCAGATGGAAGCAGGCTCAGCAGGGTAGAATAGAGGAAGAAAGAAGGGAGCAGGTTGCAGAAGAGGGATATTCTTATTTTCTAGTAGCAGAAACATTTTTTTCTAATACCTTTGTAGATGGTTAGCCAATTTAAAGAACTCATGAGAAACAATTTAGAAAATCAAGTGGAGCATTTGGAACAGTATTCAACTTTTGTGCATAGTGCTTATTTCCCCCTGAGTCTGTTAAGTAAGGCTAATTGAACTGGTTTCTTATGGCTTTTTGACTAGTGGTTGGAATTGCTGGAGCTTAGTAAAACATGAGCTTCCTTGAACTGTTTTGAGGGGTTTTATGTGGCAGATGCATTGACAGCATTTCTCCTTTTGCAGGCTGAAGAGAGAATGGGCTCCCACTGCTAATTTTCTGTTGGCAAAAGAACTAATCCGATCTCTCCTTCATCAGGGTGCCAATATTCAACCATACTTACAAAAACCTTCCAGCCCACCACCGAGGAAATGGTTAAAATAGGTCAGAAGCTAAAAGAGAAACATCAAAACGACATCTATGTGATGCCTACTATCCATAATGTTTATCAAAAACCATTTCCTAACTCATTAATATTTGTCTCTCAAAATTTATCAGTTAGAATACTGCTTTTTGGAAACAGGCCATTCATTCAACACAGCAGCATATTAAAAAGTCTTCAAGCTTGGAGTTTTGATGATTCCTTTCATGTGGCTACACGAAATGAAGAAGATTCAATACTCCTATGATCCTTCCTTGGGCTTGCTACTTACTTCTAGCCTAAGACAATTAAAGATAAATCCTTCTCTGTAGAGTACCCAAAGCACTTTCCTTGTCTAAGGCTAATCAAAATCTTTCTAAAAACCTCTTGGCTTCACTTCATTTTTGTTCCCACCAACATTCTGCACACAGAAGCCAAATGTAACTACTCAAAGAGGAATATTAATAAGCAACAGAAGACCTCAGCTTTATTAATAAGCAACAGAAGACCTCAGCTTGAGCCTGACCTAAATGTTTATGCCCTTGCTAACACTGAAAGTGTAATTCAAAAGGCAATAAAGAAGTTACTTTGGAACCAGATGATCTTAAGGTCGTTTCCAACCCTAACCATTCTGTGATTCTGTGATTCTACTTCAGAAATACCAAAGAATCCAAATTACTAGCCAGCACAACACAAAGGACAACTAGCATCCAGCAACAAATGGAAGAAAATAATTTTGGAATAAAGTTATGTCTCTTTCACGGAAAATGACATAAAATTAAAAAAAAAAAAAACAGAAACAAAAAAAAAAAATTCTACTGTTGGTTTTCTCAAATATATACTAATAATGTTTTCTTAATGTTCTCCCTTTTTAAATTACATGTCTTTTGTAGGAACTCAGATTATTGATTTCCTGCAAAACACCCCCTTCCTACAGCACATTCTGTAGCCATGGATAACTTGGAACTTCACAGACTTGAGCCAAAACTACCTTTGCTCAGTTGTCCGTTGTGCCTATCAGAGAAGATGCCAACCAAGTATTTGCCAAGCACACCCATTTTTTCAGTGACTCAAACTATCACCTGAAATCAACTGTCTTGCAAGTATTTCCAATCAGAATGAAATTATTTGGTTTAAAGCTCCATATAAGTGACTTTTTTGGTTCATTGAGATGTTTTTGACCTCCACAAGTAACTGTGCAAGTTGAGTCCACTTCTGCATCTCTTTCCAGTCACTGTTTTCCAAAGCATGCCCATACTAAAGTGCATTCATTTCCATACATTAATCAACATCCTCTAAAAAGTATTCTGCATGAAATTGATTTATTGAAACTCATTATCAGCATTTTAGTATAAGCAAGATGCATTTCTGGCACTTAGAGGGGAAGGAACTACAAGCAGAGTTGCCCAGAGTAGCTGTGGCTGCCCCATCCCTAGCAGTGTTCAAGGTCAGGCTGGACAGGGCTTGGAGCAACCTGGTCTAGTGTGAGGCCTCCCTGCCTATGGCTGGGGGTTTGAAGTATATGATCTTAAGGTCCTTTCTAACCCAAACCATTCTGTGATTCTATGATTGTATGAATTCTGCCTCTTCTTTCAAAGAAATTATAGTATTCAATATGCAGAGCACATGTATTTCCAATAATGGCTCATTCTTCATATACAGGCACACTTATGCCAGATTCTAATTAATTATTTGCCCAGTACAACCATTTCCATGCACATGTAAATAGTGTTCATAGCATAGTGAAATGAAACACATGCACAAACAGTAACTGTAGTCCCAGACATCTGGAGCAGATGCTAATATTTTTTGCTTGTAATGAGAAAAACTGAAAGTTTACTGCAGAAAAACATAGTGAGAATGACACCATCCACATGCCTCTTAGCTACCACCATATGACCTTGCCCAGAGGACACCTCTGCTACCAATCCTGACACCACCAAAACCTGAGTATAGACCTTGAAAACAGCAGAAGTTATAAGTACTGAATGTTGTGTGAGATAAAAACACACTCACTGTCTATCTTTACTCTTCCCTTCTGTGAGAAGCTGACAGGAGCTTCCCCTATGGCTAATACCAGCCAGCTTCGAGATGGACCTGTCGCTGGCCAAGAGCCCATCAGTGACCATGGTAGCGCCTCTGGGATAACATCATTAAGAAGAGGGAAAAAGCCCTGCACAACTTCAGCTGGAGAGGAGTGAGGATATGTGAGAGGAACAGCCTGGCACACCCCAAGGTCAGCACAGAAGGAGGCAGGAGGTGCTCCAGGTGCCGTAGCAGATGTTCACCTGCAGCCCGTGGTGCAGACCATGGTGAGGCAGGCTATCCCCTTGCAGCTCATGGAGGTCCATGGCACAACAGGTGATGCAGAGGATGGTGAGTGATCTCTCCCTGTCCTTACCTCAACCCATAAGCCTTTCATTGCGTCTTCTTTCCCCTGTCCAGCTGAGAAGGGCAGTGATAGAGCAGTTTCAGTGGGCACCTGGTGTCCAGCCAGTGTCAACCCACCACACTAGTGCTTGAGGTAAAAAGCTAGATGATTGCATGAGAATGTAACTGTTCATTCAAATAAAGTCAGTATTTGGCATGCAAAGATCCATTTATACATTTATATGCCTAACAAGATGCAGAAAGTCTTGAAACACACAACTGTGGGTGAGGAATAAATAATCAAAGCACTCAAAGCCGTTGAAGACAATGCCCACATAGACAGTTCCTAATAACAAACATGAACGAATGGTCTCCTCACTCCTGAAAATCCCACTGCAAATATAAATGCAAAGGAAATAGCAAAGTAGAAGGGCAACACTTTGAGAGAAACCTCAAATGATGTTAAACATTTATTCTTGCACATCTCTTTCATACAGGTGCTCAGTTTCACTGCAGTAAGCACTGTCTGCACTTGAAAACCCTGATGATGGCTGTTTAAACACATGTTCTTATGCCACCACAATATGGGAATTTAGAGATGGAATTCTTCAAGTGATTCATGATTCATGTTTGCATTTCAATTTACAGCACTGGAAAGCTTAGGTCCTAATCTTTCTACAGAAATGTGCAATTTGATGCATAAATGAATATTCAGACGATGAAAGTCCTTTATGTGAACAAAAGCATCTTAGAGAAATACCAGGCTGCAAATCCTGGTTCTGGGAACTGGAGAGCAGAAAATAATGACAGTCTTTTTCAGTTTGTCATTGCTGCTGAGCATGGAGAGCACTGGGGACAACACAACACCCACACCAGCAGTTAACCCAGGGCAAATGTAATGCCTTACAGATCAAAATGCCAGTACATTAAATACCACTGCATCAGTCACACGTGCCAGGGCCAGCCACATATAAAGATCACAGGACCAGAGACTGGTTTGGGTTGAAAGGGGGCTTAAATCTCATCCAGTCCCAACCCCCTGCTATGGGCAGGCACACCTTCCACTAGACCAGGTTGCTCCAAGCCCCGTCCAACCTGGCCTTGAACACTGCCAGGGATGGGGCAGCCACAGCTTCTCTGGGCAACCTGTGCCAGCGCCTCACCACCCTCACAGGGAAGAACTTCTGCCTAAGAGCTCATCTCAATCTCCCCTTTGTCAGGTTAAAGCCATTCCCCCTTGTCCTGTCTCTACAGGCCCTTGTCAAAAGCCTCTCTTCCAGCTTTCTTGTAGCCTCTTTAGACACTGCAAGGCTGCTATATCACAAGATGTAAACATGAAAAGCTTCCCCAATTCAGTTTGGCTTCAATTCTTCAAAAGTGTCAGTAACAAAACTGGGAACAATTTTGTTCCATTAACCTATCTTCCATATAGTGTCCTTTGAGGAATTTCCCCAGACCAACCCCCACTGAAGAGAAAAGCATTTAGAAAGTTTACTTTCCTTCACATTGCAAACCTTTTGAATTCTAAGAGCATCTCATGTACCTTAAGGAACAACATAATTAATGGAGTTTGGTTGCTTCTAATTTTTCAACTGGAAATACATTGAAAATGTAGTTCCTGGCAATACACAGAGCAAGTTCTAGATAATTAAGACTTTTAAAAACATCTTAGATTAGAAGCTCAGAAATGAAAATATCCAAAATTACTAAACGTTGCAAAAGTGCTACACAGATACGTATGCACTTATACTGCATGTTTAAACATCTCCTCTTGGCCAAAATGAAGGGTTTGGGATTGACAAAACAGGATTAAATTGTATTAGGCTGGTGCAATACATGAGCCTGTATTAGTGTTATGTGGATCTTCTAACAGTTTCGGAGTGACTAGGTAATTATTTTTTAATGACATTCTGGAGAGGGCCTAAAAGTCTGATTGTTGAAGCACAGAAGCAGTTTATTTATTTATTTCTTTTCACTCACTACTGCTACATTTACCTTATTCATTCACCACAAAGGAACCTTTGACTGCTGAGTGATGATATTGATATCAAAAATAAATGAAGATTAAATCAAGCTTTGGTCTAAATCCTTGGAGTTATTTAGCCGCTTAACTCTGTGAATTTCTTAACTGGCATAATAGTCAGAGACCTTCCCTGTCTTTTAGCCTCTTAAACGTGCTAGGAAGGTCAGAGCTGTTAAATTGCCAGCACTATTGACTGAAGCACACTGATCAAGGAAGGACCTTAAAGCTCACCCACTTCCAACCCCCTGCCATGGACAGGGACACCTTCTACTAGACCAGGTTGCTCCAAGGCCCATCCAACCTGACCTTGAACACTGCCAGGGATGGGGCAGCCACAGCTTCTCTGGCAACCTGTGCCAGCGCCTCACCATCCTCACAGGGAAGAACTTCTGCCTAAGATCTCATCTCAGTCTCCCCTCTGTCAGGTTAAAGTCATTCCCCCTTGTCCTGTCCCTACAAGCCCTTGTCCAAAGCCCCTTGCCAGCTTTCTTGTCAACCCTTTTAGGCACTGGAAGCTGCTCTAAGGTCTACCTGGACCCTTCTCTTCTCCAGGCTGACCAAGCCCAGCTCTCTCAGCCTGTCTCCAGAGCAGAGCTGCTCCAGCCCTCGCAGCATCTCCATGGCCTCCTCTGGACTCGCTCCAACAGCTCCACGTCCCTCTTGTGTTGTTGCCCCAGACCTGGATGCAGGACTGCAGGGGGGTCTCCCCAGAGTGCAGCAAAGGGGAAGAATCTCCTCTCTTGACCTGCTGGTCATGCTCTGGGGATGCAGCCCAGCACATGGCGGTGTTCCCAGCTGCAATCACACACCTCTATCTTCTGCTCTATCTTCATTCCCTAGCTAGTCTTCAGACACTTAATCAACCAAAAAGACACATCCCCTCCATTTCTCTATTTCCCTTTCTATAAAGTGAGAATTTCAGATTAGGCACTTAAAAGCCGACATACCAGTTTATACCACAGGGCAGTGGAGTCCCACCTCCTGTGGGACCACCTCCAGTGGTGCCAGAAGCAGTTGCCCAGCAAAGGCTGCAAGAGCAGCACAACCACACCATCCCACCTCCCCAGTTTACCAGGATCCATAGCTCACGGACCCTCCTGAGCTGCTACTTATTTAGCAACCATGACAAGATTTCTGCTGCATCATGTAGCAAGGAGATCCTGAGGTTAACTACATGTTGTGGCTAAAATCCTTCCCTTGCTATTTGAAAACTCTTACCTGCTGAGTTTATTACATCATGTCCCCTAGGTTACTTTCATTCAGTACCTTGAGAACCAAATGACCAGATAAAAGAATATTTCATAACTAAAAAGCATTGCTATTAGTAATATGTTTTGCACAAAGACCCAGTTAAATAAAAGCCCAGGAGACTGAAGTTTGCAACACTGCTGTGGAAACGTAAATGCTCGGCTGAAGTATTCCATTTAATGCTCTATTTAGAAGCTAGTTATTAAAAGGTGAATGTCTGATAAAGACATTTTAAGACTCACTCTGTTTACAAGTGGTAACTTGTTTTCCTTTTGAATAGATGGACTTTAGGATCACGTGGATTATCAGAAAGGATTATGGTTTCTAGTTTTAGTAGGCATATTTTTATAGTGTTTCCAGTATGTGTATTTCCTGTTATCTATCACTGTGTGACAGCATACTCTGCTATTTGTTATGATAGCCTGACCCCAAGTGATCTCTACCTAAAATTCAACCTTTACTTTTCAATTTCAAGTCAAACAAAACTTGCTGTAGCTATGGAAAACATCTGTGTGAGCACTAGTAGCCACTGCTGCCCAGGACCAACGTTCCCTCATACACGGCAGTTCATCAGATCCTCAATTTTTGCCTGAATTGAAAAGAAAAAAGGCAAATCTTATCACTCACTTTGTGCATTTGTTTCTTCTCTAACAACTCTGAATGTCCTCAGCAAGGTTTAGCTGCTGTATTAGCGAAGCCTCTAACAGATCATGATCCCACAGGGTTCATGGGCTTAAGGAAGGTTCCCACCAAGGATAAGGCTGCAGCTGGAGCCACCAATACCAGGGACCAGAGTTTAGTCATGGAGGCTTAGAAACCAGCCAAGATGAAACCGATGTCTTGGTCAGCACCAGAAAGTCTAAATATAAGATGAATCTAGGGGGAACCACACTTTCACTGCTCTACTTCAAGCAACCTGGAAGGTATCCCTGCCCATGGCAGGGGGTTGGAAACAGATGAGCTTTAAAGGTCCCTTCCAACCCAAACCATTGTATGGCTCTATGATTTTAATGGATATTTAGGGTATTCAGATGCTGTATCCCTTTTGACCTCCTCAGTCACACATCAGAGGATGTTGGGAACAGGATGTCCCAGCACCCCTTCATTGAAAGAAGGCCACTGCAGTGGGGATGGCAATGAGAGGCCGTGGAGCACACTAATAAGGCACTATTGATTTACCCATCACAAGCAGCAATTTTACAGTTAGATACTAGAGTTTTTTATTATCTTAAAGAGGAACAGAAGCCAGCTAGGAAAAAAAAAACAACTCTGTTGAGAGCTGAACTGGTGAAAACCAAAATATTTTACTCCTTTGTAGAGAATTACCTAAGCTGTAGGTGATAAATTATATTTAAGAACATGGTACATCCTTATTCTTTGCCATGACAGTATGCCCTTCACACACACATGAAGTCAATAGAAATTGTTTCTCGGTTGCTGCTCAAAATCCTAGGATCTCCTTGGTTCTGTGGCAACTATAGTCATTCACTCTGCAAAACCCTGTGCTTTTCTGCTTGTTTTACTTGCTCACATGAAACAAACTGCAACTTTTATTATTCAGGTAAAGGAACAGTAATCCCAATAGAGGATTTAATTACTTATTGTGTTTTATAGTCAATCAGGGAGACTCAACTTGATCCTTCTAGCCTCATGATCTATTATTCCTATCCACCTGAAAAAGATTCCAAATTTCCAAAGCTTACTCCATAGTACTATGCAGTTCAAACAGCAATTCTGTAGAAAAACTGAAGCTGAGATAGCTGGGCTGCTTGGGTTACCACACTGCTATGTTTTTACATAACTTGTCTTTGATGCAAAAATACTGCCTAATATTTATTTTCTGTGAGCTGACCTGTTCCTAGGGCATCACAACCTCCTAATAGTGTCCTCCAGCAATTCTACTTGCAGTAAAGGCTAAATATGTGACCAATAACAGCATGTAACATTAGGAAAAGTGTAAGAAAAAGTAGGTCTTGCTTACAGCTGGATAAATGATGCAACCGTTTTGCAACACAGCCGTGTCTCCAGAGAAGTGTGTCCATCGGGATGTCTGGCCAAACACACAGGCTATGCCCCATCACACTGTTCTCCAAACAGTTTCTCCAATAAATACTTTCAAGGTGCACCTATCTGCCAGGCAGGAAAGCCCAGTGTTGCTTTTGCACAGTTAGGTGATGGTTAGAAAGCTCAATGGGTAAGAAGAAAGCGTTCTCCTCTTCCTGAGGCAGTGATTCAGGAATGCATTTGGCATTCACATTTCAGCACATGCTTCCTTTGAAGTACACACTCAAACACAAATTCACTCAAGAGGAAGCAAAGGGTGCAGACACATCCTTCATCAAGCACAGGTAATATTTCCTTCCCAGGCTTAGCTGACCTGACAAAGATCAGGTTTGGACATTCCCATGTTTTCTTGCTACACTGATACCAAATGTTCTTTCGGGCAATTGCATTTAGTAATTCCATAAGGTGAAGAGCTGGAATACAAAATAGCTTATCTGCAAATGTAACCGGAGATACCATATATCAGATACAGTGATCTGAAAAATAATATCACTATTATTAAGGCACACACAAGGTACAGTGTTGGCAAGAAGGGACATAAGCAGATCTTGGCTATGATCAGCCCAGAACATGGTGGGGATAATCCTGCCCTCAGGGAGTTTTAAACCTGATGATCCTTGGGTTTCACAAGCAGTGTAAGGCAACGTTGTCATGAAAAGACAAATCCTGTGACCCCAGCCCCTCTTTAGTGCTCTTACCAGCAATTGGGCATCTCATTCAATGAGCTAGGTAAAGGCACTAGACCAGCTGAAGCCAACCTATGGAAGGTTGCTCTTCAGCTTCTTCGCACCCTACCAGAGACAGAACAAACATCTCACCTAGAACCTGCCCACCTTTTCCAAAGGTAGCCCATGCACTTAGACCAGCTTACTCCAACTATGAAGACACAGGCCTAGTGACTGATTCTGGATGGCCAACAACATCATGTAGCATCCTCCTCCTGACTCCGCCCACCTCCCAAGCATTTTGCACCACTGTTGAAATGCATTAACCAAATTAAATTCAGCATATAAAACAGGAATTGAGAAGCTGTTACTGCCAATATGCCAAGCACTGTTAATTTAACTTCTGATGCTTTCAAGGTCTATCCGATTTGGAATTTACTGGAAGGTTAAAGCACAGGCTTACTGGCACAGAAGGACCTTAAGCAGAAAAGCAAGTCAATGTAGGTTAGGGGTTTCCGACAAGAAACATTGATTTAGATGCTGCAAGATTTATGTCCTTACCACTGATGGATTCAAATTAAGTGATTGGTAATCTAAGAAATAAATTTAAAAGTCATTAAACCAAGCCATTTGTCTGAAAGATAGTACTTCTGTCTTTACTGTCATTTGATGAGACGTTCCCTGGCAGGTGATCTAAGTGATTTATACCAGATAATCAAGGTTAAGAGTTTCTCCCATTTGGTCCTGTTGCTGGGACTGAGCCTAAAATAAAAATCACAGTCAGAAATGCACAACTATGAGCTTTTGGTTACAGTATTTGAAGGAGAAATTTGCTGTTATAAAAATCCATTTAATTCAAATGTAGATGGAAATCATCAATACTGACGTTTCGCAAAGTCTGGGTTTCCTTCAGACACAGGTTTTGATCACTGTCTTTGATCAGCCATGGAATTTACATAATGGAAGATGGGGACTTTCAAGACAATCCAACCATGAATTAACCATCGTAAGTGGATTTGGCCTACAAGTCAACACCTTACTTACTGGTACAAGTTACCCAGAGAAGCTGTGGCTGCCCCATGCCTGGCAGTGCTCAAGGCCAGGCTGGAAGGGCCTTGGAGCAACCTGGTCTAGTGGAAGGTGTCCCTGCCCATGGCAGGGGCTTGGAACTGGATGAGCTTTAAGGTTCCTTCCAACACAAACCATCTATGATTCTGTGATGATTCTGTAATTCTCTAACATATATAAAGAGTACCATTTTTCCTTGTGGAGAACAGAGCATTAGTTACCACAACTGCCACTGCTTCTCTGTCTCTTGTTCTGAAAAACTCAAGAGCTGCAGCTTTCACACAGCAAGTGATGGACTGTAGGACAACATCAACCCTTCAAAAGAAGTGATAATTTACCAAAACAGCAGAAAACAGTCTCATTAAGAGATTAAAAAGCCTCAATACTCAAGTCATCACCTCAAACCCCCAGCAGCCCATCACTTCAAATAGATTACTAAGAATCAAGGACCAGGCAGCAGTGAGAACCTGGTGAAGCTGCCAGTTCTCTCCTTGTCAACAGCCAGTACGTGGATGCTTGAGGATTCCAGATAAACCATGGAGAACATCAAAATAAGAAAATGACTGTTACCCCTCCCCCCAGGAAATCTGCTGTCATTTTGACAAGATTCTCCATGGACACGTGAATATAAACCTATAACCAGTGAGCAAATTGCAACCTTCACAAACAGATCTGAATATTTACATTTGGGTATATACACCCAGTGTATATGTATCTTGGAACAGATTTGTAAATGTTTCCACTGTGTACTGCTTGTAAAATTGCAGAGTTTGGAAAAGTGCCCTGAATGCTACGTCACTGCATTCGCTGCCAGGGTAAGAAGGGGGCTCATAAAATAAGCATTAGCAGGAGATCACAATGTGAGAAGCAAATTTTGAGATGGGATTTCTTCAGGTTTGTGCTTTTCAAGTATCAACCTCAGAAGAAGGGAAGGGAAGGGAAGGGAAGGGAAGGGAAGGGAAGGGAAGGGAAGGGAAGGGAAGGGAAGGGAAGGGAAGGGAAGGGAAGGGAAGGGAAGGGAAGGGAAGGGAAGGGAAGGGAAGGGAAGGGAAGGGAAGGGGGAAGGGAAGGGAAGGGAAGGGAAGGGAAGGGAAGGGAAGGGAAGGGAAGGGAAGGGAAGGGAAGGGAAGGGAAGGGAAGGGAAGGGAAGGGAAGGGAAGGGAAGGTGGCTTCCCAAATGATGTATTCAGACTGATGACAACTTTTCACAATAATGACATCACAAGTAGAAATGCAGATGTTGAAAGCCCAGCTTAGATTTGACTGAACATCTACTGCAAGAGGACAGCACAATTCAGACCAGTTTTTAAAAGTTAAATTTTCGTTAAACAGTCACAAACCACCCAAGTCTTTTTCTTAGTTACAGACTAAGGCTTATTCTGTGCTTTGACGTTTTCTGTGGTATTTAAACTCACAAGTGTTTTGAAAATTGACTGTAGATGGAGGCAGTTCTGCAGATGCAAGAGGCAACAATTGAAGTTACCTCCATTCTAGAGAGAATTATTGCTGGGAAGACACCATCAGCACCTCTTTAGGCCTCCATAACCCAACTTGGCTTTCTCTTTTCCCAATAATATTACACAATTACAAACTGGAGCACTGCAAAGTGCTTTGCTTGTGCTGACGGAAGTTGTAGCAGCCCTTGCATAGATTCTCACCTGGGCATTTAGGTTAAGAGTTGACCAGCAGCAGCTTATTCCTACAAAAGAGAAGTTTCCCAGCTCTAAAGTTCCCTCACTGTTTTCCAAAGAGTCTGCCAAAACCAGGTAACAGCTGGAGTGATAACTTTCAAAACTGGTCAGAGAAATGAAACAAACTCCCTTGGATATATAACAGAAATCAAAGCTGGTAACACAGCAAATGTTGGAGCAGCCAACAGGTGAGGCTGCTATCCCAGTCTGTGAGAGAAGGACGATTTTTCTTCTTTATTCCTATTAAGAAATTCCTCCTCCACACCTCACAGAACATCCCTCCAATGCTATTCCATGGTCTGCCTTCCTCTTCTTCCTGCTGCAAAGCAACTCCAAGAGAACAAGGGGGTCATGAGAGCAGCAGAGAAGAGGCAGCAGGTACCCCAGAGGTGCAAGAAGCTAGGGGCTGCTGTTGAGGTCCCCCCCAATTCCACATCAGAGTTGTCTCGAGAGGGTTGCAGGGAACCCAGGGACCCCAAAATGTTTTGCCTGAAGGCGGAAAAACAGGTTGCGGTGATTTCTTTAGGAAGGCTGTGTCCAGGATTGGGAAGAAAGTAAAGAAAGGAAAAGGATGAAGAAAGCAAGTGAACAAGGCAGAAGCTGCTGTCATCACCAACACTGGTAACTGAAGAAGTCACATACAGGAACACCTCTACTAATTAATATTTTACCAACTGCATGTGTTTTTTTTAATGCTGTTAGAAAAAGCAGAAGGTGGGTTCATAAGAACAGTAAGGCTGCACTTTCCATTTGCACCACATCTGTTAACAGACATTCTTGTCTTCTGTTCAGCTACATAAGCAAATTATGACTGTGTTGAAGACTGCACAGTTATTTATGAAAAAGATACGTAATGCAAATGAATGACTGACAGAGATTTTAAAGCCTCTGAGTTATGATAAATAAATATATGCCTCTACAAGTTCACTCCATGAGTAAAAGAAATGTTGGACAAGAGTCAGCAGAGTTGCACAAGGAAACAAAAAACATCCAACACACACACAGAGGCCTATCAGAACATTTTCCTCAGCTTCTTTACACCTACTCACATGCAATTCACTTTTCTTTTTCACTAGGAAAAAAAAGCTTAAGAAAGAGGATTAATCTTTGCTCAAGTAATTCAAGATCTTTAAATGACCTCTATACATACCTGCAGTTAAAACTAGTACAATAACTCCATCATAGAAGCAAAGTACTTTCATCAGAGAATTCTACACCAATATAAAACCAGAGGAAAACTATTGGAAAAAAACCAAAACCAAAAAATCCACCTCTATGAACAGGAAAGTTTCACTGCATCTACAGTATAATAGGATCCCATGTTCAGCACCTACACAGAAATGGGACATAAAAGGCTGTTTCATAGAATCACAGACTGGTTTGGGTTGGAAGGAAACTTTTTAAAGCTCATCCAGTCCCAACCCCCTGCTATAAGGCAGGGACACCTTCCAATAGACCAGGTTGCTCCAAGCTCTGTCCAACCTGGCCTTGAACACTGCCAGGGATGGGGCAGCCACAGCTTCTCTGGGAAACCTGTACCAGTATTTCGCGTGATGATAATTTGCAAGACCTTTATGGAGCATTATAAAGCCACCAAAAGCTGACAAATCAAATATGGAAAAAACAACAATGCTTCATGCCCTGGCACCACGTCAGCTTGCATGTTGGTCACTGCTCTCTTCGCTCCTGCAAAATATAAAACTTAAATGGCGACAAATCCAGGAACTTCACCTTTTAATTCTTCATTCTCTCCTCACTTAGGCTAACACAACTCGCCCATGGTGCCACACCATCACCCGAAGAGCAGACTTTATTCTTCTCAGTCCTTGCTCCTGCTGTATGTTGTTCCTCCCATTGCTACAGCACCAATCTTATCTGAGAGAAAACCAAAAGACAGAAATCCAGCCATTTCTCTTATATTAACGTACCTTGCACCAGTTCCTCAGCCCATGTCAATGCACCCGGCACATACCCCTGCACCAGCAGAGTGGAGGAGGTACCAGTGGAGGAATGCGAACAAGCTGCCAGGGCGAGGTGGGACTGTTTCCCTTGGCACCAATACCAACTTACGCCAGTTAAAATCAAACTATTATTTAGGGGCATAATAATTGCAAGTTCCAAGTATTTTTCATGATGTGTTCGTTGGTTTTCCACTTTTACTTTAGCCAAACCAACACAGAAGTCAAAGTTCAGTAAAAAGTAATCCATTGGAATCTTTTTCTTGGGTTACTCTTCACATCTACATGTGAAGAGTACATTTCCATCAATGTGCCATACAACTTACTTGGTCAGATGCCTTGAGGATGAATAGGAAATCTTCCCAGCTGTTTTTAAAATTGCAGAAGTTACTTTCAATACCAAAAGGGACATTTCATGCCATATGAAGCATGAAAGCAGCATCTCAGAGCTGGTAACTAACTGTTCAAAACGAATAATCTGGCTTTGGAGTAATGGCAGAAGCTGAGCCCAGTCTTATCCCAATTAGGACTACAAACCATATTAACAATGTTCTTTGTATTCTTTTATATATATATATTCTAATCCACATTTTATTCTCAGCGCTGTCATACTCTGTCATTCCAATCACTGGTGGCTACCTATCCCTACCTGAAGTAGCTGGGGTTTTGAAACTAAAGAAATTCATGTCTTTCATAGGCCAAATATTCCTTCTGATTTTCCTCAGGCACATAATACATTATAGATTCATTTTTAAAGCTACAGATCAATTTGAATAACCATTTACTTATTCAACTTCCTGCCACTAATATTGCCTATGCAGACATGTATGCAAACACCATTCCCCTGCAGCCATACAGATACCATGACCTAAACTTGTCATGATCTAGGCAAATGCTCACAAAATATATATGCTGAGCTGCCACAGCAACGAACATAAACCTCATGCTGCAACAGCAAAGGTGTGTATTTTGCTTCCTGATGTAGGCTTTTTAGGGTGGCAGTTAACAGGTAAATGAAGTCAACTTGTCTCAATCACAAGCAAGAATTACATTAGTGACTTCAAAAAGTCTCAAATTCCAGTGGACATGAACAAGAATGGGATCCACCAATTTTACCCCCCCTTCTAATTATTTTTCTTACCCAAGTTTTCCTAAGATTGAAGTTCTCAGAAGTTCCAAGTTATGTGAAAAGAGTAACAAGATTTTCTCATTAATGAAGAGGCAAATAGTTACCTCTTGCAGTGATAAGGCTGTATACCAGTGAACCAGTCATTAAAAACAAGAAAGGACTACAAGTTTGTCAGCCAAAGCATCAAAGAAGAGAATGGGTAGGCTGTAAGGAGACCTTTTCTGACCCCAGAGTCCTAGAGACCTCAGAGTGATTTTCATCTTCCTTTACTTGTGACCCAAGTGAAGGAACATGACAAGGGGGAATGGCTTTAAACTGACAGGGGAGATTGAGATTAGACATTAGGAAGAAATTCTTTACTATGAGACGAGGCACTGGCACAGGTTGCCCAGAGAAGCTGTGGCTGCCCCATCCCTTGCAGTGTTCAAGGCCAGGTTGGATGGAGCTTGGTCTAGTGGAAGGTATAGTGGAAGGTATCCCTGCCTGTGGTAGGGGGTTGTAAGTAAGTGAGCTTTAAGCTCCCTTCCAACCCAAACCATTCTGGAATTCTATGATTCCAAGTACATCTTTTGCAACCTGGTTTTAACAAGATTCAAACTGATGGTACATCAGCAAACCCTTGTGAAGAGCAAAGGTTTGACACCAACATACCAAGTACTACCAGCAGCCACAGCCTGTACCAGCCCAAGGCTGAGCATTCAGAGGGCATTTATCCACAATAAAACCCAAGTGTACAACAAAGCATCAGGCTCTCACATGAAATATATGCCCCAATCCCAGGCAGAAAGGCAACCAGGAGGCCAAAAAAACATCAAAAATATAGAAGCAATAAACAAAATCAGGAAGAAATGAGTCAATTCATCAAGAAATTCTTTGCCTCTACAAAGTCTGCTACCTGAGAAGCAAGCAAGTTTTCTGCCTAAGCACTCTTCACTGCTTCTGTGATGCCAGTGCCTCACCCAAAAGAATATGTGGCTAATGGAAATAGCAATTTTTCACATGACAGAAGCAAAGAATACAAATTATTCTCTTCTTGCATATAAAATAGAGGTATTTAAATACTTTTTCTCAAAATACTATAAAAATAAAGCTGTAAATCAACCTGCCACATTAGAACTAGTGTGAAAGTGCCTTAGTACTATCATGCTTCACCTAACTTAAGCTCAGGGTAAATAAGAGCTTTTACACCTTCAGTACCAGGGAAATACGTGCTTCCCTAAACATGAAAGCATGCACAATGCTGACAAAGGCAGACAAGATGCAGAGCTATTAAAAACAATGCCTAGATTTTAAAATAGAAATGCATCAGAGGCACAGGACAAATGCTGTGATTTTATTCTTTGTGTGATGTTCAAGGAGTAATACTGGGATACTTGGTTAAGTTTTCCCCCTCTCATCCTTTACCATAGGAATAGCAGAAATTGTTAGTATAGCCTACCTACTTCTTCCCTAGAAACCTTCTGAACAGAAACCTTTCCTGAAAAGCCTTGAGAGAAGTTACCAAATACAAACTGAAGTGCTTCCATACTCATCCAAACTTTAGCAAAGTGCTCTTCAGATGTTAATACTAACTAGGAGGAAATCCCTCACATGAAACAGCTATCAAAATAAAGACCCTATCAACTCTAACATAATTCAATTTCCATTCTTTTTAGAACTAATTTGGAACTGACTTGTATCTGAAATAAAATATATTCAGTTAGGTCATTGTGCGCACAATCAATTGGACAAGGTAATCAATATTAAAACAGTATAATTAAAAGAATAATCAGTAGTTTCTTGAGATGATGCTTGCCTGCATAACTCCAAGCAAATTAGGTGAAATAACACAGCAACATTTCATGTTTTAGAATCATAGAATCATAGAATCATAGAATAGTTAGGGTTGGAAAAGACCTTAAGATCATTTAGTTCCAACCCCCCTGCCATGGGCAGGGACACCTCACACTAAACCATCTCACCCAAGGCTTCATCCAATCTAGCCTTGAACACTGCCACGGATGGAGCATTCACAACCTCCCTGGGCAACCCATTCCAGTGCCTCACCACCCTAACAGGAAAGAATTTCTTCCTTATATCCAATCTAAACATCCGCTGTTTAAATTTTAACCCATTACCCCTTGTCCTGTCACAGTCCCTAATGAAGAGTCCATCCCCAGCAACCTTATAGGCCCCCTTCAGATACTGGAAGGCTGCTATGAGGTCTCCACGCAGCCTTGTCTTCTCCAGGCTCAACAGCCCCAACTTTCTCAGCCTATCTACATACAGGAAGTACTCCAGTCCCCTGATTATCCTCGTGGCCCTCCTATGGACTTGTTCCAACAGTTCCATGTCCTTTTTATGTTGAGGACACCAGAACTGCACACAATACTCCAGGTGAGGTCTCACAAGAGCAGAGTAGAGGGGCAGGATCACCTCCTTTGACCTGCTGGTCACGCTCCTTTTGATGCAGCCCAGGATACGGTTCGCTTTCTGGGCTGCGAGCACACACTGAAGCCAGCTCATGTTCATTTTCTCATCAACAAACACCCCCAAGTCCTTCTCCTCAGGGCTGCTCTGAATCTCTTCTCTGCCCAACCTGTAGCTGTGCCTGGGATTGCTCAGACCCAGGTGTAGGACCTTGCACTTGGCATGGTTAAACTTCATGAGGTTGGCATCAGCCCACCTCACAAGTGTGTCAAGGTCCCTCTGGATGGCATTCCTTCCCTCCAGGGTATCAACCGAACCACACAGCTTGGTGTCATCTGCAAACTTGCTGAGGGCGCACTCAATCCCACTGTCCATGTCAGCAACAAGGTGTTAAACAAGACCAGTCCCAACACTGACCCCTGAGGGACACCACTTGTTACTGGTCTCCAGCCAGATTTTGAGCCATTGACCACAACTCGTTGCATGCAGCCATCCAGCCAGTTCTTTATCCACCAAGTGGTCCACCTATCAAATTGATGTCTCTCCAATTTAGAGACAAGGATATCATACAGGACAGTGTCAAACACTTTGCACAAGTCCAGGTAGATGACACCAACTGCTCCACCCCTGTCCATCAGTTCCATCGCCCCATCATGGAAGACCACCAGATTGGTCAGGCAGAATTTCCCCTTAGTGAAGCCATGCTGGCTGTCACCAAGCACCTTGTTGTTTTTCACGTGCCTTAGCATGCCTTCCAGGAGAACCTGCTCCAAGATTTTGCCAGGCACAGAGGTGAGACTCTGGTCTGTAGTTCCCTGGATCATCCGTTTTCCCCCTTCTTGAAAATGGGGGTTATATTTCCCTTTTTGCAGTCATCAGGAACTTCACCTGACTGCCATGATTTTTCAAATATGATGGACACTGGCTTCGCAACTTCATTTGCCAGCTCCTTCAGGACCCGCGGATGGATTTCATCAGGTCCCATGGACTTGTGCACGTTCAGGTTTTTAAGATGCTCTCGAACCAGATCCTCTCCTACAGTGGACCTAAGGTCTTCATTCTCACAGTCCCTGCATCTGCCTTCCAAGACTTGGGTGGTGCGGTCAGAGCTTTTGCCAGTGAAGACCAAGGCAAAGAAGTCATTCAGAACCTCAGCTTTCTCTAAATCCAGGGTAGCCAGATCTCCTGAGAGCTTCCAGAGGGGGCCTGTGTTGTCCGTAGTCTGTTTTTTATTCACTGCGTACCTATAGAATCCCTCCCTGTTATCTTCCACACCCCTAGCCAAGTTTCATTCTAACTGGGCCTTAGCTTTCCTCACCTGGTCCCTAGCTTCCCAGACAACATCCCTGTACTCTTCCCATGCCACCTGTCCTTGCTTCCACCTTTTATAAGCCTCTTTTTTCATTTGAATTTTCCTCAGGAGCTCCTTATCCACCCAAGGAGGTCTCCTGGCCCTCCTGCTGCACTTCCTTCTAGTTGGCATGCAACACTCCTGAGCTTGTAGCAGGTGATTCTTGAATATCAACCAACAGTCTTGGGCCCCCCTGCCCTCTAGGCTATATCCCATGGAACCTTACTAAGCAGGTTCCCGAAGAGGCCAAAATCTGCTCTCTTGAAGTCCAGGGCAATGGGCTTGCTGTACGCTCTTCTCACCATCCTGAGGATCTCGAACTCGACCATCTCATGATCGCTACAATCAAGGCTGCCCTGGAGCATCACATTTCCAACGATCCCTTCCCTGTTGGTGAGCACGAGGTCAAGCATGGCACCTCTCCTTGCCGGCTCCTCTATTACTTGCAGAAGGAAGTTGTCTTCTACACAATCGAGGAACCTCCTGGATTGCTTCTGCTGGGCCGTGCCGCTGCTCCACCAGATGTCAGGGTGGTTGAAGTCCCCCATGATAACAAGGGCCTGTGAGCGTCAGGCTGTTCCTATCAGTCTGTAGAGTGCTTCATTGAGAGAGTCCTCTTGATCAGGCGGTCTGTAACAGATCCCCACAGTAATGTCTCCCAGAGCTGTTCTCCCTTTAACCCTGACCCACAAGCTCTCTGTTAACTGATCACCTGTCCCCAGACAGAGTTCCATACTCTCCAGCCTATCCCTAACATAAAGGGCAACTCCCCCTCCCCACCTGCTCGGCCTTTCCTTTCTAAAGAGCCTGTAACCTTCCATTCCAACACTCCAGTCATAGGAGCCATCCCACCCACCATGTTTCTGCAATGCCCATTATATCATACCCCCGTAGATGTGCACACATCTCTAATTCCTCTTGTTTGTTCCCCATGCTACGGACGTTTGTACAGAGGCATCCGAGCTGAACTCCAAATGGAGCCGGCTCATTGGCTGGAGTGGCTGGAATATCTCTACATTGCTCTGAGCATTTATTATAGGTGATGGCAACTGACTGGGTGTGTTGGGATGGAATGATGTGAAACAGGTGTCCAGTGCATCAGGAACAATAGCAGGGTGAGGGAAGTCTGGCTTATCTTTCCTGTAGTAACCTTAAAATGATAACTGAAAAAAAGACACCTTCTGTTCAACCTTCACATGCAACTTCCATTAGTCCCACAGAGCTGTCCCTCTATTTTATAAGATTTTCCCATTTCTTATTGTTATTAAAGAACAGGAACACGGTAATTTAAATTAGTCCTTGCTTTCATTTGCAATGACAAAAAAAAAAAAGGGGGGGGGGGAGGTATGTTTCAATAAAAGGGCTTCTGAATTAAAAAAATTTATGCCTCCCCCAACACATCTAGTTTAAAGATTTTTGATAGTGAGAGTGCTCTATTATTCTCTATTTTTTTTAACACAAGATGAATGCTACCTTAGGATTCAGATATTAGCAAACACCAGACACATTAAAACCCATCTTCAGATAACCATAAGGCTTAACAGCTCTTGTTAAGAGGACAGAGAGCATAACTGAACACGTTCCATGTCAACAACTGGGTTTAAAATTAAAGAATCAGGGTATTCCTAAAGGCACACCTAAAGCACAAAGGCATGTTGCAGTTCTCACCAAGACAGCAATTCTCCTAGCAAGATCGATACACATGCTGGCCTGTCTGTTGGGTGGGATGAAGACCCACCTTTGCTCACAAGCCACTGGGCAGCTGAGCATCCCCTGAAACAAAGGGAAGATGGGCAAGCTGCTGTAACTTGTGTCAGCTGGCAGCCCTCTGACAACCATGCTCTAACAGAAACTGAACCATACAAACCCTACACATGCCCAAGCACA
Organism: Pezoporus wallicus; assembly: GCF_028554395.1. Lineage (NCBI taxonomy): Eukaryota > Metazoa > Chordata > Aves > Psittaciformes > Psittacidae > Pezoporus > Pezoporus wallicus. The sequence goes on from NW_026639377.1 coordinate 2,935,465, forward strand.
AGAGGGATGAGGTGATAGCCACCATGTGCACTGCCTGATGAGCACAGAGCTCAGAGGAGGACAGAGAACCTCCTCTCCCAAGCACTAATACTGCCCCTTCACTGAATAACGTGGTGAAGACTGAGACTACTGAAGCAGATAAAGGCTGCCGCCACAACTCAGCTTGCTACTGCTCCTGCTGAGGTAACGACTGAAATAGCAGCAGGGCATCTGGAACAAACATCTCCAGCAGAGTGGACAGGGTGAACAATTTTTGGTAGTTTTAGGTGATATTTGGTCCTTTTATTCAAAGGACTCATTTAAAGCTGTTCTTCAGCCTAAACCTTTCCACATATGACACTTCAAAATAACTAAAATATTCTCCATTCTTTTCCTAATATACATCAGATTTCTTTTCGCTCTCGTTTTTACAAAGCCATGAAACTATTAGTTTTTGAAGTGATGCAAAACTAAACATGCTGCTTGAAAAAAGCCCATAATTAAGCAGGCTGCAATCATTTCTCACTCTCTGGCTCCTTTTCAATGCATACGTCATTCTTTTGTTCCTCCTGCAGTATATTCTCATGGCAGCAGCCACCATGCTGATCCTAGGCATTAATTACTGGTTAGGAGAATGGAAAGGAGGAGGGCAAACAGAATGGAGAGAGCAAAGAAAACAGCACTATACAATCCCATAAAAACCGCTCACTGGGATATTGGAGAAAGTAGCTTACAAATACCTTCCCACACAACCCTTGTTAGAGGATTTACCTGCTCCTTTTAAGGATCTTCTCACAAAGATCTTTAGTTCTCAGCCTAAGGAAGACGTTGACATCAAAATCTATTTCTAGTTAACCAAAAAAGAAGCAAAAGAAAAAAAATCACAGCCAAAATTTTTTATATATATATATATATATATATATATATATGGGAATATTTGCCTGGGTCAACTCGAAAATGCCTCAGAGAGGTTGAGTATTAATCTAAACTAACATTTCTTTCTACACAGTAGAAAGTAATTAAAATTAGCCTGGCTATCAATTAGTTTCTAATGCAGCCCCTTCAGGTGCTAGTAGCACCTTTTAGACATCTAATGATAAAATGCCTAATGTCTAGAACAATGAGAGCCACATACTCCTACCACGATCTTCTAACTATAAACTTCATGCCAGAGATTTTCACATGAAGAAGTTGTTATCTGTAGAGCTGTCTTTTTTTAAAAGGTATTTAAATTCAAGTAATTATTAGTGCTGAACAGTAATTATTGAATCATTCAAAAATTCCATTTTGAAAGACATCCACAGTAACCAACGCTCCCATTCTATTTCACATTCAGAATCACTATTTCGCTTGGATTTAGCAACACTCTTTTGAAGGTGAAGGTTGGAATCAGGCCTAGTTAAAAGAGATTTTTTGAAAGACATGAACATTTTATGTGTTTGGCACTTACAAGAGTACAGAATGATCCGAGGGCCCACAGGGTGAGATTTATGGTATCAGTGTTTGTGTTTCATATCCAGCTTATGTTCAGAGCCCCATCTGTCTGAGCCAGCTGAAGTTCAAAGCTAAGAGCCTTGGCTTACCAGCTCAGGTACAATGTCATGCAAATGCAGCTCCAAGTTTTAGATTGGATCTGCCTCATGCTTAACCAGCTCAGAGCAGATGTAAAACAAGCCAAAGGTTATTGCTGAAAAATCATTATAGAACTACATAAGTTATTCATACAGATGGTTAGCAGTGAAGAGTTGATGACCTTTTTCACTGGAAGAGAACTGAAATTTGAAGTGATCATATTAAAAGCCCAAAGTGGAACACAGCCTTTAGTTCTCAAAATGATACAAATAGATGAGTGCTGATATTTTAAGAGAGATATATACATACACACATACCCATTCTATGATTCTGTATATGAAGAGAGACCATTGGCACAAGAAGAAAACAAAGAATCCAAAGCATCCAGGAAAAATAATCTACAGGAAGCATCATCCAAAATTCTCTCATCTCTCCATCTGCTTTCCAAGAGACCCTATATTCCAGAATGTGGACTGAAAATGAAAAATATAGATGTTGCATAGTGTCTACATATACATACCTCAAAATTTTTTCTTGCATGTGTATCATGACATTGAATCATAGAATGGTTTGGATTGGAAACCCACTTAAGATCATCCAGTTCCAACCCTCTGCCATGGGCAGGGACACCTTCCACTAGACCATATCACCCAAGGCTCTGTCCAGCCTGGCCTTGAAAAGCCATACAGAGCATCCAAGCTCTCAAGTGATATAAGCATACACATACATAAGGACCTATGTCTGAGATCACATACAGGGTTTAGATCCACAGTTAAACAGGAGCTTCATTCTTTCTTACAGGCTTGCTTGTTCCTGATCTCAAGTTTCACACATCCTAGTGATAAGCACAAGGAGGCATAAGTTCTTGATACCTCCTGAACTGGGATGCCTCTTGGACTTACCAGGCTTCTTCATTTTACGTGTAGTAAATTTAATGGATAACACTACCATAACACAGCTTGCAAGGCAGCTGACAGAGCTTGTGAATTTATATTACAAGGGGAATTTTTTGCACTTCCCGGTATGTTTATACATCTATCTCATGGATTCTAACACATCATCAGCATAGCATAAAGCAACACCTGATTTACAAGTTGAGGTATTGCTGTGACGCTGCATCCATCAAGAACAAAAAAGGACCTAGGATCAACAGAACAGTTAATAAGAGCATAAATGGTAAAAACATCTAACTAAGCACACTAATCTATCATGCTAATCTTGAAGCATCAAGTGTAAAATACAACACTTCACAGGCCAAGAACGACAAACATGCAAACTGGTAAACCTTATAACTGGACCAGTTCTGCCAGATCTAGCTCTGCCAGTTTTCCATCAACCAGCAAACACCAATAAAAACTTAGAGACTTATGGCATAAAGAAAATATCATATTATTTGTGTGCCAACAGATTATATATTAGCATTGGAATAACTTTAAGGGATGAGACTTTCTGAAGGAAAAGTACTCAATTTTAAAACAAGTCATACATGCTCCAGACTTCTAAATCACTTTCCTCTGGTAAATACTACCATGAGCAGTAAAAAGATATCATAAGGCTTTGTCCTGAGACACGGAAACATACTATAACACATACTAAACACTGTAACACTTGATCAAAGTTAATCCAAAAATACAGACTTCAGAAAACAAAGAAAAAGTCAATGTTTACCTTCAAAAGGTACAAAATCCTAGAAAATATGTGGTGTAGCCTGACACTGTGAAGCCAGCTGATGTTCTAAATGGGATTTGCTTCAGAGTCTTCCTCTATAAAGGACGCAATACATCATCTCATTTGATTTCTCTTTTTCCTTGATTCAGATGGAAAATTCTCTCCTTGGTGCAGAAGACTCTAGGCTAGACCAGTCTATCTCAGTCACTTTCAGCTTCCAGCAGTTTTCTGTCCATTTATTGTATCCAGACTCTAATTAAATCTGGGTATGAATCAGCATTTGAAGGAAGCCACAGAACAGACATCATTTTAATGATTATTTACTGAAAATTCAGACCTTCTCGTAGACAGAATGACATGCAGGGGGGAAAAAAACCTACACAAAACCACTATTCTTGGAATACCTCTGAAGTCACTGCTGTTAAAAAAAAGTGTGCTCTTCCCAGTAAAAGTGGAATCGCTGTCTTAGGCACCAACCTAGGGACAGACCAAAGCAGGGCAAGACAACACAGACAACGGTATTCTCAGACAACTCCCCACTTGGAGCACTGTGTACAGTTCTGGTGTCCCCAAATTAAGAAGGACATGGAGCTGTTGGACCAAATCCAGAGGAGGCCATGAGGATGATCAGGGGCTGGAGCACCTCCCATATGAAGGCAGGCTGAGAACATTGTTGTTGTTCAGCCTGGAGAAGAGAAGCTGCATGGAGACCTCACAGCAGCCTTCCAGTGGCTGAAGGGGGCCTACAAGGATGCTGGAGAGGGACTATTCATCAGGGACTGTAGTGATAGTTGCTCATACATGGCCACAGTGACAGACCTAAAATCTTCACCAACCAAGCTGCTCTTCCTTTTATTTTAAAGAAACTGAATCAAAAGAACATGTGTGCATTAGAAGTGGCTCCTGAATGAGAGCATCAGGAAGGTAATCACTCCATCAGGAAAAGTCAACACAGCTAGTTAATACAATGAGACCTACTATCAATCAGTAGTTTGGAAATTATTCAAATTGTTGGTGTAAAGGAAACAAAAAGGCCTTTTGGGGAACATGCAAGCTTAATATAAACAGGTATGAAAAAGAAAATAATAGCATCATACAATCACAGGCTGGTTTGGGTTGAAGGAACCTTAAAGCTCACGCATTTTCAACCCACTGCCACCAGCAGGGACACCTTCAACTAGACCAGGTTGCTCAAATCACGGAGAAAACGGAAGCTTCCTTTTATAACCCAGCCCATTATAACAGCCAACTGAACAATATGCCCTTTAGGTTTGCTTCATCTTAATTTGATTTTTCAAGAGGAAATATTTCAGTATTGCTTATGGATAGAAACAATTCTATCACAACTGAATGGTTACTCTCAATGCATTATATACACACCTCAGCTCTTGACAGACCTTGTTCTTCACTACTATATCATCAATAACCCCCCTCAGAAAGCCACAAAAAAAAACCCTTAATATTATCCTTACATTATTTTCAGACAGTAAAATCAACCTTGACCTCAAAACCTTCAGTTTTGCTTTTCCCAATATACACATCTGCCAAGTGAAATGGGAATATGGGAATTACATACAACATCAGCCTTGGCAATCAGCTGAGACTATAGCTCACCCAGACATGCCCAAACTGGCTTGATACCAGCATGATAGTGATGAGTGGCAGAGCTAGGTGCAGGCCACAACATTGGCCCCAGCAGCAGCAGAGATGCCATGAGCCTTCTGCTGATGGTGTTCTTCTTGAATCAGTGGGAAAGCTGCAAAGCATCAGGTTAGCCTGGGGTATGTCTACATAAATTTACACGTCTGGAAGGAATATGAAGTCTGCTTACATATGTACATTGAAATTCATAAAGAAGTGGGGATGGGTAGTCACTGCTATGCTAACTGAAGAGCTTAATTCCATCTTCCTGTCATTTCTTGTATTTAAAGAGGAAATTCTCTATAAAATCTCTTACAAATTACCATAAAACACATGATATATTACTTAGCATCGGGAAGCAAAGAAATTCATACATTTTCATGCCTGATGAATAAACAAGAGGAAAATGCAGTAATGAATCAAAATATGTGACAATTATCTCAAAGGTCACTGTATTTATGGTGATTATATATTAATGAAATATGCCTAATGAACATCCTTCCAATTAGGACCGCATGATGCCCCCCACAGCAAATTCAGGAATCACAAATGTGTGAATAGGATGAAGCCTCCCCCTGGCGTTCCCAAATTAAGCATGTGTGTGAATATTCTATCAGATCCAGGCCAGAGCATTTAACACTACATAAATGCACTCAAGTCAGCATTACCAAATATCAATGAGTCAGTAATATTTATGGGTCATAACTTGGAGCTGTTACCTTATCCTTTCTTAAGTCATTAGTAAAATGTTAAATTAATAAATGTCTTATTTCCTTTGCAAACAATAAATGGCTCATGAGACTTGCTATTAATTATATTTCAAGAATACTCTGAATCTGCATTTTTTTCTTTAAATTTCCATCTGCCAAATTGATTTGAAACCATTTGATTTGTGTGGCCCATTAAGCAAGATAAACCAGGGAAAAAACAGGTTTTTATTCCTTCTTCCCTCACTCCACCTGGAATCCTGGTAAAGCCAATGTATGCCTTCTGAAGGTATGAATACTGCTGCTGCATCGCATAGGGAATTACTATCCTGAGAAAAAAAAAAAAACCACAACAAGCAAATCTGAGCTACTCACAGAAATTTTAACCTCTGAGTTTAAAATATCCATAAGAGCCTACAACCTGTCTTTTGAACCTACATCATTTAAGCTTATTGAAAAAGGCTCTCAGCGGGAATCCGATTTTTGTGTTTCCTAAAGTACTCCCGTTTTGGAGGGGGTGTGTTATAATAAAATCCCACCAAAAATCTGCATGCCAGAGCAACACAAGAAGTACCCAACCAGCCCTGCCACTCATCTTGAGCTCTCCAGCTAGCTTCAACAGCTAGAAGACAGAGCAAGTTAAGAACATGAAAGGTAAGTTTCCCTCAGCCTTGAATATCACTTCTAGACAGACATTTCTTGGTCTTTCACCAGTGACAGGCTCATGTAAAAAGGCAGGTAATGTTATCAGATAATTACACATTTCTTTATGCCTAGAGATATGCAAAAATACACTAGAGCTGACCACTGCTGCATCAAAAGCAGAAATTGCTATTGGAGCTACCAAGCGCTGCAGAATACCTGCAGGTGAAACATTCTGAAAATATGTGTTTGGTATGCTGCATTGATAAATGGATAAAAGACGGGCTGTCTCTTCAATGAATTACTCTTCTGCCTTCCTCCCATCCTATATATTTGAAGTACCCTGTTCCCACTTCCATTATTTGGCAAACTCTTAGCTAGAAAACAAGCCGCACACTGTACAACCCCTAATCCTATCTGACCTCAAAAGGCAACCATATAACCCAACATAAGAGCTACCTGGGATATTAATATCCTCCTGTGCTTTGTGCTGCCTTTACATGTGAGGTTCTGTCCTCCTCGCACACCCACTGCTCCCATTAATGGTAAAAGCATGTGTTATTTGGTGTTGATTGATTAGCTTTAATGGAAATACTTGTACGTATCATGGGAAGAACACATACCAAAGCTTTAATAAAAACCTAGAGCAAGGTCTTCTCAGGACATTGTGATGGGAAACAGGCTACGAGAGAGTTTGAAAACAAATATACTGATGGTAACCAGGAACTTTCACAACTTGTTTGTCCAGCCTCTCTGGTTGCCATTTATCTTGCTAAATTGTACCTGGGATTTAAACACTGCTAACTATATTGCCAAATCAAATGCAAGATGTCAATTAAAAGTGTTGAAAAGGCATACCAGAGGATCATCACTGATATTTTCAATATTACAGTACATTTGTGTAAGTCTTCTATTACTCCCTTTGGTCTGGTAAGGAACCTTAGGAATCACAGAATCACAGTGGTTTGGGTTTGAAGGGACCTTAAAGCTCATTCAGTTCCAACCCCCTGCCACAGGCAGGGACACCTTCCACTAGATCAGGTTGCTCCAAGCCCTGTGCAACCTGGCCTTACCTACCCTACAAATGTAATGCTTCCTTTATACGGTATTTTGCTTGGAATTCACATGGGAGGTTGAAATTACTTGTGATGACATGGCTCGAGTTACTATTCTTTACCTACTTATGTAAAACTTGATTTCTTATCCAGAACCAGAGTTTTTGCTAATTTGACTTTCCACAACTTGCTGTATATATTATAAATATACAATGAACAGAGGCAAACCCTCCCACTCAGTGCTCACATAGGAGCTTAATAACAACATCCCTGATCTTGCTACAGAAGCAGCCCGTAGGATGTACAGATAATTTTTGCTTACAAATCAGTAGTTTGGTGTTGAACTACAAAACTTTGGCTTTTAGTCATGTTAACTAGTAAACATACCAATGCAGGGACTGGCAGACCTTTCCCTACTAAATACTGATATTATTTTCTGTAGTGCTAAGAAGTTCAAACCACTTGATGCACCAGTATGCTCCATTTACAACATGATTTCTATTTATCCATGATTTCTTGGCAATTTTTGAACTGAAAGACTCGAGTGGCAAACCTCATGCTGCTCTTTCACTCCCCAGCTGCAATGCATGCAGATTTTCTAGTAACTGAGAAAACATTAAAATCATAGAATCAAATAGGTTGGAAAAGACCTTTAAGATCATCAAGTCTAACCTTTAAACCACTAAACCATGTCACTAAGGGCCTCATCTACACAGCTTTTGAATACTTCTGGGACAGTGATTTCCACATTAGCAAAAATCAATGCCAGAATGACAAACTGGATCATCCAGTCATTTCACAGACCTTCTTGTTGCCACAAACATGTTACTTTATTATCACTAGAAAATTCCCATGATCAAACCTGCATCACTTTTTCAGCAGACAAGTTATCCATTAAAACCTCATTTTGGTTAAACCATCCCCGGCAATGAGTTTGGATTGAACACACTGAACTAAATAAAACCCCCATGTTTTTTTACAGGCAAATCTAGAATATGAATAGTGAGGCAGTGTGGGTTTAAACTCCAGAGGAGCACCATGGTTCAAACTCTCTGCTGGCCCAAACCCAAGCTCTTTTTAAAATCAAATTCTTGCACAACCCTGCTGAGTGTTGTAATCACTCGCTCTTAGGGCATGCCAAGGTGGCTCCTCCTCTGTTGACAGTATTTAATTTGGTACAAAACTCCTACCTAGTGTTTGGGCAGAAGGTAGTGAGTAGCTCTGGTGTCTGCTGGCAACAGCAATATGTTCTCATGGTCAGGAGCACCTAGGACTTCCGTTTTACAAGGCTGTACAAAAGAAGGGGCTGAAGAAGCCCTATCCTGAACACTGCATTCGAACGCTCTTGGACAGCTCCAGTAAGAGATGTGGGTTCATACCTCATCCCTTGAGAATGGGGATCCATACTAGCTTCTCCCACAGAGACTGTCAATCTCTTGTTCCACCTCACTGTTATTTTTATGGAAAATGGTGGTTGTACCATCATTTGTTTAGATTTCTGGGGTGGATTAAAGCAATATATTCAACAAAGACAAAGCTGTATCTTGTTTTCTCTTCACTCACTGCCCTTCCCTACTTGACAGAGCACATTTAAGAGTTTGCTTTAAATAACACCAGCTTTCTTCCAAACAAGTGTCATTTGTTTTTCATGCTCTAGATAAGAGACACATGCTAGTGCAGAACAGCAATAAAGTTGGGAAATAAGCCTCCATTAAATACAAGCACTGGCTTGATTAGGAGTTTTAGAGTGGGATTAATGCTGAAGCTAAAATAAGGAGGAATATCTAGACTTACCATAGTTTTTCTAATTAATTTGATTCGTACCACCCTTTACCTTGGCGTGCTTTATGATGTGAAAATGTGAATGACCTTTGTGAGTTGCAGGATGCATTTGTGGAGTAGATTTATAAGTTTAACAGCTCCCTTTAGTAACACTTTCAGGTCAAATATCAGATACAGAAAATTCCTTGTGGCATGATAAATAAACTAGTCTACACAATCAAGTACCCAAGTATAAGTAAAAAAAGTAAAAACCACCAGCAAACCAGTAGAAGACAGAAGAAATCCCACTGATATTTGGAAATCAGTCAAATTGAACACAGGGCAGATCTTTAGATGCAGATTACACAACAGCGGTTCAGAATCGTCTTTGATTTCTCCCAGGGCTAGGACATGGGTGGTGATCTGGCACTCGATGCAATGAGAAGCTCTATATATCCAAAGCTCCAATATTCAAAATCTTTGCTATAGGTACAAGCCTATCCAGTGGATGGTTCACACTGGGATAAAATTAATCTGCCCTGCTTAAGAGAGAGAGGGGGAAAGTCTCAATTAAAAGCAATTTGAACCCTGCTGTGGTTTCTCACCATTGAGTATCACATTTTCTTTCAAGTCCCATAATATCCTCCAGGCTTGGCCTATGAAGAGTCCAGCAATACTAGCTTAAGGACTTAAAATAAAATGAATTTCCAAAGCAGTTCTGTACTACTGAAGCCCAAAGAGACAGTGAGAAGGAAGCCTTCATTTTCCTTATTAGTACTGACACTAGGAAGGAAAAAAAGAAGAAAACCACATTTGACCTTAACCTACTTGAAGAGATTTTGTGACCCAGACAGGACCGTACAGACTGAGGGTTCTCTTACTCTTCACACTCCTTATTAATTAATAGCAACTGCCAATTACAACAGCATAATTTCATAATTTAGAATCTTTCAACGCTGTAATCCTATCCCAACCAAAAACATGCACAGACAATGCTAAAGCTTTTTATTTCTACCATATTTATATATTTAACTTACTGGAATGGAAGGAAATGAAAGCACCAAATATTAGTGAGCCTAAAGGCAAAGAAGTGGATACCTAGATATTTGCACTGAAGAGTTATTTTTAGGTAAGGATCATTATTTCGTTACGTCAAGGCAGGTAATACACGCTATTATGTGTAGAAGAATAGAAGATAAAAATAGTAAGTGAAACCTATTGTTAAAAATCCAAAAAAAAAAAAGCGGCGGTACGAAATGGATATGAGAATCCAAGATAAAGGTAAGTTTCACATCTCAATTTTAAGTAGTAAGAGCACGGCATAATTCAAAGGCATGAATGAAGGGGAAGAAATGCAAAACAGCAATAGAGCTTTGCACCATGGGAATAGATCAGGCTGAACAGGGAACAGCACCAACGTCCCACCAGCTCCTCAGGTTAATGACTTAACATTTCCAAAGTGAATTTCAAGTTATAAATTAAGGTGGCAACAAAATAGAAGTTGCCATTTAAACACGGATATGGCTGACTATCAGCCTGGAGAAGGAGTATCCCACCACACCACCGATGCAGCCATGTTTTGCCAAACAACAAAATTCTCCTTAAAATTAATACATGTTAGACAGCTAACTTTTCATTTTTCTCAAGAGTAACTTCATCCACAGCCAAATTATTTCAAATGACCTTCAAATACAACAACTATAAATTTAACGCCTGTCAGCCTCATAACTCCACTCCCAGCTCCCGTGATCTCACTTGGATTCAAGCTTTCTAGTTTGGAAACTCAGCTTTCACAGGCAGAATTTGATATCAACTACGTTACACCTTGCACCTCAGAGGAAATCATCAGACAAGCTCTGAAAAGAATTTGCCCCATCTGTTTTTCAGTCAGCACAGAACACTGCTTACATTAAGCACTCTTAAAAGTGCTTATGTATTTTTAAAGTTTTTTAAAAAGTGTTTATATATTTTTCTTCACTGTCCAAAGTAGTTTGACATATCCTACACATTCTTTTAAATCAGCACCTGCTCTGCTTCTACTTAATCCTAGAATGGTTTGGGTTGGAAGGGACCTTAAAAGCTCATTCAGTTTCACCCCCCTACCATGGGCATGGACACCTTCCACTAATGTACTGAGTCTGTATGAAATCTAGGCAAAATGATAGCATTTTCTAGGAAAAGTTTTCAAGACTTAGAGAACTTCCCATTCCAGTGATGTACAGAGCCACCTATATCATTCACTGCTCCACATTCCAATTAAATTTCAAGTGATTATAAATTCAGTAAACTTCATAAGGATGTAGAACAAATGTTCCCAGTAATCTTGATAAAAATCCCTCCCAAAAAGGTATGTGGGGAAACAATTCCTTTTCTCACGGATGGGACAGCCTGCAAAACCCCTCAGAATAACTGAACGGAAAAGATCAAGTCAGAGTACACTGATAACAAATAGCATATGCAGAGGCATGTATAGGATCACATGCTTGTAAGAGCTTGAACGACAGGTCCTATGGTTTCCACACTCCTGCTGTGCAGAGTGGAGGTTTTCAGTCCCCACTGTTGACAATGATTTTTGGATTTTAGACCAAATAACAGAATCTCTACATACAGTTATCAAAGGTTTCTGCTACAGCCTCCACCCATGCCCTGCAATCTTCTCCCTCCAGGTGCTTAGGTAAGAGGCCTTGTCACTCTAAATCAACTGTGTGGGGGGAAAAAAATACATCTAAAAACCAGCACAGAGCACACAGTTGATTGCCCAGATAAACAAACTGGAAAAAATCATTTATTCTGCCCAAACATATTTTACATCCATAACATTTTGTGGGCTTTCTGGGTTTGGTTTGGGGGTTTGTTCTTTTTTTCTCTCCTCAAGGCACCATCCTGCTGACGTGGGAGCTTGCTTTGTTTGAAGCAGGTCAAAAAAATAGGAAATAAAAGGACTGTTCTATTGCTGCATCTCACCTCCCACATCATCCATACCTACTGTACCACAACGTTCCAGCTCCCAGCAGCAGCACCAGAAAACTATTTACCCAAGGAAATAACTATGATAAGAGGATAAAAATAGCCTGAAATGAGACAAAGCATTTCACTGCTGAAAAGAAAGGAAATGAAGCTGTGAAAAAGACAGAACATGGCGCAATGCACAGAAGGCAGATCCTTCGCTGCAGCAGAATCGCTGGCAGAGGTGATGCATTTTTGCCTCTGCTGCACTCACACACTGCAGTTTACACTGATCCAGCCCCAAAGCAAGTGAGCATCCCTTGACAGAAGGCCTATTGCTGACATTTTGCCTTACACAGCTCTCCCATTCACTTCTCTCCCAGAACCAGCAGGCCAAAATAAACTACACATATTCCTACCTTTGAGCTGCGCGATAACACCCACGGACGTGCTCTGGTCCCTATCACATTCTGTGAAAACAGATTCTATGAGTTTCACTTGGATCTGCAACAATAAACAGTCTGAAATGAAATATGCTTTTAGAAAGGCCCAGCATTATGAATGAGACATTCTATATCATACAATACACGTGCTCTGGTAAGACCCAAACCTGGCCTTTGTTCATTTTCCATCCCAGTTTCTCCTTTCAAGAAAGGAGTATGGCAACTCATCAGAAGCTACTAAATGAAGCTCTGGACATATCCCTCTGCCCCTTCAGCGTCTCCACAGTTTGCTACAGTGAGATCAACCCTACTAAGTGATTCCTAAACTTATTTTCTGATACAAACCAAGGTGCTGATAGCAACATCATCCAACACATCGCTGCAGAAAGAGCAAGGAAACAACCAACAAAATGGCATCCAAGTCACAAGGAAGGTCAAAATTGTTTAATTTAAGAGTATGCAGGAGGAAAATCCGTACTGAATTTCAGGACACACTCTGCAACAGTGAGATCAATTTTTCACAGTTACACATAGCAACGATCCTTTTTTGTGTGTGTCACAGAAAAGCATCTGCTGCCTTCTGCTCAGAGGGACGACAGGCCCCACAGCCACTCAGCCACCACGCTACAACAGTGACATCTTGCTTGCTTGTTTTCAAGTCAGTATTATGCAGATGAATCTGCAGCTTCACAAGAAAACATTATAACAAACTTCAAATGAAGCCCAGAGGAGTATTGCTCACGTATTGCACTTACTAGTGCAGTAAAGTTGTGGATCCACCTAAAACTCACCAATACATGACCAGGTTTTATAAAAAATGTGGCAAATTGACTTCACCTCTGGCACTTCACATCCTACTTCATTTTTATTTCACATTACCCCAACATGAGGTAATGATACAGACAACCAAATCTATGACTAGAACTTATAAGTGATCAACAGCAGAAATGAAAGCTATTCTCACCCAGTCCTTGTAAGACTTATTGAGAACTTCTCTAGTCCTCCTCAGAAGCAAGCCTATGAGAAGCAGCACTGTAAATCTAAAAAAAAAAAAACCAACCCATTTCCTCCATTTGCAGTTGGCATTTCTATTTCAAAAGCAAAACTAAGTATTGCATTTTGAAGTTGTTTGGAATGGCATCCATTCAAAATTTACAGCTATTTAGTGTTAACACCAGCTATTTCATGACAAATTAGTCATACAATCACAGACTGGTTTGAGCTGGAAGGAACTTTAAAGCTCATCCAGTTCCAACCCCGCTGCCACAGGCAGGGACATCTTCCACTAGACCAGGTTGCTCCAAGCCTTGTCCAGCCTGACCTCGAACACTGCCAGGCATGGGGCAGCCACAGCTTCTCTGGGCAACCTGGGCCACTTAATGTAATGCTTTATGAGAAACTTTTTCAGGCAGCATTGTCTTTGAATTAAAATATTATTAGAGCCCAACGTACAACCACCAAGAATACAAGTAGTGGCTATGGCTCTACTGAACCAAATTCTGACAATTCATTCTTACAACATTAACACTTGCAGTATACAACTTGAAGGCATATCTGAATTTTCACAGTGTGTCATGTGCATCAATAAAACTGGAAAGCATTTCCTGGACAAAATGAATACTGAATGAGAACTGTGGGACAAGCAGCTCTTCCCCAGGCATTAAACAGACAACATGGCTTTGCCTGTCTGCAACCGTTTCAGCTGTTGCATAGATACGGCTGTCCCTTACCTGATCACAGAATGGTCTGGGTTGGAAAGGACCTTCAAAGCTCATCTAGTTCCAAGCCCTTGCAATACGCAGGGACATCTTGAACTAGATCAGGTTACCCATAACCACATCCAGCCTGGCCTTGAATGTCTCCAGGGATGGGGCATCCATTACCTCTCTGGGCAACCTGTGCCAGTGTTTTACCACCCTCATTGTAAAGTTTTTTCCTTACATCTAGGCTGAAACTCTCCTCTTTTAGTTTAAAACCATCACCCCTTGTTCTGTCACAACAGGTAACTGTGCCTGTTTGGGAAAGGTGTTCCTCCTGAGGGAAATCCTTAAGCACATACTAATTCACACCAAAGTCAGAGATAACTTCAGCATACATTTATTTCAAAGACCTCAATGATTTTTTTTATCCTTACCTGACCTGCAGGAGCTCATCCAACTGCTCAAATCAATGGACATTGCACTGATCTAACAAAGATTCATGGGGCATTTGGTGTACCTTGGGACTTCAATGCAGAAAGGCAGCCACCTCAGAATGTAGGAGACAGAGCTGGATGAGACTTAAGGGTTAAATAAAGAGAATCCATATTTGAACAGTGCATGTGGTAGGGAGAAGGACAGACTGTTGCCATTTCTCTTTTCAAATGAGCAGGAAATACCGGAATACAACCTAAATTATTTCCATTACAATTATATATGCTATATAAAGTGCATTCTGTTGTGCTGACTTCACCTTCCTAAACTCCTTAGAAGCAACTGCACAACAGAAAGCTTTAAAAGTTAAGCTTTTTTGGACCACGTGTCTGTAAGCACAAGCAACAAAGGTGTCTGCAAGTTTTATTTGCAGTCATTTGAAACAGCAACACTTATTTTGGGGAGAAGTGTAGACATAGATGAATATTGTCTTCAGGAATTCATTCTTAGTAGCAGAAAACAGCTACTGCACACGCTATCACCAAGTGATTTTCCTGTATTTCTTGCCACAGCTAGAAGAATTTAAACTATAACTTCCAAGGGGTGGATTGGTCCATTCAGAACACTTAGGTAATTTGTCTCCCTCCCATCTCACAACATGAGTGTGTGAATGCTCTGAGGCATTCAAAAGTGGGAGCTAAACATCCCACCAAGGGTAGGTAGCTGTGCAATGTAATCTCCCTTAAAAGGCAGGAAATGAAAGGCCATTTCACATCTGCTTGCATATATATAAATATATCTTTTTAATAAGTATATACATACACACACACACACACTGCTTACTACCATATTAAAACACTTCATCTATTGTCTGGCATGATGCATTGTGTGGAGAGACTGTCCAGATGAAAAAGACTTGCTTTACTAAGCCCAAGTTTATACTGTATAAACATTTCCATATAAAGAATGGACATGGAATTTCCAATGCCTTATTCTAAATGAAGACTGCCCTTAGCCAGTGGCTTAACCAATGCCCCTAATAATACAGTTGGGGTTAGCTAAGATGAAAGAAGTCTATGTTCTGATGGTACATCAGCTGGACTGGGAAACTGCAGGTATTTTCCATAGGTGATTTTTCATACATATATATATAAAAAAATTTAAAACCCAGGTCACTATTACGAAATTCATAGGAAACAACTAATAATTGTATTCAAAGCCTTTGAAATATGAAGTCAGGTTTGCAGTCTGTTCCACAAGCAATGTGTTACCTTGTCAGATAACCATGAATATTTGAGAAACATGACAAGTGTCCCCTCAAACCTATGCTTCACCCCTTTAAAAAACATAAAGCAATAATTACAAAGGCAGTTTACGATGCTTTTGTACTTTTGAAGTACAACAGAAACCAGATTGCCACTTCTTCACCATCAAAGTCCAAATTAAACCAAGACGTGTGGATGTAATAACGGCAGCAACAGATTCCCTTCCTACTCCTTTCATGGTTAAGTGAAGTTTGTTCCTTTTTCATTTGCTAAGTATGGTTAGGCGCCTCAAGCATGCTTGTTAGGATGGAAAAAGCGTGCAAATCCCAGACCTAGGACCCTGCCAAAAGTCTCTTTAGACAGTCAAGGCAGCCAGAAGTATGCTGAGAGCTTGCCAGAGCCATATTGGGTGGCTAAAATTAAATAAACAGTTAATAAAAAGATTTTGAATCAACCCAAATAAATACAAACTTTTAGATTAACTGCCTTATCTGCTTTATACAAGAGGATCTAAGACAGCAACCAAGCCTTTGAAATGCTCAGCCATCCCCACGTTCTGCACAGCAGATTTAAACAGAGGACTTGCTATTAGCTTTTTCAATATACTTGGAGGAAAAAAAATAGTCATTGACTCCTCTGACAGTGATTTCTCTTCTTTTCAAACATAAACTCGCTCTGCCCCCTGTTGTCAGCACATTACAAATCCCACCCTGCAGCAACAGCCCACAGCAAGACCTGCAGGGCAGAAATCCTGAGAACCATTTAAAACAAAAGGCACTACAAAGGGATTTTAGGAATATTTGCTGCTTGGTGATACGTGTTTCTCAATTATTATCTGCATGCTTGAGGCAGTTTATTTCCTCTGTTCAGTATATTATTATTTTTGGAAAATATTACAATATACAAGTGGCCAGTGAATTGGATATTAGAAAAGACTGTCTGCTGGAGAAAGAAAAAAAAAAAAAAAAAAAGGAAAAAGAAAACGCTTGAAGGAATTAAAGATGAGTTTTAGCAAAGTTCAGAAGCCTTTTCATTTCCTTTACCTCTGAATGCTTACATCCAACAAGCCAATGAACCATGCTGTGAGTGCATGGATTTATCTTCTTAGCTATAACATGAGTTTATATGCCAGTTCTGACAAGTGAAATGAACGCAGCAACTTGTCACATTGCTCCATATCACAAAATCGTGCAAATTTGCTATAGCCACCCTCCGGTGAGGAGACTATAATCCAGATCTACACCATCAGGACAACATGGGAAGCTTTCCCAGACTTGCCTGTGGAGCTTCTGAGCTCCTTAGACCTCCCCAGTACTTGGGGGAGAAGATGATAACCAAAGGGGAAAGAAAACATTTTAGTATTCAAAAATGACCCAGCAGAAAAAGAATAACCAAACTTAAAGCCACCATAAGACATTCCTAACCAAGAGGCTGTACCACTTCAAAAAGAAAGTGGCTGATCAAACAAACTCACCAGCAGCAGAATTACACAGTTCCTACCCTCTTAGCGCAGCTAACAATAATATTTGCAATCCTGTGTCCATCTTAGAGTACAAGTGTTGAAATAGCCAGAAGTGGTTAGTGGTCTTATGTTGAGTAAAATATTCCTTAATTCCACAGGTTTAAAAGCCAGGGGGGTCAATTTGCTCTTCTGCTTTCCAGGACACAGCAGATGAATTACAAGCAGCTTACACTCTTGTGTAAGCCTTGGCCTTTGGATGGTGGAATAGGGAAGAGACATTTTATAGCCCAACTTGAGCAACTGGAGATCAGTTCTATATATCCTATATATGAAGGTTTCTCTGTTGCCCCAGAATCTGGTTCCAGTTGTAGCTTTTCCTCTCAACTCCCATTCCTTCCCCCTGGCAGCAGTTGCAAACTACTTTATTTTCAGTAGTCAGCCTCCATTCTCTGCAAAAACTTCTACATTTTGCTAATATACTATTTTAAAGCCACTGCAACTGCCTGCTGTGAAATCATGCGTGTGCTCCAGAGCATCACTAATATATTTATTTACAAGCAACCTCACTGGCTGCCCTTTGGCCAGTGACTCTTGATCAATCAGATTTTGTTTGTGAAATGGCACCTAGAAAAAAAAAAAAAGTAATAGCATAATTCTGGAAAATTAACCAAAATCCAATCACGCTGGAGGTTACCAATATCTCCTCCCTATTCATATATACATACCTTCTTTTAAACAGGTTATTGAATGTTTTCTCACGTGAGAACTGAAGGAATCTGAAGTATCATCAAGAAGCATATTTTGGCTTTGCCTTTTGTATTAAAGTATTCATAAATACAAAAGCTATTGCTCCAAGACTTCCAGATCATTTTTTATTTCCAAACATCTGCCATTCAGTAGCAGTAGTGGTGTTTATTTCCCCATCCCCAAATAAACCCTGGCAAGAGACAGAGGCCAAGCACCTTCTAGTTCACTGAGCAGAAAACAGTGGAGACAGGATCTCTATCACTGTCTTTCTCTCTCTCCATATATATATATATATATATAAATACACACACATGTTCTATATATAGAGATATTCTATATGGATATATGGATAGATATATCTACATATGTATCTATATATATACATATATAGACATTCATATGTAAAGGTTGTCACTGTTTGAAAGAACTAAGGATTCTTCTCCTCTTTTTAGCCAATAGATTTTCTTTCAGTGCACATTTAGAAAACATCCACAGCAGAGGGTTGGAACTGGATCATCTTTAAGTTCCCTTTCAACCCAAACCATCGTATAACAGGCAAGAGCTCCTCTACAATCCTGCTCTCTCACTCTGTTCATGTACCTGTATAAAGTATATGCAGAGCAAACCATGCCTGATACCCATAATAAACATTAGCCTTTCCGTATAAGCCTAACTTAAGCCAATGAAGAGGAAGGTTTATGAAGGAGGGTGATTTAGCAGATATCCCTGATAAGCAATCCTTACCTTGAACTGCAAAATATCTGAATGGCCATCAAGCCTGAACTGCCCTAAAATGCACATGGGATGGAAGTGCTCACACAAGTCTCAGCTGGTTTCTCTTCTTTTGGACATTTGCACTGAAAACTTGACTGATACAGTTAAGCAGGAAATGAGAAAGAGACAACTCTTATTTTGTTCTTGTTGCAATAAATGAGTTAGTGGTTACATATATACACTATGACTCTATGATATTAAGACCACCACTACCACTCCTTTAGCTTAGTTTAATGTGCTATTGCTAAAATATGCCAATCAAGATTTAACAAGAAACCTGCACGTTTCCAGATTACACAAGGCAAAAAAAAAGTGACATTTTAACACTTTGGCAGCAGTTTTATAACACAACTAAGCCAAGGTAAGAGCTTCCAGAGGTGGGACTGGCACAGGAGCTGCCTCCAGTTCAGCCTCATGGTCTGCTGAGGCTGTGTTTTGCAGTTAGTTATCTGCTAGTTTAACTTACTAGTCTGGCTCATACCTGGGTTGGGCAAGCAAAAGCATCACTGCAAGAAGAGTGAAGAGCTACTGTTTCCTTCAAGGCTTTCAGTGAGGGTGGCTCAGTCACAAAGGGCTGTGTTCCTGCCTGCTTCCCTCCCAAAGGAAAGCCCCCAGAGCTATAATGGATGCACACTCCTAGTTTCATTAGCACTTTCCACTACACCACGTTGCTCCAACCCCTGTCCAACCTGGCCTTGAACACTGCCAGGGATGGGGCAGCCACAGCTTCTCTGGGCAACCTGTGCCAGCACCTCAACACCCTCCCAAGGAAGAACTTCTTCCTAAAATCTCATCTCAATCTCCCCTGTCAGGTTAAAGCCATTCTCCCTTGTCCTGTCCCTACAGGCCCTTGTCCAAAGCCCCTTTCCAGGTTTCCTGTAGCCCCTTTAGGCACTGGAAGCTGCTCTAAGGTCTCACCGGACCCTTCTCTTCTCCAGGCTGAACAAGTCCAGCTCTCTTAGCCGGTCTCCAGAGCAGAGCTGCTCCAGCCCTCTAATTCACTGTAGGAAAAACAAAGCACCCATTACAGCTTCCAAGATGGGAAACATACAGGAACCATAATTTGAAATATGGACATGGTTCTTGAAAACATAAAAAAAAAAAGTAAAACCAGACTTTAATGCTGGTTCCAAACTACCTGTTACGACACAATGTGACTTACTTACCAATCCAGTAATCCTGAGTCCAGGACACATTATATCCATTTCAGATGCCTCAAACTCAGTTTTTTCCAGTTGAAAGGGCTGGATTTTATTAGAAGTCTATTAACCTAATATATTTATTCATTTACTTGCTCAAAACCTTTCCTCAATACCATTTTCATCTCTACCTTGATACTCTTACTTAAATATTTCTAGGTCCAGACTGCCCAGGGGGACCTCCAATCTCATCTTTGAGCTGCTTCAGTCAATGGGAAGGAAAACCAGGCTGAGGGTACATTTTTGTTCCTACAGCTACCTAAGGCAGATGAAGAGTCAAACGCAGCGTGCTATGTGTTGCATGCAGATATAAAACATACTGTGATTTCCCAACTGCAATTTCCTAAGGTATTTATCAAATTAACTCAACAGAATAGCCTTATATGGGATTCCCAACAGATATACACAGGCAGGACTTGTACATTCCCTTTCACATGTGATGCTGTTTGCTAGTCATTAACTTATGTCCTGGGAATAACACAGAAACAGGCAGAGACAATGACTGCCTCTATTATCCCTTCCCACAGCTTGATACCAGAAACAGTTGTGTTGCTATTAGCAAATGATGTCTCAGTCCTGCAGAGATGAGCCTTCATCCTAACGAGATATTGCCAGTCGAACATCTGCATGGACCACTGCAGACTGAGGCCTCCAACCCTAGAGATGCAGACATACAAAAACAGCGCAACAGTTTAAAGTCATTATAATGGTGGTGTAAAAAGACATTGATTTAATGAGTTGGTTAAAATAATTCTTCTGAGATCATCTGAACTAACCCTAAATACAAAAAATGCTGTTCAGGGAACAGAAAAAAAGTATGATGCATTCAGGAAAGCCCCTAATTTTTCCCATCTTCTATGTAAAACCAAGTCATACTATGCAATACCAGAAATCTGATGCCTGGATGAGAAATAGAAAGTTTTTGTATGACAATCATGGAATCACAGAATTACTTGTGTTGGAAGGGACCTTAAAGCTCATGCAGTCCCAACCCCCTACCATGGGCATGGACACCTTCCACTAAACCAGGTTGTTCCGAACCTCAGCCCTGAACACTGCCAGGGATGGAACATTCACAACTTCCCTGGGCAACCTGTGCCAGTGCCTCATGACCCTCAGAGGGAAGAGCTTCTTCCTTTTATCTAATCTGAACTTCCCCTGTTTAAGTTTGAACCCGTTACCCCTTGTCTTATCACTACAGTCCCTGATGAAGAGTCCCTCTTCAGCATCCTTGTAGGCTCCCTTCAGATACTGGAAGGCTGCTATGGGGTCTCCATGCAGCTTCCCTTCTCCAGGCTGAACAGCCCTAACTTTCTCAGCCTGTCTTCGTACAGGAGGTGCTCCAGCCCCCTGATCATCCTCATGGCCTCCTCTGGACTTGCTCCAACAGCTCCATGTCCTTCTTATACTGAGGACACCAGAACTGGACACAGTGCTCCAAGGGGGGTCTCATGCGAGCAGAGTAGAGGGGTCTTCCACTTCTGAAGTATAAGTTCAGTAGTGATCCTTAAAATATCAAACCAGGCTGAATTTAGCTGCTGCAATCTATTTATTGAGTTTGACTTTAAAAGGTGGTTTCTGCTTAGAAGTCAGGTGAGCAATGGGATTCAGTCACTTTTGGAAAAGGAGCACCTCCAAGAGACAGGGGAGCCATGTATTCCTTTCTGAACACAAAACCTCCTTCCCATAAAGAAGATTTGTTATTCAAGCCTTTGGCCAGTCTTCCCCTTTTAAGCCTTCTTCAGTTTCCAACAGCCTCTCAGGAATGAGCTAACCTAACTAACACACACAAGCCTGCTCACAAAAACCACTTACTGGACAGATAACACATCAGGATGGGACAATGACCAGCCCAGATGTATTTCCAACTGGCTCTTTGTCCCTAACATGTAATTTGTATGTCAGGCTCTCTATAACCACCACTTTGACTTAGCTTTGGTGTGTATAAATTTTTAAGAGTCTATTACCTCCAGCATTATACAACAGTTCTCAATCCGAAACATTAAAAAGTCACCATTGAACGGTGTCTCAAGTTGCTATCAATGCATTCTGGTTAAAACTGAAATAGCCAAATTTAATCTTCAATTCGTATCTGGCTAAAGCCACCTTGGAGGCATCGCGGTACTTTTTTGGTTTAGCCTGCTCATTTTCAGTGAGTTTACTGTGATTTTAAAAAGTCAGCATGCCAAAATGTAGAACAACAACTTGGTACCTCTGGGACAGAGTAGCAAATGGGGATTAAAGCTCAATATGCAATTTAGTAGTCTTGTGTGAAGCTCTGAATTATCAGTTTCTTAGTACCTGACGAACCCAGCAGAGGGCAGATTCTGCCCTTCCAAACAGCAGCCAAACTCTACCGAGGACTGTCTGCTAAAGTTCATGTAGAAAATACCCTCCCGAGTGGATCAGCAAACACACACCTCCGCAAACATTGGGAAGAAGAACTAGCCATTTAAAATGTCTTGTTACAGCCCAATATCCACCTGGAGCTGCCTTCTAGCCGACAAGACAATTCTCATCTTAGACCCATTTTGATGGGCCTGTGAGTCAAACTGAGTAAAAGCTACAAATGTAGGTATATTAGGTCCAATACACAAATCATACATTCAAATATGATTATAAATAAATGTACCAAGTATTCGTTTTAGCAAGAATATTGGGGAGGGGAGAGCATGGAGGATATAGACACTTCCCTGCCCTGGAACTTGAAGGGATCACCTTTGACATGTACCATCCCAGTTAAAGCATTTTTCTTAGGTAACCAACATATTTAATAAAACAACCTCCAGAGGATGTGTATGTGGGGAGGGCAAAGAAAATCAATACTTAAAGGGTATACATCTCCCCTCGCAGCCACTTCTGGAGTCCACCTAAAGAGGCTTTCACATATTTCATATTATAAGGCAATGTTGCTATGACATAAAGCAAGCAAGTACACCAACAGGGCAACTTAGAATCATAGAATCACAGAATGGTTAGGGTTGGAAAGAACCTTAAGATCATCTAGTTTCAACTCCCAAAATTCATACAACTTATTTGAGTTATCAGTTTTGTACCTCTGACACACACACTGCTCACTCGGCTTTGCCTGCATTAACCCATTTGGGCATGTAGAAAGTGCTACTGAACAGTGCTTCTGAGAAAAAGCATTCTATAGAAGATACAAAGATGTTTTACAAACCCACTGGATCAAAACTGCCACTCCAGACAAGTTCTTTTTTGGATGCATGGGGCATCATCCCAGAACCAGCATTACACAAGCAAGTCCTTGAGTTAATATTTCTTCAGTCATTTCCAACACAACCATCTCACATTTAGTGTGACAAAAAAAGGTATGCAAAAACATTTAAGTAGTCACATACAAATCCCCCAAAGAAATAATTTCCATGAGAGAAAAGGAAAGGTGCCAAAGGATCTGCAAATGACTGACACAACTACTGCCAGGGCTGGGGGGGGAAGCGATAGCACATGCTCCAGCAGCCATTTGGCCTCCTGCTTTAAGCAGCCTTGGGCAGTCTGCCAAGACAATTGCAATAATTTTATCGAGCAACCCAAAATCTTAATTTCAATAGCAAGAATAAAATGATGTTGCAGCGGGATACCCTCTGGGGTATGCTGCCTTGGAAGAAGAAAGTGCTGAGTCAACCTGCCTGGGCAATTTCGTCCTGAATCAGCAGATTTCAGAGCAAGAAACAGCTCTAACCTGAGATGATGCCTTATAGCTATGACTTTACTGCTGGCTTTTTTATTCCCCTCTCCATGAAATAGCCCAAATGACTATAGATCGAGTTCTAGCACCTATAACAGTGGTGAGGTAGGGGAAAAAAAAAATAAAAAAATCTTTCCTTCCCTTTCTTAGGAGACTGAATGATAAACTATGATACTTCTAAACTAGAACTACCCTTCAAATGTTAACAGCTCATCAAGAAGGTCCATAAATTTATAAGATCCCTACAGTATTAAATAATTCAGGAAGCACTGTCACACTTCCTCTAAAAAAGGAAGGTAAAAACCAATATGCAGTGAATATAGCTGTTTGTTGCAGCTGTGTCTCATATCCACAAGAGATTTCTCAGGGGCTTCATGGCAAATGAGCAAGCTGAGGATTCTGCCAAAGGTTGTATTTATCACTTTGGGGTGGGTGTAGAGACCTATCTCTCTATTACCTCATCATTACTCATGAATCCCAGCAAATGCTACACGTCAATAAAAGCCATCAGCACAACACAGCACCTAAAGCAGCATGCAAGTAGATGGGTTTCCCCCCACTGCTTTTCTATTAATTTTATAAAGGGACACATCAAATAACAATTAATTTTCAAAGGCTCAAGTATGAATAAAAAGATTAAGAGTGCCAACCTATCGATAGCTATAAAGTGTGAATTCTCCCTGTCACGAGCTCTTCTCACATATTCCATCCATCTGTTTTCTTTCTGTAATTGCGGTTGGAAAGTGCCCTTTTGTCCTGCCCTCAGGCAGAAGAAAACTCAAGGCGGAGAAACCTGGTGGTCACTGATCTGTGTGTTCCTACCATCTGCACCTCATCTACCAGCAGCTCCCTTGCTCCACCTTATCTCCCCGCTCCCCTTTAGTGGCTTCATTAATAATATACAAGCTGTAAGAGACAAAGAAAACAGTCCAGTAACACTCCATCAGGGCTGGGAAGATTTTTTTTCCAGGAAAACAAAACAAAACAAAACAAAAACAAAAACAAAAAAAACAAACAACAACAACAAAAAAAAAATCCACAAAGTTTATGAATCCAGTACACAGCAAATAGTAAATATTTAAAATTAGGAGTAGACACAAGCCATTAATCAGCACTATGGATTAGGAGAAGAGAGATGAGCAACCAGACCTGAAACAGATACATGCTCAGGAGTGCAGCTTGTCACAGCTGCCAGGATAAATTTCCAGGGTATATTTTATTTTTGAAGCAAATTACTTCAATACTTCAATATAATGTACTACTTTGAATGCCTCAGTGCTCAGAATTTGAAAGATTCTCAAAGAGCAGATTGCTTTGTGGTTGTTAGTTTGACAGTAAGTCTGTTATATTACTATTTATAAGCAATTAGAGCACTAATTACTGTTTTTACTGCTCTGTTAAGTTCTGGGAAGTACGGGATAAAGGAATGAGAACAAGCTTTGGAGAGGGAAGTAGCAG
Organism: Pezoporus wallicus; assembly: GCF_028554395.1. Lineage (NCBI taxonomy): Eukaryota > Metazoa > Chordata > Aves > Psittaciformes > Psittacidae > Pezoporus > Pezoporus wallicus. The sequence continues at coordinate 2,960,625 of NW_026639377.1, forward strand.
TTTCCATTACTTAATTAAGGCTGGCTAGGAGGCTCTCACAAACTGCCAGAGATGACAGAGCAGGGCAAAGGAAAGCAGGACACCTCCATTGCAATTAGAAACTACAGACAACACAGACAGACAATTACATGGGCCTGGAATATCGCTACAGGCTATGACCTGCAGCTCCCATTAGATCTGCTAAGTAGAGTTGGACTCAACTATTACATGCATGAGAGACCATCAAGAAAACCTGGAAGAATTGGTTTTGCTTCAGCAGATGGCACATTTTCTTCAGAGCAGTGACCAAATGTCCACATATGGTGTTCATATGCATTGCATCCTTGAGCCGAACATCTTTAAAACACAGATTATGAAGAGCTATAATGAAGCTTTTACAGCAGCATATTCCCATAGACATACCCTTCAGGAGGAAGTGATCCTCTAACCCCTACAGCAGGCAGATCTTTCAGCTCTTGCAGATATAGCTAATTTGGTCGAGAAGCAGCTTTCCAGAGGAAATGGCTTGCTGAATTCACTGCAGAAGAGCAATGTTGCATAAAATTGACAGACAACCGAATAATATACTTGGTTTGATTTTATTTGATAAAGCCAAAACCAGTCCCCAGCACATAGGAATGTAATATCCTCTCAAATGCCTCTTTATTGATGGCATGGATGGAGACAGATATTCTACTACCTCAGTCTTTCAAGTGATTACACTGCTTTCCGAAGAAGTGGAAGACAGACAACTGGCACAGTCAGCATAGTACTGCAGTGAGACAGTCCTCACAAAACCACCAAATTACTCAAGCAGTCAATACTTGCCCTTCAGGATTTTAACAAATTTAGAACAAAAAAGTTCTACTGCAGCAAAACATGCATATGATATGCATGAATCTAAACTCCCTTTGGTAGAAATACTGACTTCATGTATTACTTTCTCCGGCCAAGTGACTCAAGACAGACACATCCACCTTTGGTCACACATCTTTACATAGAATGGTTTGGGTTGGGAGTGACCTTAGAGGTCATCTCATCTAACCCTCTGCCATGCCCAGGTTGCTCCAAGCCCTGTGTACTTCTGTGCACATCCAAAACCCAAAAACCCCTGCTCTGCAGTGGGTCCTGGATCTTCCTGACTGCATCAGGATATACCTCCCTGGTAAACTGTACTCTGAGTTAGCCACTGTCTCAGGCATTTTACTAGCCAGGCTCTGGATCTTCAATCTCCCTGCAAAAATATCCATAGTGACTTGTCCTGAAGGACCTAAGGAACCAAGTAAAACCCTCCCTGGGTGGGGGTTAAGTAAGTTAATCCTCTTCTGTTGGCAGAGCATCAGGCCAAGAGAAGGATTTTGATGGTAAGTATTAAGGTCATTAAATATGTATTTCTCAGAAGATGCCCAGCACTTTTAATTAAGTCTGCCTTCAGCAGTTTCCAGGTAACTTGAAAAATTAACACTACCAGCATCAATTAATCTGGCAGCATCAACTGCCTGATTTTGTTCTTTGCATACAACAGTGCCGTGTATATTGTTATACTGATGATGACTACCAGAACAGTAAATAACTGACAGAAACCAGCTCCAAAATGAGTCAATGATTGTTTCTTTACATTTTTCCACAAGATATATTGGGTTTGCATTAAACTGGCTCAGGAGAAGTAAAACAGAATGGGTAGGGAACTCCTTAGCAGGAGATAAGCACATGAGCTAATATTGATTGCATTGGTTTCCAAAGCCCATTAACATCAAATGAATGCAGCTGACCTTGGAGAGCCTGCACAAGCCATGGGAAGGAGCTGCTCTAAGTATAAGATTGGGTAAAGTGCCATGTCTCAGCTCAGCAAAATGCCTGGGCAATTATATTCCTTTTACTTTGTAGCACACCATTAAGTGACAAAGCTTTTGGTTTGTGCTCCACAAGACAAAACCAGTAACTCCTTCTAGTTTTACTCATGGGGACTTCTGTTTCAATGACCGAACGCTCCTTTATGCCATACACACATCAGGAGAGAATACCCGTTTAAAGGAATGTATTTCAGTTTATAGCCTTTTAATGGTTATTTCCTTGTAGTTCCTGAAATTACTGCAAGAGGGGAAATGAAAATAAAGGAAAAGATAAAATCCTCTAATCCATGTGCACATTTGAGTCATTCTACTCACACCTTTAAATCCACCTCTTTTAAATCCATACATAAGGATTCATAACACAAAGAGAAAGAGGTGGTTGCTGCAGCATAGACAACACGGGGAAATGGTGGCTTAGCTCACTTCTGGAAGTTCATTTCACAGCTGAATTCCTTTTATTATTACGTTTTCATTTGGCCATATCTGCAATTGTTTAGATCCACATAAATTTGGGTACTTGATTGCCACTACAGCTCTCCAACGACTCAGCTGTGCGAGAAAGATCTGTGGCTGTCTGATGCTTCAGCCCAGACACATTAATCCTACTCCTCATCAATTAAAAAATTGTTTTAAAAATGTACCAAGCTGTTTTTCATAAGCAGCATGAAGCCAACCTTTTGGTGACTTACTAAGTCTTTCTGTGATTAATAAGTATGTTAATTAGTTGCCTAATCACTTTCTACATCATCATTGTTTCAAAGAACGAGTCATTTATTGGACCCCAGACCACATCAAGTCAGGTAATTTGATTCCATTACAAAGTCCACTGATTTCAGCTTTTCTCTGAAATACTTATTTCTACCCTTTTTCAGAAAAAGAATAATTTGCAGGGCAAACTCAAGAGGCCTGATGTCAGTGGACAAAGTGTCCAACCGAGGTAAAACTTAGAATTCACATGGAGCTTCAAGATGAGACCAGATTTTTAAAATATTATTAAGTATTACTGGCAGGGGGGTTGGAACTAGATGATCTTTAAGGTCCTTTCCAACCCAAAGCATTCTATGATTCTATTAGAGCAAGAAAAGCATTTCTGTGTAGAGGGAAAACATTCCAAGAGTGACTAAAGCCACATTATTTATCTTTTTTATATAAAGACAGTTTTCATAGAAGAACACCAGGCTGCACAGACATTTTCCAGAAGCAGAGCTTCCTCACATAAGCTAACCAGCTGCCTTGCACAAGTCAGCCCAAGTGGGAAAGTCTGTGTCATCTAAGACAGTAAACATGGTCCTTAAGATAGCAGGTGGTTTGGAGCTCAGATCAGTGACAGCATCCAATTATCAAAAAATAAAATGACCCACTGAAGAAAATAGCTCCCATGGGCACCACAAACCAGAGGGACATGTTTTCTTCTGGCACGTTCTGCATTTTAAGTCCCTATAAATGTTATTATGAACCTGTCATCCTGTTCCTGCACAAGAACAGATGACACTTAACCTGCTCAAAGCACCTACGTGAGCAGAGTATAGGCATATTCTTTACAATTTCTTTTAGCCACCTCCAAACAAATAACCAAACTGCTGGTTTAAGAAATTACTTTTCTGATTAGAATCATAGAATCACAGCATGTCTGCTTTTTAATTGCACTTAGCAATATGAAAAAAGCTGACAACTCCCCTAAACGTCATAGAATCACAGAACGGTTTGGGTTGGAAGGGACCTTCAAAGCTCATCTAGTCCAACCCCCCTGCAATGAGCAGAGACATCTTCAAGTAGATCAGGTTGCCAGCTGAAATTCTTAGAGATACTATACATACATCAGGTGCTTAAGTACCCATGATTCTTAAAAGGTACAGGCACAGTTCAGTTTGTCCCTCTACTTTCCAGAAAAGCCCATGATCCCTCAATAACATGGTTCTCTCTTTGTTCTGTGGCTATGAAATCCTTCTTTGCTGCAGGCAGGTAAGATGAAATGCTTTGTAGTTTTATGTGTCTACACTATACGAAGGGATGAGCAGTAGCTCAAATAGCCTGAAAAGTTTCATGCTTATCTGCAAATTGAAGAATTCACACCAAGGTACAATGCGATTAATTTAAGTGGAAAGGGCTTCAAAGCCCTTTGCAGGAGCTTCAAGGTTTGGTAGAAGCGAACTGACAATCAGGTGAGCAAAACAAAATATTAAAGGTCACAATTTCCCTTTGCTCTGATATTCAGAGCTGAGGATCAGAGCATCACATCCCTCACTCAACTCAGCTCATCACTGGTATAGCTAATACCACTGGTACTGGTAAGATTCTCCTGATACAGACTGGAAAGAATAGATTTAGAATTCAATATAAAGAAGGGGGGGAAAAGCAGTCCCACTCCTTAAGTTAAAACAATTATTAAATCAGTACAGAAAGAGGTTCCCCTTGCTACATGGCAGGCAGCAAAGCCTGGGTTGTAGTGAATTTCAGTAGCTTAGTTCTACCATGGACTCACACCATAGTCTCCAAAGAGGAAATTTCTCTCACCAGACAGTTGGAATCCTTAAGTAGTCCCAGTGAAATTAGTCTGAGAGAAAAAAAAACACCACCAACCAACCCTAAATTGATTCTTATTAAAGAAAAATAAATCCTTTTTCAGAGATTACACATGCTTGTTAGTACTTTAATTTTTTCATTCAACAACCATAAATAAATCCATTAAATAGCTAACAGAAGTCCTGTGAAGCAGTTCCTGGTTAGAAAGTAAAAATGCAATTATACTGAACTTTCTCAATATGCATAGTCAAGCTAATCTTATTTTACTCAAGAACACATCAGCTCTTACTGCATTTTACAGCAACACACACCAACAGTTCAACGATCCAAACAAGTCTTACAGGTATATCAGTACCACTGCCACTGGGAACGAGTTAATTGCAAGAACCAATTAAACATTAATCACTGAAATGGTTTAAATTGAAGTTGTGCATACTGTTCCATTGCTCATTCCAGCATTAACATAGGCAGCTGCTCAAAGCCATTAAAACACACGCAGCAGTGAGGCAAGGAGATTAAAACAAGACTGCACTACTTCTTTTCTACAGATATTACAAAACCTTGCACATAATGAGCTATTCAGTGATTTGAATGGGAATCTGATAAACTGTAAAAATTGCATTACCTGCTTGCATATGGATTTATGCTTTAGGTATGCTTGCCTTTCACATTGTCTTTCTCATGCCCTCTAACAGGCAGCAGCCACACAGCTCAGTACAGGTAAGCCCATCCCTTTGATTTCTGCCCCACCAGCACAGCCAAAACGAATGGTAGCTGAGCTCTCCCTGCCTTTCTTCAACAGAACTTAAATAACCTTCATTGAATGGTGAAGTTTCTCCCACCCTCCCTGTTCTGGCTGTGATCAGCTAATGGGGACACTACAATCCCTGACAGAGAGTCCTTGATAATCCCTTGATAAACCTCAATTGCCACACTGGAAATGCGAAAAGGGCACTGGCACAGGGTGCCCAGCGAAGCTGTGGCTGCCCCATCCCTGGCAGTGTTCAAGGCCAGGCTGGATGGGGCTCGGAGCAACCTGGTCTAGTGGAAGGTGTCTCTGCCCATGGCAAAGGGTTGGAACTTGGATGAGCTTTAAGGTCCCTTCAACAGAAACCAGTCTGGGATTCTACGATTCTGTAAAATGTAGCCACTACATATTGAGAGGATCTGTACCTAGGGGTGTACTAGGCACCTGGATACAGTTATAATGTCTGTAAACTTCTTTGCAGAAAATAGGTTTAACACAGACCACGCAGGAAGAACGGCATGTCCCTTTGTGTCCACACATACAAACCATCCTGCACTTGTTTCAGGTCTTGTCTTTGTTCAGCATCTCTTTCAAAAGTACTCTTATTTCAAATTCTTTCAGTAAAATACCTACTTCCAACCCAGTTTTATTCCACTGAACCCTAATGAGCTAGCACATTTTTGTTCAGCTATTGTATTTAGACTCAGTTCATTGGATAGCGTATATTATAATACAATAAGTGTATGTAACTTTCCACCTCCTTCCTATATGCAATGTATGTGACTAGTAGCTTGCGATTCGACTGCCTTCTCTCCATGGATCTAAAAATGTTTTATAATGAGGAATTTAACTTCAGAGTACTTCTGTGAATGAGATGCAGCACTTGGTATTTTCCCCCCATTCCATTTATAATGAAGCTATAGCAGAAAGATTACATCAAAGGTCAGACAGAAGTTCATAGATGTAGCTGAAAGAGTCCTACATGCTCCTCTTCCCTCAAGTGCCAGAAGTATTATGAAGCAATTCTTATTCAGTACGGAGTATATACAGGTAAATGAACCTTATCCCTAAAGGATTTATGAGCCTTAAACTATTTCAAGCTATACAGACCTTTTGACTGGTGTGATTTCTTTCACTGGAAGGGGTGGTATTTGAATCCAAGGGAAACAATGTATTTCTACTGTTATCACAGAATGTGTACTGGGAAGATGGGCTCCTCTTCTACAGCAAAAGGAAAGATGTTTCAACCACGCACCTGGCACCTCTGTGGAACCAAAAGGGATAGCAAACCAAATTTCCAGCAGTATAAGGTATCCTATTTCCACTGCAACCTGTTTTCTTTAGAGGAGGTTTCAATCCTACATATTTACAAGTGATGAGAAGCACCTCAGGTCAGCTTACCTTAAGGAATGAAGATACGTACAAAAGAAGAGGCTGAAATTTCAGTGCTCTGATACATAGCTACCTAGAACAAACCAAAGCAAACCAAAGAAGGTGATCCTGCCCCTCTATTTTGCTCTTGTGAGACCCCACTTGCAGCACTGTGTGAAACTCTGGTTTCCTCAACATAATAAGGACATGGAGCTGCTGGAGCAAGTCCATATCATTTCAATGACTATATACTGAAAATTCAGACCTTCTCCTAGATAGAATGACATGCAGGGGGGAAAAAAACCTACACAAAACCACTATTCTTGAAATACCTCTGAAGTCACTGCTGTTAAAAAAAGTGTGCTCTTCCCAGAAAAAGTGGAATCACTGTCTTAGGCACCAACCTAGGGACAGACCAAAGCAGGGCAAGACAACACAGACAACGGTATTCTCAGACAACTCCCCACTTGGAGCACTGTGTACAGTTCTGGTGTACCCAACTTCAGAAGGACATGGAGCTGTTAGAGCAAGTCCAGAGGAGGCCACAAGGATGATCAGAGCTGGAGCACCTCCCATATGAAGACTGGCTAAGAAAACTGGGGCTGCTCAGCCTGGAGAAGAGAAGGCTGCGTGGAGACCTCATAGCAGCCTTCCAGTATCTAAAGGGAGCCTCCAAAGATGGTCAAAGAGGGACTCTTCATCAAAGACTGTAGAAACAAGGGGAATGGCTTTAACCTGATAGAGGGGAGATTGAGATCTCAGAAGAAGCTCTTCCCTGTGAGGGTGCTGAGGCGCTGGCACAGGGTGCCCAGAGAAGCTGTGGCTGCCCCATCCCTGGCAGTGTTCAAGGCCAGGTTGGATGGAGCTTGGAGCAACCTCGTCTAGTGGAAGGTGTCTGTGCCCACGGCAGAGGGTTGGGACTGGATGAGCTCTAAGGTCCCTTCCAACCTAAACCAGTCTGGGATTCTATGTCAAATTATTCAACAACAGCCCTTGTTTTTCATTAAGTTCTTTGATTCCTTTGAATACTCCATTCGTTGTTTTTATTCTTCCCTCATTAGAAGAATGTTTCCCAAATTTCAATTTCCTAGAAGCAAAATTTATGTTTTCTTCCTCCTTGGTTAAAACATCTTTCCCAGAGTTTAAAATTCAATTAAATTAAAAAAAGAGAGATCAACGGGAACAGATGCCAATAAAGCACTGAAATCCACTGCCAGAACTCCACCATGAGGTCATGCCACCAGGGATTCACCAACTAATAACCTCACCTTGCTCCCTTAATGAACAGAATCACAGAGCCATTAGCACTGGAAGGGATCTCTGGGGATTATCCAATCCAACCCTCTGCCAAGGCAAGGCGACCCAAAGCACATTACACAAGAACATGTCCAGGCAGGTTTGGGATGTCTCCATTGAGGGAGACTCCACAACCCCTCTGTGCAGCCTGTCCCAGTGCTCTGCCACCCTCAACGGCAAGAAGTTCTTCCTCATGTTAAGGTGAAACTTCTTGTGTTTTACTTTATGGCCACATGGAACAACCACATATGAACAGGGGAGAGCCCTTTGTTAGGATGTTACAACAGGCAGAATTGCCACTTCTTCAAAGTGCAGCCACATGTGCTTGTTTGCAATGCCGAGGGGGAAGGAAGCTGTTTGGGAATCAGCAGGCACTGTGATTAAAATAGTTGGCTGAAAGAGCTAAACCATTTATTAATAAAGAATAAAGAGAATGTTAGAATAAACTAATTCTAAAATGGGGCCTGTAAGAGCTAAATTCCCAAAGTAAAACTTTAAGCTGTGTTCAAACGATTATCCATATAATTAGGGACACATGGCCAAATACAAACAGCCCAATAGCCAACTTCAGTGCATGCTGAGTCTGTCAGGAGTCAGGTGGCATGTACTGAACCTAGAAATAGAAAGCTTCCAAAGCAGTTTAGACAATTCCATACTATCCATGGAGAATACTAGCAGCCCATTTGACATGATGCCCTTGCACACGCACAAGCTTCTCTCCTGTGGGCATTTTGGATCCCACACAATGGTGGAGAAAGTTTGTTTTCAGTTGTATCATACAATCATAGAGTGATTTGGATTGGAAGAGACCTTAAAGCTCATCCAGTTCCATCCCCCTGCCATGGACAGGGACTCCTTCCACTAGACCGGGCTGCTCCAAGCCGCATCCAACCTGGCCTTGAACGCTGCCAGGGATGAGGCAGCCACAGCTTCTCTGGGCAACCTGTGCCAGTGCCTCAGCACCCTCACAGGGAAGAACTTCTGCCTAAGAGCTCATCTCAATCTCCCCTGTTTAAATTTGAACCCATCACCCCTTGTCCTATCACTACAGTCCTTGATGAAGAGTCCCTCTTGACCATTCTTGTAGGCCCCCTTCAGATACTGGAATCACTCTTTTTTGATAGATCAAACAATGATTTACTCTGCACTCTCATATTCTATTTCTGTTCAAAAATTCATGAATTCATGGAAGAATTTGCTTCCAGAAGCAGCAAAATTATCTAAAAGAATTATGTTTTAACCTTACAGAAAATGGAAATACCCCTCAGAAGCTGATGAAGCTGTAACTTCAATGGTCACAAAACCACATTGCCATCTTGCTCATGTGTAGAAGAAAGTTTCATCTACATAGGCAGAATTGATTTACACAAGAGATTTCAACTACTCTAATATTTCTCTTCAGATAGAAAGGTTCACAGAGCCAGCTCAGATTAGCTGCTGCTAAGACCCATGGAAGCCTTTTCTCCACTATCATAGCATTCAGAGCGCCAGTTCAGTAAAGTTTGGACTTAGCCACCTAGTTTTACAGGATAAATCCCTCAATTTCAGCAGCATTTGTCAGCGATGACCAAAGGCACTACATGCAGTACATCTCTCTCAATATTCACTGAAGTATAGTGCTTTGAGGGAAAACAAATCCAACCATATATACTGCCTAATTCAGGAAAAAAAAATATTTATTGATCTGAATTCCACCAAACAGATATTGACTGAATAAGCTTTTAAGGCCTGCATCGAATTTTAAGCACGATACTATTTCATAAAGACAGTTGCTCATTCAGTTAGGCTTAGCACACATCTAGGAAACAAAAATGGGCATCTCATACATCCCTCTGGTGTTAAGGTGCTCCTGAGGAGACACTGGGCCCCAGCCCTACAGAACAAAGATGGGGGAAAAAGTATCAATACAGAACAAAAATCGCAACCCAAAGAAACTCCCTGACAACTGCAGTGAGCTCCCCCTGCGCCCAGGGTGCTTTAAAAAACACAAGGACCTCCAGAGGTGGTCTGAAACACTTGAGTGGAACCAAGTAGAACGAAAGGGCATATGCAGCCAACTAACTTATACTAAACTAAGTTTCTTTCCCTTGATTTAAAATTACTTCCGTGAAGAATTGTGCAGCAGTATGTGCTTTTAGCAGAATCACTTCCCCCCCAGGAGACTCTGCCTTTTGCTGCCTTAAAGACTAACCACCAGACCACCACTGCATATGAAAAACCCTATAGCTTATATAGATATTCTTAGTCAAGGGGCACAGAATCATTTGCCAGACTGCAAATGTTAGTCTGTATACAAAGGATACATGCAAAAATATCTTTAAACAGATTAAGTTTAGTGGAAACACAAACAGTGTTTACTGGCTTTTCAAACTGTTCACTGAATTATTTACAGAGAGATGATGGGGATCTTCAGGGTTACAACACACAACAGCTGCCTCCATAGAAGTGCCAGCACTGATGTGAGCAAGATGATAAATTGACTGATTAGTGTTTAAGTAGTATTAAAATGGGGCTGAATCATGTAAGATTCAGACTTAAAGCTTTTTAATCTACTTTGTCCAATATTAATAAAGCAGGTTGTTTTCCACTGATGAAAGGCTTAATGTTGGAACCTCTAGTTGAGCCCAGTGGGATGATAGGAAGTCAGTGTTGAACTGTAATTGTAACATGACGTGTTTCTGTGTTTTTAAAGCTTTTCTCTCTTTACCCTCAGGGCAACTGGGCCAGAGGGTAGATGAAGTTTGCATTTATGCTTCATTTTTTAAAAAACTGAGATACTGTAGATGTAAACTTCATGACATTTGACATGTGTTGATTGATTACAGTTACATTTACAAAGTCACTGGCAATTTTGCCTACCCAATAGGTGAGGTAGGCAGAGATTTTGTACCTATTTAATGTTTCAACAACATAGGAATAATAAGGGTGCTAACACATGATAAAGTTAATTGACTGACTTTAACTGAAACCTGGTACAGCTTACTTCTGTTGAACAATATCTACCTTCCACAATTGTCCAGAATTCCTTATTTTACAAGCAAAAATGCCCGTTAACTTAAGGCCATTTGGCTCTAACAGTTTCATATTAGATACCGTAATGGCATTAGTGTCCTTTTGCTGGAAGACACACCTTTTTCTTTTCTTTCTCAAAATACAGCATCTAAAACTACACTCCATCAAGTAAAGAATTAAGGAGCATAAACTGAAAGGAGAAAAGAATGTTGCATCTAAAACCGTTTTGTGCCCTGGAATTTGCAGTTCCCCATAGCAGAGGCACAAACAGCCAAGACGGGCTTCCAAAGCCTGATTAAATCTTCAGCCTTGCAGAAATGAAAACTATTTGCATAAACTTGTAACTTGAATGAGCATAAGATGGGTGAAGCATGGGAATACAAAGCAATTTTCACCAAGACACAGCTATTCTAATGCACAAAGCTACATATTCATTGTTAAAAGAAGATACATTTCCCAAGAACTCATTTAAGCTGATATAGTTTTAAATAATACATATGCCTGCTACATACTTGAAACTAATTGTCCTCACCTTCCAAAAGCAACAGTCCCACAAGGGAATCCTAGTGCAGTTGGTGGTGGGAATAGAATGCTAATCCTGGAAGCATAGTGTCTGCATATGAATGAGCCCCTCTTTGGGTCCCTAACGTTTCATAACCTTTCATAAATGCAATAAGCAGAAGCATTTTAGCCAATACCACTGAAACCTGAACCATGTTTTCTCAAGTCTTTTTTACTTGAGAAAGAAAAAACTGCTTTTTCAAAAATCACTGTGAAAATTAATAGTATTTGTCTTTCTCATTACAGGCTGGAAATTTGAAGGTGTGTTTGAAGCTAATGGTGGGTCTTAGTATTTTCCATATTAAAGCAAGAAATTCATTTAACAGCTGCACAAGTTTGTGCAAGAACTGGGTTGACTCTGCCTGGCCATGTAGCAAAATTGGTCAGTAACAGCACTGAAGTTTCCCCATATATATTCCAGATCACTACCAAACAAACCCCCACCACAATGCAGCATCTTCCTCCTACTTTCTACTGCAGTCAACTCCATCATCCAGGCTACTGTATGTAGCAATCTGTTCTTGAGAACAGTAATTGCACAGTGGGAAACTCAATAAACCTATATCTTATCTGAAAAAGAAGCCGGTAATTGCCTGAAAGAAATGGATCTTGTTGCGGAAGGACATAAGACAGTGTCAGATGTGTTGTCAGCCACTCTGTTACATACACACAAAACCATCACATTTTCTTTGGCTTTCTTCTTTGGTTCAAATTCAAATTCAAATTTATTTTTTTAGATTAGCATCTAATAAAGATGTTCAAAACCCACTATTTTTCTGCAAAAAAAGCCAGCCTTTTTTTCTTTTTTATTTTTTATCAAAATAAAGACCTATTTTTAAATTTATTAAACATTTTGAAAACTCAACACTGCAGAAAGAATGCTGGCAGATCAATACATACTCTCACTATAAAACTGATCTTCACTGGCTTCTGAATAATTCAGGCTCATTAGACTTCCAAACTGTCTTGCCTAAAGGTTACATGACGCATGCGTCAAGCTGTCAGAAAGGTAGCAAACAGGTTTTCATCCCTTTTCCATCCACACACTCTGTATTTGGACAATAATGATAATTTCAAGGCCTTCAGTTAAGTCATAATTAGTCTGCAATGCTATGCCTTAAATACTGAATATATTAGTTACAATAAATAAATACACACACACAATGGAGAGCAGGGGGAGCATGGGCAAAAGAGTCTTAAAAGCTATTCTGCACAAGGCTACAGTCTTTCTTTTACTTAAAAAAAAAAAAAGCAACCAAAAAATAAACACACAATAAGCTAATTAGGTGCAGTAAGGAGGTATTCAAAGAAATACTAGAAGAAAACAGAAACCCTGATGCAACCATATTTGATTTACCAACTGTGTTACTTAAATTTGCATTTTCTATGGGGCTTTAGCTGTTCTTGCCTTTTGTTTCATTACCCCTTTACTGGAGTTGGCAAAGATTTGATTGTCATATAACCACCACATGATTGGTTTGCTTCTTCAAACTAATAGCAATGATGACTGTTAGGTAAAGAAACGTCCCATGCTGTGGTCAGGCCATCCAAAATTGCATGCCTGTACCCTCTTCTTCTGTATTACTAGTACACATCATGTAATCTCAGACTGGTTTGGGTTCAAGGGATCTTAAAGCTCATCCAGGTCCAACCCCCTGCCACGGGCACACCTTCCACTAGTCCAGGTTGCTCCAAGCCCCGTCCAACCTGGCCTTGAACACTGCCAGGGATGGAGCAGCCACAGCTTCTCTGGGCAACCTGTGCCAGTGCCTCAGCACCCTCACAGGGAAGAACTTCTGCCTAAGAGCTCATCTCAATCTTTGAGTCCAACCCAAACCATTCTGATTCTGTGATACACTTTTTATTACACCAAATGTTTAGCAATGATACAGGTAAAAGCAGGATGATGTATCAACATACACCTTCTACAACATGCTCCTGTAGGATATTTAACATTTTCACCCTTGCTTAGAAAACAAAACTCCATAGAGCAGACTTTTTAAATTAAGCATTTATATGTAGATGTGTTTAAATCTGCGTAACCCCTCAATGAAGGGCTCAAGCTTCAATTTTGCCAGTACTTCTACTTCCCAGGCTTTCCAAACCTGGAGCTTCCTTTGTGTATTGGAGGCAAGGCTATGACCACAGGCTGAACTGACTCGACCCTATAAACCTCCTTTTCAAAATACAGCTGGCTTTTCATTTAAGAACTATCTTCCAATCCCATTACTACTTAAGCCCCTTATAATCCAATCAACCTAGGCAGTATCATGTCAGCTCCCTCTGTCAACCCTGTAATATTTCATTCTGGGAAAGAGCAGTGCTACTGCCCATTTCCACAACTGTAATTCCTACTTGATATATTCCCTTGACCCAGCTTTGTGCTGGATTCATCTTCAATTGGCTTAACGACATTAGAAAGACCAACTGTATCTTCCACATAGCTTTATTTCGCAATGGGTAAAAAGAAAAATGAAACTTCATCAGCTATTTGAAAGGAAATAAAATAACTGGCATGAAGCAGTCATTTGGTTTGGATTACCCCTCTGTTTTCACTGAAGGCATAAAATTCAGTTGGGTTATCAGTGGAATAAACTGTAAAGATACTTCCCAGAGGCCAAGAGTTCTGCAACTGGGTTTCTTTTCACAGTTATCTTTTTCATCCTCCTCCACATCCTATTTGTATGGAAGTAGTAAATAGCCTATAAAGCAAACACCCCATGGTATATTTTCAGGACCACACAGCTGATTACATATTACTACTGTTTGTGCATATTCCTGGCTGTTTTGAAGGAGACAATCTATGGATTTGTGTTGCTGAGGTTTTTTCCATCTTCACCTGCAACACACGTGGGCAGGGAGAGACACAGCTTTAAGCAGGCATAACACCAGATTATTTGAATTTCTGCTACATGCCATCCAATTGACTTTCCCCAAGAGCATTACAGGTCTGGGTACCTACACAGAGCATTACATGTTTGGAATCACAGAACCAACAAGGTTGGAAAAGTCCCTTAAGATCATCAAGTCCAACCATTCTCCAGCACTGCCAAGGCCACCACTAAACCATGGCACTAAGGGTTTCGCCTACATGGTTTGTGAACACTCCCAGGGACGGTGACTCCACCACTGCCCTGGGCAGCCTGTTCCAATGCCTGAACACCCTCTCGGGGAAGAAATTGCTCCTAATCTCCAGTCTAAACTTACCCTGGTGCAGCTTGAGGCCGTTTCCTCTTGTCCTGCCACTTGTTCCTTGGGAGCAGAGAGCAGCCCCCTCCTGGCTCCATCCTTTCAAGCAGTTGCAGAGAGTGATAAGGTCCCCCCTGAGTCTTCTCTTTTCCAGATTAAACCCCCCAGTTCCCTCAGCTGTTCCTCATCACACTTGTGCTCCAGCCCCTTCACCAGCCCTTCTCTGGACCCAATCCAGCTCTGTCCTCTAGTGACCCAGCTCTAATCCTGTTGTTTCAATCCAAGAAAGCTTTCACTGCTAATTCCTTCTGCCGCTATCAGACTGAGGAAAATTATCACTGAGTAGATTTTAACCAATACATGAAATCTTGGGAGGACTAAGAAACTACTGTGAGATATATGAAGGAGGTAAAGTTTTCCAACTTGATCAAGTCTTCAACATTTCTTCTAGTGATTTTTCTTCATTTCACTTAAGCTAACAGCAAACAAGATGACCTCAACTTTTTTACTTAGTTACAAGAAATGACCTTTTAAGCAAGAATGCATTTATTAGCTTTTGTTATTTATGTGTTATTTTTTGTAGTTATTAATATTCTTTATGTAAAGCTCCTCCTTTAACGTAATTCAAGAACAGCAAGAAGGCCTAAAGGTGCTCCCTGGTCCAAGACACTGAGGATTTTGTAAACCCATGACAAGTTCCTCCTTCTCTTATCGCATTTCAGGTATAGTACAGGATCACCATATCCAGTAATCATAATCCTTACAGCCCACAAGAGGACACAATCCTGTAACCATGGAAAGACAGATATTCCCACGAATGCTTTCTGCCTGTTAGAAAACAAAACCAACCAAAACATACCAAAACCCAACCAACTGTGGCTTGTTTGATCTCTCCACAACAATCTTTCATCCAGCCATCCTCATCTGAAAGAAGGACCATGTGGTTGTTTGAATGCCTCAGAATTGAGCCCAGGGAGAAACATTCCTTACACTGGGCATCCAAGAGGTAAGCAGAAAATCACCACAACGAAACATGAAGGTTTTTGCATTCTCCTTACAACAAACACCACTCTCATTTAGATTCATATAGTACAAGATATTTTCATCTAAAATTAGGATTTCCCCCCATTACAATTCTACAGAGCTTGGTTAAGTACCACTAATGAAAATGGATCAGATTCTTTTTAATACACACTATCTGTTCATTTATTTTCAGCCTTATTTTTAACACTAACCTGAAAATGACCAAAATCACGGAATCCTCTGAGAAGCACAAAATAACCACTGTAATTTTGGGTCACCATAGCAACACTACTGGAACTACACTGAATTTGTTTCAGTAAGAGGAAAAATATATATAAACATACACACACACACACACACAGAGGTGATGATACTGAATCACAGAATAACAGACTGGTTTGGGTTGGAAGGAACCTTAAAGCTCATCCAGTTCCAACCCCCTGCCATGGGCATGGACACCTTCCACTAGACCAGGTTGTTCCAAGCCCCGTCCAACCTGGCCTTGAACATTGCCAGGGAGGGGGCAGCCACAGCTTCTCTGGCAACCTGTGCCAGTGCCTCACCACCCTCACAGGGAAGAACTTCCTTATATCCAACTTGAACTTCCCCTGTTTAAGTTTAATGAATCAGTGCACCTTAGAGTGGCAACAGATAATGCTGCAGGTCATCTCCACCAGAACATCCATCACCCAGCAATCTCTCAACCTCATGGTATCATGAAACGGCACATTTTCTCTCATGGTGCCAACAAAAGCGAGATTTTCATGATTTTTCACCCCCTTTCTCTGGATTCAGATGTGTTGTCTCAAGGCTCCTACTGTCACATAAAGCCACAGCTGCTGGGGTCTGGCCAAGCACAGGCCACCACTAGACACCTTTCTGCTTGTCCACAGGAGAGGCCTTGTCTAAAAGGGTCATCATTTGGTTCAATATTGTCAGAAATACCATCATATCACTGGCTAGCACACAGATGATTTAGTCACATCTGCAAACATACCGGTTCCCAAAGGATTTGCCCATTTAAGTACCATTAATGTTAAAGGAAATTATTTGCAGAGCAAAACGACACTGGGATGAAATGAGTTTGAAAGAAGGAATACACAAAAATAAGCAAAAATTAAAAGTCTGCCAACAGTTTTGGTAAGAAAAAGGTTGGATCCTAACTCAGCTAAATCACAGAATTTGGGTTGGAAAGAACCTTAAGATCATCCAGTTCCAACCCTGTGCCAATGGCAGGGACACCTTCCGCTAGACCAGGCTGCTCCAAGCCCCATCCAACCTGGACTTGAACACTGCCAGGGATGGGGCATTCACCCCATTTATAGAACCAAAAGCTCAAGAGGTAAATTCTAAAAACCGAGTATCTGGTTTCTTGGTCTTAACAGAAAATGCTGCTTTTGGTTGGGTTTTGCTGCTTTTTTTTTTTTTATGCTATATTTTTTATCTGGAAGAAGACAAAGTATTTTATGAATACCAGTTCATTAGTTCTTACCACACTAAGGAATTCAGGCTTCCTAACTCACTTGTGGACAAACAGAGTTTGTCAGTCACCAAGATACAATTTCTGGGGCATCTTTCTCATGAAAAGCACAACAGCTCTCCTTTAGCAGGTGGTTTTCCCTTCTGATCTATGCTGTATAATTTGTTTTGCATTCCATCCAGTGATTAAATATACAGCCAAGTTTAGACGAAAGCTTGTCTTCCTCCTTTTCCCCCATGATCCCAACAGAGAGCAGGAACACATTAATACCCAAACATTACATTCCTGATAACACTAGTAGACTACAACACTGCACCTGAAAGCATTATCATGCACTTCAGAACTGATAAATTTAAGCTTTCAGTTATTCCTCATTTGTGAAGTCACATTTTCTGACTTTAATCATCAAATTCCTCATCTTCACCAGTAAAAAATGAACAGTAAAAAAAAAAACAGTAAATAATGTGCTCAAATTAAGGTATTCACACAGTTCAAACTAAAGAAGTGCTATGGGACATGACCCACTGATGAAGAGAATGTGAGAAGGGTTTCTGATACTTTTTATCCTTCTACATTACAGGTTTTCCCACCTTTCCAGCTAGAAAACCAGACTACAGTCCCCGACCGGACCAAAGTCCCTGTATCTGGACAGAGAAAGCAGCCGCCTAGGTGTATTTTATCATCTGACTGGAAGTCAATGGATGGGAAAACCTCTTGTGGCAGATCAACTCATGCTATTTTCTGAGCTTAACAATGAATTCCTCAAACCTCCTAACTGGCTGCAAGAAAAGAACTTCCTCCTTTTAGTTGTTTTGACAATCCCATCATTTTACCATTGTTTTCTTCTTTGGATGGCTGTTGTGAGAGGGAGAAGCAGAGATGCTAAATGTAGGTTTCCTGTAGGATTAGGTGCCTCATACACCTTTCCTAGACTCTCTCCTGTTTCCAACTTTACAAAGAGAAGGAGCCCAACATTCAACAGTTCCTCTTAAAGAGATTTTTCATGTCTTTGATTATTATCTTCAACTTTTTATTACTCTTTCTAGCTGTTTTCTGAGGTGTGCAGCAACAAGCATCGAACTCAAGATGAAGCTTCATCACCCATGCGGGCAACAGCCTGTGAAAAACTAACTGCACCATCCCACCTCCTGCAACTTCACATCTTATTTGCCTTATCATAGAACCATAGAATCATAGAATAGTTAGGGTTGGAAAGGACCTTAAGACCATCTAGTTCCAACCCCCCTGCCATGGGCAGGGACACCTTACGCTAAATCATATCACCCAAGGCCTCATCCAGCCTGGTCTTGAACACTGCCAGGGATGGAGCATTCATAACCTCCCTGGCCAACCCATTCCAGTGCCTCACCACCCTAACAGGAAAGAATTTCCTTCTTATATCCAACCTAAACTTCCCCTGTTTAAGTTTTAACCCGTTACCCCTTGTCCTGTCACTACAGTCTCTAATGAGAGACTTCTTTGAGTACAGTTACCTCTAAACAGAAGCTTTAATGCAACAAGATACAATAATGCCCATGCTTTTCCTTGAGCAGAGATAGGGTTTAGTATCATTTCACCTTGGGCTGATTTATAACCATCTTGTTCGTGTTAAGTATGCAATAGCAGCATTGACTTTTAAATCAATTACAGTAAAACTACACTCAAAACTGCATGTTAACCACAGGCTCACACCCGAAGAGCTTAGCAGTATTACCAGTACGAGAAGTATCTGACCTGCCTTCATCTGCCCCTGTTTTCTCCACCAGATCACACAGCTGACCACCGGCTTGGCTGGGAGAGCACAAGGTGCTCATGAGGCCACACTCTGAGCGGAACATCTCTGACTGCTCCATACCACCCATAGATTCGAACCTGAAATGGGTGCTAGCTGCATTCCCTGAGCTGGTAGTGGGATTACTTTAATCCTTAGCTGAACATTTTACATGCTTAAACTACATTTTTAGTGGCAGTGAATTTGAAGGCTCCATTAATCTGCTCTTCAGGTACCATTTAAAATTTTTACACCACACAATTCCTGCAGCACTGGAAATTACATGAAATCTAATCTCCCTTCTTTTCTATTTCAAAAGCTCCTATTCCTTTCTTCAGTGATGTAAAAAGGACTTAAAAACAAGCATTTCTGCACCAATTTAACTCAACTGGTTTAAAAGAACCAATTTAGTTAAATGCAAAAGATACAGATGAAATGATACCAGTGTAAAGGGAAAAAAAAAAACACACCACCAACAACCAAACAAAAAAAGCACTACCTCTTGCTCTTCAGAGACTCAACCAGGTTGGAAAAGACCTTTAAGATCATCAAATCCAACCTTCACCCCAGCACTGCCAAGTCTACCACTAAATCATGTTCCTAACGGCCTTATCTATATGGTTTGTGAACACATTGTGGACTGGGTGTTACCACTGCTGAAATCATGAATGGCAGCTCCCAGTCTTTTCTCTTATACTTCTTCCTGATGGTCTCTTTCACTGTGCCTCATCTTCAGTGAAGATAACAGTGCAGCTTGGGGAAGGGAAGTGTCTGAAAAGATGAAGCCAACTATGAAGGGCTGGCTTTCCTCAACTCAAGATGACTGAACACGAACTTCTACCCAGTATTCATTATTTCCATCACCGTCTCTTCATATCAACTGCTCTCCATACCTGTACTCTTCTCATTTGAGCCTCATTTAAAAAGTACATAGTCCGAAGTACAATACCCACCTGCCAGAGCAATTAAATACCTCATGGGCAGAGCCTCAGAGCTAACAACTGTAACAAGCAGAAGCTGGTCATGGTCCTTACATTGCATAATTTCATAGAATCCCAGACTGGTTTGGGTTGGAAGGGACCTTAAAGGTCATCCACTTTCAACACCCCTACCACGGGCAGAGACACCTTTCATGAGACCAGGTTGCTCCAAGCCCTGTCCAACCTGAGCCTGAACACTGCCAGGGATGAGGCAGCCACAGCTTCTCCAGGCATCCTGTGCCAGTGCCTCACCACCCTCACAGAGAAGAACTTCTGTCTCAGCTCTAATCTAAATCTCCCCTTTAGAAGTTTTCCCCTACAGGAAAGATTTCCTCTGCCTCCCCTCACATTAAATAACTGTAGGGTGATGACTACTTATGCTCTGGGGCAGACACTGTCCAGTACACGTGGCTGGCTGTAAGCAATCACCATGATAACAGCATCTCTAAGTAAAGACTACCTTCTGGTCAGACAAAGTACCCTTACATGCTTATTTACTCTTAGATAAGTCTGATTATCAGAGGTTAGTTACAAATACTGGCATGCTATACTTAAATAGCACATGGAATGCATAAGGCAATGCATATATTGAGTTATCTATCAAGTGAGTCTGTTCACTTAATACACAGAAGTCTCATGAGAAGGAAATCAAGGTAAAGCTGTTCTCCACTAAGCAGTGCACAACAGCTTGCTGGAGTCAGTCCTGACTAGACAGGACTCACCCCCATAGCCGCGTTGGAGAATGAAGCTTTAGCTGTAAATGGAAGACACTACAACAAGGAGGAAACTCCTTTCTTCTAGTCACCACAGAGCATCCCTCCATCATCTCCACCAGAAGCAACACAGCTGCATCTACCCAAGCAAATTTGCCTTAGAAGTTGTCACAGCTTCATTAACAAAAAACTATTCACAGATCTTTCCAGTCAATAAAGCCCACAGGCAAGGTGAACTCTTAGTTCCTTTTTAAATGTCTAAAAATACTTTGATTAATAGGGCACGTAGAGAAATTAATGTCCAAAACCAAGAGCAGTCAATCATAACCTTTGTTAACGCATCTAATTGGAGGTCCTGACACAGGAAGACCTCTCCTAGCTCCTATTCAAGCAGCCAAATGGCCCCGGGGGGCATCCGAAGAACTGGGTGGCTAAATCAGGCAGTCCAGTTTATCACAGCAGAACAAAACAGAATTAAGCCTTTTGCCTTTCCTTGATTACAGAGCACAGTGCTGTTCCGAGAATGCAAGGCCTTCATGTGCTTTGTAAGGCAGACATTTCACCAGGAGCTGGCTATCAGCCAGCATATATCTCTGTCACTTTAGGATAATCTGGTTAAACAGCTACATCTTTCCTTATTGTGTTTTTGTTTCCACTATACACACGAAAATTAGCTTAGAGACTAAGAGGGCTAATTTACATTTTTAGGGATATGTTTTATCATTGTGTGCAGATAGGATTTGCAGTCTTTGCTGAATGTGCTATGTTACCAACTCACCCACTTTTCTCTGTCCAAAAAGAAGGGGGGGGGGGAAGAGATATTGCATCATGTAAGCAGGGAATATAGTCCAGTTTTTCGTCAAAAATAAAAAAAAAATAAAAAGAAAGCCTTAAATTATCACCCCTACTTAATACAGCCAGCAAAAAAACTGAAGCATAATAGATGCTGAAAGCTCTATTAGAACAGCAGGAGAAAGTACAAACTCCCATTTTTTGGTCACTGCCTTTGAGATTTCGCTCGTGTGAATGTGGCAGGAATCCCACATGAAAGAAATGCAGCCTAAAACATTTCCCTACAACAGCAGGTATTTGTAGCTGTAAATAAAAATGGATAATCTGCAGAAGGCTTGTTGCCAATCTTGCCACTGACAGGAACAAGTGTATGAAAATTGTACTTGGTGCATACCTGCAGGCAACGCTTTGGAAAGTGGGTCTGAGATCTAAAACAGCAAAGCACCACTGTGTATTTACCACTCCTGGAGTTAAGAAAAAAAAACCTTAAGGAACAGAAAAACCACAAGAAAACCTGTCTCAGTATTACTGCACTCTATATACTTGAAAAGGGGAAGAGTAAGGAAGCAATTCTAGGATCTTGCTATATTACTACTAAGTCCCATCATTTAATAGCTGCAACCAGGGACCAAATGGCAACTCAGTCTGCTTCATCAATCACATAACTAGTGCAATATCAGTATCAATGGTTTTTATATGCCCCCACACACAGTATTAAATTATATTAAATTGGTATTTCTTAAGTATGTACATATGATCAAGCAAAATGCACATCCTAACAGCACGTTCAGTAACAGTTACACAACAAAACACGAGCACTGGGAAAGCAGCACCTTTTGCAGAGGAGAAATTGAATCCTAGAATCACAGAGTGGTTTGGGTTGAAGGGACCTTAAAGCTCATCCAGTTCCAATCCCCTCCCACAGGCAGGGACACCTTCCACGAGACCAGGTTGCTCCAAGCCCCATCCAACCTAGCCTTGAACACTGCCAGGGATGGTGCAATAGGAAAGAATAAGCAGTTTTCACCATGATTATATATGCTTGTTAGACTGGCAGGAAATTGTAATTCTATTTCACAGACATTTTGCAGCACAACTATTGGAACTTGCTCACCTGGCCAAAGTACAAAATATCAGTATTCCTGTAAAAGTTGATCGAGCTGGGGCTTTGGTGCAGCTCCTCTGTGATGCTGCCCTAAAGGACTCCCAGGTGTTCCATTTGCCTCATTTTTCAACTGAATAAAAAACCTGGAAGCAACCCAGTTATCAGTGTCACATATTGGAGAAGAAAACAGGTACTTGTGATGCCAGGAAGCTGAGACATTTTCAGCCTTGTGCCTGGGATAATCAGATCTTTACTGCAACCAAACAGAATCAACAAGAGCCCTGCAATTCTGAGAAAGCAACAATCTGAGTCATAATGAGTTACAGGTGGGTAATTTTTTCCTCCTCCTTCCCACCTATCTGTCACAAAACCCAACAATCTTTTTCTGCAAGCTTTGCATTCAGTAGAGCATCTTGGGCTGACATGTGCCCGCAACTCCAGATGCAAGACGTGATATGGAGTTCTGTGTCTCAGGAAGTCACAATTCATACATTCTTACTATAAGATTAATAAAATCATACTGGAAAGCAAGCGTTCTGTCAGCATCATGACTTGGTTTACACACCGGGGATAGAAGTATAAATAATTAAACCTACCAATCTGAAATACACATCTGAAAGTCACTCCAACTACCACCAAACCCACAGTTTCGAGTTCATTCAACATCTGGTAGCACAAAACGCTGACAACAGTATAAAACAGAAAGACAAGAAAAAAAGACTTATTCATAAAGTCTGATCTCGCATATCAAACATTGTAATTTAAAATATCATTAAGCTACCTCACACTGGGGCATTACTTTTCCTAGTTTCCCAGTGATACGAAAAAAACAAATTTATCCACAGATAAGTAAAAGCAATTCCTACCTGTAGCATTTAATTGCACAATGGTATCAACTAGTCTTTCTACACAATCCACTTCCCAACATCACTTGCCTTCCTGCTGTGAAAACTCAGACTAATAGGCTTCTTTGTCTCTACTAACAACAGAGTTTTACAGTTAAGGTCTTATTTAAATACAATTACTGTACCAGATTCAATGCTTTTCACTCAGTTATTCAGTGTACCCTTTGAAAACCAAAGTTACATAGGAAGTACATTTTGAGATTTAATAAAATTAGGGGCTAAGGCTAAAATAAGAAAGTATATTTTAAACTAAGACATAATGATACATTGACTGATGGGGGGGGGGGGGGGGGAAGAGTGGCTTTGTTTAGCTTCAAAAACTATGATATAGCTCACATGAAAGCCCAGAAATTGCATCCCAGCAAAATAACTTCTCTAGCAAAAATAGCTTATATTCCTGTATGTGTTTTGCCAATGACACTGGTAACACAGCCTCAAAAATATAAATATATGAGGATATATTAAAAACAAAATAAAACATAGCTGACTTAATTCTAAAGCTACAATAACTAAACCACTTGTCACTAAAGTCAGTTATACCAGAATATTAGCCACAATTCCTTGGACTGCAGGAACAAGGGAGGGCAAGACTTACAAATACACTCAATATTAACACTATCTACAGGTATTTGTGTCTTTCTTCTCACAGTGCCAAAAGGAATTTAAACAGTGTATTTCAGGCAACATCCAAAATACTGATTGATAACTAGAGGGAATAAGATCCAGCCCAGTCAGACAAAAGAAGGGCCTTCTAGAGGGATACTACCAAAGGGATGCATACGACAGCAGGAGCAGGAGAGGGCAGGTGAAGGAGGACCTCGGAAAGGTGATGAATACTGGAACACAGCTACAATTTGTGATAACATTTAACCCCCTGCCCTCAATTTAGACTCTCTAAGACATTAAATGAATACCAATATGTCAATAAACCAAGACAAATACAAGCCCAGGCAGAACAACAAAACCTCTGCCCCTAACAGCATCCATCCCTCTTTGTCTTCCAGATTACAGGAGAAGCCACAGAATCAGAAGGCTTTAATCCACAGGCAAGATGGCGAAGAGTGAAAGCAGCAGAGACACCCGCACCTGCAGCAGCGGCTCATCTGTTCTCCCCATGCAGCAGCCCTGCAGGTCACTGCACTTGAAAAACATTGTAATAAAAATCATCTGTCTGCTATCACCAAAGCCAGGATGTGGCATCACTGCAGCTGCATTACACAGCGGTTGGTATGGATAAAATCATTCCTTGTTAAGGAAGGATTTATAAAACATGCAGGACATTGATTGAACAGAGGCAGTGACTAGTTTGAGATTAAAAATGCATTTACCTAGACACAGTTGGCAGGTTGAAGAATCAGTCCAGTTTCCCTTCACTTTGCAACGGATACACCATGGGATCAGCTCAATTCAGGGACAAGTACAAAGACTGTGATATTAAAATTGAATTCTCAGATTGATGGGAATTAAGGGTGAAGCAGCAGTATAAAGAACAGAGTCCAGAACAGGGAGAATGGCACTTAAGTGTTGAATTGCCTTAACATCCCCAGGAGTAAAACTGTTAACACCTCCACCATCCATTACACTAGCTATTTGGCCTGCAAAGCTCCCTACCGAAGGGACAGTGCCAAATTTCTTCTTCCAAACATGACTATTAGAAGCTACTTCCACGTCAATCACACCACAACCTAAACACTGTGTTAGTTGTCCAGGTCTTCTCAAACTCTTCTATCCTGCCGTGATGAAGATTTGTTCAATCTGCAATGCTGTGGCACACCAGGTCTTTGCATCTTCTGCATGAGTGGATGAGAAATGAAGGAGCACCAGCACTCGGCCACTGGACTTCAGGGCCAGAGAGGGAAGCTGCCTTTGTATGATGCAAGCATCAGCTGAGAAGAGGCCAACTGGAAAGAAATCACTCTCTTCCAACCTCCCCTGGACACCTGGGTTAAGGCATGACAGACCTTCTCAGCAGGGCTGAGGAGCACACAGCTACCTCCTACCACCCTTTTATTAGCAGCAGCTATTTGCTCCTTATCACTCCTAGTCATTGTTTGGGTCATTTTGTTGTTGGTTGGTTTGGGGTTGGGATTTTTTTGTTGTTTGATTGTTGGGATTGGTGGTGGTGGCGGTGGTTGTTATTTTTTTAAGCTGACTTGCCCTGACATTCAAGGGCTACATTTTATTTTCAGCTCAAATTAAAGGCTGCTGAAATCCGTCATGGTCTCACCTCCCTGCATGAGGAGTCAGCTCTTATCTCTCTGAGGGGGGGAAGTGAAAATGGGCTCGGTTGCCTAGAAACCTGACTAAGCATCTTTTAAGTGAAAAGCAAGTTCTGGACTGTTAATTTAAGAGCAGAGAGTCCAGGCAAGAGGATGGTGCCAGTCACTTTGCTTCTAACATCTACAGGGTGACCCTTTCATGGGGAGAACGAAGGGTAGACAAACCCTAGGCTAAGACTGACAGGAGTCCAGGGGTTTATTAACCAGGCAGTTGCAATGCACTGCAAGTTATGCTGCAAGCATCTGCAGTCTCTCCAGATCAATAAGACTCCTTCCTACTGGGGCATGAGGGTTTGGGCACCCTGCACCCAAAAAGACTCTTCATTCATTAAATTCATGTGCAGCACCACAGGTACCTATTTGCTGGAAGAGAATCCAAGAAGGAGCCAAGGGACACATCACTTAGTACTGTACATCTGCACTTCAGATAACACATTACATGCAGTATTGTTTATCTTACAGAAAGCAGGAGTTGTCTGCCCTCAGTAACAACGAATTACACTGCACTTTATGCAGTGATCCAATCTATTTTTTATATAAGAAAAAATAAACTCTCCTCTAAGTTACAGCATTTACCTTGTATGTACTGAGTTTTCTTTTAATTTATAAAGAAAGCCATGATTAACAACATTTTAGGACAAGTCTTGTATGAAATTCAGCATATGTGCCCATCCAAAATGTTTTCACTAGTAAAAGCAAAATCTTTAAGATATTCCTATGACGTTCATCATATCTTACACACTGGTCATGCTGATAGCCATACCATAAAATTAAAAAAAAATAAAAAAAAGGTAAAAAATAGTTGTTTAAAACTTTAAACTGAATTTTGAGACTACAAATACTAAAGCTAAAAAGAAGTCATGCAAGACAATGAAGCACCAACCCATGGTGACAAAGAGTGTTCAAGGTAAGACCCCAACTCCTTGAGTAGATATTGCTGAAATTGATGGTCAGGCAACAACCAGAGTATGTACCAGGTTTTACTATGCTCCTCCACCAAATTTGAATCAATACATTGCCCCAGGAATCCCAGTTCACTCAGAAAGAATAAAGAGAGCTACAAGAAGGGGAACAAAGAGCTGTTGAATCCAGCACCCCAACATGAAGTGCATGTCCCATGCCAGGCTTGCCTGAAGGCTGTGCCAGCAATGGGGAGCACCCCAAGATGCAGACACACTTCTGGTCTGCTCTTCTTGCCTTCAGGTTTTACTCAAGTTATTACCTTCAGTGCAAGAAAGCACACTATACAGAAACAACTGATTTGACTTTGCTACTTCCCATTAAAAACCAAGAGGATACAAGATAGATTATACTTCTAGTAAGTTGGCCAACCATTACCAGCAACTGCAGCTACACAAGCTACAATTCAAATACAAACCATTTCTGCTTTGTCTCTACTAGGACTTGATACGAAAATAAATATATTTAAGTCTCAAATCACTAAGACCTACAATATTTTTAGCTAGCTTGGGGAAAAGCAACTTATTTCTCCTCAGTTTGCACAGATCTTAGTAGCACTCTGTTTACAAAGTATTTCCTTTCCTATCTTGCAGAAACACTGAGGATAAATATAAAGGTTTCTGCAGTGTTCAAATCTTACAGTAAGTAACCAAACACAGCTAAGGTGAAAAGAACTCATCAGCACAACGAGAACTGTGCTTTCTTTTTACATCTCCCCTACTCCTTGCCCCTTTGCTCAATTTAGGACAAGGGGTAACGGGTTAAAACTTAAACAGGGGAAGCTTAAATTGCATATAAGGAGGAAATTCTTTCCTGTTAGGGTAGTGAGGCATTGGTGTGGTCTACCTTGACTTCAGCAAAGCATTTGACACAGTCTCCCACAGCATCCTCACACCTAAATTGAGGAAGTGTGGACTGGATGATCGGGTAGTGAGGTGGACTGCGAACTGGCTGAAGGAGAGAAGCCAGAGAGTTGTAGTCTATGGGGCTGAGTCTAGTTGGAGGCCTGTAACTAGTGGAGTGCCTCAAGGGTCAGTACTGGGACCGGTATTATTTAATATATTCATCAACGATTTAGATGAGGGAATTGAGTGTACTATCAGCAAGTTTGCTGATGACACTAAGCTGGGAGGAGTGGCTGACACACCAGAAGGCTGTGCTGCCATCCAGCGAGACCTGGACAGGCTGGAGAGTTGGGCAGGGAATAACTTGATGAAATATAACAAGGGAAAGTGTAGAGTCCTGCATCTGGGCAGGAACAACCCCAGGTTCCAGTATAGGTTGGGGAACAATCTGTTAGAGAGCAGTGTAGGGGTCAGGGACCTGAGGGTCCTAGTGGACAACAGGATGACCATGAGCCAACACTGTGCCCTTGTGGCCAAGAAGGCCAATGGCATCCTGGGGTGTATTAGAAGGGCGGTGGTTAGTAGGTCGAGAGAGGTCCTCCTTCCCCTCTACTCTGCCCTGGTGAGACCCCATCTGGAGTATTGTGTCCAGTTCTGGGCCCCTCAGTTCAAGAAGGACAGGGACCTGCTGGAGAGAGTCCAGCGCAGGGCAACTAAGATGATTAAGGGAGTGAAGCATCTCCCTTATGAGGAAAGACTGAGGGAGCTGGGTCTCTATAGTTTGGAGAAGAGGAGACTGAGGGGTGACCTTATAAGTGTCTATAAATATATAAAGAGGGAGTGTCACGAGGATGGAGCCAGGCTCTACTCAGTGGCAAACAATGATAGGACAAGGGGTAATGGGTACAAACTGGAACACAAGAGGTTCCACTTAAACTTGAGAAGAAACTTCTTCTCAGTGAGGGTGACGGAACACTGGAACAGGGTGCCCAGGGAGGTTGTGGAGTCTCCTTCCCTGGAGACGTTCAAAACCCGCCTGGACACATTCCTGTGTAACATTATCTAGGTGTTCCTGCTCCGGCAGGGGGATTGGACTAGATGATCTTTCGAGGTCCCTTCCAATCTCTAGCATACTATGATACTGTGATACTGTAATAGGTTGCCCAGGGAGGTTGTGAATGCTCCATCCCTGGCAGTGTTCTGGACCAGGTTGGATGAGGCCTTGGGTGATATGGTTTAGTGTGAGGTGTCCCTGCCCATGGCAGGGGGGTTGGAACTAGATGATCTTAAGGTCCTTTCCAACCCTAACTATTCTATGATTCTATGATTCTACATTTTTCTTGACACAACAGGGTTAGTAACATGCATGTAACTAAAGAAATTCACCTGGTTTTCCTCCTTTCCCTAACCTCAAGCAATGGAAAAAAGGCCTACTATCACATGCCACTAAACCACTGATCTCTGTTTTTAGCACTAATGAAAGCTTAGATCACAGCAAACTCGGTCTACAGTAATTGTTGCTCCAAGGCCAAGTCTACCTTATCTATCATCTCCCCTGAAACAGTAACACTGTCTGAGAACACTGATATTAAACAGTGCCATCAGTGCTCTGACAAAGCAATAAAATACAATAAAGCTTATAAGCACAAACCCTTGTTCTGATACTCGATTTGCATTTAGCTATCAGAATCATAGAATGGTTTGGGTTGGAAGGGACCATAAAAAGCTCATCCAGCTCCAACGCCCCTACCACAGGCAGAGACACCTTCCACCTGACCAGATTGGTCCAAGCCCCGTCCAACCTGACCTTGAACACTGCCAGGGATGGGGCAGCCATAGCATCAACTTATACCTCATTTAATGTGATCTGCTTGGCAGGCCAGGTCATACAAGGAAGACAGCATGCTCTTCCCCCACTCTACATCCATGGACAGAAACAAAATCAACCCCACTACTCACCACCTAGCCTACACCCCCAGCAATACAAAGAGCAATTGATCATTTCTCCTCTCCCCTGCCCTCAAAATTCAGAGGGCCACAGGCAAGAGCTACTTAAAAAGAGCAGCACATCCCAGGCTTGCTCCCGGGCTTCAGTCCCAGCTGCAGGCAGCCGATTCCCAGCCCACTCCCCAGGGACAGCATTATCAGCGCCTTGCCAGCAGAGAAGGTGGAAACAAGGGAGGGGGATTGCTAAGGGAAGGAAGGAGAAATCACAGAAAAATAACGCAGCAGCTGGTCAGTGAGACTCGATTTTCAAGTCTAATCTGTTTGTGCAGTCAATGGGGGAGAAATGCCACAATTTGCATGACAACGGCCAAGCCAACCGAATAGTGGCAAATCAATCCTGCAGCAAAAGATAAAGCACAATCTACCTAATATGTTAGCAGCAAGGTAAAACTCAATTCCCATAATATCTGATGATATTGATTAAAACTGACACTTTTATCATCATTATTATTATTCGTTTTCCACTTAGGACCTGGAAACAACTGAGCCATATAAAGATGCAGTTGTCTGACACAAATGGAAACACACTTGACCATGGAAGAAAATAAGGTAAAGTCCACATCTATTAGCATTAACAGCCCTAGGAAAATATTAGGGATGGCCATTTTAGTGTGTTACAAAGAAACACATGTACTGGGTTCAGGCGGGGATTCAGTGAATTTATATCCATTAGGAGAGAACTAAATAGGTAGCTGAAAAGAAATATAAGGTTTTATTTACAGCTTAGTTGAAAATAATCAGCCAACATGATATCTCTGCCTTCCTTCCAGTTATTTAAAGATGTGACTGTCAGCGTTGACTTACTGTTGAATTTAATAACCCTCACAGTCACTACTGGGTTCAATAGGAAAATTTCCTGAGCATATGCATTTGGCTATAATTAAAAACCAATTCTTTTTAACTCAGGAAAAAAATCCTCCTTCCCTTCCTCAGTCACCAGCACCAGTGTCATTATCTCATTTAATAATCTCATTTTTAAAGATGACATTACAGCTGAATGGGAATTGCTGGTCTGACAAGGTAAGCACATTCAGCACAGTAAAAAAGAAAGTACCTACCAATGATGTTGCTGCCTGCATTTAAAAGGCACCTGGATATTAAAATAAGAACAAAGTGAGGATGCTGAAACATCCACTTTACTTTTATCAAAGGAATTTGTGAGAGTAAACAACCATTTTCAGGGAAAAAAAACCCAACATTTTTGGGGGTGCTGGTTTTTAACTACAGTGCATGCCATCACCATATTGGAGACAAAGAGCAATGAAAATCTCAGCCAGCATTGCTTATGCCACTGAATCCATTCTGCATAGCACCAGCAAAGGATCGCAAAGATCCCAATTATGTCAATACCAAATCTTCTGACTTGGTTACAAGCTAAAAGAGACACCCCCCCCCTTCAGCCCCACTTTCACTACTGCGGGTCTCAAAATATCTTTCGCTGCAATACATAGAAGACAGCCAGAAGTTTCAAGTTGTACCTCCTTAAATATGAAACACTTCCAAGGGTCTACACGTTGTCCTTGGCCTCAAAAAGACAGCAACCTGCAATAACATGCCAGGAAAAGCAGACCACTGATGCTCCTGTTTTTGAAGGTGTCCTAAGGAGTTCTGGAGAAGAGAGGGGCCTCCCAGCTGTGTTTGCATAAGATCAGGGTCCCTCTCTCACCTTCCAGTCATCAGGGGAACAGGCAGGTACCACCCTCCCCATGCACATCCTCCAAAACCTGCCCTGGAAAACGCTTCATTATCTCCTGCTGTGCATGTATTGCAGATCCCAGACACAGCCATGTCCAAACCTGTCCATTAATCACACTTCCTTCCACAGGCAGCAGCCTTCCATTAATATATATTAGTTTTTGTAACGGACTTAAGTAAAGATGGAAGTGACATTTTCTCCCTCGAGTGAAATTATACATCTATATACATCCTATCATGTTTTGCCACCTCATGTTTTTACAGCAGTTGGGCTGTCACAGTCTCTCCCACAGAAACAGCTCTTCTGCATTTAACAATGTGAAGGTTAAAAAAACCCAACCCCCAAAACAAGCCAAAGTCAGGAGCCCGGTTTATGGATCAAAAATCCAGGCATGAGATGGTTTTGAACAAAATGGATAGTGCTTTGCCAGTTTGCTTTTGATAGCTTCTTTGGGGAAATAAACCTTTGCTGAATTGTCCCTCAGAAAATGGTGGTAACACAGAGATTTTATCTTCTTTTGTTTTAAATAGAGAACAATTCTATAAATACAAGGCCTGATATTTGGGTAATATGGTAATGTAACTATGTGGCCTGGCATTTAAACTGATTCAAAACCAGCTTGGAATACACATCCCATTAATTCAGATTTTTCCGCTCATCTTGATTATTTACTTTTTCCTTTGTAAACAAAAGAGCCCAGCAGGTCCCAGCACTGATCTGAACAGTACAGGAGCAACCCACTACATCTCACCCAAATTACAAGTCCCTAAAAGGAAACATGTAACACTACTTGTATTTGCACTTAGATTGGCAAGAATAAAGGAAAACCACGGAAAACCAACATTTCTGATTGTATCAAAACATTGTGATGAGTAAAATATGGTCTGAAAAAATGGAATTAAGTATTCAGATTACTTCTGTTCACAGCATCTGGATGAATCATAGAATAATGAGGTTTGGAAAAGACCTTAAGATCATCCAGTTCCAATACCCCTGCCATGGGCAAGGATGCCTCACACTAGACCATAATTTATAGGATAAATTACCAAGAATGGATTTTAGGCTATCCCCAGTTTGTAGATAATCACACTACATATCTGATTAGTGGTTCATGAGTTAAAAATATTTATTATTATTAGTAACAAAAATCAACCAAATTTGTTACTTCAATTGGAACATCCAATGGGGAGGGTTCCCCCCCGCCCCCCCCAATTGGATGACTTCAGCTTTTAGAATGCATAATCATTCATCACCTACACCGTTATCATTCCCTCTCTAATGATCATATGCCCCCAAAGTTCTCAAGTCAGATCAGCTTCCTCACCCTACTAATGAAGAAACTGAAGCTTAACTGAAGAAAAATAGCTATATAATGGATCTGACCTACCTTAAAGTTACTAAAGGTGAAAGAGAAAAGGGTAAAACTATGTGATCAGGTTTGTAGCACTGTTCCAGCAGATGGCAAGCCATGGTTGTAGCAACTCAGGCCAATGAATAAACTGCACTGCTAGGTATCACCCCAGCTTTACTCTCATTGACTGCAGGCTTTTCCTCCTGCATCTAGCATGGTATGAACAGACAGCAGTATAACCTCAGGCAATATGCATCCTACAGTAGAGATTCAGATGTTAATGATGGCATTTGTTCAAATCCGACTCCTGAGGAATAATCTTGCCTTCACCATCCTCCATTCTTTCCATGTGATTGGAGTAGGATGATTTTTGGAGGAGTCATTAAGAACGCATAGAACAGAAAAATAAAAATAAGCATGCATATAAACAGATGATTCTAAATAGAGTCGCTATAAAATACACCCCAGCTGACTTCCCCAGCATCCTCCCTCCTGTGAATTCAAGGTATTTTAAGTTAATTAATGGAGGCAGTGCAATACAAACCCCAGTGGTATTAAGACACTGCTCCAAAGAGTTAAATCCTCACTGGATTAAAAATAGTACAGTTAAATCTGCTTCTGACAAAGCAGAGGGAAGAAAGAGCCAATTCTCTTGTAGCTAATGGAGGTAAATTGGGATAAATGAAAGTAAAATGAAGCCTTTACACTTGTGTGGGTGCAGGCACAACAAGGCCTGCATCATCCCAATCCTAACTTATGCTATTCAAGTGCCTTGCTCCTGGAAAAATCACACACAGGGACCTTAAAGCTCACCCAGTTACAACCCCCTGCCATGGACAGGGACACCTTCCAGTAGACCAGGTTGCTCCAAGCCCCGTCCAACCTGGCCTTGAACACTGCCAGGGATGGAGCATTGACAACTAAACAAACTTAATGTTAAGCACATTAAGGAGAACATCACCCTCATTTAACAACTCCACAGTGCTTTTAGTAGCACAGTCAAACCACAAAGGATGGACTTTATCACAGTATCACAGTACGCTAGAGATTGGAAGGGACCTCGAAAGATCATCTAGTCCAATCCCCCTGCCGGAGCAGGAACACCTAGATAATGTTACACAGGAATGTGTCCAGGTGGGTTTTGAATGTCTCCAGGGAAGGAGACTCCACAACCTCCCTGGGCACCCTGTTCCAGTGCTCTGTCACCCTCACTGAGAAGAAGTTTCTTCTCAAGTTTAAGTGGAACCTCTTGTGTTCCAGTTTGTACCCATTACCCCTTGTCCTATCATTGTTTGCCACTTTAGAGAGTATGAAGTTAAACTTCCACTTCTTCCAGCACCTGGGTGATTTTATCAGACTTTCGTAAAACCCTGTTCCCCATTCCTGCCCTTTTAGGCCAGCGGAAACTCAATATATCCTGGAAGAATAATTCTGTGTGGCTGAAAACACCCATTTACATCACATAGTGACACTGGAGCAGCAAAGAAAGGGAGCACTTTGCTCTTTAAGACGGATTAGGGGATGTTTTACTGGCAGCTGCACAGTGAGCAGTAGGTATGGGGCTGTCCGTGGAGAAGGAAATGAGAAACAACGTCACAAAGTGGAGCAATAGCCAGGAAGGAGAAAAATAATATGTATCCTTCAGCATCAGCCAGGGACTTAGCTAGAAACATTTCTGGCAGATTGGATTCTTCCATGCCCTGAGCCAGCAGCTTCCAAAGTGGTTGGTTCATTGCATACATTTACACTGAATAACAATCAACTCCTCAGCTGCTTATGACTTGGGTTTTATTCCTTAATTCTCGATCAGAATTCATGAAACATGTGTTTTTTTCTGTTAACATGGCTTGGAAGCGAGAATCCCATGAGAAGATTAAAATAACACGTATTTAAGAAAGGATCCTGATGGTTTGAGTAAGTGAAACATTAGTAAGTGATATCACTGACAAGTGCAGAAGAGCTCTGTTGTACTGTGTGCTGCTGCTTTTCCACTGGCAACTCCAAAGAAAATTGATTTTTTTGTTTTGTTTTCAACCACACAATATAAGAAACTACATTTTCAAAGTCTTCCCTACCTTCAATTCTGTTGCATTGAACTGGTTTCCCTTTTAAATTATCAACGTCTTTGTGGCTGTGGTTGAGCTTATTTTATTGAAGGTTTTTTGAGCAACAAAACCAGGCAGATGAGTAAAACTGAAAAGTTAAGAGAATCAAAGGAGTCCAAGAGTGGTCCCAATGAAGCTGCAATTTTCTGGTGCATCATTCTGCATCAGATGAGTAATCCACCGTTTGGGACAGTGTCCAAGAACAGACCATCTGCTCTCAACATGACCGCACTCCTGGAAGCTGCGCAGAGTCTTTCACCTTCTCTTCAACAGCTCTGGAGAGCAAAATAATAGTAAGGTTTCTAAAAAGAACAAAACCAATAAATAGTAAGCTGCTTGGCCTGAAACACTATCTCTTTCCAGGTTCACTACATCTAACTCACGTTAGTAGCCTTCTGCCACATATAAGTGGTGTTTGACATGGAAGAAACAAATGATACTGAATGAAGAAAACGGATTTTGAACTGTGAGATCCCAACACTGAAACAATAAAATCCCACATAAGTGATTGAGGGGATTTGCATATGTACAGTTCCTGAATTCTTCCTAATTTCACGCACATGCTCTGTCACAAATGCCTCAAGGACAGCGAGGCAATCACAGAATGTAAAACCTCCCCATCTATCTCCTACCCTTCGTGCAAGAAAGACTACAGGACAAAATCCCTCCCTTTAATGCTTCAGCAAGGCAATTCCATGGAAGGAGCCAGGTCTAAAAGGCAAAAGAGATCACACCAACCACTTTTCATACAACTGTCCTAAAAAGTCCAATCAAGGCAGCTAGCTAATGGGATAGGAAATCAAATCCCCACATCGGCACACAGCTGGATACTACCAGAAGAGGTGGTCCTGTGTCTGCAGTCCTGGCCCCAGCTTCACATCCTCCCCTATGCCCCTACTCACCTGACCCTTACAGGAGCAAAGCTTAAGAAACTAAGCCACCACAAGGCTTCAAGTTTTTACTCAAGAGCAAAGAAACTCCATGAGGATTCTCTAGCCAGGGGGGAAAGATCAATAACAACATTTTTGGCAGCAGCCTGCCATTAGGTCAGTTCAGCTGTACTTCAGAAATCCAGCTAAGAGTTGATTCTTAAGCAGCTAAAGATGCTCTGAGATCCCATATGGATTTTAACAGTGCATGGGTTTTAGCTGTGGTGCAAGGAAAGCCATGGGATCATGTATTTGCAAGAGGTGAAGACTCAACTCTCTTTGGTATTAAGAGCGGTCCAGTATCTTGCTGCTATCAAAAGGATGAGGTCCCACTGCTGCCCCACTTGCCAGCCATCCATTCCTCTCTCATGTGAGGACCAGTGCTCTTCCAAACCTCAAATGAGCCACTACCCCAGCAGAAGAGCTCTCCATGAGGCTTCATCCTTCAGACTTGAAAGTCAGAAGGTTAAGCTGACTTCAAAACCAAAATATGCCCTGGTTTACTATGCCCTCAGTATCCAGAAAGTATTGCTATCGCTTCATTTAAAGACCAGCTGGATTTGGGACCTCCTGAATAAGCTGATCTATTACCAGAGGAGCAAACTCCAAATAAAGCCAACAGAGGCCAGTGGAGGGGGACTAGAAGAAAAGGTGTAGCTAAGACATCATAGAGGCTTTTAAAGAAAGAGGCTGTACTATTTTCTAAAGAGCGCACAAATGGCTTCGGTTCCCATTGTTCAAAAGTGCCAGACAGAAAGAACACTACATATATGGGAAGCATGTCTCTAAAGTATGCACTTAGAAAGCCAAAGACAAAGCCTATACTTTGCTCACATTTTGGAAGTTCAAGGTCACTGAACTGTAGGAGTCTGGGGCATGAGGATGAGAACACAAGGGCAGTGAAGGAGAAAGGCTAACATGTCCTCTACGACAGACATCCAGCTAGTGCAGAAATGGAGTGGAAGAGAAGGCAGAAAGTACAAAGTTATCCATATGTGAAATCAGGTGCTGAAGCTGCAGCAATACGTGCACAGGTGGGATTTGGAGCTTGAGACAGAAAGGTGAAGCAAGACACACATAACCGTGAGCTTTAGGGACTTAAGCTGGATCTCACAAAACATTTCTCCTCTGGCCACCAACAGGAAAGAGGACTTGGTCCCCTTAATGTCTACTAGGGGCTTTGGTCAGGGCAGCACTTCTCCTGACCAGCCAACGTAGTGTCACTCAGGCTCCAGCTACAAGGATCCTAGAAGTCCTTACTACTGGTCCTTATTCCAAATCATCTTTATCAGTTATTGTATATCTCTTAAGCACGGCGCCAGTACTTTTCTTTTGCAAAAACATAGTATTTTAAGTGTTGAAAGAGAAAGGAATTTGGCAGTGCTGGGGTAAAGGTTGGACTTGATTATCTTAAAGGTCTTTTCCAACCTGGTTAATTCTATGAGACGAATAAGGAAATACAGACCTTTGCAAATCAATCCAGCCTGTTTGTTACACTCATTTACCCACCTTCACAGACATTTCCAACAGGCAGGCTTTGAGCTGCCAGATTTACTGCTCAGCTGGCAGGAGAGCAGGCCACCAGCCTCCCCGAGGTCCCAGCCGCTCCTTCCCTCCTACTGTCAGGCTCCCATTAGATCCTACCCTGATTAAAATACTTCCTACTCAATCCTTACACCAGCCTCAGTCTGCCACTTTCAAGTGAATTGCTCTTATGCCCAAGTTAATGAGAGAAGAAGGCAGTTAGGAACTGAATTAAAAAACAAGCCAAACAATGACTGGAGGGGGGGAATAACAGAAATATTCAGTCCTTGATCTCCAGAACCATCTTTCAGACTTACAGGCATTGGCCCTAATAGATCATTTATTACCTTAGGAATATAAAATAAAAGTTTTACCATTAAAAAAAAAAAAATGTTTCTGTGTTTTAGAAATAAGCATGCTCTATTCCTGGATTAATATCAAGCTATCACAGAATGAGGTATGATCCACCTACACAACTGCAGCATTCCCAAAGCACTGCAGAAGGCAAAAGGGATGTAATGAACCCGCGGATGCTGTATTTACAGTTAAGAGCAATCATTTTATTTGCCTTCCTTTTGTTATAGTATTTCAATATAATACTAACATTCATTCTTTGTGCTCTTCTACACTACTGGGTCTTGACTGATGATTCTTGTACAAATTTTTTTAGTGATTAATCATTTGTCTCTACCTTTAGGACTTCAGTGAAAGCATCTTGATCACAAAACAGAACAGTTTAATACAGATACTGTAACAGCCTCCAAACAGGGGAAAGAAAACCCCCAAACTAACTCACTTTGGATCATTGCAGATCCAAGGTCTGTGCAATTCAGTGAGCAACTGCCTCCTCCCAGGCTCAAAATAGGTACTGTAAGTACCAACAAAGATCATACGAATAGAATGCTATGGATTATTGAACAGTGATATTATAGCCCATTAGTTGTTAGCACTACAGGGTTGGTGGTTGGTTTGTTTTTGAAGCACCACAGCTACTTCCCCTTGCTCTTTTCACCATTATAGGTAAACCATCTGAAAGTAATAATTATATTTTACCAGTGTGATATCTTCTTGTCAGGTAATAACTTACACACACACATTAAGGGAAGCTTATGGCCTTAAAGCCACACTGAAAGAAACACTGAAGGCAAAAATTTCCCTGCTGGCTTTGTGGTCATTATTTAAAGAAAAAGAATATTTTCATAGAATCCCAGACTGGTTTGGATTGAAGATTTGGGCAGGAACTAGCTCATCCAGTTCCAACCCCCTGCCATGGGCAGGGACACCTTCCAGGTTGCTCTGAGCCCAAGAAGTCCAACCTGACCTTGATTTCTGCATCCATCACACTTCAAGTGCTACAGAGCCACAGAACCTACAGAATCCAAGGATGTCCTTATCCTAGGTAAAGCTTCCTAATCTAAGCCAGACTAAACCCCAAAATCACTCTCTAAGTGACATCCTACAGCATGGATTAACACAACAAGGGGAAGGATATGTCAAATTTATGTGATGTTTGGTGTTTTACCAAACTTGACATCAAACTTGACACCAGAGTACAAAAGTCCTTCAACATCTTAAATGACACATTCTTTAGCCCATCACATAAGCATCAACAAAGGAAACAAGGCTTATTTGCTTAAACTGTTCCACTCCCTTGCAAGATATACCTTCCCAACACTCCTCCTTATAGCATATGGTGCACATGGATATTGATACTCTGCTCCCAGCAAGGCCATTGCTCCAGCCCTTGGAGCTGCCCTCAACTTGTGCATCAGCTTTTACCAGCCACATTACCACTGCTCTCTTGGCAGCATTTTCCATGGCCATGGAACAAAAGTACTCCTGTTCCATGTGTTCCCAAGCGAGGATGCCAATCTTTGGACACCAGCCTTGGGCATCAGGCCAGATGGATGCTTTCTGCTATTCCTCTGCTTTATGGACTTGAATAGCAAGAGACTATGAACTGTAAAAACACAATGCTGTTATCTACCGAAAATAAAATCATTGGTCTGTCAGATGGCAGTGAAAAAATCTCAGACTAGAGATTAGAGATTTTAGAAAGAGGAATGTGAGTGGGGAAAAACAACAAAAAAAGAATAATCTAACAGGAAAACAACATATAAAACTAACTTAGATAAATAAATCTAACTTAGCATCCCATACACACACTTGAGGTAAATGAAGAGACACACATTGCTGTACCATCTTAAACATTACTTGCGCCTCACACTTGTGGAATGCAGTGAGAGGCTCACAGGTTTAGCATCTCTTTTTGGAGCTGGGGAATAACTATCCAAAACCTCTGAGAAAAGCTGTATCATCTGCCTTTTCAGCAGTTTCTAAGGGGCTCCCTATAAGCAGCTGGCATTTTTTGAGCAGAAATGTCACCCACTTCTTCTCACCATCTATTTGTATTTATGCCTCAAACCATTCCCCAGATATACTTCCCCCATCAGATGGACAGCTACTGTTTGGTACTTCACTTTAGGAATATTAATTACAGCAAAGCAGATAATTAAGGTTGGATTAATCACACTCCCCAGGGCAGCCAGGCACAGACACAAAGGGAAGAGGAACCTTTTTTTGGACAAGCAACAGATCAGCAGTCAGGCAGCCTGCTACACCCTGATCTTACCCCATGCAAAAACAACACCAGCCAGCGTCTGTCTGGCACATCTACCCACAGAAACGTGCCATGTTTTACCGGGAAAAATCAGGACAAACACACAGAGCTCCTATTTCAAGGTAGCTTTTATTAGGGCGCCATTCCGCCAGACTTTAAAAATAATAGGATAAAAAGAGACAAGACTATGAAAACCTTATTCAGCAAGAGGCTGACACAGATGATTGGTCTGGAATTGGGATAAATCAAGTCCCACAAAAACTAAAGAAAACCAAACAAAACAGATACTGAAGTGCACTTGGGAAATCTGTTCCTCTGTAAAAGCATGGCTTTTTCAGTTTCTCCCTGCTTCCTTCCTGAAGTGCTTTAGATATGGAAACTTGATAATATAATCCAGACTCCACTTAGATATTCCATATGTGAACCCTGCTATACATAAAGACCTGATTTTTAAAACATACTGGTTTTCCTTTTTAGCATAGGATTTTTAGTTGTAGAAGAAAAGTAT
The DNA here is from genome assembly GCF_028554395.1 of Pezoporus wallicus. Taxonomy (NCBI): domain Eukaryota; kingdom Metazoa; phylum Chordata; class Aves; order Psittaciformes; family Psittacidae; genus Pezoporus; species Pezoporus wallicus. Next base: position 3,000,750 of record NW_026639377.1, read on the forward strand.
CCATGGAAAGGAAAAGACTTCACACAAAAATACAGGGAATGTGCCTGATTTCCTATTTGGTCACTTTAGCATTGAGTGTCTGGATTTTAAGTGCAAGTCCTGCCATATTTGGAGGTTTCATAAATTCTCCCCCTTCCTTTTTCTCACTTTTAACCAGAAATCCTGAGAACACACTAGTTTTCACCCAGGGGAAGAGCAAGGAGGCAGGCTCACCAGCCTCCTGCCACAGCTCAGACCCTGAAGGCACACAGAGGACTCCTGTGATTCACAGTGAAGAAGGCAAACAGAAAGACATCTGGATGCCTCAGAGGCTGGTTTTGTTGGTTTTTTTTTAGATGACTTTACAGTATCATGCAGTAGCCTTAAGAATAGCGAGATTCTGGCACAACATGCACCAAAGCTGCAAAAGCCCCACAGAGCTATAGAAGCCCTGAGCTGCTCATTCCTGCTCCATCCTTTGAACACTGACATTCACAAGGACAGGATGAGAACAAAGAAGTTCTCCATATGTGCCTTGTGGCCACACAAGGGAGGTGGCAGCCAGCCCATCATCAGCCACCAAGAACCCAGCAGCAGGGCAGAGCTGCACCTTCACCACTGCCAGTCACAACAACAGCAGAAGTCCTCAACATATGGTAATTGAGGGACTGGCATTCAAAAGCCTTCAGCTCCAGAAACTTACATTGAAAATACTTCCATGCATAGGCAAGGCAAAAAAACCAAACATAATCCAAGTGGGCTTGCAGGTGTCATTCTTGCATGGGGATTCAAAACCAATTGCAGGGCCTGACCAGGACTAACCACCACCATAACCACAACTACGTAGGAAAAAACTGATTTAAACGTGGAGCTGTTGGAGTGGGTCCAGAGGAGGCCACAGAGATGCTGCGAGGACTGGAGCAGCTCTGCTCTGGAGACAGGCTGAGAGAGCTCGGCTGGTTCAGCCTGGAGAACAGAAGGCTCCAGGAAAACCTTAGAGCAGATTCCAGTGCCTGAAAGGGGCTACAAGAAGACTGGAGAGGAGCTTTGGACAAGCGCCTGTAGGGACAGGACAAGGGGAATGGCTTTAAACTGACAGAGGGCAGACTGAGATGAGATCTTGGGCAGCAGCTCTTCCCTGTGAGGGTGGTGAGGCACTGGCACAGGTTGCCCAGAGAAGCTGTGGCTGCCCCATCCCTGGCAGTGTTCAAGGCCAGGTTGGACAGGGCTTGGAGCAACCTGGTCTAGTGGAAGGTGTCCTTGCCCATGGCAGGGGGTTGGAACTGGATGAGCTTTAAGGTCCATTCCAACCCAAACCAGTCTGTGAGTCTGTGATTCTGTAATCTCAAAAATAAATACAAAGCACTTACTCATACTATGTTTTTCTGCACCAGAAGTACATGCTTCCAGGCAGTTTTCAAGCATGGTAGCGACTCGTGCTGTAAGATCTCAACTTGTTACAGCTGAATTTGGAAAGGGCTTAATCATTCCATTCCGGCCAACTATGGTAGAAGTGATGAGTTACAGGAGGCAGGCAGGGTTGGTGTCTAATCAGCATAATTAATCTAATTTGATGATTACCCCAAGGAGGGAGGAGCTCCTTTAGGCACAGGTAAAAGAGCACTTGGCAGGGATGGTGATTAGTTTGAAAATTCAAGCTGTGGTTTGTTGAGAGGTCTGCACTCAGTCTGAAGAGGAAACACACAAATTATTAGGTGCTAGGACAAAGTCTAGGCAGGCTTTCTCCAACCACCAAGATACTACTGTCACTAAAAACCTGTGAATTTGTCAAACAATAGAAAGCATCTTGGGACACAGCACGGAAGTTGGCAAATTTATTACCATAAAAATGCTCTTATAATATCCATACAAAAGATAATGTTTTCACAGTGCCAGGATCCATTTAGAGGTAAGTGCCTGGTGTCTCTTAAGCAGTGATTCTGGTTTCCTCATCCAGACATTTCAGAAATCCTTTATACAGCTTCAAAGCTGCACCTCACGCATCTCACTAACTGAACACAGTCCAGTTTCAGCACAACACAAACAAACAAGCTGTTTAGGTATTGCCATCCATTCCTCTCAATTTAGGGCAGCAAAAGCTAGCACAGCCACCAAAAGAAGCAGCCTACCTTCCAAGCACCATGGTTTATTTTTTGCTACCCTCACACCTTCTCCATATTACATGGTTGAAGAGCAAACTGAAGAGTGAACTGAGCCATTTTGAGAGCATGTGAGTTCAGAGGTGATATGAAATTTCACAGCTCCTTCCAGAAGCATAAGAAACTGACAGAAAAAAAAAAAACAAAACCCAAGTCATGTCATATCAGACATCAGAGAGTTCTGCAGTCCTGATTTCAAGCAGCTGTTTGCCAAGTAACCCAATTGTCATGGCATTGGAAAAACACATCAGATAGCAAAAGGTTCTTAGTGCTTCCTGGCAACATGTCACTCCATACATTGATTTAGCAGCCTTTCTGTACACTTAACAGCCATGAAGTGTACTATCAGCAAGTTTGCTGATGACACTAAGCTGGGAGGAGTGGCTGACAGGCCAGAAGGCTGTGCTGCCATCCAGCGAGACCTGGACAGGCTGGAGAGTTGGGCAGGGAATAACTTGATGAAATATAACAAGGGAAAGTGTAGAGTCCTGCATCTGGACAGGAACAACCCCAGGTTCCAGTATAGGTTGGGGAACAACCTGTTAGAGAGCAGTGTAGGGGACAGGGACCTGGGGGTCCTAGTGGACGACAGGATGACCATGAGCCAACACTGTGCCCTTGTGGTCAAGAAGGCCAATGGCATCCTGGGGTGTATTAGAAGGGCGGTGGTTAGTAGGTCGAGAGAGGTCCTCCTTCCCCTCTACTCTGCCCTGGTGAGACCCCATCTGGAATATTGTGTCCAGTTCTGGGCCCCTCAGTTCAAGAAGGACAGGGACCTGCTGGAGAGAGTCCAGCGAAGGGCAACTAAGATGATTAAGGGAGTGGAGCATCTCCCTTATGAGGAAAGACTGAGGGAGCTGGGTCTCTATAGTTTGGAGAAGAGGAGACTGAGGGGTGACCTTATTAGTGTATATAAATATATAAAGGGGGAGTGTCACGAGGATGGAGCCAGGCTCTACTCAGTGGCAAACAATGATAGGACAAGGGGTAATGGGTACAAACTGGAACACAAGAGGTTCCACTTAAACTTGAGAAGAAACTTCTTCTCAGTGAGGGTGACGGAACACTGGAACAGGCTGCCCAGGGAGGTTGTGGAGTCTCCTTCCCTGGAGTCATTCAAAACCCGCCTGGACACATTCCTGTGTAACATTATCTAGGTGTTCCTGCTCCGGCAGGGGGATTGGACTAGATGATCTTTCGAGGTCCCTTCCAATCTCTAGCATACTGTGATACTGTGATACTGTAACTCCAAACAGAAAAGGCTCAGAAATTCTCAGCATGAATGAGAAGTGAAGTCTTTCTTATCCCTTAATTGCTTTATGGTTTCCCACACACACTGTAAAACTCCTACTCAGAGGAGTCCATACTAACAGAATCTGTGCTCATTGTGGTCTTCTGAAAGCACTTTTCTTTGAAGCAAGTCCATGCAGCTATGCCTGCCCCTTCCAAGTAAATAACCAAAGCTGGACCGTAACTCATTTGGAGCACTTAATGAATAAACACATGAGTATAAGGGATGATAACTGGCTTTGGACTCAAAGCAGGGAGACACTAACAGGAGCCCATAGTAGGTGTGAGAATGAAGTCAAGAGCATCAAGACTGTGGCTGGTTAAGGCAACCCAGAGGATTCACAGCAAGAAAGGCTCCCACCCTGCAGTCAAGTTGGAGATTCAAGCCAGTTCAGCAGAGACCTCAGGATAGATCCTACATAGCTTTTGGAAGATATCTCTAAACATGAGCCTCCATCACCTGGAGGGAAGACTGACAAGCAGCTTCACTACAGTGAGTAAAGACACAAGCAAACCCTTCACTTTGGACACACACCCAGCAGCTCTCCAGTGTTTCTCATCTGGGTATTAGAAAAGCTTTCATCTCTTCTGGTGTGTTTATTATTTATATTTTGCATTTTCTTGTTTTATTGATGGGAAATGAGGGGAAAGACAACTGCAATAATGGAAGTTTAAGAAAAACCCATGCTGATTCAAGAGAATCCAGGCAAACCGGTGCTTCTGTTTGGATCATCATTATCCTCTCAGTAGGTGTGAGCATTTGCTCTTCAAGGAAGACTGCAAAAAGAGAGCTCCCAATTGGTCGTGCAGTCTTGAAACCCTAGAGTTTCAAAACAACAGCCAAGGGACGTGGCAAAGCAAGCCACTGGTTAAGGGTTTTTTTGTGCAATTGTGTCAAAAAAGAAAAGCCATAAGGTATGAACTGGGAATGACTGTGCTGTTTGGGATACGGTATCTTTAAGTCCTGAAAAGTTATTTTAAACTGACAGGGATCTGAATGCTAGCAATTAGACAAGAAACAGACGCCTCCCTACAAGCAAGAGCAGTAACAGTTAACAACAGTTACACCACTTTGTGAGATGGAGTATAATGTGCACCAGAAAAACACATTTAATTTGGCAGAGCTAATGTTTATCCAAGATAACTGATGATTTACTTTGTTGATTGCAAACTTCTGGAGTCCTGGGTTTAATCTGCATGTGGCATAAAGCTCACTTCACTATCAAGCAAATCCCTTGGTGGTGACCAAAAAGGAGGAAATTCAAAAGTATAAAGAAAATAACTGAACAAGAGAGTGGAGCAATTGTTTTACATTGCAGCCATAGTACAGGACTTTGTTCTTCATCCCTATGAACTCTCTCAGTAATCTCTGTAGTTACCATAAAGAAACAGTAAAATAATCTGACAACGTGCCTTCTAAACCATTACTCAAATGTTCTGGTCAAATTCACCAGAAGAAACGAAGAACTATCAGCACTGAAACTTCTGCCCTGCAAAAGGCTACAGTTCATGGTGTTTATCTGGTGAGCATTACCTGCTAGACTACTCTGTCAGCAGAGAACAGCTTCAAGTTTAAAACCACCAACCTCATTTAGTCTTTAGTCTGTAAACATAGAGAGGCTCATTGTATCATGATACAACAGTTGTAATGACTAGTACGCATTTAATCTTAGATTAAAATAAAATATGGACAAATACATGTGAAACGATTTCATGCCATTTCACCAGTGCGCAAGCATTACCTTTGGTTGTTACTGCACAGGGCACAGTTTTGTCTCAAGTACATCTAGAGATGAAGGTATTGGGTTTCTGTCCTTGCCTGCTTCAAAATCAAATTAATTGCCTTTCCTAGTGCACATTTATTAATCTATAAAGTATGTATTACGCAAATAACTTCCTTTTAGAACAGGACTCTTGGAACACTTTCTGCTTATTATAAGATTCCATATCATCAGATAATCCCCCCCAGTTTCTATGGGTCCCACTAATTACTGTTACCTTATGGATTTGTGTAGAACTTGAATGAATCCTGTCATCAAAACACAACCACACAGCTGGGGCAGTGAAAACAACAGCTTAAATCCCTTACTGTCAATTTTCCACTTCACTGGATTTGATACCACAAGCCAGTGGCAGCCCTTGGAAACCAAACAGGGTCATGCAGGTGCAGATCCATGTTGAATACAACATATGCAGAGGTCATACAACTTAACTTGTCCTGTTCCTTCTTGATTTGACACAAGCTGTTGTACTATTTCTGGCCTTCTTTTTTAAAAAAATATCAAATTTGACACTTCTGCAGAGTCTTGAACAACTTCAAATCATCAGATATAGCATATCCTATAGACAAGTATATTTTAGCATGCATTTGAGGCATTAAAACAGAAGAATAACATAGTTTGGATGCTACATCATATGCATCCTGTCTGTTATTTATAGACTGGTGTGGACAGCACATACTACTACATGCACTTCACAAGAAGCTTCATCATGCGATCACAGAATCCCAGACAGGTTTGGGTTGGAAGGGACCTTAAGGCTCATTCGGTTCCAACCCCCTACCATGAGGGGGTCCACCTTCTGCTAGACCAGGATTCTCAAACCCCATCCAACCTGGCTATCCAAATAAACCTGGTAACAAATCAATACATCTTTTAACATCAAATTACTGACTTCAGCACAACTGCTACCTCCATTACGTAAAACGAAGAAACTCATGCTAAAATTACCATTCACATCCTTGAAAGCTGCATTCAGGTCATTATCCTTCAGGTGAAAGAGATGTATTGTGTTCAGGATGCATTTTTACTGAGCATATTCAAGTGACAACCAGAATAAAATCCTTTAGATACCTGCAGATTCCCTTAAAAAGCTATCTTAAAAAGCCATTTTATACATAAAATAACCAAATCCCTACTCACACTGGCACTGCACAGTCACAGTTTCAGCAGTTTAACTGATTTTTTTCAGTGTCTACTTGGTTTTAAGCCTTTTACACACACATGCACACTAGGTAATTGTAGGTACAATACTTCCCCTTATTATTTAATCCCCTGAAGCTATAACTGAAAAATGCTAATATTACCTTGCATGCTTGAAGCAGCTTGTTAAAGAAAGGCAATTTTCTCATGTGTCAAAAGATTCCAGTCCCATGAGATCCTCCAGTTAATTCATAAAGTAATTTAATCATAATTAAAGCAAAATTGCATCTTACCCAACCAACGTGTTTTGCAAGACAGATTTAGCTAAAAAAGAGAAAGTCTACAACATTGTCAGCAGGAAGAGAGGAAAAGCACATTGCAGGAGGTGTGGGGAATTAAAGGTCAGAGGCTGTCAGCTCTGCTAGAGGGAACAGAGAATCCATGATAGCTGAGCCATCCTCTCCTGCACAAGACAGATGACTTACTTTGCAGTTCCCCCTCGGACAAATCATTTCATTTTTCCCTCTGAAAAATAATACCTTTGCAAGTATCTGCCTCTGAATTACACCACAAAATTCTGTGAGGGAAAACAGCATAAGTCTTTTGTGTTTGGATTTGGTTTGGGCAGACTCTGTAAGTGATGATGCAGACCACAGTGAAAGCACTTTTCATATTCTAGGTCTTTAAAAGGTTTTCACAGCTTAGGTTCATAAAAGAAAAAAAAAAATAAAAAAAATTGTAGAATGATTTGGGTTGGAAGGGACCTTCAAAGCTCAAGTCCAACTCCCCTGCAATGAGCAGAGACATCTTCAACTAGATCAGACTGCCAAGAGCCACATCCAGCCTGGCCTTGAATGTCTCCAGGGATGGCACATCCAAAACCTCTCTGGGCAACCTGTGCCAGTGTTTTACCACCCTCACGGTAAAGAATTCCTTCCTCACGTCCACTCTGAAAATAATACAAGCAAATATTTAAACCAAACCAAAAATCCCTGCTGTAGTTACAAGTCAGAAGCACCACTGCAATGCAAACCAGAAGGTCTCACTCTCTTTGAAGTTTTCAATACAAATAATCTTTTTTAACTATAATTTTTAAAGCCTTACATAGAAAGCCAGTGAGAATTGAAGTGAGTGCACTGTTCAGATGTTCAAGTTATTCTAATTACACTTGATGTTTCCTGCAAGGTTCAGAGATCAGGTTTTAAGCATCCTTTAGACCTCTTCAAGAAACAAAGTGATGTTGTTCTAGCACCTGTGCCATCCGCCAGGATAATTTCAGGACGATAACAACATTTATGAAAAAATATTATTACTCTTACCCCATTTAGCATCAAAATGATACTTAGAGATAAGAAACAGTGGCAAGCAGACACAAGGGACATGAGGTCTTCAGCATAGTTGCTGACACTGTGGCCAGCCCCCCCTGTAAATGTTCTAAAGGGGGATCATTCCACCACCCCATGGGAGATTAGCAGTTTACTACATTTGCAGGTCTAATAAATCAATGTCAGGATAATCCTATAGATATTTATCTTATTTTTGTTGATGTTTGTTCCATATATTACCTAATAAACAGATTCCATCTTCAGTAACGGCTCTAATTGGTCTTTATGCTCTGCTACTGCTAGCAAGTATAACACTGCATCTATCCCTTTGGCTCCTTTGAAGGCAGTTTAGCCTGACACGTACATTTTCTGTATCACTGAAAACAAGTGATTTTGATTTCTGTATCACTGAAACAAGCTGCCTACCTTAAGAAATAAAAACCACAGATTCCATCTGGCTGAAATACAAATGCTTTATTTTAACCTCAATATCCTCTTTCAGATCGAGGTCACTAATTAGAAGGTAAAGATTCCAATTTGCCTGACTGGTATATCCATGAAATCAATTGATAATTTATTCACATTGATTTCTGACCCTGGCATGCTTTACAGGGCACTGAGCATTTCCTATTTCTCACACTGTATTTTATAGAGAAGCCAGCAATCCAGTCAGCCATACCTTCCCAAGTGCTTGCAGAGGAGGAATTAAACGCAGAAACCAGGGAATAAAGCAGTGATTTACAATGTGAAAAGGCAAGAAGTCAACTTCATCTTTGACATGCTGCTTAGTCAATGCATATAGGATTCCAATTTTCAAATCATAATCAGACATCATAATTAATCTGCATGTTCTTGGGTGGGAGTTTCAGGCTTTCACATGCTCCCAGGCTATGGGACAGTTCCTCCTTCCTTTCAGGAGAGAAAATTGTAAGTCTAACCATGACTTCATAATACTGTGTTAAGTACTAATCCCACAACATCCAGTGGCAGAGTCACCACGTTATTACTGCTATAATAATACATTATAGTAATAAGCCAGTGTTGCCTTTGTCACAATTGAGCACAGTAAATGAAATGAGGGCTCAGCAGTAGCTTTGTCCCCAACCTGGGAGCAGGATAGGCTGAGCTGCCTAGACTCTCCACAATGGCAACCAGTAGGAGGTGGCCACATCTGACACCAACCCCTTGGCAATAAATAAAGCATCTACTATTTCAACACAAAGCCAGCTCAGCTACTGAAGAACAAAGCTATGCTCAATAATTTCATCATTCCATCTGCAGATGAATTGTTTCATAAGCGAAGAAGTTGTTACGCTTTTATATTAGATTGAATTCAATTTTAAGCCTCTGCTTCTCTAGCATGGAGGCCCTTCTTTAGCTTATATGCCAGTATGAAATTATTTCCTCTTGGGTGGCATAAGGAAACACTAAAACCTTTAGTCCCCTATGATTCTCAGGAGCTGCAGTTGCCAATTATCAGAAGGACCAAACAAAATAAAACACTGATGTGGGTTCCAGCAGATGACAGATGACCTAAATGGGATTTCAAATTAAGGGCTGTTCAATACATCTGGAAATGTACCACCAAATGATTATCATATCTTTAGCACCAAGAAGATACTCTGAAAAAGCAATATTCAATGGGCTGGTTAACATCGTGAGCCAGTGCCAAATGCAAAGAAACAGTGCATCAGCAACATCAGACAGGTAAAAGCAATGGTGAAAAATGCATCTTTTGGGGAAATAAGAAAAAAAGGAAAAGCAATGTTCTTCCCCAAGTATAATAGTATGCAAACACCAGGAATAGCCAATGTCCAAGCACTCTGGACAGTACTAAAGCAACTAAAGATCACAGATTTGTGCTATTTATATTTATTTCCTGGTTATACTAAAGGCCAGAGGCAAAGCGGGACTCAGATTGGGGCCAGGAGGGATCAGGCACTGATAATCAAACACTGAACATATACCCTGGTCAAATATCTCACAGGGTGTTACAAAACATACAAGGAAAGCTGTTGTGATGGTATGTAGTTTCCTTACTGAGAACCAAAGTGCAGAAGGATAAAGCACTTTATTCAGTCACACAAGAAGTCTGTGACACAAGAAAGAAATGAACCCAACTACCTTGAACATGAGCCCACTGGCCTAACCCTGGAAAAGCACTCTGGGTCAGACATGGAATTTGCCCCTTTCTGACACTGAACTGAAAACAGGTATTTGAAAATGAAAAATTAGATATTTAAATCAACTATCCTTACAACTTAGACAACTAAACTGAACTCAGCAACTGAGGGATTAATCAAAAGAGCCACTGACCAAAGGATTAATGAATTGAATGGTCCAAATACTTAATGAAATCTACTTTAAAGGGCATGACTGATGCACGTTTTTCATCTTTATGGAATATCATCAATAGAGCTGTCATCTTGAATTTGAGGTTACACCATGTGTCGTTTTAAAACAAGTTTAGTTTTAGGTGCAGTTTCTACTCTGGGTTCCAGTCCTGGTCTAACAGCAGTGCTTGGCATCAGCCATGGAGCTGGTATGTGGTTACAGAAACTAAACTGAAGGCTCAGTAAAAACCTGTGTCACTTCACAACCTATAACTTACACTCACATTAAAGTGCATGATAATATGTTTCAAAAAATTTATTTCTCCTATGTAAAAAACAATTTGACAAAGTATAGAAACCGTATAAACAAATTCATAACTGCCTGAGACTTCACAGTGGTCCCAGAGCCATCCAGCAAACATTCAAGAGAAACTGTTACGATCTACAAAAACATCCTTTCTTATAAAAGAATTAATTACAAAAATAGAGAAAGGAGAATCCCTAATAGCATTGTAACAGTCTATGAGCACCATGCTACAAAGTTGGGGCTGTTCAGCCTGGAGAAGAGAAGGCTGCATGGAGACCTCATAGCAGCCTTCCAGTATCTGAAGGGGGCCTATAGGGATGCTGGACAGGGACTCTTCATTAGGGACTGTAGTGACAGGATAAGGGGTAATGGGTTAAAACTTAAACAGGGGAAGTTTAGGTTGGATATAAGAAGGAAATTCTTTCCTGTTAGGGTGGTGAGGCACTGGAATGGGTTGCCCAGGGAGGTTGTGAATGCTCCATCCCTGGCAGTGGTCAAGACCAGGTTGGACGAGGCCTTGGGTGATATGGTTCAGTGTGAGGTGTCCCTGCCCACGGCAGGGGGGTTGGAACTTGATGATCTTAAGGTCCTTTCCAACCCTAACTATTCTATGATTCTGTGAGTCTATCAAGAAGATCTAACTTCTCTAGATAAAGATCTAAAACAGCTACCAAAAGGTTTTGGTTTTGTTTAGCTGAATCTAGACTACTATGATCAACACTGGGTTTTAAGGTCTATATCTGAGATATATCAACAAATCCCATAGCAGCCACATAGCACTGAGTATCCTGGGACAATCCTTAAGATCTTCCTCTTTGCACAAGAAGGGTAAGATTAATTTTTATATTTGCACATACAGCATGCTGATGACATAATAAAAGTCACTGATTTGAATACCAGGTTGGTTTGGATAACCAGGTTGGACGGGACTTGGAGCAGCCTGGTCTAGTGGAAGGTGTCCCTGTCTGTGGCAGGGGGTTGGAAGTGGATGAGCTTTAATGCCGTTTCCAACACAAACCTTTCTGTAATTCTATGGTTCTAAAGGTGTTGTCTTTACTGCCTGCAGTGTCCTAAGAAGCATTTTGGGGGGAGTAAAATTTCCCTTAAGAAATGCTGCTGTTCCAGCTGGGACTTTTCCAATTGATTCTGGAATTATCCCTGCACTGAACTTTGCTGAAATCTTTTACGTAGGTTGGTTTGCAGTGGTGCTGCTGCTGACAACAGAAAAGCAAATGAGGTTTCAGAGTGAAACAGAGAACCTGACTTAGCCCCAAAGACTTTTATTACTGGTTATGATGTGTAAAAATGAGAAAACACAGCCTGAGTTTTAACATATTTCAGCTTTGCTTGATTGGCAGTGGCTGAAAGTTTTTTCCCTAACTTGCAACCACAGATGTCCCCTTTAGTACAATTCCACTGGTATTTTTACTAAAATAGTCCAATTACTGCTAAAATAATAATCCTCTCAACAAAATCTACTTCAAGAATCCTCACATGGAAGCCAGGGGGTCATCAAAGACAAAGACACAAGTGACAAAGAATGGAGGTTACCAAGACCAGTTCCACATTCACAGTTATTCCAAGGTCTCCAGGTGGTAAAAAAAAAAAAAAACAAACCACTAAACCATGCTAGAATAAATAGGCGCTAAAAAATATAACAGCTAATTTTATTATTATTTTCTTTTTGCTTATCTTTCCATTAGAAGATAAACGTGGGTGGCTGCATCTTGAAATAAAAATAAGACGGACTTCCATGACGTCTCCTTAAAATTAGTTTTGTACACAGCCAAAATAGCTGATCAAAAGGTAGCCACATTCCTGCCAGGATACAAGACAGAGCATAGCTACCCATATTTGCTGTCATTGCCCTGAAGCAGTTTAGAAAGCCCTGATCCCCCTTGTTTACTTATTGCTGCACACAGCGGTGCACTGAGCATCTCGTAACACAGACTTAATGCATCCAGAAGCCATCCCAGTGGCAGGTGAAGAACTCCATAAAACAGGATTCGTAAATAAATTCAGCAGCAGGCTCTTTTTTTCAGCTGGCAATATCCAGCCTTTTTCAGTGCAGATGCACAAGCCTTTGCAAACGTGCACCTCCTGACAGCAGAAGGCAGGGACCAGGGTTGGTGGCTGAAGCCTGATATCCAGCTTATGCAGAACCACTGCAAATACAAGTGTCCAGAGGAGGTCAGGGAGATGCTGTGAAGGCTGGAACAGCTGCTCTGGAGACAGGCTGAGAGAGCTGGGCTGGTTCAGCCTGGAGAACAGAAGGCTCCAGGAAAACCTTAGAGCAGATTCCAGTACTTAAAGGGGCTACAAGAAACCTGGAGAGGGGCTTTGGACAAGCACCTGTAGCGACAGGACAAATGGGGAATGGCTTTAACCTGACAGAGGGCAGACTGAGATGAGATCTTAGGCAGAAGTTCTTCCCTGTGAGGGTGTCGAGGCACTGGCACAGGTTGCCCAGAGAAGCTGTGGCTGCCCCATCCCTGGCAGTGTTCAAGGCCAGGTTGGACGGGGCTTGGAACAACCTGGTCTAGTGGAAGGTGTCCCTGCCCATGGCAGGGGGTTGGAACTGGATGAGCTTTAAGGTCCCTTCCAACCCAAACCAGTCTGGGATTCCATGACTCTCTGAAACGTCCACCCAGGAGTGCTCAGGTAAGATTTCTACCTTTGAAAGGCCTGTGTGAGGACGTTATATTTTGAAAACCTTCCCTTGTTATTTGGATGAAAGCTGCTTGCAGGGGATAAGTTCTGAAATGATCCTTTTTAGTATGCTGTTGAATATCTTGTTACAGATCATACCATTTGTCCAAGTTAGTGAATGCAAATGAATCTATCAACTTTTAAAATATAAACTTAAAGAAAAATGGGCGTGTGATATTAAAAATCCCTTGCAAGCCCTTTCCGCTTCTCAGCTCTTATTTGATACCCATCATTGAAAATGTGGGATTATTTCAAAAATTTGTTCCAAGTGCCTAAAAAAGAGATCCCCTTTATTGCTAGCTTCACTGGTCTTTGTATGAAAACAACACTTTTTCAACTGAATATTAGCAGATACAGTACAAAGTATTTCACTGATATTAATGTGCTTACAGCTTATTACACCAAGTTAATTAAAATCTGAATCAAGTCAAATTAGGAAATTGTGCATGTCTAATTTGTCCACTAAAGCAGCCTGGGTAATAACATCCAGCTCTGTAAGAGCATTAGGCTTTCACAATGCAGCACATAATTCTCTTCTGGTTCTATTCATTGCCAAAAGAGATGGGAAAATCTGCACAGTTATGTGGACAAACCATTAGCTTGTCACCTCTTTTGGTTCATCAAAGCATTTCTGCTTCAGACAGATTAGTTCTCAGTCTGCTTCTCCTTCAGCAGTATCTACTAGCATGTAGCAAACCCACAGAAGGGATGTCCCATGTGGGACAGCTGAAGTCACCCCACAGCCCAAGTCTTAATTCTGAAGGTGTCAGTCAAAGCCATTAGCAGTTTACTACAACAGTGAGTACTAGGGTGCTGTCAGAGAGCAAGAAAACAGCAATTCTCGAGAGAGTCTTTGGAGAAGGCCCTGGAGGGACAGGACACAGGAAAATGACTTTATCCTGACAGAGAGCAGACTGAGATGAGCTCTTAGGCAGAAGTTCTTCCCTGTGAGGATGGTGAGGCGCTGGCACAGGGTGCCCAGAGAAGCTGTGGCTGCCCCATCCCTGGCAGTGTTCAAGGCCAGGTTGGACAGGGCTTGGAGCAACCTGGTCTAGTGGAAGGTGTCCTTGCCCATGGCAGAGGGTTGGAACATGGAGAGCTTTAAGGTCCCTTCCAACACAAACCAGTCTTTGATTCTGCCTTAAAACCCTGCTAACAGAAGTCCTTGGACTGCTCTTCTGCCATGGCACAATCGTACATCATCAGAATGTCCCATAATTTAATACATGCTTAATACACTAAAATACACTAAATTCACACACATGAACACACAGGCAAGCATTGAGCCATAGTGTCCAGCCACAAGGCTGGACTGTCAGCTGGGTACAGCCTGACATCACTCAGTGGTGCTAATGAAGCTATGATAATTCATACCAGTTGAGGATTTATCTCCTGGGAATCTCAACTGGCTTAATTTATGTTAGCTGCCTTCATCCTCTTCTACACTGCTCTCATCCAGCATAAGATCTCGCTACTGCCAGATCAGCCCCACCTTGCTCCTAAGCCAGGAATTTTGTCTGAAAAGTATAAATAACCCAAAATAAAAGGTTCAAATTAGCATTTTGTGACTATAACAGATTTTAAATCTCTCAAAATAGAAAAAGCAAAATAAAATCTCTCTTGAAGTAGAGCAAAGAAAAAGAAAGCAGGCTCTCATGCTGATTTTCATTGTCAGAGGAAAACAATGTTTGACCAAGGTTCAAAAATCCCAAATTCAGTAAGCCTAAGTTTAAAACCCTTGGAATGTTTAATGTTTTGAGTTACATTACTGACTACTTGAACCTTTTTCCCCTCTAGATTTTCAGCAATTAAAAAGGAGAAAAAGGCACAAACAACTGTAATTAAATAAACATCCAAACTGAAGCACAGTTAGTACAATTAATACATTTTATTTCTCCCTAAATTCCACTCCCGAATACTCCTTCAGCACACATTGTGGAGACAAAGGGTAAATCCTGCTGGATTACTTCACAAAAGTTTGGTTCAAGCTTTTCAGGAATATGCAAGGCTCAGTGTCCACCCTAATAGCAGATACCTTTGCAGCCAGATAGGAGTTGAAAGCCTACCTTTGATCTCCAACAGCTCCCAACAATTCCTGCCAAGATACAGTCCCTACCCTCCAGTACGTGAAAAAACACACTAATTATTATCAATTTTGAATTCCCAAAAATTAGAAGGAAAAGCTGCAGTAAGGGCCTGCAAGACATGGGCATAAATACTTACACATCCTTTGTATTTAGTTTCCTACCTCTTGTACTTCTTCCATCAGCTTACTCAGGGTAGCAAGTTTACGTGACAGCTCTAGAGAATTAAGTTACATACTTGTTCAAATCTCTATTCTACTGTGCATTAAAATGATCAAGAAAAGCTTATTCAACACTAGCTTCTAGAAAGTGTGTACATCACAGCAAGGCACAACTTCAGGCACTGCTCCTTAAGAAAGTTATATGTTTTAAAACAGCCTCAGTGGAGAACATCCTGGGATTCTGGAATGCATAAGATGCTTTTTTCCTTATGTTTTTTACACTTCTGCAATTATTCCTTGTCATAACAGCTTTAATCATAGAATCATAGAATGGTTGGAGTTGGAAAGGACCATAAAAGCATCTAGTTCCAACCTCTAATTCATTAATGAAGCCTTCTTTTACATTAAAAAGATCCATGTATTGGATCCACTGAAAAGCACAGTAAAGTAAGTGCACAGAAACGTGAAGGCTTTAAGAATTCAAGATCAGCATCAGAAAAATTGTGCAGAGCTCCAGAAAGGAATAAATACAGGTCCAACACCAAGTATCCAAACATACTGCAGTGACTTTTACAGTTTGAGTGAATATTGAAAGGTATTGATATCCATAACCATTTGACAGACTGAGACACAAAGATGACAATTTATGGCAATATTTTTGGTTATCTAAAAGGGTATGTCCATGGGAAATGCATCACAAAGGAATGCCCAGCCAAATACAGTTCACTTTCCCCAGAAACTCATCTATTTAGACTCTGGAGTGTACCACAAGATGCACTAAGGAACAACACATCACTAGATTCCATTTAAACTAAGGTGGACTAAACACCCAAAGACTAGTACTAATGTCTCAGGACCACCTTAGCAGTTTCTCCAGGCTGGGTATTTGGGATTCATTCACTAGATGTAGTTTGAAGCAAGCAATAAAATCTTCATGACTAAATAAAACACCCAAACAGAAATGAAGGACCAGCTTGCTCAGCATCTACTTGTTCTGAGGGCAGTGAGCTGCCAGCACCCAGATTTTAACCTCTGTGCAGGGTGTCAGGAAGAATTCTGACGGGGTGATGGTTCTAAATATCCTCTACAGTCACATCTCTCTCCTTCACCAAAGAAACACAGAATGCGTCCATGAAGACATGAAGAGACAGGTGCTGCAAGTTGCCAACATCCTTTTAAAAGTTGCCAGTTGCCATCAGCTTCTTAGCCTCAGTCCTCACTCTTCCAATTGGCAGTTAAGGCTTTTAGGATTCTTTAGACTCCGACTGAAGCAGCGGATTTGGATTCTTGAATTGCTTTCAATTTAAAAGCGGTACCAAAAAAAAGAACAGTGAAATCCACCAGAGCCTCCTGCTGGTACGCAGAAGTTCAAGCAGAAGTAGAACTGGTGTCCCTGGGAAAGTGTTGTTAACAGTACTTAGCAGTGGCCTCTGGCCAGCTGGAGACTGGCACCAACAGAGCAAATTTTCCCTACAGAAAGGCACTGATGACAGGATGAAGCCAGAAGATGGGAGCATAGAAATGAGTGGAACTGAAGCAAGGAAACATACAAATCAGTAATAGGCTTGAAGGACAATGAAGAGAGTCCCTGGACACCTATTTGTGTTTAGCATTTTAATTTTTAAAAGCACAGATAATTCTCCCTTAAAGTTACTACCAAAACATCGCTAGGTAGAAAATGCTTCTTTTAAAAATTACTAGATAAAAACCTTTTAAGCCAATAGGATACCAAAATATTCCTGGTGTGTTTTTAACTCCTATTCACTGACTGATATCCACCTGAGAAGTTACACTTCTGATCAGCCGCAGCACAAACTATTAGCTTGAGGCACTATTAAACCTCAAGTCTTGAGTATACCAAGGTTTATAAAGGAAAATCGAGCCGGTAAACAAAGAAAACTCCAACTCTCACCTTATAGGAAATGACTAACGGTGGTACACACAGTCTCCAAGCTCAGAGCTCTTCATACAATCACAGAATCAATCAGGTTGGAAAAGACCTTTAAGATCCTCAAGTCCAACTGTTCCCCATCACTGCCAAGACCACCACTAAACCATGGCACTGAGGGCCTCATCTACACAGTTTGTGAACATGTCCAGGGATGGTGACTCCACCACTGCCCTGTTGAGTTTCTCATGTTGAAGTGAAACTTTTTGTGTTTTAGTTTACGGCCACTAGATAAAGTATGTTTAAAAATTCTAACTCAGCATTTGGATATCTAATCAGCCATGGCAGAGCTTGGTATTGATTTCACATAGATGATTACTTTTACCATTTATCACTATACCTATATCCTGACCATACTTTGCTCCTTCCTTTCCCCAGTCAATAAGATGCTGTAAATCTAATAACTCATGCAACCGAGCAAGAAATATTCAGGGAAAGGAATAGAGTTACAAAATACCCTGTTCCCTCAGTATATAGTCTGTTATGTTTTCTACCCTAAGCATCAAGAGGTATTGATTGCATATTACTTGCAAGATGACGCCTTAAGACTAGTCCTAATGATCTTTGCTTGCAAGTTAGCATAATTGAGGGCTCATAAGGTGACCTGAGAACTCCCTGTGGCATTCCGGGGACACCCCAAGCCACAAGCAGTCTCCTTGCTACAGCACAACAGTAACAGCAGCCCATTTCTAGACTTTTCCAAGACAAAACTTGATCAGGAATGAGCTGGAGATCCAACTGCTTGGCCTGAACACAAGGCCAAAACCAGACATCAGTGTTGAGTCGGTTAATGTATGTTGGTTAGCTCAAGCCCTTTCAAACAGCAAGTGGAGAGGAAGCTTTCCATGAGCCTAGTAGAGGCAGGAATTGATGTGCAGGAAAAATGATCGCCTCAGATAAAATCAGAAGCTCTGAGCAGGAGTTCAGAGGGACAAGCAGGAGTTGTCTGAGAGGTATGCTGTATCAAAGCAGTCCTTAGTCACATCCTTCTTCATTAGTAATGTGCAGATCACCCATATACAATGACCAGCTGCAAGCTATCTATTACCAAACATATGAGGGACAATTCCTCTTGCTGCCAGTATCTTCCACTTAACTTTCACAGTTCTGGGTCCCTTATTGCTTATCTGGAGGAAGGAGTGTTCATGTTATGTTCAAGATACGGTACAGGTTTATTTCACAACCAAACAATTCATATCCCCTCTCTGCTCAGTTAGGAATATCTGAAATATAAAAACACACACAAACTAAAACCCAAGAAATAAAAAGATTACAGAATTAAAGATCCTGCAGTTTATTAATGACTACTAATTCGTGGTATATAGATTTTTTTGTCTCCTACTTGCACTACAGTTCTTCAGTTTTGTGGTCAAGCTGACTTCTGGCATTTAGAAAGATGTGGTGTTATTTACCTTGACATCAAGTCCACACAGGGAAAAGAATTAAACTATTGATATATTAGAAATGCATAGGTACAAACAAAACAAAGGCAGAACCTCCTCACACCATGCTTCCCAAATTAGCTTTGTTTGCCAGTTGATTTATATTTGATGTATTGTCTGCTGTTCTGATTTAAACATCATTTTAATTTAAACACCCTTTTTCTGTGGGGACTTCTTGTTTAAATTCCACTCACAACACAGCTATTTCCCTAAATGATGTTGCTGTAGGGATGAACATATCTTACCAGGCTCACTGGACTAGCACAGCACTTAATAAAGGGTTGTTTCATTATTTTCACTGTGACATGACTTACATCAAGCCCATTTGCAAACACTGAAGTGGTCTGAAAGAGATTCCCATCAGCCAGACAAGTTGGCAGAAAGACCGGCAGACAACAGAGGCTCAAGCAACTGCTTCTCTCTCTGCATTAGAAAACACAAGAAAAGCAGAAGTGAACACAGCACTATCAAGGAAAGCTCAAGCAGTTAAGAAAAACCTACACAACTGGGGATGTGCAGTTATGCAGCTAAACCAGAGAGTTTAAAAATACTTATTAAGACAAATCTAAGCCTTTTGCATAGGCCCTCCTATAACAGAACAGAGGATTTTCACAGCAGAAGTAAGAGCTAAGGCCTCTACCAAGTGTTATGTCTTTCTAGGTACAGACAGACAAACTACAACAAGAGGTAGGAAAGGGACCTCCCTTGATAAAAGTAAGATGGAGAAGGAGGGGGTATATTTTGTAATTGTTAAATTCAAGTACTGTTCTTGGACACCAATGTAAGATTGCAGTGCTTACTGGTATGCTCCAAAAATGCTGTTTTCTCTGCACACCAGTCAGAAATGAGCTAATACTCAAGAAAGGAACTATTAGAAGCTTTATTTAATCCACTTCTGTATCACACATGCAGGGTTTTTCCTTTACCTGTTTTCTTACCC
The DNA here is from genome assembly GCF_028554395.1 of Pezoporus wallicus. NCBI lineage: Eukaryota > Metazoa > Chordata > Aves > Psittaciformes > Psittacidae > Pezoporus > Pezoporus wallicus. The sequence goes on from NW_026639377.1 coordinate 3,020,348, forward strand.
CCCTTTTCTTTTTAACCTAGGATAGCCAGCATTTTTCTTTCAAAGCAAAAGGAAGGCCAGATGTAAGGTAGGTAAGCAGAAGACTCCCTCATCCTGTCCCCCAGTATTTCACGCTTCACAGTTTACAGTCATAACAACATTCTGAATCGCCACAGCAGCCAGCATCAGGCTGGTGCTATTTAAAACCTCTCTAATGGCACTGCCAGCAGGAGGGAGATAACAGCAACTCAGGTGTTCACAACCTGGAGCAGCAAGGGAAGCATTACAGCAGAGCAATTCAGCCGGCAGAATAACCACTTCTTTGCCTTATTAAGGCATAGGGAGAGAGCACAGATTAAATAAAAATTGACTGGTGCCCTTAGAACTTCCTAGGAACAGCCAAGAAGCAGCTTGGCATCACAATTACATAGCCAATGGATGATGTTTTAAAACATTAGACTGCCCTTCAAAATGGGCTGCCCTCCAAAGATGGATGGAAGAGTCTCAGGTCCCCCCTCCTATTCTTCCCATCCAAGTGCCATTCAGTAAGTAATATTACACAATTGTTTTAGGGGAAAAAGAAAAGGTAAAGCTTAAAGGGCCTACTAGATTTCAGTCCAAATCCGTCACTAGGAAAACTAAAACCTTTAATCTTGGAAGCAGGTGACATTTGAGAGACAGGTACTCACTGTATATGTGAGTTAAAGCTCGCTTCATTACACTGCAATTTCTGGCAGATACTGACTGATGTTATCTGACTATTTCTATGCTTAACCTCAAGACATTCAGATCAGCAGCAATTTCATACCATATGCTTCAAGTGACAGCCTTCAAATATTCCCACGGTCAAGCCATGCCTGGCAGGAGTTGGGAATTAGCCTTTTTTTTTTCCACCCCCATTTCCACCTTGAAAGCAGCTGAATATCAATGAAACAAAAAAGGCATAATCACCATCATTTTCTGTACACAGCACAAAGATTGAGAGACCATTAAATAAAATTGCCGATATGACTAAAATAGCTGTTACAGTAATGCAGCAAGATAAAAACATCTTGCTCTTCTGATCAATAACAATTTCCCCTTGAATGTTTATGCAGGTATGTTTGTGAAGAGAAAAAAACCCTTTGAGATTTTCAGTCTCTAGGAGAAGAAACAGATTTCCATTTTAGTAGGGTGTAAATAGTCTCATTTACTAGACATGGGATGCTAAAAAGGAAACTGAAGGCGAGTTTATTGTAGTAAGATCCAAGACAACCAGTCACCTTGACTCCATAAGACAAATGGGTTGAGATTCATCCTTGTAGGCTCAAGCCCTTAGTTTCCTTTTTCTCCCCTTAAATACATTCTGGGATCTCCCTTTTCAAATGAAAACAAATACACCAACATACATTTGATTCTTAAAACCTCCCTCCTGTAGTTAATTTTTTCCCATTTGTAATAATTCTATATCCCCCCTGGACAGGGGCTTTTACAAGGGCTTGTATGGATAGGACAAGAGGGAATGGCTTTAACCTGACAGAGGGGAGATTGAGATGAGGTCTTCACCAGTTCTGTCCTGTGAGGGTGGTGAGGCGCTGGCAGAAGTTGCCCAAAGAAGCTGTGGCTGCCCCATCCCTGGCAGTGTTCAAGGCCAGGTTGGACAGGGCTTGGAGCAACCTGGTCTAGTGGAAGGTGTCCCTGCAAATACAGGGGGTTGGAACTGGATGAGCTTTAAGGCCCCTTCCAACCCAAACCAGTCTGGAATTTTATAATCTATCTCATCAATTTTCTTTTCATACACACACAGACAAGGAATTTCAGAAAAACTTGTTTCTTTTTTCTGCTAGCTTACTTGCCAGGCACATACCATTCAGCTTAGGTTAAATGACAACAAAAGTGGCAACAGCACACTGTCGCCATACCCAGTAACTCTGAGATGTTGTCTCTGCATCTAAGCCTAACTTTGAGTTAGCCATCTGCCAGCAGTAACTTACTGCATGGCTACCATGGTCCTAGGATGCAGCTATAGCTTCTAGCAAAGAGACAGGCACAACAGTACTTAATATCTACCATCGTCTCTTTTTCTAAATTCCACTTGAAATTATGACTTCTATTAAAATGTTTGATAGCTGCAACAGCTGATTAATTCTGAGTTGCTTTGGGATTTCAGAAGTTGACCTGATATCCACCAACCTGCACTTCAGCTAACACTTCTCTTCCTACTCAGCTCATAGTGCCTTCACCAGCTATGAGTACTAATCTTACCCATGTCCCCAGCTTAAATAAAATAGAGTTGAACAGATATTTTTCTGTAAACTCCAGTAAGCATGTTAAAGAAATTATTTTAGTTGAGAAATATTTTGCACTTTCAAATATAAAGACTACAGGATAAGGCCATTTCTGAAGCTGTACCTTTCTACCCTGCAGTAAAACACACCTGTCAGAAAATCCAGCTCAACATTGAGCTTCAAAGTAACTCTGCACTCCAACAGAAATCACATTTATTTACATCAATACATAAAACAAGCATCTTGTGCTTGCTGTAAGCATTTTAACATCATTTAATTGAAGCACTTTGCAATCTTAGCACTTTCTAATGTGTTAACAATGCTGAGGAGGTTTTTAAAAGATAAATATAAACTATTAATATTTTATGAGCCAAGATCTTCAGAACTCTTTGGGACTATTGATTACTTACACCCATTAAGTGCTATTTTGATCTTAAATAGCTGGAGATATCTGCAAAGACATGCAAGCCAAGTGGAAATAGTTATTTTGAGAGCAAGTCATTTTTCAGCAGTTATCAGTAATGATAATGAAGTTTGCATTTTGGAAGCTCCTAATCAGTAAAAATAGCTGCTAGGGCAGTTCTGTCCAAAATACTCTGTCTCATCTTGTATTTCCTTTTTTGCTGACTTAAGTCCAGCTCTTACCAGGAGTACGGGCCAAAGACGATCATAAACTTGATATCATGAGTTTTCTTCCTGTGTTATTTCTGCTACCTTTCTTTCAGAAATTGCTAAAGATAATAGTCAGATCATAACACAACTGGGATCAAGACAGAGGCAGTAGCTCACTTAACTACATTATGTCTACCAATTCTCCAAAATTTACCTTTAATATGAGGGAACAAATGACTGAATTTCCACCTGGTCAACAAAGAATCAACACCAAACCTCTCCCAAGTGTTTAAAATAGTGTAAATTAAACTAAAAATACACTGACTACCTGCAATTTACATCCTCGTTTCTGTATTCATTCCAACACTCAATTCAGGAAAAAGTACGGTATATGCATGAACTCAGTCTTTGAAACACCCTGAACACAAAACACCTTTTCCTTCGCTTATGCCTTGGAGAAAATGGCAATCATCTGTGCTTTGTTTGACTAGGTAAGTATTAGTGCTACCGATGATACATGAAAAATCCCTCTCTTCACGTGGCCAAAATGAAGTGCTTGATGAGTGAAGAGAGATTCACACAGATTTGGTGGTTTGGGTTCGGTTGGGGGGGGGGGGGGGGGGGGGTGTGCATAAAACCACATCCCACTAGAAAAGCAAAGCTTATCTTGTTACCATAAAAGTCAATCAGAGAAACTCTCTAAGACTCAATTTGAAATTTTAGAAAAAAAAGATTCTTTATTGCAGCACTGGGCACACACGCCAACAGTTTCACAAAGGCAAGTGCATCCATCACTTGCCGACAATATCTATAGACTTAGCATACTCATACATATTCATAGCTTTCCCAGGAACTAATTATAATATTTGCATTCTAATTATTCATGTGCTTTCTTGCTGAGTGGGGGTCTTTGGTGGTCTTCAACAGTCATTCTCACTGTGTTTACTGAATCACCTCAGTGCCTGTGCATGCTTGCAAGGTCCTAGTGCTGAGTTAGCAGTTGATATGTCCTTGCATTCCTGGCACTGTTCAAGGTCAGGTTGGACAGGGCTTGGAGCAACCTGGTCTAGTGGAAGTTGTTCCTCCCCATGGCAGGGCGTTGCAACTGGATGAGCTTTAAGGTCTCTTCCAACCCAAACCAGTTTGTGCTTTGATGAAATCACAACACAATCCCACCTCCTCCAAGTCAGGAATGTGTGACAGAAAAAGAACAAATTGAGCTACTAGTCCATATAAAAAACTTGCAAAAAAGCCACCTTAAGAAATCACTTTGAAATGGCAACACAGCAAATTCCAACTGTCCTTAATGCACCCTGAATATAAAGACAGAGTCCCGTGTTGCACTAAGATGAAAACCAGCACAGTATCAACTAATGAGATTTTTACCTAGGCTTTCATGTTGTCTACATTGTTACTTGACTGTCAACACACCCTCCTAGTTTTTAATGAAAGGGCAGAAATATTAATCAAGAAACTGACTCTGCTTACAAAAAGCCCAGAGGATGAAGCCCATCACTAAACAACGGCTCTGCGTGCTTCAAAACCTCCTATCTTTTTGACATCTCTAACCAGAAAAATAGATGTAGCCATCTAGTTAAGCTCACATTTAACATTTAGCAGATAGTTATATTTCATTGAACTACATAAGAAATGTGATTTTGATTCAACACTAAAAGCAATCCAGAGATTTGCTTTATACTGTTGCTGGCAATTACTGGAACGTGCTTTAACAGCAAAAGTACAGTTAGTTATGAATTAAACACACTGAACCTGTCACACAATCACATTACCAAGATGTGCAGCTCGCCCAGTTTACTCCTTTTTAAAATACACATCTCCTGCACAGAGCTGCTCCGATTCTGAAAGGCCACAAACACCTGTACAAAGCACAGGACTCAGTGATTTAAAGACAATTACACTAGCTGCTCCAAACATTTGTTTTCCACAGTTACACTGAAAGACATCTGTATCCATGTGGGCAAGCTTACTGTATTTCGGGTTTCTTGCAGTGTTTAAGCACCCTGACAGATTGGATTGCCAGGCTTATATAAAGCAGAATTCTTTGCCTCCCCATTTTTTGTTCTCTTTGGGCTCCCCTATAGGAAACACACAATGGATATTGTGTGTGGTTCTTATGTGAATGAAGCTTCCCACACACATAAGTCAAAGGAGTTACTATAACTTGTTAAAGACGATTTGCAACTCCCACTCTTCACCTAGAGTAGAGAAAGCCTTCCCCACTTCACTGGTTAGAAAGCAGCCTCTTGGGCTAGAGGTAGAAAAGCCTGCCTCCCCCATTTCTTTCTCTTTCAGCTATGACATTTGCTACACTATTACATCACCAAATGCTGCCAAAGGAAGCCTCTGTTTTGAGGCAGAAGCCATCCATCACACTGAAAATCCTCATAAGCTTTTGTGATCCTGAAGTCCAAGAAAAGGTCTATCAGGCACTGAAAATCTGTATGTTGCCTTGTATTCTGTACTGGAGCTCTTCAAATTACTAGTGGGCATGATTTCATCCGGTTTTGCTTAGCTCTATCTATACATGTAATACTATAACCAGCTGCCAGGAGTGAGACTGACACACAACTGCTCAAACATCAGGGCTCCAGTGGAAATACAAGGTACAAGGAAAAAGGATTCTGTTCTCATGCCAGTGTACCAAGATAAAAGTGAGAAAAAAGAGTATTTCCGGAAATAAAGAAAACAAAATATCTAAAAAGTTGTTAACAGCTATACTGATAACATTTTCAATCTTCCAGGTCTGAGCAGCTTGGAATAGCGCTATCAGTTTACAACTACCCAATCTACAACCCACAAGCACTACACAGACCACATAACATCACGCTCTAAGTCACTGCAAGACTTGGTGCTCCAAACTTGCAGTGAAGCCCCAGCGGAGAGACTGAATACAAAACACATGTGCATAAGCTCTATGCACATGGGTTTTGTTGCATTGCTACAACCCGGAAGTTGAACACCTTGACCATTAAGCTACTTTACCAAATTCTGCCTTCATATAATTCCGCATAAGGCATATGCATCACTTCAAAGTTAGGTTTCTTGAAAGATGTTTTTCTTACTATAACTTATTTCTTCCTTTTTATCTTCATCTTTAGCTCCAAATACTCTAATGATTTGCAAGTGTCTCCTTTACTACAGTCTTCTGTTAAGGTTTTTACTCACAAGCTATTGCTAACATCTTATCTTCTAACTTATCTTCTCCCTTAGCCAATTGTTCTGCAACTCAAATGTAATTCACTATACAGAATTATCTGTACTAAGCAATAGCTCAGAAAACAGAGACAAATTCATCACTGGTCTAACCTCCATTCTCATGTAACCTCAGATATCATTAGTACCAGCTCTTTACCAAGTTCTTCCCTCAGAAAGGCCAGGTGCTGTTTATACACTAGTGTAGAACAGGGAAGCATGAGACATCAGAAATACCAGGTAGAAGTCTGAAGGTGACAGCTTTAAGTGCTCTGAAAGTGCAAATCATTATTTCCTAATAATATATATAGCTAAAAGGAAAAAAAAAGGGGGGGGGAACTTCTAAAAGATCAGGAAGACACTTTCCAACAAATCAGTAAGCATCTAGAGAGCACCAAGAGAACCAAAACTGAGAATATTTTCTTGTAGAGAGCCAGGATTGACCCACAGGAAGCAGGGGGTTTTATTTATGAAGCCAACAAGAGAGGGGGAAAAAAATAATTTTTGAAGCCTGATAGTATTCTAATTTCCATTTCCATTATTAGAAGGCCATAACATTGAGATAGATCATGAATCACTAAACCCAAAAGAGGAGGCAGACTACCGCTCCAAGCAGCAGTGCCTCCCTAGAGCCTGTTAAAAGAGCAGTGAATTCAAGTGCTTGGTAACTATTTCTGCAGGACTATAAATCCCCAGTTCAGTGGGGAATACCTGTGTACACATCTGAAATGCAGAAGGTAACACAGCAGTAACAGGAGAAAAGCTAACTGCATTACCAGCAAGTGCTTCTGTCTCACATGCAAGCTCAGATCCATTATGCATCTCCTGTGCACAATTAGGTAGAAGATACTACTAGGCACTAGATCTAACTGAATTCAGATAGAGCATCCCCAATACTAAGCCCAGCTTCTGATCATGTATCCTCATCAACAACTTGGCTCCAGCTTCAAAATGCCTCAAAATGCTTGGGAATTTTAAAATGTTGAGATATTCTAAGCTTCTTCCTTTGTCAGCTGTCAGTCAAGAATGAAGGGCCAGGTTAAGAACCATGGCAAAGGCCAAGGCGAAGTACCAGCGTTTGGAGGACTTGCACCCGTCCATTTACCTACCTCACCACAGCCAAGACAAACCCAAAAAAAATGGAAAAGAGAAGGCTCTAGGGGGAGCTTAGAGCAGCTTCCAGCACCTAAAGGGGCTACAAGAAACCTGGAGAGGGACTTTGGACAAGGGCCTGTAAGGGACAGAACATGGGGGAAATGGCTTTAACCTGACAGAGGGGAGATTGAGATGAGCTCTTAGGCAGAAGCTCTTCCCTCTGAGGGTGGTGAGGCACTGGCACAGGTTGCCCAGAGAAGCTGTGGCTGCCCCATCCCTGGCAGTGTTCAAGACTAGATTAGATGGGGCTTGGAGCAACCTGGTCTAATGGGAAGTGTCCCTGCCTGTGGCAGGAGGTTGGAACTGGAAGAGCTTTAAGGTCCCTTCCAACCCAAACCAGTCTGGGATTCCATGAAGTAGCTTTAAGAAATGCATTTCCCAAACTAATGCTTATTCACACTTCGACTAAAAAACACATGCTTTCAGAGCATTTCGTGGTGTTGGGGAGTCGTTCAAAAACAGGCTGGGAGAACCTGTTCTATGGTGGGAACATTACCATTTTTAAAGTATCAATATCACAACCCCTTGAATATCATCTCGCAGCAGTAGCTACCTACTCCCTAGCATCAGTATCAGCAGCTATGTGCCTGTACATCTCTACCCTGGGGTAAACATGCAATGGCACTTACCTATTTTAGATATTCAAGCAGCATTCATAATCCCAAATTATGCTGCCTTTTCCCCCAGGAACTAAATCTTCCACTCGCTGCCAGCAGAATCATAGTGATCTAGGGCTATAATGCAACTCATGCTGTTCTCCTTCATACAAAAGGCAGGATCTTGCCACCCTAATCAGTTACAGTCTTCCTTTGACTACTACAGAGTTCTAGTAATGCTTTTATTAATAAGCTACTGCTAACATCTCCAAACTTATCTTCTCCTTAATCAGCCATTCTGGATTTCAAATGCAACTCGCTATGTAGTAATAGCTGTACTAAGTGATAAAATGTTAACTGTGTTTACATAAAGGACTATTCATTTCACATTCAGGATCTAAAATACAGAGAAGCTTTACTGCATAGGCACAACCAGGAAAGCTTGTTACATAGAAGACCTTAGGGTGCCTGTGACGGTTTTGTCTGCAAAGAGAAATCAAAACATGCATATCAAATTTACCAGTCTAGTTATGACTAGAAATCTCTCTCACAGAACTGTTTTGGACAATACCTTCATCCTTTAATTAACTTCAAGGTCAGTCCCTGTTCCAGAATCACATTTCATAGAATCTCAGACTGATTTGGGTTGGAAAGGACCTTTAAGCTCATTCAGTTCCAACCCCCTTCCACTAGAACAGGTTGCTCCAGGCCCCATTCCTGGGGCACCATAACCTGGCCTTATCTATCTAAACAGTAATAGTTTCATCTAAGAGAGACATCCAGGAAAAGTAGATGTCTCATTTTCCCCTAGGAACAGGAAATTCTTCACAGAAGGTGCAAGACAAAGTCTTACTCCTTGCCTGGGCTCAAAATAAGTGTGAATGACTACAGGTGTTTATGACATAAACCATAAAAAAGGAGCTACAGGTGAAGACACTACAAACATACACATGTAACTGCCACCAGAAAACCAGCATGGTGGTAGCCAGAGAAATGACTCTTGCACAACAACAAGAATACAAACAGCCTCTGGACCTCCCCTGAGTATTAGACAGACCCTAATACAAGTAGTAAGCCAGACTTACAGCACAAGAAACTTCACAGGAACACACATGCCAAAACAAGTCACCAACACAGTGATCACTGAAATTATCTTCCAGGTTCTCCCATCTCTTCAAATGAGCAGAGACATATTTTTCCTGTTTACAGGAAGAGCATACACACCCCATTAGCAAAACTCTCAATGATGCTCTTAGTGTCTTTCTCCAGCTAACAATTTTGTGTGCAACAGACCACAGGCTAACACTGAACACAGAAGACCAAGTAACCCAGCCCACTTTGCTGATACAAGAAAGAAGAATACTGGGGAATACCCAGCAAACCATGCCCAACCTCCCCAAAGAGGACAAAACCAGTATCAGCAGGAATAGATATGCAAATGCTTGGAAAAGCAGGAAAAAAAAGTGGCTGAATATTCTTTACCTTGAACTACCTATAGCAAGAAAGACCTACTTCAGAGACAGTCCTTCAATTTAGTCACTTGAACTAAGTGCATTTATATAAAACAAATTCACAATTTGATTAGATGTCTATGACCACTCTAATAAAGCTTATTTTAACCTTTTAAACTATGAGCTTACTCTTCATCACTAAGAACATGATTGAGCTTGATTTCAAGCTTGGAAAAGTGATTAATAACTCTAAACCTACAATTACACTAATGCAGCTGGTGTTAACATTTCAAAGAAGGAGCTAATTTAGTTTGGAAGGAAGCTCCAAAAAGCTACAAACTTTTAGGAAGCCACAAACCAACACCCCACCATTGTCTCTAAATTACAAATACGAAAGGAGGTCAGAGCATGCCATCACTGGTGTGCTCTGATGGGCTCTATTGTACCGACACTGCTTTTAGAACCAGTTTTTGGATCTGGAATAAAACTGGTGGAAACATAAAGCCTCAGGAAACCAACTGCACAAAAGAAACTTCTGAAAATTATCATTAAGGATACTAGATTACCCTAGATTTCAGCACAGTGGGGGCAATTTGAGCATTTTCCTGTTTTGAAGACATAGTACTTGCCTCTTACCTGTATGTGTGGTTCACATGACTTCCTTCAGAAGGGCAATGCAAGAGACTGAAGCTCAAACTTCAGTGGCAAATGCACTCTTCTCATTGCAACTACAACCCTTAAAATAAGTAGGTACTTCACTACAGAGCAACTGTCCAAATCTTCTACTGATACTTGAGTGAGGAAGCAACAAGCTATCATTTATTTATTTTAAGCTCATGATTTCTTGCAGTATTTGGAGCAGCTGGCAGAAGTAATCTTTTGGCAAGGTCTACAAAGGGCTGAAATAAAAAGTGGCTTTTCTACAATAGATTACATACTTGAAACCAAAATGAAAGGCTGAAACATGCAAATATTTGTAAGAGAATAGGGTGTTTTATACTTCCAAGTTGTTCAATAAACATGTATTTGTGTATATACGTGCACATCACACACTAGTTCAGTGTGCTATAAACAGATCTCTTGCATTTTATCCTCTTACAACTCTTTTCACTGATGAACCTTCACGTACAATGCATGTTCCTGCTGCAGTGTCCAGCAACAAGCCTGTACACAGCTGTATTACAGATATGCCTTAGAAATGAACCAAAATGCCAAGGACACACAGTACAGCTAGATGAAACATCCGTATTAGTTGCTTGTTCTCCTCTGTGTCAGTAAACCACATGCTATCTACCACGCAGTAGACCTCCTATATTCTTCTTTCCGTATTTGTATGAGAACACCATGATTCAACACATCAGACATACCACCCAACTCAATTGTTATGTTCATATGTTCATGCAGCTATGGACAGCATTCAAGACTCCTTTCTATTGTTTGAAATGCTTTATAAAGTCGTGTAAAATCAAGTGAAAATTCATCATTTTCTTCTAGAAGGCCACCAGTTTAATTCCATCTAGGAAATCAGCTTACACAGGCCAATTTATGGTGCACACGGATAATACACTGCTTTGTAATAAGAGGGAATAGATGACAGCAGTTTCACAGAAGTCATTAGAAGACACAGTTGAAACCTCACACAGGAGGAATGACTGCAACCCTGCCTGTGCTCTTCATTCAACTGCACTGGCAGAGAAAGACAAAACAGGATACTTAGAGCTAAATCCCGGAATGAGGAGTTCCAGCCCAAAAGATGCTGCCACAATTCTACTGACATTTGTTGCCAAGGCTTTAATTTATAACCAAACTTCTCCTTGTACCTACATGAATATCATTAGGACATCTGAATCAACACACCCTCTAGTGGACAGTTAACAAGTGAGACATTTTCCTACGCTTAGGAAACCATTAAAAAGAATATTTATTTGACAACACTCTCTCCAGGAATACATCATCATCAAATGATTACTTATGACCCAATGTTCATTTGGGAACTCCCAGTCTCATTTCATGTGTCCAGATGAGCATTGGATGCATTAAACTAAATATTTCAGATTATTTCTTGCTGAAAGAAGACCTCTGTAAGCATGTACTCAGCCCTACTTGTCACCCTTCCTGCCTTTAATAAGTTTCTACTCTCTCAGTTCAATTTTAACCAAAAAAAAGAAGAATAAAGACAAGAGGCCTGAGTTTCACTACCCAAAGACTTGGAAAAGATCGCAAGAGAAGGCAGCAGCAGTTTGTGCAGCTTGGCCTGTCACTCCAGAGACTGTTCAGAACAAGATCACTCTCCCCAAAGCCCAAATACTCCCTCCCACCTTTGAGCTTTAGACAGGAAATAATTTCATGAGAACATCTGCTTAAAAATAAATAAATAAAGACATTTCAAAGGCAAACCTTTTGATGGATTGTGATCCACTTTAAGTAAATTCATCTTGACAACTTTGAACTTTACCCAACATTAACCTGACCAAAGGAGCCAGCTATTTCCACTTCAGCTAGAAGCACTAAGTCATGACTCCCATTGCAGCACTGTAAATAGCTTTACAGATGTTTCTGGGAGAGGCCAGAACTTTCCTTCAGGTGGCACTAAATTATGCAAAGGTTCAGATCACAGTCAGACTGACGTAAAATGCTGGTCAGAAGAGATGCTTCCACCTCCACCCCTCCATTCAGAGATGTTGAATCTTGACTGTCAATGTTTTCACAAAATACCAAAATTTTGTTTTTCCTAATATTCATGAGAAGAACTACAATCATTCGGTTTCTCACTCATATTTTGTTATTGACATTTCTAGTGTTTAAAAGGTACATTTCTGGCTGAAGCCTTTTCCATAGGTAAGGCCCTTAGTCTGTTTTTCTGTCTAGAAGAAAATTTATCTGTCAACACTTTCAAATTCTACCAAAATAGATGCGAAGATTAAGGGAGTACAATCCATCAGTCCACAAATACACAATTTCACATTTCATTTTCAGACTAAGCTAAACACACTTATGAGTCTGTCCTTTCAAACACAGCACCCTAACACATACAAAGCAACTACCAGGTTTAAATGAAAGGATATAGAAAAAGAAGCATTGATTCAGGTCTGATGTGGCTCCTCCTTGCCATCACCTAGCTATGGAATTATAGCTATCAACTGACCCACTGGAATTTAAAGGTACTTTTTAAAAAAGCCTTATTTCAGACTATTTACAAGCTCAAACCTTGTAGTAATTATTACACTATGAGCCTGTGCAGCAGCAACCACAGACCAAGTGGTTCTAGATATAGAATCACAGAATAGTTAGGGTTGGAAAGGACCTTAAGAGCATCTAGTTCCAATGCCCCTGCCACAGGCAGGGACACCTCACACTAAACCATGTCACCCAAGGCTCTGTCCAGCCTGGCCTTGAACACTACCAGGGCTGGCGCATTCACAACTTCCTTGGGCAACCCATTCCAGTGCCTCACCACCCTAACAGGGAAGAACTTCTTCCTTCTATCTAACCTGAACTTCCCCTGTTTAAACCCATTTACCCCTTGGGTTTAAACCCATTACCCCTTGTCATATCACTACAGTCCCTGATGATGAGTCTCTCTCTGTCATCCCTGTAGGCCCCCTTCAGACACTGGAAGGCTGCTATGAGGTCTCCATGCAGCCTTCTCTTCTCCAGGCTGAATAGCCCCAACTTCCTCAGCCTGTCTTCATATGGGAGGTGCTCCAGTCCTCAGTCATCCTCATGGACCTCCTCTGGACTTGTTCCAACAGTTCCATGTCCTTTTTATGTTGAGGACACCAGAACTGCACACAATACTCCAGGTGAGGTCTCGCAAGAGCAGAGTAGAGGGGAGGATCACCTCCTTCGACCTGCTGGTCACGCTCCTTCTCATGTGGCCCAGGACACAGTTGGTTTCTGGGCTGTGAGTGCGCACTGAAGCTGGCTCACGTTCATTTTCTCATCAACCAACACCCCCAAGTCCTTCTCTGCAGGGCTGCTCTAAATACCTTCTCTGCCCAACTTGTAGCTTTGCCTGGGATTGCTCCGACCCAGGTGTAGGACCTTGCACTTGGCATGGTTAAACTTCATGAGGTTGGCATCAGCCCACCTCACAAGTGTGTCAAGGTCCCTCTGGATGGCATTCCTTCCCTCCAACGTTGAGGTTCCCTCCCTCAACCAAACCACATAAGTTAGTGTCATCAGCAAACTTGTTGAGGGTACGCTCAATATGGTCCTATATCTTTACATACATGATATCCTAGTATTCTTCAATGTTAAGTAGTCAAATACTTATCATCATTCAAAGGTGTAGAATGAGAATCCAATAAAACCAACATACAATTAATAAAGAAGTTGAGAGGTGAAGGTTTTAAGCTGCTCTCAAAATATCCAAAGTTTGCATTAAGCAGTGTAACAGATGGCCCAGAAAGACTTCTTGTGGCTTTCACCTATCACCCCAGATCTCTGCCTACACTAGACCTCACCACTAAATGGAGGTATAAGGACTGTATGTTAAAGCTGGAGAGAATAGCCACAAGAATCTCATGCAGGACCTGATGACAGCACATGATTAAAACAAGCAGTAACTGATTAAACTTTTGGGCTAACTTTCAACATGCATGTTCAAGGACAAGTCATACAGGTTGCTCTTGCCCGAGACAGGTATTGCAGCTACCAACCATACACGTTGAGCAAGTAGAAAACACTTCTCACCTTTCCATTACTCTGTCACCAGTGTGCATTTGAAATGAACTCAAAATACTAAAAAGGACCCCTTTAAGTGGTGAAATATTGTGAACAATAACGCACTTAAGTTTCTCTACTAGGAAAGTTGTCTCTAGTGCAACCATTTGAGCTGCACACTCAACCATTTGATGTGTGCTCACCTTGGCAATAGACACAGTGCCAGATTTCCAACAGCATCACATCCGCTCCCTGAATTCAGTGAGAAAATAATTTTATTTATTCTTTTTTAAACTGTCAGAATCAATATCATGAAGCAGCAATTTCCTAGCTGATAGGCAACCTTTTCAACTGAGTATGAGTATTTCAGACTAAGCTATTAACTTAAAAAGGCTGAGAATAGTACGCATCCTAGCATAGGCCCCTTCTGCTTTCCAAATCCCTTTCAGACTTGCCCCTGTGCACAGCAGTACTCACCTTTAAGGAATTTAATGAAAATCTGAATATTTCTGATGGAAAAGATTGTTTTGTGGCTGATATTAATATGCTGCTGGGAAAAGTACACATGTGGAAGTGCAAGACTGGAAAACCCTAGTATTTTATGGAAAGTGTTTCTCCTATTTGCTGACTACTAGCAGGTTGTCAGCAAGCATGGCCACTGTGCATCACCTTCCTCAGTATCTTCCACATATATTTTAGGATCTTACCCTGCGTCTAAAATGGCAAGGATGCTTCAAGTACAAGTTTAAAAGGAACTAAACTAAAGAGCAAAATAAAGCCCCTTATGCAAGGCCTCAAATGAGAAAAAAAAAAAAAAGGATTTTTATTTGGAGTGTATTAGCAGAATCAGAAAATTCTTCTATTGCTCACACAGGGAAACTTGTGGCAGGATAGGAAGAATCTAACTCAGACTTATGAGTTCCAAGCACCCAGGGAAATAACAGAGCCCTTTAGATCACCACTGGTAGGCTCCAGTAAAATGCAAATTAGATTGTGAAAAAGACTACAACCCCCACTGAAAACCAAACAAAACAACAAATCCTCATGTTTTTTCCATTTCTTTCATTAATTCAGTGCTCAGCGTAGCATCAACACAGCTAATCTACCTCACTCAAAAGTGGGATGGAGTATACACAGAAACACAGTAAGCCACCACAAAGCTGTTCTGTGCCAAGCTCCTTCCATCTCCATTTTCATACCCTCAGTGGTAAAGGAAGGGACTGTGACCATCACCGTCACAAAAATGTTAGTGCATCTTTATAGGCAAGAAGATCCAGGCAAAACCATCACCTTTCATTTATAATTTAAAGTTTTTTTTATAGAATCATAGAATGGTTAGGGTTGGAAAGAACCTCAAGATCATCAGTTTACCATATGCCTTTCCACAAAGGAGTCCCTGTCCCAAAGATCTCACCATGTACTTAGACAAATGTAAGGATGAAGGTTGTGGGATGTAACAAATGTAAAGATGCAAGCTGTTAAGGTTGACTGCTCAACAATTCAATACCGGTTTTCATTCTCCTTGTGTGTATACTTTTGAAATACATGTCAGAGCCAAATTGTCAATGTAAGAGTAAATAACAATTTGTATCATTTTTAGTGAGCTCACTAGACTGTTTCTCTGCTATTAATGTATGCCTGCAAAATCAACTTGTGCCAACTGGGTTTTCTGTCCATGTGGCACAAGATTTGTTATTCAACAACCTTTCCTTTCCAAGGCTGCAGTGAGAAAAGGGAGCAAATTCGTATCATTCTTTCCTATAATTTGCATTTCTTCATATAAAGATTTTCACTGTGGCGAGAATTTTGTTGAAGTTAAGTTTCAAAAATTATTTTTCTCTGTTCCTGTAGCTCTATATGAGCACATGCGACCACATGCAGCAACTCTAGAGCAAACTTTTAGACTAGGTAAGTCGCCTTTACTATGATAGTAAAGGTGACTTTATTACTAGAACAGGCTCAAGACAAATTAAAAGCTTTTATGCAGCCACAATCCTGTTCCATTGAACTAGCATCCCTCCCATCATCATCCCACATTATTTTCCCTTACTGAAATATTCTTGAATTTTCTCTGTTGGCTGCTGCTTTTATCCAGAGCTTTTCTGGATCAAAAGCTCTGTGTGGAAGCAGTGTTCTCACGGGAGAATGCATAATTGGTACATAAACTCTGAATAATCCTGAAAGATACAGCAAGGCCATGAGAGGCCTGAAGAAGCTTAAGCAAGCAAGATAAGAAGAAGCTGGAATTCACTGAGGTAATGAGAACTGTGGACTGTTGGCAAACTTTCGAGGTCAAGTTCTCACACCTGTGCTTAACCAATTATATGTTAGTCACTAAGGGTCTTCAAGACATGCATCCAATCATAATATGCCAAATCACTGTAAGTTCATGTAAGAAATAGTATATAAGGAGTTAAGGCTTTGTAATAAATTTGGCAATCGCGTGATCACATTGATCGTCTCTGCGTTGTCCGTGACTCCCGCGTCAACAAGTGGCGCCCGAACAGGGACCCTCCGATCCGTAACTCGACAAAGATGAGTTTGAAGGTCCGACGAAAAGGAGGGGGCGGAGAGCCGGCCGAAATTCAGCACTGCCCCGGCGCTGGGAAGTCAGACGTCTGCAAAGCTTCGGGAATCTCGTCCTGATCAGGTGAGCGGCTGGGGGGTAGATGGAGCACTTGCTGTCCAAAGAGGAACAGGCGGTGGTGAAGCTCCTCCAACACATTCTAAGAGAGGACTGCAGTATGATAGTGCTGCCTTACAGAGGCTGTTAAAGTGGTCCCGTGATCGCAAGGTTAGTAAAGGGACCAAAGGTGCACAGAAACACTCTACACAAAGGAGATTGGTGTTCGAGACTTTGAAAGAGATGAAATTGGAAAGGGCGGCGGTAGCGTCTGTATTTGCCGCCACAGCTCCAGAAGGGGCTGTCTCCCCTAACCCACATCATAGTGCTGCGGCTATGACTTTTGCACATCCTGTGGTACCTGGAACGGCCCTGAAAAAATCAACGCCCTGAGCCGATGAAAGCAAGAGCCAGGTCGCAGATGGCCACATACCGAACGAGAGACACCTGACAAGAAAGACATAGCTGCGAACAACGGAGACCCTGAGTTCGACCCAGGATCAGACTCCGAGTCCCCTGAATCCGAGCCAGATTTATATCTTCCAGACTCCGACTCTTCATCTCCCGGGTCGGTCTGCTCAGCTCATCAGCAACTGCTCACTGGCCTTGGAGACACTCAGCTGCAACAATTGCTGAAAAAGCTTGAAGCCCTGGAGACTCGGATTGACACATCTCCATCGGCGCCTCTACCTTATCCTCCTCAAAACCCCTTCCTTAAAGAAGGCAAACAGGGGGAGGGGGTGGGAGAGGTATCGGGGGGCCCAAATCCTGCGCACTGGTGGCACAGCTTAATCAAAGATGTGATTATTACAGGTGAATTTTCTGCAATGGGCCTCTCTACATATCCTGTGTTTACTACACAGCAGGGGGTAAAGAGTGGGAAGCTTTTGATCTCAAAATAGTTAAGGAGGCCTGACAAGCGGTGACCACAAATGGGTTAAAATCCTCTTATACTCAAGCTGTATATGTTATGATTTTTTTTGCAATTGACAGGAGACTTTAATGACTCCCCTGCTATAATACATGCTCAGGCATTAGGTTCAGGTTATATGACTAAAACTCCGGGTATTCTTGTCCAGTACAAGGATTTGGAAACTGGCATTTGGAAAGGTCCTGTGGAAGTAAAACTAACTGGTTGAGGTTATATGTGTGTAAATTACAGATTCCGGTTTGCAGTGAAACCCTGGAAAGAGTCAGCATCACCCCAGGACACCCCCCTTGTCAGTGATTGAATGAATTGAAATTCAAGCTTAGGACATCTGTTTTATGGGTGTTTTCAGCCTTTCTTAAAGTGAAGGGAGCAACCTTTTTTTACGTTAAAGTAAAAAAAAAAAAACAAACAAAACAACAAAAAACGACAACAGAAAAAAACCACCCACCACCACCACCTCACCACCCCCCCCCCCCGAACCTCCAGGGAAGTGAGATCAGCGCAGGATACAGACTTATTGAGTTATTTTCCGGTGGTGGGAAGGTCTCTCTTATGCTCTTGTCAGGGGTATTGGGCATACTGTGACGGACCGTGGACTTGGGACCCCATATACAACTCATTTGACACAGTCTCTCTGTGATACTCATGTACTAGAAGTTGGTAAATATAAGTATGTCCAGGTTTCTATCAACCTTTGGAGACCTTTATAGATATTGCTGGCCACTTCTTCCAACATAGGCGGGCCACCTGTGTCGGAATGCGTGTGCATTTTGGTCAGTATAAAAGCCCAAGCCTCATGCGATGTGGGGGAGGCAGAGCCTCTGCAGGGACGCCTGCTAAGGTTGAGCCTGCCACTGCGTACTGCGATGATGCTTCTCGGAGCTGGTTTGCTGTTAGTCTCCACAGGGACCTTGTGCCACGGTCTGTACGTGGGACTGTAGTGGGAGTAATGATTATCTGGATTTTGTGCTTCAAATATTGTAGTTGTGTGGCGTGTGCTTGTGGGATCCCATACGTGTGTGTGTGTGTGTGTGTGTGCGCGCGTGTGTGTTGAGGGCAGACGGTGTTCTGTGTATTTTTTGTTGTTGGGTTCATGTAAAAGTTTTTAACCGGTAGCAGTTTAACATTTCGGGCAAGAAAGGGTTAATGCAAAAGTGCGGTTGCCGGCAGGTATTTATGGTTGCTGCTGAAGCAGGCAGGCAGCTGTAGCTGCTGCCGAGCAGGCAGGCTTTTATAGCTGCTGCCGAGCAGGCCGGTGGTTGTAGCTGTGCAAAGCAGGGTGAGCGACTTTGGGGGAAAAAAAAAAATAATAAAGAAATGCTGACCTCCGATTCAGCTCCCGGTGCTCCACTGGCGGAACGGCCAGGATGGAAGCCAGAGGGGAGGAGTGAAGGGGAAAAAAAAACAAACAAAAACAAAAACAACAAAACAAACAAACAAACCAAAAAAAAAAACAAAACCCAACCTCTCAATCTATTGAGGCAGTTTGTAGAGACACCACAGTCAAAGGTTAAAGAGCACCTGCAACACAGTGGGTGCATGGTAGGAGCCTTGCTTAGTATGGTTAAGGTAACCTGGGGGGGAATCCAAGACTCGGAGGAAGACAGATCGGTTGAAGTAAGAACCGCTAACTGAAAAAGCGAGAGGGGTAGTGCAACCACAAGCTTTATGAGCCGTCACATCAGCAGCATCAGGGTGGCAGGAAAAAAAAAAAAGAGGCAATGATGCAGCAAACTCCGTCAATGTTAACAATGTGCAGTTTAACCTGTCTGCTGCTCAGGAACTGATAACCTGGAGGAGGGGCTATATTTGTGTCCTCCTGCCTACAGGTCCATGGCGACTGCCTGCAAAGTTTGTCAAGCCTTGCCATGAGCTGGACAGACGAATGGAAAAACCTGATGCCTCAGCTACAGGAGCTGACTGTGAATACCCCAAGCAGAATGAGATAGAGGAAGAGAAAAACTAATGATTGCAAAACATGTCTTGGGGGCAACTGAAAAGTAACATCCTGAATATGTGTGCTTGTAAAGTAGCTATTATTAGGGGCTGTGATTTTGTGTATAAAACCACCTGTATTTACTAGCCAGTTGCTAATGAGGAACTACACCTTGTATTGTATAGATTTGCCACTTATAAAAGAGACGTTAGAGTATGGAAATTTGCAGCAGCTGCTAGAAAATGCTAAGGCAAAAGCTAGAAAGATTTTAATACAATGGTAGTGTTATAAAGCAGGTGATGGAACAAATTAAGAGGGTGGGAGAATTCCCCTGGTAAGAAATTTCTCTGGCTAGTCCCTCGCTGCCATCAGCATCTTGAACATGCTGCTGCACCCTGTAATAGTTACTCTGCTAATGTAAATGTGTGTGCCTTGCTGTAGTAGCCACTTGTTACTGGATGAAGCAGGTGAAACTCTGCATTGACAACAAGGTGCAAGGACTGAGGCTGACAAAATGCCTGCTACCACAGTCAAGGGCAAGACTGGGCTGGCCTCTGTGTTTGCCACCAAGAAGAACCTTTAGCTCCGCTGTTGGCTGCAACCCGGCAGGTGTGGAGTGGTGGGGACACATGCCATGCCAGACCTTGATGGGAAGGATGGCCTCCCCTGTTATCAGAGAGCCATACAGCAGAAAAAAGGGGCAGGCCCAGCAGGCTGTAGTTGGCATATGTTGGAGATATGATCTAGCCCAAATCCCCTGCTCAAGTAGGGTCACCCAAAACATATATAAAACAAAAAGGGGGAGATGTGGAGACAGTGCTCTCACAGGAGAATGCATAATTGGTACATAAACTCTGAATAATCCTGAAAGATACAGCAAGGCCATGAGAGGCCCAAAGAAGCTTAAGCAAGCAAGATAAGAAGCTGGAATTCACTGAGGTAATGAGAACTGTGGACTGTTGGCAAGCTTTCAAGGTCAAGTTCTCACACCTGTGCTTAACCAATTATATGTTAGTCACTAAGGGTCTTCAAGACATGTATCCAATCATAATATGCCAAATCACTGTAAGTTCATGTAAGAAATAGTATATAAGGAGTTAAGGCTTTGTAATAAATTTGGCAATCGCTTGATCACATTGATCGTCTCTGCGTTGTCCGTGACTCCCGTGTCAACAGCTCTGCTGCTCCTGAGTGAGACATCCTCCTCCCACCTAACCACTTATATCACCCAAGGAATCATCCTCTTAATTGCCCTAACAGTACACTAGCACTTATATATATATTCTACTACTTAAGCTTGCCTGCCAGGAAGAGCCCACTCAAGCAGCTTTTCCACACTCAGCTCCCCCATCAATTTCAATTCAAATTTGCCACCGAGAATGACTACAAAGACAGGGCTCCTGCAAACATTTATAGCATAATTCAACATGGTTACTGAGGTAACCATGACACAAACCAGAAAGTACACCAGTTAAATATGTCAGGCCTTAGCCACATCAATAGAAATTAATATATACACATAGATATTAGCTAAGTAATGAAATAACTGCAGGATCTGCATCAGTAAATAACACAGCTGTAACAACACAACACTTGAGTCCTGAAAGCTGAGGAAGTTTAACAGACAAATACACATGTGTAACTTCAGGAAAAAATGGTGTGGAAAATCAGCATAGGTGACCTGTCTTACAGTTCAGTTTCACTTCAGTAGGTACAGCAAGGTGCAAACTACTTCATTGCTGTCTGAAAGAAAAAAAGTCCAATTTCAGGTTAAATGCCATCAATTTAAATACATATATATATATATATATATATATAATGGCAACTGAAGAAGTGTAGTTACATGAAAGGTACCCAAGTATGACAACTGTACTCATCTTTTAATCCAATCACCAGCTTTAGAGATATTACATACTGCCTAAGGAGATAAGTATCCACTACTGGGTACTCCTCAGTGAACACAGTGGCAATTTCAAGCAGTTGTCCTACAAAACCAAGATTTCTGAGCCATAGTCATCTCATTTTTACAAACATTTGCTGTCACTACATGATTTAACATTTAAAAGGGTATATGAGGCATATAGATTTAAAAGACTTTCTTCCTTACAGTAAAATCCTTTTAAAATATGCTTTTATGTTCAAATGCTCTTATTTCAGTCACTATACATTGGGAAACTCCAAACAATACAATACTCTACTCCCGTACCTACATATATATCATGCTCTAAACTACTACTCATCTCCTTGCTTTCCCAAAAGCAAAACTCGAATTACAGTGTGTGAAATGAGTAACATTAGTCCTCTAATTAGATATTCTTTTCCCATTACCCCAAAAATTGCTACTTGATGCAATGAAAGGTACACAACACATTATTAACCACAGTCAACAATGTGAAAGGTTGCAAAGATAACCACTCATCATTATAAAACCCAGGCAGGTGGCGAAAAAGAAGGTGGGGGCAGGGGAAGGATATCTAGTTATCATCAATAGTTATACAGAGTTTTTTGGCTTCCCAAATTCAACACTCAAACATCTGACATACTGCCTAGATCTGCCTCATGAAAGCCTGGATTTCAGAAGGGTTTAACTGCACTACATTCTCTGTTAACATGGCATACGTGGCAGTGCATTCCTACTGACAATGTGCTTGGATTGCAGAGACTTCAATATCTTCATTTATTGTGTGTACGACTTGACTTCGAATAATTTGATCAAGTGCACGGTTACGTACTGTCTCAAGCATTAAGGATGAAACTAAGCTATTAAACAGTCACAACCTTGTTTTCCGTTACCTTAGACATGATCTACAAAGGAGAAGGCACTATATTACAAATAAAAATAAACAGCCTTTATCCAGCCATCAGGCACAAATCAAGACTGACTGGTTTCATTATTTAGATACCACAAAAAAATCCTAAGCTGGGATCCCCATTCTAGTTTTGTAGGAATGTATAAAAGAAGTTAACTATAATTATGTAAAGAGCACTCTAGGTTACTAATTTTAACTGGCAACAAAAAATACCATTAATGTTCATTATAGGAATTAACTTGCAATGCATTATAGGAATTGACTTGCAATAGAGTGATTTCAGCATAGTGTTCTCTTTCACAAGAAAATTAGCCATTCCAAACTCCTAAAAGAATTTGGGCATGATAACTGGGCATCCTTTAAGTTTGCTAAAAACACATGCAAGCCTTAAAGAAATATCATAATTAAATCCTGTTGTAACATCTGAGGACCACACTAACAGTCTTTGTATTGCCTCTCTTAAGAAGGCACATCCCCAGCTGGTCAGCTAGGGAAGCAGCTACAATACACACTGGAGCACTTCATGCAGTGTGAGGTTGTTAATAGCATATATTGAGGTTCATCTGGGATGGAAGGTGATGGGGGGCCTGCCATGGGCAGGGACACCTCACACTAAACCATCTCACCCAAGGCTTCATTCAACCCAACCTTGAACACCACCAGGGATGGAGCATTCACAAATTCCTTGGGCAACCCATTCCAGTGCCTCACCACCATCACAGGGAAGAACTTCCTCCTTATATCCTACATAAATTCCCCTGTTTAAGTTTGAACCCATAACCCCTTGTCATATCACTACAGTCCCTGAAGAAGAGTCTCTCGGTCATTCCTATAGGCCCCCTTCAGACACTGGAAGGCTGCTATGAGGTCTCCACGCAGCCTTGTCTTCTCCAGGCTGAACAGCCCCAACTTTCTCAGCCTGTCTTCATACGGGAGGTGCTCCAGTCCCCTGATCATCCTCGTGGCCCTTCTCTGGACTTGTTCCAACAGTTGCATGTCCTTTTTATGTCGAGGACACCAGAACTGCACGCAATACTCCAAGGGAGGTCTCACAAGAGCAGAGTAGAGGGGCAGGATCACCTCCTTTGACCTGCTGGTCACGCTCCTTTTGATGCAGCCCAGGATACGGTTCGCTTTCTGGGCTGCGAGCACACACTGAAGCCAGCTCATGTTCATTTTCTCATCAACCAACACCCCCAAGTCCTTCTCTGCAGGGCTGCTCTGAATCTCTTCTCTGCCCAACCTGTAGCTGTGCCTGGGATTGCTCTGACCCAGGTGTAGGACCTTGCACTTGGCATGGTTAAACTTCATGAGGTTGGCATCAGCCCACCTCACAAGTGTGTCAAGGTCCCTCTGGATGGCATTCCTTCCCTCCAGCGTATCAACCGAACCACACAGCTTGGTGTCATCGGCAAACTTGCTGAGGGCACACTCAATCCCACTGTCCATGTCACCAAAGGTGTTGAACAAGACAGGTCCCAGCACTGACCCTGAGGGACACCACTCTTTACTGGTCTCCAGCCAGCCATTGAGTCATTGACCACAACTCTTTGCTTGCGGCCATCCAGCCAGTTCTTTATCCACCGAGTGGTCCACCTATCAAATTGATGTCTCTCCAATTTAGAGACAAGGATGTCATACAGGACAGTGCCAAACGCTTTGCACAAGTCCAGGTAGATGACACCAACTGCTCCACCCCTGTCCATCAGTTCCATCGCCCCATCATGGAAGACCACCAGATTGGTCAGGCAGAATTTCCCCTTAGTGAAGCCATGCTGGCTGTCACCAAGCACCTTGTTGTTTTTCACGTGCCTTAGCATGCCTTCCAGGAGAACCTGCTCCAAGATTTTGCCAGGCACAGAGGTGAGACTGACTGGTCTGTAGTTCCCTGGATCATCCGTTTTCCCCTTTTGAAAATGGGGGTTATATTTCCCTTTTTCCAGTCATCGGGAACTTCACCTGACTGCCATGATTTTTCAAATATGATGGACACTGGCTTCGCAACTTCATTTGCCAGCTCCTTCAGGACCCGCGGATGGATTTCATCAGGTCCCATGGACTTGTGCACATTCAGATCCTTAAGGGGGTCTCAAACCAGATCCTTTCCTACAGTGCTCCCAAGGTCTTCATTCTCACAGTCCCTGCGTCTGCCTTCCAAGACTTGGGTGGTGCAGTCAGAGCCTTTGCCAGTGAAGACCAAGGCAAAGAAGTCATTCAGAACCTCAGCCTTCTCCAAATCTAGGGTAGCCAGATCTCCTGAGAGCTTCCAGAGAAGGCCCATATTGTCCCTAGTCTGTCATTCATTTGCAATGTACCTATAGAATCCCTCCCTGTTATCTTTCACACCCTTAGCCAAGTTTAATTCTAACTGGGCCTTAGCTTTCCTCACCTGGTCCCTAGCTTCCAAGACAACATCCCTGTACTCTTCCCATGCCACCTGTCCTTGCTTCCACCTTTTATAAGTCTCTTTTATCCCCTTGAAGTTTCCTCAGGAGCTCCTTATCCATCCAAGGAGGTCTCCTGGGCTGCACTTCCTTCTAGTTGGGACGCAACACTCCTGAGCTTGTAGCAGGTGATCTTTGAATATCAGCCAACAGTCTTGGGCCCCCCTGCCCTCTAGGGCTATATCCCATGGAACCTTACTAAGCAGGTTCCTGAGGAGGCCAAAGTCCGCTCTCTTGAAGTCCAGGGCAGTGAGCTTGCTGTTCTCACTGTCCTAAGGAACTCAAACTCGAGCATCTCATGATCGCTACAATCAAGGCTGCCCTGGAGCATCACATTTCCAACAAGCCCTTCCCTTTTGGTGAGCACGAGGTCAAGCATGGCACCTCTCCTTGTCGGCTCCTCTATTACTTGCAGAAGGAAGTTGTCTTCCACACAATCATGGATCTTCCTGGATTGCTTCTGCCGGCCCGTACCATCTCTCCAACAGAGATCAGGGTGATTGAAGTTCCCCATAAGAACAAGGGCCTGTGAGCGTGAGGCTGTTCCTATCTGTCTGTAGAGTGCTTCATCCACAGAGTCCTCTTGATCAGGCGGTCTGTAACAGATCCCCACAGTAATGTCTCCCAGAGCTGTTCTCCCTTTAACCCTGACCCAGGTTCTGTTAACTGGGTTCTCTGTTAACTGATCACCTGTCCCCAGACAGTTTCATACTCTCCAGCCTATCCCTAACATAAAGGGCAACTCCCCTTCCCCATCTGCTGGTCCTGTCTTTTCTAAAGAGCCTGTAACCTTCCATTCCAACACTCCAGTCATAGGAGCCATCCCACCATGTTTCTGTGATGCCTATTATATCATACCCCTGCAGACGTGCACACACCTCTAATTCCTCTTGTTTATTCCCCCATACTATGGGCATGACTGAACTCTGTCCTCTTAGAGCATTCCCTAGCCGACACTCTGTCACTCAGACAAAATTCACTGCAAAAAAAAAAAAAAAAAAGGAAAATTACTTTTCCCCACTCTGAATATTTGAAGTACACCTACTGAAAAGGCTCACATTGTAGAAGCTGAAATTGTAACTGCTCCTTTAGTTCACAGAAAGCAGGATGCAAGAGACCACATGACTGCCATCTCCAAAATCATGAAGACTATCAAGGAAATTAAAGGTTTATTTTGAAGACACCTAGTCAGATAAGCTGGCCAGCATGTCTAAACCTCTAAACCTTTTCAGAGACATTCAAAACATCTCAGATCA
Source organism: Pezoporus wallicus (assembly GCF_028554395.1). Taxonomy (NCBI): domain Eukaryota; kingdom Metazoa; phylum Chordata; class Aves; order Psittaciformes; family Psittacidae; genus Pezoporus; species Pezoporus wallicus. The sequence continues at coordinate 3,046,286 of NW_026639377.1, forward strand.
AAAGCTTTGATCATAAAGTCATCCTTCTGCAGTTCAACTTGCTTTTACTGTGTAGCAGATGTTTATTAGTCATATCACCTTAAGGCAGAAGAAATGAAAGGGATGAAGGAAGGAGAATGCATCCATCATCCAGAACACATCAAAACTTGGTACCAACAGGAAGCCATCTATGGAACAGTAACAGCCATTTACAGACTATATGGAGGGTATTTTGGGGGGGTTTGTTGGTTTGGGGGATTGCCTTGTTTGGTTGGGTATTTTGGAGGGTGCTTTTTTAGAAATATGTACAAGCATATACTTCAATTTTTAAGCAAATTTCCTAATGAGGTGCATGCCTGCATTGTATTTGCTTTCATATTATCTACCATGTCTTCTAATCTGCAAAACTAGAACAAGTATTTCCCATCATTCATAGAGATTATCTCTAACTTCCAAGTTTCTAAGATTCTAAGAGTCTAAATTCTAAGATTATTTCTAACTTCCATTTTACTGAGAGCAACAATAAAACCCCCACAAAAACTGAAACACAAGCCAGTTCTCCTCCACCTTCCCATCCTCCATCACCTTATTATTCTTCCTGATCATAAGATCAGCTGAGGACCTTGGTGCCACACTGCCATCCAGATTCACTTTAAAATAATGCCACTCTCCAAAATAAAGCCCTAAATAATTCTTAATCCAAGGGGAATCCAATACCGGAAGCTATGTGTCTCAGCTATTCTCATCACTGAAGAAGTCATCTAAAGGACATGTTAGCCCTTGAAATGCAAAGCTACAGCAGCAAGGTAGCAGCAGACCCAGCAGTCCAACCCATGTTATACACACACAGATTCTGGAGATGTTTTTTGTTTGAAGATCCAAAGATGCCTCCTGCTATTGGAATATACACAGGTTGGACTACAGCACTTGCCAGTTGAGATCCTACAACAGTGAAGGGAGCAAGGTTTTTCTTTTGCACCTCAGCACTTGACACACTCCTCCTGAATAAAACAGATGTATCTTTCCTCCTATTATTTCCAATTACCAGAAACTAATATTCTACTTTATAAAGACATATGCTTATACACACAGAAAAATCTAATAGCTATATATATATGCTGCAAGTTTGTAGACGTAGCTACATCTTTAACCTGCAAGTAAGATAACTACATCTATTACCTGCAAGCCAGATAAATACAGAATCTTATCAACTAGACATTGTGTTAATGCCATTATTGTATACTTAGAAACTCAAGATTTTCTGCTAATGTCACGTAACTCTGTCATATGGAGGTCCCAAAATGCTTTGCAAGATCCCAATAACCTTGTGTTATACATAGGAAAGACCAAGATGCAGAAGTCTTAATGTTATCTTATGAACTCCCCTCAAAAACATATGGGCTAGGACAGCTGTGCGGATTTGTATTTGACACCTTATCTTTCAAGGATATTGCCTCCCCATGTTACACAAGCAACAGTCAAGACATTCTTTATGAATTATGTATCTTCTGACTCATTTTGATTCTGTCAAAGCATTAAACACCTTCACTTCACATTCAGGTAATGTAAATACAGTGAATTACATGAGACCACCCACCATCAAGATTTAAAGTTCCAGGCTCTTACAAAATCAATCATCTGCCTGTCTAGAAAGACCCCTGTCTGTACCTGCTTCCATCTATTCTAGCACTTCAATGTACTCTACTGCAGTTGAAGCTCATATGTCGCTTATGCAAGGTGAAACATCTTACCCATACTCAACTTTGATCCTCTGCCAGCTGGCCTATTATATGATATCATTTGAGTTTTAAAAGAATGCATCCATGTATTTGTTTTTCCCATTTGATAAATATTTATGAAGATTTTATTCTACTCATAACACATGCATACTATAACTAATCTTCCTTTTATTTAGTCATGCATCTTAAATGAAAACAATTTTGAAGACTGGCTATTCCTATTGCTGAGCTTGAGCTCCAGAAGTCAGCATATGAAGTGAAATTAAGCCAGTTTGGAAGGCAAATTAAAAAGACAACACCAACAAAAACCTAGCACAAGGGATTAACATGAGTTTCGCAGCAAATGGAGTGCAGTAAGTACTTAAAATCTGCAAAAGTTAAATGTTTGAAAGAAAGATCTTCTTCTAGTCTTGGGATAAAGGTTGGACTTAATCTGAAAGGTCTTTTCCATTGATTCTATGGTGCTTGGTGATAGTTTCTCCATTCATTAGGATGTGAGCTATCAGTCTAAATAACATTAAAGCATTATTTCATGATACTAAGATGTAGCTAGTCCAACTTCCACTCATTTCTAATATCCTATATTGATTTTGATCAAGGCTGATACAGAAAAGATGCGCTTTCAATAACTGAACTATCACCATCTAGTTTTTTTTTTGTTTAACATTCATATTGTGGACTAATGGAATGATAGTGGAACTGAAGTCCAGGTGCCTGCCTATCTCACAGGAAATTTAACTACTATCCAACTTCCCTTGCCCAAGGTCTAGCTGTTCTGGGATCTCTCCAGTTTCTAACCTCTCAGATTTCTACTGCATTCACGGATTTTGAATGCAATTTTGAATATCACAGTACTTAACTGAAGACATTTAAAAAAATCATTACTTTGACACAATACAGAAAAAAAAAATCAATGAAGAAAACTATGCATCTGAATTAGAAAATTTCTAAGGGAGACAACAAAATAACACAGGCAATTCCATCTGCCTTGTTACATTTTTGGAGTAGTCCTATCAGATGCATGTTGTTTATCCACAACAAATCCTCCAAGTTACTGAAGATCTGATAGTCACTGCTGTCATCACAAGGAAGAACTGAAAGACTTGGAAAATAAACTGCAAACTGTATACTTGCAGCACATAGAGTTCTCATTTCCACCAATAAATGAAGTTTTGAAAAACAAGCTTACCTTGTCTCTACCAATTTCTCAACTCACTGTATGATCAGATCTCAGAAGCTACTCCCCTGCCCTTCAGCTCGCTCAAGCACAACTACTTTTTTACTGCAGAACACTTGAAAAGCAGCTACACAAGCCTGAGTACATGTTTATTACCATCAATATGCAATAGCCTCAAGAGACATCCATGCATCATACTCTGTTAGAAAGAAAAGGAATCACGGTCTTCAATTCCATGCTATTTTTTCCCAACGCTGCAAGGACAAATTAATTTGTAAGCCAGATCATTCCTTTCAAGAGGATGAAAGACAGCCTTCATCCTCTTGAAAAACAAAAAATAAAAAACAAAGTGCATCCTCTCAGTGACTTCTGCTGCTATGGGAATGTTGCAGGAGCCTCTCAGTAGACTTCCAAAGCCAGGTCTGATTCCCTATCAGAAGCTGCAGGAAGCTCCTGAGAAATGGGAGAAAGGGCTAGGTATCTACACTGGCTCCATCTCCTCTATAATTACAGAATCACAGAATGCTTATGGTTGGAAAGGACCTTACAGCTCATCCAGACCCAACCCCCTGCCATGGGCAGGGACACCTTACACTAGACCAGGTTGCTCCAAGCCCCATCCAGCTGGCCTTGAACACTGCCAGGGATGGGGCAGCTATAGCTTCTCTGGGCAACCTGTGCCAGCATCTCACCACCTTCACAGCTTCTTCCTTATATTTAACCTGGACTTCCCCTGTTTAAGTTTAAATCCATCACCCCTTGTCCTGTTGCTACAGTTACTGCTGCAGCTCCTCTCCAGCACCCTTGTAGGCCCCCTTCAGATACTGGAAGGCCGCTATGAGGTCTCCACGCGGCTGTTATGAGGTCTCCACGCAGCTGCTCTTCCTCCAGGCTGAGCAGCCCCAATGTTCTCATGCTATACACATGCCATTTCCACCTCAGACCACAGTTCTGACATCTGATGAACACTGACACTGATGGATCAGTGCAAGTAAAGGCAGATGCGCTTGCCTTTGTACAGTGCGAGAAACTCAGATGTACTATCCCTTCAAAATAAAAAGGCAATTATGACTTGATCTAGAAAACAAAGAACAGTAAGACGCTGCTCTAGCAGGGGATTTCAGGTTGAAAGAATAAGTTAACTTATATCAGCAATCTTCTACGTTTTAGAGTTAGACCAATGTAACCTTGAACAATTTTAGAAGCACGTATCAGCTTTCACCTGTTACATTCTAAATATTCCTTTTAGCAATCCTTTGAAAATAACATATTACCTAGAATGCATACTGTGACATAGGATGCTTTTCAAATACAAATACATAGCTAGGAACCACACACATTTCTCACCCTCGCTAAAAGCTCCTTCATCTGCACTGTGAACCTATTACAGAGCCACAAACTGCAGCAGTAAATCTGCTTCAGGTTACCTGTAGTACTGGATCTACACTGCAGCACAGAAATCAGATTTCTTTGTGGCAGAATCTGCTATAGCTTTGCTACTACTGGAAGCTGTCCCTAACATTTGTTTCTTAGAGTTATGAACTGCAGTAGTATGCAAGCATAAATAAATCTGTACCACAGCTGTCAAACTAGACTCTGATCAACCAGAAGAAAAACCCTAACACTGGGTGCCTAAATATAAATATTGACAAGCACATGGCTGTCTCTCCCTAATGCCTCCCTTTCTGAAGGATCCCTAAGGTACTCTTAGCTTTGCAATATGCCCTAAATAGTAAATAAGTCCAAATTATCATTCTTTCCGTTATACTTCCCCTTTTTTCCTATTCGCTTTCCTACCACTCCCTTCACCAGGAATATCAAAATAGATAGCAGACCTCTAGTATATCAAATTTGCTTCCAGGCACAGATATCATGAGACAGTATTTGACCATCCAATATAAATTTCCCAGCTATTTAGGTTTCCAAGAATTTAATATCATGGCCACCACATTATTCCATACAACAATCACTTCAAAGCCAGACAGTATCCATTTCCATAATAATGAACATTTTTCTAACTTCCATGCTAATGAGTTCTAGCATGTATTAGCTAAAAGTCACACTTGCTTCACAAGAAACAATTAACATCACAACTCCTAATGTTTACCTACTTGTACCTGTTATTGCACAGCCTGAGGGACACCAAGCCTAGTAAATGACCAAAACCACATAGGGCTAATTTCTGCGATACCTGAACCTCAGTGATTTGCATGGGACATTCACATGGGGAAGGACTGCAGGGTGGGGTTGGCTTCTGAAGCTGTGTGTCAGGGGAAACGCATCCCATGGCACAGAAAACATGGTTTTGCTGCATCTTAATCACAGAAGGAATAAGGGCAATACAACCATTTCAGCTGAATCACTGTGAAAGAAGGAAAGGATATATGAGGTGCATTTTGTAGCTGCAGAAACATTCCCAAGAACACTTGAGAATCTGACAGGTCTTCTACAATCTAACCAGTAACAGAAAATTTCTGACTAGGCATGGAGGTCTCCACAGCATCCTGCTACCCATTTTTGACACAAATGTAGCAGGCTTTTCCTTTTTGACATCAGAGATTCACTTTCTTCTGAAACAAGTGTTCTTTATTCTATAAAGAATATATATTATACAACATAGCATTTACCCGTATTTACTGCTTCAGCCTTTTGGTTTCATTACCTTTGAAATTAGACTGAAGCCATATGGATGTAAGCTATCAAATCCTCAGTCATACCAGTCATACACCTGAATCCATTCTAGATGAGACTATGCTACAGAGACCTCAAGTACATGAGGTTCACCACATGGAGTTTAATCTTTGCTTCGTTTACATCACCACAGATCTTTTGTATCACATCCCAATGTAAATTTACACAAGCTAGAAACAAATCACCTCTTAATTTTAAAGAGCTTTGCAAGATTTCTTTAAGTAGACAAATACTACAACAGACAGTTAATAGCAAGATTCACTCTTTACCTTACATAAACATTTTGACAATCCAGGAAATGTCTTTAAGACCATAGCCTGACTGGGAAAAGACTGGCAATAACAAAAATCACACTCTCTCATACAACTCATTAAAACCAGAAAGACCTTTAAACAGAAAACAGAACAATAATCATCAAGGTGCAAATCTGCAACACTGCAAAGAACTGAACTACCTGTTTCTTTAAGCCAGTTTCTTCAAGAATGGTTTAAAATAGTCACACACAGCACACCCATAAAATGGCTTTTGGGAGCATGTTAAAAGAAAACTTATGACTTAAAGAAGAGTCAAGCCTTGGACAGACCACCAAGGCCGGTCCGTTTAACTAAGTCTCCCAAATCTGATTCTGTTATTACCAGTTTTAAAAGAGATTCACTAACAATCTTAACCCCAAGAATAAAAACATAAACCCCACAACCAGGAACTAATATCTGACAGAGATTTGTTTGTTTACAGAAGGTTTTAAACATTTGCAAAATGAAGGCAAGGATATGCCATATTCTCAATTCTCTTGCTCAGAGAATTTTTAATGCATTTCTTTTTCCCTGAAAGCCCAGTTAGTTACATCATCAAAACACTACCAAGCAGCTTACTTTCATTTCAAAGGTGAGCCTTGCTGCAATTTTGAAGTGGTTATACTCAACTGCTTTCAAACTGGCTCAACACCATAGCACCAATCAATTGCATTAATGTCTCAGCAGAAGAATCTACTAATAAACACAGTACTCAGTCAACATTACCCCACTTTAAATAACACAAGTTCTCCATAGGTGAAGGGCAATACATGCAAGACCACTTATGCTCCTGATTTTGATAGAAAGGTAGCAGCAAAGTATCCTCAAGCAAATATGAAGCATATTGATAATAACAAGAACCCAGGCAAAGCATAACATAAAACCCAAGAGAAGGCTGTAGCATACAGCTCCAGTCATGTGGATCATGACGACTGTTTCAAGTCGAGAGAGAAGAGGACCCATGAAAAGTGTTAGCCTGCTTTTAACAACTATAAAACTGGAGCTCACACATGCTTCATTCAAAAGAAAACCAAAACCCACACAAAAAAGCAATCAACCACCTACAAGCTCTGAGGTGCAATATTAGCATGCTGCTTTCAGTGCCACTGACAACAAAGTCCTCCTTCCTACAGCCTCCTAGCCCAATACACAAGGCAGGTACAAATAAAGCTCTGCTCATCTGGTGATTTTCAGTTTTTATTAGAACTGAAAGTTTAGCTGGACAACAGAGCACATGAAGCATAAAATCCACATTTACAGAGATCCTTGCAAAGCCTAAGTTCATCTCACAATTGTATTTTATTCATTGTTCAGTCAAAGAGGGTTCATTCAGGCAGAGCAAAGACACTTCTGTCACTACGGCATATACACATTTCTTTACCACATCCCACTAACTCAGAGCTACAGATCTGAATTAGAAGTCAGGAAGAGTGGGAAAGAGGAATGGAAATTAACTGAAGAAATATTCATCTCGCTCACCAGCAGAAAATGCATTTAATCAGAACACAGGGCAGTATTAAATTTTCATGACAGAATAATTTGAAATGTACCTAACTCGATTATTTTAGCAGCAGTTCTTACCTGCATTACAGTGATTTCAAGCCTCTTCAAGAAAAAACACCCATGAATTTACTGGTTGTGAGCAATCATCAATTTCTGATATCAAAAGAATAACCTACACACAAACTCAGTAAGTCTATGGCACGGACTATGTCACTCCTAAATTTAAAGGCTGTCAAGGTTATATATTGGTAAAAAGCTCCTTACTTTATTCACATTAGTATTCATGTTAGGAATCCTACTGCCTTCAGATGGTCCACTTACATGGTTATTAAACCTGATCAAATGTTTCACTGGTATAGTACAACATGCATTGAATTTGGCTATGTTATTCCTACTAGAGCCAATGTAAGTTATGTAGACAGATGGGATTCTATCCTGAGCATCAATACTAGAGTCATCTTAAACTCAACCCGGAAAGCTAACCGAGTGATGAGTAAAAAGAACCTGCTCCTGCTGATTTCAGCAGTGTCAGACACAACCCAGTTTGCAGTTCTCAAAGATAAGCCAACACTCAAAACCAACTAATACCTCTAGAAAATAAGCACAAATACTATATCTTGACTTGCTTTAAACACTATAGCTACTAAATAGATACCCAGAAATACACTTACCAAAGAAAAAAGGCAAATTAAGCTTAATTTCTACACCACAAATGCAAACCTGGCTTTCTGTATTTTACTTGGGAAGACACGCTAGGCGCATCATTGATTGGTATACATATACACAGTGACTTCTTACTGCATCAAAAACATTAAACAACAGCTGACTTGATGTCCACAGAACATATTGCTGTAAAAGGGAGAATGCACTTGCACAATTTAACACAAGCTTAGTCTTATTTCTTCCAGCACAAGCCTCATTCCAGTGTCTACTGATGATTAATTTTAATGGCCCTTGATCACACATCCACTTTAGCTTAAAATTCTGAGATTGGCAAAAGAACACCAAAGATTATATTACTAACACCTCTACAATAACAACCTAGTTGCATCCACATTTTCACTCCAAACCTATTATTCTCTGTAAACCCAAGTCTAAGCAAAGCTCTCACCAGTAACCTTTCCCTGGAAAATTCTATAGGAAATTAAATGTAATACTCTATTAAGACTTGTTTTGCAAACAGAAGTGAGAGAGCTCAGCCAAGCATGCAGAGTCATTAAAATGGCTCTTACATATATCATTATAAATTTAATAATCTCCATGACGGCTAGAGTTCAAGTTAAAATGAATGGCAGCAAAGCATGACCAATTGATGTTATCCCAGCTGCCACTGAGCCTCACTTGGGGTTATATTATACTGTCAGAGGCCCCACACTACATGTGCACAAAATACCCTGAACCAGGACCAGATGGGAGATGCAGGCTTCTATACCTATCGGCAAGGAGAGACTTGCATATTAATTTTGATGCATCACAACAGTTACAGTACACTCCAGTGTCACAACTCCCAAATGCTTTTTCCCATTCTACCCTATATCCAGGATAATGTTAGATGCTTAAGGAGGGGGGAAAAAAAAAAAAAAAAGGTGTACTAACATCCTCCAGAAATTAAGTCAATGGAAAGATTTTGTTTCAACCCTCATTGATTTACATCAGTCCCAGAATGCTTCCTTGAAAAAGTAGAAAGAAGACCTTGGCAGCTCATCGCTTAATAGATCATGCGTGGAGCAATTAAAATACATTTGGGACTTCTATTTGGTTCCCCAAATAAGTGTTCCCTAAATGCATTTCTCTCTTAAGTAAGCAGCTGCATTTCACCCAGTAATGAAAGTTTTCCAGGCTGCCTAGACTTCTAATGGGGTGACAGGGAAACCACTTTCATTCTTTAGCAGATTTGATGAAAGTGTGACACTAACCCCCTCTCTCCAAAATCAGACAGTGCTCTTGAACACCAAAGTAAGAGCTAATGGTCCTTTTTTTTCCAACTTACTTTTCAGCTGAAATAAAAACCATATGTATAAGCTACAGGAAAAAAAAAAAAAACCCTCTCCACACAAAGCTGAACACACAGTGTTCTATCACCCACCAAATCTGTGTGAAAACCATATAAATGATTTATACAGTAGAAACGTGTCACATTTTACAGTTTGCTTCACTGATGCCAAGTAAACAAGTTTCAAATCCCAATTGTTCACAAGCCACAGTTCGCCTGAGATGGCAACTTCATTTAGGATAACTTAACATGCCAATCCATTAGCATTAAATGCTACAGTACCACCTCAACACACAGAGCTTCCATAAAGCACTTGGACACAAAATCCACCAGCTGACATTAAGCATGTTACACTGTGCATTTAGTTTCAAGTCCAAGTCACGTCTGGAAACTACAATAAAACTATCACGACAATGAGGATGCTGACAAGCATGCAACATTTTCAGCAGTTTTAATCACCAAATCTCAAGAAAGCCATTTGTTTACCTCTCTAATGATATCAGTGAAAATTTCAAGTCACAAGAAATCCATCATCTGATCAGACTCAATATACTTCATTTACAACACACGTCTCAACAACCAGCAAAAATCCTGCAGAATTTTCCCTTCCCTCAGCGCTTTGCTCCATACATTGAAACAAGCCTGAAGAGACATATTTTCAAATATATAATCAGGAAAAGAGATCTACAGCCAGCTAAGCATAGCAAGCGGTTGCAATTGATAAAAACAGTTATAAGGAGCTCTTCTGCCACTTGTATCTCATTCAGCAATTTAAGCAGAAAGTGCCTCTGCCTTTTGTCACTTACCCTTTTTTGATCTTCCAGTCCATGTGTCACAGGCTTTCTTTTCTGATGCTGACTGGATTCAGAGCCAGGTTCCATTTCCCAGCTACAAAGACTCTTCTGGCCTCTTTAGGCTTTCTCTAAAAATCCATACTCTGAACAACAAAAATCTAAAAATCATTAAAAAAAAAAAGAAAAAAAGAAAAAAAAAAAGGCAAAAGAACTCCTTCAAACCTTGTCCATATTCTTTATCAGCCTTCTAAACTCTCACTTGCCATCACAGCTCATTATCTTAACAAGCATCCATTCTGTGAGCCTCTATATCCTATTTTAGTTCAGATGAAGGTCTCCATTCTTGTGCTTTACAGAAGGATGACAGAGCTGAATCCAAACCCAGTAGTTTGTGCCACATTATTGCTCCATCAGCAGCCTTTTCCTGGCACGGATAATTTATATGTCAATAAAGGTGTAAATGTGCATTTAATCCACTGTGTTGATATTATCAGCATCCCTCTCCTGGGCCACCTTCTTCCCATAAATCAATGTAAACACTTCACAGGGATAATTGCCTTTTGCAAATCTAGCAGGTGTTAATTACGTAAAATCATCCATGCACACTTGTCATCATCTTCTGTGTACTCAAACAAATACCTAAAAGGAGGGGAAAAAAAAAATGGGGTTTTACCAGCTTGAAAGAAAACATAGTTACTAATATTCTTCGCCCACCACCAGGAGCTGCAGGTTACAACTGATACAATAATTACACATATTGCATATGCCACACTCTTCATCCAAGCCTCTCAAAATGCTTTGATGCCTATTTAGTGTGTTGCCTTGCCTTTGGGGCTCCTTACCTAAAAACACCCCAGAATCACAGTATTGTACATCAGTGCTGAGCCTACTGCAATGCCGAGTGAAGCCTGCAGGGATTAACTCCAAACTCAGCCTTCTAGGATTCAAATTCTGCATCTAAAGCCAAATTAATTATTCTTCTGGGGTCTGCTACCCAAGAATCTTTCTCCAGAGCTCACAAGGTTATTATGTGCTGTCTCCCAAAATCCTGGGCACAAGAATACGCACATGAACAGGTTGTTATTATTACTTGGGAAACAAAGTAGCACCGGAAATCCCAGGTTAGCAACTCAACCACCTTATGATACTGCTCCTTTTCTACTGAGGAGGAGAAGTTTACTACAACAGAGACAAATAATTTCCTGAGTTCATTTGTAAGGTGAGCTCAATATCAGTGGGCTTCAATATGCAGGCACCAGAAAAAGCACATTTATTAAGTTGGATTCCATATCTAAAAAGGCTAAATGTTAAACCAATATTAGTGACCTTAGTTGAGTGTGGTATAAGAACACGTATTTGGCTGCACGTTGTTGATACAAGCTCTGGTCACAAGACAAGCACAAAAAAAAAAATCCAAAGAAAATCATATAAAACATCCTAATAATCAGATATTCTCCCATTACTAAAGTATGGGTAGCATGAAAAAGAGATTTACCATAACCAGAGTAAAAACCGTCTATACCCCACTTCCATCTTTCCACAAACCTTCAGCACTACACAAATTGAATACCCAAATTAAACATCTAAGTCTGACATAGGTCAGATTCTTGGTCAAACACATAAGCAGGGGCCATTGTCTGTTGTTGTTTCAAGGCAAACATCACAAGACAATAGGCAGAAACACTGCTTTTGTCTATAACCTCAAATGCTCTTTACTGCTCCTCACCATGCAGTGAGCATCCCCTTCTTTTTCTTCTGATAAGTATAGGAAAGAATATGACTGACTGCAGGAATGCTGCTATGCTTTGCTAGTTGAAAATAAGCTAAACCCCATATCTAACCTATTTTATAGGGGAAGAAGAGCTTCCAGATTTTATTTTGAATCACAATCTCCTCCTGATCTGGTTTCACACCCATGGAAATCATACAGGTAGCTTGAAGGCAGTAAAGGGCCTTTGACTTTAGCAACAAATATCACACCAAAAAAAAGAAAAACCAACTTTTATACATGTCCTGAAGTCCTACCAACAAAATCCTTCTCCTTCAAGTGATTTCACCATGATGTGACACATGAGACTGCATCAGTCACATCGTGTAATGCCATGCTGGAAGAGAATGACATAACCAGTGCAGCTAAGGACAACATCTCTCTACATGAAAGGTCCCCCGAACCAGAAAAAAAAAGAAAAAAAAAAAAAAAAAGATTAAAAAGTACAATCTCTCTGGAAGTTCCTGTGCATTCAGTGTTATGGCTTTCACCATCCCAGAAATAAACTCTCCAGGGAAACATGCACATTTCTATTTGTGTATAGTACTTTGAATATGCCTATAACCTTGGAGCATGCATCACAGCACAAGTTTTTAATATATACATATATACATAAAACATACATATATAAATGTTATTATACACGAGTTTCATACATATAAAAAAAATATTAACAATAAAGAAAAATTTATCCTGAAGCTTGAAAAACGATGTCATTCAAATCAGCCACAAACAAAAACATTTTAATTATTTGGACTGAATTTACCCCTCCAATGAAAAGAAGTTTCACTGCTTATCTCTGCACCTACCTAACAGTGAAAATGGATTTGTTAATGGTAAATTGGTATTAAAAGCAAAATAGACATTTTAAGGAGAAAATAGGTATGATTTGCTGGGAAAATTGATATATCAGGGATGAGAAATCCCAACAAAATGCCAAGTGACCAGAAAATCTTTGTTCTCCCATTTTCCTACCACCACAAGATCCGGAGCCCCAGTCTGGAGGCCCATGGTGCCACAGACTGAAAAAACTTGAGCCAAACAGCCAGGAGAGACCGGAGCCTGAACCTGCCCTTGCCTCAAGCATATGCCCCCACCTCAGAGAGCCTCATCTGAATCCATGTTCTGATTTAAGCCTCAGGGGATGTGTCCTACGAGGGTCTATCCTCACACACAGCCTCAAAAGGATCCACACCTTCATGAAATGTCTATCAGAGAGGTCTCGCTGGGTAACCAGATCCCCCATCAACCCCACCTGGGGGCTTCCTTCGCTAGGAGCAAAGCAAATAAACACAACTTCGCTTATTTTTTAATGTGAAAAAATAAAAGAAATAGCTCTCAGCCCCGCCAATTTTTCACTCCCACAACCGAACCTGCTTCAGAACAAGCAAACTGAAATACATTCGCAGATCTTTCCTCGCAAGTTTTAGGTTCTTTTTGGAAGGGGGGGGGGGGGGGGGGGGCTTTCTACAGAAAATGGAAGCACAGCGGGAAGTTTCCCCGCTCTCTAACACAGCCTGAAGTGAATGACAAAACCAGCACCTCCTCCAACCCACTGGATGGGGAGAAAGGGGGGAGAAGCTCCCCTCTGCCCCAGTGCACGATAAAACATAAAAAAAAATTATAATAGTTTGTTGGTGATGAAGAGGAGCAGCACAGCCACTGCGGGAGCGGGGCTGGAGACCCCCGAACTCCTCCACCTCACATCCTCCGGCCCCTCCCGCGCCCACCAGAAGCCGGCGACAATAGAGGATCGCTGCCGATCGCGGAGGAGTCGCAACCGCCTCTGCCATGCTTGAGGGTGAGGGAACCCGTCCCCATCCCCTCCCGCTAATCCCGGCGGCGGGAGCCCGCTTCCCCGGCGTGGCACGGCTGGCTGCCGGCCCCTCAGCGCCTAACCGCCGGTACAAACTTTCGCATCCCACAGGCCCGCCGAGTGGCACGTCCCCGCCAGTACCTGCTGGTGCTGGTGCTGCTGCGGCAGGGCAGGCGGCCGGCATGCCCATGCGGCCGGGGCAGGGCGAGGGACCGCCCCTGCGCACCCGGCTCCGGCTTCGGCTCCGCGTCCGCCGCTCCACTCTGCCGCCACTACTCACTCTCCGGTTACCCAGGCAACCGCCGCCCGCCCTTTCACTTCGCTCCCTCCCTCCTCACAACAGCGCCCTCGCTAGCCAACCGCAAGGCCGCCCGCCATGACCACGTGAGGCCGGAAGGCCAATGGGAGGCGGGGCTGCGGTCGGCGGAGTCAATGAACAGACACTTTGAGGGGGAGGAGGGAGCAGCGCCCCTCTGCGCCTCAGCGAGCATGGCGCTGGCGGGCACCTGCGGCCCCACAGGAGCAGCCACCGGCACCCGTTGGCGTGACACTTCCACTGAGGGACAGAAGGACCAAGGTGATGCGGGCGGTGTTCGGGCAGAGTGGGGAGGGGGACAGGCACAGGAGGTGCCACAGGGCAGCGCTGTAGTGCTGTGCAGCGTTGGTACCAAACACGTCTGGAGGGGATCGTATCATAGAATCCCAGAATGGTTTGTGTTGAAAGAGACCTTAAAGCTCATCCAGTTCCAACCCCCTGCCACGGGCAGGGGCAACTTCCACTAGACCAGGTTGCCCCAAGCCCAGTCCAGCCTGGCCTTGAACACTGCCAAGGATGAGGCAGCCACGGCTTCTCTGGACAACCTGTGCCAGCACCTCACCACCCTCACAGGGAAGAACTTCTGCCTAAAATCTAATCTAAATCTCCCCTCTGTCAGGTTAAAGCCATTTCCCCTTGTTCTGTCCCTACAAGCCCTTGTCCAAAGCCCCTCTCCCTCATAAGGTTTCTTGTAGCCCCTCTAGGCACTGGAAGCTGCTCTAAAGTCTCCTGGAGCCTCCTCCAGGCTGAACCAGTTCTCTCAGCCTGTCTCCAGTGCAGAGCTGCTCCAGCCCTCGCAGCATCTCCATGGCTTCCTCTGGACTCACTCCAACAGCTCCACGTCCCTCTTGTGTTGTTGACCCAGAGCTGGATGCAGGACTGCAGGGAGTTCTCCCCAGAGCTCACTGGAAGGAAAATATATGGGGTTTACCTTGAAAGATTGATCCTCAAACCAAATACACTTTGATAGTAACAGGCAGTGCTGTAATATACTGTGTTTAGAGCAGAATATTACTGATAGAGTCAAGGCTGGCCAGAGGCCACAGAAGTAGGTAGTGTTGAGGGACTGTGGGTTTCTGAAAGCAATCAGCTGGTAAGGGTTCACTGCCCGTTCCACCTGCAGTCCAAGAATCCCAGGATGGCTATTGCCTACCATCTTTCGAGAGAGGACAGCATGAAAAGAAGTAGTCCCTGTTCCTCAGGAGTATGTATTACGGAGCAGCATCAACCTTCATCCTTCCTATCCCTGCACCGGCCCAGGATTTCAAGGCATCTTCCTCATGTTCTGTCTAAACTTCAGTGAGTCCCATATATGACTTTTTCTGTGGTACCTCATTCTTGTGGAAAGAAAATTCAGTTCCCCTCCCAAATAAAATTATGACTACAGTCTCCCCTTGCTCTTAGCTTTATCCTCAAGGTTGTTGATTCAGCAGAGCTGCAGCTCTCTACCGAGTATTCATGATACGCACAAAGATGGAACACCAGTAAATAAAATTTATACCTCATGTAGACCTTTTCTTTAGTTTAAATATTCAAATATGTGGCCTCTAAAAAGAAGGCTATGAACTTCGGTTGCCTGAGGTTTGGTTTAAACATAGGAGATGCCAGGAACACCTGGGCTGCTCTTGGGACCTTTAAGGACATGGCAGTTTGCAGAACGCCTATGCTCAATGCCTTTGCTAGCACTTGCTCCTTGCTGAATGCCAGCTCCTGTGGAAAATGACATCGCTGTCACTCCATAATTTATTTTTTATACCTGATAATGTTTCACATGCAGACAAATTAAGCCAGAGCAGTTCTTTGACAAATTCAAGGGGTGTTCTAGTACAGAAAGGGAGGGTTTATAATACATTGGTAGGAAATCCTGCTTCTACTGTAACATTTTTATATTTAGAAGATCTTTTAAAATATGCAGCTGGAGGTAGAAAAGAAGATTGTAACAGCCTAGTCTGTGATAAAGGGAGATTTCAATTCGATGGGACTGCTGTAAAGGCCCTTATTTATTTTTCTCAGCAGTTGGATTTTGCCTTTCAGGTGCTTGCCTGCAGCTTTCGTTGCTGTGGAAGTTTTCTTCTGTAAATTCTTCAAAGTGATGGATTTTCCCTTTGAAAGAATGCTTGACTGTAGAGAATACACAAGTGTAACCTGTTTTATTTCTTCCTGGATGTGTGTGGTGCTTTGAGCTCTGAACCGATGGGTGCACTGCCATCTCTTCTGGTAATTTGCATGCCAAGAGCCCCAACATTTGCATTGCTGGTTCCATGCTCCCCAGGCAAGGACACTGATCTACTCTTTCCAGTTAAAGGTCACCTGCAAGTACATGTTCCTCTCAAGCTCAGGTTAGTGAGATATTCAGCATTTTATGAATCAAAGAAGGCATATTTTTATGGATTAAATGTTACGGTTGTAGGAAGAAGCACTAAGGTAGGAGGTGTTGCACCTATGTGCCCTCGCCAGTACTTATGATCTAAACAGACAAAAAAGCAAGAGGAAAATAAAACCAACATTATGTTAATCTCTATTTTAGAAACAGAAAACTGTGGCACAGAACCAATGCAAGGGAATTGCCAAAATCAGGTCTCCCAACTTCAGCATCTTAACCACAAGCTATTCCACTTCTTTTGATGTGTTCCAGTCCATTAGATAGGTAAAAGTAATCAAGTGTGAAGTTGCAGGCTTGGACTCTAAAAGGATAATGATCAAAGCCCAAGTTTTCATCTCGGTGATGAGAACTGAAAGTGGGAGCAATTTGGTGACTTTGTTGAATGTTAACACAGTAGTAATTTTCATATTTAAGAATCCTTAGAGTAAAGCAGGTAACAATCACGGTCCTCTAAAAGTAAGTCACAAACCACTTTAAACACATACCTTTAGTCAACAGATAATGTCATTCAAATCCCAATGCAATTCCTATGAAAAGGCCATTCAGTCTGTTCACAGCAATGAAATGATGGTGGGGTAGGAACACCAGCCTGGGACTCAGGACTCCTGAATCTGTCAGCTTTCTGTCATCTGAGCCCACACCAGCACTGGGAAGCACACTGGGCTCCCACAGGATAAAATCTAAATGCTAGCCACACATTGTACGTGTGTTCAAAGATTGCCTTTCACCACCAATTCCATCAGCATTCTAACAGAAGGAGCCCTTCATCTTAGCTTAGACTTTGAGATACCAAGTCCACAGTGATTAAATGCATGTTAATGTACTGAATAGTAAATGCTTTGGAGTGGTGATCTCAGCAAAGACAGCAGGGGCTAGCCTGATGTGTTTGATATACCATCACACTCTTTGCCATAAGCAATTGAAAATAGGAGGCTTTCTCTGCAAGTGCCCTTTTCCTGACACTAGAAAATGTCACAGGAAGATCAGTTCTGAAACAGTATAAGATGCCTGAAAATCTTGAGTATTATTCATATTCTTAAAGGGGAAAACAAGTTTCATAATTAGAAAACAAAACATTCAGAAGCAGCTACATGCAATTCATTATCTAAAGAATTTAAGTCATTTAACTTCAGATAATTCAGCTTTGATCCTTAGGCTGTAGCAGTCAACATTTCCTGAGGTGTTTTTGCAGACTTTTCAGGACAATCTTGAGGTCTTTTTTCTGAATGTCTGCTGCAGGGTCTGGTAAAGTATTTTGATGGCTGCAGTGGTAGGGGTATTTAGAGAGCAGAAAAACAGGGATGAGAAACTCAAATAGGAAAGCTTTCATTAATTTTTCAGGCTCTGTTACAGAGCTTTTAGCTTTTGTCTGTAGCTAATCAAATCGAATGTTCATATAAGTTCTGACTTAAGGCAATGAATTCTTAAAAACGTCTTATTTTGAATCTTTAAGATGTTACTGTGCAATACCTGTACATTAAGAAAAGTTGTTGCTTTTGGGGATTGAATGCATATTGAGAATCAATTTACTTCTATGAAGTCCAATTTAATCTTTGAAAGATTAACTCTTGAGATAGCTAATGGGTTTCCTCTAGGACAGCGAGATGCCGTCATTCTTTTTTTGTATTATTTGTCAGCTTTGTTTTTTAAATATTAGAGATTTATTTAAATAAACTTTAGGTTTGGAAAAAATGAAATAAACAGCTCATTTGATCCATGGAACAAGACAGGTGTCTTAGAAGCTGCTTCATCCAATTACCTCTCCTGTGATCTGAAAACCATTAGCCTAAAGAAAAAGTTCAAGCACTAGATTTATATGACAGTTTTAAAAGAAAAGTGGTAGCTGTGCTCTAAGATCTAAGAACTATGTTCACCCTGTACTTGCTATAGAGGTGGATACCCCTACTTTTTTGGTAAGAAACACGGAGATTGCTCACTCATGGCTCATAAGGACAGCTGCTTAGATCATAGAATCATAGAATCAACTGGGTTGGAAAAGACCTTTAAGATCACCAAGTCCAACCATTCCCCAGCAGTTCTAAGGCCACCACTAAACTGTGTCACTAAGGGCCTCGTGTACATATTTTATGAACACTTCCAGGGACGGTGACTCTACCACTGCCCTGGCCAGCCTGTTCCAATGCCTGAACACTCTCCTGGGGAAGAAACTGTTCCTAAACCTCCCCTGGTGCAGCTTGAGGCTGTTTCCTCTTGTCTTGCTACTTGGGAGTGGAGACCAGCCACCTCCTAGCTCCATCCTCCTTTCAGGTAGTTGTAGGGAACTCTTAAGTTCCCCTGTGAGCCTTCTCTTCTCCCCAGACTAAACCCCCCAGTTCCCTCAGCCGTTCCTCATCACACAGGCCCTTCACCAGCTCCATTGCCCTTCTCTGGACCTGCTCTAACACCTCAACATCTCTCTTGTTTACCTGAACTAAGAATTTGTTTCACAATGCCTTATATTTACAGTGTGAATATTCCAAGACAACACTCTTATCAACTATTGTCATTGTTAGCTAGCATCTCCTTCAGCCTCCGAGTCTTCACTCTGTATTTCCATGGTTAGAATATGCATCTCCTCAAAGTAGCTAATTCCATCCATAGCTTGGGGCCATGGACAGCCAGCATCTTCCACGTTCACTCATTATTACAATAAAAAAAAACCTTTGCACATACTGATTAGGATTGTGGTGAGCCATTGCCCCAAGGTTTTACCAATACTCCCATTCTGCTGAAGCAGCCTGCTCTCTCCTTTAACCAGTCTGTATGTTCTCTCAGGATATCAGAATTTGCTAGGAAGTGGCATCTTGCTGCATTATGATTCTCTCACTATCAAGTACTTACCTTGCATCATGACATCAAAATCTTGGTCTTGGCTTACTTTAAAGATAAACCAGAGATAGGAGGAAGCAGTTTGATCACACTTGTCTAATCTTTGCTTTGGCAGGTGAGGCTAAGAGCAGACCTCAGTTTGTCTGCATTCCCAAGGTCTTCCCTGAACATCTGCCAGATGTGGCAGCATTCTTCAAATTGTCTCTGCTGTTAGTGTCTCCTTGGCCTCTAAAGGTTGGCTGCCTAATTGGAAACAAACCCGCTGTCAGGATGTCACAGGGAGTGGGATGCACTAAGCCTCACACCATCGCCTCAGCCTGCAAATGCTGGGTAACAGGAGGATTCCTACTTGGCATTAGGGACACTGTTAGCTATGGATGGCTTCACAGTGCAAAATGGTTATTAATTCTACAAAGTGGAAAGTCCCTTTTAAGAGGAGCCAACCTGACTTGTTACCCCCCTCATGATTTTCAAGATTTGAGGTCTCTGTTTCACTTGAACAGGACACCTGTTGTTCCCTGTGAGGGTGGTGAGGCACTGGCACAGGTTGCCCAGCTGCGGCTGCCCCATCCCTGGCAATGTTCGGGGCTAGGCTGGACTGGGCTTGGAGCAACCTGGTGTAGTGGAAGGTGTTCCTGCCCGTGGCAGGGGTTTGGAATTGAATGAGCTTTAAAGTCCTGTCATGGTTTAAACCCAGTCAGGTAATTCGTTTGCTCACTTCCCCCCCTTCTTTCCCTCCCCCTGCTCTCGGAGGGATGGAGAGGAGAATCGAAAAGAATGCAACTCCCACGGGTTGAGGTAAGAACAGTTTAGTAACTAAGGTATAACACAAATCACTACTGCTACCACCAATGATAATAATGATAAAGGAAATAACAAGGGAAGAGAATACAACACCTCACCACTAGCCGACCGATAACTCGCCCCCCCAGCCCGACCAAGCTCCGACCGATACCTCCTCCAACCCTGCAGTCTCCCAGCCCTTCCGGCTAACTCCCAGTTACATCCTGGGCATGACGTGCTGTGGTATGGAATACCCCTTTGGTCAGTTTGAGTCAGGTGTCCTGTCTCTGCTTCCTCCCAGCTTCCCCTCCTCCCTGGCAGAGCATGAGGTTCACAAAGTCCTTGGCCAAACCAAAACATCTCTATCAGCTCTGTTCCCGAGCCGAAAGTCAAAACACAGCACTGCACCAGCTACCAAGGAGGAGAAACATGACTGCTACTGCTGAACCCAGGACATTATCCACCCCTTATTCCATACCATTCACGTCATGCTCAGATCCCACATTTTCAATATACCATCACTCTTATCTCAGTGCACTCTTATCTTAGTGCATGGACCAGTCCCTATAAAGCTGCTGCGTCCATCTGGTCCATGTCAGGCTCCATCTCTTGTAACAGTCTTCCAGAGCAGGAGAGACTGTGTGCAGTGTTCACACTCGTGAATAACCTGGGCAATAGTGTCCATTGTTAAGTCCACCCCTCGATCATGAGTCCATCTCTGTGTTGCATCTCTGCTCTGATGGCCTGAAGTGCCATGGGCCCACCAGGCTTAAAATAATTCACTGTCCCCTTAAGCAGTTTCTGCAGCTTGTTGCTGGGGACTCCATACAGCTGCCTTCCATCTCCGACGCTTCCAAAGCACTGGAGGGGCCCAGTGGACTAGATACTTGTCCATACTGTCCCACACACCCTGCCACTCATGACTCTCCAGCCTTGGGGAAAATCTCTTGGTCCCCCTATATTGTTGTCTAACCCCAGACAAGACCCAAACCTGACTCTGCCTAACTTTTGAGATCAGACAAAATGGTTGTGGGTAGAACACACTCTGTATGTGTGCCAACATGCTGATCCCCATCACAATCAGCAGGCAGGTCCCAAGGATACCCAAAGGCCATTCAAAACCTTCAGAACTCTCAGTTGATGCTGCTGTACTTGTCACTGGGGCTGGTGTAGCTGCTGTGCTTGC
Source organism: Pezoporus wallicus (assembly GCF_028554395.1). Taxonomy (NCBI): domain Eukaryota; kingdom Metazoa; phylum Chordata; class Aves; order Psittaciformes; family Psittacidae; genus Pezoporus; species Pezoporus wallicus. The sequence goes on from NW_026639377.1 coordinate 3,067,536, forward strand.
CGGCTCTCCCACCGCCAGCTTCTCTTTTCCTGAGTCCAGCTCTTCCTCCTCTGCCTTGCTGGGAAGTGCTGCGTGGTCTCCTGCATCCTCCTGGGGCTCGGCAGGCGGCTTCCGGGGGATGCTCTCGGCCGTCGCGGGGCTCGGCTCGGCCGTGGGGCTCGGCTCCTCCGCGGGGCTCGGCTCCTCCGCCGCCTTCTCCCGCTGCTCGGCAGCCGCCTCCTTCCGCTCCTCGACCGCCCCGACCTCCTCCACCGGCAGCCGTCCCCAGGCGGCCTCCGGCCCCGCTCCCGCCGCCGCTTGGTCCCCGTGGCCGCTCTCCCGGGCCGCTTCAGCAGCCGCCGCCTCCCGGGGCCGCTCCCCCTCGGCTCCCCGCAGCCTCACGAAGATGGAGAGTAGGGTGAGGGCCAGGACGGTGAAGAGCAGCCGGACGGCCAGGTACAAGTCCACGGCCACGTCCGTCCCGCCCTGCTGCTGGAGCCCGCCCGTATTACAAGCCATTGCCATAACGCACAGTGAGACAAGAACCTTAGCCCAAACCCCACACTTGATAAACACTAACACAGCAAATACCGGCTCTAAGTAAGTTACAACATTCTGAAGCTGTGAGATCAACAAGAACAACTCTGAGAGCCAATAAATCAGCATTGTGACGAGTGACTATCAATCCAGTCAGATCTGTTCTTATCTCAACCCTTCGTGCCCCACGTTGGGCGCCAAAAAGAACTGTCATGGTTTAAACCCAGTCAGGTAATTCGTTTGCTCACTTCCCCCCCTTCTTTCCCTCCCCCTGCTCTCGGAGGGATGGAGAGGAGAATCGAAAAGAATGCAACTCCCACGGGTTGAGGTAAGAACAGTTTAGTAACTAAGGTATAACACAAATCACTACTGCTACCACCAATGATAATAATGATAAAGGAAATAACAAGGGAAGAGAATACAACACCTCACCACTAGCCGACCGATAACTCGCCCCCCAGCCCGACCAAGCTCCGACCGATACCTCCTCCAACCCTGCAGTCTCCCAGCCCTTCCGGCTAACTCCCAGTTACATCCTGGGCATGACGTGCTGTGGTATGGAATACCCCTTTGGTCAGTTTGAGTCAGGTGTCCTGTCTCTGCTTCCTCCCAGCTTCCCCTCCTCCCTGGCAGAGCATGAGGTTCACAAAGTCCTTGGCCAAACCAAAACATCTCTATCAGCTCTGTTCCCGAGCCGAAAGTCAAAACACAGCACTGCACCAGCTACCAAGGAGGAGAAACATGACTGCTACTGCTGAACCCAGGACAAGTCCCTTCCAACCCAGACCAGTCTGGGATTCTATGAAACAAGTTCTCCAAAACACCTTTTCCATGTCATTTTTTTTATTAGAATGGAATCTGCCTTACCAGTTAGTCACGTATACTGTAAAAGGTTATAGACAGCATATAAGCATGCTTAAAAAGCTAAATACAGCAAGCATAAGCAGCAAAAATATTTTGTTTACTTCACATTTATTCACACACAAGTAAAATCTTGTTCAGCTTGGTTGGCTAAGCTTGTTTTCTAAAGGGACCTAGAAGGCAGCACAAATTAAATAAATCAACATATGCATAACAACACAACCATTCATATTAACATACTAGTTAAGTCAATGATTAATTCTCCTTTGAGGAAGAAGTGGTGGTAGAACAACTCTAGTCTAATAATCTAGTAGCAACATAACAATCAACTCAAAGTTCCAGATTGTATCAACACATGCATAGGTAATATAGGAAAAACTTTCAGAGCCTAGATTTTAAAGAGAAAACTGAATAAACATATGCTAACTTGAGTATTTAAAAACAGATTCAAACTAGCTACTCTCCACAATTGGCTTAGTAGCAGTAGATATCTGCTCTACCTGCCAATAAAGAGGTCACTAGAGTTTTCTACTCATTTTAAATAGCTGAACTGGAAGAGCAAAATGTCACAGCAGCAGCAGAAAGAAGTAATTCTGAAATAAATTGACTGCTGTCAGCAAGGTTCATATGACCTCCAGTGGAATGATAAGAGACACCATAATGCTATCTTTTTCAAAACACAATTGGCAGCTCTGTCTTGGGCAGTCTGGACATGATGAATATTGTAACTGAGATTTGAATGCAAGTTTGGTGGTGAATTTTCCTGACTGATTAACAGTTCTCCATCCTATTTGTCAGTAAAGATTGAAATAACACAAAGCATTATCCAGCTGGTTGCCATAGGACAAGCACTGTAAAGAAAACTGAAATCCTCTGCAGGTCAGTCTTTTCACACTGACTCATATGGGAATTTGAGCCTTTCCTCTTGGAGGTGCTGAACGATGGCATGGGGTGGCCGGTATGGATTAAGAGGGTGATCTTGAATGCCCAAGAAAAGCAGCTTTCTACAGTTTTTAATTAGTGGCTACAGCAGAGAGAGCATTTCTTATCCCCAGAAGAAGGGACTTTCAGTATCCAGACCAAGAAGCTGAGACAGCAGCCCTCATTTCCTTACTCTTTGTCCTTAAATATGCAATAGTCCGATGTCTCAAAAAGGCTGTGGCTTACTCCCACAGGCTCACTGACACTTTTTACCCTCTCTCTGATTTTCTTTGCAGGGAAAAAGAAGTTACTGGGAAGGATTCATAGACAATCTTGTGGCTACAGAGATAAATTGTTAAGATGGGGGCTCGTGGGGGAAATTTCCTTGCATCCCAACAGAAACACCCTGTCGTGGTTTAAACCCAGTCAGGCAACTCGTTCACTCACCCCCCCTTTCTTGCCCTCCCCCTGCTCCCGGAGGGACGAAGAGGAGAATCGAAAAGAATGCAACTCCCACGGGTTGGGATAAGAACAGTTTAGTAACTAAGGTATAACACAGATCACTACTGCTACCACCAATGATAATAATGATAAAGGAAATAACAAGGGAAGAGAATACAACACCTCAGCACCAGCTGACCGATAACTCGCCCCCCAAGCCCGACCAAGCTCCGACCGATACCTCCTCCAACCCTGCAGTCTCCCAGCCCTTCCGGCTCACTCCCAGTTACATCCTGGGCATGACGTGCTGTGGTATGGAATACCTCTTTGGTCAGTTTGGGTCAGGTGTCCTGTCTCTGCTTCCTCCCGGCTTCCCCTCCTCCCTGGCAGAGCATGAGGCTCACAAAGTCCTTGGCCAAACCAAAACATCGCTATCAGCTCTGTTCCCGAGCTGAAAGTCAAAACACTGCACTGCACCAGCTACCAAGAAGGGGAAAAATGACTGCTACTGCTGAACCCAGGACACACCCACATAAAAATTATTCTGGGATGTTGGATTTTGGAATATTAATTCCAGTAATATTATTAAGGCTGCTATAGGGTTTAGATTGTAATGGAAACAAAAGCAGCTAGGTTCATGAATGATCTAGTGATTCCAGATAAAAATTGGTAGGAAAGATATTCTCCAATAGGATAAAGCTCTGAGAAACCTGATCTGTTTCTATAGCTGCCCTTGCTTTGGGCTAGAGATCTTCTGAGGTCATTCTAACCTATATTATCCTACTGTCTGTCGTGGTTTAAACCCAGTCAGGTAACTCGTTCGCTCACTTCCAGTGAGTGGTGCCGAGCTGACAACAATCGAAGTCCGTGTCCGTCTCCCCCCCCCCCCCCCCCCGCACTGGGGCTCTCCCCTTCCCCGCTCCCGGAGGAACGGGGAGGAGGATCGAGAGAGTGCAACTCCTACGGGTTGAGACAAGAACAGTCCAGCAACAAATCACCACCGCTACTATCAGCTAAAACAATGATAAGGGAAAATAACAAGGGAAGAGAATACGATACCACCGGCCAAGAAAGCGAGTTCCACCCGGAAGCCCATGTCCTTCCGGGTAACTCCCAGTTACCCCCCACCCCGGGCATGACGTGCTGTGGTATGGAATACCTCCCCGGCTAGCCCGGGTCAGGCGCCCCGTCTCTGCTTCCTCACAGCTTCCCCTCCTCCCTGGCAGAGCATGAGCCTCACAGAGTCCTTGGTCAGGGTAAACATCACTTAGCAACAACTGAAAACATCGGCTTCACCAACACTGTTCTCAAACTAGAAGTCAAAACACAGCACTGCACCAGTTAACACAAAGGAAAAAACATGACTGCTACTGCTGAACCCAGGACACTGTCTTATGAAAACAATATGCTTTACAGAAACCAGTGCAGATATTATGGCACAGAAGATGGTTCCCATTTAGAAAATAAATAAGCCATTTTGAAAAGATTGTGATTTTTTATAACACAAAAGATTGTGTTATGCCAGTTATTTTGCAGTCTGAAGTTCGATTAACCTGGCAGAGGAACTTCTGTTTTCCTAATCTAAACCTACAGAGAGAGCAGTATGAATCTTTCAACACTGATGCAGTACTACAAGGTTCAGCTGGATTTAACCAAGACCACATTTTAATTGGAGAAGCACAGAGACTATGAATAGAACATTAAAAACATTGCTAGGAAGTTTTTACAGTAACTTCATGACTATCAAAAAAGATTATTTAAAAATTGGGCATTTACAACCTCATGTTATCTGGACATCAAAGAAAAACATATTTGCCTTGATACTAAGGTAAGTTTATATGATTGCAAAGATCTTCCTGAACAGATGAGCTAAGGGAGAGAAAGAGAGAGGTTGTGGGTTCACATTTTTGCTTTAATATTTCTATAATCTCTTTCATCTAAGAATTTCAAAGCACTCCGTGGACATTAATGAATTAAACCTCAGAGCGGTCCTGGGAGAAAAGGTAATGATTTAAAGATTAAAATTTAAAGAGATGAATGATATAAATGGAAAATAGCACTCCTAATGTTTAATGTAGTACTTAGGCCATATGGAAAATTCGTTATTTTCCTCTTCATTTATACCCTATGCACCTTCAAGGCAATTCAAAGTATGGGAAAAATTGGTAAGAAGTGTTTGCAACTGCTTCCATACAGGCAGTTAGGATACAATGACAACAGTAGGAGCAGAAATAAACAGAGTAGATCAGATTGCAAAAAAAACACGTGTTGTTTTGAACATGATAAACTTAATTCCAGCCCACAGAACTAACAGATTTTACAGAATCCTTTTGTCCTAAAACGATCTGCTTTACAAATGACAACATTCAGAATTGTATGAAATAACTTACCCAAGACAGTAGAATTAGAGAAATGCTGTCCTGCCCAGAATCAAACCCTGTCTCTGAACACAGAGGCCACAGCAGAAGGAAGGAGCCTTGGCACTCACTGGAATGCACAGTTTACAATATATTAAAATCCACTTACATCTTTAATGACCAGCCAGATTCCTCTGCCTTTGCTAACCTTACAAGTTTCATATATAAATAATTTCATTGATAGAATTCATCCCAAAGGATGCAACATCATGTGAAATGGTAAAAACAGCATCTTTCAGAAAGCCTTTGATTCACAGGGACTTGGCATTTTAGGAGGTGAGCAGGTATTCTGTGAAATCTTGCAACTTGTCTTCCCCTTTTATGTTTCTATTGGTCACAAATACACATTCAAGCATATTTGCAGTTCTCCAAGCTATAAAAATTCATAAGCAGGGCTCAAAGGCAAAGTGCCCTGTATCTTCCATGAAGAATATGTGCTGTAATCATGTAATGAGAGATCTTTCTTGATGTGAAGGTTTCATTTGATGGAAGAGTCAACAGTTGTGTTAAGGGCATCCTAACTTCCTAACTCAGAAGTTCCTTCTGACCTGGGGCATTAGGAAATGAACCTCTTTGCAATTCAATTTTATTTTTTCCAAGTTCTTTTGTAATTGATTATTCATACTTTGAACAGAGCTAGAAACTGAGAAATATCAACTTATAGAGAAAATAGCCTCACATCAGGGAAGAGAACCTGCAATTACAAGTGAAGTTAATTTCATATTCTATAAAAAGAAAATCAGAGCTGAGTTGTAATACATGCATATTAGCTTTTATTTACAATTATGATAATTAAGCTTCAAGATAAACATCTAGGAGCAAGTTTTTTTCCTGTAGCAGGGTACTGCTGCAAGTGTTCAACTTTAAGAGCTCAAGTTGCTTTGGCCTGCAAACCTTTGCTTCAAAAGAAGAGCGGCATTCAAAGGCCATCCCCTCCTTTGTGGTTCAACATATCTCTGCCTCTTCAGAGAGTGTCCAACCCCAAAATCAACACGCAGATTAACTGGGAACAGCAGTATTGTAGAAAGCCAGATGCATCTAGCCCTCTAAAACTACTCTAACATCTTAAAAAGTAAAAGCAGATGTATCAAATCATGCCAAAAGATCAGGTTTGTTCAATATCCTATCCCTAACAGAGCTCAGTAGCCAAAGTCTCTGAAAAGATGTAAAGAACAAACTAAGCACAGAGTTAGATTTCTGTACTATTTCCATACTCCCAGCAATTTGTGGCTCATAGCCTAAGCCAGAAAATACCTTCTCATTCTTGTATTAGAAAAGAGAGTAAATGAATACTCCCGAGTCATCCTCTGAAAATAAACAGCTTGGCAATCATAGGCACACAAGCATCCCACACTACTTCCTCATCTGTTTACATTAAAACAGGGAAAACTGTGTATCGATTCCCATAGGGATGCAAGAAGACAAAGCAAGACCCTTCTCAGCAATGCCCAGTGAAAGGACAGGGGAAATACAGGAAATTCTGATTAAGTACAGGAAATTCTTAAAACATTTTTAACATCTTCGTGTTTGATTTTGGTTTGTTGGGTTTCTTTTTAGTATAAGGGTGATCAAACACCAGAACAGGTTGCTGAGAGAGATTGTGTAGTCTCCATCCTTGGGTACAATCATAGCATTCCAGACTGGTCTGGGCTGAAAGAGATCTTAAAGCTCATTCAGTTCCAACCTGCTACCACCAGCAGGGCCACCTTCCACTAGACCAGGTTGCTCCAAGCCCCATCCAACCTGGCCTTGAATACTGCCAGGCATGGGGCAGCCACAATCGTGGGCAATCTGCTGTAGCTGACCCTGGTTGAGCAGGGAGTAAAAGCAGGTGATCTCCAGAGCTGCCTTTCAACCTCAGCTCCTCTGTAACTGTGTGAAACACCCATGATTAGCAAGTAGTAGTGTGTTGTAAAAGATCCAGACCCAAAGGATTTCTGGTCTACCTGGCTTACATCAAGACTTGAAATTTCATCTTCTAACAAGTGCTAAATTCTTATTTTCTGACAAGCCATTCCCTTACCTGTGCTTTTCACTTTCAAAGTCTCTCCCCTAGAGTACTGAAGTAAGGGTACTTAAACTACATCTCTAAACTCAATAATGTATATTAAAAAATAAATGTATAAGTGTCCTGGGTTCAGCAGTAGCAGTCATTTTTCTCCTTGGTAGCTGGTGCAGTGCTGTGTTTTGACTTTCGGCCTGGGAACAGAACTGATAGCGATGTTTTGGTTTGGCCAAGGACTTTGTGAGCCTCATGCTCTGCCAGGGAGGAGGGGAAGCCAGGAGGAAGCAGAGACAGGACACCTGACCCAAACTGACCAAAGAGGTATTCCATACCACAGCACGTCATGCCCGGGATGTAACTGGGAGTTAGCCGGAAGGGCTGTGAGACTGCAGGGTTGGAGGAGGTATCTGTCGGTGCTTGGTCGGGCTTGGGGGGCGAGTTATCGGTCAGCTGGTGGTGAGGTGTTGTATTCTCTTCCCTTGTTATTTCCTTTATCATTGTTATTACTGGTGGTAGCAGTAGTGATTTGTGTTATACCTTAGTTACTGGACTGTTCTTATCTCAACCCGTGGGAGTTGCATTCTTTTCGATTCTCCTCTCTGTCCCTCCGGGAGCAGGGGGAGGGCAAGAAAGGGGGGGAAGTGAGCGAACGAATTACCTGACTGGGTTTAAACCACGACAATAAGGAAGCATAAGTGTGCCTGAATCTTTTTATTGACAGAAGCTACTTATATCTAAGAAGTCATCAATGTTTCCTCTGACAAAATGTATTATGTTCTTCCTGTAATTTGTTATTGAAAATGAGTTTAAATTCTCAAATCCAAACATTCAGCCACTGGGAAGATCAGATTTCCATCTTAAAAAACAGTAAATAACACCTTACCTCATGTTGCACATTCAAAACCGAGCTCAATCTCCACAGTTCTTGCTTCTGTTCATTTATTACTAAAGACTGGCTTCTGTTGGCCTGTACTTTTAGGCAGCTGGTGAACATGAATTGGCTTTGCTTATATTACTTAGAGAGCTAATATTCCTGTTATAATGTAATCATTTCCAAGAGAGTGACACTGCAAAGTATTTCAAATACTAGTTCTAAAATGCAAGACACTAAAGTTCCTCTGCTTTCTTGAGTACCGCAAGCTGGCCAAGCAAACTCAAGCAAGTGAGTGTAAGGCTGTTAGGATTTGAGGTAGTTCTTAGTCCAAGGTGAGGTATTCAGCATCTCAGCGAGGTGTGCATTTACAAAATTCCCATGAGGAATAAAGGAAGCATATTTGTTCCCAAGGCAGGTTAGCAAAGGGTTGTCATCTTGTTCACTTCTGCTGTTGTCAAATCAATCTGCTATGGTCTCTCCCTGTTCTGTATATTGTAAAACTATCAGTCATTGCTGCTTGACCCATATTGTCCCATTTAAACACCACACAAATTTTCACAGCAGTTAACAGCAACTGTCTTGGCTTTTTTTTGCAAGTATCTGCTCTCATGCTAATTTAATCATTTCAAGCAGTGACAGAAAACTAAAATCCATCCTAACATTAGCCAAAATTTACTGGAGTGCAAAACAAACCTAATTCCTGACATGTATTAATAATTTTTATTTTCAGTTTATAATGTCATAATTTATAAAAAAAACTAGCATTCCTTTCATACTGGCAGTCTCAACCTAGCACTTTAAATACAGAGAATATCTTCAGGGGAAGGAGAAGAGAGCGGGAGGAACAGTCACAGGCAAACCAGAGCTGCAAAATCTGCACCTACCATCTTTGTGTATAACACAGTTCTTGCCACAGCTACTGAAGGAACCAGGCAAGAAATAGCATGAGCCAGTCCTGCTGCTCTGTTGCTGTGGAGGAGCCAGGAGAGGCTGCAGTTTGGTGGCAACGTGCACCTCAGGTGAACATCTTTCTGCCTTCTTATCAACTGTTAAAAGAAAGGTGAAGGAGAGTAGAAACAAAACCTAAAGAACCAACATCCAACTGGTTCTCGAAGAGAGAAGCTGAGCAAAGAATGTTATGACTATTGCCCTGAGACAGTCTCCTGGAAACAGCAGGGAACAGCAAGTCCTTTTCCAAACCAATGAAGCAAGAAAATGCTGTTGGCCAACCTATTGTGAGAGATTTGAGGGAGGGGAGAGGGAAAAAACGTTGGAGAAGGAGGAAGAGAAAGATAAAACTATCCTTTCACTCATACTTACTAGTTCCTTTAAAATAAATCCATGTATTCTTGAGGCTATTGCTACCATAACTAGCCCTTGTTTTTAGCAGCAGTTGACACCATGCTTAGGCTTAGGACTGCAGGATCTTTGCTCACAGCGTGCAGTGCTACATAGCCTTGGATTTTCCCTGATTTGTCTCCACTAATAATGCCCTGTGGTAGCTTTGAAGAACAAGACTGTTTCTGTAAATATCAGGTTGTGTCTTTCTTCAGGGCTCTGTCTTTGCAGTAAAAGGCCACTGAGACACAGGAATTCTGAAATCTTCCCATCTTTATTTAAAATAAAAAGCTGTGGGGCAAACAAGCAAACAAAAAACAACCACCACCATCCCCCTCCCCCCAAACCATATCCCAGTCCTAATGAGATCAGCCAGCATTACCAGGACCACTTTCACCATGACATAATGGCCCTATAGACACACTGAGGGTGAGAAGCACCTCGCTCAGATACATTTTGTGTGTGTTACTTCAAGATGCTACTACCAGTACCAGCTGCGTCAAACTGGCCTTAGGAGCACAGAGTGCACATAATTATTTGCTTCCTACAGATGCCTTTTCCCTACAAACTCCTTTGTGTTTCAGAATTACTGTGGACAATGTTGTTGGATCTGCATCTGATGGTACTTAACAACATAATAAAGTGCCTATATGCTCTCTCAAATAAACATTCACCATCTTCATTAACTCAGGAATCGCTGTAGATAAGACATGGTCCTGTCAGAGGAACTTTGCACTCAGGCTTCAGGTTTTGTTTGTGTTTAATAAGCTTTCATTCTTTTTGTGCATATGCAGGCACACAGAGTAGTTTCTCACTGAAGTACAAAATTCTCCATGTTAATTCATCTTTCCAGTTAATCCATTTACACTGAAAGCCAAGAGACTGAAATGATTATTGTGGACTGATGTGGAGGAGCTCCATCCAGAAGCCACAGCAGCAGATTTGACTTTCCTGTTCCTCACCATTCTCCCCACATCACATCTGCTAATCTAAACTGTACATAAACAGAGGGAGTTTTATTGTCTGAGAGGGTTGGGAAAGTCAAAAATGAAACTCTATAGGAGCTCTGCCTTTTATTTATGGCCTTTGTTGGTTAAACAGATGTTTTTTTCCCCCACAACATTGTAAACAAAAGTAGAATCCTGCTTGAAACCATCAGAAATCATCTCTTACTACTCAGATATGTGTATCCCCTATTCACACAGGGCAATTTCATTAATAAGTTAGTATATGTTTTAACCATGATACCACATTTTAAGTTTGGTTTTTTTTTAAGGATTTCTTTTTTTTTTTGGTTATATCAAGAAATAAAACCAAAATCAGAGCAGACAGGTTTTAAGATAACAATTCAAAGTTCTATAAAAGAAATTTCCTCTACTGTATCAGAGGCAGATATTCTGCAGAAGCACTGACACCAATGTGCAGAACAAAAACATCTGAACTATTGATGAAATAATAAAGGTATTTTTCCACATATTTAGTTATCAAAGTAATAGCCAAGAAAAATGTAATGAAAGGATAAAGAAAAAAAAAAACTAAACAAAAAAGCCACAAACCAAAGCAAACATGTGTAATGGGAGCCCAAAGGGTAATGTTATTCACAAAGCTCTAAGTGCTGAAAATGAAGGCTTAGAATGAAATCACCTCTCCAGCCATAACTCTAGTGTCACTAACATAAAGCTATAATCTTTTCTACTATGTCCTCACTACCCAGGCACTAAGTCTCAGTTAAGAAGATGTAAGAGAGCAGGAATTTTCAGTGGGGTGGAAATCTTTTGTCACCTGTTTTCTTATATATAGGAATGTTAAGAATAAAATTACAATTCTGCCATAGCTTTTAACTAATCTTTGGTTCACTGCTGCTGTGACAACCTTTTAAAGAGGTAGACTGTGAAATGAAATGATACTGTAATACTCTGACTGAAAGTGTCTTATTCTTTTTTTTATTATTAACCAAAATTAGCAGGTTTAATATTAACACTAGAAAGTGAGAAAGAAGCAGATGTGTTAGCAAGCATGAAGGGACACTAGTTAAAGCTTCTGATACCTCTTTTGTGTGTTGAGGGCTGGCAGATAACAATATAACTGCTTGAAGTCCAAGAATTCCCTTGCTTCACAGATTTTCTTATTAGCACCAGGAAGAATATAGTATTTTTACCTATTTTACAGAAGAGAAAATAGAAGCATTGCAAAGGGAAATGATTTATGAGAAATGTCCTCCACAATCTGTCATTCTTTCATAATACAGCTCCTAGAAGATGCACACCTAATGGTGTCACAGTGGTGCTTGCAGCACTGTTTGAAGAATAAGATAATAACCAGAGCAAGCAAGAAAGCAGAATATATCTGTGAGTTAGCAGTGAAGCTCAACCGTTTCACTTCCTATCTGGATATTTACAGGGTTTTAGACTTAAGGTAGACTATGGATTTGAGTGGGATACCTGAATTTTGAACAGACGTACTCTGCAGACAGGGAGCACGATGAAACTTGCACTCACTGTATTCACTGCTTCCTCTTAAAGTGTAAAGATTCTTTGTCTGCAATTTGTAGTATGTGTACAACATATCTTTTTCTTTTAAAAAGTAATTCATGTAGGTGATATATATATATATATACACACATACTGAGGTACATTGAATAACATTTGTTCACTGCTTCCATGAGACATAAATGTAGCTGACCAGACAGGGGAAAAATAGCTATGCTTATCCTAGAAGGATACATAGTTGGACTTACACACAAAATTTGTAGCTCAAAATATACTACAGGCTGTTTGTTCAAGTAGGCAAGCTATAAACTGTCTTTGGGGGTAACTTCTTACCAACTTACTATGTACAGGGTCTTCTGCTTTAAATAACTGGAAGATCAGATACATCTGATCTTCTCTCCCTCTTTGGGCATACTGAAATACAGAATGCTGAACTGATTCTCCCAATTAGAAAGGGCTCTGCACACCAAGACGTTTTCAGGAAATAGTTTTCCTTTTTTAACCTTATATATAAGCACCTTACTAACATAAACCAGCCTATTACCTTTTAATACAGACACTTGATTTTCCACCCAGTATTAAAGTGCACAAGAAATCACATCTCATTGACAGGAATTCTTTTTATTGAGCAAATTGATTAAATACTATTTTGCATGGTTTATAAGGGACAAGGGCTTCTTTCTTCTTCACCCCTCTGCCTACAACTGGAGAGACAATTAATACAGGAGACAATCTTCGAAGAGAAGTTTCTCTATGCAGGAGAGTTCTTCAGCTACTGCTTAGCGTAAGCTAGAGAATAAACCACCAAGTCCTCATTTAACCACAACCAGTTTCATAGAATCAGAATCATAGAATAGTGTTGGAAAGGACCTTAAGATTATTTACCTCACAGTAAAGAATTTCTTCCTTCTATCCAATATGTTATCACTTGCACAAGAAAAATTACACTATAGCTCTTCCAGAGAAAACAATTTTACAATAACATCAGTACAGTTTCAACTATACTAACAGTAAGACCTAACTGCTTCTTATAGCATTAATCAGTCTTAGGTGGGGCTTTGGAGTATGAGGTTTTTTAGCTAACAGTAAAATTAAGTTTAGAACCCAAAGCATTCTCATCCCCAAATGTTTCTGTACTCTCTACTCCAAGGTAACCAGGCAATAAACTGCTTCAGTTATCCACAAGGAAAGCACTCAGGCTGCAGTCACGCATCCATGCATTTGAGTATTGTCTCCTGGTTACTCAATTTTACACTTTGCTAGAAGCATGCAGCAACAGCTCACATCTAAACCACCTGCCAGTATCGATGAGACTGAACTGCAGCACTTGGATCCCCACTTCTGCTATGGAGGCAGCATCCTTTTGCATTTCCCTAATGCTGTCTGGTTATCATTATTTTGAACACAGCTTTCTGCATCCTAAAGAGACACATTCAAGCAGGAATACGGCAGCTGACACATCACTTATTACAAATCACATCAGTGTGGTAGCTTTCCTTAGCGAAGAAAAACCATTTCTTCCTTTAAACTTAGAAGAAATGAAATGCATTCCTGGCTGCCATAAGTTATGACAGAAAGCAGCCTTTTAAAAACTAAGTGGTTGCTCTATTTATTCATACCCACGGAAATGACATGTTAGCTTTCCATGTGCACAGATGGATTCACATCTAGAAACTCTAATTCAGTGAAGTTTACTGCAGTACAGTTAACTCATTTTTTGAGCTTGCCAGTTCTGTTAGCATCACCCCCACTGCCTCAGAAGATGATGGAAATCAGTCCAAAGGATCATCTAAGGAAGCACAGTCATATAAGGTATTACTACAGCAACTCCCCAGCTGATACTGCAGCAGCTAACTAATAATAGACTTCCATGCTAGCACCACTGCTACGCGAATACATGTCTCAATTATTACAGTTAACCCACTCTTTATTTCACCCAGAAATAGCTAGTGACCAGGAAGTCTTAGGTCAAGGGCCAGCTTTTTCCTTACTTTATGTTCAGGAAAAATCATAACTACTCCTGCATTCAGTATTTCATAAAAAATCATAACTCTCCTGAATTCAGTATTTAACAGTCACCTATTTTCTCCCATTTGCCACCTTACCCAGGAAAACAACTGCTGAAACATTATCTGCTGCTGGATTTCACCCAACATTTCTATTTATTATCCCTGCTGAGAAAGTAATTTTAGAGAGTTGTGGGGTTTGGGTTATTTTTCCCCACAGAGAAGGGCAAACATTAATTCCTTGGCAACAAAACTGTAATTAATTAAAACTGTGGCTCTATTCATTCTTAGCTTCTTCATTACAATAAGATATCAGATGTTAACTGCTGAAATTACAGTCTCGATTCAATGCAAAATCAGGTGGCTCTGAAGATTTGAGTACAAAATTAAAATTTAGATTTATTGGCTCTGCGCAAGCATTGATCTGTGTCTCACTGATCGCAGAGATAGATGGTTTAATAGGAGGCAGGACATTCTGCAAGTGGAGAAACATGCTTATCTCCAACCTAACAGACTCTCAATCATCCCAGCAAACCATCCCCATGCCAACAGCAGAGCTTTGTACCTCCTCAGCCTCATTCAAGCAATTATGTGAGGAAAAATACAATTCTCAAGAGCAATCTGGCCCATACACAAAGGCCACCCAGGGTACTACTCGCACTGCCACCAAGATCATTGCAGAGAGGTGTGCTTTTCACTACGTACAAGTTCCCATCATGTGTTTTCCACTGCACAGCAGTTTTCCATGCAAATACCCCATCCATCTTCTGACTCCATTTTCTCTGTGAGCCACATCTCTGTTCTGTCAAACTCCCATAATGAGCAGCTTTTGCCTTTTTGTGATGGAATGAACCTGACCCTGCCTTCCCAGTTCTTCCTAGTCAAATCGGCGTGTAACCCCAGTTTTGATTCATATATTTATTTGCTTAAAACTCATCCATCAATGCTAGTTTGTCTGCTTATTGTAATTTCTAAAGGAAAAACACTGAACCTCAATTACCTGATATTATCCATCTTTAATCATGTTTTCATATGAAATCCAGCTGTTGGGAACTGAACTAAAACACAGCAGTGGTGCTGGTGTTCTCTATTTCCACAGATTTCTTGAATCTGGGGGAACGGAGAAGAGAGATGTGTCTCAACCTTGCCTTTTTCTCTGCCTTTAGATAAAACATACCCCAGATTTTGCCTTAATATGGAAATAGCAACTGAATAAACTAAGAAAGCAATGGATGTGGTAGCTAAATGCATAAAGGAGACAAATTCTTGCTCCTACAAACTGAAAAGACAGTGAAGAGCTGAGCTGTTAACATATTCAGCAAGCTCATATTCACCTCTCTCAGGCAAGAGGAAGACATTGCAAGTGAAAAGTGAGGGCACCCTCCTGTCATTTGCGCCCCACACCAAACCATGTACAGGTGTTTTGTATGAAATGTTGACTGGAGACACCAGGTTTCCTTCCACAGATTCATGTGCTTTCATAGATTCTACTTCCTTTGCACTCTTCATCTCAATAAACAACAAACATTTGCTTATATATAATATTCATCATGAAGAGAATTTTAACTAATTCCAGGCATAGCCAGAGGCAGCTACTTCTGGTATAGGAATGCTGGAATGGGCTTGTCTAGAGGTAAGGAACTCTGTATCTGAAGTGTACAATTCAGTCAAGAAATATAATTCTAAGAATTAAGCTGTCTTGTTCACAGATAAGCACCTCAATCACTGGAAAACCCTTCCTAATGTGCTTGTGGACAGACTGTCACAGAATCACAGAATCCCAGACTGGTTTGGGTTGGAAAGGAGCTTAAAGCTCATCCAGTTCCAACCCCCTGCCATGGGCAGGGACACCTTCCACTAAACCAGGTTGCTCCAAGCCCTGTCCTGGGCAACAACACCAGAGGGACGTGGAGCTGTTGGAGCGAGTCCAGAGGAGGCCATAGAGATGCTGCAAGGGCTGGAGCAGCTCTGCTCTAGAGCCAGACTGAGAGAGCTGGGCTGGTTCAGCCTGGAGAAGAGAAGGCTCCAGGGAGACCTTAGACCAGGGAGACCTTCCAGTGCCTAAAGGAGCTACAAGAAACCTGGAGGGGGCTTTGGACAAGGGCTTGTAGGGACAGAACAAGGGGGATTTTAGCTAGATATAAGGAAGAAGTCTTCTCAGTGAGGAAGCTCACCCTTGTGTTGGGGGCCTATTTCAGTCTGTGTGGGAGCGTCCATTTCAGTTGATGCTTCTGGATGCAACTGTAATTCAGACAATAGAAAACAGGTATAAAAACAACTGGTTGCTCTCTCACCCTACTGTCACACCGCCATGGAGGAGTTAGACTGCTGGATGCACATACACATCACTGAGCATCACTTGACACAACAAGGTTCTCTAAAGAGAAGGCTTCCCTTCTTTTAAACAAAGAGCCAACTCTTACTTGAGAGGACACATAGCAAGCTTCCTTCAAGATAAATGGCCCTTGAAAAAGGTGCCTCCATGACTGTTAACAGCCTATTACACTTCAGCTCCGAACACAGCACCCCGAGTGTCCTTCCAGGCCCCTGTCATTTTAATGGGCAACTCTCCACTGTGGCTAAACCCTGTATCAGTCCCTCCAGGGGGAAAAGGAGCAAACTCTGTAAATCATGACAGGCCACACTTCAGAGTATATCCAGGAGGCAATTCACAGGGAAAACCCCAGTTCATCATAATCATCACTGGATGCAAAGTTTCTGTGTCAGATTATGCAGAAGAAAAAAGGCTTATTGTTAGAGCAGCACAAATGCATTCTCTGATGGGGGGGGGGGGGGGAGCAGGGGGGGAAACAGAACAAGGTAGCTAAGAAATAAATATTCAAACACACTTAAATTTCTGGTTTCCTCCTTTGTATCTTCACAAGAAAACATCCCCAGAGAATTATAGTTTCTGTGAAGAACTGGTGAGGCTGCCAAGCAAAGCGAACTGGACTTTGATGAGCAAAGCGCAATGTGTATTTACCATGCTCTGTGCTGCCTTGGAACATGAGTACTCCTGCATCATACTGTCTATGCCAATGACCTCAGCTGGAACGTCCTAATGCCCAGAGAGCACCCTAAATGTATTTGCCTAGTCATAAGCTTTAGTTGCTAGATTTTCAGCAGGAATACAGTGAAAAGGAACAAGTTTCCTTTAACAGTAGAGGACTCGGTTATTTTCTCATACAGTTGTAGGTTAATGTATATTTGACTACATACTTTTTGCACAATAAAAATATTTTAAGAGCATGAAACATGGCTTTAACTTTTGGAAAATACCTCCAGCCTTAAAAACTTGATATTAGCAGCATTTCTCTTTTCTCTTGATTCTCTGGGCCCGGCATGGTGGCTTTGCTACCTAAACCTCCGTCTGTGTACTGCTGCTGCAGGCAGTTCCGCAGAACCCAGATCCTCGAGTTCAAATATCCAGCCCCTGCTCCCACATACAAGGCTCCAGGACAGAAAGCCGGTGCTGGGCATCACCAACACATGGTGAGCTCCGGAACAGCGCCACCAACATGTGCACTGCTGCTCAGCCACATAAAACTTCATCTGCATAAAGCCTCTCTTGGCATCGCTACCAGGCAATCAGGAAACAAGCTCCCTAAGTGCCAATGTCCAGCCCCTGCTCATAAGCCTAAAGTGCCAGGATAGAAACCTGGTGCTGGGCATCACCTACACATGGTGACCTCCGGAACAGTGCCACCAACACGGATATCTACACATGCTTTGCCTCCTAAAATTCCATGGCAGGAGCGAGGGGGTGAAATGACAGTCTGTACAGCCTTTGTATCTGGGATGATGGGTTTTGCCTTTCCTGTTCCTGCCTCCCCAGAAACCAGACCCCATAGCAGAGTTGGTAATAGTCATCCCACCATTATCACTGCAAGCTTTTCCCCTCCTCATACAGATTAAGGATAGAGGAAAGCAATCTCAGGAATGACAGTGAGTGCTCCAGACCTTCCTTACATCTCCACATCCAGAGCAAGAACAGAAGCTCCAGGGCTCTGACTTGAAACTGGGAAAAGTGTCCTTACTCTCAGGATGTCTCCTATGGTCCTCCTCCATAGGTACAGGTCACCAGAAGAGCATCTTTAACCTGAACTAGGCTTAAAAAGAGAAAAAGTAGCTTGCTAGAAATCAGGATAAGCTCTACCATTATGCTGTGAGCAGACTGAGCATTTCTAGGTATAATCCATAGGGCAAAACCTAACATGCATGCTTTAAAAAGAACACATTCCAGCCTTCTTTTAGCAGCCGATAAAAGCAAAAACCCCATGAAGTCACATACTTGTACCAGCTCAGGCAACGCAGGCAAATGACAATGAAACTGGAAGACAAACAAACCTAAACCTAAGGATAGCAGGAAACCAGAGATTTCCCCCCCCATCTGCATAACCCCACAGTACCTAGAATGGGAGTCAACGGCAGCACAACGGCACTATTGCAATAAGGACAGAAAATAAATATAGCAATAAAATATTAACACTAGTAGAATAATTAAAGATGTATAACACAGCGCTCAGAGAAGTGAAAATCAGCCCCTGACCTGAGCTTAAACATGGAGCTGGGGCAGATAGGGAAGGGTGTGTGGCTGGGGCTCCAGGTGAGGCCATCGCTCTGACACCTCCACTGCCATCTCTAGGACTCCACTCAGCTGCAGGTGAGCGAGGTTTCCAGGGTGCCCAGCAGGTCCCCATCACCCCGAGTGAAGGGGGAGCAGAAACTGCATCTCAAAGTCTTCTCGGCGACGACACACAGGGAGGGCAAGCGGTGAGAAGCGCCCGTGGGGTGCCAAGAGTTACCCCATACAGCCTAGTCTTTGGGACCCACGGCATCAAGTCCAATTGCTTGTGCGGGGAGTTCACTCCTTTTCCTCCTCATTACAATAGGTAAAGGATGGGCACAGACGATCAACCCTCCACGGGGTGCCCTTCCCGGGGACGAACCCCACGCTCTAGGGGAGCCTCAGAGCCGGCGCCCACAGAACCTCAAGAACGACAGCCACCCGCACTTGCCGAGCCACCAGAGCCCAGCTCCGAGACCACCCCCTCCTTTTATAGACATAGTTCCGCCCTCCACTCATTTTATAGGTGTAACGCCGCTCTCCACCCCGACCGCTCCGCCTCTGGCGCCCTGCAGCCCCGGTGTCAACCTGGGGGTGTTTCTTTCTTCCGGGACCGAGCACGCGGAGCTGGCGGGGAGTTCCAGCTGAAGCGCCCGCAACACCTGTTCTACGCTGTTTGCCACTAGGAACGCTCCTCTCTTCCCGTTTAACTCAGGCTGTGGCCCTCGGGAACGGCCTCGGGAAGCCCCGGCCCTGACGGAAGCCCTGAGGCTCCCGGCGGGGCTTTGCGTGGCAGCCGCTGGTGCCGCTGCAGACCGGAAGCGGCTGTGCGCGGACAGACTGGAATCGCGTTCCCTGCCTCCAGAAAGGACCAGCCGGACACCCCCCCTGCTCAGCTCCCGGTTCCCTCCCCCATCACATCACCCGCATCTCCCCACACAGGCCACATTAACACCAGTGAACCGGAGGGAAAGCTGTGCAGGACCAGCTCCGCGGCCCTGCGTGTCCCCAGTCCCGCAGGCACTCGGCGCAGTACAGGAAATTCTGCAGCAGGGTTCTAAACTGCCCGATACCGAGCCAGCGCCCCGAGAGCGGGCCACTGCCCGCGGTGGCTCCTTAGAGATGGTGAACACGGGGCGATGCTTTCTATGGCCGAACCCCGGAGCGAGCAGCCTGCTCGGCCCAGCTTGTTCCCGTCGAGACCGTAACAGCCCAGCCCCGGGGCTCTCAACTGGACCCCACCAAACCCACGGCTCAGGGCAGCGCTACTTCCCAGAGTGCAAACATTCAGGCCCTGCTCCTAAGCCTAAGGTGCCAGGCCAGAAACCCCGTGCAGAGCATCTCCTACACGATGGCACAGAGCCACCCACACGGCAAGGCACCGTTGCTCAGTCACGACACCCCATCTGTGGGCGCCCTCTCCGGGCAGCGCTCCCGGGGACCGCAGCCGCTGCCCTCGCTCCAAGCCGCGGGGCTGAGCTCCGGGACCGGCCTCTGCGCAGTGCAGCGCCGCGCGCCGCGCTGGGGAGGAGCCGCAGCTGCCGCTGCTGCCGAGCGGGGCCTTGGCTGCGGTGACAGGAGCCTCAGCGCTGGGTCCTGCCCCCGCGCGGTTCCGCCTCCTCCCTGCAGCGCGGGCGGGCGGATGGCACAGGCAGCTCTCGCGGTGCCGCGGGGCGGGGCGGGGGAAGCGCCCGGGAAAGGTCCGGCCCCCGCGCGGCGCCGTTTCCGGCAGCGTGGCTCGGACTCAGCGTGTGTGGAGAAGCGGCTGCGTTGAACGGGTCCGAGCTGCTGAGGAGCGGCCGGAATTGCCCCTAGGCACGGCCCCCCCCCCCCCCCTTCGGCCGGCAGCACAGCTGAGTCGTGGTGCTGCTGCTCGGAGGTGACGCTGCTGAAAGGACACGGTGAGGAGAAAACCCGATGCCCGGCGCGTTGCTGCTGGAGAAACACGTGGCGTGTGCTCCTCTGGGACACGGGCAGGTTTCTGTATAAGCATCGGCTCGCTGCGGCCCCGCTCGCTGCCGTGTGCTGAGCCAGGGCTGGGTTTTCCCGAGGGTTACACTGGTCTGTTCAGCAGTTATTTATTTGGTGTGCGCTTTTCCCTGAGAACAGGCAGTTGTTTTCGCTCCTGTTCCCCGCGGTGGTCTCCATTGTACATTAAATTTCTTGCCCATCTAGTCTGTCGTTGTCTCCTTGCGCAAACCGCTGTGAAAGCAGCACCCAGAAGGCTCAGGTGCTCGCGTGCTGTACCTCTGGTACCACCTCGGGGCAGGTGGTAATGGTGTTACGGGTAAGTAAGGTCGTATTCTGCTTTAGGAGGAAAGTGTTGGGTTTGAAACCCTTGGACATAGCACGGCAGGGCAGGAGGTGGCAGCCTTGGGTCAGTGATGAGTGTTGGCATGTATTACCTGATCTGGAACTGATGTATCACCACATTAGCTCTAGAATTACTCTGAGACCCAGGAACGTCTGATTTCCTTTGGCTGCCATCTTGGACTTTTCAGGCACCCACAGACCAGTTCCTTGAGTGCAAACATCCAGCCCCTGCTCCTAAGCATGAGGTGTCGGGACAGAAACCTGGTGCTGGGCATCTCCTGTGGATGGTGAGCTCCGGTGCAGTCATCAACATGGCAGTGCACATTTGCTTTGTCACTTAAAGCTCCATCTGTGTAATGTGTTCAGGGCAGCACTCTCAGGAGGCCCAAAAAACAAGTGTGCTGGTTGTAAGTGTCCAGGCCCTGCTCCTTAAGCCACACAGAAAGTGCCAGAACAGAAACCTTGTGTTGGGCATCTCAGGTGCTCTCAGGCAGCCCAGAAACCACCTCCAAAAGTACAAGCATCCAGCTTCTACTCCTGAGCCTGAGGTGCCAGGACAGACACCTGGTTCTAGGCATCTCCTCCTACACATGGTGCACTCTGGAACTGTTCCAACATCATGGACATCTACCGTTTCTTAGCCATGTAAAACTCCATCTGTGTATAGCTTCAAAGTTCATTGCTCTCAGGTGTTCCAGAAGCCAGCCGCTATCCTGATGCATTTGGCAAGGCATCTCCAGAGAGAATGCCTTCAGCCCTGGAGCGTAAGTAAAAGTGTCCAGGTGTCTGTAGCTTGAATGGCAAAGAGCCACCAAGGGAGCCTCAGGTCTTCATCATGACTCCCAAAGTGCAAACATCCAGGCCCTGCTTCTAAGCCTAAGGTGCCAGGACAGAAACCTGGTGCTGGGCATCGCCTGCA
Source organism: Pezoporus wallicus (assembly GCF_028554395.1). Taxonomy (NCBI): domain Eukaryota; kingdom Metazoa; phylum Chordata; class Aves; order Psittaciformes; family Psittacidae; genus Pezoporus; species Pezoporus wallicus. The sequence continues at coordinate 3,089,203 of NW_026639377.1, forward strand.
CATGTTGTGCTCTGTAAAAGTGCCACCAACATGAACATCCACCCTTTCTTTGCCACCTAAAACTCCCATCTTTTACCCCCATGCACTTCTATGTGTTTGTTTCCCCCCTTGCATCAGTAACCTGTGCCGTATCACAGCAGAGCTGATGACATCTATTACATGGTACCCTAGTGCTGTCAAAGGAGCTAGAAGAGCACCTCTCCAATAGATCCTAACTGGGAATGAATATCACTGCACCCCCTCCTAACTACATATGCATTACTGACACTTCTGATCTCTGAAGATACTTATCTGCCCCTCGTTGTTACTGCTCCTGTCTCATCCTTTCTGAGCGCTTGTCTTTCAGTCAACAGCAAGAGGCAGTGCAGGGAGAATATCTTAACACAAAGAATGCCTGGTGGATGCTGAAGCTTGCAGGGTAGATCCCTGCGAGACCAAGGCATGCCATGTGAAATGGATCTGCTGGTTCTGCAGAAATGCTCTTGGTTTTCATGTTTATATACATAAAGTGGGTTCTGTCACTATTATAATAGTCTCTTTCCAGGAACAGAGCTGACCCTGTGCTTTAGCTGGCCCATGCACTTTTAAACTCACTGAGTTGGGTGGAAAACAGAAGTATAAATAAATAAATAATGTAAATCTAATCCCCTAGTTTAAGCACAGGAAGCAAATAGGCCTTTGCTCCAACTTACACGTTTGGATCAGGAGACAACTTTTAGTGAAAGACCTGTCTGCATCTTTCTCTTTGGCAAGCAGAATTCCTTTTCATGTCTCAAAGTAATTGATTCACTAAATAGCCACAAGTCTCAACTCTTAGTAGATGAGAGAACAAAATTTGCACTACACTAAACCAGTTTAGGTGCTGTTGCCTGTTAATTGTTTGACTACAGAGAGTAGAATGCAAAAGTAGAAACATGCTCTTTGCTGAGTACTCAAAGCTTTTAACTCTGTATGCTTAGCACCAGTAGCGACAAAGTGCCCTCAGATCTTGTGTTGAACCTCAGATCTTGTGTCATTCATCTTGAATATACACAGATTTCCGTGCTGTTGTCTTCTTTTCCTAATAATTCATCCTAACAGAAAGATTATACCCACACAATTGAAACCCTGAAACACCACATCTCTCTTTCTCTATTTACCATACTATTCATATTCTTGCAGTGTAGTTACTGGTGCATGCGTTCAGTTTTAATTAACATTCCCTGAAATTAGCGTGCCTGAAAAAGGCATTTGTTTGTTTAGGAAACCAGGTTTCCCTGGTGGTTTGTTTTGTTTCCTTCAGTTTGACCAGCTGATTTAATTTGCCTAATTTTAAAAGACAGTGTAACAGTTGAATGCAAATAAACTGGAGTTAAATGGAATCAACTTGGTTAAATAATATGCCTGAATATGATTTAATTTTATGCAGACTAACGAATACAAAATGAAGTAAGGTTCAATTAAAGCACTCTGCAGTGCCTTCTAGACCAGACACTGCCACCTCCTGGCTACAGTGCTGTGCCCTGTGCACATGAGACATGGTTCTTTCAGTGTGCCACATACCACTTTATCATCATCTCCATACTGTGCGTAATGAAGTCTCATCTTGTAGGCACAAAGGAGTGAACAAAGTCTGACTTCTATTGATAGACAGTGCTTGCATCACTTCTGCAAGAGGCAAAGCCTTAAGTTGTCTTCACGATTGGGAAAACTTTAGCCATAGCTCTGAAATGAAGAGATGTTTTTTTATTACAATGTAACACCGGGGAAAAACGAGGGCAACAAGAGAATAAATATTATAATCCCAATTACAACACAGTTTTGAAGTGACTGGAGAGATTAACATTACAGAGGCATCTGAATAATCCAAAAGCTGTGGTTTCTGACTACTCTGTTGTACTTAGGAATCTACTCTGCCTTTTCATTTTTACTGAATAAAATAATTTAGTTACCTACACTTAAAATATATCAAATATTTAGCATACTCAGGTTTCTGACGTGTTTCAGGGTCTGCTTATATCGTGAGCTTCTTGTCCAGGAGACTGCAGTTTCTTCTCAATACCTATCAGGCTTCATAATTAAGGTGTAATAAAAGAGGTGTATCTACTGCCTTTAAAATTCACTTCAATAGAACAAACATTACAAGGAAACATGACAGCTGAAAGAGACATAATACAATAAATGGCAGCACATGGAAGGATCACTACAAGCAGCATTTCAACAATAGGTCTGGATATGTAACTTGATCCTGCAAAGCAACTACTGCTTATGACCACAATTCCAGTCCTAGGGAGGGTATTTGCAGTGTAGTTTCTTGCAGCCTGAAACAGTGAACAACCAGGCAGCAGGGCAGAAAGCTGCTGAAAGTTCAGTTTCCTGAAGGCTCTACTAACCACAATATAATTTAAATTCATGTACCATCAGTGTTTCTTTTGGCTTATTGAACTTTATAACAGATTACATTGATAGATGTAACCACTATACATCTCACAGAGTGGTTGAGTCCTCTACAAGTCATCTTGTCCAACCCCCTGCTCAAGCAGGGCCACCAAAAGCCCCTTACCCAGGACCATGTCCAGACGGCTTTGGGATATCTCCAAGAATGGTGATTCCATCACATCCATGGCCAACCTATGACTCATCTTATACATGGAATTACCCAATAAGAATGACTGCAGTAAAATTCTCTATGCATTTAGTTTTCTGTGAGCTGTTCATTACAATTCCACTTGACAGAAGTACAGCATCACATCCACAAAGCACACAAGCACAAGATGCTGAACTTTGTTGCCTTGTGATCACACTAAAACAAATCCACTGTTGACAGCATATGCTCATACAACAAGTACAACGCTGAGCAGCACATGCAAAGCAACACAGATTGGTGCTTGCTTCAGCATAGTGCACAGCTATGATATTTTCCAGTATTACTGAAAAATTAACTATAGCTGAGATAAGAAGGCATGCTTAACCAGCACTAGAATCATAGAATAGTTAGGGTTGGAAAGGACCTTACGATCATCTAGTTCCAACCCCCTGCCATGGGCAGGGACACCTCACACTAAACCATCTCACCCAAGGCTCTGTCCAACCTGGCCTTGAACACTGCCAGGCATGGAGCATTCACAACTTCCCTGGGCAACCCATTCCAGTGCCTCACCACCCTAACAGTAAAGAACTTCCTCCTTATATCCAATCTAAACTTCCCCTGTTAAAGTTTAAACCCATCACCCCTTGTCCCTAACGAAGAGTCTCTTCCCAGCATCCTTGTAGGCCCCCTTCAGATACTGGAAGGCTGCTATGAGGTCTCCACGCAGCCTTCTCTTCTCCAGGCTGAACAGCCCCAACTTTCTCAGCCTGTCTTCATACAGGAGGTGCTCCAGTCCCCTGATCATGCTCATGGCCCTCCTCTTCCAACAGTTCCATGTCCTTTTTAATGTTGAGGACACCAGAACTGCACACAATACTCCAGGTGAGGTCTCACAAGAGCAGAGTAGAGGGGCAGGATCACCTCCTTTGACCTGCTGGTCACGCTCCTTTTGATGCAGCCCAGGATACAGTTGGCTTTCTGGGCTGTGAGCACACACTGAAGCCGGCTCATGTTCATTTTCTCATCAACCAACACCCCCAAGTCCTTCTCCGCAGGGCTGCTCTGAATCTCTTCTCTGCCCAACCTGTAGCTGTGCCTGGGATTGCTCCGACCCAGGTGTAGGACCTTGCACTTGGCATGGTTAAACTTCATGAGGTTGGCATCAGCCCACCTCACAAGTGTGTCAAGATGTTGAACAAGACCGTTCCCAACACCAATCCCTGAGGGACACCACTTGTTACTGGTCTCCAGCCGGACATTGAGCCATTGACCACAACTCTTTGTGTGTGGCCATCCAGACAGTTCTTTATCCACCAAGTGGTCCATCTATCAAATTGATGTCTCTCCAATTTAGAGACAAGGATGTTGTGTGGGACAGTGTCGAACGCTTTGCACAAGTCCAGGTAGATGACGTCAACTGCTCTACCCCTGTCCATCAGTTCTGTAGCCCCATCATAGAAGGCCACCAGATTGGTCAGGCAGGATTTCCCCTTAGTGAAGCCATCCTGGCTGTTACCAAGCACCGGAGGTGAGACTGACTGGTCTGTAATTCCCTGGGTCATCCATTTTCACCTTGAAAATGGGGGTTATATTTCCCTTTTTGCAGTCATCGGGAGCTTCACCTGACTGCCATGATTTTTCAAATATGATGGCCAGTGGTTTAGCACTTCAATTTACATATTCTTGACTCATTTACCACCTTACGTCTAATTCTAGTTTACCACTCATTGAATTTGGATAGCCTAAACATCTAGCATATATCACACATATTCTTTAACCCACATGACAATGCTTCAAGTAACTCTTTTACATGAATAAGCATAGAGAAAATGATGTATCCTGCTCCAACACTGATTTCTGCCATCAGGTTGTACCTTAATTCAGCACAATACTTGAAACTAGCAAACATCCCTCCCTTCCATAATGGAAAAGGCATCAAGTTTGTCCATTAAAAGAACAACTCTTAACTTAGTACTGATGCCTCTGGATCCTGCATCAGGGCCCTACAGTTTTTAATCCTTACGCTTTTCTCTTTACAAAGTAGCTAGCAGAGAACATCAACACTGCTTCTCATACTTAGGGCTACAGAAAGCCACTTGAGTAAGTACAGAAGGAAATACACCTACTTTAAATCAATGGCTGCAACTGAGCATGCTGGTCAGCTGATCCATGTACTCCTATAGTCCCAAAAAGGTAAGGCAGCAGAATTAGTAAAGCCAACCACAAAAGAGGCACACCAGTTACTACCAGAATAATTGGTTCAATAAGTGGAATAATGTTACCAATTCTTTTAACCTTTAAAACATCTGATACTGTCAAAATGCAGGGCTAACTTTGAGACTAGGGAAGAACAAAGGGCACAGAAATACAACGATATGTTTAACAGAGATAACTCGATTAGGGGATAAGGGCAATTTTCAAAGCTCAGCATAACTCAAAAGAGTGATCAAGAGCTTCAGTGTAAAAGCCTTTTGGGTTTGTTTGATTTTTGAAACATGAGAACACATTTGCTCCTCATTTAAGTCACTCAAATGCCAGCACACACAGTATCGCATGTGATGATCCCTACAAATAAAACAACCATGCAGCTTTTTTTAGTCCTTATAATTGTACTTCTTGTGAGGCACACACCAACTCTGGCTTAGCAGAACACGTAACTATGCTATAACAACACTGCCACTACACCTACTTTGTCAAGAGGAAGCCAATGCACAGTAATCATATCAAAGTACAACCAAAGAAAAAGAGCAGGCATCCCCCCAGCCTAAGCCTCACTTTTCAAGGCAAGGTGTGTATGCACTCCAAGAGCATGAGCTTTGGCTGTTACAGGTTGGCCATACAGTGCAGTGAAGGTTACTTGGGTTATTTTCAATTTGAATTTACATGTTTTCAAAGACTTCCTTTCAGGAAACCATACAGTAGAAGGTTTTATTACCATGCAAACTTAATTCTAGTATCAAAAATGCCCCAAATTAAGTGGTTGTGACCCGTAAAGCTCTACCTGCAGAAGTGTTGTAACATCTGTGATAAGCAGCACAACCCCCCTTATACCAGGCAGCTACCGAATCTTGCCTCGCCACAAAATCAACAGTAATCCGTGCAATCAGTCAGCTATTAACCCTCATTTATCTTTTTATGGGTGTTTTTCCTCACAGCGCCGAGCACATCGGTCACCCGCCGGATGAAGCCGCCTTCCCCGGGCCCTGAAGGAAGGGATAGCGGAGGCCATGAGCGACGGGAAGAACCGACCAGTCTGTCCCCGGTCAAGCAGGGCAGCAGCCTCTTGCCCCATTAAAGCCCATTATGGCCCCCTGCCCGGGCTGTCTCCCCCTTATCTCCGCTAGGAAGCCATTACAGACCCTGTGCCGGTGCGCCCCGCCCGTCGCCCCTCACACCCGCAGCCGTTGTGGCCCGGAGGGGAAGGCGGCATGAGGCTTCCCGCGCCGCCGACCCGCCAAACCCCCGCCCCGGCGTGAGACCCCGTCCCGGCTGCAGCGGGAGAAGGAGCGAACGGCCGGGGAAAACCCGACGCTCCGATTGGCTGCGCGGGGCGGATGGCCGCGATGCGATTGGCTGGTCCCGTCCCGCCCGCCTTCCCTTCCCCTCGGCGGTTCAGCGGGTTGAATTCAAACCGGCACCGGGAGCGGCCGCGCACTCGCGGCGGGACCGGGCGTTCTGGTGCAGCGACGGCAGCAGCACTCCCGGTGCGTGCCGGCTCTCACGGGCTGCAGGGCTGGCAGCGGGCGGACGGACAGCACTACAGGGAACAGAGGGCAGTGGCCCAGGGCGCGGCCGTGGCGCCAAATGTTTATACCGGATCCCGGAAAGGCCCCGCCTCCGTCAGCGGCCGGGGCAGGGCGGGGCCGGGCCGTTGGGCGGCGCGCGCGGGCCGGGCCCAGAGGCGGGAACCCGGCGAGGTGGGGGGTGTTGCCGCCTGCCCCGCGCGTTACGGAGCAGGGGGTCCCGTGTGTAACGCTTCCCCTTCTCCCGCCTCGCAGCACCGGCGGGATCTGCGATGCAGAGCGCTGTGGCGGGACCTGTCTCCTCCTGAAGCGGGAGAATGCAGCAGGAGGGCGGGGAGATGGGGACCGGCGACAAGGTAATTCGTTCCGCGGTGCCGCCACCGGTGGGAAACCGAAGGGGCAGCCCCCCCTCCCCTCCCTTTCCCCCTCTTGGGGTGCCTGTTGTCAGCCGCCCGCAGCACCTCTGGGCGCCAAACCACTTCAGTGCGGACGAACGCGGGTAGAGAGCGGGTGGCGGTAACCTGGCTCTCTCTCCTTCACTTCGGACTCTGTCCTCAATGAAATGACCTAAAACTCCACCCAGAGACTAACACCGATTTTGTAACGAGCAGTACTGCTCCCTGGCTCCACTTTTTTTTTTTCTTAATCGGGCGTATTTCAGTCGTTCTTTACAGCTTTCTCCTATGGATTGACATTCATTTCGTCCGTATTTTACCTGGAGGAAAAGAAAAGAATCCCAGATTGTTTGGGGTTGGAAGGGCCCTCAAAGCTCATCCAGTTCCAACTATGCCACGGGCAGGGACACCTTCCGCTAGACCAGGTTGTTCCAAGCCCTGTCCCAAACTGGCCTGAGCACTGCCAAGGATGGGGCAGCCACAGCTTCTCTGGGCAAGCTGTGCCAGGGCCTCAGCATTCTCACAGAGGACAGCTTTTGCCTAAGATCTCATCTCAGTATCCCCTCTGTCAGATTAAAAGGAAAGTTACCTCAAGAACACCATGGGCCCCATGTCTTCAACTAAAGGCACAGTCAAATAAATGGTTGCAGGGAAGGGTGTGTTGGTCCAGAGCAAGACTGTGACCTTCGATTCTGAGCTACCCAAAACATGCAGTTGATCTCTATCCACTGTTCCCAACAAATGTATTATAGCACTTCTGGTCTTTAACATCACAGATTTTTCTTTTCCTTGGTGTATAGGAAAACCATTCTTCTGAGCCATACAGAGGCGTATTGAAAACCCCTCTGAAACAAGCAGCTACCTCACATTTGGTGTTGACAGAGATACAGCCTGACTGTAAGCCGCTCACCACACCCCCAAAACCCAAAGAAGTCCTTCCAGCAGATCCATGGACACCTACTTCAAACCTGAAAATGCTCATTAGTGCAGCTAGTCCTGAGATTCGGAGCAGAGAACAGAGGAGGGAATTGTCAAACACCACAAATGTGATCCTACAGGCAAAACACTGTTTGCAGGTATGTTGTAAAGGTGTCTTTATTTGCTTTTTTAGGTTAGCTGGGGGTTGTTTATTCAGTATAAAAAGTCATACATTAACATACTACATCTTTAAGTTCAGATTTTGGAGTGTTTACCAAATATAAGTAAGGATATTGACGAGTTACCACAGGTAACACTTCACTGGTTTTATTTCCCAGCTGAAGACAAAAGGAGAACCCTGGGCCTTTGACAGTGCTCCCGATGAAGCTCTTCAATATCCATGTTTACATATTGTCAAAAAAATTCAAATTCTCTATTTCTTATCCCTATGCAGGAGCACTTATTGGGAGATGAATATGAAAAAACTCAACCAAGCCGCAAAGAGAAAAGTCTGGGATTACTGTGTCACAAATTCTTAGCTCGGTATCCTGATTACCCCAGCACTGCAGAAAATAAATACATCTGCCTTGATGAAGTAGCTGAAGAGCTCAGTACGTTGGTGTATATGCTATTATGTATTTCTTGGTACAAATGTGCCAGTAAACCTATAATTCATGTTAGTACATTTTTTTCCCTAAAACTTTGACTCCTACTGTGCACTCTTGCAAAAGTTATTTAAATCCAGTCTGAAACTCTCCATTCTTACAGCAATCCTTGTAAAAAGCTGATGTTTCTCCAGTTGGCTGATTTGAGTAACTCTGAATTTTCTTTAATATTAAAGTTATTGTCAGTGCCACAAATAACCAGTTGCAGCTCTTTGGGTGTAGAGATGATGGCTAGGATTAGTGGTTGGATTTTTGTGGTAGGATCTAGCGTTTCCCAAGCTGAACCCCCAACTTCCTGTCCAATCATGACATCAAAGCAAGAACGTACTTTCTGCTCTCTATGATAATTTAATTTTCTCATTTTATATCACTGTATTTGTATCACATCGATGATCTACTGAGAGTCATAAGTTGCTAACATTAAGCTGAAGCTTTTTTAAATCAGAGCTATGAAATTATCTACAGTCTGTAGAATGTTTTCTACAGACTATAACACTGACAAAAGTTATAAATCATATTGCTGTAAAATTTTGGTGATGTTTTATCTTCAGAATATGTTGGGCAACACAGATGAGGGATGAAACGCAAATCAAACAGAATTTCTATTTATGCTTTGTACAAAATAACATCTCTTTTAGAAAACAGTCAAAACCAAGAATGTAAGAGACAAATAGAAAAGGACAGTGTGTTAGTGTAAGACATACAAAACCAAGCTACAAAACAGTTATTTGCCATGAGTTTCCAAGGTTATTTAATGAGACTATCTAAAATCCATGCAGTAAATAATTCAAAATACTTTGTGGTTGTTTTTAAAGCTGTACTGAGACCTGTCTAATGGCTCTTCTGGCACCAGTTTTATTTCTTAAGGAATGCTGTAAACCAAATCTAACTGTGGAAAAGCAAGTCCTTCCATATCTAAAGCAAGAATTGTTTTCTTTTCCTTGCTGGCAAGATCTATAGGGGCTCTTTTCAGTGAAAATGGCTTACAAGTATATTAAGAGGAGAGGGAAGTATAGGAAACTGTTCCTTTCTCTGTGCAAATCATGTTCCAGGTAAATGGTGAAACATTTTCTGTAGTAGAGATGTTGATCTTTCTTTTGTTATTTTCAGATGTTGAACGTAGACGCATATATGATATTCTGAACGTGCTGGAGAGCCTCCATATGGTGAGCCGCCTTGCTAAGAACAGATACGCTTGGCATGGGAGACACAACCTCTCCAAAACCCTGCAGGCTTTGAAAAAAGTCGGAGAAGAGAGCAAATACACTCAACAAATTCAGATGATCAAGAAAAGAGAATGTGAGCATGAATTTGATCTTGATGGGGAAAGAAATGAAGACATGGAAAGATCTTTTGGCTTAAATGAGAATTCAGAGATGTCTTTTGTCGAGCTCCCCGGAATGGAATTTCGTGCTGGTAATAATTCTCTATAATGTCAAGAATAATATGTGCTTGTAATGATAAATATCTATGAACTTGGGAAAAAGAACATTTATTGGCCACTTTTTTCCTGAAGTAGTAGTGCCTGAAAGGCACTACAGCTGTTTGTGGTATTAATTAAAGGTTGTTATATGCGTTGTATAACCTGCAATTAGCACCTTTAATAGTACAAGTTGTCTGGAAATGGGAAATATATGCAGAGGGAAACATCACACTCTCTTTTTTGTAGTTAGACTTGGTATCCACTTGATTATCTGTTTCTTGCCATGTAAAAACATGATTTCGGAGTCCACATGGACCCTACCTAGTTACTGTGTCATTTGTTCTGATAATAATTGTTACTGCCAAATTTCTTCAGTGTTTGAAATATGTTTGTAGCCGCCATGTCACTTAGTGCTTTCATCCTTTCTCTTGGTTGCTGCAGCATCAGTTAATAGCAGGAAAGACAAGTCTTTACGAGTGATGAGCCAGAAATTTGTGATGCTCTTTCTTGTATCGACTCCCCAAATAGTAAGCCTTGAAGTTGCTGCTAAAATCTTGATTGGAGAAGACCAGTTAGAAGACTTAGATAAAAGCAAGTTTAAAAGTAAGTACAATATTAATTGAAAGCTAAATGAACTATTCCAGTACAAGCTCATATTGTGTAAAATACCATCATCTTTTTCCTGCCATAAATATATTTGAGCCTTCAAAAACTCACTGAACACCTTTATCAGGCGCTAAACAGTTTTTAACAGCAACCCACTTGTGCATAGGCATTGATACATAATGACCACATAAAAAGAAAACGTCCATTAAATCCTCTTTTCTGAAGCAATGTCACAAGGCTGCTTATCAGTAACAGTTTCTCATTTTCCTCAAGCAGTCTCTTACAGATTTCAGCATCTTTTCACCAAAGCTGCCCCAGAATCATGCAAATCTGTGTTTTGGTCATATAACTTGTTGGAAAGCTAAAGAAATTCTGTACAAGTCCTGCTAATGGCTTACATGTGAGAGGAAGTGAAACCCAGTGCTGTAACTGCCAATTATTTCTTCATTCTTTTACCCTGCTCTCAGTTCCCTGCATGCTTCTTCCTTTTCTTCTCCCTTCAAATGAAAAGTTACTTCTAGGTCTAGGTTTGTACATCCATCATAATAAAAAATGTCCCTACTCTTTCTTAAGGGATCAAGAATTAATTGTGGGTTTCACTGAAAATTATACCCTCCCTTGATTACCAGACAGACTCCTTTGCATTTTTCTGTGTGTGGAATTGTATCTATTCAAAATAGAAACTGATCCTCGATGGTTTCGGTTTGTGTTTTCCTTTCCATTGCATCATGGCAACATGGAGAGGCTGGGTGGGTGGTCAGTAGGGAAGTGGGATGGTGTTTGTTTTCACTCTTTCTTCCTCCCTGACATTTGTCTCACAATAAAAGCTTTTGCAGGGCATTCTGTCCATGTGTCTATTTCAGGTATCGTGTTTTAACCATGTTCTTGGTGAAGCAGCAGTCCCAAATCCTCAGCAACAGAAGCTTTGGCCTAAGTACATTACCTTCGCAGTCCAGAAGTCACCTGTAATTTGATTGCTGCCTAAAACTCCCTAATAGCTCAACCTAGAAGCGGTTAAGAACAAACAGGATGATTATCCTGTCAGATTTTCACGTGTCTTTTCCTCCTCATACCCACGTTTGCCATTGCATAACTGCCTTTTAAAATACTTATTTTTACTACAGCATTTGTACAGTTTTGGTCATTGCACAGAACCAAACATATTTTCCAAATTTTTTTTTTTTTTTGCTACATTTAGAATAACAGACTCAGCAGTATTTTCTTTCCTAGATCTGTATCTGTCATTCTATTTTACACATAAAATTTATATTGTGATGTTATTTCATAGTATAAATACCTGTTCCACAAAATTATTTTCATAAAACCATTACAAAGGTTTTCCTTTTTAGTTGCTAAATGGAGGTTACAACTCTAATTCTGATGTATGTTGACTTGTTCATTGGAATTGCTGTAACTTGCCTTTGTTTATTTTATTTCAGCCAAAATTAGAAGACTTTATGACATAGCGAATGTTCTCAGTAGCCTTGAGCTTATCAAGAAAGTTCATGTTACAGAGGAAAGAGGTAGAAAACCAGCATTCAAATGGACAGGACCTGAGGTCTTGCCAAGTATTCAGGGTAGGTGTATGTGTCATTTCCTTTTGGTCTGCTGATGATTTTGATTGTTTCTTTGATTTCTCTGCTAGTTTGTTTTTTTTTTACCTAAAAGACAGAGTAAACTAAGCAGAAGACACATCGCTATCATTAGTCCTTGATAGTACAGCATACCACTGTATTCCCACAGGGTTAGATGTATTCATACTGAGACTCTTGCATTTGCATTTTTGCTGCAGTATTAATTATGAGCCAGGCTCAAATAACTGCTTTGAATTACTGAATCTGCACAGGGTATGTATTAACTCTCTGCATTTTTTCTGCTTTTTAGGTATAAAACTTGAAACAACTTCTACGACCTGTCCCCCTCCTATTTCAGAACCAATCCCTTCCAAGGAGCAGTGTTCAAAAAAACTTTTTCCTTCAAGAGGAAAGCAAAGCTTCACTCGGCATCCATCTCTCATAAAGTTAATTAAAAGTATAGAAAATGACAGAAGAAAGATCCAGTCTGCACCCACCAGTCCAGTTAAAATAAGTGCAAGTACGTATCTTTTTCTAAGCTTGTTTTTTCACTCAGGCACACTCTTCATTAAATATTCAGGCTTACTATCTTCTCATAGGAGTAGTAAGTGGGTATGCCACTTAAAACAAGCATGTCTATTTTTGACAGTTCTAAAAGACAAGGTAGGGAAAATACATGTTGCATATATATGTGAAACTTTATAAGATTGTTAGTGAAAACAAAGCTCAACTGACCTGTGTTCAGTGTGTAAGTAGAACCTTTTTCCAATTCGATGGACCAAATCCAGTCACAGCTTGCACAGTTGCAGCAAAGTAAATCTCTTCATTGAGATCTGGACCAAATTAAGCACAATGTAGAGAGCTCCAGCCGCCTCTTTCACACCAAATACATCAGGAATGACATAGCACTGGTTTGGGTTTAAGAATAATATTAAGTCCCTTTCTACATATCACTATCTGGACTTTGTGTGATGTCTTATTGGACACAAACCTTGTGTTTGTGTAGTATAGCTGATTATGTGGATATTGTACCTTTCCCTAGGAACAGCTCTAACCCTGGTTTGTTGTGAAAACTGTGCTTTAGAACTTTAATATCAAGCAGTTCTGCATTCCATAAAATTACCAGAAAACTACCTATCAGTCATAGAATCACAGAGTGGTTTCAGTTAGTAGGGACCTTAAAGCTCATCCAGCTCCAACCCCTGCCATGAGCAGTGACACCTTCCACTAGACCAGGTTGCTCTAAGCCCTGTCCAACCTGGCCTTGAACACTGCCAGGGATGGGGCAGCTGCAACTTTTCTGGGCAACCTGTGCCAGTGCCTCACCACCCTCACAGGGAAGAACTTCCTTGTTATATCTAACCTAAATCTCCCTTGTTCCAGTTTAAACCCATCATCCCTTGTCCTATTGCTACAGTCCCTGATGAAGAGTACCTGCACCAGCATCCTTGTAGGCCCCCTTCAGATACTGGAAGGCTGCTGTGAGGTATCCACGCAGCCTTCTCTTCTCCAGGCTGAACAGCTTCAACTTTCTCAGCCTGTTCTCAAGTGGGAGATGCTCCAGCCCCTGATCATCCTCATAGCCTCCTCTGGACTTGCTCCAACAACTCCATGTGCTTCTTAAGTTGGGGACACCAGAACTGTACACAGTGCTCCAAGTGGGGGTCTCATGAGAATATTCATGTTCTTGTTGGGTGTCCTCTGTGGAGGGAAAAAAAATGAAGTTGAGGCTTTAAAATCTGTTTGATGTAATCTATCATCCAGTTGATCAAATCAAGTCCAGGCTGCAGTTTGAAAACAATATAGGGTCTTAGCGTCTTCTCATTAAATGTGTCTCATAATAATGCAGTTTCCTCAAGATGAAAGTTAACTTCTACATTTTTTTGTTTTCCCCCCCCATCCCACCAGGTACTCATCAAGACTTTGCAGCTTTCTCAAGTGAAATGGCTCAGCTTCCAGCAATCACTAAACACAAGCTGGAGGAACAATCAAAGTAAGTTTGCCCAAGTGGTAAGTTGAGAAGCTTTTTTTTTGTCATAGAATCATAGAACAGTTAGGGTTGGAAAGGGCTCACTCAATCCCACTGTCCATGTCAGCGACGAAGATGTTGAACAAGACCGGTCCCAACACCGATCCCTGAGGGACACCACTCGTTGCTGGTCTCCAGCCGGACATTGAGACATTGACCACAACTGTTTGTGTGCGGCCATCCAGCCAGTTCTTTATCCACCGAGTGGTCCACCTATCAAATTGATGTCTCTCCAATTTAGAGACAAGGATGTCATACAGGACAGTGTCAAACGCTTTACACAAGTCCAGGTAGATGACATCAACTGCTCCACCCCTGTCCATCAGTTCCATCGCCCCATCATAGAAGACCACCAAATTGGTCAGGCAGGATTTCCCCTTAGTGAAGCCATGCTGGCTGTCACCAACCACCTTGTTTTTCATGTGCCTTAGCATGCCTTCCAGGAGAACCTGCTCCAAGATTTTGCCAGGCACAGAGGTGAGACTGACTGGTCTGTAGTTCCCTGGATCATCCGTTTTCCCCTTTTGAAAATGGGGGTTATATTTCCCTTTTTGCCGTCGTCGGGAACTTCACCTGACTGCCATGATTTCTCAAATATGACGGCCAGTGGCTTCGCAACTTCATTTGCCAGCTCCTTCAGGACCCGCAAATGGATTTCATCAGGTCCCATGGACTTGTGCACATTCAGATCCTTAAGGGGGTCTCAAACCAGATCCTTTCCTACAGTGGGCCTAAGGTCTTCATTCTCACAGTCCCTGCGTCTGCCTGCCATGACTTGGGTGGTGCAGTCAGAGCCTTTGCCAGTGAAGACCAAGGCAAAGAAGTCATTCAGAACCTCAGCTTTCTCTAAATCTAGGGTAGCCAGTTCTCCTGAGAGCTTCCGGAGAGGGCCTGTGTTGTCCGTAGTCTGCTTTTTATTCACTACGTACCTATAGCATCCCTTCCTGTTATCCTTAATATCCCTAGACAAATTTAATTCTAACTGGGCCTTAGCTTTCCTAACTTGGTCCCTGGCTTCCCAGACAACATCCCTGTACTCTTCCCATGCCACCTGTCCTTGCTTCCATCTTTTGTAAGCCTCTTTTTTCCTTTGGATTTTCCTCAGGAGCTCCTTATCCACCCAAGGAGGTCTCCTGGCCCTCCTGCTGCACTTCCTTCTAGTTTGGATGCAACACTCCTGAGCTTGTAGCAGGTGATCCTTGAATATCAACCAACAGTCTTGGGCCCCCCTGCCCTCTAGGGCTATATCCCACGGAACCTTACTAAGCAGGTTCCTGAGGAGGCCAAAGTCTGCTCTTCTGAGGTCCAGGGCAGTGAGCTTGCTGTACGCTCTTCTCACCGTCCTGAGGATCTCGAACTCGACGATCTCATGATCGCTGCATCCAAGGCTGCCCTGGAGCGTCACATTTCCAACAAGCCCTTCCCTGTTGGTGAACACGAGGTCAAGCATGGCACCTCTCCTTGTCGGCTCCTCTATTATTTGCAGAAGGAAGTTGTCACTGGTTGTTAAGTTCAAGCTCTCCTCAGTTTGAGTTGAGCTATAGTGTGCAAAAACCAGTAACCCCTGACACTGCAGGCTGTTTTTTCCCCGCTTATTTTCTGTTTAGTGAATTGACTAGTCCAAGTTCATATTAAGTCTTTACATTGCAGAAAATAATTTGTCAGGATGTTCATTTCAACACAAAGGTACTAAAATATCTTTGAGCTTTTTCTTATTTGTTTTGTTGTTTTTTTTTAATTAAGGAAAGCAAAAGAGATGAAAATGAAGTTGTCAGGATCAGCTTTGGAATGTGGTCTGTCCTTGCCTGAGATAGTCTCCGAGCCTGAACCTCCTCACACCGCAGCAGCCACACAGCAGCCAGCTCTCACCCAGCCCCTCAGTGCCTGTCTGCCAAGCCACAGCTCAGTCTCACCAGTAATACTACCTCATACTCCTGGTGTGTCATACACAATATATCTGCATCCTTCCCAAGCCCACACTGTGACAACCTACAGCCCAAGTTTCATGTTGCAGCCTCTACCAGGTGCTAATGTAACTGGAATTAAGAGTATTAATTCAAAAGTATTAAATAAAATAACCACTGAGGAAGGGAACAGTCAGATAGCTACAGATGATGTGACCAAGACCCTGACAACTACAGAAAGACCAACTATAAAGTCAGAGACTGCACGACAGCAGTGCCTTAAGAGATCACAAACATTACAAGAGAGTCATTTAATTAAAAGGTATAGAAGGAATGAGGAAAACCTTGATACTTTTCTGGTAAGTTAAATTATTTTTAAATGCCATTTTATAGCTTGATGATGTTGCTACCTAATCATTTTCAAAGTGACTTAGGAGCCTACTGCTGTATGTAGATGTTTTAAATACCATTATGCTTGAAGGGATGACACGTGTGCTTCGTGACGTTTAGGGGGCTATTTTTTGTTTCTTTACACACCCATATCTATTTATTTCTTAATTATCACATAATCTTGCTGGTATTTGCAAAGCATGAGGCAGAATACACAGTATGCAATGTAACACGTACCTTTGAAAGGACAAATTATGATCAGGCTGTATTTTTTTTCCTCCATGTTCCTCTGTCTTCCCCCTCCAAATACTGATCTACAGGAGTGCCAAAGTGTACAGATGTTAGTCAAAATCAAACAACTCCCAAAACATTCTGTCAAGAGTTATCTATTCATACAGTGATTCTGGAGTAGTTCAGGGTGCTCATCTAGCTGTTATTCATACCTGGCTTTTGAGGTGTTAGGAAGGAGAGTGGACGCACAAAAGTCACTTGAGGGGGAACGTCCCAAATCCTGATACCTTCTAAATATTTCTGTCCAGTGTTGTGCATTGTTAAAGTTGTACTGTTGCAGGCATAGACATAATAATACAGCACACAGAGTAAGAGGATCAGATACACTTGATACACATGGAGAAACTAGGTCTAAATTGCTTTCTACTCCTTAGTTGCTCAATGTTTTAGTGTCTCTGTAAATAATTAGGAGGCTTTAAATTGTGCTTGCCAACACAGTCATGAAATGTTACCAGTGTGTCATAACAACATGTGGTGTCAAACATCCACTAGCTGGGAAGGAGCAAGAGGGAATAACATGGAACCGGTTGTCTTATAGGTTGACTAAATAGATTGGTTTATTGACTTGCTTTCCTAATTTTTAAACTGTATAAGTATCATTGTAGACCTGTAATGGCGAATGTAAAGTCTTACAAGGTCTGCCTCTGGTTTTGTATGTACTTCTTTTTAAAGGGAGATTCGACAAAAAATGAGAGACCTCCTTCCAATAGCTCACAAATGACTCGTGAAATGGACAATTTCCAGGAAGAGAGACAGAACAAAACTGAAACATTAAATCAAAACATGGCAAGTTGCTATGACCAGTGTAGAGGAGAAGATATTCCAGAAGATGGAGACAAAATCAAAACTAAACAAGATATATCTGTAGCATTTGCTATTCCTGCTCCTGAGGTAAGCTTTGTCCAACACCACAGCACATCATAAGAGGACATGAAGTGACTTTCAGGCTCCAAATACTTTGAAACAGAATCACATGAACCTCTCTTCATCAGTAAACTTTGGTATTCTGCAGTTAAGACATAATGCTGTAGAAAACCTGAATAAAGGACAGTTCTGTTGACAAAAACAGAACTTGTAAAGGTAAAAGAATTGTCTTCCAGCATAAGTACTCAATATCAGGATTTCTCTTTTGTCACTGTGTTAATCCAGATGGATTTCCAGTTCCTCGCTGAGGCTGTCGGCTGGCGATGGAGCCAGCTGATGTCTTTGCAGTAGGGCAGTCTTACTTTAAAGAGCATGTCCATGAGTCATCTGTGTCTAATTTCAGACAGAAGGTAGTACAGGCATGGAATACAAGATCCTTGAGATATAGAGCATAAAGAATAAGAAGGTAGTGAGTGGATACAACTCTGGAGGAAAAAAAAACCAACATTTTTTATTACATGTTTAGGGTAAAGGTGTATTCTCCTTTTCTTTTTCAGACTTTTTTTCCATCTGGTTATCTTATTCCTCTTACTCAGTGTGCCCATGGCAATAAGGCAGGCTTTATGAATAAAGAGAAAGCTGGGACCCATTCATTGCAGCACACTACCTACAGCTCCCCCATTGCTGGTGAGTACTAAATCAAACAGGCCTACAGTTGTCTGGCTTAAGGGATTGTGGGCCAGATTCATCCACTGAGGTGATGGAATCACAACACAATGGTTCAAGACCTCATTTTTAATCCCCTTCAATATTTGATTTTCTGTTTCAGGTGTCATTCCAGTGACAGCATCTGAACTGAAAGCAGTTAATATTCCTGCTTTTCATATAACACCCTTGAATATAATGCTGTCACCACCTTCTATAGCTGCTGCACCTGTGCTGAGCAATTCCTGTCTCAATTCAAGCAATACCAGCTCTGCCCCAAATCCAAGTTCTTCAGTTCTGAACTTCACACTGCAACATGTAGGACTAATACCTGCTGGTGTGCAAGTTCCTGCAAATCCTGTCCTTCAGCACATGGTAGTCCCTTCCCAACCAGAAAACGTTAGCCACAGCTCAGAGAACTTGCAAGAAGGGAAAGTAAGTAAAAATACATTGCGGTTTCCTCACTGGTGGGTTGAGTGGGAAGTTCAGTGTGGTAATTCCTTTCTAGCAGGTAATATTTTTAACTAAACACCTTTTTGACCTTTATAAATCAGCACTACCCAGAAAGACATGGCATAAAGGCCAGCCTAAGTGCAGTGCAGTGGAGAAGTTAGAAAGGAATAACAAGTATCCTGTTTGTCATGGAAGGGGAGCCAGCTGGAGGATGACAAGATGTGAAGAGACAACTGGTTTAGAGGGAGGATTCTGCATAGATCTGAGATGACACATTAGCAAACTGTGCATTTGCTACTTTATCTTTCCTTCTTGTTACACTGCTATTCTACTCTAAAGTTCTTGCACTTTTTTTAATAGGATAGGATAGAATTGTAAAAGAATATTTTTTCTCCCAGGAAATTTCTCTTTTATATTTTGTATAATAATGTATTGCTTAAGATACGTATTAAAAAAAGAGTTAGAATTAGAGAAAAACCATGTTTTCATTTGATTATTGGGGATATATATACATTTATAGACATATCAAGGAATTCAAGTCAAGTATATTCTCAGTATAATTTTAGGGAAATAAATTATTTTTGTAATATCCTGCAGAGACCTAAAACTAGAATTTTTTCTTCCCCTTTAAATGAAAGTAACTCTCTCTTTTTCTCCTTAGCCTTCTCTTCCAAAGGAACCCCAAGAGCCCCAGACAGTTACAGAGAACTTCTTCCGGACCCCAGGAGGTCCAAACTCAGTATCTTCCCTCTCTGCAACTTCAGATGGTACTGACGGAATCTCTCAAGGAACTCTGTATATTCCTCAACGAAAACTTGAAGTCTCAGAAGACTAAAGTTGGGATATTGTTTGCTGGGTGTGGTAGCAGGCATCATGGCTGCTACCAGCCAGCACATATCTTGGGCTGTATGATGGACAGTGCGTGTTTTGGACACGTACTGCAAGACCTCAATACTGGAATAACCTTAATTAATGCTTTAGAATTAAAACTGGCTCTTAACGAGAAAGTTATTGGCTTTTTTTTTTTTTCCAAAGGCTTACATGACTTTGTTGCTATAATACTTGAGGTATCTAGTGGGGTTTTTTGCGTGTTGCTTTTCTGCTATGCAAAGTAAGCTGAAATTGTTTTTGTACAGGAAGGTACAGCCAGTATATATTTTGCACAAAAGAAAGTACTGTGAGCATGTATATATTTTATGTCTTAATGAAAAGGCCACATTTTAAATGTCTTGGTTCTGTGTTCAGTAATGCTTGTTTGTAAAGTTAGTTAAAAAAAAAACAACAAAAAATAAATTTGTACTCAAGTTTTATATAAGTTAAGAATTATTTATACTGTTTTTTTAAATCAATTTGTTCAGATTAAACTTACATCAAACCCAAATGATGACTTCTTTTTAAATTTGATCAAATTAGATTACCTAAGTAATACATTGCGTATTGACTGGCAACCCTTTGTTCTTCTTTCCTCAGACAGGGTTATCTGTGTATGAAGAAAGGGTAAATGATGTTTCATCCAAAAATGATCTAAGTAATTCCATCATCTAACTTCTGAACTCTTATCGCTAGAGACTGCATCTCCTAATAACTGTATTTTCCTCTAATTGTCATTATGAAGTTTAGAATTCAGAGCATATTTATCACCCTGGAGCGTGGTGAGGCACTGGCACAGGTTGCCCAGAGAAGCTGTGGCTGCCCCATCCCTGGCAGTGTTCAAGGCCAGGCTGGACAGGGCTTGGAGCAACCTGGTCTAGTGGAAGGTGTCCCTGACAAAGGCAGGGGGTTGGAAGTGGATGAGCATTAATGTCCCTTCCATTAAGGTCCCAAAACATTCTGTGATTCTGGAAAGTGTTGTCCAAATGTCACAGGAATTGAGGAGTTACATGGTTTGGGCCTCAAGCTAATATATATTAGACAATAATATTTGAAGACAAACACTCATTACTTGGCCTCCAGTTAAACTCAGATCTAGAGCCAGGTGCATGCTACACTCTGCTCTTGACTGTGGAGAGGCCTCAAGCCCAAGAGACAGCTTTCGTAACTCTTTACCTTGGCCTTTATAACCATCTAAAAAGGTTTGAGGCAGAACTCAGAGGTGCCATTACTGAAGCACTAGCTATTCACTGTTGCACACAGTAAGGTATGGCTTCTTGAAGGAGGGAGCCCCTTGTTCCTTGGACGTACCCACACCACACAAACTCTGTGCTTTGGGTTTCTGCTTTCCAGCCAAGATCAGTGTCAGCCTCCAACTGTTTTTTTTTCCCCTCTGGCAATTTCATATCAAACAGGTTAAGGTAAAACAACTGAGTTTAAATAAGTACAGTAGTCTCTTCTATGCTGAAGGAAGAAAGATGAAGCCTCCTCACACAGCTAAGAGGACCAAGAGTAACCAACAAATTAAAGGAAAAACCAGGGTATCTGCCTTCCCAGGTGAGATATGCCTGGCTGTCCAAATTAGGGCAGTAGGAATGCCAGCAATGCCTGAGAATCAGGCTTGGACTGGATAAAAAAACATAGTTTAAACAGTTAATGACAGCAAAATCAACCGGCTTGCTCTTTAATAATGTAAAATGATAACACAGAATACCCCTGGCAATAGGATCACAATTTAAATACTCATAAAGTAGGAGGAGAGAAGAATAAAAACTGGCAAATGGAGGAATTCTCACTTCATTGGTGAGTAGATTCTTTTCCATTATCCAAAGTGGGAATTGATTGATCTTTACACCTGCTGTCAATCTCATTCTACAGGTATAGAGTCAGAGTTGACAGTAACTTATGTTACTCAAAGGAAACAAACGACAAACCTTTCATTTTTGGACACCACAGTTGACAGAGTAAGAAACCACAACAATTACGCTTGGAGAAATGCTCTTAAACTGCTTTATGCTGAACATACTTCCTGACTCACTGCCTGGGATCCCTCAGCTCCTGGCAAAATACAGTCCGTTGATTTTCACAGGGGCTTTATAACATTTCTTGTTCATTTTCCAGGCTGAAAAACTACTGCTGTTCTGCAAAAAGCATCCCATTCCCCAGGAGACCTGCATCTCACTCTGACTAGCTGAGCCTGCTGCTTTCCCACCTGCCTCACCTACCCTTGAATGTGTCCTGAGCACCCAATGTGTTCTATTACCAAGTTCTAGAAAGGTCCCTGGGATCCTCAGGCTCGCTTTGCTTTTGGTACGCTGATTCTAATTCAGTGAGCAGTGGTTTTAAGTGCCTACCTTTAGTTTATAGAAAACATTACGCTCTCGCTACACTAGCAATACAAAAATTCATGCATGTGTATGCTCCAGATGCATGTTTCAAGTCTGTTCTAATCTCCAGTCACAACAACCACAATGGACCAAAATTCTTCCCTGTGATGGTGCTGAGGCGCTGGCACAGGATGCCCAGAGAATCTGTGGCTGCCCCATTCCTGGCAGTGTTCAAGGCCAGGTTGGACAGGGCTTGGAGCAACCTGGTCTAGTGGAAGGTGTCCCTGCACGTGGCAGGGGTTGGAGCTGGGTGAGCTCTAAGGTCCTTTCCAACCCAAACCAGTCTGGGATTCTATGATAAATCACCAAGGGTGCAAACACTAAGTGGTTACAAGCTTCTTAGTGCTTTCCATCCTTTAGCAGCAAGCTCAGTCTTGCCTCAACTCCTCCTCACTGCTGTCTTATAAGAAATGCTCGTACCATTTACGTTGCACTGTCACCTCTGCATTTAGTCAGATGAGTTCCATTTACTATTCAGGGAGGACCAAGAACAGATGAAATCCAGCTCTCTTGCTGCAGGAAAAAAATAGTCCTTCGACTTTACATCAAGGACCTGTCTCTGTGTTATAAAATCTTTGCTGGAGTCAACAGGTGATGGGTATTTAGCCTCCTAAGAGTTGTAAAGTAGCCTCAGCCAAACCCCTAAAATACCAAAGTCTGACATGGATTTGTTATCTAATTTCCTTATGCTCCTGTGAAAGCCCCAGAATGGAGACTCTCAGCTTCAGACCTGTGGGTTTAACCCCTGGGCTGCAGGGGCTCTGCCCTTCCACGCACAGCAAAGTCCATGACACCAAACAAAGCTGCTAAATTCAGGTGTCCCTTTAGAAAATGAGAATTAGCTTCTGAATCTTTAGGTCCTATAAATCTTTAAAGTCCTTACAATAAAACCTTGTAGAAAGTGAACTTTATTCATTTTATTGTTGTCCACATCTCTAACGTACCTGCAGCATCATCCATTTCCAAGGAGACTCTCTGCAGCGATTAGAGATGCTAAACACCACATATAGCACTAGCCACCTTAATGTGTAAAACCAGTAACAATTAAACCGGAAAAAGATTAGAGTAAAAAGCATAGTTCTCTGTACCCTAAAAGATGAACTAGTTGTACCTATCAAATCAGAAGGAAATTCTAGTTTTAAAAGTGAGTTTTAGAGGTTCCTACAAACCGTTTTTGGTTAATGGTTTTGGGGGCTTTTTTTTTAATAACTATTTTGGAAATTTACTTTTGGCAATATGACCATTTCTGACTAAATTCTCATCTCAGGAGCCATTACTTTTATGATTCACATTTAAGCAATGCAGCGACAGCTCTACAACTTGAATCTTTATTTCTGATCTACTCGACTGCAGTTCGGAATGCCCTCTAGGTGTAATCTGAGGAGCTGCATTGTTGTCCACCTACTCACAAGTGGACATCAGGGTAATGAAATGCCAGGCTTTTGTCAGAGGTTATTTTCAGCTTGGTGATAGCAATGGCATTGCTCAGATCCCTGAAACTCTCTCTCACTGCCCTCCCCTCCCAGCTTATAGGGCTGATAGCGGTGGCCATTGCATTTAAAGAGTGCAGGAATCCCTAGTGTCCAAACCCTTCAAGGCCCAAGAAAATAAGGAGGAACATCAGGCAACTCCAGTAAGTAGATATATTGGGTTCTATCAAGAATGATATAAGGTTTGCGTATTCTTTGTTTTTTCCTAAAAGGTGGTAGAAAAAACTCATTGCTTGACAAAGATAAATGTGTAGGTATAGTACAGAAATATGACTGCTACAGAGCTGAGAGCAGTAGTTAAGACTTGGAGTAGCCAACTGCTTCTCAGCCTGTTGAGTAGCTACTAGTGTTGCAAGACCAGGGCTCTGGGGATCCTCATTAATGATCTCAATTATCACGGCACCGTTTCAGTCTGTAAAAGTTTTGCTTGGCACTTAGAAGACTTAGTGCACAGATAAGGATTTAGAGAAGGATCTTATGGGAGAAAAAGTAAAAGCTGACATCCCAGGGTTAGGTCTATAAAAAGGAATGGGTCTTCTGTGCAGCAGGATTCAGCAGACCAAGCTGAACTCTGAACATGTTACACGCAAACGTGTGCGGGGTCTTTGTATTTTAAGTCAGAACCAAGTACCTTGTTCTAGTGCCAGGATGCATTTTTTGCAAGTGCAATCTTAAATTCTTGAAAAACTGGAGATCAAGGAGGTTTTACAAGAAATGTGGCATCACCATGAAAGAAATTAATAGATCATCTGGAAGGGCAGAGATGAAAGCAAAGGACTCAGACACAGGACTCTGGGGTTTTCTATCAGCTTTACACGACTTGTGCTTCACATCAAGGCATCTAAAGTCTCTGTTTCAAAAGGGCTCGTGTAACTTGGACTGACCAGTGTCAATGAAACTACTTCCTTCCTTGTGTCAGTGTAGAAATTCACATCTCTTATGTGTTGGTTTACTGCAGAAATAAAGGAACCATGCTACTTATTAGGAGATGGTGGTGGAGGCTAAATGTACAACACCATTTAGTAATCTTAAAATGTACCTGTATCCACAGCCCATTGAATGCACTGGAATAGAAGAGATGGGTGTTGGAACTAGATGATCTTAAGGTCCTTTCCAACTCAAACCAGTCTATGATTATATAATTCTATAATTATAAATACCTAATTATATTATGTCTTCATTAAATGAGCTCCATCTTCAAAGACAAATGTTATCTCTGTTGGGAATCTATTCTGCTGAGAGAGAGTGCTTGCTGTGATGGATTAGATTTGGACAAAACCATAGTCAGGTTTAATGACATGCAGTGTCAGGAATTGTGCTTTCTGCTGCAGACACATCCAGGTAAAAGCAAAGAGTGAGCAGTAGTTGCAGGGAAAAAACAATAGAAGCATTTTATTGCTGTTTTGATAAAGGAAGATCTATATCCTTATTCCCATGCTGCTGGAGAGACCAGTAACACTAAGGGCAGTTGAAGGAGTCACTGGTGGTCACAGGACAGGTCAGCAGCATTGCTATGATTAGATACAATTAAGTCCTGGCTGCACTGGCATTTCCCACAGACTTGAGATGGGAAAAGAATTTTCAGTGTGGCCTTGATGCTTGCATTTCAGTGTAGACAGTGATTTAATTTGATATCATTATTGGCTATTTATTAGGTAAGGAATTGGTATTTTTATGCTTTTAACTAGGCTTATTTAGCCTGAAGAAGAGAAGGCTCCAGGAAGAATCTAGAGCAGCATCCAGTGCCTAAAGGGGCTACATGAAACCTGGAGGGGGGCTTTGGACAATGGCCTGTAGGGACAGGACAAGGGGAAATGGCTTTAACCTGGCAGAGGGGAGACTGAGATTAGATCTTAGGCAGAAGTTCTTCCCTGTGAGGGTGGTGAGGCACTGGCACAGGTTGCCCAGAGAAGCTGTGGCTACTCCACCCCTGGCAGTGTTCAAGGCCAGGTTGGATGGGGCTTGGAGCAACCTGGTCTAGTGGAAGGTGTCCCTGCCCGTGGTAGGGAATTGGAACTGGATGAACTTTAAGGTCCCTTCCAACCCAAACCAGTCTGGGATTCTATGATTCTAACCGAGACTACACCAAACAGCTAGCTGGGACTAAACCAGAGAGAGATGCCAGGCCATTGGTCCTGATCCAGCACTTTTACCACCATTTGTACTAGTGCTCAAGAATCAAATCAACTTTTCCCATTCCATTTATCCTTCAAAGCCATTCTGTAGCACATGTGGCCCCCTGAGCTAATCCTCCCACCCACACCATACAGGACTTCTGCAGTCTATTCAGGTACAACCTGAGCTCTAGACTATCACACGTGTAGGCGTTTTGAAGGGAAAAACCTCATGCTTGCCAAGGACACACCAGAAATGCTTTTAGCATCTTTTTCACCTGCATCACACTGCCTACCACTGGCGCTGCCTTTTACTCCTCTACATAACTACATCAGGCATCCACTTCCCACTTAGATCAATGGATTTAAATATATTCTTACCAATAGCACTCTAATTAGAGACACTCTGACAGTTCAGTGACATCCAGATCTGTATGCTACGACTCACAGCCCACTTTTCTTCATGCCTGTGCAGGAGCACAGAAGCACTTCAAAGGCTCCCTTGTTCTGAGGCTGGCCTGTAGAGCAATGTCACAAGCCCTAAATAATGAGGAGCACGTATCCTTGGCTGCACATCCACTATGTGTAAATTCTGCTCCAGTAGCAGCTGCGTTTTGAAGGGGAATGATACAAGCTGCTGAGTATTATTAGAGTAAGCCCAAAACACTCTTCCAGCTTAACAGTACTGCAAGTGACCGCAAACGTTGCCATACTGACACACGCAAGTTTCCCTGTCATGCAGTTTATACATTTAGAATGGGTCCACTCTACTCCTCACTATATACCATGGGGGGTTAGCAATGACTGCAAGTTAGCCAGATTAAGGCAACAAGCGTCAGGGAATTTCAAGGAGATTTACATAGTGACGCCCCATGGAATTAAATGAAATCAAGATTTTGGGTGTATTTTTTCTTATGACAAACAGGAGATGGAGTTTCATTTGCACTTTATCCACCATTATAATTTAGATGAGTAGAAATTTCGAGTGCCACATCCCCTATGGAATTTACTTGCCTGTAGTAGTGCTGCTTGCTGCACAGGCAGCATCCCCAGGGATGGCCCCTGCAGTTCAGTGTTTGGATAGATGAGCACAGCAACAACACAAGGAGCAGGGACCTGCCCTGCTTCCTCACCCAGCAGTTAATCCAAGCACATGTTGCCCTTCTTACGCTGGGATCCTCATGGGAATGTTGTCACTGTGACTTCTTTCTCCTACATCTTCCCATCAGGTGATGCCAGAAAAACATGGAAAATGTGTATGCATGCCCAGTCATGTTGCCATAATTAGCCCCAGGAGCAATGGCTCTCTTCAGAGCTCTAACCCCAGCCTGTAAAAGCACAAGGTTCGCTATCGCGCACTATCAGCTTTTATTCAGAGGTTATTTTTTCCCTTCAGCTAATGATGTAATTAGAGGTGCTTTCCAACAAGTATCCCTTTGCCGCAGACTAAGATGCTTGGTGTGTGTTTGAGGGGAACTAAACCAGCAGAAGCAGTTTGACAGAGACTGGATGTAGAATGTGCTCTCCTCCCAGGCAGCTGTCGGTGCTGTTCCAGTGGGGCAGGGAGCTGGCTGGAAACATAGTTTGAGAGGGAACATTATGAACACAAAAACCTCATTTGAATATTCAAGAAAGCATCACCAAACTGATTTATCTCTTTTAAATCTCCCTTCTCTTAAAACAGTCAATGCATTACTTGAATTACTTTAATCAAAAAAATAAAAAATGGCACAGAGCAAAAGTACTTTAAAATAGGAGAAAAGCTTGAATGGTGGAATGAGACAAAAAGATTTTACCTACATGAAATGTTTCTCCCCATTCCTTCATCTCCCATTTAAAAGATGGAAAAAAAAAGATTTTAACAGTGCTGTTGAGTAATGCCTTCTCTGAGTAAGAAGGGACAAAACTCAGTCTGTTC
Source organism: Pezoporus wallicus (assembly GCF_028554395.1). Classification (NCBI taxonomy): domain Eukaryota; kingdom Metazoa; phylum Chordata; class Aves; order Psittaciformes; family Psittacidae; genus Pezoporus; species Pezoporus wallicus. The sequence goes on from NW_026639377.1 coordinate 3,116,511, forward strand.
CCTGTGTGTGAATTTTTGCTCACTTGTTGCATTACAGATAAACAGAGTTAGAGAAAAGTTGAGTTTTCTTCTCCTTTATGCATTACTGTTTTCTGGTTGTCAGAGCAGTTGGGCTTGTGAACAGCCTCTCAAGACAACAGATAGGGCCTGAAGGAGAGGAAGAATGCTCTATGACAGCAGAGGAGTTATTGTATGAGCCAGGGAGGCTGTTCAGCTGAGCCTAAACTAGCCTTACAAAGAGGAGAACAGGTTGGATCTCACATGAGGACAGCAGGTATGCTGCCTACCACAGGTAACAGCCCCAACAGTGAAATGGAATTATACAGGGTTAGGGATATACTAAAACCACAGTGAAGATGTTTGGATATGCTGGTATCCCCACTGTTCTCAAATATTGATTGTAAAACATGAGCATGTATCTATGTATGTCTTCAGTGGTACTGCTTCACTGTGTGCACACACTCATATGCTACCTTCCTTTTGCTGGAAGGCAGCAAATGTGTCTATAGTATGTCTTATAGACCATGGCACAATTTTTAATGTTAGATGCCAGAAAGAATCACCTTCAGGTCCAGCCTGCAGGGCCTGCATGTAGAACTTGTTCATTTCAGGCTGAAATTGATAAGATGTGGTGCAGAAGTCTCCAAGAGGATGATAAACATGAGACATTAGCATCCAATGTACAGAAATCATCAAATGTTAGTCTAAAACCCAAGCCACTGAAAATACTAGCTGTGTTACAACACTGCTGTGATAAATTCCCCTCTCTCAACCTCAGAAGAAAATTCTCTGGTACCAGGCCTGATTCACATTCAAAATCCTTCTCTTAGTAAAGACTATCTTCTGGTGAATTTAATCAAACACAAAAAGCAGAAGCCGGCCTCAAAAGAACTATAAAAAGAAGGTGACTGGTTTTCCAAGAAGGAGAAGGAAAGCTTGTGCCAGGAGCTTGGAACAACCCGATAATGCGACATGCAGGTGACAAGATGACGTCCCAGACTTTCCAGAAATGATGACTCAAACAAGAAATCAGAAGAGCAAACCATAGGTTAGGGTTGTTCCAGGTGAGTGATAGCGCAGTCATCAGGAAGGGCACTCACTTAGGTCAGGGGACCCAAGCTGGGCTGCTGGCTCCCACCGTGCCCTCCTGTGTGACCTTGGGCAAGTCACTCCAACAGTAACTGGAATGACAAGGACTGAACAGTAACCACTGCCCTGATATTTAAAAACAATTGGCAAAGAAAAACCTTAAGCACCTCAGGAACCCAACCATTATTGATTTATAATGGCTGCACAGCACAGCGATCTTGCAGCTGTTGCATGAAGGAAAGCAAGAAAGAACTTGTTTCTGTTAATATGTCCCCAGTGGGGCAGCACTCCAGAACTGATGAAGACTAGGAGGCCTCCTATAATCCTAGGGTGAAATCGGTGCGCTCAGCTCGCTCCCCGGAATGTCTGTACACCAATGTGCGCAGCATGGGAAATAAGCAGGAGGAGTTGGAAACCTGTGTTAAGTCAGGAGACTATGATCTGGTGGCAATTACAGAGACGTGGTGGGACAGCTCACATGACTGGAATATAGTCATGGAGGGCTATGTCCTTTTCAGGAAAGACAGGCCAGCCAGGAAGGGTGGTGCGGCTGCTCTTTATGTGCGAGAGCAGCTACAATGCACCGAGTTCTGTCCAGGGACAGATGACGAGCGAGTTGAGAGTCTGTGGGTGAGAATTAAGGGGCGGGCTGGCAGGGGGGATACTGTTGTGGGTGTCTGTTACAGACCACCAGATCAGGGTGAGGAAGTTGACGAGGCCTTCTACAGGCAGCTGAGAGCGGCCTCACAGTCACAGGCCGTGGTCGTCGTGGGGGATTTTAACTTCCCTGATGTTTGCTGGAAGGACCACTCGGCAACCCAGCCACAGTCCAGGAGGTTCCTCCAGTGTATGGATGATAACTTCCTCCTGCAAATGGTGGATGAGCCGACCAGGAGAGGAGCGCTGCTGGATCTCATCCTCACTAACAAGGAGGATCTGGTCGAAGCAATAAGGGTTGAGGGCTACCTTGGTTGCAGCGACCACGAGATGGTGGAGTTCAGGATCTTGTGTGGTAGGACCAGTAGAATAGCAAGTAGAATTGCAACCCTGGACTTTAGCAGGGCAAACTTTGGCCTTTTCAAGCAATTGCTAGGGGAAATCCCATGGGCAAGGCTGTTTGAAGGTAAAGGGGCCCAAGATAGTTGGTTGACATTCAAGGATTGCATTTTCTGAGCTCAAGATCGGAGCATCCCGACACGTAGGAAGTCAAGGAAGAGGGCCAGGAGACCTGTGCGGCTAAATAGGGAATTGCTGGGTATGCTCAAGTGGAAGAGGAGAGTTTACAGGTCATGGAAGGAGGGGCTGGCCACTTGGGAGGAATATAAGGCTGCTGCTAGAGGATGTGGGAAGGCAGCTAGGATGACTAAGGCTTCCTTAGAATTAAACCTGGCAAGAAGGGTCAAGGACAGCAAAAAGAGCTTTTTCAAATACATGGCAGATAAAACTAACACCAGAGGCAATGTAGGCCCACTGATGAATGGGATGGGTGCCCTGGTGACAGAAGATAAAGAGATGGCAGAGTTACTGAATGCCTTCTTTGTCTCTGTCTACTCTGCTGCAGGCAGTCCTGAAGAGCCCTGTACCCCTGAGACCTTAGATGAAGTCAGGTCAACGGAGCGGTTTGCCTTAGTCGATGAGGAATGGGTTAGAGACCAGTTGAGCAATCTGGACATCCATAAATCCATGGGTCCAGATGGGATGCACCCGCGGGTGCTGAGGGAACTGGCGGAAGTCATTGCTAGACCACTCTCCATCATCTTTACCAAGTCTTGGGAAACGGGAGAGGTGCCCGAGAACTGGAGGAAAGCAAATGTCACTCCAGTCTTCAAAAAGGGCAAGAAGGAGGACCCGGGTAACTATAGACCTGTCAGCCTCACCTCCATCCCTGGGAAAGTGATGGAGCACCTTATCCTTGGTGCCATCTTAAGGCATATCAAGGATAAGAGGGTTATGAGGGGCAGTCAACATGGCTTCACCAAGGGGAGATCATGTTTGACCAATCTCTTAGCCTTTTATGAGGAAATAACACGGTGGATGGATGATGGCAGAGCGGTGGATGTGGTCTACCATGACTTCAGCAAAGCATTTGACACAGTCTCCCACACGGCTAAATTGAGGAAATGTGGACTGGATGATCAGGTAGTGAGGTGGACTGCGAACTGGCTGAAGGAGAGAAGCCAGAGAGTTGTAGTCTATGGGGCGGAGTCTAGTTGGAGGCCTGTAACTAGTGGAGTGCCTCAAGGGTCAGTACTGGGACCGGTATTATTTAATATATTCATCAATGATTTAGATGAGGGAATTGAGTGTACTATCAGCAAGTTTGCTGATGACACTAAGCTGGGAGGAGTGGCTGACATGCCAGAAGGCTGTGCTGCCATCCAGCGAGACCTGGACAGGCTGGAGAGTTGGGCAGGGAATAACTTGTTGAAATATAACAAGGGAAAGTGTAGAGTCCTGCATCTGGGCAGGAACAACCCCAGGTTCCAGTATAGGTTGGGGAACAACCTGTTAGAGAGCAGTGTAGGGGTCAGGGACCTGAGGGTCCTAGTGGACGACAGGATGACCATGAGCCAACACTGTGCCCTTGTGGCCAAGAAGGCCAATGGCATCCTGGGGTGTATTAGAAGGGCGGTGGTTAGTAGGTCGAGAGAGGTCCTCCTTCCCCTCTACTCTGCCCTGGTGAGACCGCATCTGGAGTATTGTGTCCAGTTCTGGGCCCCTCAGTTCAAGAAGGACAGGGAGCTGCTGGAGAGAGTCCAGCGAAGGGCAACAAAGACGATTAAGGGAGTGGAGCATCTCCCTTATGAGGAAAGACTGAGGGAGCTGGGTCTCTATAGTTTGGAGAAGAGGAGACTGAGGGGTGACCTTATTAGTGTCTATAAATATATAAAGGGGGAGTGTCACGAGGATGGAGCCAGGCTCTACTCAGTGGCAAACAATGATAGGACAAGGGGTAATGGGTACAAACTGGAACACAAGAGGTTCCACTTAAACTTGAGAAGAAACTTCTTGTCAGTGAGGGTGACGGAACACTGGAACAGGCTGCCCAAGGAGGTTGTGGAGTCTCCTTCCCTGGAGACATTCAAAACCCGCCTGGACACATTCCTGTGTAACATTATCTAGGTGTTCCTGCTCCGGCAGGGGGATTGGACTAGATGATCTTTTGAGGTCCCTTCCAATCTCTAGCTTACTGTGTGTGTGAATACTGTGTGTGTGAATAACATTGGACGTTCATGAAACTTCAAGGTGAAATTATCCAGGTTTGAATTGTGTAAAATGATATCATACTGACACCAAAAATTACCTCTACACGTGTCACCAAGGGAGCTCACGTGGCACTGGATGAACTAGCACTTGCTTTGGGAGGAACAAATAGTTCTACCTGCTGTCTTTTAGCAGAGACTCTCAGTAGAATGCTGTTCTGTAGAACACATTGAGAAATATTGTCCACGTTTGCTTAAACTCCTGTAATGAGTTCAAAGTGACTGCTCACCTCCAATAAAAATTGCCTCGCCAAACCAGATCAACACACATAGAGCAAAAAACAAAGGGGAAAAGGCTACCCTGGGGTACAGGGAAGGGCAGAATTGAAAGAAAATGACAATTTGTTGGAAAAGAAATGCTAGATACACCTCTCCAGAGGATGTTTGAGTGATCTTGGCACCTTTTCACAAAAACACCTTTCACGTACTTACCATCATGATATACGGAGCTAAGGAATATCCTTATTTACAGAAAAGGATCCCACAGGACAGTTGTTTTTAAAATAATTCACTTCTGGTGATGTATTTAATGACATGATTTGATTTTCTAGGCTTCTCTTCAGATATAAAGATGCCGAACTGGGGAGGTGGAGCCAAATGCGGTGCCTGTGAAAAGACTGTGTACCATGCTGAGGAAATCCAGTGCAATGGAAGGAGTTTCCACAAGACGTGCTTCCTCTGCAGTAAGCTGGGCTACACCCTTCTAACTCCACAGTATTCACATAGCTCTGTAAAAGGCTCCCATTAAAGACAGTAAATTTGCTTTTGTACTACTCTGCATGCAATAAAGAAGTTTCATAGTTTCCCCAATTTAATGTATTTGCTCATGGGATGCCTACAGCAGTTTAAATACCCTGAGCAACAAACAGGATGATAGAAGCAACCAGCATCAGACTGGATTTCACACGGAGAAAGTTCTGTGAAGTTTTGCATTTTACTTCTGGGGAAGTTCAAAGTAGAGGGCAGTCACGTGTTAGTCATCCGACCCAAAGTACACCACAGTCAGACGGATTCTGGTCTGGCACTCTCTAGAAACCTAAAGGTAAAAGCCATTTCCCATCTTTTTAGTCATGGAAGGATGGAAAACTACCATATCTCTTTCTAAACGCAGCAGCCAGTTTTCTGAAATGCCACCATGCCAATCCATGGCAGCTCTCAGTAATCAAACCCCATTTTCTAGCCCTTTGCAGCAAACAGACCCAGACTGGTTTGTATTGGAAGGGACTTTAAGCTCATCCAGTTGTAACCCCCTGCCACAGGCAGGGACACCTTCCACTAGACCAGGTTGCTCCAAGCCCTGTCCTAACTGGCCTTGAACACTGCCAGGGATGCGGCAGCCACAGCTCCTCTGAGCATCCTATGGCAGCACCTCAGCACCCTCACAGGGAAGAGCTTCTGCCTAATGCCTAATCTAAATCTCCCCTCTGCCAGCTTAAAGCCATTATCTAGATAAGAGCTAAAGATAGCTAAATAGTTTACTTTGCAGGCAACGCTTGAGATTTAGTATTTGAGATTTAGCAGTATGAATTCCAGCATGACAGCTTAGAAGCCACTGAATCCAGTTTTTCACCCTCCTTTCTCATTTGGAGGCATGAGACTGATCCAACATGACCAGACAGCATGGTATAGTGCTATGCAGAATTCAGTCTGAAGGACACCCTAAAGCTGTCTTTCCCTTTCTCTAAGTACCCTGCAAGTGATGCATAAAACACTAAGAATTTCCTCAAGAAGTTTTCAGTTAATTGACAACCTTCAGCCAGTGCTTACGGAATGGTTAAAAAGTCTCGGCCTATCAAACCTAGAGACTTCTTATTGCTTCCATTTGCTGACTATAGCAATTAATACTGGGTATCAGAGAAACTACAGGGAAAGGGACATGAATGCGGCAGTTATGAGAAAAGCTTTAATTGATGCTTGTGCTTTACTAAATGCTAGAAAATGGTACAGCAGGAAGCAAATGAGTAGACTCTCTAGTGTCTAATATAAACAGGTGTCCTAATAGGGCATAGTTAATAACATTTCTCTCCCTCCTAATACTGGAACAATTTAAGCTTCATTCTTAGCATAACTGATTTTTTCCTAGTGATTCATGATCAGCAGCATACAACCATTAGCTCTACCAGCTGTTTGTTTGCTTTGTTGTGGGTTTTCTTTTGTTGGTTGGGGGTTTTGTGGAGTTTGTTTGATTGGCTCCTGGTAGTCATAAGTCTGCATTAAATAGGTTAGATACTAAAAAAAGGATTCCTAGCAGAAGTATGTTTAAGGTCAGAAGCTAAAGATGCATCTAAGCCCAGATGGTGTACGAGAGGTATGTTAATTGGATTTATTTTCCCCATGATTCACACACTAATCAGCAGCTCTGGATGACTCAGTATCATGTATCATGTTCATAGGCTTTTCAATTAACCAATTCTAGGATTTCAAAAACAATCCTTCTCAACCTAATCCCAGGTACAGAAACACTTAACCTATCTAGACCTTTCTAGATTATTATCTCAAATATATTTCAAATATATTTGATATTTTACATTTTATTAGAGCAGACACACAAGCCACACCACGTGGTTTTCAACCAAGAAGTTCAATTTGGCCAAAATTATGAACAAGTCCAATCAACCTGTAAACGCAGTAAGAACCAGAGAAACTAAACTATAAATCACACTCTCTTCACTCCACAGTTTTTCCCTACAAATATGAGATTGCTGTTTGCCTACCTTGTTTCCCTGACAGCTTTTACTCAGTCCGCAGCTGTGATGGACATTTGGCAGGATCCATATCATTAACCTGAAACTTCTTGGTGCGGGCTCACTAACAGTATCTATTGGCAGATGACAGGTCTCAAAGTTATTTCAACAGTAGCACTTCAAGGGCTTTTGCTCCATCTGTTGTGGTGAATTGATACTGTATCCCTAAAGTGCCAGAAATAGAAACGCTTTATCTACTCCTGGAGTTTCCATCATTCCTTAACTCCCTTAGCAAACATAATTACCATCTCAAAGCAGAAGAGACTGTAGCGTAAGAGATCAGCTTCACACATTTACAGAAGCCCTTAATTTTATTTCTATTAAATGTAAAGGTCCTTGCAAATTATCTCCTCCAAACACACACGCACAGAGTAATAGAATTAAAACTGCAAAGGTTCCAGTATCAGCTTAAATTCCCTGATGAGAGTGAATTTAGACTCACAGCAGGACAATGAAAATAGCATGCGGGGAAAGGGACCAATCAGACACCTAGCTCTGCAAGAGCTTGAACTTTCCACCACTGCCAATACTTCTGTATTTCACTGGTTTCTGCGGCTTATGTGAGCTAAGCACCTTCACTTACCCAGCTCTTAAGAGCCTGTGCATGACTGGAATGCCCTCTGTGGGGCACACACTGGTTAGAAGGGAGGTGGAGAGAGAGTTTTTGCTTATTCTCCTCTCCTCCATATCAACCACCATTGACACAGTGAACAATTTCTAAGAAGTGCTGAAATTTCAATTTCTAAGCATATTACAAACCCTGACTTTTCTAGAAGTCCTCTGAACTGAAAGCTTCATCCTCTCGCAGTGGGGTGGGAACTACCTCATGCTGAGCTCCCAGAACACTGCAGCACACACTGCACACCAGGCAGATGAGGAGCGAAGCTACTATTTGTTTTGCCATTCATTACTGTCCACTTTTCATCCATCAGCAGCAAGGAGATCCCCCCTGGACTGCTAACAGATCCAACCTCTAAATGCTGACCACGTTTCAGAGTAGAATAACCATGTGCAAGACCCACCTCAGCAACGCCGCTTAGCTCTGGGTGCAGCTTGTGTTTCCCAGAACACTGATACTTGCTTCTTGAGCTCCCCAAATAAGCAGCTGTTTGCACTCATTTAACTTTGGGTCTTTCCAAGCTGGGGCCTGGTTTCAAGCAGTGTTGTAGAGGATGTAACTTGTATTTCATTACAAATGCTGGGCATTCCTATGACACCTCCTGTCTAAAAGTCTCCTGGGCTGCTCCTAGTGAGCTAAGCCAAGAAGTATTTCTCTGTAAGAACATGACTAGGAAGAGGTCTCTGGCTTTGGAACAGCTATAATTGTACTCTTGCCCTCCTGGAAGAAGACTACCACAGCAGAGCCCACCAGTTACTTGGGATCATTGCTTTGCCTTACACAACTCATCAAATAAATAAAAACACATGTCCTGCTTGACCCTGGACTTTATATCCTCTTTTAGAAGCATGTCACATAAACCAGCATGGGCTGGGATGAGAAAGGTGCCACAGACTCAGAGTGACTAGTTCAAAAGATGCAGATGCACTGCAAAATCAACACCCCTGCAACCTCCTTTTTGCCTTTTTTTAAGGTTGGGAGTTTAGGATGATGCCCTCAAATCCATCTTCACCTTCACAAGATCCAGACAAATTGTCTTGGTGAGCACATGATTTTCCTAGGGTTAAAGTAGAACTTCGAAGTGGCAAAAGAGCACATTGACTGCATGCACAACTACTTCAGCAACAGCCCAATGAAGTTCTAGACTGACTACAGGATATCTTATTTTCCTGTATTTATAAAGATAAACAAAAATAAACACTAATAGTCATTACTCTGAACCCTATGAATTCCAATTTGAAAACGTTGATGTATAAAAATTCCTCTTTTCCCTTGATCTCAGTGGCTTGCAGGAAAGCTCTGGACAGTACCACAGTGGCAGCGCATGAATCTGAAATCTACTGCAAAACTTGTTACGGGAGAAAATATGGTCCCAAAGGAATTGGCTTCGGACAAGGGGCAGGATGTCTCAGCACTGATACTGGTGACCATCTGGGCTTGAATCTGCAACAGTGAGTTACATCCCACTGATGGCACCTTTTGCTGGTGCTTTTCCTGGCCCTTATATACCACCATAGGCATAAATATTAACTGCAATTGCAATCTACCATTAGTAGCACAGTTGTAATGTCACGTTTATTACAGAACATAAGAATTTATTTTTTTTTTTCCTCCTGTCAGAAGCTAAAACACAGTGAGGTGTTACTGTTACAGAAATAATCACACTACTACATACTGTTAACTCTCCTCTCAGTGGAGGAAATAACACTTCTAAATCCTCCCTGTGGCTCAAGCAGTACTTACAAACACACTGAGATGTTTGAGCAAAGGAATTCTAATGGGATACCATCTTCCAAAAGCACATAGTCCTCTCTGACAGAGCATTTTTATAGTATTTTTCTATGATTCTGTCATGGTTTAAGCTGAGCAGGTAAGTCAGAAACACACAGTTGCTTGCTCACTCCCCCCACTTTTCCCCCCAAGCTCCCAGAGGGATGGGAGGAGAAATGAAGGAGTATAACTCGCACAGGTTGAGATAACAACAGTCCAGTAACCAAGGTATAACACAAACCACTGCTGCTGCCACCAATAATAATAATGATAAGTGAAATAACAAGAGGAGAGAATATGAACCTAAAAGAGGAAAGGAAAAAAAAAAAACCAATAAACAAGTGATGCACAATATAATTGCTCACCACCTGCTGACTGATACCCAGCCTGACCCGAGCAGTGACCCAGCCCTTCCGGGTAATTGCCCCCAGTTTATATACTGGGCATGACGTGCTGTGGTGAGGAATACCTCTTTGGCTAGTTTGGGTCAGGTGTCCTGTCTCTGTTTCCTCCCGGCTTCCCCTCCTCCCTGGCAGAGCATGAGGCTCACAAAGTCCTTGGTCAGACTAAACATTACTGAGCAACAACTAAAATATTGGTGTGTTATCAGCACTGTTCTCAGGTGTCCTGGGTTCAGCAGTAGCAGTCATTTCTTCTCCCTCTTAGTAGCTGGTGCAGTGCTGTGTTTTTGACTTTTGGCCTGGGAACAGCGCTGGTAGCACTGATGTTTTTAGTTACTGCTCAAATGTTTAGTCTAGCCAAAGAGGTTAAACTAGCCAAAGAGGTATTCCATACCAGCACGTCATGCCCAGGATGTAAACTGAGAGTTACCTGGAAGGGCTGGTTCACTGCTGGGTCAGGCTAGGTATTGGTCGGCGGGTGGTATTGTATTCTCTTCCCTTGTTATTTCCTTTATCATTATTATTATTGGTGGTAGCAGTAGTGATTTGTGTTATACCTTAGTTACTGGACTGTTCTTATCTCAACCCGTGGGAGTTACATTATTTCGATTCTCCTCCTCATCTCTCCGGCAGCAGGGGGAGGGAAGAAGTTGGGGGGAGTGAGAGAGCGACTGCGTGGCTGATTTACGGCTGAACTTAGCCCACGACAGTTCTTTTAGGCTCTCAACGTGGGGCACGAAGGGTTGAGATAATGACAGATCTGACCGGAGTGTGTCTAATTGTATTTGTGATAACGCATTCTTTGTTTTAGATTAATAGTCACTCATCACAATGCTGATTTGCTGGCTCTCAAAGTTGTTGCTCTTGATCTCACAGTTTCAGTATGTCATACCTTACTTACAGCCGGTATTTGCTGTGTTAATGTTTATCAGATGGAGGGCTTGGGCTAAGGTTATTGTTTCACTGTAGTTTATGGTAATGACTTGTAATATGGGCGGGCTCTGGCAGCAGGGCAGGATGAACCCGGCCGTCCGGCTGCTTTTAACCATCCTAGCCCTTGTCCTCGCCTCCAACTTCGTGAGGCTGCAGGGAGCCGAGAGGAAACGGCCCCGGGAGCCAGCAGTGGCCGAAGCGGCCAGGGAGAGCGGCCCCGGGGACCAGGCGGCGGCGGGAGCAGGGCCGGAGGCCGGGAGGGAGCGGCTGCCGGTGGAGGAGGTCGGGGCGGTCGAGGAGAGGAAGGAGGCGGCTGCCGAGCAGCGGGAGAAGGCGGCGGAGGAGCCGAGCCCCGCGGAGGAGCCGAGCCCCGCGCAGGAGCCGAACCCAGCCCTGTGGTGGCTGGGAGCATTCCCTAGCAGCTGCCCGCCGAGCCCGAGCCCCAGCCCCAGGAGGATGCGCCTTTGGGCGCCTCATCTGGGTCCAGCCTCGGGAACCCAGGACAAGTGGAAGATGCAGGAGACCACGCAGCATTTCCCAGCAAGGCAGAGGAGGAAGAGCTGGACTCAGGAAAAGAGAAGCTGCTGGTGGGAGAGCCGGCAAGCACAGCGGCTACACCAGCCCCAGTGACAAGTACAGCAGCATCGTTTGAGAGTTCTGAAGGTTTTGAATGGCCTTTGGGTATCCTTGGGACCTGCCTGCTGATTGTGATGGGGATCAGCATGTTGGCACAAACACAGACTGTGTTTTACCCACAACCATTTTGTCTGATCTCAAAGTTAAGCAGAGTCGTATTTGGGTCTTCTCTGGGGTTAGACTATGGTATAGGAGGATCAAGAGGTTTTCCCCAAGGCTGGACAGTCATGAGTGGCAGGGTGTGTGTGACAGTATGGGTGAGTATCTAGTCCACTGGGCCCCTCCAGTGCTTTGGAAGCACTGGAGATGGAAGGCAGCTGTATGGAGTCCCCAGCAACAAGCTGCAGAATCTGATGAAGGGGACGGTGAATTATTTTGAGCCTGGTGGGCCCATGGCACTTCAGGCCATCAGGGCAAAGATGCAACATAGAGATGGACTCATGATGGAGGGGTGGACTTAGGAATGGATACTATTGGTTATTGACAAGTGTGAACACTGCACACAGCCTCTCCTGCTCTGAAAGACTGTTACAAGAGGTGGAGCCTGATATCATGGACTGGATGGACTCAGCAGCTTTACAGGGATTGGTCCATACATTAAGGAATGATCTGTGTGTGCATATGTATATATATATATATAGGTATATATATAAGAGTGATGGTATATTGAAAATTTGGGTGAATGGTATGGAATAAGGGGTGGATACTGTCCTGGGTTCAGCAGTAGGAGACATTTTTCTCCTTCTTAGTAGCTGGTGCAGTGCTGTGTTTTTGACTTTTGGCCTGGGAACAGCGCTGATAACACCGATGTTTTTAGTGGTTGCTCAGTAATGTTTAGTCTGACCAAGGACTTTGTGAGTTTCATGCTCTGCCAGGGAGGAGGGGAAGCTGGGAAGCAGCAGAGATAGGACACCTGACCCAAACTAGCCAAAGAGGTATTCCATACCACAGCATGTCATGCCCAGGATGTCAACTGAATGTTACCTGGAAGGGCTAGTTCACTGCTGGGTCAGGCTAGGTATTGGTCGGCGGGTGGTATTGTATTCTCTTCCCTTGTTATTTCCCTTATCATTATTATTACTGGTGGTAGCAGCAGTGATTTGTGTTATACCTTAGTTACTGGACTGTTCTTATCTCAATCCGTGGTAGTTACATTATTTCGATTCTCCTCCCCATCCCTTCAGGAGCAGGGGGAGGGAAGAAGCAGGGGGAGTGAGAGAGCGACTGTGTGGCTGATTTACAGCTGAGCTTAAACCATGACATCAGTCTAAAGCTGAAACACAGCACTGCACCAGCTACTAGGAAGGATAAAAATAACTGCTACAGCTGAACCAAAAGCTGCACATTCCCAAATCAGTGATGCTTTCTTCTTGTATAAGGGAAGCCAATTAATCAATATCCTGTGCAGGAAATGAAAGCTCATATAATGCATTTAACTGTAGCTCCTTGTAAGACATTAATCCATTACGGGCACAGTTCTGCATAAAAAAACTGTCAAATCCTGTAGATTCAGTGACCTGTTGCAGCCAAACAAGCCAATAATTCAAAAGCCAGTCTACGAAAGGCTTCAGCTTGCACCAAGACATAAAGCACAAAGCACAGGAATACAAAGCAAAGCTGCTCTCCTGATGTGCGTTAGACCCTAGGCCAGCCAAGAGCCCCTGTTCTAAGTTCCCTGTCCAAATCTCATAGGAACTAAAGAAACAGCAGCATGCAAAATCTTATTTCTGTTTTCCACTCACTGAGTGCCAGGAGACAGCCAGTTAGAAAGACCAGAGAAGTCTTTTGCTTTTATTTTCCCTCTTGCCTCCCAATAACACAACATTCTTCTACTTTTACTTTTCATTAAAGGTAACCTTTTCTGCATGTGGCTGCTATCAGCTCTGTATGCTCGGTCCCAAACAGGTTACAGCATCAGGTTTTCAGTCACACAATAGAGAATTCAATAGAAAAACTTGCATTTTTTCCCCTTTCACATGTCTAAAACCAGTCATTTAATATTTACCTCTTAAAAAAAAAATCATTAAATTACATTTCTAGGATGACAACCACATTTTAAACCACTGGAAACTTCTCTTTTAGGGGCTCACCTATGCCTGCTCGCCCTTCTACACCAACTAATCCATCAAAATTTGCCAAAATGATGGTAGATGTGGATAAATGTCCCCGTTGTGGCAAATCTGTGTATGCTGCAGAGAAGATTATGGGAGGAGGAAAAGTAAGTAGTTACTACAGGACCTAAAACAAAACACACTTCTATAATGGTGAGAAACTACAGCAAATGTGTCCTTGACATTTCAAGTTTTTGCTCAGTATCAAATGAAAAAACATGAGGATGAACCAGCAAATTGTTGGAGTCTGATGTACATTCAAGGTTTAAAACCATGTGCTTTTTGTAAGTTGCCTTCAAGTTTATACAGCTTGTTTATGTCTGAAGAACAACTCCTGGTCTCTGTTCAGGCTGACTCTACTAACTACCATCTCTGGGGATATTTACCATTTAAACATTTATTAGTAGTGACAACTGCAGATGTATCAAAGAGATCCTGCGACTAGAAAAGCCAAAGGCCTGTCTCACAGGACATGCTAGCTCTCTGCTCTAGGAACTCTCACTAGAATATTATCTCTGCATATCAAAAGAAGTGGCCAAACCAGGAGTAATACTATAGCTCCCTGCTTTTCACCTGACCTCCATTAATAACAAAGTGATTGAGTAAGATCTTGACATGGGATAATGAAGTAATCAAAGAAAGACTAACCCATAATGCCTAAAAATGGAAGCCATAAGACCAACAAAATGTTAACCTTTTCACACCTTAAAAATAGTTCGTTCCTTGTATCTGCTAGCTGTGTGCTTTTGGTAATATACGGTGAATTGCCTTCATTTCCTCAGCCTTGGCATAAGACATGCTTCCGTTGTGCTATTTGTGGGAAGAGCCTAGAATCCACAAATATTACAGACAAAGATGGAGAGCTCTACTGTAAAGGTAAGAACTGCAATGAGCTGAACTGGGTTACTGAGACAATCAAAAATGAGTCTCTTCAGACCTAGTACTGCCATCATGATTTACCTTGCTGCAGGCTTCACGACTCCACAAAATTCCATTTTATCTTTTTTTAACAACTTTCGGAAAGCAGAGGTAACATTGCGGTTTCTTCTTCTATTGTAAACATGTAATTTTTCAAGCTGTAATTTTTCTACAAATATAACACCCTCTTACCTCTGTCCTCAGACCTTTCAACAGGAACACTGGCCAGATCTGCTGGGCAGTCTCTTGTACCTGCAGAATCTCATTCACTAAAAGGAAAGTAAAAAATATACAAAGATACAGAGCTCTAAAGGTTGTCATCCATGTCAGGTCATGGTCCTAATTTGAATTCTTGACAGTAGAAGTTCAAAGATTCTTCTAAATTAGTGCTACATTATACATCCAAATGTTTTTCTAGGATCAAGAAAGCTCACAGATTTCACCTGACTCTTAGAAGTAGCTTAAGAGGAAAAATATGCAAAGTTTTTATATCCTAGGCTAAAATAGATAGGGAATCCTGGAGAAGAATACTTAAATTCTGTGGCTTTAGGTACAGTCTGACAACTGCATGTCATCAAATTATCATATCTGCAGAAATCTGCTGATCTTTACTACTTCCTTAGCAAAGTTCTGACCAATAGCTATGCATACACTTAGCAATACAAAGTTGAAATGGAATGGTTTAAAATACCATCAATAGTTTCTGAATTATCCTCTTTTAAACTCCTTGTAAAATTTCTAACTTACTACTCTACCTGTATTACTTGTGCAGAGCAAGTTTTACTGGGTGTTTTCAGGTAGCAAAGTAGCTTTAATGATAATGTTACATCTTAAATACAGAGGCCCTTAATTGTTTTTTAAGTTGTTCTTTTTGAGAAGATCAGATGCGACTTCTGTTTAATTCAAACATGTGACTTCAGTTGCACACTGTCGACACTTCTGGGAAAGAAAGCATTCAGATTTCCTTCCTTTTAGTAATTTAAATTTTGTAGTAGTACTAAAGCCAAAAGTCATTTACCTCTATGTGAAAACATTCAGGATGCCATTTACCACTCTTCTCCTTTTGCAGTTTGCTACGCAAAAAATTTTGGTCCCAAAGGAATCGGCTTTGGTGGGCTCACTCAAGTGGAAAAGAAGGAGTGTGAATGAGAAGCAATGGGTGCAAAAGACTCAAGCTGCTGTTGATGGCACTACCTGACAGCTGTCAAGTAAAAAATTAAAGATCACATATTGCTAAGAACCTAGGGCATTTGTTTAATCTTTTTCACTTTGCAGGAAAAAACTTGTGAGCTTATATCTTAAGAAATTCTTAGATTAGTTCAGGAAAGGCAAAGTAGATGTGATTCACTTTGAGTTTCAAATCTCTTTTGAGTGTCTGTTTCTCTCAAAGGGAGGTATTTCTGAAGCAAATCAACATTTTCTTAGAATACAGTGTTGTAAGTTTTGTTATTGTATGTTTACAAGCTACAATAAAGTTCTGCTACTGCTTCACATTGTTCTTACTTGAATTTGCTTGTGCATAGTTCTACAATGTCACAGATAAATGCATTTCACTGAGATGAATTAAATACCCCACTTCTTAACTACAGGAATTGCATTTCATTGCAGTACTTCACTTTCATGTTACCAATTCCAGATGGTATTTATTTTCCTGATCTTGATCTGTTTCCCTGTTGGTTTTCATTATTACCTACTTCGACTTATAGTCAAACCCACACTGCTCTTCTTGGGAACATGGCTGACATCTGGTTATTAAAGATCTATGCATGCAGGTGGAAAAAAAAAATTGCGCTTTTTGTATACATTTGTCACGGTTTAAGCCCAGCCAGTAACTCAGAACCACTCAGCTGCTCGCTCACTCTCCCTCTTTCTTCCCCCCCTTGCCCCCGGAAGGATGGGGAGGAGAATCGAAAGAGTGTAACTCCCACGGGTTGAGATAAGAACAGTCCAGTAACTAAGGTATAACACAAATCACTGCTGCTGCTACCACCAATAATAACGATAATGGAAAAAACAAGAGGTGAGAACATGAAACTGACAGGTGAGAAGGAAACCAAAAAACACAAGTGATGCACAATACAATTGCTCACCACCTGCTGACCGATACCCAGCCTGATGCAAGAAGCCATCTGGGCTTGCTGGGTAACTCCCCCCAGTTTATATACTGGGCAAGACATGCTGCGGTATAGAATACCCCTTTGGTTAGTTTGAGTCAGGTGTCCTGTCTCTGCTTCCTTCCGGCTTCTTTTGTCCCTCCTCACTGGCAGAGCATGAGAGACTGACAAGTCTGTGATCAGGATAAGCATTACTTAGCAACAACTAAAAACACTGGTGTGTTATCAGCACTGTTCTCAGGCTAAAGTCAAAAACACAGCACTGCACCAGCTACTAAGAAGGAGAAAAATAACTGGTACAGCTGAACCCAGGACAACATTGCTCTTTTCCACCATCAACTTAACCATTTTCACACACTAACAGGGCATATATCCATGCAAAACAGGAGGCAAAGAGTCAGGTGTTTTCTTATGGCTTTGTGCCTACCTGTTCTTACACACCTCACTGGTCACAAATCCCTTGACTATTTCAGCCTGTAAAAACACCCTTAGAAGCAAGAAAGACCTATTTTATTACATGTAAGCCCTCCAAATACAAATACTTAAAAGAGTTTTTCACAACATCAGTAATAAAATTATAGTGCAAATGTAACAATTTTTTTAAATGGGAACATTCCCTTTCATTTACAAATATAATTTTCTTTTATTATCTGCAAAATAAAGCAAAGGCTAAAACATGGTTTTGAAATTCCACTCTATAAACTTACCCTGAAAAATATACTCTTAGTCACATAAAATTTCAGATAGTTTAAGTTCAAACTATGCATCACAGACATATAGTGATTGTTCCATATACAAATCTGTTGTAGCTTATGCAAGATAGGTTTAATATTTGAAACGGTAATAAAAACAAAACCAAGGAACTTCAGAACAATTTGTAAAAACTAACAAAATATCCAGTTTTATTTAGCTTTCAGCTCAATGGTTTTAGAAATTATGCAAAACTTCATACAGAATGAACAGTTTTCTCCTTTGCCAGATAAAGAAGGTTGTATTGCTTGGTCCAGTCAATTACATTGGGTTTGAACATACCAAAGCAACGGCACTGAAAAAAGTCTGCAAGGTTCTGGAAGCATCCAAGACTGAAAAGGAAAGAAATACCCATTAATAAACCTAACAAAAGAGGACTGCAAGCATCAAACATACACATTCACCGTAAGACACTACATAAGACAGACATAAGGCTGTCAATGAAGACAGCTCTGGGAGAAGAAACATAAGCACAGTTCTCCATTGACCATCATTCCTTTGTTGAACTTTTAAACTTGTATTACATTAAAGACTTCTACAACCTGTATTACATCATAGAATGAGAACAGATTAAGTTCCCCTCCAATATTAAAAAGTTAGTAAGATCTCATCTGCTCCCACACATGAGGAAACAGAGAATCCTAGTATAACAGGGAAACCTTGGTACTGGTTTCTCTGTTGAACTAACTATCACACGAGAAGGCAGAAAGGAGTCACTTCATAGCTGAATTCTCTTTCTAAACCTACAGCACACACACACAGATTGATGAATAAATTAAAGGACAATATTCCCTCATCCCCAAAATAGTGTCTACTGATGAATGCTATGGACTGATGCTATGGATACACTACGCTATGCACCTCTTTTTCCTATATATTCTGCCATGCAAGAAAGAACCCCAGCAGCTCTTATGCTGGCTGCTTATTTCTCAGGGCAAAGCAAGTTCTCAGCAAGATAAATGAGGTCCACTCCCTTCTCTTAGCACAGCTCCCAACAGGCATGACCAGCACACCCACAGAATACCACGTTTTTGCATTTATGAAACAGTGAAGCAAATCAGTACTGAAATGTGTTTAAAACATGCTCTTCACGAATACTCACTTGTATGGAGTCCTCCTGAGTGAAAGAGCATGCTTAGAAGATTTTCTCTGTATTAGGAGGTTCATTCTTTCATGTGAGGTCAATCCCAAGAATGCAATCTTACCAAAATGAATATGTAAAATATGGTTAAAACATGAATATCACAAATTCAAATTCTGGTGCTACCAAAAGCTACTACTGGGAAGGGAGGGATGGGAAGAGGTTTGCTATATCTAACTAAGTAACTACTGCCATAATTAATGACTGAAAAGTATGTTTTTACACATCAATTGGACTAAAACAACCCAGAAAACTGTAACATTAACACTTACGCTGAAGAGGCAAGCTTATTTGGGATGACTGTACTGTACTTTCAAGACTGTATTTCACAGATGTCTACAGAAGTTTAAGATTACAGGCATTAAGTACTTATCTCCTCAGATTTTGTCTATAATCTACCACACAAATTGGTAAAGATCCTCCAAAAAGACCAAGTGGCTTAGCAAAAAAGATGTAGATGTAAAAAAAAAAAAAAAAAAAGTAGATGTCAGAGACTCAAATTCTTCTTTTTCTTTATTCCATGTCTTCTTTACTGAGCTTCATAAAATGAAAGAAGTTGGTGTTGGGTTTTTTTTGCATATTTGCTTACCTATTCCTTCTTCCATTTTCTTCTTTTCTTAGCAAAATCTTATACAGTTTTTGGCTGAATGCCACACTATCATAAAGCAGCACATTTACAAATGACTATGCTCAAAACATGGTAGTTAACTGTAAATATCCTACCTAGAACCTTTTTTTGTTTTTTTCCAGCATGGTATCTCAGTAATGGACATGATGAAAGGTAAGCATGGACATTACAGACATCTAGCAGTACACATTGCAAGTTGTGGATAATTTTTTAAACAAGATGGTAAAAAAGGCTTTAGCTCAGTACGCTTAACACATATTTAGATGACACATCTTTCCTAAAAGCTGATAAACAAGCCGTTTCCTACATGTTCTTAAGACAGCTGTTCTCCATCTTGTTTGCATAGCCAAGTGCTCTCTGAGAACAACATAACCAAGAAATTCGACAGTCCTCACCAGGATCCCATCCAGCTCATCATTTTATTGTAGCAATGGGATTTAACGCAGTGTAATGATGCACTGCTGAGCTCTGCCATGGAATCTTTGATTCAGGCTAATCATGTTATTGAGCTTTTGTGCCATTTTGGGGGCACTAATACCACTTCTATTAGAAAATGTCTTTAAATAAGTCTTTATACGTTTGGAATTTTTGATGACCACTAAACCCAGAACTCAGTGACAGGAATGATTTGCAGGCTGTAATCCTACTTTTAACATGGAAATGCTGAATGCACAAGTACCTATGAAACTGAAAGGACTGCACTGAGATTTAACGAAAGCACCTATATGTGACATTCATTAACCAAGGAAAACAGGCACAGTTCTTATGGCAGCAGATCATGTAGGGAAAAGCTTTAACATGATGCCTCTTAAAGAGAGGAGCAGAAACTGAAACAAACTACTACCTGATAAAGCTGAACAATCAGCCACAACGAAGCCCACCCAGTATGAAAACAGGCTAGTGCAAACATGTAGAAAACCCACGGGGAACAATAGATTATCTGTGTGAAGTACGCCCATGCTCCATCTTGATGGTAACTCGTTGCACAATGATTTGTCCAATCTGGCAAGATGAATAATCAGTTAATTATGTTATTAAGCCACTTAAGAACTGAACAAAGATTGTTTGCATGGAATTAATATTACCTAGCAATATGATCTAGAATACCATGTTTGATACATCATGTTCCCACTTAAAAGCACCCACAGAGATCTGTGACTGCTTGCTATTCTGGCTGCATAATTGTTACATTATGTATTTATAACCCACATAACCCCATTTTCCTTGAAGGACCATTCAAGGCACTGACTACATTCTTGATATTATATTGAAATAAGTCATCACCTCTTATTGTCAAGACTTCTGAAATTTTGCTTCATGCACGTTTGTAATTTTAGGGCAAGAACTTATCATTTATCCTTAATACCATCGTCAACAGAAGAAGACACGATGGTGAAAATGCCAAGAAAGCCGCATTTAGCACTACTAAATATGCCTACCACATAGGCATTTAACCTATTAAAAAATCCCCACAAGCTAGAAGCAGAGCAACCTCTTTTTGTTTCTGTGGCAGTAGAACAATGAAAGGTTCTACTTTCCTCCCATGTTCCTGCACACACAGGAAACAGAGAAAAACCACATGCTTTCTGCATATATATAAGACCACCAGTAAAAGACAGGAAAGCAAGACATGTTCATACAAGTATCCTGCATTCTCCACTACCGTAGCTGTTTCAGTTCACTATCTTGAACATCGACCCACTTCAATATAATGTAAAGTAATATAAAATAAAATTTAGAACTTTTTACTTAAAAGGTACTTTACTTAAAAGAATGTATAACTACATTCTAAGGGCTCTACTCTCTCCAAGGAATGTCTCTGTTTTCCAGTTTGGATTTATCAGTTAGATAGACAGTTCTACTCAAAGTCATCATTACCTTAAAAATAAAAAGACACTTTGGCAAGTGTTCAATATAGTTATTTCCAAATAACAAAATCAATACAGCCTTTGCAATAAAGTATTTACAAACTGATTTTCCATTACAGTGAAGGCTATCCAGGCTAGAACCTGCAACCTGACATTCCTCCACATGGCTTCCCTATTTCACCTAAGATAAATGCTTACTGATACTGTATTTTCGAATGGACATCCCACTAGAGCTCTAGAGTAGCTCTTACTCAACACACATGTAAGTAGACATTTGACCAAAGACTCAGATATGATGTATTTTCATTTAAAGATGGAATTCCAAGATAAAAGCACTGCTGAAATATGGTATTATTTGTGCAAGTATCATCACACTTGCTGGAAATGAAATACTGAAAATTGAAGACCATACACACACATCTTTGAGAGATAACTTGATATAAATTCATGGATACATACACAGAAGAGTTCCATAAAGCATCCAGACACTGGTCATAGTTAGGAAAGACAGGAACAGCAGGTAGTAACAATGGTTCCCAATGCCTGAATTTGAGACAAGATTAAAAAAAAAAAAAAAAAAGGTTGACTTTCTAAAATTCAGCAGTACTTGCATTTCCCTTTAAGTTCATAGGACTAAGAAGTTAGCCAGATTTGTCTCTTCTTCAGAGCATGCCTTTAGCTGTTTTGGCTAGATGAGGACTAACTATGCAACCACAGCTCTCATTATGCACAGTACAGTTGTCTCATATGACTGAAAAATCTAAGCTGTTCAATTTAATTGTTTGACTTTTGTGTGCTTCAGAACTGCAAACACAGGCATGAAAAACTCGAGACTTCTGTCAGAGAAACTGTTACATGAAGATATACAAATACTTTCCTTCAAATTACAATCAGTATTGCTCAAAGCTTTGAAACAATGCATCAGAAGGATGTCTCACCACCTTATAACAAACGCTGTAAAAATATTTTCAAGTATTTAACACTGCAAAAAGCAATTGGCAAAAGAATGCTAAGAATACATTGCTACAGATAGAAAATTCTAACCTTTCTGTCTTAAGCATCACCAGTAATGAGAGAGAAAGGAAGAATATGCTTGCTTCCCAAAGCACTGGTGGAAACACCATCCTTGGAAGTAAGTGTTCACAGACTGTGTAGATGAGGCCCTCAGTGACCTGGTTTAGTGGTGGCCTTGGCAATGCTGGGGGAATGGTTGGACTTGATAATCCTAAAGCTCTTTTCCAACCCAGCTGATTCTGTGAAAGAGGGAGTTTCTCAAAGAACACCAAAACAAGGCACTCTGCAGGGTTAAATGGTCCAGCTGCTCCACTGCACTGTCTCTAACAGTGACAACAGGCAACATCAGTCCAAGAGGACACGTGAGGCTGGCCACTTTGTACAGCTCATTCTCCTCATCCACAGCTTCTCTCTTAAAATGTCAGAGCGTACATACTTGTTTAGTTCTTTTAGTAGCTACTTTTGGACACACTGTACAACCATTTGTCTAATCCCTTTCTGAACCTTCTGATGCTGCCTGTATCTGCAAACCCTTATGGCAGCAAGCTCCAAATTTCCTCTGCCTGCAATGTAAAGACTTCTTTTTTCCTTCACCAATTTTAAATCCAGATGCTATTCTCACTGAGCCTTCCCTAGTATGATGTGCCTCGCAAATACCCGTTCTGCATTCACTTTAGCCACCATTTCATTGCTTCCTGTTGTTCCTGTTACTCTTTCTCTCAAAAGGAGAAGTCTCAGACTTTTTGGCCCCTACTTTCAGGCTGACCAACCCATCTCTTTAACAATTACAGTTGCCTTTCTCTCAACCATCTAACTCATTTCCCTCTGGCATCTATCAGTAAGCCCTTCAGTATCAACTATGTATTCTTACATGAGGTGTGCTCTCTCTCTCAGGAGATAAATGTTATTTCTGCAACTTTTTAAATATGTGGCATTTTCTGATAAAACAAACCCTCTCACCAATGCACTGTCCAGTCCACAGAGAATGATGATCATATCTGGCTACACATGAATCACAAGCAAGGCAATGCACAGATCTCAAAGGCTTCCTTACCTAGTTGAGAGGAAGGAAAAGAATATAGCCATAGCAAAAGCATCTATTGCACTAAACCTTAGAGCATCAGCTCATGGGCACCATCATATTTCGTCCTCTATAACATACATTTACTTCGTATAACAAACATATTCTATACTCTAACAGACCTCACAACATGCAACATAGACAAGAACTATAAATCTTAATTTTACAAAAAAATTAATAGAAATAATTAATTATTTTATTAAGATTAGAGTTCAAGGATATCAAAGCATCTCTTTTGTCACTGTAAAAGAAAAACATAAATCTAAATAACACAAAACAAACTATGCATGTAACACTTACATTACAAGCAATAAGGAGAAAGCTTTTTATAGCAGTACTGAGTAAAAGCCAAATTCAAGAAGCAAACAAATACCAAAACCTCACTTACAAGACATGATGTGCAAAACGTTCTGAAGTCCAAGCAATTTGCTTCTGCAAGAGCTCCAATGTTCTGAAAGACAAAGTAGTTTGTGCTTGTGTTTGGATCGCATTTACAGGGGGATGTGAAGATTTTTACATTAGGCCTTTTGCAACTCATCAGCATTTTGAGTGCCAAGCATTGACAGGAAAAAGTGCTCAATGTTTAAAAAGGTCTGTGAGAAACACCAGACAGCAAAGACTGATGTAACTTCCCCCATGCAGAATTATCCAGAAAACTATCTCTGTTGCCAAAATTAATTAACCATGTGGATGAAGTATTCTTCAAAATGAGATGGTCTTCAGACTATCTCATCTATCCATGCCAAGTGCAAGGTCCTACACCTGGGTTGGAGCAATCCCAGGCACAGCTACAGGTTGGGCAGAGAAGAGATTCAGAGCAGCCCTGTGGAGAAGGACTTGGGGGTGTTGGTTGATGAGAAAATGAACATGAGCCGGCTTCAGTGTGCGCTCACAGCCCAGAAGGCCAACCGTATCCTGGGCTGCATCAAAAGGAGTGTGACCAGCAGGTCGAAGGAGGTGATTCTGCCCCTCTACTCTGCTCTCGTGAGACCTCATTTGGAGTATTGTGTGCAGTTCTGGTGTCTTCAACATAAAAAGGACATGGAACTGTTGGAACAAGTCCAGAGGAGGGCCATGAGGATGATCAGGAAACTGGAGCACCTCCTGTATGAAGACAGGCTGAGAAAGTTGGGGCTGTTCAGCCTGGAGAAGAGAAGGCTGCATGGAGACCTCATAGCAGCCTTCCAGTATCTGAAGGGGGCCTACAAGGATGCTGGGGAGAGACTCTTCATTAGAGACTCTAGTGATAAGACAAGGGGTAACAGGTTAAAACTTAAACAGGGGAAGTTTAGATTGGATATAAGGAGGAAGTTCTTTACTGTTAGGGTGGTGAGGCACTGGAATGGGTTGCCCAGGGAAGCTGTGAATGCTCCATTCCTGGCAGTGTTCAATGCCAGGTTGGACAGAGCCTTGGGTGACATGGTTTAGTGTGAGGCATCCCTGCCCATGGCAGGGGGGGTGGAACTTGATGATCTTAACGTCCTTTCCAACCCTAACTATTCTATGATTCTAAGATACAAGATACCTCTCAGGTAGTCAGCCAGACCTCAGAGACATGAGGAGAGCTGCTGTATTTACTGTTCTGTCATACATACTAGGTAGACAACATTTACTAGTCCTGTGGCAAAAAGCTCAAAACACAGTTCTCACTGGCAATCTGAACAAATACAACCTCTTGGAGAGCAATGAAATGACAAACACAATGCACTCCTTAATCCACAAGTTGGGGAGACCAAATATCAAAGTCCCTACTGATTTCTTTTTGCCATTCTAAGAGAGAGCTAGGAAATAGCACGTCATTTACATGATGCCTAAGCACACAAATCAAACCATTATATGCATCTTCAAAGCATCTAACAAAATTTAAGTAATTTCTAGCCTTTGAGCTAGAAATGTCTATGTTTTATGAGCATGGAGAGTTGTAGGAAAGCATCGTGAATATCTCTTGCTAAACTGAGACAACTGAGTGGCAACCATACAAAATTCGTATTTATGAAGTGAAGTTCTATGTGAGTTTATATCGCAGATAACACCAATGGTTCTGTACAATGTTTTGGCAAAGGTCACATTTCAATGAAAAGATGGAAGCAAGCCCATTATGGCAGGATTATGAAGATAAGGAAACAAGCAGTAGAAGGACACATTATCTACTATCTACGTTGTGCGATGCTGTTGCTAAAAACCCATAAGAGTATTTCACTGCTTTCAAGACTAACAAAGCTGCACATGATGACGAAAATAACCATCTCTTGCACCAGATGAGCCCTTCCCTCTGTTTTTATGAAGTCACCTACCTCCTTCCTTTCTTTTTCTGAGGTCTTAATATATCCAGGATTGGTTCTCCAAGTTTTATAAAAATAATAAAGAAGACCCACCACGCTGAGCATGACAGTGATTTCAAGAATTCTATCTGTTCCATGTAATATTCAGGTTAAGGAATATATTCTATCACTGCTATCTGTCAAAGAAAATCCTCTAAAATTAGTTTATTACTTCACAAGCAACACACAAAAAGGAAAAGAATAAATTTCACTTTTCTAGTAGGATCCTCTCTGCTCTTTAGAGGACACTATATTGGAGAAGTTGAATACTCTGTCCAGTTTGAGCATTTGAGAAGACTTTTACAACTGCACAAACAATATAGCTCTCTGTCATCCTCACTAGCAGAGTGCAGATTTTTGCCTTTAAGTATTTGACAGATTCAAAGTGAATTCAATTTCTTCTTTTTCTCACTCAAGTTTGTCTATTTGACTGCAACAATACCAATCAGACATGCATAGCAGACATGCATAGTTACTGAATTTCCAGCAGCTGTGAGATTTGGCTGACTGCATCATACACCCCGAAGTCACTGAACACGCCTTTACTGTTTTCTAGGTCCTGCCCTCTTGTTTGTTTTAGCTAAAACCACTGAGTAAACTCAGACAGAAAGATGCAACTGGAAATCACCCTGGAAATACCTTTGTCACTAAAAAAAACTATACTAAGCACACACTGACAAAACACTTCCAAAGGTAATGGGATAGCTACTGGGAATTATTCTTCCCTCACAAATATACTATAAAATCCATGGAATCGCAGAATGGTTAGGATGGAAGGGATCTCAAAGTTCATCCAGCTCCAACCCCCTGCCACGGGCAGGGACACCTTCCACTAGACGAGGCTGCTCCAAGCCCTGTCCAACCTGGCCTTAACACTGCCAGGGATGGTGCAGCCACAGCTTCTCTGGGCAAGCTGTGCCATGATGATGAAATGACAAACTTCTTGTCTAATTAGACATTTTTCCTCTTGCATACCATTTGCTTTTACCCAGTGGCTGACTATTTTAATTTAAGTCTATGGAGAGAATTCATCTCTCATGATCACCGGAGAACCAGATTGAAATTCAGTACGGTTATTTGCTGCAACATCTCTAGCAGACAAATTATTATGCAAGAGGGAGGATATACAGTCATTAGGAACATGATTTTTACACTAGGTACATAAAACATCTGCATGTCAGGTGAAAGGGGGAGAACAACATGTCAAGATTAACTGTCTCTATACAGCAACAGAGGACTGTGGAGTGGGACAAATTTCACACCAATTAAATCCAAGCATTGACCTTGAGAGCACAGATAGCTAAAGAACAGTCCATGATGCCACCAAGGAGCAGTCAGAGCTCCCAAGCCTGGATTTCATCTCCAGTGACCTCTCAATTGCTATATAACCACACAATGCGAGTAACTCTTAAAGATCAAGTTCTGCAACCTCAAGGTTGCTTTGTCTTATGAACTAACAACATTGCAAATACCTCTAATTAAAATCTAGATGATAAATTACAACATATTAGCACTGAATTTTAGCAGACCTATAGCTGTGTTAGAGCTGAGAGAAGTCCTTAATTAGAATGGTTGGATTTCCATTCAGTCTAGAGGAACAGTTTGACAGTTTGATAAAAACAGCTAACTAAAATAGTGAACAATTTTATAACACTCAAATCTGTGAGCAGTTCCAGAAGGAAAACACATTCACGAGGAAAAGGGCTAGATACTAAAATGGAAACTACCCACTTTTGCCCATGTCACCAAGCTCTGGCTAGACCTTCAAGAATATTGCTCTGCTCCCTATCTTCAGCAGAGTGGCTGACTCAACACCCTCCTGTTGGAATTAGATCTCCTTTTCATGCATATGACACCAAGAAAATCTTAAAACTTCACAGTGCAACCCTGACAAGCATATGCACGTAACCCCAGAGGGAATATACTTATCAGTTTACCCAAGTTAATCCTGATAATTCTATTAAGGACATCTTAATTGGGAACAATACAAAAGAAAATGCCATTTAAAGGATGAAGTAATCAAAAATTCATTAAAATTGTGTAGCACTATATTACAGCTGGTTTAGTACAAAATTATTTACAGTTCTAAGTATGTCTCTAAAGGGTTTTTTTCATAAAACTCAACCAATGAATAAACAGAAGTCCCCTGTGTAACTTCCAAGGGCAGTGGTGGAATCTCTGTCCCTGGAAGTGTTCAAAAACTGTGCAGACAAGGCTGTCAGTGCCATGGTTTAGGGGTAGCTTTGGCAGTGCTGGAGTAAAGGCTGGACTTGATGATCGTAAAGGTCTTTTCCAACCCAGTTGACCCTATGATTCCATAAGCACAGGGCAATGAAAAGCAAGTGTAAACTACTACAACTTTTTTGTACTAATCAGTGCAAAGCCTCTTGAAAGAAAGCAAAAGAAATGTAGAAATTACTTCACTGCACACTAAGGATGCAGCATAATCTGTGAATGGATAGGAGACTGGAAGATCTACTTTGGAGAGAACTGAAGAAATTTGTTCCTTGTTTTTTTGGTGGTAAGTATACTGTTTTTAAAAGCAGAAGCACGAATTTCACTAACTGTCAAATCCTTGTCATTTTAGAAAGAAGAGATTTTTCTTATTAATGCATTTGTTATCCTGTTATATAATTGAGACTCTCATACAGTATAGTCACATGGAGATGTTAACAGAGACAATCAGGTTTATAACAAAGATGCCTTCCTTTTGATATTCCAGGAAGATAAGAAATAGCTCAGATTTATACACAAATATCTGATACAATAAAAAGGTACAAATTTTTAGTCCATATATAACCTGAAATTAAAGTCAAATTTATTTCAACCCTGCCTGATAGAAGTAAACCAGTCTTATCAGATGTCAACAGTCATGTAGAATTATCTGTCACTGTTCATTACTACTTGCATGACCAAGCCTACATTTATTAAGAACTGTTAAGGAGAGTTCTATTGAATTTCTTGAGTATAAAGGATATCAGGCAGGAACCAGAAAAACCAGGTCACAGACATCCAAAATATGGAACTTAGCAGAAATGCTGTGGGAAGGTGCCTTAGATTCTTGAGCCCCACAAGTTGCCTAAAAAGGATGTTAAAAGAAAAAAAAAATATTAAAAAAATATATTTAAACCATAACTCCGCAGAGTATCCATCATCTGTTCAGTTATTTTTAAAATTTCACACATGCAGCACACTTCACATCTCTCAAAGTAATCAGTTCTCCTCACTCAAATGCATTCTTCAGCCAGATGTGTAGGGAGTTAACTGCAACAAATTAAACTGCAGAATGCTCTACTCCAGCCTGGTATTAAATATCAGAAGTGCTGTAGCAGTGGGTGAAAATTGCAATCTCTCTCTATTTGCACACTGCTGCAGGAACTGTTGAAAAAAGCAGGAAAGCTGTGAAACATCTCAGGATAACACTGGGAGGTCTGGGGAACAGGAGGGGAGTGAATGGTTCATTAAAGCTCATTCTGTGCCAAAAATACAGAAATAAGAGTTGAGATAAAGTAAATTTCTGAGCATTGTGCATTGACATCTGTGTCTACTGGCTGCAAACCTTCAGTAACACCCTCTTTATCACTAAAATTAGCTAGTGGACTGCTTAAACATTTTAGTGGTTTGGGGCTTTTATCCAAATTTTTCAGTGAAACTATTATTTTGCACACCTAAAGACATTCCATTTCTATGGTCATTCTAAAAAGTACATATATTTAAATCCTTCACACACACTGCAATCATTTCTCAGGAAGTATTTTTTTGCTAAGTGAAAATAAACTCTGAAAAGACTATTGCATTAGATACCTTATATGGTGTCTGTACCAATGAAATACATGTATAGAGAGAAAAAGCCACAAACCTCACAAACAGAGCCATCCCCAACAGCAGGAAGAGGAGCAGACCTCCTTTCAAAAGCCAAGAATCAAAACTTAAGTTCATGACGTATCCTACGGCCCACATAAATGTCAAGGAAGATGCAAACAGCAGGACGAGCTATTAAGATTATTATGGTTAAAATATGACAAAGTATTCAAGCAGGACTTACTTCAAAAGTATTTAGCTAATGTAATAACAAATGCTGAAAGACTCAAGATAGGTAAGGTAAGGTGATAGACAACACAAAATCCCCACCCAAACCACTGCTACATGCTTTAAAGAATTTCAGTTTTGTGCACCCAGTTTCAGAAACCATAGGTGATCCTCTTGTTAGGAAAGAGTTGGCCTGCATTATTATTCTAAACACAGAATGCTCTAGATTTATTTCCATTAGTTTTTACTCAGGAAATTACCTCATATTTCTCTACTATTTTCAGTAGCATATCATTTCTTCTGCTCCTCATTCTTTCTTCCTCTTTTACCATATAAACCATGAATCGATTCAGACTTTGATAAGCAAGGTCACATGGTGTCTCTCCCTTTAACAACAGAAATGTTTAGTTATTTATGCACTTAACACATATATGCTTTCCCTTTTAACAGAAGCAAAAAATAAATATAGCTATAACAAGAATAACTGGTCAATCACTTCCCAGCCCCTCCCCTTTTATTTTAAGGCAAGAAAAAGCTAAATTCAGAGTTTTAACGTGCTTAGTCCAGTGCTTTGTAGTTCAGAAACCTGCTGCTTGTTTTCAGATTGCATCCATTCGAGTTACCTGCTGGACCGTCTCCAACAACCTGAAACACTGAACTGAAAGATGGAGAGAGGGCAAAAAATTTGCAAAAGAAAATCAGTGACTGAAAGGCTCAGCTGTCCATATAATGAACATTGCAAAGAATCTCTGCATCCATACTTTGAGCCACACCACAAGAAAGGTGATAATTCCTCAGTGCAAATGATACCCAAAGTAGAGAGGACTCAGGTTTTTCTTTACATTCATTTCACACATTCATGCCCCATGGAATGAAGTATCATGAAAGAAATTGCACCTTGACATTTTTTATGTCCAGGCTAGCACCAGCTTCCAGCAACAGATCCACTGCACTAGTATTTCCCGATGCTATTGCCCAATGCAGTGCAGTATTCTTTTGAACATTGTCTACGGCATTGAGAGAGGGGTTAAACTTTAAGAGAAGCCTCGTGGGTTCTGGTCTAGGTGAAAATAAAGTATAAAAGTTAACAGACAGAAAATCTTGGATATGAAGATATGAGTATCTTGGAATATGAAGAAGATATTGGATATGAAAATTTTGAACATCTTATAAAAAACACTGTTCCTCTCTGTGAAATAACAGGAGATACACAAAGCCTTGTCTCAGAACTTGCTCATCAACAGTAAATCTGAGTTTACAGTTCAGGACCTAGCTTCAGGGTTTTTCTCCAGACAGTATTATTTTACCATTTTAACAAAAACAGAGTATATACACAGGTTGTATACAGACCAGGGTTTGAGCAACCTGGACTAGTGGAAGGTGTCCCTGCCCATGGCAGGGAGTTGGAACTGGATGAGCTTTAAAGTCCCTTCCAACCCAAACCATTCTGTGATTCTACAATAGCATCTTTCTACAATACTGCATATCAGCTTACATCTTCACATTTTATTTATTCTAAATGCAGCCACCTCTTGATTTTCATTTCTGGGAAAGCATAATAATGCTGCACACGGCTCAGCCACAAACCTAATTTTATTTTAGGAATTCATTTGACTTTCTTTGCTATATCCAATTGGCCACTTCATAACTCCTGATCTCTGAAATACTGAATATTTTAGTACAACTAAAAGGGAAAGGAATGTCAGTTTAACAAAAAAATTTCATAAAAGTCATCTCACTGCTTCCTGGGTACAATAGATTCTTCTGAAGATACTTGCTACTTACCCAATGGCTTTTTGTGCTGCTAACATTAACGGTGTTTGTCCATTGAAGTCTGTGGTGTCTACGTTCTAAGTACAAGAAAAAGATAACAAGCAAATGATTACCAGGGATTTCAGGAGACAGAGTTAGATGGTCAGATTTGGAGCTATACAACTGGCTTAGCTGCACTAATAGAAAGAAAATGGAAAGAAACCAAACTGTACCAGCCAAGAAGCCAATGCTCGTTTAAACATTTTTCTCTTTGCTCTGTGAGCACTCCATGAGCATTCCCTTCCTAATACACTGAGTCTCCACTATGGAAATTTTTAAAGGACAGTCTGCACCAAGGGCATTTTTAAGGGAAGCATGTTAACCACATTTCTTGTCCTGTTTTGCACAAAGATATTATAAATAAAATGGACTTCGAAAAGCAACGTTAACCACCTTCTTTGCATGAATAGAAGTACATAACAGAATGTCCAAGTACACAAAACTGGTTTATTAAAACAACAACAAAAAAAAAGGGATTACATATCTTAAGATATAATTATTTAATCATCTAACTTGCATTACCTAATAGTATTCACAATGAAAATTTCCTTCTTCCCTGCCTCCACCCATCATTAAGTCAAAGCAGAATAACTTAAAAGAAATGTTTAATCACTTGAATTTTTTAGTTGAAGATAGATGGGCTAAAAGTTTCCTTAAGTCTGTGATATATACCAACCATACCTACATTCTAGAAGTCAGTCACTCTACTAGACAGCTCTACGAGAAACATACTTACCAAATCTTTAAATCTTAATACTCAGTGCTTCAAAGAAAGAGTCTAGATCATGTAAAACTCTACTCTTATTTTTATTAGCAAATTATTACACTTGGAATTAATTCTGCTTATTTCAGATGTAAGCTAAGCAGACATCAACTAGAGTAGATACAATATAAAAGGGCAGAATAAACAAACATTTGTAATATAGAATTCAGACCTAGGCTGGTCATCTATTTTGCACACTTCAATTGATGGACAATTGCACAGACCATTAGCTATAAAACTGTAATTAAATAGCAAATGCTTCCTGCTGTAGATATGGCATATAGTGCTTTTTGTTCTCAGGTAAGAGCCAGTTACTTTACAGCACCACAAATCTGCATAGTCTTAACAACTCTCCTTAAACACTCTGAATTGTGTGTTATTGTGACAAGAACAGGGGAGGGTATTAAAACAAAAACCAAACACATAAAAATGATGAATAATTTAAGTTGCTCTGGACTTGTGGCACAGGGAAATTGCTGTCAAATACCTGCTTGTCATCTAGAAAATAAAGCAGTTAATTCTGAAATGTATCATACACACAGGTATGTACTCAAAGTAGAAAACAACAGTGGGACATCAACAACATACCTGGCCTTTGGATATGAGGTAAGCTACAATGGGCACATGTTGGAACAGCACTGCTAAATGAATGCTACTGAATCCTTCCCCATCAATAAGACTGGGATCTGCTCCACATTTCAACAGTAGCATGACCATAGGTAGATGTCCTTGTCTGTAATAATACATAAAATAAAATTAGAAATGACAAAAAAGACAGACATTCTAATGAAATCATTGCCTTAATAATTCTCATAGGTAGTCTGAAAAAGAAAGAATCTGTTCAGATTGTTGTGGTTTTATTAAGGAAATTACTTTTTTTAAATTAAATTTTATAGCAGAAAATTGTATTAAAAACACACCTTAATAGATCAACCTATGGCAAACCATTAATTTAGAATACAATGGTTATTCTACAGTAATTTCTCCTGTGAGCACGTCTTCCTCTGAAGAAGTATCTAACTTTGGCAGAAGACTAAGACAGCCCAGTAGAAAGTACTGATCTCCTGATATGAGAATCTGCATTCGGAGAAGTTATCCCAGAACAATTATTTAAGGCTATGTTTCTTCCCAGATGAGCAGTGCTTTTGTCCTTTTGGTCATTTAACTCAAATACTGTCCTAGAAGCTAAAGCTGAATGATTTTAAAAGTATCAATTGAACAGATGTCATCTAGAGCATATCCAGAAACAGCAGATCCAACCTGACGTTAAACATATGCAAGCACCAACAGTCACCATCGCCCAGGAAGATACTGTATGCTAGGGGGTTGGAACTGGATGAAATTTAAGGTCCCTTCCAACCCAATCCATTCTATAATTTCATGTTTGTGGTTGCAGCTCTAAGAAGCCCAGGAGGAAAAGCTGATGGCACTGGGAGATAAAGGCCAAAGACCTCTCTACATGCCTCTGAACAACAAGGTGGCTTACAGTGGTCCTACTGCTATAAACTTGTGTTTCAAGTCCAGGACTTGCAACATTGAGTCTTATGAGAGCTCACCAAGGTGTGGAGTGCAGAAGCTAAGAAGCGTTTAGTGCAGAAGCTAAAACGATTGAAAGCATATTAACTAAACAGGCTGCTGTCTGAGGGGAACAGTGACCACAACTTTTTCAGACTTAAACTGTGCCCTAATAAGCACCACCAGCAATCTTCAGTACCCTAACATAACAAGCTTTCTTTGCCCTAAGGCAGGACTGAGGAAGTCTGAACAGCATTGCTCCATCCCCAGGGAAACTTCAAAATAGGAGTTCAAATGACTGAAGCACAGATACTCACATAACACAACTCCGTGGCTTGCAAAGCCGCCAGGGATCAGAGAACAGATTTCAGCATGACTATGCACATGCTGCAAAATCTCTTATACCTCAATAAATTAAACCCACCACAGTGTTTGATTTACAATGACCACTTCTGTACTACACAAAATGCTACTATAACTGTTAATCCTAACAGATTTACAATAGGAGTTGAAAGCAGCATACCTAACGGCCCAATGAAGGGGAGTTGAATTCAAATCTCCACCTAGCTGATCCACTATTGCACCTTTGGAAATATAATACCTGTGTAACAGCAACATAAGATTAAGAACAGCCAAAAAAATTAAAACATGATACTAAGGATAACATAGCTCTAGTAGTAAATAGCTTATAATAAAAATTCACTTAGAGAAGCAAATGGACAAGAGAATTTTTTCAGTAAAGAATGCTGGTTTGAAAAAATGTTTAAGAACAAATACAGTCATTAGCAAGGCACTTATAAAATCAGCTTTAATCTTTGTTAAACAAACCAAACCAGGAAAATCTAATGATTTCAAGTACTACATAATTTTACATAAAAAGAAACCAAGGTAATTTTACATTTGAGTGACATTCTCACAAAGGTAATTAGGTTAAAAATGTGAATTTTATGCTTTTCTTCCCAAACAACATGTTTGTTTCTTTTGAAGTAAAATAGTGACAAAGTGATTATAAACAATGGAGGCAGAATACTCATGTTACTTTCCCAAGGACTCTAGAGCTTACTTAACCAGCTCCTGTCTGTTGTTTATTGCTGCCCAGTGAAGAAGAGTCACATTTTCTTTGTCTGGTTGTCGAACATCATATCCCGCTTCTACCAATTCTTTGCATCGCTCTATCATTCCATATCTTAAATGAGAAAAAATAATTGATATACTTATCATCCATTTGTTAAGTATCCTCCAGTTTAGAGACAGCTGCATACTAAAGAAAAACAAATCTCATCAAGAATCACCAGCAGCTCCTATTTCAGCAAATTTCACATCGCATTCAATGGAAGTCTAGTGAAAAGAGTTGGCCTGAACCTTGATGAGCAGAACTTTCTACCTAACTAATACGGTTGAGATACTACTGTTTCTGATAAAAATACTTGTAACGATACTTTTAAATTATTTTCCTTCTTTCACTATGGGGAGAAAATGAAACTAAAATTTTCCTTTGCAAAAATACCCAACCTGGCTCACATTTGAGGACACTCCCATCTATTTCAATATTCTGCACACACAGAACATATACTTACTGTGTAGCCTTGACAATATCACAAATGCTGGGGTCTTCAACGACGGGATCCATTCCTGGTAGCACTGGGA
The DNA here is from genome assembly GCF_028554395.1 of Pezoporus wallicus. Lineage (NCBI taxonomy): Eukaryota > Metazoa > Chordata > Aves > Psittaciformes > Psittacidae > Pezoporus > Pezoporus wallicus. The sequence goes on from NW_026639377.1 coordinate 3,151,678, forward strand.
GATCTTTATCCCCATGGGCACTGAGGCAGTTGTGCATATGAGGTCGATGAGGCCCGTGGCAATGGCCTTTACACTGTTGGTTAACAAAGCATCTGTCAACAAACACTTTTTATATACTGTACACCACACCTCCTTATTGCATTAATAAGAATAAGCAAGTTCATTTAAAGCACAGTTAAAGCCATCTGACAAGAGACTAGTCCTTTTATTTAGCACAGGGACATGGGAGGATGGAAGAGTGACGGTTAAGGTCCATCAGTTACAAAGGATGTCAAGCACCTTGCAGAGCTGGCTCTTGTTAAAACACCCTTACCTACAGTAATACTGCTGTGCTAGAAATGCCAGCCTATACCTACAAGAAAGCTAGAGAGGGACTTTTTACAAGGATATCCTAGTGATAAGGTAAGGGGAAAAGGCTTTAAACTAGACGAGGAAAGATTCAGATTAGGTATTAGGAAGTTCTTCCCTGTGAGGGTGGTGAGGCACTGGCACAGGTTGCCCAGAGAAGCTGTGTCTGCCCCATCCCTGGCAGTGTTCAAGGCCAGGTTGGATGGGGCCTGGAGCAACCTGGTCTAGTGGAAGGTGTTCCTGCCCGTGGCAGGGGGTTGGGACTGGATGAGCTTTAAGGTCTATTCCAACCAAAACCATTCCGTGATCCATTGAGCAGGTTTTGAACCGCCAGAACAGTCGGCATCCAGAGGGCCCGCCGCGCACAGCGGTTCCAGGAGAGGAGCCCTCCAGGCAGAACACGGGCCTCCCCTCTCCGTCAAGGGCAGCCGCAAGAACCCTCACGCGCCGGCGGACACCTCCCGCTCCCTCCCTGCTCGCTGTGAGGAAGCCCCCGCCCTCCTCAGCCTCGCATCTGGCTGCGAGGGCCCGCCCTGTGCCCCCAACCCCACCGGAGGGGGGCAGTCCCAGCGAAGGCTGCACATCGGCCGGGTCCGGCGCCTCTCCCTGGCTCCAACCTCCTGCACCCCGCCGACAGCCTGCCGCCGGAGCCCGAAACCGCCGGCCGGCCCCACCCGTCGCCTCACGGGGCCTCGGGGCCCTCAAGAACAAGGCAGCGAAGCCCTGGACTAACCGAGGGCAGGCCCAGCATCCCTCCCCCCCAGCACTCCCGGGGCTCCCCTCACCGCCGGGCCACCACCAGCCATCCTCGCTGTGCCCGGAGCTCCGCGCCTGCCGCAGCTTCCTGCTCCCGCTTCCTGGTTACCGGCTCCGAGGGGCGGGCCCGAGCCCTCACGGCCCAGGCAGCCGCGGTACAGACTAGCTGTGTGCCCCAGCCGGCCGCAGCAAGAAGGCTCAGCCGACAGCGGTATAGCCGCAATCCTCGCCTACAAAAGACTTCCGAAGGGTGTAACTCCCACTCACACCACCTCGTACAACAGGAGGCGCCCAGAGAACGCTTGGAAGCAGCACAGAGTTCTAAGTCGGTTTTAAAATGGGAGGAGGAGTTTGCAATCCTCCTAAAGCTTGCAAGTGTATTGACACCTGGTAATGTTATAAGCAAATATTACAGTATGAAAGGTTACCAAAAAATTATCCCAGTGTGGAGCCCACTGCCTCATTGCTAGCAGTCCAAGCACTGGTCAAAACACTGGGGGAGTGCCCAGACTCTAGTATAAGGCAGGTACAGCAGGGGCATAAGAAGTTTTATTAAGGCAATCATAAACCCATTCGCCACTGCTCTGGGGTTTGATCTTGCAACCTTTGTAACAGTCATTTGGCATGTCTGTATGTTTCTTGGCAAATGGCCACATTAACAGCTATCTTGGGAGAACTGGAAATGGCTGTTGGTTTCACGCTGTGGTCTGTAAGTCAGCTGGAAGATGCCTTTGCTCCTTGTTCTTCCTCTTCTCCCTCTTCGATCCATGGAAAATCTCAGTGTGAGCTGACAGAGATCTGAACAGGTCTGGGGGCTGTGTGCAGAGATTTCCAATCTGGTAAGCACAAACCGGGCCTGGCATTTCAGCTGTATTTGCAGCTCAGTGTTGCTGACTTGGAGAAGGGATGGTTCTTCACAATGTTCCTGAAGGAGGTCATACTGTGTTAGTGAGTTTGCCAGCTACCAAACTTTCTGTAAGGTGTGAACACCTGGCCGAGAAGGAAAATTTCAGCAGGAAACACTCAAACCACTTTTTTGTTGTTGTTTGCAAGAAATAAACAGGAACATGTCACCCCTACAGCCCTTAGGCTTGTCAAATGTCACACTGAAAACACTCACAAACCCCACCAGAATGCTGTGGAGAATGATGGGACCATGCAGAGAGCAGCTGTCAGGATGCTTTACAGTCACAAAAGCAACTTTATTTTTTTTATGACTGCTGATAGTGCTTTGCACTTTATATATACTTCAGCTGAGGTTTTAAATCGGTTTATGTATGTTTATGACGTAGGTAAATACTGCTCAGAGCACTCCTATACTTGGGTTTCATTTACTTTTCCTCATCTCTGCTGTCTGATCTTCCCATCTTTCAAGCTTCATCCTTATACCCTCCTTTATTATCTTTTGTTCCCATTTCCAATCCCCCTCTCATCCTCGTTTGTCTGAAAAGAAACAGCTACACGGGGATCCACAGTAGCTACTGAAAAGGAGAAATGGTAATATTCATGAGCACACTAAATTTATGTGGTAAGCTATTCGCTATCAAGCTCATTCCATCAGGTATTGCAAGATTATTTCTCTGGCCTGAGCTGGGCTTGCTCTGGTGGGTCATGCACTCTACCTGGCCTAAGACTCCTTCCACAACCCCACAAAGGTGCAGCACCTCCCATTCATGCTGCACATTTAGGGTTGGAATATCCTGACTTGCCTTGGTTGGATCCCCAAGTTGACTGAAGGAATAAAACTAAGTGCTTTTTCTACTCTCAGAGAAAAGTAGCAGGAATTCATTTCATGTAGTCAAGGTCTTTGAATTTATAGTTGATGGCTGATAATGCAAAAGGCAAGGTGCAGAGTCCTAGCGTGAGTAAAACTCTAAGTTGCCTTAAATGTTACCTCAAGCACTCCTGACTCACAATAAAAAAAGGCACTAAACATTTTTATAGTCACAACTGACAAGTTTTGCTCATCTGGTACTTAAGCCTTTCATAGTTCAAGACCATATGACATTAAAAAGAAAGGCAGGGCAGAGATACAAATGACTGTTCAATTTTCATTAATCCATATAAGATCTATAATTGTATGTTGGCTTAAGTGTTGCACAATGCTGCAGGGTTTTTAATCTGGGAGTTACCAAACTGAATCTATTTCCTGCCTAAACAAAAAAGGCTGAAGGAGTTGGCTCCTGGAGTAGCTAACTATGAATCATAGTAGCAGTATAGTTAGGGTTGGAAAGGACCTTAAGATCATCAAGTTCCAACCCCCGGCCATGGGCAGGGACGCCTCACACTAAACCATGTCACCCAAGGCTCTGTCCGACCTGGCCTTGAACAACGCCAGGAATGGAGCATTCACAGCTTCCCTGGGCAACCCATTCCAGTGCCTCACCACCCTAACAGTAAAGAACTTCCTCCTTATATCCAATCTAAACTTCCCCTGTTTAAGTTTTAACCTGTTACCCCTTGTCTTATCACTAGAGTCTCTAATGAAGAGTCTCTCCCCAGCATCCTTGTAGGCCCCCTTCAGATACTGGAAGGCTGCTATGAGGTCTCCACGCAGCCTTCTCTTCTCCAGGCTGAACAGCCCCAACTTTCTCAGCCTGTCTTCATACGGGAGGTGCTCCAGTCCCCTGATCATCCTCATGTCCCTCCTCTGCACTTGTTCCAACAGTTCCATGTCCTTTTTATGTTGAAGACACCAGAACTGCACACAATACTCCAAATGAGGTCTCACGAGAGCAGAGTAGAGGGGCAGAATCACCACCTTTGACCTGCTGGTCACACTCCTTTTGATGCAGCCCAGGATACGATTGGCCTTCTGGGCTGTGAGCACACACTGAAGCCGGCTCATGTTCATTTTCTCATCAACCAACACCCCCAAGTCCTTCTCCACAGGGCTGCTCTGAATCTCTTCTCTGCCCAACCTGTAGCTGTGCCTGGGATTGCTCAGACCCAGGTGTAGGACCTTGCACTTGGCATGGTTAAACTTCATGAGGCTGGCATCAGCCCACCTCACAAGTGTGTCAAGGTCCCTCTGGATGGCATTCCTTCCCTCCAGGGTATCAACCGAACCACACAGCTTGGCGTCATCGGCAAACTTGCTGAGGGCGCACTCAATCCCACTGTCCATGTCAGCAACGAAGATGTTGAACAAGACAGGTCCCAACACTGATACCTGAGGGACACCACTTGTTACTGGTCCCTAACTGGACATTGAGCCATTGACCACAACTCCTTGCATGCAGCCATCCAGCCAGTTCTTTATCCGTTGAATTAATCAACTCTTACGTAAGACTTTTGAACTTACAAAAATATATATAAATTCTCTGTCAAAATCTTTAACTTAACCTGCATTATAAACCATGTTTATGAACTAATAACAGAATTGCAAGAGTTACTACATTTAGTTATCTGGATTGTCCAGATAAACACAATCAAAAATTAAAATTCTTCATTTCCAGTAGTTACAAGCTCCATACTAATCACAGAAAGATACTTCACTTGTTAGTTTCAAGTTTTGCAAAGGCATGGTGAGTTTGTTTCCTTCTGCATTTCTCCCTTCTCAACTAATCCCATTGCAGCTTTCACTTTCACCCAGAAGAGCCTTCCTATGGTTTAGTCTTGTAATCATTCTCTGATCCTTCTACAATACTTTAGACATACATGGCTCTTTCAACATGTACTTCTTACTTTTTTGTTTTAATTTAAGCTAAGAGGATGAAATATGTATTTAAAATTCCACTGAATTGCAAATTTGTTACATAATTAAGGGAAAAGATTAAACCAGAAAATATTTGAATAGAATAATTTAAAAAATAGTAGTTTATTTACCTATCCACTTATCATAAAGTAGGTCCGTATCTGTAACCCAAAAATCAAAAACAGCTTTCCACCCTTCTTGATTTGACACACATTTAGACTTCCTCCCCCCAACCCCCGTATGAACTGAAGCAGAAAAATACACTATTAGAGTTTCGCCTTCAACTGCACATCTCTTTCAACCTTCAATGAGGACAATGCATTATCTAAAACAACAAGTAATGCAGTGCAGCTCTAGGTTAAGCTTAGCACATGATCAGAACTTTGGTAATTTAGAGCAGCAAATATTATGTGACTGCCACTGTGAGGGAACAGCACGTAATTCAGTTGTCATTCACATAATCTGACTAAAACTGGAATTGAGCAATCCCATCTCATTATATCCTAAGCACCAAGTTGCTCAGAGACCTAGATTTAAAAAGGGAATTTACAAATTTATGAACATGTTTAAAGTCTAAATACATTATATATGTGATAGTCCTCCACTGAATGGTGTCAGCATTCTTGCAGGCTGGATAGGAATAAATTGAGCTGCAGCTTTGCATGAAGAGTTATAAATGATTAACAACCGTTACGCTGAAAGGCGGAGCTGTGATCTCAGAAATGCTATCGTATCGTGATGCCATCTAGTGACAGGAAGTTTAAATCACAGAGTAGTTTGAGTTGGAGGGGACCTTGAAGCTCATTCAGCTCCAACCCCCTGCCATGGGCAGGGACACCTTCCGCTAGAGCAGGTTGCTTCAAGCCCCGTTCAAGCAGGCCTGGAACACTGCCAGGGATGGGGCAGCCACAGCTTCTCTGGGAAACCTGTGCCAGCGCCTCAGCACGCTCATAGGAAAGAGCTTCCTAAAATCTCGTCTTAATCTCCGCTCTGTCAGATTAAAGCCGTTCCCCCTTTGTCCTGTCCCTACAGGCCCTTGTCCAAAGCCCCCCCCCAGGTTTCATGTAGGTCTCCTTCAGATATGGGAAGGCATCCTCCCTCTCTCCAGGTATTGGAAGTTCCCTGCTCCCCTCCATCTGTAGATCCAATGTTAGTGATTATATAGTAGAAAATTGTCAGTTATTTTTTTCCCCTTAGGTGGATATGTGGCTCTGCCTGCTAGGCCCTGCTCAGGTAGCCATGTCTTACTTTTCTTCCTACAATAATCCAAACTACTTTGTTACTGCTCCAGGTTGTTACCAGAAGCTTTTGCTGTATTCTCCCATTAGTTACAACCCAAGTTAAACAAGTACCATTTCAGAAACACTGGCAATTCTGTATTTGAAATTCCCAACCTACTAGAGAAATAAGCTCTCAAAACTCAATAGTTGATATTGAAAGCATAGTATCAAATATTAAATATCAGGACAAAAGTTAAATCTAATACACACACCCTCAAAACAGTTCTGTTTTTTTTTATTATAGAGGAAGCAAATTTAACAGCACTGCCATGCATACAACAAAATATGACACAGGCATCACCCTATGGGAAGTTGAGGAAGTTGATAGTAATTCAAATTATTAAGTTTTAAAGGACAACAATAATTGGATGCTGCTTAGAGTACTGGTTACATATTGCTTATAGTAGGATGAAGCTAACAGAATAGGTAAAGTGTTTTTTATGCTTCTCCAAAAATAAATTATTTGTAAGAAATACAAAACTGAACAGAATTAACACTTCCTTTTCCAGCCTGATACAGGCCCCTTTATACATATAGTACATACTTACTTGGTCTGTACTCCACAGGTAGAACAGAAAGATATCTGTATGGACAGCAGACAAATCTGAAGAAGCACAATCTGTCATCCCTACAACAAACAGGATGCGAGTTTAGCCTGGCGATGGCCTCTTGCTTGAAAAAAATGTGACTAATTGCTTCCTACTATGAGTTTAACAATCTGGCTGACAATGAGCTCTCACATGGGCAACTAGGCTATCTGCACGGTAGAGTATTCTCAGCAGGAGTAGCAGTCTGCATCAGGGAGATAAGAGTGCTTATTCTGTGCTCCAATGTCAGACAGTACAGAAAGTCCTTTGAACAATATTAGATGTAACAGAAATCACCTAAAAGATCGCATAAGGCTTTTATTACTCACAATAATGCCCTTCTGCTTCAATTTTCCCCAATTGAAAGTGCTGATCATTGGTCTTAAATGGGCAGTTTCTTCCACTAATAATCCAGGATTTATCAGTGATAAAAAGAGAGCATACTGTGCCACGCAAGGCTACAATGATTTCAAGTCCAGATTACCTTACAATATTTTAAGTAGCCTTGACATTAACAGCAAACTGACGGTGCAATTTCCAAGGCAACATAAGAAAAGGATACAAGTATGCGGCCTTAAAAAAGCTGAGAAAAGAAACTATCCAATTAACTCCAGCAAAGTCAAGGGCAGCCTGAAGTAATGCACTGCCAGGGACTGATGGGGTCCAACAGTCCTAGAAACCCACCCCTCAAGTTTCCCTTCTTCTGAATTGGAGTTCTCTCAAATCAAGCATTGTGCCTTGATGAGCTGTAATGAGATTGGGCTCTATATTTTCTATAAAGGCAATTGGCATTGATTTCCTTCCCCATTTCAGTATTAAAAGTCTTCTTAATCCATAGGAGTTCAAAGTTCAAATGTTCTAACACAGCAATATATGTGTTGCCAGTGACTGCATTATTGTTACAGCCATCATTCCCTCTCTGTTATTAACAGCACCTTAATGTATTGTTATCCACAAAATTGCAATAAAACAGTTACAAGGCCTGCAGATATTACTGGTAACTAGTAGAACTCTCTCTCAGAAGGCATCTCCATAAATCCTTGTACATCCAGCTGTGAAACAAAGCCAAGCTACAACATATATTTGTTTTCTAAATTTGGGGAGGCCCTTTTTCTCCTGCCAAAACGTTCCTTCCAGAAATTACTGCAACAAAACCAACACACACTTACCAGCTTTTTCACCATGAAGATCACTGCATTTAGCAACTCCTACAAAGGAAAAAAAAATGAAAAAAAAAAACAAAACCCCAACCCAACCCAGTTTACATAGTTATCCACTTACAGTAAAAACTAAACTTTTGTGTAAAAAAAAAATTTAAAAAAGAATCAAAAAAAATAATCAAGTCTTTTAGCTTGAATGTAATTACCAAGCTTGTTACTAGATAAATGATTAATAATATGATATCTCTTTATTTCTGTGGCCTTTACACATTCTTGAACCAGCTCTTGGAATTATACTCACTCTAGAGCTCCTTCTGAATCTGGTAACTTAGAAAGACAACTATGTAATAAGAAAAGAAATAGCTGAAAGGAAAGTTAGCAGTATTTTTTATTTTAATTGTCTTAAATCCAAGGATTTATTTCTTTTTTTTTTACAATTATTATTTCATACAAATGACAGTGAACAGTTTTCTATCCACACTAAAGAAATCAATGTGGCCTTACCCATGGCTGCAGCTCCTCCAGGGGTATACCTATTCTGTCATGGGCTTATCCATGGCCATATACTTTGAGGTACTCCAGTGTGACCTCATGCACAGCCACAGATACTTGGAGGTATACCTCCTCCAGTGAGGGCTTATCCTTGGGCCACAATCCCTTCAGAGGTATACCTGCTGTGGCACAACCATGGTCACAGATACTTGTAGATGTACCTGCTCTTGCATGGGCTTATCCATGGCCACGGATGCTTCAGGGCATCCTGCTCCCATGTGGATTTATCCACAGGTGACAGTCCGTTTGACTGAAGTTCACAGCGGAGTTCCAGCCCGTCCAGTAGAGCAGCACAGACACAGGAGCCATGCCTGGCCATTGCCAGCCCAGACACATGGCCATTGCTGTTATCAGACTGTTCCCAGGCACGGCACAGGAAGATAAGCACTACAGCAAGCACCGAAAGCAAAAAAGCAGCCACTAACAAGTGCTAGACTGTAATATACAGTAAAACAAGCAAGCCCCATGGCAAGCACAGAAGACTGCCAGTGAACAGCTAAACAGCAATAACACCTACAGCTTCCGTTTAGCACATTCCAGACAAATCTGTCATTATCTCAAACCCTTCAAGACCTACATTGGGCACTAAAAAGAACTGCCATGGTTTAACCACAGCAAGCAGCTAAGCCCCATATAGCCACTCACTCACTCCCCCTACCGTGGGATGGAGAACTGTAAAGGTAAAAACGAGAAAACTTGTGGTTTGAGGTAAAGGCATTTTAATAGGTAAAGCAAAAGCCACATGCTCAAACCAGAAAACCAAGAAATTCATTCATAACTTCCCATAGGAAGGCAGGTGATCAGCAATCTCCAGGGATCCATCATGCATAGTGGTTACTTGGGAAGACAAAGGCCATCATACCAAACGTGTACCCTTTCCTTCTTCTCCCAGCTTTAGATGCTGAGCATGATGTCCTATGGCGTGGGACATCCCTTGGGTCAGCCGGAGTCAGTTGTCCCGGCTGTGTCCCCTCCCAACTCCTTGTGCCTTGACTCTGTGCAAGCACTGCCCAGCATAACAGAAAGATCCCTGAATTAAAAACATTATTTTCAGCACAAATACAAAACATCACCCCATACCAGCTACTATGAAGAAAATTAACTATCTCAACCAAAATCAGCGCTGCTCAGTATCTTCACAAAGCAAGTTTGGTTTCAGTCTCAAAATAACACTCAGTTGGTCATGCACCATATTATCAGGTACCGTAAACTAAACTAACTTCTGAACTATACCAATTTATGCCAATTTTCACAAGCATTTGTATTAAACAACCTTCCCACACACCAGTTTATAAAGACCCCAGTTAACCTCTTGAAAAGCAAAAGACAATAAAACCTCCTTTGGGGGAGTTAGTGACTGTAGGTATGACCATCACAACCAACCATGTCAAACAACTTCTTTCCTACATGGATCACACAACCGTTTTCCTCCTCTTCTAAGTCACAGGAAGCTGATTCCAGGAAGAACTCTACTGTTTCTTCCAGCTTTGGGATATTTCAGGAGTCTCAATACATGAACTTTTCTTCAATTCCAAGTTAATTTTGAACAGGAGGGAAAAAAGAAAGTTCCAGGTAAAAGTCCTCTCAAAACCCAGGACATTCCAATACCTAATTTTATTTACTTTAAATACAGTCCACCTCTGCATGTTCCTTTAGTACATTAAGCATTATTATCCAGCCACCCCTTCTCCTTCAGAACAGTATGAGTGTCCTTCACAAAGTGTTTTTGTTAGTTTAACAATGTGGATAAACTCTCTTCGCCTCCAGAAAGTCTTTCTTATCTGTCCCTTGGTTTCTGTGTTAGCTTTAAAACACTCCTGGTAGGAGCCGGTAAGGGACCACTGCAGTGTAGCGCTTCCAGTCCTTCCCATATTTGCTGAGACAACGGTGTTCATCCCTAATGCACCGGTGGGTTAGCAGAATAGTCATATAAACTATGTAGAAGTAAGGCAAGATGTGCTCAAAGCCACAAGCCAGGCAGTAGGCCAGGGAACCCATTAGGTCACCTGTGTAGTTAAAATGACGTGCCCACCCCCAGAATCCTGAGGTCATTAGCTTGCTGTAGTACTTGGTGCCTTCTACAGACATGTAGGAGCACTCTATGTACTCTGGTTTCTTCCCCCATATCTTGCAGTTGCCATTGGTACGACGGAAAAGGTCCTTCTGGTGGTTGGTCATTCTGAAGATGTAATAGCCAATGAAGCCCAGTATCAAGATGCCTATGGCATTGGCTGTGCCCAGCTGGACAGGGTAGTAAACCAGATACAAGCCCTGGGGGGAATGAAAAGAAACAATTAGTGATTTACCTTAAATATATGCTCCCATATATGAATTTGTGTTAAAATATGAACCAATACACACCAAAAAAAACCCTCAACATGCTGGAGTGCAAAAAGGAATTAAAAGGATTTAGAAAAATATATAGACACAAGACAGTGATAGAAGAAAACACTGAAGGAGGGGAGAGGAAAAGATATCAAGTCCATACAAGCACAGTAAGCCTTCCTACAAGTGCATGATTACAAAGGATGTTGTAATGGTTACATTCAAACATTCAAACTGTCTAGAAACAGTTGAAGATACAAATCATACTGTCAAGGAGAATGTTTCTGGAAAGTTTCTTTCCTTTTAGCCCCAACATATATTGTACCATGTTTTTACCTGCAAAGTATAGAGGTAAGGCAACCAAACACAGTCTCCCCAGCCCAAATACCATCCAAAATGATCGTGGCAGATATCAATGGTTTTCAAATACCAGGCTTCATTCCAGAAGAAGTCCAAAACATAAATACCCTGAAACGGACCAACAACATTATTCACATTAATAATAGAGCCAACAGTCACCAATTATCCTGTTTAACAGCATCAGCCTCATCTTTCTGTGCTGTCTTGTGATAAGAGCGTAAAACTGACTTTTTTTTTATGTTAACACCTCAAAAATAGGGTAGTAAGAGGAACACATCACACAAATATACTCCATCCAGATGGATAAAGCAATAATAAATCATGCAAAGCAATATTAACCAAGATGACTAAGGAATTCAGGAAGTTCTTTACTGTGAGGGTGGTGAGGCACTGGTACAGGTTGCCCAAAGAAGTGGTAATTACTCCATCCCTGGCAGTGTTCAAAGCCAGATTGGATGCAGCTATGGGTGACATGGTCTAGTGCGAGGCATCACTGCCCATGGCAGGGGGGTTGGAACTAGATGATCTTAAGCATTCTATGATTAAGACAAGTGTGCTACATAAGGGCACAGACTTCAGAAGTATACTCGCACTTGATCACCCATACCTCTCTTCAACTTGCAAGAGCCTTATGCTTTCAGAGAGGGGAAACAGAGATCCCATTGAGTGGGATTTTATTTACACTTATCAATGGATAAATAACAAACTATTACATGTACTTTGGACTTTTGGGTCTCTTCAGTATAGAGCATAGCACCAGACTGGCTGTTTTTAGGTGTAGAGACATGTCTAGTTCTGCATGTCTCACACATACACACACAAAAAAAAACCAAAACAAACCACCAATTTAGGTGCAGTGCTGCCCCCAGTAAAAAAACCTGTCCAATTTAGCTCCAACTAAAGCCATAGAATTTGTGATTGTTCTCTTTGGATTCAAGATCACGCTATGCCTGTTTCCAGAACATAGGATCAGAGAAGCATTTCTTAAGTTCACACTGAAATCTGCTGGTACAGGTATGACCATGCCAGTACTGGCACTGCATGAATACAGCAGAGTATTTACACTGGCACTCTGAATGAACACAAGTGTCCAAAAAATCAGATTCCAGTGCATGTTCTCTGAAAGAGGTGGTTTGGGCAAGGAAAAAAAATTCAATTTCAATACAATTTTTTTTTTTCTAGTTTAATAAAAATAGTTTATTTCTAAATTCTTACTTTGCTGCTCTGAATTTACCTGAAGAACGTTGACAAGGATCATGGAGTTAGTTACTTGGCCATACAGCTCCTGTTGTTTTGCAGCATAGGAAAGGTTAATTAGAGTCCAAGCTACAATACCAGGGCGCCCATTGAAGAAGAGCTTGAAATCAAACCACTTTCCTATTCGAGGGTTGAATTCAATCCCCATCATGTAGTCATAAAAGAAGTTGCCAGTGAATTTGCTAGAAAGCATAAAAAATTGGAAATATATGCTGTTACATACAAATACTATTCTAACTACACATTTCAGATTTACTTGCTGTAATGATAATAAAACTGTAAAACCATACAGTGCTGTGCAAGACAACACAAACTGACTCAACCAAAGCATTCCATTAGCAGAGAGAAATTTTACCTTCAGAGATACCCTAGTTTTTTTCTTGGTAACATTTTTGAACAGTTTAACTACAACCTTCCCTATTTGTCACAAATAGGATTTATCTGTGACACTGAGGCTACCAGTCACATGATATGTAGCATGAAACAGAGGAAGGTGCTAACAAAGCAAAACACCACTCATATATTGGCCTATTTGTGCCAGTAAAATATATTCTATTGCTATTCAGTGCAGCATTCAATTTATATGTCCTATTGTTACAAATTACATACCAGTCTTTTGGATTGGTAGGGAAAAGGTAGCCTTTAATCATTGCAAATGTAGAAACTGCATATCCCAGGATATTGGCACACCACATGAGAGGAATCCAGTTGTCAAAAATGATGGTAGGGGAGAAGTAGTGGAAGTAATAGGCATTTGCAAACCAAAGCATGTGGGTAAAGATCCAAGCCTGAAGTCCATTTATTTCATATTTATTCACTATGCCTAAAATATGAAGAAAATGAGTGTTTAGTGGCATTGCATTAATACAGCTTTTTATTTTAGACATATGCATACAATATATAGAAGCTTAATCAAGTACTATGACCTTACTCTCCTCAGCCTCCCAATTAAATATCTTGAGATACTTACCTGAAAGTTTCATTAGACTCCACTGTAACCATCAGGCTCTGCTAGGCTGAGTTTTTTCTCTTCAAGCAGTCAAGTTACTGTCTCCCTTAAAATTGCCTAAGGTATGAAGTTACCCTTTCACATGCGAAGTTCACATCACACATTTTGTTCAAGTCCCATGGGTTAACTTCATTGTCAAATACCAGCAGTAGTCCACTGCTGATTCTAAGTGCCAAAACTACCAGCCTGTATTCTTCCATTGCTGGTGCAGTGCCTGCCACATCATTAGTTTTACTAACAGCATGAAATGGAAATTCTATAACTTATCCTAAAAGATGACATAGATTGCTTTTTATTTTCCTTTGTAGCGAACATGAGGAAGGTGAAAGCATTTATGGCCATGTTTCCTTCAGCTCCACATGGGTTATAAAGAGTAAGTACAGAAATATTATCATTTTAAAAGATTGTATGGTTGGCAGGTATTTTAAGAAAGAACTTACCAGCAGGGGTGACAGCACCTTCTTGTACACCTCCTACATATCCAGGAAGAAATTTATGGCAAAAGTCAGGAAGGCATATATACAAAACCACCTAGAAGAAGGAGAACGTATTAACAGAAAAACAAGACAAGATAAAACCCCCCAAACCACTGCCCTTTTCACGTACATACCAAATATAACACATGGCAGCTTCAAATAAGGATTGGATAAGCAAATACAGCACAATTTTGCTGTTTAGTTATTAAACAGCTCTAAAGATGTACTTCATGTATAGCTGGCATCCCTTTTTTGGTGGGGAGGCAGGACACTTGGTAACTAGATTCCTTATCCTTTTACTTTGAAGTTTATCTGTATTATAAGTAAGTAGTTCTCCAATTTGGGGAAAAAAAAAAGTAGTGATATGGTTAAGTTTGAAGATATTTTACAAATATATGTAATGTCAGCGTTCTTTCACAGCCTGTCTGTAGAAAATATCACCCCTTCTGCAGTGTCAGTTTATGATTATTTATTGTGTATTAATTTAAGACAAATGGGTATTGGTCACATATAGTTGCTTTTTCTTAAAAACCACATCAAGGTTTTATCACACGAGGAATATTTGTGTATATTCCCTACATATTTATTTTTTAAATGCATAAGTGGCATTTGGATTCCAAAAAGCCATGGCACACAAGAAACACAGAAAAAGTAGATGTCACTGTGACATTCCATTATCCGTCATGTAAAAGGATTCATCAAGCAGCTGTTTGAAGAAACAGCCACTACATTTAGATTTTAACTCAATAACATACCTGGAAAGTGACCCAAAGGGCATAGATGCCAGCAGCCCTATAGGTCAGCATAGGAGTCTTGTTCCAGATGTCAGACAGATGTTTATTCCCCGTTAGCAAGTCAATGAGTGGATTCATCAGAGAGCACTGGTACTGGTCACAGGACATTATGAAGTAATACACGATAAGTGGTGCAAACATAAGCAGGAAAAGGACGCTTGCCAAGGAAAACCAGTCCACCTCCCTGTAATCCAAAATGGAGAAGTTTTTACCCCCTCAGTTTTCAGTTAGAACAGGGGTTTGATGAAGTCAGGCAATATTTTCAGTGGACCTCCTCAACTAACTGGATGAAAACTGAAAATGTTTTAAGGGCACTTATATTTCTTTGGGTCAAATAGGGCGTTACATACTTTACCACAATCTGTTATAAAACTATGCTAGTTGATCAGAGCAACAGAACAGATAATATCTCCTCCCCAAAAAGCAGATTATTATTACAACCTTCAATCAAATCACATACGATTACCTATGATATGGCAATCATAGGTACAACTTGTTACCACTCCCAGCGGAATACCAGAATATTGTGCAAAGCTTCGAAACACAGAAGAGACACACCTTGGGCAGCCATGAGTTGTACTTGTTCTACCACACACTGTAGCGGCAACCCATATAAACACCCATGGCTGTTTCCAGCTGCAACGCAGTACTAACACTTGCACAACTCCTCGAGAACAAGGATACCAGTCATAAGTCTTGCTGCAGCACAAGATGTCAGCTGGCAACATCACAGATGGATGCCTGTTCTTCAAATCTCAGGAAAATTGAGGTTAAAGTTCTAGACTTAAAGGAACTAGAAGTTTGACTGATTTTTATGATCTGCTTTTTTGCAGGGATGACCCAAGCCATCTGGCAAGCTGTCTGTCCTAAAAATCTTCAAGGACTCTTCTTTGGCATCTGTTACTACAGCTTATTATTTATGAGCTTTCAAGAGGAGGGCAATGCAACAACCTGTTATTAATAGAGTTAAGTTTAAAAGGAATATAGCATCTATAGGAGTGTGAACCAATTTGAGATACAATGACTAATTAGAGTCATCAGCTTCTCTCACCATGCTCTTCCCCACTGGACTTGAGATGTTTGAGTATTATTTTGGGTACTTTTGTATTTTCTTTCTTCAGAAGGTTTTTTCTCCTGCTGGGCTCCCATGATGTCCTGTATGAAAGAAAATATTCATGGTATTACTCCAGTTGGTTCTCAGTAATTCTTATGGCTCTACAGAAGAGAAACACAAATAGAAGTTATTAAAAAATATCATGTAGCCTTCTGACTACAAGAAATTTGGGCGAAGAGGGTAGGAAGGAAAAAAAATCCTTCCTACTTCCTTACGATCTGATATTCAGCAAAACATAATCAGAACACTGATTAACACCATTAAATGTCTTCCTAGCAGGAAATTTATTTTAAGATATATTGTATAAGAGCTGGCTTATTACTTACCTGTGAGATGCAAAGAGGAAAAAAAACCTGGTTTGCCATATGCTTACAAAGCTCTGAAAATAACCATCTGTAACTAACTGCCTTTCTTAATTAGAAAAATTCTTACTGTTGCAACATTACCCATACTGGACCTTGGCATATTATGTACTTTTCCCCAGACCCCTTGCTCCATACCTGTCAGCTACATCACAGAAAACAAGACAGCAGTTTATAATCCCATCTAAATCGGAAATCAGTGGCAATGGAAAAGGACTTACAAGGCCAGAACTAATTCTCTCTGTGGAACATGCATTACAGCTTTCTTTTTGCATTGCCCACATACTTCTGTTGTTAAAAATCATTGTCCCATAACGAAATATTTGGTAACCCCCCTCCAGCAAAAAAAAAAAAAAGGTCTTGTGGGACAAGACAGACTCTAAGACACAAGGAGAGCTGTAGTTTGCCATTGAGGGGGCATTTGCCAAGCTGTTAGTTTTGTACCTTTTTGGGCTTTAATATTTCAACTCAAACCAGAAACCAGCAGTTACTTCCATTGAAACAGAAATTATAATATAACACAACACTGGCAGTGCCCTGAGCACACTAACAGGCCTTACTGTCCCTGACCAGCCTGGCCCAGGGCCTCCCCTTACCCATTTCAGCCCACCCCAGGGCCATCAATCCCTGCCCCAGTGATAACACAAGAGTACTGGTCTCCAGCTCCACCAGAGCCCTGCCTAACCACGGGTCCTGCTGATGTCCCACGGCCTGATGTCCTGGCCCAGTCTCATTCCCATGGTCCTGTCTGGCCATTCTGGGTCCCTGTCTGACACTGCTTTTCCTCCCTAGGCCTGACCCTCCCCCCTGTGCTGATGGGCCCTTGCCTGGCCTTGGCCTGGCCTAATCGCCACAGGACTGCCTGGCAACCAGGGGACCAGACCCTGACCTATAGACCCGCTGTTTCACCATGAACCTACCTGACTATCTGGATTCTTGGTTGAACCTGGCCATAATCTCTGGGTCTTTGCTGCTCACCTCAAGGAGTTACTATGGGATGGACTGACAGGCAACCCCCTGCCTACAGCTGTGTTATCCCCAGTGAGCTCCCAGACCCCTAGGGAGCAGCATTTCACGTTAAGATAAAGTAAGGACTCAAACAGGATCAGGCCAGCTGCAGGGATAATGCACCACACTCAGATTAAAACTACGTGGTATGTTACTCTGCAGCGATCTCCTCCACACATTTCAACAGAAGTGCTTATTTTCAGAAACAATCTAAAGATAACATTGCCAACCTGGTCAGACAGAAATCCTAATCAAATAATGCAAGAAGATACATGGGTGGCAAGAAGCCTATGTTACTTACTACTACAGTTATTTACTATTTCAGTTATTGTAAGTGCTACCACCCTATCCTTCAGCAGAAACATTCCAAAATACAGTCAAACTTTTGCTTCACTTTGAGCCAGAAGTCTACATCTTCCTCAGCATCAATACTTTCACGACAAGATTTTTCAAGCAAGCAATGAAACAACCTCTAGAGGAGGTTATTGATCATGTACAAGAAACGGGAATGACAGGAGAATAATCATATCAAGATTGCAGTGTGAGCTTACTCCAGTTATTTGTGCTGGTTTTGCTTTATAACAGTAGTCCAAATTCTTACAATAAGCAATTAGAATACTAATAAAGATTTTACCAAGATAGAAAGGCTCTTACTCGGGAATTATCAGAGCTGGAAATATTTGGTTCAGATGAAACCTTTGACATCATTTAGTCCTCACTGAGAGCAAGGACAACTTACAACAGGTTGCTCAGCACCTTGCCTGGTTAGATTTTGAGTATTTTCAAAGATCCCACGACTTGTCAGTCCTACTGAGAAAGAGCAGGCCTCTTTTCTAAGAGGCCCAGAAAAGAAATCCTAGGTTGAGAATTTCCAGAGTGTTTAGGCTTGTAGTAGCCGAATAGCCCAGCTACTTTGCTGAGCTCAGCATACTCTATGTGAGAGCTGTGCCTAGCCTGCTCAGCACGCGTAAAAAGCCTGCCTGCAGCAGGCAGGTATGTGGCATTTGGTGCTACACCATTCTGTGTAATGATAATGATGTGTGTATCATTAATCCTATCAGACAACACAAAGACAGGATAATCACCAGATTACTAGTACTGAGAACGAGCTACATGAGAAGTGCTGGCATTTGTTCCCACAACCTGCAGTTCTTCATAGACTGCTCCAGTGTGGGTTCCCTGCATGGTCACCAGTCCTGCCAGCAAACCTGCTCTGGCATGGGCTTCTCTCTCCATGCGGCCACAGGTTCTGCCAGGAGCTTGCTCCAGTGTACAGAGCAGTTCCCATGAGGTCACAGCCTCCTTCAGGCATCACCCTGTTAGTCCCTGGGTTCCTCCCCAGGCCGTAAGTAGATATCTGCTCCACTGTTGGCCCACGTGGGGGCCTAGCTCACCATGGTCTGCAGGGGAATCTCTGCTCTGGTGCTTGGAGCACCTCGTCCCACCTTCTGTGCTGACCTTGGGGTCTGCCAAGTTGTTTCTCTCACACATTCTCACTCCTCTCTCCAGCTGAAATTTTATAGTTTGGCTTTCCCCTTCCCCCCTTCTTGAATGTTATCCCAGAAGTGCTACCACTGTCACTAATGGGCTCACCCTTGGTCAGTCCATCTTGGAGCTGGCTGGCATCAGCACGCAAACCCAATACATTTAACCAGCTTCTTAGCAAGAGCATGAAACAAAATTCGCAATTAATGTATCACCTGCACAGAGAGCTCCAGAGATGCACTCTTCCCCAGAGTCCAAACCTCAGGGCTTAACAATGAAGTACTGCATTACTGCTCACATTGTGTTAAACTAGTAATCACGGCAACCACACAATTCACTTGGAAGCTTTCCCCATTTGGTGCCTAAGCTGCAGATCTAACATACAATTCACAAAGTAAATGTCACATGAAGCCCTTGCAAACAATAATACACGTGGTTGATGCTTTTAATCAGCATGCTCTAAAATCACTGAAGGAAACCTTGATGAGGAAGCATGGCAAACCCCCACATTTTGTCCTACAAAACCAAGGCAGACTCCTGTTTAAGAATATGTATTTTCAAGAAAAGTCCCTTGCCAACATGCGATATGCCACATAGCCCCGCTCTTTACATAGAAGATCAGAGCAGCAGGCTGCTCGGGGCAGGGGGGCTCAGCACGCTCACATAGGCAGGTAAGGCAGCACCTTTCCACACACCAGGCCCTTCATGAGACACCGGCGCTATTACTGGGAAGGGGTCGCACGTTAAGAACACCCTCCGGAGTCAGGGAGCACTTAGTGAGCTCCGTACCTCCCCTCGCCAAGAACCGGCAGGTACGCACCCACGGGCGAGCTCACCAGCCCAGCGGACACTACCCACTTCCCGAAAACGGTGCGGGAGCAACTTACCGGTGCGGTGCAGCTCAGCACAGCCCGGCCGGCCGGCCAGCCAGCACCACGTTTCCTATTTCACCACCAGGCTCAGCTCAGCGCATCTCACCTGAGTCACCACCCACGGCCGTCCAGCTCTCCTCAGGGAAGCCCCGCCCCCGCCCCGCCGCTCTGACCAATCCCCGCCGCGCTCCTCCTC
Source organism: Pezoporus wallicus (assembly GCF_028554395.1). Lineage (NCBI taxonomy): Eukaryota > Metazoa > Chordata > Aves > Psittaciformes > Psittacidae > Pezoporus > Pezoporus wallicus. The sequence continues at coordinate 3,171,316 of NW_026639377.1, forward strand.
CCTCCACGCCACCCCATTGGTGGAGGGCGCTCAACCCATGGTCCGAGGGGATGGAGTGGGCGTCGCGGCGGGGTGCTGACTTCACCGCCCCGCCCCGGAAGCGGCGGGGTCGCCATGGGCAGAGCAGTGACAGTAGCCGCGTGCGCCCTCAATCAGTGGGCCCTCGATTTTGAGGGCAACCTGAAGAGGATCGTCAGAAGTGAGTGTGTGTGCGCCCATCCGCTCACGCGTCCCTTGTCGGGGCGGTAGCGGAAGCAGTGTCTGGTTTATGCCGTCCGGTTCCCGGAGGCGCGGGAGCTGTGGGTGGTGCTGAGTGGGGTGATGTGGTGCCCCCGGCTGGCGTTTGATCCAAGCTTCTTCCAGGTATTGGCATCGCAAAGAGCAGTGGAGCCCGCTACCGGCTCGGTCCGGAGCTGGAGATCTGGTAAGATTGCCTGGTTGGGTCTGGGTTCGGTTCACTCTCAGTTGATGACTGAAGGTCCATCACTAAGAAAATGAGCCGTACCATTGGTCTTTCTATCGCCCGAGATGTTGCTTAGGGCACACGGCTGTCACTGCAAAGAAAACCAAGGTAGCTGAAAGCGCAACATTGGTTCTCTTTTCTTGGAAACGTGGCTGGTACCAACCACTTCTGTTTGACCTCTCTAGCGAGTCTTCCTCCACAGAAACCGTAGTGCTCTGAATTCCACCCAGGCTACTGCTCTGGGAAGGAATATCTCAGCAATGCCATGGAGTTTTAAATGCTGTCAGCAGGGACAGTGTTGGTAGTGCTGCTTCTTCCTGTTCCACATAAATTCCCTGTGTGGATGAGATGTACCTTGCTTGAGGAAGTCCTGGTCCCTTGGTTCCGGTGATGTTTTGGCTTATTTTATCTCTTTTTAAATGCAGTGGTTATGGGTGCTTGGATCACTACTATGAGTCTGACACACTCCTGCATTCATTTCAAGTTCTGGCAAAACTTTTGGAGTCTCCAGCTACCCAAGATATTATCTGCGATGTGGGAATGTAAGTTTGGTTGTGTACATGTCGTCAAGGGTTAGGTCTTTGGGGAGCGCTGCCTCTGCTGTGTGTCTGGATGCTGAGGGCTCTGCACCAAATGTTTAAATATCTTGGGACCAGCACTACTTTCCCTTATAAATACCATGACTAGGTATAAATACATGACTAGGACTGCATCAGGCAAAACACTATTTGAAGGATGATCCTTTGAAAGATTTCTGGTCGTAGAGCCCTTCAAGAGACAAGTAGAACCCTAATGCCATGGGTAGAACTCTGTACTACATATAACGCAAAGGTCTTATTAATTGATTCTCCTTCAGGAATATAAGAGCTAACATAGCTGGCTTTGACTGGCAGACATCTTTAGCATCAATGTATGTCAGAATGGCTGAAACTCTTGCAAGTCACATGCTGACAGTGAAGAGTGATGAATTATAATTATAGTTATCATGTAAAGACCTGCTTGTTAATATTAATACAAACACGTAAAGCTAGCTTTATTTCAAACTAGCCTGGTACTATCATAGGTAGTCAGGTTTGATTAAATCATAGAATCCCAGAATAGTTTGTGTTGGAAGGGACTTTAAAGCTCATGCAGTTCCAACCCCCTGCCATGGGCAGGGACACCTTCCACTAGACCAGGTTGCTCCAAGCCCCATCCAGCCTGGCCTTGAACACTGCCAGGGATGGGGCAGCCACAGCTTCTCTGGGCACCCTGTGCCAGTGCCTCACCAGCCTCACAGGGAAGAACTTCCTAAAATCTCATCTCTCAGTCTCCTCTCTTCTAGTTTAAAGCCCAAATTAGCCCAGCGAGGGGGTTCTGCCTTCTCACACAGAGGGGGATGGCTTGAGACAGCCCCTGCCCTGTAGCTGTTGCGCAGAGGTAGGGGACCAAAAAGATGACGAGTGTTGGAAGCGAGTTCCAGTTCGGCGTCGTGGGAAACCCTCCCCCCTTCCTGCCCTGCTTCCCCAGGTGTCCCTCCGTAATAGGTTTGAGGCCCTGGATCTTGAAGGAGAGGTAGGTGAGAATGTGGTGCAAGGCCAGCCTACAAGGCCACATAGGAAAAGGTGGTCGACTTCGCACCTCAAGACTGCCTCTGATAAGAAAGAAAGAAGGGTCATTGTAGTAGGCGATTCCCTTCTGAGAGGAACAGAGTTGACCCTCATCATAGGGAAGTGTGTAGTCTGCCTGGAGCCCGGATCAGGGATATCACTAGGGCGCTCCCCAACCTGATGCACCCGACAGACTGCTACCCGCTGCTGGTCTTCAAGACAGGTGAGGGGGAAGCTGCTTCCCGCAGTCTGAGGGGGATGAAGAAAGACTACAGGGCCTTGGGGCAGATGGTGAAAGAGTCTGGGGCTCAAGTGATCTTCTCCTCACTCCTTCCATCTTCCACTCTTGATGTGGGACGGAATGGGAAAATTCAGTTCATAAACGATTGGCTTCGAGACTGGTGCTACAGGCAGGGCTTTGGATTCTTTGATAACGGCTGGTTTTATAGGGCACCAGTCTGGACAATGACAAGTGGGAAAGGTTTATCTCACAGAGGCAAAAGGATGCTGGGGCACGAATTAGCAGGACTCATTTGGAGAGCTTTAAACTAGATTCGAAAGGGGGATGGGGTTGTAACTGGGCTTGCCCCAGTGGGGCAGCACTCCAGAATTGATGAAGGCTGGGAGGCCCCCTATAATCCTAGGGTGAAATCGGTGTGCTCAGCTCGCTCCCCGGAATGTCTGTACACCAATGTGCGCAGCATGGGAAATAAGCAGGAGGAGTTGGAAACCTGCGTTAAGTCAGGAGACTATGATCTGGTGGCAATAACAGAGACGTGGTGGGACAGCTCACATGACTGGAATATAGTCATGGAGGACTATGTCCTTTTCAGGAAAGACAGGCCAGCCAGGAAGGGTGGTGCGGCTGCTCTTTATGTGCGAGAGCAGCTACAATGCACTGAGTTCTGTCCAGGGACAGATGATGAACGAGTTGAGAGTCTGTGGGTGAGAATTAAGGGGCAGGCTGGCAGGGGCGATACTGTTGTGGGTGTCTGTTACAGACCACCAGATCAGGGTGAGGAAGTTGACGAGGCCTTCTGCAGGCAGCTGAGAGCGGCCTCACAGTCACAGGCCGTGGTCGTCGTGGGGGATTTTAACTTCCCTGATGTTTGCTGGAAGGACCACTCGGCAACCCAGCCACAGTCCAGGAGGTTCCTCCAGTGTATGGATGATAACTTCCTCCTGCAAATGGTGGATGAGCCGACCAGGCGAGGAGCGCTGCTGGATCTCATCCTCACTAACAAGGAGGATCTGGTCGAAGCAATAAGGGTTGAGGGCTACCTTGGTTGCAGCGACCACGAGATGGTGGAGTTCAGGATCTTGTGTGGTAGGACCAGTAGAATAGCAAGTAGAATTGCAACCCTGGACTTTAGCAGGGCAAACTTTGGCCTTTTCAAGCAATTGCTAGGGGAAATCCCATGGGCAAGGATGTTTGAAGGTAAAGGGGCCCAAGATAGTTGGTTGGCATTCAAGGATTGCTTTTTCCGAGCTCAAGATCGGAGCATCCCGACACGTAGGAAGTCAAGGAAGAGTGCCAGGAGACCTGTGCGGCTAAATAGGGAATTGCTGGGTATGCTCAAGTGGAAGAGGAGAGTTTACAGGTCATGGAAGGAGGGGCTGGCCACTTGGGAGGAATATAAGGCTGCTGCTAGAGGACGTGGGAAGGCAGCTAGGATGACTAAGGCCTCCTTAGAATTAAACCTGGCGAGAAGGGTCAAGGACAGCAAAAAGAGCTTTTTCAAATACATGGCAGATAAAACTAACACCAGAGGCAATGTAGGCCCACTGATGAATGGGATGGGTGCCCTGGTGACAGAAGATACAGAGATGGCAGAGTTCTTCTTTGTCTTCTGTCTACTCTGCTGCAGGCAGTCCTGAAGAGCCCTGTACCCCTGAGACCTTAGATGAAGTCAGGTCAACGGAGCGGTTTGCCTTAGTCGATGAGGAATGGGTTAGAGACCAGTTGAGCAATCTGGACATCCATAAATCCAGATGGGATGCACTGGCGGGTGCTGAGGGAAGTGGCGGAAGTCATTGCTAGACCACTCTCCATCATCTTTACCAAGTCTTGGGAAACGGGAGAGGTGCCTGAGGACTGGAGGAAAGCAAATGTCACTCCAGTCTTCAAAAAGGGCAAGAAGGAGGACCCGGGTAACTATAGACCGGTCAGCCTCACCTCCATCCCTGGGAAAGTGATGGAACACCTTATCCTTGGTGCCATCTTAAGGCATATCAAGGATAAGAGGGTTATGAGGGGCAGTCAACATGGCTTCACCAAGGGGAAATCATGCTTGACCAATCTCTTAGCCTTTTATGAGGAAATAACATGGTGGATGGATGATGGCAGAGCGGTGGATGTGGTCTACCATGACTTCAGCAAAGCATTTGACAGAGTCTCCCACAGCATCCTCACAGCTAAATTGAGGAAGTGTGGTCTGGATGATCAGGTAGTGAGGTGGACTGTGAACTGGCTGAAGGAGAGAAGCCAGAGAGTTGTAGTCTATGGGGCGGAGTCTAGTTGGAGGCCTGTGACTAGTGGAGTGCCTCAAGGGTCAGTACTGGGACCAGTATTATTTAATATATTCATCAACGATTTAGATGAGGGAATTGAGTGTACTATCAGCAAGTTTGCTGATGACACTAAGCTGGGAGGAGTGGCTGACACACCAGAAGGCTGTGCTGCCATCCAGCGAGACCTGGACAGGCTGGAGAGTTGGGCAGGGAATAACTTGATGAAATATAACAAGGGAAAGTGTAGAGTCCTGCATCTGGGCAGGAACAACCCCAGGTTCCAGTATAGGTTGGGGAACGACCTGTTAGAGAGCAGTGTAGGGGAGAGGGGGTGTATTAGAAGGGGGGTGGTTAGTAGGTCGAGAGAGGTCCTCCTTCCCCTCTACCCTGCCCTGGTGAGACCGCATCTGGAATATTGTGTCCAGTTCTGGGCCCCTCGGTTCAAGAAGGACAGGGATCTGCTGGAGAGAGTCCAGTGGAGGGCAATGAAGATGATTAAGGGAGTGGAGCATCTCCCTTATGAGGAAAGACTGAGGGAGCTGGGTCTCTATAGGAGAAGAGGAGACTGAGGGGTGACCTTATAAGTGTCTTTAAATATATAAAGGGGGAGTGTCACGAGGATGGAGCCAGGCTCTACTCAGTGGCAAACAATGATAGGACAAGGGGTAATGGGTACAAACTGGAACACAAGAGGTTCCACTTAAACTTGAGAAGAAGCTTCTTCTCAGTGAGGGTGACGGAACACTGGAACAGGCTGCCCAGGGAGGTTGTGGAGTCTCCTTCCCTGGAGATGTTCAAAACCCGCCTGGACGCATTCCTGTGTAACATTATCTAGGTGTTCCTGCTCCGGCAGGGGGATTGGACTAGATGATCTTTTGACGTCCCTTCCAATCTCTAGCATACTGTGATACTGTGATTCTTCTGGTCTGATTGTTCCTGGTGCTGGAAGCAGTAGTAATCTGGTGGTAGCTGATATGTTTGAGACTGACTGAAAGGTTGTAACTCTGATTTTTGCAAACAGCTGTTTGAGTTAAGGAATTAAAAGCTAAAATTCAGTATCTTGTTTTGTTTAATTCCCTTTTGTGACTTAGTGTAGGAGTCCTGTCTTAAAAAGAGGTTTTGTTCGGTGAAATAGATTCCGTGGCTTATTTAGATTTTGTTTAATGAGGTCAGCTGCTGGTAATATTGCTTCTTATTTTCACAGGCCTGTTCTGCACAGAAATGTTCGCTACAATTGTCGAGTGATCTTTTTAAATAAGTAAGTTTTGTGAGACAATACATTAGTATATAATCTCAGAGACTTGTGTGGCCTTCAAGAAAGATTCTTCAGTTCTATGTAGAGTGATAGAGCTGTCTTCCTACCTGCTACATTTTAGAGAGACAGCTAATGTTTTCCCTTATCTCTTTTTTCCTTTCTGAATTTGTGGAAATGTTCACTGTTCTCTGAAAGATTCCAGAAACAAAACAAACCCATTACCTCTGCAAACGGAAGCTTTAAAAATTACTGTATGTGGTAGTTGTTTAATGTAAATAATAATAATACTACTAAAAAGAGTTGGTATTAATGTTCTATTTTGTTTTACTGTACATCAGGTCTTAACTCACCCTTTCTATTTTGTTTTATGTTGTAAGAAAAATTCTTCTGATTAGACCAAAAATATCATTGGCAAATACAGGAAACTACAGGGAACTTCGATGGTTTACCCCGTGGACCAAAACAAGGTAGGCTGGCTAGCATTAAAATGGTGTTTAAAACCACAGCTTGCTGCTTGCAGCCCCAGCAGGAGGACTGAAATCTCTATAGCAATGATGAGTGCTGCTGCAGGGTGAGCAGCAGGGCAGAGTCAGCACAGCTGCATAATTGAAGGTCAGTTAGAAAACTTAAGTGCAGTGAAACTCTTTTGTTGCTGAGCTGGAAGGAAGCATTTTCTTTCTGTTTACTTTTAACTATACGTAGTTTGGGATTGGAAGAGCCTGTGTTTATCTGCTCAATTGCTGCATCCTCTTCAATATCAATTAAACTGGAAAGCAACGTGAAATGGATTAGCTCTGTCAGAATCTTAAATGACTGCAGTGGATGAAAGCTGCATACCTTGGGATACTCCAAAATACGCTTGATGCTTGTCTCTGATGCTGTGCACTTATCCTGTAGTCCAGAGAATGGTTTTAACATGATTGTGTTGGTGAAGTACTTCTGAGAGAGCCCCAGAACATCTGTCCTCTTGACCTTAGGCAATTCCAGATGAATTCTGAGTTATGCATGTAGTAATACTGCAAAAACAGAAATGTTTATTTGGTGTTTGACTTGCAGAGAGAAGCTGTGGCTGCCCCATCCCTGGCAGTGTTAAGGCCAGGTTGCATGGGGCTTGGAGCAGCCTGCTGTAGTGCAAGGTGTCCCTGGCCATGGCAGGGGGTTGGAACTGGGTGAGCTTAAAGGTCCCTTCCAACCCAAACCATTCTGGGATTTTATGATTCTATGGTACAACTGATTCTTTGTTAGGTCTAGTTTATAGTTAGGATGCAGTAGTGTTTACCATGCATTTCTGAAGCAAAGTGGGATGTTGCTATCTTATAATCTTAATATTTCTGATTAATCTCACAGTATGAATTTATTTTTTTTTTTACTTTTAAACATACATGGCTCTGTAGAGCTGAAGTACAGTTTCTTTAATCAGTGTTAGAAGGTGGCAAAATGTGGACATGACAATCAGTGTGTATGCTGTGATATAACTCTGTATATTAACAACCTATAAATCTGCTTTAGGCATGTAGAGGAGTATTTTCTACCCAGGATAATTCAGGAAGTAACTGGTCAGGTAAGTTAAAAGAAATTTTTAATTTTTCTTTTTAACTTTAGCATTTTCCAGATTCAGCAATTTAAATGGATAGAACTGGTGACAAAAAACTGTAGTACAACAAATTCTGCTTTCATTTGTGTTGCAGTTTCACAGGTTTCAGTGAGTTCTCGGTTAAGTTATAGAGCATAATTTAACCTTCTTTATGTTAGCATTTGGCAGCAAAGCAAGTAAACTTTAAGTTTGCCTCAGTCATTTGTATATACTGGACCTTGATTGTCTCATTTTGCACAATTCTGAGTTTATCTAGGCTGGAGGCTAGAGATGACTATGTCTTTTGAGGTAAAAAAAGATACCCTTCTTGATTCAGAAGGCTCTAAAACTTGGGTTGTTTTCAACTAAAGCATGAGCATGATTCCTAGCAAAAGACAGTCTCTGTTTTGTTGATTGTTTATTTTGGAAGCAGTTTTCATGTCCTAGAGCAAAGCACTGGATATGAATACTGTCAACACAGAATTTTAGTACAGTCCAGAAGTTTGCAGTTTAGAGCTTTTTTTTTCCTTTATTTGGTATAAAATGAAGGAAGGTATAATGCAATTAATGTGTTACTCATTCCACATAAGAATTCAATTTTTGTGTAGTTTTAAGATTTGTGGTTAACTTTTTGAACTGAACAGATTTTTCTGTTACCTATGTGTTCTTGTTTTTTTCTCAGGAAACTGTTCCTTTTGGGGATGCAGTGCTAGCAACCAAAGATACCTGCCTGGGAGCAGAAATATGTGAAGAACTCTGGGCACCAAACAGGTAAAGGAGACGAAATGAAAAGTAAACTAAAACATACCCTGGACCTGCCCAAATTAAATGTTTGGGGAAAAAATATGATTATTATTTTTCCATGTAGTATAACTTTCAGAAAGTGCCAGCAAGCTAAAATAGCATTAAGAACGATAAATACATCATGGGGAAAGATTTCACTAGGCTAGATGCAGGGTGGGTAAGCTAAATTCACCTGAAACAGAAAGTAAGAGAGAAATACCAATGAGAAGCAGAATGAAAAAGGTGACCTTAGGAAACAAATGACAAATGATTATAGTGCTTGCATTCCAGATACTGCTCAGCTTTTAGTTCTACCTGAGGTTGAAATGTCCTCTCTGGATCCATATTGAGTCAAAATGACGAAGTTATTTTGTATCAGTTTATAGTATTGATTTTTTTTTTTTCCTAGCAATTATAATCCTGTATTATTCCCACTTACTGTACCTAGTCTCAGAAATTTGAGACTAATAGAAGTTCTTTTTATTTTAATTACCTTATTCTTATCTTTCGCTTTGACCAACTCCTCCAAAGCATTCCACTTAACAGAGGGGGGTTGGAACCAGATGATCTTTAAGGTCCCTTGCAACCCAAACCATTCTGTGATTCTGTGATTTGACAAGCTAGAGCATAAGCTTCTAGACAGTATCACTTTGAGGTGCATCACTTATATTTCTTCTGTTTAGCTGTTAGCTTAATCCTTCTGCTTTACTTTTTAAGCAGCATCAGACAATGCAGCAGGAAACAGCAGAAGGTTACTGAGGGCAAACAAAACTTAGTGCCCTTAAGCAGTTTTTCGTGTTGCTATTTTAGTTCCTATTGCAATTTGAAGTTCTTCCCAATGACAAAGTAGATCCCATTCACAAAGGTCTGGTGTGAGTGGAGATGCGGTTGCATGAAAGCTGTTGCAGTCAACAGAAAATAAACGATATCTTCCCAATGATGTTCCAGATTTTCCAATTACAGACATGCATTTCCCTGTAACTGCAGGTGTGATATGTTACAGACAAGAAGGATGGGGGGGGGGGGGTGTGTTCAGTGGTTCTTTTAACATTGGAGAAAGAAAAAGAACAGTAAAAATTTCCTTTTCATGGTTCTGTTTGCTTATGCTTTTGGATTTACTGAGAGAAGGAAAATGTGACAACTTACCTTGTAAGAATATCTCTGTGTTGCCCTTTCAGACCAGGATTGTCTTGTTCTCTCTTTCTTTGAGATCTCTGTTTCTATCAAGTAGGAGGCATTTAATTTAGAGCAGAAGAAGCAAAAGCCCTTCTGCCCTCTGCAGTCGCTAGGGCTCTTCAGGAGAAGAGTGAGGCAGTGCAAGAAAATAGATGTTTTTCAGAATCCTGTCCTTGTTTGAGCTAAGACATGCAGAAACCTGTCAGAGATGTTTTTAATTGCCAGTGATTTTAAATGATACCTCACAGCACAGTATCACCAGCTCAATTTATTTCTGCCTTTTGCTTTGGCAGCCCTCATATTGAAATGGGACTGGATGGTGTGGAAATCTTTGCTAACTCTTCAGGGAGTCACCATGTGCTGCGGAAGGCTCACACCAGGGTGGATTTGGTGAATTCTGCCACAGCAAAGGTATATGCTTAAAAAACCCAAACAGTTTTGGTTATGCATCTCATTTATTTTGTTTTCTCAGAGCGGTTTTCTGTGACAAGGACATAGCATGAGTGTGGGGGCCTTTACGGTCTGTGTTGTTAAGTTTCTTGTTTTCTTATCTGCAATTACCTTCCCTAATTGAACCAGCTGTGGGGGACTGTGTGTCTTTGAGGTGCCCTGTCTGTAGCACAAAATTGTTAGGAACAGAGAAATAACATTTTGCCTTTTAACATTCTGCCACATGCAATGTTCTGAAAAGCACTTTTTTTGTCTGCATGTTTGTTTTCCTCCCAGAATGGTGGAATATATATTTTAGCTAACCAGAAAGGCTGTGACGGTGATCGTCTGTATTATGATGGCTGTGCCATGATTTCGATGAATGGAGAAACGGTTGCACAAGGATCCCAGTTTTCACTCGATGATGTGGTAATACATTCAACCTACAGCTGCTGGTTACAGCTGAAATTAGTATGGCTATATTTATGCTCAACATTTTCCAGACATTCCAGATACTAGTTCCTTGTCTCTACACTAAAGAAGATGTATTTTTCTTATGCTATTTCACTTGATCTCAGCTTTTTCCTAGTAAAATTGCCCAGACCTGATCTGCAGTAGCTCTTCTGCTTTTGTGAGCAAGGAAGAGCTGTCACAGTGGAGGAACCTCATGAAAACGTTAATGTGTGCAATCACTGTGTGTTGGAGAGACCCTGTGAACTTGTATTCCCTTGTAAAAAAAAAAAAAAAAAAAAAAAATGGTCAAAGCTTGCAGTTTACTGATTATGACCTGGTTTGGTAGACAAAAGATTTGATAGGTTGAGTTTTAGTTCAAGAAACCCTTTCTCAGTGGATTGGTTATCCAAGTTCTAGGTTTATTCACAGTATGTGCCAAATTAATCTCTTTCCCCAGTGTGTTTATTGCCTTTTCCTTTTGTCTTTTGCCACCACTGATGGTGAACCTGTTGTTTGGCCATCTGATGAGCACTGTAAATTTGTTGTGATTTATGAGTGTCCTGGTGTACTCAGTGAGGAAAGTCAGTTAGAATCATAGAGTCAGAGACTGGTTTTGGTAGGAAGAAACCTTAAAGTTCATCCACTTCCATCCCCCTGCCACAGGCAGGGACAATTTCCACCAGGCCAGGTTGCTCCAAGCCCCATCCAGCCTGGTCTTGAACACTGCCAGGGATGGGGCTGTGCCAGGGTCTCACTACTCCCACAGTGAAGAGTTTCTTCCTTATATGCAACCTAAATCTCCCCATATCCAACTTAAACCTCCCTGAGTTGCACTCTCTTGGTAATGTAGGTAATTGTACCAAGTCAGAAATGACCTGTGAAGTGAGCATGAAAATCTGTATTGAAAAAAAAAATGCATGCATTCTTCTTCCCCAACAGTTTTTGTAGTCCAGGCATGTCAAACATTGCGTGTCTGTTTGTGTAGAAGCAATCTAATGTTGCAAACCTTTCCATAGGAGGTGCTGGTGGCCACTCTGGACTTGGAAGATGTTCGAAGTTACAGAGCAGAGATTTCTTCTCGTAACTTAGCGGTAAGAATTCCTGATGGAAGGTTGTGTTTGTAAACTCTGCCAACTTAGAACAGTTGTTGAATTTTAAATGTATTTGCATGTCTTGATTTTCCTAGTATTCTATAGATCTGATGTTTTGCAAGTATATGTTACATTAAAATCAATGCCTTCCTAATTCTTCTGTTGTCTTGCTTAGGCAAGTAAAGTAAATCCTTATCCCAGAGTAAAAGTGAATTTTGCTCTGTCAAGTTCTGATGATATAGCTGTACCTACTTGTATGCCAATCAAGTGGAGACATCATAGTCCTGAGGAGGAGATCACGTAAGTACATACTGAATCTGTTGCTTGAAAATTATTTTGATTTAAAACAAGCAAACCCCAAAACTCAAACAAGAGAGATAAACATAAGATCTTACTTATATTTAAATAAGAAAATATCTAATTGGAAGACCACACTAAAAATGTTGACTGGCTTACATCTTATTCCATAACCCTCTTGGAATAAGCCTGTTCTCTGATTTCAGCCTTGGTCCTGCATGCTGGCTGTGGGACTATTTAAGGCGTAGCAAACAGGTAAGAATTGTTTCTGTTCGTTGTCTTGGCATACGCATTATCTTCTATGCTATAGGGACACTACACATTGTTACCCTTTCTGCTGTTAATGGAAAGTCATGTTAGTCCGAGGTGCAAGGTTTGAGTTTTTCACTGGTAGCTCAATCAGACTTAAAATTTGTATGGAAAGGGTGAAATCAGTATGCTGTTCAGACCTTTTCCTTAGGAGACATGCTTTCTTTGAAAGTAACAGTCAAGCTTACCTAATAAAGGGGATTTATTTTCCTTTGAAACACTGGTTTGGTTTTGGGTTTTTTTGGTGGGTTTGTTTTTGTTTTTTTTTCCAGGTAGGATATTTCAGTGGCATAATGGAGATGTTTAAAACACCCAGTGACGTGAACTAGTAATTCAGTTTAACAGTGAAATATGTTTGAAAAAGGTAGTATTAGCTTTTCTGTCTTACTGGAGGGTAAAGACATAATGAAAGATTTTCTAGCAAGGGTTTACAGTGACTACTTGTTTGATTATCCTTTTGATGAGAGTTTAAGAGAGTTTGCTAGGTCTGGTTAGTTTGCCTTTTCCTAGTGGAATATAAGTAGACTTGAACAATGCATGTGTAAATTTTTTACAAGAGTATGTTTCTGAACAGTACAATATATATTGTTCTAATTTTGCTATTTAGAATGTCTTTCTTGCTCTGTTTTCAAGGCGGGATTCCTCCTACCTCTTAGTGGTGGAATTGACAGCTCTGCTACAGCTTGCATAGTATATTCTATGTGTCACCAGGTTTGCCTGGCAGTCAAGAATGGAAGTAAGTAGATACGTGTGTCTTGCTAGCTATGCTTACTAATGGTTATGGACAAGTTAAGAGTAGTTGCAAGAGGTCATTAGTGGTGGACTCTTGCCCATTTGTTCTAATGGAATCCTGTGTATCTCTTCAGAAATTCCAAATTTCAATTCTTTGAATTGGCTTAGTAGTTTTCATTTTGGGTTTAAGGATTAGATGTGGAACTCAGACAAGTTTCTGTCTAGGGTATTCAAAATGTTGGCTGTTGTAGTTTTAGGATTTCAGTCTATCATGAGCATTTACTCCTTTTGTTGAATTCGGCACTACAAAACATGATTAGATATGGATAGAGCTCTTAAACTGGCTTTAAGTAGGCTATATGCATTTAGCTATGCTTTGTACATATGCGATCATATTTTGTATGAAGTTTCTTTAAGGCATAGAACAAAAGGATTTAATATTAACATGTTCAAAATTAGGAGCAGAATCATTCTTTTATTTGGTATATGAAAATGAGTTTGGGAAGTTAAAAGATGGAGTCATCTTACTTGTGAGGGGCAGTGTAAAGCTTAATTGGAATACAAGACACATACGAGATAATTTGCCTAGCAGCAGCACAATTTCTGCTCTTGCTCTATTTCTTTTGCTCTGTCCTCAGATGCAGATGTGCTGGCTGACGTGTGCAGGATTGTGAATGATGAGACCTATGTCCCTGAGGATCCTCGAGAGTTTTGCAAGCGTGTCTTTACCACTTGCTATATGGCTAGTGAGAACTCGTCCCAGGATACTTGCAACAGGGCAAAACTCCTGGCTGAGCAAATAGGCAGGTACAAGTTGAAAAGTGCTGGGGGTGGGAAATTGTGTTGTGGCATGGACTTTAATGCAAAACTTTCAAATGGGAACTCTAAAATGGGAAATTATAGAAGTGGGAAAGTAGGTATGTTAAACAGCAGTACTATAGACATGACTCATTAAGTGTGTAAACTTGAGGCAAACTTAGAAGCATTTGGTGGAGGATATGGATATTTGGAAACAGAGTCTGGAAAGTGTTATTCTTTCCTAAGTTTCTTTATACCAAATCTGAGATGGTAGCAGCTTTAAAATGTCATTTGATGGCTGGGTTTTTGGCCTTTTTTTTAATGCTGTGTTATCTGGCCAGATGGTGCCATTGAGTCACTTCTGCCTGAATTATTCTCAGCTACCACATCAATCTGAACATAGATGCGGCTGTGAAAGCTATTGTGGGAATTTTCAGCATGGTGACGGGTCGAACTCCCCTGTTTTCTGTCTTTGGAGGGAGCAAAAGAGAAAACCTGGCTCTCCAGAATGTTCAGGTAGGTTTCATGTAGGCTGCATCAGATCAGACCTTTGCTTTTTGCCTTTTTTCTCTCCCTCCCCCCCCCCCCCTTTTTTTTTTTTCTTCTCCTTTTCTTTTTCCCTCCTATTTACCCCCTCCTTCTGAAATAGTACATGCCTATAGCTCATCAGTAGCACTGGTACAAATGCTGTTTGGAAGAACATCCCAATAGAAAGGAATTGTCAGGTCAGGAAAATGAGCAGCAAACTATTCTAAGAGACAAGTCTGAAGTCCGGTAGGATGATGGCAGGTCAAGACTCAAAATTATTGCTGACGGATACTAGACTTTCCTCTGGTGGATGTTAGCAGCCTTTGAAAGGCTCTGTGTGAGGTGTCAAGTTTACCCATCCCAATTCCTAGATGTCCTCTGTTTTAGAAGGGAGAATTTTTTTTTTTTTTTTTACATTAGAAGGTATTTAATCTTTGATAGACTCATCAAAAAACAACTTAAATACACACTACCAGTTACGCTTTTTCATTGTGTTGGAACAGATTGGTACTGTACCTGGGAAGTGCTGGTATACATATCCTATAAACTCATGGAAAACAGCTTCCTAGTGACTTCTAGTCCCTGGCTCCTGTACCTTTTGTTGTCTTGATGGCTTTCTTTTTGGCCTGTTCTTGAAAGCTCCCAACCTAACCAGCAATTCTTTATTGATTCTGGCTAAATGCTGATTGTCATCTTTGATTGTTTTTGGTAGCAGGAGACTTAATCTCTCTCCCCCTGCTGTCACTGGATAAATCCAGCTGTCTTGCCTGGAAGTAAACATTGAATCCTTCATGAGCTTTTTGGCAATGGGATAGGCTTTAGTTGCAGAGGAGTGCAATGATTTGCCTAACAGCACACAGTTGTGGCTAGGGCTGAAGGCTGAATCTCGGGTGTGTTTGATGTTATTACCACCTGTCCTAGTTCAGCAGTAGCAGTCATTTTTCTCCTTAGTAGCTGGTGCAGTGCTGTGTTTTTGACTTTCAGTCTGGGAGCACCACTGATAACACTGATGTTTTTAGCTGTTGCTAAGTAATGTTTACACTGAACAAGGACTTCGTTAGTCTCATGCGCTGCCAGGGAGGAGGGGAAGTTGGGAGGAAGCAGAGAGGTCACCTGACCCAAACTGGCCAAAGGGGTATCCATACCACAGCACGTCATGACCAGTATATAAACTGGGGGCAGTTACCTGGAAGGGCTAGAGCACTGCTTGGGTCGAGCTGGGTATTGGTCAATGGGTGGTGAGCAGTTGTATTCTCTTCCCTTGTTATTTCCCTTATCATTATTACTACTGGTGGTAGCAGTAGTGATTTGTGTTATACCTTAGTTACTGGACTGTTCTTATCTCAACCTGTGGGAGTTACATTCTTTCGATTCTCCTCCCCATTCCTCCAGGAGAGGAGGGGGGGAAGAATGGGGGGAGTAAGAATGTGGGGGAGTGAGTGAGCAGCTGCATGGGTCTGAGTTACCAACTGGGCTTAAACCCTGACAGTTCTTTTTTGGCGCCCAATGAGGGGCACAAAGGGTTGAGATAATGACAGATCTGACCAGAGTGTGTCTAATCGTATTTGTGAAAAGCATTAATTGTTTCACATTAATAGTCACTCATCACAATGCTGATTTATTGGCTCTCAAAGTTGTTGCTCTTGATCTCGGAGTTTCAGCGTGTCGTACCTTACTTGCAGCCAGTATTTGCTGTTTTAGTGTTTATTGTCTGGGGGGCCTGGGCTAAGGTTCTTGTTTCGCTGTACTTTACGGTAGTGACTTGTAATACAATAGACTTACTGATCATGAAACTGGTCTGGCTTGTGTTCCCATTGTGGTCATCACCTCTATACTACGGGAGGTATATAATGGAAGTGTTTAGCAATTACACATCTTTTTTTCCCCTCCTCGGGTGGTCAGCCTGTGAAGAAGACATTCCCTTATGTTCCCAGCTCCCCCACCAAACTATTTGCAGCATCATCTGAGGGTTTGAAGGTTTTGAATGGCAAAGTGAGTGGCAGGGTGTGTGAGATAGTATGGACAAGTATCTAGGCCAGTGGGGCCCTCCAGTGCTTTGGAACTTCACCACTGAACAAATGCAAAATCCAGAAAAATTAGTAAAACATTTAAATGAGGTGTGTTGTCATTCTGGTCATACCAGAGAGGGACAAATCATGGCAATGTGCTGGAGCTTGTCTGACACCTACAGAGCCCTGTTCAACGCTGTCCCTTCAAAGGGAAAAAGATGTTTCTGGATCTGATGGGAAAGCAACAGACGATGCAGCTACACCAACCCTAGTGACAAGTACAGCAGGTACTCAAACGCTGACCACAACAGACAACGCAGCTACTCCAGCTCCAAGCACAGCAGCTACACCAGCCCCAGCGACAAGTACAGCAGGTACTCAAACCCCGACAGCAACAGACGACGCAGGTGCTTGTGCTGCTCAACCCCCAAACACAGTGGCTGCGCCAACCCTGACAACAGATACTGCAGCCACTCCAACCCTAGTGGCAGACAGTGCAGCCACTCCAACCACAGTGATAATCATTGCAGCTAAACCAAAGGACCAATTCATGCCAATGTTGGTTGTGCCTGTACACAAGGGGAAAAGCAAACAAGAGGCACAAAAAAGCAAACTGTTCAGTGAAGAAAGATGAAGAACCAATGTGCTTACTAGATGGGACAGCATCTGCACAAAAGTTATTATGTGGATCAGAGGGAGAAGAAGAGGTGACTTCTCAACCCCGGACCTCAACTGAGCTACGCAATATGCAAAAAGATTTCACCCGTCATCCAGGGGAGCACATCATCACCTGATTGCTGATGCTGGGAGAATGGGGCTGATGGTCAGGAACTAGAAGGTAGCAAAACTAAGCAGGTGGGGTCACTTGCTAGGGAAGGGAGATTTGACTAAGCAATTCCAAAAGGGAAATGGTCCCTCAGATTTTGGAGGTAACTCTTGGCAGCTGTGAAGGAAAGGTTTCCCTACAAGGATGATGTTATGAGTTGTTCAGCCAAGTGGACTACTCCAGAGAAAGGCATCCAGTCTCTGAGGGAATCAGCCATTATAGAGCTGATCTATTGCAGGCTGGATGCCAAGAATGCATCCATAGATCCAGATGAATTTGAATGTACACGACCCATGTGGCAGAAATTCACACGGAGTGCATCATCATCATATGCCCACTCATTGTCATCAGTGACCTGGCATGACATAGCACAACCAACAGTGGATGAAGTGATTCATCAACTCCAAGAGTTTGAAGACAGTGTCACCCCTTGCATCATTTCAGCTGTGGAAAAACTGTCCCAGGAGTTCAAACAATTGAGAGACTATCTATCTGATCTATTCAGCTCCCTACGTGTACCAACCCACGTCTCAGCTATTAACAAAGGGTGCCCTACTGCTTGACAGAGAAGATACAGGAGGTACAGGCCGCCTTATAGTTTTACCTGCGGGATCATGGAGAAGACATGAGAAAGTGGGATGGAAAACCTACCTCAGTTCTGGGGGAACGGGTGCGTGAATTGAAGAGGAGAACAAAGGTCAAGGATGATCATCCCGTGAAAGCTGTGCCTTCAGTCTCTGGTGAGCAGGTTCCCAGATGGAGTGGAAGAGCTGATTTTACTCCAGCTCCTGTGATAAAGCAATGGTATATTGAAAAATGTGGGATCTGAGCATGAAGTGAATGATATGGAATAAGGGGTGGAGACTGCCCTGGGTTCAGAAGTAGCAGTCATTTTTCTTCCTGTTAGTAGCTGGTGCAGTGCTGTGTTTTTGACTTTCAGTCTGGGAACAACACTGATAACACTGATGTTTTTAGTTGCTGCTCAGTAATGTTTACTCTGAACAAGGACTTTCTGAGTCTCATGCGCTGCCAGGGAGGAGGGGAAGTCGTGAGAAAGCAGAGACAGGACACCTGACCCAAACTAGCCAAACAGGTATTCCATACCACAGCACGTCATGACCAGTATATAAACTGGGGGCAGTTACCCGGAAGGGCTAGAGCACTGCTCGGGTCAGGCTGCGTATTGGTTGATGGGTGGTGAGCAATTGTATTTTCTTCCGTGGTTATTTCCCTTATCATTATTATTATTGGTGGTAGCAGCAGTGGTTTGTGTTATACCTTAGTTACTGGACTGTTCTTATCTCAACCCGTGGGAGTTGCATTCTTTCGATTCTCCTCCCCATCCCTCTGGGAGAGTGTCCTGGGTTCAGCAGTAGCAGTCATGTTTTTTCCTTTATGTTAACTGGTGCAGTGCTGTGTTTTGACTTCTAGTTTTGAGAACAGCGTTGGTGAAGCCGATGTTGTCGGTTGTTGCTAAGTGATGTTTACCCTGACCAAGGACTCTGTGAGGCTCATGCTCTGCCAGGGAAGAGGGGAAGCTGTGAGGAAGCAGAGACGGGGCGCCTGACCCGGGCTAGCCGGGGAGGTATTCCATACCACAGCACGTCATGCCGGGGGTGGGGGGTAACTGGGAATTTCCCGGAAGGACAGGGGCTTCCGGGTGGAACTCGTTTTCTTGGCCGGTGGTATCGTATTCTCTTCCCTTGTTATTTTCCCTTATCATTGTTTTTAGCTGATAGTAGCGGTGGTGATTTGTTGCTGGACTGTTCTTGTCTCAACCCGTAGGAGTTGCACTCTCTCGATCCTCCTCCCCGTTCCTCCGGGAGCGGGGAAGGGGAGAGCCCCGGTGCAGGGAGGGGGGAGACGAACACGGACCTTGATTGTTGTCAGCTCGGCACCACTCACTGGGAGTGAGTGAACAAGTTACCTGACTGGGTTTAAACCACGACAGTTCTTTTTGGCGCCCAACGTGGGGCCCGAGGGGTTGAGATAAGAACAGATCTGACTGGATTGATAGTCACTCGTCACAATGCTGATTTATTGGCTCTCAAGGTTTTTTTCTCTTGATCTCACAGTTTCAGTATACCATATCTTACGTCCATCCGGTATTGGCTGTATTAGTGTTTTTCAAGTGTGGGGCTTGGGCTAAGGTTTTTATCCCATTGTACTTTATGGTAATGACTTGTAATACAATAGAATCATTGATCATGAAACTGATCTGGCTTATGTTCCCAGTGTGGTCACCACCTTTATACTTTGGGAGGTATATGATGGAGGTGCTTAGCAATTACACATCTTTTTTCTCCTTCTCAGGTGCTCAACCTGTGAAGGAGACATCCTTTTACCCTCCTAGTCGTCCCCCCAGACCATTTACATTTGAGAGTTTTGAATTTTTTAAATGGCCTTTTAATGCTCTTGAGACTTGTTTGCTGATGGTGATGGGAATCACCATGCTAACACGCATACAGAGTGTGTTTTGCCCACTACTGATTTCAAGAGTTAAGCAGATTCAGGTTTGGGTCTTGTCTGGGGTCAAACGACGATGTAGGAGGACCGAGAGATTTTCCCAGAGGCTGGACAGCCATGAGTGGCAGGGTGTGTGGGATAGTATGGGCAAGTATCTAGGTCAGTGGGCCCCTCCAGTATTTTGGAATTTCACTACCGAACAACTGCAAAATCCAGAAGAATTAGTAAAACACTTAAATGAGGTGTGTGGTCATTCTGGCCATACCAGAGATGGACAAATCACGGCAACGTGCTGGGGCTTGGCCTATGCTTACAGGGCCTTGTTCAACACTATCCAGCACCTTCAAAAGGAAAAGAATGTCGGCGGATTTGAGGGCAAAGTGACAGTCGCTACTCAAACTTTGGCTGCAATGAACTGCGCAGCTACCCCAGTGGCAAGTACAGCAGCTGCTCAAACTTCAACTGCAACAGACAGCGCGGTTACCCCAGCTCCAAGCACGGTAGCTACACCACCCCCAGCAACAAGTACAGTCGCTACTCAAACCACAGTGATAATCACTGCAGCCAAACCAGAGGACCAATTCGTACCAATATCAGTTGCCCCTGTACGCAAGAGAACAAGCAAAAAGGAGGCAAAAAGGGTGAAGCGAGATGAAGAACCAATGAATTCACCACCCGGTCCAGAATCTGATCAGGAGTCATCCTCACATGACGAAGAAGAAGAAGAAGAGGTAACTTCTCGATCTCGGACCTCAACCGAGCTGCGGAATATGCGAAAAGATTTTACCCGTCAACCAGGGGAGCACATCATCACCTGGTTACTCCGATGCTGGGACAATGGGGCCGATGGTCACGAACTAGAAGGTACAGAAGCCAAGCAGCTGGGATCACTTGGTAGAGAAGGGGGAATTGACAAAGCAATTGCAAGAGAGAAAAAGTCCCTCAGCCTTTGGAGGAGGCTCTTGGCAGCTGTGAAAGAAAGGTTTCCGTACAAGGACGATGTTACGAGTCCAAGTGGACTACTATAGACAAAGGCATCCAGTCTCTGAGGGAATCGGCCATCGTAGAGATGATCTATCACATCAAGCCGAATAACGGGGATACACCTATAGATCCAGATGAAGTTGAATGTACACGACCCATGTGGCGAAAACTTACACGGAATGCACCGTCATCATATGCCCATTCATTGGCAACAGTGACCTGGAATGACATAATACCACTAACAGTGGATGAAATGGTTCATAAACTCCGAGAGTTCGAAGACAATCTCACTCCTTCCATCATCTCAGCTGTGAAAAAACTGTCCCAGGACCTCGACAAATTGAGGGACGATGTATCTGATTTATCCAGCTCCTCACGTGTACCAACACGCGTCTCAGCTATTAACAAAAGACGTCCTATTGTTCAAGAGAGGAGATACAGAAGGTATACGCCACGGGGTACCCTATGGTTTTACCTGCTGGATCACGGAGAAGACATGACAAAGTGGGATGGAAAACCTACTTCAGCTTTGGAGGAACGGGTGAGTGAACTGAAGAGGGGAGCAAGGGCCAAGACTGATCGTCCCATGAGAGCTACGGCTTCAGTCTCTGGTGAGCAGTTTCCCAGATGGAGTGGAAGAGCTGATTTTACTCCAGCTCCTGTGATAACGAAGAATAATCCCTTTCAACACGACTTAAGTGTCCAATGCTGTGACGACCATTAGAGGGGCCCTGCCTCCAGCCAGGTGGAGGTAGGGGACAATCGGATTTACTGGACTGTGTGGATCAGATGGCCTGGCACATCAGTCCCACAGAAGTATAAGGCTCTAGTAGATACCGGTGCACAGTGTACCCTGATGCCATCAAGCTGTCAAGGGGTGGAACCCATCTATATTTCTGGAGTAACAGGAGGATCCCAAGAGTTGACTGTGCTGGAGGCTGAAATCAGCCTGACTGGGAGGGAGTGGCAAAAGCACCCTATTGTGACTGGTCCAGAGGCTCCATGCATCCTCGGCATAGACTACCTCAAGAGAGGGTACTTCAAAGACCCAAAAGGGTACCGGTGGGCTTTTGGTATTGCTGCTTTGGAGACTGAGGAAATTGAGCAGCTGTCCACCTTGCCTGGTCTCTCAGAAGATCCCTCTGCTGTGGGGTTGCTGAAAGTTGAAGAACAACAAGTGCCAATTGCGACCACAACAGTGCACCGGCGGCAATATCGCACCAACCGAGACTCCCTGATTCCCATCCATCAGCTGATCCGTAGACTGGAGAGTCAGGGGGTGATCAGCAGGACCCGCTCACCCTTCAATAGCCCCATATGGCCAGTGCGAAAGTCTAATGGAGAATGGAGACTAACAGTAGACTATCGTGGCCTGAATGAAGTCACACCACCATTGAGTGCTGCCGTACCGGACATGCTAGAACTTCAGTATGAACTAGAGTCAAAAGCAGCCAAGTGGTATGCCACGATTGATATTGCCAATGCATTTTTCTCCATTCCTTTGGCAGCAGAGTGCAGGCCACAGTTTGCTTTTACTTGGAGGGGTGTCCAGTTCACTTGGAACCGACTGCCCCAGGGGTGGAAACACAGCCCTACCATTTGCCATGGACTGATCCAGACTGCACTGGAACAGGGGCAAGCTCCAGAACACCTGCAATACATTGATGACATTATTGTGTGGGGCGATACAGCGGAAGAAGTCTTTGAGAAAGGGAGGAAAATAATCCAAATCCTGCTGAAAGCCGGTTTTGCCATAAAACGGAGTAAGGTCAAGGGACCTGCACAGGAGATTCAATTTTTGGGAATAAAATGGCAAGATGGACGTAGACAGATCCCCACAGATGTGATCAACAAGATAACAGCAATGTCTCCACCAACTAATAAGAAAGAAACGCAAGCTTTCTTGGGTGCAGTGGGGTTCTGGAGAATGCACATCCCAAATTACAGTTCGATTGTAAGCCCTCTCTATCATGTGACCCGGAAGAAGAATGATTTTAAATGGGGCCCTGAGCAGCAACAAGCCTTTGAGCAAATTAAACGCGAGATAGTTCATGCAGTAGCCCTTGGACCAGTCCGAACCGGACCAGATGTAAAAAATGTGCTGTACACTGCAGCTGGGGAGAACGGTCCTACCTGGAGCCTCTGGCAGAAAGCTCCAGGGGAGACTCGAGGTCGACCCCTCGGCTTTTGGAGTCGGGGATACAAAGGATCTGAGGCCAGCTATACCCCAACTGAGAAAGAGATACTGGCAGCCTATGAAGGGGTTCGAGCTGCTTCGGAAGTGATTGGCACTGAAGCACAGCTCCTCCTGGCACCCCGGCTGCCCGTGCTGGGCTGGATGTTCAAAGGCAGGGTCTCCTCTACACATCATGCAACTGATGCTACATGGAGTAAATGGGCTGCACTAATTACACAACGAACTCGAATAGGAAATCCCAGTCGTCCAGGCATTCTAGAAGTCATCATGGACTGGCCAGAGGGCAAAGATTTCGGAATGTCACCAGAGGAGGAGGTGGTGCGTGCTGAAGAGGCCCCACCATATAATAAACTGTCAGAAAGTGAAAAGCAGTATGCCTTGTTTACTGATGGCTCTTGCCGTATTGTGGGAAAGCATCGGAGATGGAAGGCAGCTGTATGGAGTCCTGGACGACAAGTTGCAGAAACTGCTGAAGGAGAGGGTGAATCGAGTCAATTTGCCGAGGTGAAAGCCATCCAGCTGGCCCTGGACATTGCTGAACGAGAAAAGTGGCCAGTACTTTATCTCTATACTGACTCATGGATGGTGGCAAATGCCCTGTGGGGGTGGTTGAAGCAATGGAAGCAGAGCAACTGGCAACGCAGAGGTAAACCCATCTGGGCTGCTGCACTGTGGAAAGATATTGCTGCCCGGGTGCAGAACCTGGTGGTGAAGGTACGTCATGTAGATGCCCATGTACCCAAGAGTCGGGCCACTGAGGAACACCAGAACAACCAACAAGTGGATAAAGCGGCTAAGATTGAAGTGGCTCAGATGGACTTAGATTGGCAACATAAAGGTGAATTATTTTTGGCCCGGTGGGCCCATGACACTTCAGGCCATCAGGGCAGAGATGCAACATATAGATGGGCCCGTGACCGAGGGGTGGACTTAACAATGGACACTATTGCCCAGGTTATTCATGAGTGTGAAACATGTGCTGCAATTAAACAAGCCAAGCGGTTAAAGCCTCTTTGGTATGGAGGACGATGGTTGAAGTATAAATATGGGGAGGCCTGGCAGATTGACTATATCACACTGCCACCAACCCGCCAAGGCAAGCGCCATGTGCTTACCATGGTGGAAGCAACCACCGGGTGGCTGGAAACATACGCTGTGCCCCATGCCACTGCCCGGAACACCATCCTGGGCCTTGAGAAACAGATTTTGTGGCGACACGGCACCCCAGAGAGAATTGAGTCAGACAATGGGACTCATTTCCGGAATAACCTTATAGATATTTGGGCCAAAGAGCATGGCATTGAGTGGGTATATCACATCCCCTACCATGCACCAGCCTCTGGGAAAATCGAACGGTACAATGGGCTGTTAAAAACTACACTGAGAGCGATGGGTGGGGGAACTTTCAAGCATTGGGATACACATTTACCAAAGGCCACCTGGTTGGTCAACACCAGAGGATCTGCCAACAGGGCTGGCCCAGCCCAGTCAGAACTTTTACATATTGTAGAGGGGGACAAAGTTCCCGTGGTGCATATGAAGAATTTGCTGGGGAAGACAGTCTGGGTTATTCCTGCTTCAGGTAAGGGCAAACCCACTCGTGGGATTGCTTTTGCTCAGGGACCTGGATATACTTGGTGGGTAATGCGGGAAGATGGGGAAGTCCGATGTATACCTCAAGGGGATTTGATTTTAGGGGAAAACAGCCAGTGAACTCAATTGTATGCTGTTGCCTGCTGTGTAATGCTTTTATAGCCCATCAACTAGATGTCTCCAGGTCACCAGCGACTGGCCCTGACTTCCCTCCAGCCATCATCCCAACAGAGAATGAACTTGGAACATCATGGACCGGATGGACTCGGCAGCATTATAGGGATTGGTCCATGCACTAAGAAAATGATTTTTTTCCTCTTGGTCTGTATGTATATGGATGTATATATGTGGGAGAGCGATGGTGTATTGAAAATGTGGGATCTGAGCACGACGTGAATGGTATGGAATAAGGGGTGGATAATGTCCTGGGTTCAGCAGTAGCAGTCATGTTTTTTCCTTTATGTTAACTGGTGCAGTGCTGTGTTTTGACTTCTAGTTTTGAGAACAGCGTTGGTGAAGCCGATGTTGTCGGTTGTTGCTAAGTGATGTTTACCCTGACCAAGGACTCTGTGAGGCTCATGCTCTGCCAGGGAAGAGGGGAAGCTGTGAGGAAGCAGAGACGGGGCGCCTGACCCGGGCTAGCCGGGGAGGTATTCCATACCACAGCACGTCATGCCCGGGGTGGGGGGTAACTGGGAGTTACCCGGAAGGACAGGGGCTTCCGGGTGGAACTCGTTTTCTTGGCCGGTGGTATCGTATTCTCTTCCCTTGTTATTTTCCCTTATCATTGTTTTTAGCTGATAGTAGCGGTGGTGATTTGTTGCTGGACTGTTCTTGTCTCAACCCGTAGGAGTTGCACTCTCTCGATCCTCCTCCCCGTTCCTCCGGGAGCGGGGAAGGGCCTTGATTGTGCAGGGAGGGGGGAGACTGGGTTTAAACCACGACAGAGAAGTAAGAAAGAGACAGCTGCGTGGTTCTGAGTTACTGACTGGGCTTAAACCATGAGATCACCCTTAGAAAAGTTTGAGTTTCAGGGGACAAAAGCAAAGAGAACTTTTTACATATTTTATGTAAGTAAGTCCCTTTTGTCTAATGCTCTATAAAAGAGTACAGTAGACAGATGGGTTATCTGCATGCTATATCTATCATGGATCCTTACTGAAGCTTTCAGGAGGTAAGGAAATGGCAACTATTCCCCATTCTGCAATTTGTAATAGAATGAACTTGCTTGGTGATGGAAGTCTGTGGCAGTAGTGGATACTTAAGTCTGGCTTTTCTACATGTGTTTGGCATCTTCTCCACAAGACCATACTTCTTGCAGTAATGGTTGCCCCTCTTGTATTTTGTTCCTTGTGGGTTTGTTTAGGGAATTGATTAAGAAAAGTGATTTGGGAGGAATTATTCTGCTTCTCAAGTCAGCTTTATTTTTCATTTTGCTTTGCAGGCTAGAATAAGAATGGTCCTTGCCTACCTGTTTGCCCAGCTGACACTATGGACTCGTGGGATGCCAGGGGGACTTCTGGTGCTAGGATCAGCCAATGTGGATGAAAGGTTGGTAGGAGTTAGAGACCTAAAGCCAGGTGAATGGGGAGCAGGTCACTGCATTTTCTTGCAACTCTACCAATCCCAGTGTAGTGTTACCAAAAACACGTAACAAGCTAAAAGTACACTGATAGCAGTGAAATTAAAGAAAATAGTTGGATCGGACTCAATGGAAAAATGTGTAATTTTCAGAAATTCAGCCAAAGTATTGTCAAAGTCTTCCACTGAAATGTTCCTTCCTTAGCTGTTTTCAGTAGAGCTTGCCTGTGTAATTACCAGGTTAACTTTCCAATCTCTTATTGGTTGTATCTTTCAATTGTTGTATCAGCAATTAAGCTGTGAATTATCAGTTGAAAAAAGAGCCTTTAGAAACTTGGGCTATTGACCTTACAGCTGACTATTTGAAGATTAAAGCAATCCCCATAAGAATGTGGGATTGATAACCTCTAAAGCTATGAGAATAGTATGTGCAGGTACTGTGAGTGTTTTGGTGTGAATGTTTTGGGTTTTTTTTGAGTGTTTTGCATCAGATCCATTACTTTAGCATGGGTAGTTTTGTAGTGCTTCGGAATGGTTTAAAATATCATTTTCATCCTCCTGGCAATTTCCTAGCTTTAGAATACCCCTGTTGCAGCTGAGCATGTTTGCCTCTGATGTATAAATACATTAATAACATGCAGTCTGGTTTTCCCTGTATTCATACTACATATATATATTCTCTATAGTATAAACTATTATCGATTATACTCACATTATTATTTCCTATTCCTCTCTAACATGTCCTCTTTTACTCAGTCTCCGAGGTTACCTGACAAAGTATGATTGCTCAAGTGCTGATATCAATCCCATTGGTGGAATCAGCAAGACTGATCTGAAGAACTTCATTCAGTATTGCATTGAAAATTTTCACCTCACAGCCCTCAGAAGGTGAGCAGTGAAGCAGTGGTGCTTGATGACTGCATTTGTATGCAGCATACTGTGGACAATATGCTTTGGTGTTTTGTTTTTTTCTATTAATAGAGTTATGCTACAGTAATACTGCAAATGGTAGTGAAGAAGAGTGTTCTGCACATTGCTGTGTTTTTAAATGATTGTCTGGCTTACACAATGTACATTGCTGGGTGTTGAAAATGCTGCTAGGCTTAGGAGTTACTGTATGCAAACATTGGTGGCGTTAATCATAGAATCACAGATTTATAGAATGGTTTGGGTTAGAAAGGACCTTAAGATCATCCAGTTCCAACCCCTTGCCATGGACAGGGACACTTTCCCACTAGACCATGTCGCCCAAGGTTCTGTCTGACCTGGCCTTGAATACTGCCAGGGATGGGGCAGCCACAGTTTCTCTGGGCAGCCTGTGCCAATGTCCCACTACCCTCACAGGGAAGAACTTCTTCCTTATATCTACCCTGAACTTTCCCTCTTTTAGTTTAAACCCGTAACCCCTTATGCTATCACTACAGTCCTCGATGAAGAGTCCCTCTCTGGCATCCTTGTAGGCCCCCTTTCAGATACTGGAAGGCTGCTCTGATGTCTCCACGCAGCTTCTCTTCTCCAGGCTGAACAGCCCAACTTTCTTAGCCTGTCTTCATATTGTGTGAACCAGATGCTTTACGTTTTGGTATAAAGCATTGCTTTTTAAACCTGGAACAGCTTGCAAGTGTCACTTCTTTAGCATTATCTAGTTCTTTAGTAGTTTATGTCCTGAAGAAGTTTTGAATAAAGCATTTGATTTTTAACAAACCAGGCTTAGCAAACTAGTTTGTTAACTAGTATTCACAAAGCTGGATAGAATTAATGTTTTTCTTTTTACCTTTTTCTTACAGTATCATGTCAGCTCCACCCACTGCAGAGTTAGAGCCCCTGGTGGATGGACAAGTGGCTCAAACTGATGAGGTAATGGGCAGTGACTTTAAAATGCTCTGGTAAGCCTTATCTCCAAATTTGATTTTTGTCCAATAACTAGTGTTTGCTTTTGTCTGTATCCATGCTTATTGATCAGCATGTTGTAAAATGTCTTAATTTAATTATTAAAGACTGAAGGTCTTTATGATACAGCAGTAGGTTGCTGAACTAGAACTAGTGGCTTTCTTTATTTGGCCTTATCTTACTGAAATACACTATGTTTAAGCCACCTAGAAGGGAAAATGAACAATTATTTGTCAGAAAAGAGATGTTTTCACTGGCCAGATCAAATACAAATCAGATACATTCATGGAAAGATTTCACATCTCCTATTTCAGAGAGATTTCAGTAGGTACTTTTGCTTGTAATATGATTATCTTTCTGATCAGTGGCTATTTCATTTTGATGTTTGCTTAAACTGGGTTATTGTAATCCATAAAACTGAATTATAATTTGCATTGTTAAGATTTTCAGTGACTTTGTGTGTGCGGATTGCAGGTGGATATGGGAACGACATATGCAGAGCTCTCCATCTATGGCAAATTAAGAAAAATTGCAAAGGCTGGACCATACAGTATGTTCTGTAAGCTGATTAACATGTGGAAGGAAATTTGTGCTCCAAGAGAGGTAATATTAAAAAAAATAATCAAATTGTATAATGTCTTTGCCAAAAAAGAGTATGTTTGGAGAAAGGTTGAGTAGAGTTCCTTTGAATGGAAAAAGATAGTTTAATTATTCTGTGTTTAGAGATTATTCTACAGCTGTAGCATAATATGCTGGAAGAATTGGTATGCGTCTCCTAAATTAATGCAGTCTGTTGTCTGTGTTGCATGTTGTTAGAACAGTAATTGGGTAACTTGAAAATAATTACTTCAGAACTATGCCTTCAGGGGAAAAGTATTCTCTGCAATACACATGGCTAACTACTCTTGAAGCCTTGTGGTTGTGTATTGTGAGACAGAACTTGGCTCTTGCTTTGAAAGAATATCTATGCTGCAGAGCTATCTGCTTTGCTGTTACGTAGTTTTTCTCTTCTTGTGCATAAAGGAACAAGGTCAGATTTTCACCTGAATTGGAGAGGTTGGTGTGTACTTCTGAGTGTCTGGAAATGGTCTTGAGTGCCTCTTATAGGCAGGGTCATCCACAGGGATTCATACTAGTGGTAGATAATTTATGAAAATGTTAATGGAATAAAATGGATGTGTAAAGCTAGAGTACAGTCTCCAAAATACAGTTCTCTAGATTTTTTAAATACTAAGAATCTTCATGTGATTTAAAGCTATATTCTTTGTACACCAGGTGGCATCAAAGGTTAAGCATTTCTTCAGGATGTATTCACTTAACAGACATAAAATGACCACCCTCACTCCTTCCTACCATGCTGAAAACTACAGTCCAGATGACAACCGGTTTGACCTGAGGCCTTTCCTTTATAACAGTACATGGTCCTGGCAATTTAGGTGTATAGATGAAGAGGTAAATGCCTTCTGCTTCTTGTGTAGTTTTGTATTTAAAGCCCTCACAATGGGACCAGCTCAGTTCCAGTGAATCTCCAATAGAAGACTGCTAGCATTTAGGAGTAATAGTTATAACAAATTCTTGTGAGTGTTCTTTTCACATAGCTGTGAGGCTCAGAATTCTCTGGGTTCAGTGTAGGCCATGTCGTTTGTTTTGTTTTGTTTCTGTTGTTAAGTACAGCATGTTGTAATGCTGTGAAAGCGAGAAGAGAGAAAAGAAAGAGAATATATGTACTGAGGCCAGAAACTAATAGGTGTACCCATACTCACTGTGCTAATGCAGAGAACAAGTTTATGTGTTTTAGTTTCAGTTCGGGATTTGTTTAATTATGAGATTAAGACTTGACCTGCGACTGTGTAGGAAAAGCCAGTAGAAGGCAGCAATTTGTTGTGAAAGCTTCTCCAACCTGCTTCTACAACCTTAAGTCAGTTGACTCACAAATATGTTTGCTCAGATACAGAAATAGTAATGGTACAGTGCTTAGTTTGAGCACTGTGAGGTGTGGAGGGGCTCAAGCAATTATCAGACCTGTGCTTAACGTTGTATTTTTTAGTTATGCCTTTGATGTTATTTTAATGCATTTTTAAAGGCAAAAGTGCTGAAGAATTTTAGCACCTTGAAGGTTCTTTTTTTCTGCCAGAGATTTTACACTTCAGTTGCTCTTAAGAATATGTTTATATGTGTAATAAAATATTAATTCCCTTGTCTGTGAAATGCCAGACATGTTGTAATGGTGTTTTATTACCTTTAAACGTAGGATGAAACCTGCCATGTGCAGCAGTGTTTTATAGGTCTGTATGGTGGAAGATTTTTCTCCATCATTTTGGACTTTTTCCCACTAAAGTCCATGACAAAAGTTCTTTTGGCCTCAATGGGAGTTGGGTAAAATATTTTTGTAGGGTCTGGACCAAAATGTAATTATTTAATGCTTACAGTAACTGTGATAAAGATCTCTTCGTGATCCAGGATATTATTACAGTCTTTAACTAGACGTGTATGTAATAGTAGTACTGTGCAAGGGTACTAGCCATTGCAACTTATTCCTGGAAACTGGGAGTCAAGTTTGGGGAAGAATCTGTTATGTAGGCAGCAGTAATGTGATCTGATATCCATAACGATGAGTTAGCTTTTTGCAAGACTGGAAAATGATGATTTGCAGTTAGATGAGTCAGATCTTCCCTATTCAAGAAAGGGAATACTGTAAGTGTTTCCGCTTACTGTGCATATCCAGCACAACTGTAATTCTGAAGACAAGCACTCTGTAGTACAGTGTCTCACTTATAATTGTGCTCTTGGGACTTAATCTGCACTTAAGGCTTTTTTGGTGTAGTAACAGGACTGAAAATAAGGCATAAACTCTGAATGATGTAAAATTCACCTTTACTTAGGTAATGCTGGGTTTTCTTGTAGAAGAGTCAAATCAAATCTTAAGCCAATGTGTGAAGGGAAATGGTTTGGAGCGCCTATGATAGAGAAATCCGTTGGATTTGTGAAAAGTACTTTTCTACTTTGGATGCTTGTACTGTAGTCAAGCCAATGTAGTTACCCATTCTTTGAAGTGCAAAAGTGCATCTGTATTTGCTGCAGAAGGAACAGCAGTAAGAGGAAGTTGAGATAATAGCGTTTGCTGGCAGTTGCCAGATTTGCCCTTGGAGTCTTAATATTATTAACCTCTAGCTAGCTGAAGGTTCCACCTGGGTGATAAATTCCTAGGGGTATAGAGAAGCCCTAGGAACTCCAGTAGCTTCTGCCTTTGAGTTGTACCTTACATAAAGGATATGTGGTCAGAGCGTGCACTTTAACACTTTCTAGGTGCCGGAATGTTCATTGGGATTTTAATAGCTGGCATAATATGAAGGACCAGTGACACAGCGCAGAAGAAAGCTGCCATGCTTGCCCCTGATGATTACGTATCTGCAAGTCTGTCTTCTGCTTTTTCCAGTGCTTACACGAGATCAGCTGCATTTGGTCAAACCAAAAGATTTATCAGCCTGAGTATCTTTGTGTGTGTCTTATGACCAGTAGCAGATGTTGAAGGAAGAATATAAGAACAGGGAATTTTTAATATGACCCTCCCTGTATATCCCCACAGATCTGGGCAATGTAGAACTGGATTTTCCAGAGTTACAGATAACGTACAAAGCACTGTGCTTAGTTCATGCTCTTGTTTGAGTTTGTAGAATACTTTCTGAAACTGTTTATATTGTTAGTCTTAACAACAGCTTAGCTTAATAAGAGGTAATATAAGCTTAATATAAGGTAATTGCTTTTCTTAAGTTTTAAGAACAGTGAAGGTCAGTATTGTAAAATTGTGTATGTGTGTATGAAAAGCATTTCCTCTCAGTTTTAATTACTCTAGACTCTCTGTTAGAGGCAGGATTTCAGGTTATGGCCTGGTCTGAAGTCACCAAACTGACCAAAACACAGAGAGTGAGAACTCGGATGTGGGAAGGTTGGGGAGGTAGGCAGGAAGAAAGTCTGATCTTACATTTTGACTGCAACACCCTGTTTAGCTCAGTTGTCCCCTAGAGCATACCCTGCTGTCAGTTACTGGGAAATCTGGGCTCTACACTGCTTTGTGATGGAAATCTGAGAGGACCAGAGACATTAAATGCAAACTTACTTGTACTATTACTTTTTATATATGCATAAAATATATATAATTATTTCAGTTGTTATTGAATCAATTTCCTTTTAACTTGCAGGTATCCAAGCTAGAAAAAAAGGAAGAAATTTCTCTAGTTGAAGATACGGACTGATTTGCTGTCTTGTTTAACTGTGGTAATTAACTTGCTAAGCAGAATAGCAGAATGTTCAAAACAGGACTAATATTGTGATGATGGGCAGAGATGACCCAAACAGTTGTTGACATGACCATAGTAAATGGTATTTGTAATTTTTTTGGTTTTGTTTTGATTGACTTCCCATTTTATTCCCAATATACTTACACTGTAGTTTGGCTAAGGAATCATTTATTAAGGATTTTCTTCAACTTCCTGAGTTAATAGCCTTTAATGAAAAATATTTGGGTATCAACCATAAATAAATGCAGGGTACTTACTGTTCCGTGAAAGTGAATACATACACAAGTAGTAAGCTTGGTTCTGACAACTTGGGATATGATTTTTGAAAACATTTAGCTGAAAGTATAAAATTTTAACAGCTCTGGCATATGCTGTAGAGGGGAAAAACTCATTTTACTTTGCAATAAACTTGTAATTTTGTAATGCTAATTGGCTCAGTTCTTACTTTATGTATTTTTTATTTAGCTAGCATGGGCCATGCAGTCTGGTTGAGTGTTTTCAGTGGCCACATAAGGTGTAATTTGGCAAGGAAGTAAGTCTAACTTGAAGCAGATGGGTAATCCCATTGTTAGTGGGATCCAAATTAGAGTTCAGCTTCTTGTTTTGCATGTACTTGCTGTGTAACCTGTGACAAAAAACTTTAAAATCTTTGACTTAATTTTCTCAGAAAGGAGCAATATCTACTTCATCAGGATGGTTAGCGAATTGCTTCATTGTTACTGCTCACCAAGATCCTCAGTTGTATTTTAAGGAATTTGAATAAAGTTGGCTTGGTGTGATTTCCCTCCTGGCATTTTTGATGTGTAAATGTAGTTGATGTACCTGAAATAAGACATATCTTCTGGTGCAATATATCTTGAATAGAGAGGACACAAGGTTGGTATCCACGCCACTGTTGCTGTTCCTATCTGCTCTGGTGCTGTTTGTCCAGGAGGTGTGATCTGTTATCAGTGACCATGCCAGCAGTGAGTGGTTGGAGTTGTCCACATAATCCCTTTACTGTTTGAATCAAGCCTCTGGAAATGGAGTTAGTACTGCAGAATGAAGTATAAAGCCAGCTTCCTTTCAGCACCTTCCATCTGCTGTTTGCAAAAACTTATTTTAACTTCACAGCTTCATCAGTCTTTTAACTGTGTCCCATGCTATGGAATAATAAAAAGGTACAAGGATAGGCTTGTTCCTTCTCATGAGTCTCTCTTCTGCTCATTCATTTAATGTTTGGCCAGTTCTTCTGCTTTAAAAAAAAAAAAAAAAAAAAAAAGAGTTGAAAGTTGTGCTTTTAATAGGGAAAACTAGAAGTGCATTTCTGAGGTTCTGAGCAAACAATGCTGTGACTGCGACAGCAGGAGAGCTTAGGCCAAGTGAGACTCTTAAAACTGGTCATATATTGTGTTAATGAAAAATGCCTGCTAAAAGGGCATGTTCTCCACATTTGTTTTCCACAATCCAGAAAGCCAGAGTTAATTCAGTTGCAGTTAAAGGTGCTGCACTGTTCTTGGTGGGTTTGTTATATGGTATGCATTTAGACCTTAGTGGTTGTTGCTGGTACTAAGATGTTTGCGATTCATCTTCCTTCACCATCATTTGAGCACTTCTGCTTCCTGTTCCTGACAGAGGGAAGTGGATGAATTTTGAACAGAAGTTCACTGTACATTTGAAGGCTTCTTCCTTTTTTTTTTTTAAGTCCCTGAAGTTACTGATTCTCTTCCCTGACAATCACAGAAGAGGAAAAAAGGAAACATTTTCTTTCATTTAAATAAAAAAAAAAAAGAAAAAAAAAACCCCAGTGTTTACATGTGTTCCCTGTTACTTTTGTTATCCTGAATATTTCAGACATTCAATGATTAAACAGTTGTGCTTCTTTGCAATGGCACTTATACCATGTATACAAATTCCATATTATTTATTACCTGCTAATGCTGAATACAGATTGTATCGGCCCACCCTTACTTTCCTTTTACTGTTCTGAATTTTTCACTGTAGTGTGTAGCCCCTAGTTCAGCCGTTATCAACACTTAACTCCTATTTTATCTGCGCTGGGAACAGGAAATAAATGTAAGACGTAGCTGCTGACATTCACTGTTTAGTAGTGATGGCTATTATGATAAAGGTCATGTTATGGAGGTTTCCTTTTAGTTTAAGCTTCGTAAAAAGGGTGAATTATTTAGATGTCCGTGTAAAACTGGTGTTTGACTCATTGGCTGTGTAACTAACTGAAGGTAAGAACTACCCCACCGCTAACTAGAGGATGCACCTACTTTTGGTGCTTGGGTTAGAACACTAGAGTGAGGGATGGATAAACTTTCCTGCTCATCATTATGCTGCCACAGCTCCCACCATGTGACAGAAAAGTGTGTAGTTGTAAAATCATCTTCCTTTGAAATCGCAGCTTTATTGTATATGAAGGGGACCGTGAGGAAAGGGGGGGAGCAGCAAAAGTGAAGCATCTTTTAACAGTCAAACCAGCATGAGCTAAATATATAGTTGCTTCTGGGCTAAGTAATTAAACACAAATTAAATGCTTTCTGCGGCCAGGAAGGTAAACGATGAGGAATGTGCCTACGGGCAGGACGCAGCTATTATTTCCTCTGTTTCCTGAGCCCAGCCCCGAGCGGCGGCAGGCTGTCCCGCAGCTCCCCCTGAGGCAGCGCTCAGCCGAGGACACTGATTTACAGCTGCCGTGAGGTAAAAAATCTCCAGTTCCTCACGAGCGATGTTTATTTCACACGGTAAACGACGCCCGGCGTCTCCTCTCCTCAGTTCAGGTAAAGAAAACGCACTTTGTACCACAGACTTGGTACCCTCCACGCCCGGCGCCAAACAGAGTGGGCCTGCTCGCTGGGCGGGAGAAGCCCCGTTCCCGCCCTCCCCCGGCAGCCGGTCACGTGCGGCGGGCGGTGCTCTCACATCCCGGCGGTGGCGCGGGCGTAGCGCGGTGTTCGGTGATGGAGGCCGGCGCTGAGGCGGAGCCGCTGTTGCCGCCACGGACCTGGCGAGTGGGCCAGAGGCTCTGGCGGGCCGGTGCCGCCACTGCCGCCGACGACGGTGAGTGCCGCGGGGCGCGCGAGCTGGGTGGAAGGTGCTGAGGGAGCCGGCGCCTGAGGCGGGCGGCGCCGCTGCTATTGCCCTTCCTTCGGAGCTTGCCCTCCGCGGGAAACGGGGCGGGCGCCGAAGGGGAACCCCGCGGGGTGTCGGGTCTCGGCGTGGGGCTCCCCGCGGTTTTGTCTGGGACTGTGCTGAGGGACCGGCCAGGCAGCCCCGGCTGGCTGACCTCGGGTGCAAACCTTGTGCCGATTTGGCCTCACGCTGATTATTGTTCTTATTTATTTTTCATTTCATAAGGTTTGGTGTTCTTTTGTTGTTTGCTTAAAGTTTCTTACAAGTTTTTTCTCTACCTTCGTAAATGTTAGAGGTTTCATTTCCCTGTTCAGGAAAGGATCGTTCGACACCTCGGCTTCTCTGTTTTCAGGGTATCGCGTCACTGAAGTGAACCTTCTCTTTTTGTTGCCTGCTTGTTTGGTGTCAAAACTGGTGTGGAGTCTCTGGTAGATCCTGCACACCCAAGCTGAGCAGTATTTCATTCATCACTGTGACTAAGTGTCACTTGCTGTGACTAAGAGTTGCAAGATAAATTGGATGTTCTTGATAGCATTCCTGGAGAATGTGTGGGATTTTTTTTTTTTTTTTTGGTTGATTGGTTGGTCTTTACTTTTTAATGAAATTTTTCAAGTCAACATTTCTTGATAATTTCCCTGTTTTGTGTTAAGAACAGCTGCTTAGATTCTGCCCTTTCAGAATTGTTGGGATCAATGCCAGGCTTTCTGTGTGCTCCCAGAACCTAAACTTTTTGCTGTTCCTGCTATTCCTTTAACTGCTGCTCTTCATTTAAACAACTTTGTTTTTCATCTCGCTGGTGTGTCATGACTCAGTAAAGATAGGATCTTCACTGCATGAGCCTAGCGTGTCTTCTGTTTATGCTCAGTCTTTCTTGCACTGTGATTCATATCAGAATTGGTACAAAACTGTGTTGTTGCTCATGCTCTGATAAATGGTGACATTTAAAAACTGTTTGCAGTCTTTGTGGAAAACTGATGCTGCTGAATCATGTGGAAGATAAAATCATATGGGATGCAAGATAAGTGGTATTTCTGGTGTTGCTTGGTGTCTGGAGCGCATTGTGCTGGCAGTGGGACTGATTCTGTCTCATTGTATCCCGTCTGTGATTGCTGTCTCCTGGGAGAAGATGGTATAAAGTGTTCTTCGGGACTCTTCCCCTCTGTGGGAAGGTTACAGTAGCACCTGTTTTCATATCTCTGTCTCCGTCAGTTTTCTCTCTTCCCACTCCTTCACCCTTTTTTTTTTCTTTTTCCTTCACATTTGGGGCTTAGTTGTCTTTGTCTCTCTTGTTGGTTTCGTTAAAAGATTAGTTACTCAAAGGTCCTTCAAGTGAATTCAAATGATTGTCCTTTATTCTTCATACAGACTTCCTAGTAATGGTCTTTGAAACATTGCATAGTAACTAACTTGGTGATAATTTTATTTCACTTTGTATACTTTCACTCCTTTACGTGTCTTGATCTGTTTGATACATTAATAATAATTCTCAGGACAAATTGAAAGAGGATTTAATTTTATTCTCAAGTGACTGGAGATTTGCATTGGTTTTGGAGAGAATGAGATCAGTGTAAACCTCAGTACCTTTATTAAGCAGAAGTAAAAATTCCTAGAATACTATTGTCTTGATTTTTCCAGCTTCAGTTTGCTGTATGCTTTGTTAAGGAATGTTTTGGTTGAAGCTCTATTATAATGCCTGTTACTTAGGACTTGTCTCTGTATAGAAATATTCCAGTCTTTTGACAGCTATTTAACTACTCATGTAATCTAGTTGCCTAAGTTAGTTAAGCTAAACGTAAGAGAGGACCTTTTCACAAAATACGGAAACATGCATGATGATGATTATTTTAATTAATGAAGGGTGCTACTGTTGGAGCACAGTGGCAGGAGCTGTGTCTCTGCTTTTTGCACAGTGTCATTTGTCATGAGAACCATGGTTGTGAGCTTATATTAACTAATAAGAAAGCTGTAGGCTTTATCCAAACTCCCAAATGATTCTTCTTTTTAACTTTGCAGGTACTAGTGTTAATGACCTTTATATAAACCAAGCTGTAGTATTCATTGAAGATGCAATACAGGTAAATATAACTTGTTTCCTGGCTATTTCCCATGCTAGATACTTGTCAAACATTCTGCTAGTTTTTGAGTCTGTCTTTTCAGGCAACCAACATTTCACGTCCTCTTGATGTACAAAGCAGAATCAGAATTCAGGATTCCTGTGGTATGCAAATTTCAGTGACCTTTTGCCTGAGAGAAACATGTTTGTCCACATAGTAAAACAGATAGTGTCTTCTCTTTAAGGTTGTCTAAAAGAGATAATGTTTTATGGGGCGGTTTTTTGTTTTGGTTGTTTAGTTTTTGTTTGGGTAGTTGTTTTTTTTTTGTTTTGTTTTGTTTTTTTTTTAGGTTGTTTTTTTTTTGTTTTTTAGTTTTTTTGAGAGTGACTGGCCTTACTGCTAGAACAAGCTGAGCAAACTCTGGAATTTGCTTCTAAATCTGATTACTTGCTAAGAGGTGATTGAGTTTAAGGCTAGCTTCAGCCACTAAGCTGGAACTCTTTTGCTTCAGCTGAACTTAGTGTCTCTGGAAGTCTGTGTTCTCTGTCTCTCCTTTACTGGCCTTTACTGCAGATTCCTAGATGCTGTTATCTCCCAGTTACTAGTTGCAGGCAATGGGAATGCTGGAGTGCAGTTCTTGAATTCTCTTGCTACTTTTGGTTGGGAGATTTCTGTGGATCAGATATATTTAAAGTGCATGACCCCTTTCTGTAAGTGGGTATTTATTAGCAAAGGCAGGGTAACAGTGGTCAAGGAGCAGTCACAGAGGAGGAGCCCATTCTAAAGAATCACAGGTACTTTCTTAAATTTAAAGCACATTTTATTGAAAGATATAGATTGAGGTCTATAATATTCAGAATTATTTTGCATCCTATGGCTTTTTGGAAAAGAAAGACAAAGGAAAAAAGATCTACGAATGGAATGAATGCTATAATAGGTGGACTGTTTTGGTGAGTACCTAGACTAGGCACTGAATTATTACAGATGCTATTATTTGTACTGATGGTAACGGCTCTTTCAGATGACTGTCACACAGTTTGATTATCTGAGCACACAATATTATCTCAGTCCATGCGTGTAGAGTACAGCTATTGTAGTTGGTGACTGATACTTTAATAACTTATGCAATAATTTCTTTATCTTATTGTGAAACGGGAATTATCTCAAGACTTGATATTTGTTGATTAGAATTTGGTTTATTTTGGTAACCTTATCTTTGTCTTTGGTTCTGACTGAATATAATGTCTGAATTATCCCTTTTGCTTTGCTTTCAGTATCGATCTATAAATCACCGTGTGGACTCCAAATCCCTGTGGCTTTATCGATGGTATTATTCAAGAACTTGCCAGTGGTAAGACCCTGTTATTTTTTTTTTCTTTTTTGTTTAGGAGTAAGTCTTAATAAAAAAATATTCTTCATCTTTCATTGTTGATAAATAATTAGATAACTGTGCTTTTATCCTTCAAAGAACTTGCAATAGGAATCAAGTGGATTGATTATATGTGAACATGATAGAAGTGGAAAGCAACAAATTATATTAAAGTGTAATCATGTAGATGGCCCTTTCAAACAGGGCTGGTGCGTGAATGGACTGTTGGCATGATTTACAGCACTGTGTGTTAGAGTTTTCCAAGTATCTTTTTCTGTTTGGTGGTCAGCAGTTATATTATTCTAAACAAGTGTGGCATTGTTGCCAAACCCATTTGTGTTAAATGTGATATTATAAAGCTTGGTTTACTTCTAAGAAAATTGCTTTACTGTAAGTATTTTGTTTTTGTTTTGACTCATTCTGGGGGGTTGTGTTTCATCTCTATCCAAATAGGATTTTGAGTTTAACCATCACTATAATCCTGGCTTTGGCTTTCATTGAAAACCCTTCTTCGCTTACGGTCACATCGGATGTACGATACCGCCTTCCTGCGTGGAATCCTCCATGTGGCGTAACGGAAAGCATTGAGCTCCTTTGCTTTCTTGTATTCACAGTTGATGTATCTGTGAAGGTGAGCATCACATTCATGCGGTGTTGAATGAAATGCCAGACATACTGGGCAGATCAGTAGGTGTAGGCAGTGTGGCTTTTCTCCATTTTATATTTCAGGAAATGCCTTAGAAGTGTTATCCTAATCTTGGATTTGCATGATGAGGTTGCTTTGCTTTATTAAAGCCTTACTTTCAGCAGAAATTAGAAAATACATATTTTCTAAATTTAAAAAAATATGTTTTTTTTTTAAATCTAAGAAATATAAACCTCTGTGTGGAAAAAGTGAAATTTTGCTAATAATAGTGATTTTGGCTTAGCTGCTTTTATTAGGTTATAAAAATTGGTGTATATAGTAATCAAATATATGCTAGCTCATTTAAACTTAATGAAAAGTCAGAAACAGAACCTTTATTTGGATACTTATTTCTGGAAAATCTATGCTTATGAAATTGACATTTTTCTTACATTCAGGGGATTCCTCTTGCATGGCCAGTGTACACTTCTCACTTCTACTGACCTTTATTTAGTTCTTGTAGAAAATATCTCTGATCAGTGTATTTTGGTTTTCATTTTGGGGACTTCTTTATGAGCATTGACGTAAAACTACAAATACTTGAAAAACAATTGGTGCTTATTTTTTAGTGTATTGGAATTTATTATTAAAGTAAGTTGGCTTTTTTGTTTTTTTCCCTTCCCAGAGTTACTTAATTGGATGGGCAGAATTTTTGAAAAATAAATGGCTAATGGCGTATATACTGACATTAATTATTTCCCTTGCTGATTGGATAGTTTCGCTGAGTTTTTTTTGCACAGAGGTAAGAACTGCTTTCTGCAGAAACAAGCAGCAGCTTTATTGTGGGGAATGGCAGAGGAGAGCAACCTGCAAACTGGTGGTGGTTTATTGGAGAGTTAAATGAGGAGGGCAAGATGGTTCATTTTTGGGTTTTTATAGCTGGAAAATACACTGACCCATAGAAAACGTTTGGTGTAATGTAGCTTCTCAAGGGCTTCTGTTTGATTCTTAATAGAAGATGTGGGTTCTTTGCTAAAATAAAGCTTTGCTGCTATAATCTGTCAACAGTCAGACTATAGAGAGAACTCTGGTTGCATAGCACTGATTTTATTGTACAGTTGGAGAATTATGTTCTTAACTTGATTCAATGGCAGAGTCTATGTAGTGACATATATAAGTAAAAGGTAATTGTACAGTTTAACAACTGTTTCCTAAGATGAGCTTGTGTTGTGTTCAAAACATTTGTGTCCTGAGAGGAACGTCAGTTTTGTGAAGCTGTTCTTCAAGTGCCCTCTTTTATGGAATAATGCAATCTCCCAGTTGGTGGTCTTTGCTATGACATAAATCTGCATAAAATTAGTTGTTCACTTACAGTCATAATGAAGAAAATACTAATATGGTAAAAATGCTGGGAAGTGAGGCAGGAATCCTAATTTTTGCTGCTTGACTAAGTTCTTGTGTCAAAGCCATTATTTGTTGCCTTCAGGCAACTTTCAAACCTATTTCAAATAATTGTATTAGCCAGGGTTAGGTTGGATGAAATTGCTACTATTAGTAACTCAGTATGTAATTGTGCATACTTCAATGGCCATAGTTGACCACTGGACACTGCTGACAAGGTTGTGATGTAGTTTCAGAGATGATCTTAAAATGCTGAAAGAATATGTCAGTTAAGCTTATAAGCATCTAACTATAAGAAAAATGCATATGTCTTTTTCATATTCAAGCCAAATAAATATAATGCAGCTGAAAGAGGTTAATTACAACATGGAGAAAGTGATTTGGAAAGAAATGATTGTAAAATCTTTAGGTGTTGTAGTGAACAAGTTGTTTGATCAGGAGCCTTCCATCCAAAGCAGTAGCAGAAGGAGCAGTTTAACTGCTGCAATGCACAAACAAGGAAATACCAAAGAAGAAAGTGACTCTTTTTCTTTGCTGTTACTGAGAAAGCTGATGCTGAATGCAGGATGCTGAAATACTTGAAGTAGCAGATAAGTTACAGAAATATCTTGAAGGCTGGCAAGTGTCTTGAATGCAAGAATCAAACAGCTTAATTGCTTTAGTGCATGTTAAGGAAGATAAAGGCAATCACCTGTTTGAGTCTTGCCGGAGAGAGAAATTGCTGAGTAATAAGCAGGCCCTTTAATTGTAAAAAGTCGTGTAAAAAAAAAAAAAGTGTCTGAAAATTGTTTTCAAGCACTTATTTTCAGAATGGGAATCTCTTTTTATTGAAAGGAGCTTGCTATTCCCTTCTTGAAGTGGGCCTTGGCAGAAGATCTGAAAATGTCCTCTCTTGAGCTGCTTATGTCTACTGAGCAGTAAAGTTAGTTTATAATCAGTGGCCTGATAAGGCTAGTGAAATGTCACTGTGCTTTTTTTAAAAGCAGTCTCTTACTCTTTTAATGAGGCACCCATAGACAGAAAATCTTTTGTGAGTTTTGTGATCACAGTGTGACAGTTTGAGCTTATGAGCAACAGCCTTTTTATGTTAAACTGCTGATTTTATTGATATGTGTATTAGTGGTTTTCAACAGATTTATATTAAAAAGATTTGTGGTGCTAGTCTTAATGGGAACTGAGTATCTGATCTGCTGGCTTTTGCAGAGTGTGAGAATAAGAAGAATTCTTCGGCCTTTCTTTCTGCTTCAGAATTCTTCTATGATGAAGAAAACATTAAAAAGTATCAACAGCACATTGCCTGAAATGGGGAGGTAGGTAACAGTGTAGAAGACCTTCTTTCACAGCAAGCATATAGTAACCCTCAGAATTCTGGTGTGTGACATGTGGGTAGCTTCCTTCTTGACTGCCCAGCTAAGTGGCTGGTGAGAGAAGTAGCAGTGGATGGAGGTTGTGTTAACTTTTTGATTCCTTTAATATGTAAAATTTCTCTGGAATGCATGTGATGTGAGTCTGTATATGACAGATAAGATTTTTGGTGCTAATTGAGTGGTTTTTTTTAAATCTGTATATGTTACATGCAGCCCTTTTGTAAGGGGAGAACTGAGGCATCATCTGGGCAAAGGTCTATGCTCTGTTTTTCTAAGGAGGCCTCTTGGAGGTATTGGTAGACAGACATGTCTTCCAGTCATGAGTGCCAGACAAGAAGATCTCTTTCTTTACATTTTTAAAGTGCTTCATCTTTTTAATTTCTAAATGGTTTTAGCAACAGATGTGTTCTTAACCAAGACAGCATGATGCTTTTTGAAAGAGATCTCTTCCTGTGACATGGGTCATGTATGTGTACATCTTACAAGACTTGCTGTCCATGCCTATAACTTTTTAACTAACAAGTCCCAGGAGAATAAAAGGTGTATGCAAGCCAGGTTGTATTGTGGTTGGGGTGTGTAAGTGTAGTCCTGATCTTGAGAAACAAATCTCATTGACCTCACAACTGTCTCAGCTCATGCTGAGGAGTCCTGAGCAAGTATGATTCTTACTTTGAATCAAAACTCAGGTCATCTTCTGTTATCTCCATATAGCTTCCTGAAACTACCCCTGGTTTTCTCTGTGCAGCATCCTTTTGCACTTTTAGCAAAGGTATTAAGCATAAGATCAAGTTGGCATTAATGCATATGATATGTTTTCTTTCCAACAGTGTTGTTCTTCTTTTAGCTGTTCATCTATCTCTCTTTGCCATGTTTGCCATGCTGCTGTTTGCTCGAACAAAGGTAACCAATGATATTTATGCTTTAATACATCTCAGTTGTTTTTTTGTTCTTTACTCACTTAGCTGCTGCATGTCTAGTTTTATAATCAAACTAGT
Source organism: Pezoporus wallicus (assembly GCF_028554395.1). Taxonomy (NCBI): domain Eukaryota; kingdom Metazoa; phylum Chordata; class Aves; order Psittaciformes; family Psittacidae; genus Pezoporus; species Pezoporus wallicus. Next base: position 3,214,075 of record NW_026639377.1, read on the forward strand.
GAAATCTGTTTCCCCTGAAAAGGTCATGTTACTTGTCAAACTTAGATGAGTTTAAAGTCCGTTTGGAGGGATTTAAGGTGTGCATAGTGTTCACGTAGAGTGTTGTTTCTGTAAGTGTGCATTAGAAGGCCCCTCAAAATAGTGTTAGAATCTCTGTCTTTTAGTGAAGAATTTATTTTCCATGTTGTGCTTTACTTCTGAAGTGATAATGCTCCTTCCTACTCCATAGGTGAAATCTTTCACTCTTGCTGTAGGTTGTTGCATATTATTTTATTAGTCTAGCTCTGCTGCTCAGGGTGAAATCAGATGGTTCAGTGCTAAAGCGTGGTTCACGTCTTTATGGTCCTGCATTTTACTGGTATTGATGCCAGTATCGTGGGTAAGAAGTTGAAAGTCTGTTTATACAAGAGGCTTCCTTGTACAATTCTCCATTTTAATCCTTTGGGTTACTTTCTGTGCTTTTGTTGAAAACTTCTATGCTGTTCTGTATCCAAAGCTCTTCATCTTGTCACTTTTTTGTTTATATTATCACTCATTTATCTAGCTTTTTGCTAAGCTTAGTTTCTTCTGTGTTTTCTTTTATCATCCAATACTGCTATCCCTGGCCATGCCTTGATAGGCTTTCTGATCTCTCTGTGTTTTCCTCTGTGTTTTTTGTTTATTTTTTCCCCCTCTTTCTGCTTCCAGAAAGCAAATTTGAAATTTTGTGGTTAAAATCACTTTCGTGTCCCAGTGTTTCTGGTATGTTGCCTCTCTCCTAATCTTCCTGTGTGTTAATATATCATGCAGATCTTTTTTTGTCCTTACTTTTTGTCCTTGCTTTTTGTTCCTCTGAGCACAAAGATTAGTCACACACTTCCTTCAATAATATTAGTCCTCTCCTTAACCTCAGTTTTGCACCTTCATTCTTACTGCAGTTTGCACTTGAGCCTGCCTCTAGTTTCCTTTGTGACAGGCAAATTCCTTGAATTTCCATGTTAAAGAAGTTCTGATTTTAAAGCACAGTTCTGTTTTCCCCCCTTTGTTTAGCTGCAAACTGGATCTTTGTTTGATCTTTGTATGTCACATCTAATACCAGTTATGAGCATTCACAGCAGATGAGAATATGACTTGTACACCTGAACCAGTCAATTTTGTGTACATCTGGGTGAACAATAACAAATTAGAGGGCAGTCTCTTTACTTTTTTGAATTGCTAGTCTAATACCATTACAAACTAATAGTACCTAACAAGGCAAAACACTGGAAGCAAGTTCTGAAAATTTAGTAGTAAAATTCATGCGTATAGATTTTGCATTGTCTTGTGTATGTCCTCTAGAGGTACATTTTTGTCATTGCCGCAGTTTCAAAGGCTGTTTGTTCTGTGCTGCATGATTAATGTTTGTATTGTTTGCATCTTTTTTTAGCTGTCTCTGCTTGAACTTGGGGGGGGGGGGGGGGGATAAATAGGTGAATGATCCAAGATCAGCCTCCCAGTGGGTTTTTGATGAAAATTATGATGAAATACGAGCTTCAGCATATCAGCTGTTGCTACCACTGAGCCACAGAATAAGTTTGATGACCTTAGTCACCAAAGTACTTGGAAATAATTTTTGGGTGCTATAGCAGTGCTTCTTCCCTCCTCCATGAAGGAGTTTAAGTGCTATGTGATTTTTTTTATTGATAGTGTACATAGAATTTTGAATCTTTATTCTCTTGAAAACAGAACAGTTCCCTGTTTTCTAGCTGCCCAACAGCTCCTGAAATGTGCTCTAATTCTAGTTATAACATATTGCTTTATATTGTGTAATCTTACTTGTGTAAATATTTATTTCATCTAAGATAAGATGAGGACTATCCTTGCACTTCTTCTTTTAAGTACACCTTCAAGTATGTTATTGAAGAGAGTCCTAAAACTTGTCTGGCTGTGTTCTGTGTAGATCTTACTTTAATTAAACAAAACCCCCTGAGTATGTAAGGGCATAACTGAAGAAAGGGAAAAACCTTTGTTCGGAGTAGTGGTAGTAACATTTGTGCAAGTAACTAATGCAGAGGATGTTAAGCTTCCTATTTGGAAGTCAAAGGTGAAGTGACACAGTTCTTCCTCAGTGAGTGTGCTAGTAGGGCTGCAGGTGTTTGAGAGTTGCTTCTAATGTAAAGGGAAGATTCCTTTGTAGCATGGTAGTTGTTGAGGCAGCTGTTAATTACTGAGGAAGCTGTTTTGTTTCTGTTCTTCAGTATAGACAAAATTTATTTTAATATTGTCCTCAAACTGTATTATACTTCTGGACAAATCCTGGAGTGTAGTCCTGGAGTGTACATTTCAGGGTTGACTACTCTATGCTAGTTTTATAATGTAAGTTGAGACTGAATTACTATGTGATTGTTTAGGGAGTCCTTGTATCTCCAATACACTAATATCTCTTGCGGGCTAAGAGGTGATGCTTTTTATATCAGGGGTGGCTTCAGATTTCTATATTGTTTGTGACATTACTGTTCTTCCTGTGTCTGAGGTGCTAGCTAGACATAATTTCTATAATGAGCTTCTTGTGTCTGTCTTAGCTTGCTGTTCTTCCTTATGTTCTTTAATGACTGTTAATAAATGAAGTGATTGCACTGTATTCTTACACATTGTCCTAATTTTTATGCTTTTCTCATGTTTTTTTCATGGGGCAGATGTGATTGTGTTTCTGAAGACATTGATTGATCGATATATTTAAAATTTCTTTTTCCCCTCTTTGGTAAGACAATCTGAGTGATTCTTTGGTGTTTCTTGATCTCTTTGACTAGGATGGCCAGCAGGATAAGGAGTGGGTGGGGTATTTCCGGAATTTGCCAGATTCACTGACATCCCTGCTGGTCCTGCTGACTACTGCAAATAATCCTGATGGTGAGCAGTCTTTCAGAAGTAACTTTTGTATCTCTTTTCAAAGAATAATAGAGTAAGGTTATCTTCAGACTACTATAACCATTCTTTCAGCTGATAGTTCTTAGCACAGCTAGAGGAAGGCTATGTAGACATTTTTCATGCCTTTGGTAACTTGTTTCTTGCCTTTCCTTTGGTGTAATTTTATATGCATCTCTAAAGTGGAGCTATATAAGAGCTTCTACCAATTGCCAAAAATTGATAGAGATATCTAGTTTTTATCTTAAGCATTAAATATTTTTTTGTTAATTCTACAGTGATGATTCCTGCATATGCTAAGAATCGAGCATATTCAATCTTCTTCATACTTTTCACTGTATTAGGTAAGCTGCCTCCTGCCCTCAGTCATTTAAATGCACTTTAATTTTGACACTTGTGCATGCCAGCTACAGTGTTTTCTAGGAAAGTTTAATTGTAAAATTCCCTCCCCCCCCTTTTTGTTTTTTGTTTGTTTGTGTGTGTGTTTGTGTGTGTGTGTGTGTGTGTGTGTGTAGTGTCTCCAGTTACTGCGTAGTGGCTTGTGAGATAACTTTCATGGAAGGTACTTTGGTTTGGGTTTTTGTCAGCAACAGGTGATACGGGAATGGATACCTTACAGCATATTCAGATATGAAAAAAATTTTGGAAACCAAACAGAAGAAGACTAATCCTTTTTAAGTTTTATATCCGACTTACTATGTACATATCTGTTTGTCAAAGAAGTTTCAGTTTATTTTTATAATTATTGCCTCTTTTTCTCCAATAGGCAACTTATTTTTAATGAACTTGCTTACAGCAATAATATACAACCAGTTTCGAGGTTACCTTTTGGTGAGTAAAGCATTCCTAATTTCTGTTCTACCATAACCTTTAAACTGTGAAGCCCTGAGTATTAAAAGTTTCAACTGTGTTTTAAAGCAGTATGCCCACCCTGGTTGTAGATACAGTTTTAAGATACTAAATATTCTTTGATGTAGATACTTTTTCCCTTATATGCTGCTGTAGCTTGATACCCCTTCCGTGACAAAATTACCTGCTTGTATACGTCCATATACTTTGAATATTATAGAGGGGAAATACCCCAAACTATTATAAAATTGGACAAGTGAACAAGGAACTTAGACTTGGCCTCTGGGAAGAAAACCTGCTGTACTATTTAAATGTTCAAACCCTGGCACTTATTTTCTCTGAGTAGCACAGCATTAGAAACCTTCAGTAGAACGGAATTGCTGACTAAAACGTATTTGTGTTTGGTATTTTTCACTTCATCCTTACTATGGTGGGTGGATGTGATGTTAGAATGATTAAGGCAGTCTACTGCTACTGAAAGATGGACTTGAGTTGAGCCTTGTGGTTGACTTCTACTAGAGCAGTTGCCAGTAGGCATAGTAGATATTCTTGGTAGTATTCAGTGTTAAATAAAAGGAACCTGTGCTTACTGTCCATGCAATGCCAGTTATTCGTGTAATACTTTAATGTGATTCTGAAAGGTGCCTGGTCATTCATGATTCTCCCCCGTTTTGTGCACTGTGATTCTGAAGTACAGTGTAATGACCTCTTGACTCAGGTATTTATGTTAGAGAAGTAGAAGCTGACAAAGTAAGTGTACTTCTGCATGTTGTTCAAGGAGTGTGCAATCTGTAGTGACAATTAAAATCATCACTAAAAGTTCTTTTTCCTTTACTAACAAGCTGTGCAGTGTGCTTTGTTGCATTATGTACATGAGTTGTCTATTTTCCAGCTGGGAGTGCAGTCTGGATTCCCTTAGCAGGAAACAGTGTAATTGCTTTTGTTTCTATACAAGATAGTGCAGTTAAACAATCTGGGAGGAATTTTAATGAGCTGAGGTAAGAATATTTTGGAAAGCAGGGACAAAGTAAGTCAAATGAAAAATCATTTCAGTTACTTCCAGTAAAATGTACTTCATGCAGGAGGTTAAATTTGTGACTTTCCTATTGTTATTCCAAAAAGAAGTAACTGACTGGCTGCATGGATCCATCCGGATATCTCCAGAACTGGGTTTATTTCCAGCAATGAATACAGAACATCCAAGGCACATACCAGCTACTTAGCAGTTAACATACATGGTGGATTAGTAGAAAGAACACAGTGCTAGGCTAAGTATTAACGTTCATCACACTCATGGCACACAGCTGTATCTTTGGTCAGGCAGCCATCAGTCAAAAGAGGAGCTGTTGGTCTCTTGCTCCTCGGAACAGGCCAAATCTCTCTGTGGTGTTATCTTCAAAGTGTTTTGAGAGTTTTCTTTAAGCTTTGTAACTTCCATGGTGATCTCTCCCCCCCCCCCCCCTTGAGTTCTTCAGCAGTTTCAATTCCACCTCTGTTTTTTACTTTCTTCTTGCATATTTTAGAGAACTTCACAGCTCAGCAGCAATGGTTTTGGTAAAGCTGAGTCAGGGTAATGCTGTGCAAAAACATTGGAGGCTGACAGCTAAACCTCTGGGCTGTAGGTTAAGATTTTTTCCTTTTGTGCCAGTATAGGGATGGGTCTCTGTAGCTTGGAATGAACAGTGGTTCCTGGTTGTGTATGTTCCAGCTGGTCTTTTCTTACGTTTTATAGTTTCCTTCAGGTTTAGTGTCAGGGGAAACTGGTAGCTTTGACTTTGGGTATCATCTGCCTTTGTTTACATATGGTTTTATAGTTCCTTCGTTACTTCTTTTCCCTTCTACTATAGTCTTATAGTTCCTTCTTCTTACATAAATACTCTTATAGTTCATTCAGTCCTTCAGAGGAGTGGAGTTGAGGGATTGGGGGCAAAAGTGAAATAATAGCTGCTTTGGTAATGCTACAGACAGAATGTAATGCTTGTTGGATAGTGAGCCTAAGGGAGTATTACAGAAAAGGAATTCTTGTGAGAGAGGGGTGTTTAATACATACAAAGAGGAATTCCTGTAAACTTTTCTTCCTTCTTGGTTTCTTCTAAGAAAAATCTGTATCAGTTTTTTTGCTTTCCCATGTGAGAGTATGCAATAATCTGACTCTTAATAAGGCAGTTAAGTTTGAAGGGGGGGGGAGGGGAGGGAAAGCAGCATGAAAAGCTGTGGCTCTGGCTTTCTTTTTGCTTGGCAAGAAGCTGGAGTTGGAGAACTGGCGTGTCAATCCAGAATTAAAAATAAACCATGACCTGGATGTTTACTTGACCTCCAGAGACTTGTTTGCTTGCTTCCTTCCTTCTTATACAAGGAGTTCTTGAGGGGAGCGAGGCCTAGAGAAGTCTCCTGTTCCCATCTCTAATCGTAAATCTAGAGGATCGGTATATTTTCTGACCATAAGTCATAGCACTGCATGAGGAGCTGGGTAGCCCTGATCTTCCTGAAGTTCTTCTTAAGTATAGGAGTGAGCTTTGCTGATTTCGGCCCATGACTCTTCATGGTATTCCTTTTAAACTGTGGAGTGTCTGTCTGGTTGGTCCTCATCTTTAGACAGCTAGATCTAGTGGCTGATAATGGGGACTTTAGCAGCAGGTAAACAAACCCTAGTATTTTTCCTACCTGAAAAATTGCTCTAGTTGAACAGGTATGGCTCTTTCTGAGGCTTGCAGTAGGTTCTGCCAGCCGGGCAAATAATTTACTGGTCTTACTTATATCATCTAGTTGGGTTTCCTTTAAACAAGTGTGAGTAAGTTGTCTCCCCTGGTGTTTTGACTGTCCAGAAATCAGTTCAGTCCTCCCTCTTCAGGAGGCGACTGGGAATCCGGGCTGCGTTTGAAGTGCTTTCTTCCCTCAGAGAGACTCCTACTAATGCACAACAGTAAGTGAAGAATGTTGAAACAGTAGGTTACTTAAGAGAAAAGAGCAGATTTTTTTTTTTTTATCATCTTATTTAGTATAATTACTGAAAATCCTGTCTTGGAAAAATGTCAGTTTGCTTATCTCACATTTTTTTTCTTTAACTGGGTATTTATAACACACTGTTTGGGACTCCTATGGGGTCTGTTTCCTTTTTACTTCTAATTTTATCTGCTTTTCAAAAAAAAAACCCAAAAAAGCACCAGAAGCAGCAGGACTGCATTTGGAACAGCTGTTTTTGCCATCAAGACAGTTACCTGTTCCTCGGGCCACTCTATTTTATTTTCAATAGGTTACATGTCGGCATTGGGGCCTTACTACAAGTGCTGCAGAAAGTTGAAATGGATTCTCGCTGCAAGCAAGCCATCATGAGAGTAAGAACCGTATTTTCTTAGCCTTTATATTGGTGGCTAGCAAACCCTGTGATGAGACAGCTGTAGAAACTGAAGTTTCCTTAATCACACTGTTTGATGTAGGAGCTTTCAGCTCAGTTTCATTAATGCTACTTCAAGTGTGAGCAGAGGGCCATCTCAGTGTTTGCTCTCAGAAGAAAACCAGTGTCCAGGCAGTGATTTCACTTGAAGTCTGCTGCTACTTTGATTGGTGTGATGAGGAATGCATTCACCTGTAGAGAGGTGCAGAGTAATGAAAACTCTTCTTTTGGCTAATTTTTTTGTTTGCTTTAGTTTCTAAGTGAGGCATTTCTCACTGTGCTCTAGAACTGCTGTCTATAGAAGCTTCCCTCTACCATTTGAAAACATCTTTTTTTCATTGGATTTTAGCTGTGCTGTTCCCTCTAGGTATTAATATTTGTATCAGGGTACAGAGGGGGTGGTTTTGCTTAACTGAAAACTTAATCAACATTGCAGTTCATGCCATGATTTGCAGGGACTAGAGAAATTACTTAGCTCTATCAAGAGATGCTGACATTATTGGTGTGGTTTCAGAAAAAGTATCTGAAAGTGATGTTGCTTTTTGAGAACAACATTGTGTGTCGTTTGAAGTCCATATTGTAAAATCTTCTGTCAAAAGGAGTTGGCAATTCCAGGCTGACAGTTACAGCATAAGCAGTTGTCTGCCTCTAATGTGAAGGTTGGAAGAGGTACACATGCATTGTTTCTGATGGTTGTTGACTGGGGTAGGGGATGTTGAAACAGAGTTGCATGAAAATACCGCCTCTGCCCTGTAATTATCCTTAGCTGTCCATGGCATTAGTTACACAAATCCAGGTTTTAGTTTTCCTTCTTGTAGTTTGCCTGTTTTTCCTCCATTTCTTTTATTGTTGTGTGTGCTACAGTTGTAGTTAGCATTTAGCATGCTGTGGAAGTGTTTATCATGTTAGTGTGTGAAATAACTCCATCCTTTCAGGTAGTAATTTCTGCAGAACAGTGATAATTGACATAGTATCTTAATTCTTTGGATCATAACATAATGGCAATACTAGATGACACTAAAAGTTCAAGTACATCAAAAGAGCATGCTCAGTCTTAACCAGCACGTGATCCTGGAGAGGGAAGATAGGGTGCGAAAAATCCCATGATGTGGTAATTTTGTGTTAAAGCAAATCAGTATTGAAGCTCACTCTAATACCTGGTGTAGGTTTTATTACATCTCTATTCCTGGACTTCTAAGATAGTCTGAGAGTGTTGGCACTCTTTGAAGATGCATCTATTGCAGTTGTTGATTTGAATGTTTCTCTTTCACGTGAAGTCACTCAAAACATGCTCCTGTGACCAGCTGTCAGCTGCCCAGTTTCAGAAGCTCTTTGAAGAACTAGACAAAGATGCCATTAAGCAAGTATGTATCTGACAATCATAAGTGTCATAAGTTGAGTATGGTCTTGCACAAATGTAAGTGATGGTATTCTGCTATAAAGCATATAAGCAAACTTCACAACTTTTTGAACTTACTGATTTTTGAAGTTGCTCATGGATTGTTGTTACAGTCACAAGCAGCATTGCTTTGGGGGCTTTTAGCATTGGCTTATGGTTGCCAGATAGTGTTAAATATACAAAAAGCATGGTTGTTTATGTTGGGAAGATTCATTACAAGGAAATGGGGGATAGGATTTAGACCTTATGTCATAGACTTTCCGAAAAGCATTGTGGAGAAATGAATACCTCTGTAGTAAACTTGTTTTGGTGAAATGTGAGGAATTTGTCTTGTTGTGACACTCCTACATTAAAGCAATGCATCTCTGCTATATATTAGTCTTTGCAGGATAACACTTAAATATACTCGGGCAAAGTCTTTCCTCCGGTCCCTGACTGAAAAATGAAATGCGAGTTCTCTAAGTGTTCAGGTGAAGATGCGCAGAATGCATTCTCCACTTGGGGAAAGAAAGAAAAAAAATAATCAAACTTTTCAAGGGTTAGGAAATGTTCTCTTCTCTGCTTGTATGTAACTAAGACTTCTGAATCTTTTAATGGAGATAAACTGTTGAGAAATAGGGTAGGAATTTTGCAATTAGTAGCTTGGTATTCAGTTCAGATGCTTGGGGCATTGGAGAGAGGTTGGATTATCTCCCTTCTTTGCCATTATCTTGTATTATACTATAACAGTCAACCCGTTTGCTAATCAGAAATGATCTCTTGCTGCTCATAGCCACAGCTTGAAAACATCTTTGAACTAAAATGTCAAAATTAGCCTGTGACTGTTAAGTTTTGCTTTGAAAATGTCTGTTTCTTAAATCTGAGAGGAGATGTGTGTTTCCTGCATTATTATTAATATCATTAAAATGCTTATGCTTTGTGCCTTAGCAAATCCTTTGTGTTCTTTTCCAGCATCCTCCCAGTCCGGAGTACCAATCACAATTTATGCAGAAAATGCAGTTTGCCTTTGGCCATCCCTACTTTGGGTATTTGGGGAATGTTGTAGCCCTTGCAAACATTGTTTCTATCTGTGTAAGTAAAAGGGTGTCTATGTGGGGGAGGGGGGTTGTTTGATTGTTATTTTTTTCCTTGCTACAAAATTCAGTTGTTCCTTAGTCTAATACCACTTTTACAAATGTCCATGTTGGCATGCTTTAGTCATGCCAAGTCTAAGAAGAGAATACCTGCAGTTAAAAAAAAATACACAAAAAATAGATATTTAAAAGATTTCTGCAGAGCATGAAAAACTGTTTTTGTGTTCAAAAATCTACAGAAGTAAAACGGTGGTTTCATAGAATATTTCTTGTTGGTTTAGGTGGTTTTGGTGATGGATGCAGATAAGCAGCCATCCAAAAGAGATGACTTCTTCCTGGGGGTAAGATACAACATCTTCCTACAGTTAGTTTTGTTCCCTGAGGTGTCAGTAATTCTAATTTTTATTTTTATTTTTTGGGGGTGAAGGCTATCAACTGCTTCTTTATCCTGTACTATCTGCTGGAAATGTTGCTAAAAAACCTAGCAATGGGCTTAAAAAGATACTTGTCCTACCCAAGCAATAGATTTGATGGACTTCTGACCGTAATTTTGCTGGTAAGTTCTTTTTGACTTCTGTATTCCTGGATTTATTGATTAGGATGATTAGGAACTGCAGGAATTATGGGATTGCTTTTGCTTCAACACTAATATGCTCAGCTAAGCATCATAAGACAGTGTTGTGGTTTGCAATGGCTTGAACATTTGTTTCTCTTAAGGTCTCCTTTCTGAAGGTAGGCTTTTCTTACATTCATGGAAAAGGTGAGCTTTCCTATAACCAACCTTTTAAATGTTGTTCAGAAAAATTCAGCTCTTGGAGTAATTACATGGCTAAAAATCACTTTTTGAATTAAAACCCCCTGAATTCTTCTTTATCTTCTTGTTGTTGTTATTTTGTAAAAACCTGAAACCCATATGGCGGATGGCTAAAGTCATGGTGAATGATGCGCTGTATGTCCTTTTATGTGTCACTGTTGGATGATGTGTGTGTGTTGTATTAATTTGGTAAATACTTAGTCAAATATGACAATTTCAGTGCTTCAGAGTGGGTGAATTTAGTTGTTTAAAGCTCTTGAAGGTATTTCTTATGAAGGAATTTACGCACCTTTTGAAATTCAGAATTACAAATTAAGGCTTTGCCTTTTTTTCTTCCCTAAATAAAGGTTTTGGAGGTTGCAACTTTTGCTGTATATGGATTTCCTCATCCTGGTTGGTACGTAATCTCTGGACTGTTGCACTTTGTGTGTTGTTTGGGTTGGGTCAGGGGAATATAAACACAAGTGCAAACACACTCATGTCATGACACTACGATTGTCAGTGCAGGCATTAATTTACCAAACCTAGGAGAATTTCTCACTATTTTAGTTGCTGCTGGCCATGCAATATGGATAAGTCAAAGAAAATGATAAATTTTTAAAAAAGAAATTTAGAGTTCTCTTTAGCTACTCTGAGAAGGATGTGTTTGTATTACTTGCAGTCTGATGTAAAATGAAGTGTTAGCAGATCTATGCTTACTGAAGGTGCAGGAGTGAGAATTTAGTACAGCGTACACAACCAGCTAACCTAGTATGTTTCAGTATTGGATTGCCTATAAGATCAGTTACGACTTCCTGAACAGCTGGTGAAACCCCTTGAAGTCTGAGTTTCGTGCTGTAAAATTTAGAAGAAGAATTCCCACGGACTTAAACCATTTATAATACATTAGCAAGGAGTTATATTTTGATTTTTTCTTAAGTTCAGGTAGTTCTTGGATACCTATCCTGTATTGTTTGTGTTAACACAAGCATAAAAATCATTGTTTTGTCTCTTAAAACTTGAAAACTGCCACCACAATGAAAGAGGAAAGCAAAGGGCTTCGGGAAGATTTCCTGAATCTTCGATATTAGCTGCTAACAGTCTAATGGCATTAACTATTAACCTAACTTTTGGTTGTTTATATTTGGGTTTGATTTTTGCCCTTTGATTCTGTTGTAGACACTTGTTTGCTCTATAATAGTATCTTGAAGCGCCGGTAGTACTTGTGTGTGCTGGTGGTAATTGCTTGGTCTGTAGGTTAACATCTTCAGGACAGGACTAATATGTGACTGTATTCTAGAATGTGGTCTATGTAATGTTGTCTTAAATAATTTCTTCCATTATTAGAGTTGAAGATACTAATGCTACAAATCATGATTTAGGATCTGTGTTATGAAGGACCTTTTCCATTAACATCTTCCATCCCCCCACCTTTCCAGCAAAGAAGCATCCAGCATGCCAATGTAAAAGTCTGTTAAAACTCAGGTTGACATTTGAAGTGCATGTGTATCACCTGAGGACTGTGAATATAGGGAAGAAGGCTGTCAAGACAGCCTTCTAATTAGTACTTCTAACTTCAGCCAAGCATATCCTGAAGGATTAATGCACATCTTTGTGCAGGCTCCTCAGTATCTCACTATAGCAATATCTTTGTATTGCTTTGTTTTCTGAAAGGACCCCCTTTGGTCCCTGCACCCCCCCCAGCAGAAGGAAGGCCACTTATGCAAGTATTTTAGTACAAACATGCCCTTTAAAGAGCACTGTATGCATATTTAAGAGCCCAGGCTAAATGGACCTCTTCATCAATTATTAGAGTTTACTGTAGCTGAGATTGCTGCTGAGTAAATTAACCAAAAGTTGTGGGGAATTTAAAGTTACCTGCATGAGCAGATTTTACTGTGTCTTTCTGTCATGAGCTGTTTCTCTGATTTGTTATTCTGTCTTTTCTAGGAGACCCGAGTTCATGGGCTTACTGTCCCTGTGGGATATGGTGCGATTGGTGAACATGTTAATTGTGTTCAGGTTTTTGCGGATTATTCCTAATATGAAGGTGTGTGTTTATCCCTCCGCGCTTCTCACTTCTTTGTGGGTCAAACTGTAAATGTGTTAAAACCTTTTGAAATAATGTAACAATCTCTTGCACCTGAGTGGGATTATAACTCGGTTCTAACTACTGCTCCAGACTGCTGCACAGCACCTCACAAAATTCTGTTTTGTTTTAGTTCATGGCTTTGGTTGTTACTACGTTGCTGGATCTGGTAAAAAACTTGAGAGCCTTTGCAGGAATTCTTGTGGTAAGTCATGATGCGAGGTTGTAATTTCCTTTCTTATAGTTAGCAGTGTAATAAGGGTATGTCATCACCAAAGCAAACAAAGTTCTTTGACAATAACCGTGAATGGTCATAATTGCACCTTAACCAACCAGTTCTTCTCTAGGGCATGTCTTGCAAAGCCCCAACAAACTACTGTTTTGTTATGGGCTGCGCACAGTGACAGTATCTCAGTTACGAGTTTCCTTTAGCAGTGCCTTTAAAAAATAGATTGGAACTTCCTCAGAGTGCCTGCCTCAGGCTGGATAGGCTAGTTTCAGATAAAAATTAATCCAGTGCGAAAAGTAGCCTAGTTTTCCTTACTCTGGCTTGATTATGTTATATTAAGTAGCAAAACAGCTTTAACATTCTTTTCAGTTGACAAGGTCCTGAGATGGCATGTTTGGACATGATTTTTAAAAGCCTCTGCTATCCTTTTTTTGGTGTAGCTGTGTAGAATATGTGTATGTGTGGTTAAAGGGTGGATCACAACATGTCCACTACAGAAATCCTCCATTTCCCAACTCTTGAGTTTCTGGCTTTGCAACGTTGTCTTCCTGGTAGAGCAAATAAGTGCCTGGGTAGTTTTTCTGTTGCTTGTAGGGTTTTTTAGGATATCTTAATTTGAGGTAATGGTTAGAGGCCAAGGATTTGCCTTGTATTAGTATTGTCTAAAAAGTTGTTCTAGTCTATATACTTAGCATGCAATTTACCCAGAGTAGCTGGTTTTGTCACTAGTAATCTCTGCTTTTTTTGGATGGCAGGGACCTTAAATTGCATTCTAGAAAGATGGCATGAACCTGTAGTAATAGGCTTGATTTTATTTTTAGGAAATAGCATGTTTCAGTGAGGTGTCCCTATCCATATATGTAAGACACAATGCTTATGAAGTGGTTTAAATGTCTGCTTCTAGTTATCCTTAGTGCTGGAAGTGTGAATTGTAGTTTTGCACCAATCACGAGGCAGATCTGCCACTTCCATTAATTTAAAGTAAAATTGCTTTTACTTGAGGCTATGTGGAAGCTGTCACTGAGCTTATACTGAAGTCTGACTCCATTACTTGCTGACTCAAAGCATCTTTCATAAGGTTAGCCTGAAACATGTGCTGAGGAAGTCACTGATTACCTAGTTTCTCAAGCAGTGAGTGTGTTAAATAATCTTTTTGAAAGAATAAAATTACCTTTATTACTGCCAAGCCAGATACCCCATCTTCTGGCAGGCTGTGGAATGTCAGCTTCAACTTACTCCAATAGTGTTCAAAGTGCAGTGGTTCATAAGTCAGGGCTGTTCCTCTTCTATTGTGCCCAGACTTCCCCCTTGGGTCTGTTATGTAGCAAAATACAGAAATGTATTAAAGAAGTTGCTGATGTAAATTTAAATACTTAGCTTTGTTCTTGGTTAAGTTTAGTTGAAGCTTATTTTCACTGAATCTAGCAGGAAGCTCCTCAGATATTTAGATTAGTCCTAAGGAATATAGGTACTGGTTTTAAGTCATTATTCTGCAGTGTTAAAAGCAAAATAACATCATTCTGAGACACAGGAAATTAAAATAGATGGTAAAGTAAATTGATCTAATATGTTTTAACAACTGAAAATTAAATAGGATATTAAAAAGAAGAACAAACTGTTTAATACAGACATTGAGAATTCCATATTAATTGCATTGTTGCTTAGTGACAGAAATACTCAAATCTAATACCTACTTATATATCTTCCAGGTGGTTTTCTATGCGTTTGCTATATCTGGTATAATGCTGTTTAAAGGTGCTGTTGTTCCCTTTGGAAATATCAGGTAACATCACCACTCTGAATCTGTTTTTTTCAGCAGATCTGCAGCTCAATATTTCTGAGTTGCTTCTGGTTGGTTTTGTTGTTTTTTAGCTTGGAGTCACCCTTCTTTTAATGTTGAATTACATAGACTTTTCAGCTGTTGCTCCTTCTGTTTCTTCTTGCTGTATTGGAATTACAAGAATGCTTATCTGTAGCTTGAAATTTTACCCTTCTGTAGCTTAAATACTTGAACTATTTCCCTTGTTTTTCCCCCATATGAGATACTTAAATTTATATAAGGCACTCGGAAGAATCTTGGTTTTAAGGTCTAATACGTAGAAAGCTATGCTCACATCATCCTGTAATTCTCTTACAGTGCTATCAATACAACATATGATAATGGGACTCTGCACTGTGGGACCTATGAACAGCTGGAATATTGGCCAAACAACTTTGATGACTTTGCTGTGAGTCTGATCACCGATGGAGTCTGTCCCTTTTCCCTTCTCTGCTTATCCTTTCCCCTCATGTTCTGAGCCTTAGGTGTGTAATATAGCCACTCAACTCCTGTTTTACTTGTGTAGGCAGCAGTGGTGACCCTTTGGGATGTGATGGTGGTGAACAACTGGCAAGTCTTTCTGGAAGCGTTTTCAAGATACTCAAGTCCGTAAGTAGCAGTAATGATACTAAAGAAGTCCTCTATAAATCTAGCTTATAAAATAACTGAACAAGTATTATACACATAGCACAGTTCCTACATCTGTGAAGAGGGGTCCTGCTTACCTTTCTGTGTCAATTCAGGTATACAGGAAATGAAATTAATACTTCATGGCTGTTCTTTAACTTGAGTAACTTGATGGTTGGTCTGGTACTTGTTGGATGCCATGAAATGCTTTGTCACGTGTAGAAGGGATTGGAAACTTGATTGGGAGTCATCTTGTTCCAAAAAAAAACAGTAGTGGATGACTTAAGCGGGCTATAAACTTGCAACGTGTTGGATGGGTGGTGCTCTCTGTAGAGTCAATCTCACAGAAGTGAGATATTAGCGAATCACTAATTCATTTTGGGCTGATACTGTATTTTCCCTGTGGGTGAACAATCTTTTGTAGAGTTAAAATCTTGGACATGTATTTCATTGGTATTTATTTTATGGGAATGTTTGAAAAGACTGGCTAGTCTCTGGGTTAAGCTGTTCCAGTGGTCCTTGGCTGGTTAACCCAGCATATAGTGAAGTTGTGGAGTGCTCATTTACATCTTGTGTGTGATAAATGGTTAAACATGGTCTGGTGAAGACTGCACAGGTTGTGAAAGAGAAATCCATTGGGATCTGCAGTTAGTGGAAGCTACCTGTAGGTCAAGAAATCTCTGAACTGCAAATGGCTGGAGGGCGGGAGAGCGCTTAGGAGGTAGCATCTTAGGTATTTGGCCATGATTTTGCACTCTTTCCTGCACTTCTGCTTTGACCACTCTCAGAGGATACTAGCCTAGATGGATCTTTTGCTGTGATCCAGTACAGTTTCTACTAGAGCTGCTTTTCTGTCCCTTCAGGCTTCAGTTAGGTATGTTAAATGGGGGGAGCAAGTCTCTTTGGCTAACAGAATGAAAGGCTAAGACTTTTTTATTTTTCTGTCCCAGACCTCCTTATACATTAAGATTCATTATACATTATATTTCAAGGAAAAATATGTTTTCATGGCTCTGGTTGTTTTCGAGCTGAGGTTCTTTACTGCCTACTTTACTTTATTTCAGGTGGGCAAAAATCTATTTTGTAGCCTGGTGGTTGATCTCTTCTGTCATCTGGGTTAATCTCTTTGTAGCTTTACTTCTAGAGGTAAGGAAATGTGTTTATTTGGTATTAGATACTAAAGACAGGTTCCGATTTGTGTGGAGAATGAAAAGAACCCAGACAACTTTTTGGGAAAGTACCTGTAGAGGGCACTTCATCCCACCTTAAGACCATGCACATTTCTTTTGAAGATGCTCATCTGCATCGAGAAATAAAATTTACTACTGTAGGAAGAATGGCAAATATTTAGACAGTAACTTAGGTACGAGTCTCATGTGGAGCCTTAGTCTTGCCCATGAGTGTTTCAGAAAAGACTTTCAGTTCTAGCTGGAGGCTAACCCCATGAAGTCTTCTACCTGCTTGCTTCTGCAAGGCTGTGGCCTAAGTTTGCTGTAATAGCCAAGATGCAGCATTCTGTAGCAGGAGAGTAGGATGTCACTGGTTTTCTCCCTTTCTTTGCCTCAGCTGTCTGTGTACTCCCTAGGTGTTGATTTGTTAGAGTAGTTCAAAGTGGATAAGGGAACATGACAAAACCAGAAGCTGAGTTTAAGTTGTGATGTCTGGATTTAGGAGTATGTTTATGTATGGTTGGGTTTTTATAAGAGGAAAAAATTCCAAGCAGGTGAACTCATGTGGGTAGTTCACACAGTTTTCCTGGGGAGAGAATTCTTGCTAAGAGTAGAAGGCAGCAGGGCTGTTTTTGCTCTGCTGTTCTGCCAGTGTGTGAAGAGAAAGTGATCTCATTCTTGAACAAGAGGCGCTCTACTAAAGCAGCCAAAAAATATGCCCAAATAAATCACTGCTCTGACACTCTGCATTTAAAGTCAAACTTCACCCTGTCCCAAGCCTTACCCACAAGCATACTGACCTAATAGAACCTCTGTTCTGATATGACCAGAAGTAGCCTTTATATTTTTTTTCCCCTATTCTTTTTACACTTCAGAACTTTATTCACAAGTGGGACCGTCGCTGTCATCGAGAGCCTCTTTCAGACATTGAATACCAGAGGACAGTTGATCTGATGTTCAGGTGAGTTGACATGAGCTTGATAATCGATCTAGTGTTTGATGTTCGTCTGTTTTAAAGAGAGTGGGCTGGCTGCAAGAGGGTAAAAGGCTTGTCTTCTGTTTCCTCCCTCTGAAGCAAACTGTGTCATCTGTTACTTTCGAAAAGTACAGTAAGTACTTTAGCCTGGCTTCAGCTGATTTGGTCACCTAACCTTCATATGGTTTTTGACCATAGCATGTTGGGAGAAGAGGTACTGGGTGGACAGGATGGGGGGAATTGTGCTGGGAGGGAGAAGAAAAGGGAAGATGAGCAAAATGATGCACATTGTTGGCTTATTAGGAAATTGTGGATGGTGAGTTGATACTTGATGATCATGCATAAATGGAACTTCTGGTGCACATTGAATGTTCAACAGTAGCATTGGGAACACGTTCTCGTTTGGGAGTTTCTTCAGGAAAACACATCTCCTGACCTTCAGTTGTATTGTACTGTGTGCAGGAAATTGCTTCCTGCTTCTTACGGGAAAACAGCTGCTGGTTTCCATGACACATCTGTGAAGGATGGATCACAAAGGAAAGATGCAAAGAGATGCATCTTTAGGGTGCATCAACTTATTGTAACTTTAATTCCTTGTTTCATTCTTGAAACAAGCCCATGTTACATCTCGGTATGTGCGTTGCAAAAATAAATGCTGAGAAGTTTGCTTTGCTGCCCCTAACAGCTCGTGCGTTTTCTTGTAGAGATGTTTTGGAAGAACCTACAGAGGAAGAGCTGATGGAAAAACTGCACCAGCATCCACACCTGCGGTTGTGTAGGTGACTGCTGGGAAGGACTGACTTATTTAGACCTCTGTTTTCTTGAGGTTGTCAGCTGGAAGAAACTGAACAGATTTTCTGGGAGGTGCTGTTAGGAGAGAGGCTTGTAAGACAGCATGTGAGGTTTGGCGTGGCAATTCACTGCAGAAAGAGGGTTTTATTTCTGGTTCATCTCTTTTTTTTTTTTTTTTTAATGTGAAAGATCTGAATCTTGCTGATTGGATTTGATTTTAAGTTGTGATTTTAGCAAAGTTTTGCAGCTTTTTTTTTTTTTTTAATTTAAGGAAGAAGGGAAAGTGTGTTTAAAATGACTGTGCACTTTAAAACATGAACTTTGTAACCACTGAGACTGCTACTTCTTTCATCACAAGAAAATAGAACTGACTTCTGGTAGGCCCGTGTGGCAAGGGCTGTGCTCTGCAGTTCAGGAATGGATTAGGCAGGACCAGAACAAAATCCGTCAGCTTTTTGCAGTGAGAGTTGAAACACTGTTTTTATTGAAATGAGACACCAGCACATCTTACCATCTCCTGAAAATCTATTCATCATGTCAGAACACAATCTCTTTGTTTTTGATTGAGGGTTGCATCATGCTGGTAACTTTGTGAGCAGTTAGAACTTCAAACAAAGCAATTGCACTTGTTCTCAGTGTGGTAAAATAGAGCTCTCCTTTAGAGTAAGTATTCTCATGTTGCTTTTTAGTGAACCTTTTCTACTTTCTCCCAAGTCCTGTTCTATGCTGTATCATATTCCGTGAAAAAGCTGAGGGGAATGAACTTTGGCTGCAATGTAGCACTGTGAGTCTCTTGCTTCAGGGTTGGGGGGGAGAAGAAGAGGGAGAGAAGAAAAGGTTGAATGGGATAATCAAGGTGCTTAGCAGTTAAAATTTTCATATGTGTCTGTGGGAATTGAAAGGGCTCAACCACTTGCAAGATCACATTCTTTTCTGGCTTAATGAACCACATGCTGTATTCCACTCACTTTCATCTGGGTAATGCTTTTTAGGTAAATAACTTTGTCAACAAATCTAAAGTGGAGAATGAATGGTAAGCCATGGCCATGTGCTTTTCATTATTCCTTAGTATTACTCTAAAAAAAAGGTGTGTGTGCCTGAATCTTTGTCACATAAATAGTAAATCACTATGAAGAATAGAATCAATCCCAACTACTGTTTCTGTGTGTAAAAATGAAACTACCCTTTGAGGTGCTGCCTTCTCGTTGAGACTCTGGTCACCAAAATTGACATTTCTTGTGATGATCTCTGCATTAATAAAAGCACAGACACTTTTCCTTCTCTTCATCCTTCCATGTTTTCCTTCTTTTCTGTGTAAGGGAGAGAAAAATGCCTGGTATGCTGGTGCATTTGATCTCAAAGCATAGTTCTGTGATGTTGTCTCACTGTTCAGAAGTTGCATAATAATTCTTGTCTCCTTTATCTTCAGCTTCTGTTTGAGTTGTGCTATGAAACAAAATGTGTTGCAGCTTGCATATATGTAGCACAAATCTGAATGGAGCTGTGTGCTACCCCTGCAATCTTTCTTTACTCTTGTAGGCTTGCCCTTAAGCCATTCTCTTGTATGCGTTTGGTCTCTTGTTTCTGTTCCAGAATAATCCACCCAGTAACTCACTTGCACTGGTTTCTGAGGTGTTACCGTGCTTATTTTCAGCCATGTACTTGCAAAACACATTGTTGCAAGTAGATAGAAGCATTGACCCACATTTTTTTTGCTAGATCTGAGTTTTTGTTTCGTGTGGCTTTACATCAAGATGGTTTCTGCTCCTAGCATGGTGTCATTGCTGCCAGCAGTTCATTGGCACTTATTAGCAGAGGTTAAATAGTCTATTTTACTTTTCTACTAAGAAATACTATTTTTAATGTCCATTTTTCTAAATACTTGAAGAAGTAGCTTTGCCATGCCAGAAAGGAAGTGGACAGTTCTTATCAGCCTGCAAGCTTAATTGTTTTTGTTTATTAAGGTTGTTTGGATTTTTGTGTTTTTCTTGGGATTTTTTTATAATTTTTTTTTATCATTACATTCCACTGCAGTCTACCAAAGCAGTTCAGATTGGTTTGGGATTATCTTAAATATCACAAATGTCTCCATTATGCAGCCTTGCCATCTGGACAAATGTAAAGAAGGCTTTCTGAATGGAATTGTCTTAGTCTTGTTCTGTTTCACATTTAATTGCCTGAAAGTATAACTAAAATTTAACACAGAATTGTGGTACCTGATGTCACTTGAACTGGAAGATGTAAATGACCACAAGTCTTATGCAATAATTGTATAAATCATGAAAATGAATGTATGTAACTGGGTGAACTTTGAGGTTTGCATTATTATTAAAAAAAGTTCCTTCATAAAATATGAAAATAACTGGGGTGTTGAAATGATTCTCGTGGTTTGGTTTCGCTTTTCCCCTTGTGACTGATTTCTGCTGTGCTCAGCATCTGTGCTCCCATTATCTTTACTCATTGAAAGGCTGGGGCCATGAAAGAATTTAAATACAAGTGGGATGCAACTCTGTTTTCAAAATGCAGGACCTCAAGTGTGCTGCTGTTAGTCTCCAGTTCTAGAAACACATAGCAGCATCTGTAGGTATTTGATATGCTTAATTATTAAGGTGAAACTTCGCTAGAACTGGGCATTCAGAGTGTTGGAACAGCTTGATTTCCATTTGTGTTTCAGCCTTTGCATCTGCAAACTAGGTATTCCTTCATCAATTTTTGGTCCTGAAAAGATCAGTGCAATAAGCATTCTCGTAGCATTTCAAATGGGGCAGATTTTGCATAGAATTCAGCAGGGTCTATGGCATTCTTTTGAAACAGGTTCTGGTTTAGAAGATTTTATTTTATTTATTTATTTAAGAACAGAACAAAACCAATTCTAGGTCAGGCTAAAGGCTTAAACTTGCTGTTGTCTCTGACAATGACTGTTGCGGATGCTTAGGTGAAGCATGTGAAAGCAAAAGCAGCTAGAAGATCATCTTGCGTGACAAAATCGGGCTTCTGAAGGGGGGCCTTAATCACCAGACTGTTGGCTAACTTGTGTCCTCAGGTGTTACATTTTTCCTTCCTTATTTGCTATGGATATGTATTACTTCAAGATTTAAGAGTGGAAGGAGAGGATGGACACAATTTAAATGTTCTTGATTCTTTCAGTAGAAATCCAGAAAACCAGTGTCAGGCCTCACAAGCACATTTAAGTATGAAGAAACTTAAAGAGCTCATATTGGTCATAGCTGCAAATAGGGCAGATAGAATAACTTAGCAACTGTGTAGAAATGACAGGCAAGAAAAGAAATACTGCCTTGGGTGTCAGGGCTTTATGTGATAAAGTGCATGAGGCATGCCTTCTTGGCTTCTCTTTGTTGGCGAGACTGTACGTCTCTTGACACATGTTTTGGGAATGTTGCTTTTTCATCCCTCCAACATTTCAATATGCACAAAAGCACAAGGACATACAAAGCTTTTAGAAGAAATGGGGCTTATGGGAAACTAACGCAGGGTATAGAGTAGTTATTTCTGAAATGTCAGGTTAAGGTGTCTCTTTTCTTACTAGATGGTTTCTCTTTTTGCCTGATAGTGTATTATGAGCAGTACATAGTGTTACTGTGGCTTCTGCTATTGTTCAGTGTTGTGCCTTAGTCAGATGAAGTCACTTCAGTACTCCAGTTGCCTTGGGTTTTTATTGAAAACAAAACAGAAATAGGTATCTGTCTGCTTTTTCATGTAGGTTTTTATGTTTTTTTTTCTTCAATTTTTTTTTTTTACTAGATTTTAGTTCATTTAAAAGCCCATTCAGCCAATAGAAGTTTTCCGCAAATCAAGTGGGTTTGACTTTATCTGCAATCTTTATAACAAATGGCTCTGAATGTTGATGTGAACTTTGGGTAAAAATAATTTGGAGGTGGGGAGATGGAGGGGTGAGATTTGGTTTCTGTTCCAACGCTAAGCACTTCATTATATAGGACACTTTCAAAATTATCTTAATAAACTAGAGGAAATGGGCAAAATTAGCAGGATAAAATTTGAGAAACAAACATGGACTGTTACAGTTTAGAATCACAAAATGCAAAAGTACATTGCAGGGAGTAAGTGGTATTAGGAGACA
The DNA here is from genome assembly GCF_028554395.1 of Pezoporus wallicus. NCBI lineage: Eukaryota > Metazoa > Chordata > Aves > Psittaciformes > Psittacidae > Pezoporus > Pezoporus wallicus. The sequence continues at coordinate 3,236,266 of NW_026639377.1, forward strand.
AATGTTATAGGGCTTACTAAATGTACTGCAATTAAATGAGCTAACAGCATCTGAAAGAAATCAAAAGAAAATTGCTTTTATGTAATTAGTAACAGTACTTCCCTTTAGGCCCCACTGTTCCTGTTTTGGACCCTGAATTTTAAAATAGGTAGGGCAAGGCATTTGTTACAGGACAGTAACAGAAGTCGTAATTTGGAAGGTCTGAGTTGGGAAGAACTCTGAAGGAAATAATTTCAGGCAAACAAAAGATAAGCGAAGAATTTTTAAAATAATATTTAAGTATGTAAATGGTTGAGAGGAGCAAACTGTTGGTGTTGTGTAATTTCTGTGTGCCACTTGTAGAACAAGTTGTGCTTTGGATTTCAACAAAAAGAGTGGTTAGGTGTGAGGGATGCTTTCTAACTCTGAGCACTGTACTGTGCATAATTGTCGCAGACTCCCCTTCACTGGAGTGCCCTTTTAGGAAGGGTTAGACAGTCAGCTGCTGCAGCTTGGTCTGGATGTTTGTGGACCTGCCCCTGCTTGGTGGTACTTCAGCTGGTCCCCGAGATCCTGTTCCGCCTCCTTTTCTGGGAGTTTCACTGGGAAGAATTCCCATGGCTATAACAGACCTAGCTTTTGTTACAACATGTGCTCTTGGTTCTAGCTAATGGCTTACAAATGTTTACAGCATGCATGTACTTTACAAGTAGGGATAGAGAGAAAAAAGTGAAACTCCGTCAGCTTCCCATTATAAGCAGGAAGATGAGATTTAGTTCCATGTGCTCTGTGGCTGATACTTGACCAGCATCCCCTGGTCCCTACATAGTTGTTTATGCAGTTCTTTGCTGAGTTCCCTTTAATCTCATTTCTACACCCCTTACCTTTTTGGGCAAGAGGAGGAACATGTCCTTTTCCCAGTTTGTCTTTGCTCACTGACAAGCTGAGCACATCAGATAAGTGTTCTCACCAAAGGAAAGATGAAGTTAATCTGTGCAGTCTGCTCTACTTGCTACCAGTTGTCAGAAAATGTGTGATACTTCTGTCTTTGACACTTCAGCTTGTGTATCAACTTTGGTGAATGAAATTGAAAGTTATTACTGGGGAAGTGATGCTGTGTAATGCATAGAAGCAGCTAGGAAATCTTAGAAAAAGTAACACTTGTTGGCAATGATGTTAATTGAAGTTGGTCTGATATTTCACTGGATCTGAAGCCTTCCAATGAGACTTGAGCATTTAGACTCCAATGGAGAGAAAAGGACACGGTCCAGAGACTTAAGCATGCTCAGTATCGTTAGTCAGTTTGTAGAAGTGTGGGCTAATGTATTTCGTAACTTTGCACTCTGCTTTCCTGCATTCTCCACAGGTACCATCTCTCTCTCTTTGAAAGATAACATAGATCATGGAGTATCTATGTAAAAATGTTAAAATGTAGAAGTTAAGGTCATGGGAAACCTGTTTCTAATTCAGGAATAAACACTAGATTCTCACACTTGCTTACTGATAAAGTTCTTATTTTACTCTGTACTTAAATCTTTTTCTGTATTTGTAGAGGTACTATTTTTTCAGCATAAAGAGAGAAAATGCTCAGGAAATGCTTGAGGCTGAGATGTCACTCTTCAAATACTAAGTACATAGTGAAATGTGCAGCAGACTACTGGAGGAACTACCTATCATTTCCTCCTGAAATGATGAACATGAGAACTTCAAGAATGTGTATAAAATGGAGTCACAAGGCAGAGTAAGTCTATGTGTTGTTTAAAAGGGTCTTGGCTAAATAAAATAGTTGCAATTCTGAAGGAAAAACTGGCATACAGTTACCTCCATCATATATGCACTTGTTTGCCAAAATGATGTTTTGTCATAAATTACCCATATTACCTACTGTAAGGGAAAACCTAAATGTCTTCTCTGATTTACAATCCCAGCCCAATTATGTAGTGGTGCTTTTTTTTTTTCTTTGCATTGAGTTTCACATCTAGTCCTATACATAGAATTTTTCCACAGTGATTGTATAAAAAATGATTTACTGGTGCTGATTCTTTTCTTAACTTTGAACTGTAAGTTGAAGACTTAAAAGTTGTCCTTTAATGCTCGAAACTGCTTGTACGAGTTCCAGTCATCTTTTTTCCATTAAGCTAGTTGAGCAGGTGTTGTCTTTGTTCTGTACAGATACTTTCATGGTCCCTATCATTGCATTATTTGAGTGCCTCCCAAGTACTTTCCTGAAAACATCCTGGTGGGATAGGAAAATATTACTATCCTCAGTTTGTAGATGATCAGCTGAGATATTTGGTGATCTGCCCACAGCTGAGCTTGAAATCTGTGGGAGAGTTAAGAAGAAAACCTGCAGTCCCTGCTCACTGCCTTTACTAACAGACAATGCTGCCTTCTTTTTTGCAGCAGCAGCTGTGAACTTCAGTTGTGTGTTTATTAGATGATGTTGACATTTCCACGTCAATTGGTTTCAAGTTTTGCTGCTGCTTATTATTAGCTTTTTTTTTTTTTTTTAAATGGCAGAAAAAGTGAAGGAAGCTCAAAACTTCTCACTCTATTTCCCACTGTATCAAAAGAGGACAGGTTTGCCATCTGATTGATAAGTATTTAGGAGGGATGATCTGCAGCTGGCACATGTTCTGGAAGTTTGAGTAGATGTGAATAATCTAGTACCAGTAGTTAAAGGTACTACTGTAGCTGTACAAAAATACAGGATGCCCATCCTAAACAGAAGTTATTTCACAGCTCCAACTTTGATTTCTGTTAGTTCTGAAACTCACTTCAAGAATGCTTGAGTTTCCCTTTAGCCTCATCTACCTTTCTACTGCATGTTTAGTTCTTTCAGGTGAGTGAATGGTTTGGCTTTTCAGAGCTGGTGAGTGCTTGCCAACTCATATTGAATTTGGAAGACTGTCTAAGAGGCCAATTGCCCTCCATGATCTTGCTGACAAAGGATCGTCAGCATCTGAGAGAATGGAAATTCATGTCAAAATAGGAACTGAATGCATTTTTATGACCAAGTCCTGTTGTGTAGCAGGTGTGTGCTGGTGTAATGTGAAATACAGTCTTTAACATGACCTCAGGTTATTGGGCTGGATGCATAATTACAGAGTCAAATTGTAAGGATTTTGTTATGCAGCCTGTCATGTCAGGTAAGACCAGAAGGGATTATGACTTTTATGCTTCAAATTCTAACTCGGCTCAGACTGGTGTCTCTTAGCTTCCAGAAAAGAACGACTGTTTAGCGTGTGATACAGAACTGTAACGCTATAGCATTGAACTGGCTAGTGGCAGTGTAACTATGACCTTGTACAAGGAGCATCCTACTGAGGGGAGTTTGGAAAGCAAGTCTAGTCTGTTTTATTTTATTGTATTAGGTCTCCTTCTTGCATTTAGGAACGAATAGGTTCCAGACACAATGTCCTGAGCTGTTGCCAGTGCTTTTATTAAGTAATGGTCTTAGAAAATAGAACTTAAGTCTTTTAATGTGTCTTCCCTTACCTGCTTAATACCAGTGAGAATAATCTTGTGTTTCACCAAAACGACAAGTTTTTAGTTTCCAACATCCTGGATAACTGGTGGCTTCTCTAAAAAGAGTTGAACAATTACTTGGTATAGAAAAACTGCTCTAAAGCAGTTCTCTGCAAAAATCAAAGGTGAAGGTGTTAAAGCCAGACAATACTTAGATCAAAGTAGCCAGCAGCAGGGGCCAGCAAAAGAGCCGATTGTCCTTTAAGCTTCACTCTGTTGAGGAAGGTGTTACCTCTCTCTTTCTCTAATCAGATTTCATGAGGAAAGCAAAGCTATTCTTTCCTGATGTAATTCAGTTGGGGCCCTGGGCTAGATCAGCAGGAAAGGCACCTGCTTTTCTTCCTTTAGATTTGGTTGATATACCCCACTTTGTGATAGGAGTTTGTTAATCCATAACCCAAGCATGTTGCCACTGTAACACCTGCCATGCAAGTGAGCTTTTAGTCTTGTTAATATACAAATATAATATAGATTCTTGTGTTAACCTTGCACACATACACACCCAGTGGTGATTGTCATAAATAGGAGAATTTAATAAAATGAGATCATAAATATCTAATGTACTTTTTGTTGGGCAGTAAAGTTGCCCATGTGTTGTAATTGAGGTCTGAAGTTAACTTGCTTGCTGGGGCCTCTCTAGGGTAGATTACTTGGGCTAATAGAGCGTGTGAAAAAATGCTTTTCATGCTCTGCTTTTCTGCTTGTTTTCCACTAGTCTGAACTTTGCCTTGGGTTGGTGCCCATGTAGTATCTACTGCTGTCAAACTCAGTACTTGAAAATTAGGCACACATTGGAAACATCTGCTTGATTGAGACCCTCCACAGTGACTATTAAGATTTGCCTCTGACATTCTCCAAAGTCCTTGGTTCTCTTGTTGTCTTCTGAGTTATCCTGATACAGTCCTTTGGAGATCTGTATAGCAGGCTCCTGTACTTCCTCGTTGTGCATTATTGGAAAGTCAAGTGTGGACTGAAGGTTTGGGTTCAAATAACCAACATTGTATAAGTGGGTGCTGTGAAATTTAGATCTGGAGCTGTTCTGCCCCGAAGTTTCATGTGTGTGTTTTCTGATGTGTGCTGAGAGAGGTGTTATCTGGCTTTTCACCAGAACCTCATGAGCAGGTGTTTGGGGAGGACCGCATCCGATTTACTAAATGAGGAAGGGTTGAATTAAATCCCATATAGATAAGATGGTGATACACTGATGGGTCACAACCCCTTTTTATCTGTATGTAAGAGTCCCACTGAGAGGAAGGGAGTTTCCTTGTGTAAGAAGGAATTTGACAAGATTTGTGACAACTGTGTTATGTTACAGCTATATTTTCTGTGTCCAGGAGCATGTTGGTGAGTTAACATCCTTACCAAGCAAGAGCCCAGGACAGTCTTTGCCATAAAAGCAGCACAAACATGTACAGGACTTAAGGCTTACCCTTGTAAATTTGTGTTTGGTATGTATTTGTAAGCTGAACTGCAACTCTTAGGTATTACAGAAAATCACATAATCCCAGACTGGTTTGGGTTGGAAGGGACCCTGAAGCTCATCCAGTTCCAACCCCCTGCCATGGGCAGAGACATCTTTTACTAGAGCACATTGCTCCAAGCAAAGAAGATATAAAGATATTTTTTTTTAAGATGTTTTATGTACTATTTTTCTCTCTTTCGATTTTTTTTTTTTTTTTTTTTTTGGCATGGCAGGGTCTTTTTAATTCTCTAGTTGTGATCTTAGCCAGCAGAGGGAGTTCAAGACCCCACTTTAGACTGACCATGCGGGTTGGGCTGGATGATCATCACTTCTGGCTGCGCTTAATGGAACATTCTCAGCATAGTGGTGAGGCCTCAGTCAGGGGATTGGAATACAATCGAGTTTTGTTTTTTCTGGCAAAATACAAGAAGGTATGTTTTCAGGCACTGAATATTTGGTAATACACATCTGTTTGTATCAGAATGTTTGTATTTGGAACAGTTCTGGTTGTGCTTAAAGTGTGAAAATGTAAGAGTAAGAAGGTTAAACCTCTTGCAAAGTATCCAGTCCAAGTTTCATTGTCCTAACTGAATGAAATAAATACCAGTAACTGCTAATGAGTCTCAAAACAATCTCTGATCTTTGAGAACCCAGAGAGCAGTAGTGGACCAAACATTCTGGAAATAATTTCAGATTTTTAATACAGTGATCAGATTTTTCTTGTAGACAGGTTTTCTGTAGACGGATTTTTTTCCTTTCTTTAGGTTTTTAGTGTGTATTCCAGGACCTGCATGTTCTGGTGGCTACATCTTATGTGCCAAAGCAAGAACAGTAATGAAATATGTGAAAATAAATCAAGCACTGCTGGGCTTCCTTTCAACCTGTAATTGTGGTTCTTTTGTAACAATAAGCTCTCAACTGAGCGTTCATGCGTTGAGCAGTCAGGGTCTTTTATACCATCTCAAGCTGATAACTGAAAATGTAAACCACACTTTAAAGTAATTCATTGTACAAACTGGTCTTGTAAATGTTAAATTATACTAATTTGAGCAGATGCACATGTTGCTGCCCTAGCAATCTGGGCAAATTCTTCAAAACTGAGCAGCTTGTTCTTGTGTGGAAGTACATAGTGACAAAAACTTCTTTGCTAGTTTCTTGAATTTCTTTAAATTGGCTTTTTACAAATGTATATTTATACTGCAATGAAAACTGAAGTGTTTAAACATTTGAAGACTTGTATTTTATTCACCCCACCTATAAGTAATAGCATTTCGCCTTTTCACTTAAACCTGATAGGCTAGCACTTGGGTTTATATACCACTGCAAAATTAATTTAGACATAGTAGTAAGGAATAAAACAAGTTGTGCTTTGTAGAGACCAAAGAAAGGAACTGAACAGACCCGGAGTGAAAACAGTAAAGGGAATCAGTGTGTCTGGCATTGATGTAATTCAGTGAAATCAATGCTTTGATCACCTATAAAGCATAACAGCTGTGTGAAAGGTTTGCTGTGCTTAGCTGGCACTATCTCTTGTGTAAAGGAAAGTACATTGTAAACCAGTAAAAATTAACTGCCAGAGCACAATGATGTGTTTGTGACTTGGAATTCAGATAAAGTTTTGCTTCTGTTGGCAGAATGATAAAAAGAACTGAGGCCATTTGCATACAGGTGAAGAGAGGAAGTGATGTGCTGTGTTCCAGAGGACAAGGCACCACAAGTATGTAAGTGCTTCAGCTCTAGGTGCTGCCTTTAATTTAACTGGATGTTTGTTTGTTTTTTTTTTTACCTGGTTATGGAGTAGAATGACATCGTCTTAAGAAATGGGCAATACCAGGAAAAATCATTGGGTGGCAGCAGAGCATTTACCACTTCCCTTGGCATCCCAACAAAATAAAGGCAGCAGGAGCTGTAGTTCTGCCCAATTCTGATGCTGGTAGGTGCAAATGAGATCTTGGAATGGTATCTATGGTGAGAGAGGACTATGTGTTTGAGAGACAAGATTTCTCCCCAGGAGTGTGTCTGTGTATCTGTACGTATCTGTGTCTATCTCTCTCTCTAAAAATATATATTTGTATATAAACATATATGTATGTGTACATATAGAAACTGTCTCTGTGGCATCTTCTGTTTTTAGCTCTGTGGTAGAGTAGTGAGGGGATTTTCATGGTAACACAAAGAAGGGTGGCAGCCTTGGAGGCATCAGCACTGCTTTGGTAGGTTCAAAATGAGCACATATCTCAGTAGTGATTTAATGTGCTTCCTGTAGGAAATGTAAGCCACCACTTTGCTTAGGGAGCAATTAGGAGGTAGATACTACAGCCAAGGGAGCTGCCTAGTGGAAGGCACAAAACAGCATGAGGAAAGATAGCAATGGTGGTATAATGGCAGTAAAGCTTTTTTTGTTATGATTGGACCAGGTGTTATGAGGTTTTTACAACAGACAAGATCATATAATGTACTTGCAGTTATTTAACTACAGTAAATTCAGTTAATCCCTGCCATTTTCTCTTATTAGCTTAAGTAATTCCCTTGTTAATTGTTGCATCCACACAGATCTGCGCTTATTTGTGTTTGTCTGTAGAAGGGGGATATGTCCCCACATTAAATTTTTTCATTATTTGCTTCTGTGCTTGAACTTTTGCAGAAGGCTAAGGTGTAGACTGGGAATTATGGTGCTGAAGGTCAAGTGTACAAACTCTTACTACGATACCTGTGTTTGGCATACTAGGAATGCAGCCATCAGCGAGAACATGATGGTAGAAAGAGCGCTGAGCTTTGCCCAGAGAAGCTGTGGCTGCCCCATCCCTGGCAGTGTTCAAGGCCGGGTTGGACGTGGCTTGGAGCAACCTGGTCTAGTGAAGGGCATCCCTGCCCATGGCAGGTGATTGGGACTGGGTGAGCTTTAAGGTTCCCTCCAACCCAAGCCATTCTATGAGTCCTAGATCTGTAGAAAATTTATTTGAAGCCACTTTGGAAGTAGGTTAATGTGTGGAGATTAAGTGAATTGGTGATAGAACATGAAGGTGACTGGGAGTGCTGCAAATAGTTTGGAGCACATGTAGCAGAATTTTCTTACTTTGTTTTGGATGAAAACACTGATTTAAGAAAGGCTGATAGAAAAACTTATAAAGCTATTTATTAAAAGGTCATTATAACTGTTCTAGTACTGATGTTTCATGTTGTGTTCAAGACTGAGTGCAGCTTCTGACTCTTGAGGAGTCGGCTCTCTAAATCTCAACTTTGTAACCCTCAGTTAATAGGCTTTTGGAACAAATTGCCTCTGGCTTTCATTTTCTTCACATTCAGGAGTTTGTCAACCTGATTACAGAAAAAACACAGTGTCTATTGTCCTGTTCCAGTTTTATATGCTGACAGTGTAAAACCTTTCTTTTTCCCACAAGTTTGCAACGACATTCTCGTCTTCTCTAGGGGTTACTTAAAGAGGATAACCACCGTTTCCTCCCAGTTCAGCTTCTCTGTGTCAAAGATATTTGATGGTTTCTAGTGGGTGGAACAGGGCAGTTTGTGGACTAATAATTACATGTGTACCTCTGTTGTGAAGCATGCTAGGAATTCTAGGAGACACAAAAACATCATGTTAACAAACTAGCATGAGGATCTAGAAGATAAGCGCTGACTGGTGTGTATAGTCCCTCCAGCCTCAGTGACTGCAACCAAAGGTCAGATCTGCTAGCAACACTAGCAGGAATTTCTGAAGTTTCCCTTGGATCTTCCTGGGATTCAGCAAAATTGTGCCAAACCCTCACATGTTTAAAAGGGTGATTTTTAGGCTCAGTGACTTGCCTATTTTAGTGGAAGTTTATTTAAGCTAAGAAGCCTGTGTAATTAGGAAATAGCCTACACAAATTCTGGAGCAAAGAAAGGGGAAAGAAGGTACTGTCATTTGAAGAAGGGCAGCTGAAGTCATCAAAGCATTCATGTATTTTTTGAGGTGAAATGTAGTTACTCTGAAGTGACAACTCAGAGTACATGTGACAATATGAGCAGTGGTGACACCTGGCAATTTGAGTGTCCTGTTATGTGTAGTGTCCTCATGGTGGAAGTGATTTCCCAGGGAAATTTGAACCGACACTGAATAGGAGCTATAATGTTGACAGGTTGTTGTACAGCTGTTTCTTCATGTGGTAAATAATCTGTGTGGCTGCGTTGATATGGTGAGTTCTTCTGTAACACAGTCTAGGACATTTCAGGTAAATTCTGTTGTAGGTGCCCAAAGAAGCATTTGTGCTTCCTTCTCTTGAGTATTTTGCATGTTCTGGTTAAGTCCTCACTCATTACCCTTGTTCAGTTGTAGACTGAACAATTAGGAGTCAGAGCTTTATGCCTGTTTTCCAGTGTACCACAGACTGTTGGAATTTCATGTGGCCTTATATAAAAGGAAGTGAATGATTATGTATTATTCATTAAATGTTGTTTCCATCATCTTGCATGTTTCCTTTCCCTAAGTTCACCAGCAGAGGATTTATCACCAACTTAATTTAGCTTAAATTCAGGGATAAACTACTCGAACTACCCTCCTTGAAGAACAGTTCCTGCCAAGTTTTGGCCATAGCTCTGAATCACTCTGCTTTCAGAACGCATGATGTATGCTGTGTACTATGCTAAACTAGGAAGTATTTTCTCTCTGTATCTGAGTAACTTTCACAGCAAAAATGTCAGATGTCCCTTTTCAAGCAGGATGGCGTTTTGAAGCGTTATTGTTCTACTTCAGAGTTGACAAGTGGATGCTTTTCTGGAATGTGCATTTAACCTTTTTAGATCTGCCTGACAGTTCCTGATCTGCGTGAGGGAGGTCATGAGATAAGGTGACTGTAATGTTCCATCTTGATCTGAAACTGATGTCTCCTTCTATAGCACTCTTGGCTGACAGCTCAGTGCATGCTCAGGGAAGTTTTTCCACTCTCCTTGTTGCATGCTCTATGAAGTTGGGTTAAAACTACGACTTTGTAGTCTGAGAATGTAGCCAAAGGTGGAAACTCGAGCTCCATGGGAAAGGAAACAGATTCTGTTGGCATCTTAGAATGCATTAGTCCCTGCAATAGCCCAGGAAGTTCTCTGTGACTAGAAGGCTGGGATTCTGAGTTCCTGCTTTCTTAAGAGTGGTAGAAATTCATCTACTACTCAGCAGAATTTGTCATTAAGTTGCTTTTGAGCTCTTCTGCGGAAGAGGGAGTAAGTTCTTTGTTGCACTGAAGAGACTGAAATATTTTCCCTGATTTCAGTGGCCTTTAGTCAGACATGTGACGTGCTATGAGAATAGCAGGGAGGGTCTTGTTTTTGACCCTCAAAGCAGGTACGCAGCCATAACCTATCTTTTCAGATTTTCCAAGTGCTTTGCCGCTAAGAAATGAAGTAAATCATTGCTATAAAATTACAGTAAAAAAGCATTGAATGCTGAATATGTTCAGAAACGGTTTTCATTGGGTCATCCCAAGTCTTCCGTTCTTTATCGGTCTATAAATACGGTCTCTCATAGGACAATTTTTACAAGTGGAATGTGTTCCTACTTGTATTCAGGCAGCTCAAGGAGGAGAAAGGAGTGATTGTGAACAGGTATGCATTATTCCAAAGTACCCTTGAAAGCATGGCAAGACTTGAATAAAACCATGATTTAGTATTTCAGAGATGCCTAGAGTAAAAGTGTGATTACTTTTCATAGTATAAAATTTGATTGAAATAACTGTTTTTTCCAAAGAATTAGTCATTTAGGTTCTAAAATGCTTGGCATGTTTTTATGTGCTTTCTGGGGTTTCTTTTGCAGAGGTGGATAACTATGATTGGTATCATTCTGGAGAGCATTTACCCTATGGCAAAGAAAGTTTCTTTTTATTCTCAGTTTCTTATGGTAGTGCCTAGAGTCTGGGTATTGTCCAGGCTGTGTTGTATTATTACACAGAACAGTGAATAATCCCTGTCTGAAAGAAATGTTAACCTAAAAAGACAACATGAGGAGATGGATATAGAGAGAAGTAATGATAAAATAGAATAACAAGAATTTCAGTTATTGTTTTGTTCTTTTTGAGGTAGGGTATCTTCTGAGGGAAACTAAGTGGGTTGATGCAGGAAAGGAGCTGGCTGAACCTGCACAGGAGGGTAAAGGATGATGGAATGAAGCTGATGTGAAAAAAATTAGCAAGGAGAGGAGAAAGGTGGCTCTGAACTGGGGACCACTTTTCTGTCCTTTGGGAAGCATAGGGAGCTTTTACATGTATATATTTATGTGTATTGTATGCACCTGCATGCTCAGTAGCAGGCATCCATCCTTGTGTGCTTTACTAGTGCTTTCTCAGGAAGTTTATCTGTCTGAATATTTAGCAACGTTCTTAGCATTGTACTAGAATGGGAAAAGTGTGAAAGTCAGTATTGGAGAAACAACCTCTTTTTCAATGTGGCTTCCCTTAGCAACCAGTGCCTCCGTAGTGCTTCCAGTGTTGTGGCCACAAGGTGGCATACTCTCCCAATGGCAGCAATGGCAAAGCTCCAACATGGTCAGTGGTGGAATATCACGTGGTTTGAGGGGCAATCCTGACTTGGTGTAAGCAATGGGGTGTTTTATGGTAATGGTTTTGACGCAAGGATTATAACGACAGCTCAATTTTTCTGTATGTCGTAGAGTTCAGCAACAGCTTTGGTTTCTGAGATTCCCAAATTAAGGTTGTCTTCCGAGACACGTTATTTCTTGGACAAGGTTGAGCATTCAGAAACAGATTTGGAGTGTAAGGATTCCTGTTTTCAGTATCTCAGAAGTGTTATAGTCTATCCTCAGAATTTTGATTAACCATCTCCTTATTTGTTGATGGAGGGAAAAGAAAGGTAAGTTGGGAACCTTCTTGAGTTTCAAAACCCCAGAGCATGTAAGGGCCTGTTCTCTTCGCAATAAGCATCTCTGCTTAAGTGCTCAGGAAAAAGTGAGGATATGAAACACTGGATTATTTTTTTTTCTGTGGATTGGAGTTATTTTTTCACTTAGCCAGGAAAGTTGATTATCGCTACTAATGCTACCTCTAATGTTTCATGTTAAGGAAATGTTTGAGCAGTAAGCATTTTTCCCACAGCAGTGAAACAATATACCTTTCCCTGCCAAAGATCATATTGACATATATCCTCCTCATTCCTGTGGCTGAAAGGTGAAGCTTGGAATTTTTCCAGTAGCTCAGCTGCCAATTTACCATCATTGATGATTATCAGGAGTCATTTGAGTGAGGTGTCCGATGTATAGCAGAGCATGCGTGATCTGTTAGCTGTTTCTTGGGGTCTTGTACTGGTCTATGGAAGGCTGCACTTCATAACTGATTGTAGTTTGCTGAAAGATGGCTCCTGTAGTTATAATGAAGTTGTAGAGCACTGATGAGTTTCTGTGGGTGTGAGATGAGGGGGCAGAGTTTGCTGGCACCCATACAGTAAACCAAATACCTAATTCAGTTCTTTGACACTCAGTGGAAGTTTAGCTATTGAATTCAGTGGGAAGAAGCCCGTGCCCAGTGCTCTTTTTACTTAATATTCAGCTCTGTGTCCGCAACATGTTACATTATCTGATGAGAAAGATACTATGAGATTGCATAAGTTATTTGCATTTGGTATAATTTTCAGTTAAGTAGAAAGAAAAAGAAAACAAAGACCATAAGGATAAGGAAGCTCTTAACTTCCATTCAAAAGAAATCAGATTCTTGTCATATGAAGGTACCTCTAGGATTTAGCACTGTAGAGTTTATCAGTGAGACAGCAACAACGTGTTATGTCAAGATAATGCACAAGATGCTAGAAATGCTCTGAGTGATGAATTGAGTTGATTTCTAAAACCAAAATTTCATCACTAGCGAGATTAATTTCTTTCCTGTGACAGCTAAGCACTTAGCATCATGCTTTGCATCCATGCCTTGTTTCAGCAGTGGAGCTAGTAAGCTAAGCTATAAACCTAGAAAGAATTAAAATTTGTCTTAGTGTTTTATAATCTTTTCATTTTGATTTAGTGATGCTTGTTTAATTTTGAGTTTTTTCAGTTCTGCATTGTTAGGATTACATATGCCACATGAGAATTTGTTTAAAGATCACTTTTATTGGAAGTAAAATAAAAACTGGAAAACTTTGTTATTCTAAGGCTTTATAACAGCTCATGTATACAAAGTCTAAATTTGGAGCTAGATTTGACTTGTCCTTTAAAACAATAGTAGCCTCAGAACACTGCTAATAAATGCTGGAGGATTTGCCAGTACTCAAACTAGTTGGAAGGTATTTGGATTGTTTGCCACGCTTAGCCTTTGCACATATTTTTGGGCTAGAATATACAGTTCTGCATTGGACTTGCCTAAATAGCTGATCATCTAGTAGTAGGTGTGTAAAAGCTACCCATATTCTTTGTAGTTGTCCATACTTTTTTTAACATTTTCATACTCTATTAATCATTTAACCCTGTATAAACCATTTATAAATGTACCCTGCATAAAAAGAAAAAAAAAAAGTGTGACCATTCAGTTTTTTCCTCAAGTTTAATATTAAAGGTAAGTCCAAGGTCAAGATAGGCACTGGGAGGCTTTAGGGAACCAGTGTAGTTTATATTTTGGCCAGTCAGCTGAGGAACCACGTGGAACTAAAATTAGTAAAGTGTGTGCAGTGAAGAAAGTTCACACGATGTAATATGCTGTGGGCAGTATTAGCGTTGATTTACGAAATCTGTTAATGATGTGGTCTGTCTAGACCTTTGGAACATTCCTTAGCTCCTTATTTAATGTAAGAGGAATCATTTCTGAAATTAGCATATAAATTGTCCAGAGTCAGCAGCCCTTTAAAACAGTGTTCTAGCCTTGTGTCATGGCACAATAACTGTTCAAAGTAAAACACACCCCCTCCCCCCCCCCCAAATTTCCCAGTAGGGCATATTTTAATGAAGAAGCTCTTGACTTTAGGTTGCATGGTGAAAAAGTGCACAAACACTGAGAACATTTATTAAGTTTAAAATGGGGAAATGGTCAGGATTTGATTTGGGCAAGTTGTATTTATTTAGTCATGTTAATAAGAGAAGTGTATTATGATAAGGAAACATCTGGCAAAGTCTATTCATGCAGAAGGTTTACATATACGTAATTGAAACTGGAGGCTTTTCTGACTTTGACATAAGGTTTTTTTCCTTGGTCTTTCACATAACTTGTTTACAAGCCATACTGTGTGGTGTGGTCATTGCAAGGCTCAGCCCAATTGAGACTTCTCATGTGAGAACAAGCCTGCACCTGGGACTGAACACCAGGTTGCTGCAGAAAGGAGGTGTGAGAACCTGTTGGAGACACATCCTCCTCCCTGGATGTTGTTCTTTTGTTGGCTCTTTTGAAGTTCCGTTCTTACTTCTTCCCACTTCAGTTGCCAATTGAAACACACAGTATCCTGTTCCTAGGTTATCGTTTTCAAGGAAAGGTAATATAATGTGAAGCCAGGTTGAATGGGGCTTGGAGCAACCTTGTCTAGTGAATGGTGTCCCTGCCTGTGGCAGGGGGTTGGAACTGGAAGAGCTTTAAGGTCCCTTCCATACCAAACCAGTCTGTGAAGTTATGATAACATGCATTCAGCTTGTGAATGTGTGAAGGAATTGGGAGCTTGATTTTTAGACACAACAGATGTGTACGCAGAGACGGAAATGACAGTATTGTGTGGTAGGTTTCTTTGGTGTCTGAGATGACTGCACTGAGCAGCGAAGCCAATAAAATCTGTACTCCAGAATCATGTGTTCTGAGCATGCTATGAGCTTTGCAGAAAAACTATGCCAGGAATGTTGCTAGAGACTTTGATTTGTTGATTTGGTACTTGGGTTTTATCTCCCTTGCTCCAAAACGAGGGTGCTTTAATCACAATGGAATCAATTGCCCAGGTCACAGAGAAAAAGAAATGGAAAATAATGTAATTACAGAAACTCCTAAACCAACATTTTTATATGTTACTGAATAAAAACGTTAAATTGGGATATTTCCTTACCTCCCAAGGGTTAAATACTGAATTTTTACTAAAAATGCCATATTGGAATGCTTTTTCTGTTACAGAGAGGTTTGACTTGTGGCTAGGAAAGCCTCCAAGATGTCAGATCTTAATTTTTGCCATGGTCTTAGTGTCCATCCATCTGTCACCCTTGTGCTCTGAAGAAAGCATGCATTTTAGAGGAGAGGGGGAGAGAACTCCCCCCCCCTCCCCCCCCGCAAAAAAAAAAAAACAAACAACAAAACAGTGAAGAACTGTTCAAGAAGAAAAAACAAACAGCAAAACCAAACCAAATTCACCTCCCTCAAAATGAAATCAGTTGCTTAGCTGATGCTAGAGTAGAGCAGGGGAAGAGTCAGTTTGTAAATGCTTTAGCCTGTCTTCTGTTCACGTAACCAAAACGATATACATGGGCAGCCCCAGTGACCTGATTGCCATGTCATGGTTAAGCCTGTTTTAATTCTAGTATGAAGATCTCAAAGTTTGGATTTTTTTTTTTGTTTTGTTTGCCTTTTTTTTAACCTTTGTTTTAAAAGATTAACACAGATGGCTAAACATAGAGTAGTGATAGATGCAGAACTACGTGCAGAGAGCAGGATTTGCATTCCATGCTAATGCCCTGCCTGGCACAGGGAGGCCTTGGCTGGTGTCTGTGGGATGCAAAACAAAAATCAGGGTAACAACGTGACAGGCAAACAGCATGGCTTGAAGTAGAACACCAGAGTCCAGGCTTTGAGTTGTACATTCCAGTTGGGGTGAAATGGGTACACAAGGCCTTTCTGCTGGAGTGATAGCAGTTATTTTGTGATGGTGAGCTTAGCAGTGGAAGACTTGAGTTTAGTTCACAGGCCTTAGAGAGTGTCTGATCCCAAGATAACTGCTCCAAAGTGTCAGAATGTCCCGAGTGAATCAGTGCAGGCTGTTGCTCTTGCAAACGTGAGGTGGGTTGTAGTGCTGTGGGACAGGAACAGATTTGGAGAGGTGCTATGCAAAGGCTAAGCACACTTCCCGCTGCACCTCTGCCAAGTTGGGGATGATTGTTGTGACTTTGACAAGCACCTCCATGGGACCAGACTTGGGCTTATTTCACAAAGTTTGTGGCCTAAGGGAGACCCATTTCTGTGACATGAAAACTTGCTGCATTCATGACAACAGTGGGTGGTGTCTGTGGGGCATAGGGCTCTATTTTTACAGTCTGCATGTTGTAAGAGCCACATTTTTTGAGAAGTGGACAAATGGCTTTGACTCTTCTTATCTTGCTCCTCTCTGATATCTTGTGGTAAACAATATATGCTTGTTTTTATGTTTTCCTTTTAACATATTTCTGCTTCAGTTACACTTTAAATGTTTGAAGGGTTTCCCCCCTTCTCCCTTATTACTCAATTTAATTGGAATTATGGTGCCTATCAAAAAGCCTTTCTGCAAGGTGACCTGGCAATAATAATTTCCTTTCATCTATACCAAACATTTGTAGATCATTAAAATGTCACAAATATAAAAGTCTTATTCACAAAGAAATGGCTTTATATGAGCACAGTAAAATATGAAATTTCATTATATACGAAAAGGCTACATTTTATATTCTTGGTTCATAGAGCAAACCTCCAACACATGTGGAATGCATGGCAGGATGTAAGACCCTCTAAGGGTTCTATGCAGATATGTGAAAGGGAAGGTAGGGAGGAGGAGGAAAAAAAAAAAAAGGCAGTTGTGGGTCTAAGGAAACGACCCCATTCAGTAACAAATGGAGCATGTGCTCTGGGCCTCCAGGAGGATTTGTGCTGGGATCTTGCTCTCCATGTGCGTGCATTCCTGGGAATCAGACAGGTGTTAAAGTGAAATGGTGCCCAGAGGACGCAGCACCCTCCTATGCTATCAGCAGCCTAACCACATGACAGATCCAAAAGCAGCCAAGCACAACTGCTGAGGGGTTTGCCAAGGGGTTAGATGCCAAATGCTCAGAGAGAGTATCCTTGCCAGCTTGGCACCTTTAGGCCATGTGGCTGCTGCTGGCATGGAGTTGTCATTGTAATGTGTTGGGGAGAACGGAATCAGAGGCTGTCTTAATAGTTCCTTGTCAATGAAGATCTCTTATTGTTGTGAGTATAAAATATTAATTACCTTACAAATGCTTTTGAGAGGCTGTACGTGGCTTTGGCATCTGTCCAGATTTGCAGTGGTGAAATCAGAGGATTGCTTCCTGGCAGTTGAATTTATTTATGTCCTATCCCCCCTGCCTGCCCTCAGCATCACACTGGAGATAAGAGGGGAACTATTTGGAAGCAATTGATGTCTGGGGAAGGATGTTCGTTGGCTTCTGGGATTTGGACGAGTCCCTGAGCTGGTGCCTTAGGAGTGGATTTAACCGATGCTGTAATCTTTGGCACCTGTTGCAGTTTTTGGCAGTGGCATGAGACAGCTTTGATTGCACTGTAGCTAGAGTAGTGAGCATATGTCTAATGCCCATCCCAGAAAGAACAACCTAGTGCCCTTAATGCCTTTCCTATTGTCTTTCTTCCATTTTCTCTTTTTATTCATCAAGCTGCTGTTAGTACTTACCATTGCATGCAGACAAGCACCCAACAGTATCTTCAAAGCAAATAAATCAAGGATAAAGCAAGAGAACAGGAACTGAGAGAGTTCTGTATTATCGCATTCCAGCTCCTTTTTGCATTTGATTTTGAGTTGGTTTTTGGCCCTGAATCTTTTAGAAGTGTGATAAACAACTCTAGGCAAAATGAAACATGTGCTAGTGTCTGAGATGTAATCAGAAGAGGCATATTTGGGTTTATAAATACGTTAATCAAAACAACGAAGTATGTATCTTCAAGGAGAGGGTTCAGTGGACCCAATAAAGTCTCTGCCTACATGTCTCTGTGCTGATGGTACATCTGTAAGTGGCTGCAGTCCAGCAAAGCTCTTAAGTGCATGCTTAACTCTGAGCACAGCTTGGCTGCAGCAATGTTGCTAACTTTGGCATGTGAGCGTTTATGCGTTTGGGGCATTCACATGCCTAGTGTGGAGCACATGCTTGTGTACCGTTTTGGATAACTCTTTCTTGTGTCCTACAGGCCTGGAGCCAGGGCTATGGGTCCAATTTCCACCTTCAGTTTTCTGCTCCTGTAGAAGGTATTGAAGATGACATTAGGGCCATGTCGCCTAGAGTTCTGAGGTTTTTAGCCTTCATTTGGAGATCACTGAAACATGGAGGTACAAACCCCTCTTTGTTATATTATGAAACTGGCTGAAACCATGTTATATTATGAAGCTGACTGATGCTGTGTGTTACTTTATCTTTCCTGGTGCCTTAGAAACAGTCCAAGGATGCCCAGGGATCTCTTGGACACAGTCTAAAATCTGCTAACCAAAGTGTATTTTTTGTGTTTCTGAAGGTGTCTGTCTGTAAGCCACCAGAGCAGTTTATTAGGCTCTGATAGACAGACCCATTCTTAGAGATTGGATTAGTAGGTTTACAGAATGAGATTGTCCATGAAGGCCCCTACTGTTTTAAATAACTATTTAAAATACATTAGCAGTACAGTCTGTGCAGAATTTAGTGTTTGCTGAAAATGACTCCAAGTAACACATGCAGAACTGTGGCAAAGGCAGAGAGCATAGTGGAAAAACTGGCATCCACAGATATTCCCACTGCTGCATCACTGTGTGTGTGTTCATAGTGCCTGACAGCCTGAGAGTTAGGTATGTTAAACTGATCATTGTGTTTACTGGCTTGTGTAGTCAGTCTTGAGAGCTGGGGTGGTTAGATTTGAAGAGAAAGTTCTCTGGTTCTTGTGATGGTTGTTGAATTACAGCTCGGTTTTATCATCTAGAAAATCACTAGAAGATCTTAGGCTTCCTGTCTACCTACAGATTTCAAGCAAGATGAGCATCAGTAAAGGCAGCTCAGCAGATAAAGCTCTCAAATGATAAATAAGGAGAATTTAATCAAGTATAATCTAATTGTAACAGCTCAGCTCTCACTAAGTGCCTCTGTCAACATACTTGGCTTAGGAAAGGAAAAATAAAAAGGGAAAAGAAGCATTCCATCAGTTACAAACAACTGGACTTATAAAAGTAAAGTCCAAGCAAGCAAACTCTGGTGTGTGCAGTTCAGAGTCCACCTGGATATTTCTTGGACTACCATCTGCATCAGAAAGTTGCTGGACAAATAACTCTGATTCTCTCCAGTAACTTCTTGGTATGCCTGAGGTGGGATTCCAAAAGAGGAATAGCTGGCAAGCTGTGTTTTGTTTTTACCTTCTCTAAAGCCTGTTTGTATTACAGGGATCATAGTCCATCTCTAGTCTTTGGTACCTGTAGTCATTTATTTTAAGCAAGTTAATTTCTTGGAGATTGTAAGAAATCCAGATGGGGGGGGGGTGGGGGGGGGGAAATATCCTGGTGTGAGAAAGTTCTTATCTGGTGCACCAAAATGATTAAAAATGGCTTTCTAAATATTCTAAAGAAGCCCACTTATGGGCTAAGACCCAAACTTCCTCGTGGGAATGGGGATGGAAAAGACAACAAATGCAAGTTTGAGAAACACTGTAAGATATCTTTGTCCAGCTTTTTGCCCCTGGAGGAGGAAGTGAGGAATTTAGAAAGCAGCACATGTGACAGATGCTGCTCAAGATGCTTAACACATTACTTAAAGATGCTCTGTAACCATGATGTTCTGTGTAATAAAAGAATGTGAATGGAATGGAAGAGGAACAGTCCAGGTTTACTGTAACCACATCTGTAGCCTCATCACTCTCACATGATGTAAAGAGGTCAACAAATTCCTGCCAGTTCCTGGAATAGTCCTAAATGTATTTCAACAGTGCAAAGCAACATCAGATTAGGGAGCCCTCAGGCTACCTCAAAGTGAGTTGGCATTTCTGTAGTAGATTGCCACACAGGGATACTAGTTTTGGTGCCAGAAGTAGTAAAGCTCTGTTACTGCCATGCATAGTTGATTAGCTTGGGTGTCATACCAAGCAAACATGGCTGTATTGCTTCTGGTTCTGTAGCTAAGTTAATTGAGGCTGGCTTGGGGATCTTTGCCCCAGTGTGCAGCACAGACATACCCAGGAATGCACTCTTATTGTTGACTGAATACTGTATTTTCTCATAAATGTGGCAGGAGTATAATTGTAGCAGGGAAAAAGAAGGCCAATATACATTCACTTCACTTTAGAAACTAAATTAAACCTTTAACTTAACTCACTTCTGTACCAGTTCCCTGCAGGCATTTCTACAGGCTTCATTAGAGACAACCTAGGGGCCATGGAAAAGGCCTTACAAAAGACTAGCCAGGAAGCCAGCCACAGTCCCAGATCCTGCTGCTACAGAATACAATCTGCCTCTTGGCACCTTAGCCTTGCAGCTGCCAGGCACTCTCCTTATGTGGTCACTGGTGTTGGCTCTGAGGCTGGAGCAGATAGATGAGGAGGGCTGAGAGGGAACACATTCATTACTGCCAGCCGTGAGTGGAGGCAGTACCAAGTCACTATGTAACTAGGCACTTGTGCCAATTTGCTCAGTAATTGGATTGCTATTTGAAAAATTAAACTGGTGTCTAGAAAATTCTAACCTTTGCCTTTATGAAGTTTGCATCTGAGAGGCTGAGCAGGAAGAATGGGGGGGATCAAACATAGGTGTTTCAGGAGAGCAAATGTAGGAGGTAATTTGATTGCTTTCCAAAGTGTTACACCAGCCTCAGAAGCAGCCTCTCTGTACCAGAGAGACAAAGAACAAATCACAGTGCAGTGGAAAGCTGCAGTGTTACAGACAAACTGTAACCCAGTGCTTACTAAGAAAATCACAGTGGACTTGTCAGCTGAAAGCCATTTGTATAAAGAAAACATGTAATTAGAGGGAAAGGTTTGATATGCTTGCTGTATTTTTTTAAGACAAAAACCTCTTAATTGGGCATTATCTTCTCAGGTTTTTTCTGAGCCTGCAAATTAGTTGCTTCTGTCTGCTTTATACATTGCTCTCAAATATCTGTGCTGAACAAATCTGATGTGCTAATATTAAGCATAAATGATCTTGAATTACCCAGCTACAGAGAGAATTTCTGATTCAGAAGTAGGCCACAAGCCATTTCTGCTTCCCCTGAAGTCAAATTCAGACCTTGCTTTGACTTCGATACAAGCCTAATTACATCCAAAAATACAGTTACCTAAACAGTCCTTCAGGCATTTCATTATTACTTGCAGTTGACCTCACTGGCCACCCTTATTCAGCTGAAAACTTTGAGCGTATGGATATGGTGGATTATAAATTGTTCCTAACATAGTATTTGTAGTTTAAAGTATAGTGCGGTTGCTAGTAGGCGTATAAAAGTAGCGCCTGTGTTCTTCATCACTGTGAGCGGAAACTCAAGCTGGAAGCTCGGTATTTAAAATAATAAAAAGTAAAAATCTATGGCCTAATAACCGAGGAAGAACTATTTGGAACCTCTGTGAAATGTCTGATTATTTCTCCTGGGCTCAGGCCTGGTAGAATGAGGTTAACACATGTCAAAGCAGAGGCAAAGGAAATTTGGGGTTGCATTTCTGCCTCTAGATGGAGTACTCTGCACACTCTTTTTTTATTTTTTCTATTTTATTTTTTTTTATATTTTGGGAGAATGAAGCTGTGTTAGAAGCCTTGAAATGCCTCTTGTTCTGAATTCCCTTTACAGTGTATCAAGTGCTGCCTATTGGGACTAGACTAACTGGGTCCCAGAGACCATTTAGAAGAGAAAAATCAAATTAGGGATTGTTTGTATAATTGATCAGGCACTATAAAGGCCACTGCACTTTCTGAGCGTCTCCTGTTTGCCAGTTACTAGTAGATCTATACATAAAAAAGCGAGAAGCCTGTGCTTTACAAAGTGTCACTAATTACTATGAAACATCTGATATTTGCAGCTTGCAGGGCTGAATGTTTCTGTGATTTTCATGGTATTCCCTCCTCTTGGTATCCTGTGAGTACCATGGTAACCTTAACCGCTTGTAAAACATTTTAATAGTGACCACTGTAATGTAGAGGTTGTGTGCAAACAGCATGCACCATTGCTTCAGAGGTGTTTGCAACACTTTGTTTTTGTCACAATCAGAGTAAAAGGTTGCCAGATTTCCAGAACTGCATCCTAAACTTGCCAAACAGGGAGCTGAGAGTCAGTTCTCCTGTTCTCCAGCTACTGTCTTGGATCACCTCTGGAGTTTCATTGATACATTTGTACCCAGCACTCACAAGTTTAGTGGACCATGGCTCCAGAGAGCAAAGAGTTGCTTGGGGAGAGCGTCTGGCTACAGATGCTGTTTGTGGGGTGGGTGTCTGATTAAGAAGCCAGCTTTTGAAAAAACCTGGATTGTTTTGTGTGAGTGAGTGGGAATTCAGCTGTAGGCTCTTAGCTCAGGTATGCTCACATGTGGGCTTTTGGGTTAGCCTACTGTAACAGGAGGGACCAGCTGCAGTGTTTGTCCCTGGACTGGGAGCTGAATTCCTGCAGAAGCTAGGATTTTGGTTTGGACCTTTTTAGATATGATGTAAATGTCAGCAGCTTCCTAACAACTGTTCTTGAAACTCGGAGCAGAATGTTGGAGCAGACTTAGGGAATTGCAGAAGGTATCCCTTCTCAGAACTGAGAGAAAAAACCCAACAAAACCTAACCCATCTGACTTAGAGTCCTGAGAAATGCTTTCCAGCTCTCAAAGAAATAAAGGGTCTTAATTCAGATTTGCCGGAATTGTCTAATTAGTCTCTTTAATACCATGCACCTTATAGTCTGTGCCACCAGATTTGTCCTATAAATGAGACGATGGGCTAATTCATCTTGGCAGCAGTAAACAGACCTTGTGATTGTCCTCCTTACAAACACTGGCCTGCTTTTAGGGAAATGCTTTGCCCAAGCCTGCGTCCCTGCTCCCTCCCCCATGAGCTCCCCCTTCCCCTTTCTTGAGTGCTGCCTGTGCTTCTTGCCCTCCTCCTTCCCCACCAACCAACCCAACCCACCCTGTCTCGCACACAGTGACATACCTCACACATTTGCCACTGCTAACAACAGCCTGTCAACTCTTTCTTTGCATCGTGCTAGGCGCCCTTTGTTTCTGCAGCCCAGCAAGCCTTGCAGCTGTTGTCCGAGGCCTGCTCCAACAGCCTGTGATCAGTCAGCTGCAAAATCCTCCCTGAACAACTTGGTATTCACAGCTCTAATCGGGCCAGCGGACTGTTTCCTCCTCTCTTGCAGTAAATCTTTATCACTTGCACTCTGCTCGTCAGTTAGTGGCGCCAGCTCTTTGGGCTGCTCTATCCCTTTCCCATACTCTGTGGGGCTGTGTGCTCTGAATGATAACTCCAGCCTTGTTTAGTCTTGCTGCTTGCCTCAGTACTGCAATCCACATGTTGGGAAGGGCCAAATTCCTGCTCCCTCCTCACCTTTTAAGTCATATGTACATCAAGTCTGTAGCTCTGCAAAGGTGAAGAACTCAAAGGCTCCCTCCCTTTGCCTATTTCATACTTTAACCAAACAAGTTAATTCTGTGATTTTCTTTGTTCCCCCCGCCCCCAGCAGGCGGTTATGCTTCTGTTAAAGAGCTGTCTTTGGGAGGAAGATGAGGGTGAGCTGCCCAGCCTGGGGAAGCTGGTGATGGCAAGGGAAGCCCTGGGGAAACTGGCACAAACCTTAATTTGATCTCATTCCCAGGGCTATTAACTTTCCTCCTAATGGAGGGAACCCCCATGGACGGAAACACATTTCCCTCCATCCTTTCCCTGACTTGATGCCATCTCAGTCTTTTAAAAGATTTACATCAAAGATGTTGAGTTGTGAAACAGATTTTTAGGAAAAAAAGGATCTAAGTTGGCTTTTTTAGTATCCCAGCTGAGTTGAAGAGAGTCCATGGAGCTTTTAGGGGTGAGCTTTCCATCAATGTGGAGTTGCTGAGGATTTATACTTGCGGAGCTGAAAGCACAACTCAGTCCGTGCCTGTTGCTTCTTATGATGCAGCATGAAAATGCCTCCTGCCTCCGTGGCAAACCACTGTGGGGTTCATTTCCTTGTGTGCTGTGTTTGGGCCTGGGGCTGGAGATAAGCATGTAATTAAACCTCAGTTGAACAGCACATTTTGCAAAGAAACTCAACTAGCTTTTAAGCACAGTTTGCTGTAGATTAGTTTAACAAATTATTGAGGTTAGTGGGGGTTATTACAGTTTATAAGGAACCTGGGAAGCTCTTGTCTGACCACCAGCCTGAGGACCAAACAAATAATGGGTTTTGCTCTTGTCTCTGAAGCTGAGTCTGTCTCTGGCACTGAAAACCCTGTTTCTCTCTCTGCATCAGCTTCCCCCACTATTAAGTCTTTGTATCAGCTATTCCATGTGTGTGTGTACATCTGCATGCAGGGGTGAAGATCAACCAAGTACAGAAATATTCCTTTAAGAGTAAAACATGAACTAGCTTTGAGAATATCTCGTTGCTGTTAGTTTCATAAGGCAACTGTGAAATAGATCCTGCTTGGAAAATCTGGGTTAATTTCTGTTCAGGCTTTCTGCATCTCAGTTCCTTATCTGTGCAGTGTCTGGTCAGTGAAAGGTAAGCTCCTGTACACTGGATTCTTACAGTTTTGGCACTGGTGGTCAGGTTGAGCCTGTAGAGGGATTCACAAAGTAAAACCAAATGACAATCACAGTCAGAAGGACTTTTGATAAGAATGTGTAGGGACAGGACAAGAGGAAATGGCTTTAAACTGACAGAGGGAAGATTGAGATGAGACATTAGGAGTTCTCTTTTACACATCAAATCATCATAGAATCCCAGACTGGTTAGTGTTGAAAGGGACCTTAAAGCTCATCCAGTTCCAACCTCCTGCCACAGGCAGGGACACCTTCCACTAGAACAGGTTGCTTTAAGTCCCGTCCAAGTCTTAGCTGTCACATGAGCCTTGATGGGGTTAATTTGTCTGCAGCTTTGATGGCTCTGTCCTCATGAGGGAATCCTGGTTGCGTTCCCTGAGAACTACCACCTGGAAGCATAATAACAG
The DNA here is from genome assembly GCF_028554395.1 of Pezoporus wallicus. Classification (NCBI taxonomy): domain Eukaryota; kingdom Metazoa; phylum Chordata; class Aves; order Psittaciformes; family Psittacidae; genus Pezoporus; species Pezoporus wallicus. The sequence goes on from NW_026639377.1 coordinate 3,261,229, forward strand.
AGTTAAGATAATTTGGGGCTTTTATGTCTAATAGTGAGCTATTGGACATGGTTATTTTGTGCTGTGGTTGTCTTCTGTATCGTAAAACAGTGGTGCTTCACCATGCTTGGGGATAGTGGGATGGGTAATCTCTCTGGAGTCCTGTGCACGAAACGCAGTTGAGTTTTGAAGTGTTCCTCAAGAACTTGATGTCCTTTAAAGACATCCGAATTGTACTCATTATTCTTTTTGAAAACTCATGGTAGCTACAGTTTATACTTAACCTGATACTGTGGGAGGAAATATTTTGGCTTTGAATTACAGAGTGTTGTGGTTTAAACCAAACCAGACAACTCGTTCACTCACTCCCCCCCCCCCCCCCCCCAACTTCTTGCCCTCCCCCTACTCCCGGAGGGACGGAGAAGAGAATCGAAAAGAATGCAACTCCCACGGGTTGAGATAAGAACAGTCCAGTAACTAAGGTATAACACAAATCACTACTGCTACCACCAATAATAACAATGATAAAGGAAATAGCAAGGGAAGAGAATACAACACCTCACCACCAGCCGACCGATAACTTGCCCCCCCCCCCTCCAGCCCAACCAAGCACCGACCGATACCTCCTTCAACCCCACAGTCTACCAGCCCTTCCGGCTAACTCCCAGTTACATCCTGGGCATGACGTGCTGTGGTATGGAATACCTCTTTGGCTAGCTGGGGTCAAGTGTCCTGTCTTTGATTCCTCCAGGCTTCCCCTCCTCCCTGGCAGAGCATGAGGCTCACAAAGTCCTTGGCCAAACCAAAACATCATTGTTATCAGCTCTGTTCCTGAGCCGAAAGTCAAAACAGAGCACTGCACCAGCTACCAAGAAGGAGAAAAATGACTGCTACTGCTGAACCCAGGACACAAAGGAAGATTCTAACAGTGTGAATTGGAAGTGAATAGAACAAGGAGCAGACTTCCTCAAAATTATCACTTCTTTCTTTCAAAATTACTGTTTTTTTTTCCTCAAAACAACTAAAACCACTGCACAATATTTGGAGTGTCTTTATGGAGAAGTAAACAAGTCCAGCTGGACTTTCCTTAGTTTCTTGCCACTGTCCACGTGTCCTGGTTCTCCCGCTCACCTGCTGATGTTTGTGCCTTGAAGTGAGGCTTTGTTTTGGAAGCTGCACCCGGTGCTTACTGCGGTATGGTTATAATTCTGTGTTGCTTGGAGTAATGTTAAAAAAATGTCCTAGAGAGGCAAGTTCAGTTGTTCTTCATTTTTGCCGAGACCTGCAATGATGACTGTGTTCCTTCTGGAAGAGGACTTGTTCACGGCTGTGGGTTGAACTGTATGAGGAGAATTTGAGAACAGTTTCTCTCTTCCCTGTTGTGAATTGAGAGTAGACTTGACTTAGCTCTCCATATGCATCTGGATGCATACATTGAAGCAGTATATTTTATTGTTCTGCTTTTTTATTTTCAAGGAGCAGTGTCAACTTTTTTCCTAGCTCCTCCCACATCTGTCTTCTAAGAAAATGTCAGACTCCAGCATCTTTCTATTTGATCCCCCCCCCCCCCCCCCCCCCCCCCCGCGTTACTGATAATATGTTTACACATTAATTCCATTTTAAAATAGTATTTTAGTCTAGGAGTTACCTTGGCATAATGTTTGCACCTGTGAAAGTTCAAGAAAATCAGTTTAGCTATTGCTAAATGAGGGATGCTGCCAAAATTGAGTTTGTGATGAAAAACTAGTTAAAGTATGACTAAATTAATTTATTTATAATTTTCAGTAATATTAGTGTTTAATAAGTCTCATAAAGAAAAAATATGACTAAATGGATTTTATATCGCTTCTAAATATGGATTTTTGTTTCTTCTTTGGCTGTTTAGGAAAGAATGCTTCCTTCTAACTCATCGTGTTTAATGTTGTGAGCCATTTCTTGTGTACAAATTTCCTGTGCATCTTGAATAAGACCATGTAAAAGCTGAACAAAGACTGAGGGGAAAAACTATAAATGGATCCATGTGACTGCCTCTTCTACAGATTTCCCCCTGCTCCTCACTTAAGAAGTTTAGAGGGAATGTAGGGCCATGCAGTGTTTGTTAAAGCTGATGGAATAACTTTCTCCCTTGGGGTATTTCTTTAATCAATGTTTCTTTATTCCATTAGGTCATCTCCTCTTTATTTATTTAATTATTTGTCTGAAGAAAAGCCTTGTTCTATATGTTTTCTTGGATCCTGACGTCTGTTCTTAGAAATATGGGCTGATCACTTCCTCTCTTTTTTCCTCAAACTTTCTGTCGTTTTATCTGTTTTAAGTGCCAGAGCACAAAGATAATCCCAGCTTAGTTCTCTCATTTTCCCCAGCAGTTCCCTCCTCCCCTTCCCTCCCTGCAAACGAAAAAATGAAAGGTCTCATGGTCTTACAGATTTTCTTTATGCTTTTTTTGGCCTATTTGCAACCCAAATACATCATCATGCTAGAAGACTGCTCTCTAAGGCTCTTGGATCAATTAAAGGTAGCCCTATTCATTGCCAAGACAAACCTTTGCCTATTAACTCTTTCAAAGGGCATTTGTCATCGCAAATAGCTGTGAATGCCATCTGAGTTCATTGATTAAAAAAAAGATATTGTTTTAAGGCTGCTGAATATCTTAAGTAGTTGTAATCAGAGGGTAGCTTGTGTCTGTGAAGTGATACAGTTACCTTTCACCTACTTGCTTTATTTTCAGTGGTTTTTAAAAGAAGAAACCCCCAAATCTCCAAGGCAATCCAAGCATCCTGGTTTTAGGGTACAAAAGGATTGCACTTGCTGATCAAACTACAATTTATGACATGGTTTTGGCGAGTCAAAGATTTCATGTGGTAACCCAGACCACGGTCAGCCAAGAGCGAGGAGTGGAGCAGCGCTTCTCATTGCCAGTGAGCATCCTCCTTTCTTCCATCACAAATCCAGTGTCTATAGCCTGGAAATGCAGAAATCCACTCCAGTTCTCCAAGCACTTGCATGTATGCTTATGTTGAGCACATGAATCGGCAGTTAATGCAGGTTTATACAGCACTGTTTGGCACATCAAGGTAGATCAGGGTAATGTCTTTTAGACCATTTAAACATTTTTTAGTTCATTTGCCTCTATTGCCGTCTCCAGTGATTTGAATCTATTTATGTATGTATACCAAAGCTTAGCTGGAAAAATGTCTTTTCTGCTGCTCTGAAGATCAAAACATTTCTTTCAGTAGTTAATAACATGAATTTATTTCCTATTTAAAGAGACTTGAAAATTAGAATGAACACTTTACCTTGGGCTTCATGGAAAATTTTGTTTGTGCTTGTTGCTTTCTTGTTTATTTTCCTGAGAAAACAACATAATTTATATTTCCCCCTAAAATATTTCACTCAAATCCAGTGGTTATTTATGTGCCTGTAATGGAAAGAACCCTTCCAGTCACACGCCTTGATGGTGCAGCATCATTTGACCCTCACTCGCTGAAGGTGCATTTCCAGAGAAGGTGATTTGAGGGGTACATGCTTTTCTTTCCATTTGTCCAATTATCTTCTTACAGTGAGGCAAAAAAAATATCTTACCCTAAGTCACACTTGGTAGAAGTATGTGCTTTTGTGCTTGAGTAAGACAGTAAATACAGTGATGGGGTACTTTTGGCAAGGGCATGTAGTGACAGGACAAGGGGAGGAATGGCTTTAACCTGACAGAGGGGAGATTGAGATGAGATTTTAGTCAGAAATTCTTCACTGTGAGGTTGGTAAGGCGCTGGCACAGGCTGCCCAGAGAAGCTTTCCTGGCAGTGTTCAAGGCCAGGTTGGACAGAGCTTGGAGCAACCTGGTCTAGTGGAAGGCGTCCCTGCGCACGACAGGGGGTTGGAACTGGATGAGCTTTAAGGACCCTTCCAACCCAAACCATTCTATGATTATGATGTATGACAGTAAATAATTTTTAGGTTGTTTCAGTATGGGAAAGGGAGGGGACGCAAGTGGTGTCTCAAGAGGAGTCCCCCTTCTCTGGGACAACAATGCCTTTAGAAAATACCTGACAACCTAACCATGTATATCGAATTGGTTTTGCAGTTTGGTCATCAGGAAAGCAGGGCAATGCCATGTCTGGAAACCACCAGATAAATTAATCCTAAACACTCATGCTCAACTTGTGGTTTGCTTGATGAATTTTGTTACAGGAAATCCATGTGTGCACATGCATGAATTTGCAAGGTAAGATGGCAGAGGCATGGACATACAAGGGGTTTTCAGTCTCTTGCAGTGAATAAGTGTACTAGATAATACATGGCTTGAAATTTAGAATATGTTTATGACTTACCTGTTTGGGTTGGTTTGTTGTTTTTTTTTTGGTGTTTTTTTTTTGTTTGTTTTTTTAATTTGTTTGTTTTTTCAGAATGTGCCTAGATTCTGCATGAAGCACTTTTTGTGAATACTTTATCTCCTTTTTTCTTTTTTTTTTTTTAATAGAACCATAGAAACACAGAATGGTTTGGGTTGGAAGGGAACTTCAAAGCTCATCTAGTCCAACCTTCAAATACTTATTTTTTGATTTTTACAAAACTGCTCCAAAAAACCTAGTTCTGTCTTCAATTTCCTGTATAGATAAAAAGCCCATTGCCATTTCTATTTTGTCAATAAGAAGAACCAGTCTGATAAAGATTAAAATCCCAATTCAAGGAAAATCAAAAACTGAAGCCCATATTTCAGTGTTCTTGTGATTTTGGCACAAACCATTCTGAAATGTTTCTTTGAGGTGCTGTCGGTGGCCAAAATAGAATATGCATTTGAGTTGCCGACAGTACCTTCTCTATAGTATTTCTCACTGCACTGTGTGGGCATTTTTTTCTCTTGATTCTTAATAAAAAAGTGATGCTCAGGCAGGAGAGAGATTTATTTTCATAGTTGGTGATTTAATTCAATGGTTTATGTACTACGGTGTCAAAGCTTGTTTTGTTGTGGCAATAAATACAGTTCTAATCTTTTTTCTTCAACTTTGTGGATTTTCACGCAACTGTGTAGTGTCTTTTCTTCAGTCAGGTGCCTTGTTAATAAATTTGGAGATATAAATATGTGCATTTCTCGTGCAGCTCTGGTGTGCATATGTATCTCTATATAAAGGTATTGTGTGTCTCGCGCTATATAACATTTTTAGGTGTCTGTACAAGTAGGAGATTTATGAAGTGTGACTCATTTTTCCTTCTCCACACTGTTCCAGTGGAAGAGCTCAGCCTGCAATGAGAAAAACTAGTACACGTTATTAAGAATTCTGATAAAGTAGGCTGAATAAATTTGTTTTCTTTGTGAGCCTTAATCCTGTGTTGTATTGGCTTCTTGGACATGGCTAATTTATTTGGAATTCCATTCTGTTCCCGACAGCATTCCTGATTAGCAGTTTGATCACCCAGAGCAAAGTTACATACCAGCTTTCAACTCTTGTAATCTAGCAGTGTAATTTTTTCAAATGGACTCTTTTCTTCCCTTGTTTGCCTCAGCTCCCCTTCTTTTTGTGTGCAAAGAGACTTGAAAAATAACAGGAGGACCTGTTAGGAGAATGAAAAACGTGTTCAAAACACAATATAGTTTGCTGAATGCCTGACTCTGCTCTGGCCACAAAGCCTCTAATACAAAGCTCAGACTGGAATATGGAAACTTCCAAAATCAGAGCTAGTCAGAGCAGCCTGTACTTATTGTAAACCTGGTGTTGGGTGGCTATCAAAAAGGAGACTTAAGAAAGTAAATGAGTAAGGAGACAAAGCCAAAGCATAAAGCCTAAACCATGCAATCCCACACCATTTTTTTTTGTTTTTATTTAGTATGATAATAGTAGGTCTGATCATTCGTTATTATTCGCATGGTTTTAAATAAACTTAAGGGTTTTTTTTTTCTAGTTACACACATACTTAATAAGGACCTTGCTGAATGCAGACATATTTTTTGATCATCTATCTTCATAGTTTCCAAAAATCTGTTAATTTCCAAGTAGACCTTTATAAGAAATATTTCAAATATACCTTTCAAGAAATTAATTGCATTTTGAAAGAGAAAAATGAGGTTGGGAGCTGTGTCGGTGCAGCATGTGAAATGTTATCCTTGATAAGTGATAGAAAGTAAACAGGTTGGGTTTTTTTGAGTTTTGTGGGTGGTGTGATACCATCCTCAAGTCTGTATTTTGCCAGAGCACATTTTGCCTATGACATATAGATGAAACTTAACTATTAAATACAAGTTCAAGGGTAAAGTTTATCACATGCTGGACCTTGCGTGGAAATGGTGGTTGTGTCACTGTTCATTTCTGTCAATAGTGGCTTAAGCTGTCAAATCAAATGACTAGAAACAACAAATTTAACTGTAGACCAGAGACATTTTTGATCTGATCTCTTCTTAGTAGAGCATGGAAGGAGCATTGTCCAAGCGGAGCTTGAGGAGACGCAGCATGTAGCAGCCCTCTTCTGTGAGGGCTTAATCTGCCAAAGACATGTCATTGCAGATGAGAGGGAACTGGGTTTTCCATCCTGTCTTTGAGGCCCCAGTCTGGTTCTATACACACTGAGAAGGAAGCAAGGTTTTTAAGTCATGAGAGATTTGGGAATAGGCCAAAAATAGGTGGCCACAGCACTCCTCAAAAGACTCAAGCTGTGGTTTGCTGCATGAGTGCCTTGCCTGGAGAATGTTTTGAAGAGCTGGATCTTTCTTTCTGGTTTGTTCTGATCTTGAATTTTATGGGTCTGAAAAGCAGCTTTTGGCAAATATTTCATCAGAGCTGGAGCATGTTTTCCCATATTTCTAGTTTTGAAAAACTGGCATTTTGGTTGAAATGCTGTTTTGTCAAAAATAATCTTTAGTAGATTGATGTAAATTCTGTTAATTTAGTGGGAGAAAAAAAAACAAACCAAAACCCATTGATGAGAGCACTGAGAAAGGATGGTTTAGGGCTAGATCCGTTATGTCTGATAGCATTCAGTGAGAATTCCTTATTTCGCCAGCAAAATTCCAGAGGTTCTCTCCAACCAAAAAGTTATGCAGCTGAGTGTGAAGACTTAGCAACTTGTGTTGGTCTCTGACTGCTAAAGAGAGAAATGGATATAGTAATTGCCTGATAATAAGCTATTCTGAACTTGGAAACATAAATTCTAAATATTTATGCTGTTTTTTCCTTTGAGTGGCTAAATACTTTTGTATTTTTCTGTTTGTTCACCATTAGGTGGACTTTTTTTGGACATTAATACACTTCTTAATTAATCAGTGCGATTAAATATAATGGCATGCATGTGGTCTATTCTGCTACTTGTAGATCATGTTCTGATCCCACTCCTAGTGAGAAATTCCTATCAGTGAAAAGGAAGCAAGATCCTACTGCTGAGCACTGCAGCAACGTATGGAGGTGGCAGCAGTAACAGTGAAAGTCTCATCAAGTCTTGTTTAAAATACAGATGTCCTCGGGTAGTCACTTTTAAGACTGGTAAGGTTTTAATCCATTTCCTCCTAGTCCTTTTCTCACTTTTATTATTGTTTCTTCTATGATCTGTGTTCTTTTCTTGCCTTTAAATCTCACTTTTGACTGTCAGGCCTTTGAGGATGAGCTAGAGTTTTACAAATGCTTCTGGTTTTATGGACACTAAAGTAATTCTTAAAAGAAGAATATGTAATAAATGAAGTATCTTATTTCTGTTCTTGTTTTTCTTGATCATGGCAGTGGGCATCTGGAACTGACTGTAGAGGGAGGAGTATGTTTGCTGGGGATTTTCCGGTAGAAAACCAGTGAGGCAGGTGTTTGCTTTCCTTTGTTTCAATGCAACATTGAATGATCTTGATATGTGCATATTAATACAAGTTATTTGAAACAGTGATTGACTTTGTCAGATTTTGTCCTCTAAAGGTAAGAATACATTGATTTGGCCTCTTTGAAGTGGCATTTTGTTTTCAATGTGACTTAGAACTGCTTGTTCAGGAGCTTTCACCTATGTAAACTGTAGCAAGGTGCCTTTTTGACCCTGATAACTATAGGAGGCATGTGATTCTGAGAGATAAGTGCTGGTCTTGGGTTTTGCTCCTTTTCTTAGCAGTGAGCTGAGAACTTCAGTAGCCATTCCAACACCTGCAACTCTTTGTGTTTTTCTTTTGTAGATATCCTGACTTCTGAATGGAGGGTAAAAACAGTAAGTCAAATAGCCTATTTTTTACCTCTGATTTATAATAATGCTTTGGGATATATTTCAACTGATGGTAAGGGTGTTTTGTGATTGTTATTTTCTGCTTTGTTGCTTGTAAATTCACTTGATAATTTTAAGATTTTAGGAATGGAGTGATATTTTAGGAGATAGACTGCTTTATAGTTGGAACTGGAAAATTAGATGTGAAATCTGTTGCCTTGCATTTTAAAGGTCAGCAAGAATACATAATATCTTTTTTTACCCTTCATTGGGCACTGATTACCAGGGCAATCAATTATGTGATAATTTAAAAGCAAAATATGGAATCTGTCTCAGACATAGTTTCAAATGAAAGGATGTTAATAAACATTTATAGCAGAAGTAATAGTGTTGGTTACGCGATGAAAACATATGTTAGTAATAAAATATCACCCATCAGGAATACTGTTCTATCGTGCCATTGTTCTCTAGAGGTATGATTAGTTGCAAAATGATTGTAGCAAAATAAACTCTGAACAGAGAGGATGCTTTTATGTGTGAGACAGCATTCATTCTTCAAAATGGCAAATCAGAAAAAGCAGTGCCAGGTATTAGGAACATCTGTTGTGTGAAGAAGTAGAATTTGGGAAATCCAAATAATAATTTTCAGCATCTAGGCTTTCATAGTGCTCTTCCTCACTCACTGTCAAGCTACCTCACAAAAGAGGGAAGAACAACTCTCCATATCAAGCTGCATTTTTTAAACTCTAGCCACCTAGTGTTTTTATCTGTCATGTAGATTCGTCTTTCTTATGCTGTGCCATTCATTTTCTGTGGGAGGAAATCTGTCCTCAGAAGTGAAATTTAAGCAGGAAAGCACTCTCCTTCCATCTTCAGCAACTGAAATGCAGTATTCCTTTGTGTGAATAACTGGAGTACCTACGAAGAGTGCCAAGTTGACAGCCGTGGCATGTGGAGCCATAAACCTGCTATTGAGCAGGCAGCCATCGTGGAAGCTTACCCGGCTTTGTCAGCCTGTCCCAAGCAGAGCCAAGCACCAGGTGTGAGGGTTGTCCAGTTTCTGTTCTGGCTTTGACACCTCTTGGGCAATGCTGGAGGTGGCATAGCTGAGAACCACTTGTGAGCCGGAGAGGAGGCACCTGTTCACTTGGCACTGGAGTGAACCCCCAATTCATACTTCATGTGCCCTTAAATAACCACTGGGCTTCTCACTGCCAGCAGATTTAGCTGGAGCTGATGGCCAAGGCATAAGATGTGCCGAGTTACCTGACAGTCCCATTGGACTGTCATTGACTGTGCCAGGGGAAGTTGTTGTGCCAGGGGAGGTTTAGACTTGCTATTACAAACAATTTCTTCACAGAGAGGGTGTTCAGGCATTGGAACAGGCTGCCCAGGGCAGTGGTGGAGTCACTGTCCCTGGAGGTGTTAACACACCATGTAGATGAGGCCCTCAGTGCCATGGTTTAGTGGTGGACTTGGCAGTCCTAGGGTAAAGGTTTGACTTGATGATCTTAAAGGTCTTTTCCAACCTGTCTGATTCTAAAATCCTGTCGGTGGTTGTCAGTGACTGCTTGAGAGTGGACAGCAGGACAGCAGCAGGGTAAAGGAAGATGGTTGCCACAAAAGATGCATTGTCAGGTATAGCAATCGCATCCATCCAGAGGAGACAGACACACAGGTGTGCGCTTTCTGGAAAGAAGCAGATCTCATTGCCTCAACCAAAAAATTACAGCTACAGAATGAGCCAGCTGCCCAAGTGAGTATGTACAGTAGAACCCCTGGCTGTGGGCTCACAGTGGTTGTAGTGTAGCAGATAAAGCCACCAAACAATTTGTCAAACTGTTTTTCCTTCTTGAATCCCTTTCAGATGAAGTGAAGATTTCCTTTCTTCTCACCTGTGGGGATATAAGTTTCTTAAAAAAGCAGGTTAGAGAAACAGTTGTCGGGAATGGCATAGTTGATCTTGCTTCAGGGCAAGCTGGTAGACCTTTGGGTCCCTCTCATCCTTTTTCCTGTAACTGGAGGTGGCCCTAGTAACATCTCTTGTGTAAATGTTTGTTCTCTCCTGCCTGCTGCATTTTTTCAGCAACATCTTTGCTAGTTGAAAGGAGTAGTCCCTTTAAACTCAACATCTTTTGAAGTCTGTAGGTGTAAAAAGACACTCATTGTTCAGTGCACCTCCACAAAGATTCCTTCTTAATCCCAATTGTGTGTACTCATCCTTTGGTTGAGCCTTCTTGTGCAGAAGAATTTGAGTTCATTCACATTCTTTCATAAATGCACTTAGGGTAATACATCCCACTTTCTTTCTTTTTAAGCAATCTGATCAGTTGTGAATTCAACTCCATTAAAAAAATCCCCATAGTAGTTAAGAGCACCCATTAATGTGAACAAACTCCTGAAACTCCTCAAAGTATTTGCTTTTCCATGCCATTTAACTGTTTACAATGAGTGGATCTTTGCTTCTGATGCACAGTCATAAAAAGGAACAGACTATTAATTTTTATGTATATAAATTTATTTGTGTTGCCCTTGTAGAACATGTTGTAATCTTGTGAAGTTACCCAATCAGGACAAATTTGACCAGCAAATGGTACTGTAAGAGAATACTAACACTCAATATTTAGGCATGACATTTTGGTTCAAGGCAGAGTTCTGACAATTGGGAAAGCAGTCCTGACACTGTGGTATTGCTTGGACCTTGTTCAAGTCATTTCACTTCGTGCTCATCTTCACATTTTTTGTCTTCACAACTCCACTTGCCCAGGTCCAGTTCATGAAGTCCAGGAAAGGTTCAAACATCTACACAAGTTCTTTGGTTTCTTCTTGAACTGGTTCCTAGAGATTGAATTTGTTCTAATAGGGACTTGGCCTCAGCAAGGATCTCCAAGTGTTCCTGTACCTATTCCCTGATTTTAAAGGAAAAAGAATGCAAAATTCACAGAGCTTTTTCTCTGAAAGAGGCTTTAAGTTCTTTTTAGATGGAAAGTGTGGTTTCTGTGGAAAGGAGCTTGCTAATTGAGTATGTTCGAAAAGTGTTCAGAAAGATCTTAGCAGTTCCGATAATTACTCATTTCATCAGACCATCTATATTTAAAGTGAAGTACACTGAGTTCTTTCCTATAATGTCTACTTCAAATAACACTTGTAGAGCCAAATAAGGAAATAGAACAGAATCTCACAGGAGTTTCTTTCCCTTTTATTTCTATAGCTCAGAGACTTGCTGTAACAAAAGCCTTTCTTTCTATCAAAGCTGTTTAACATATTCAACCAAACAAACTATCTCTTAAAGAAAGCAGGAGCATTTTTTTATGTGCGCCTTGCTCCAGCAGTGGCTCTTGAGGACATTTCTGCATTTATCAATGTACTAAATGAGCGATTTTGGACAGCTTCTATGTTCTGATTTGTTGTGCCTTTTTTTATCTCCCCCCTCCCTCCCTTCTTCCCTTTTTAATTTGTCTAGGAAAAAAAAAGCAGCTCCTCCAATGTTGTTTCCTGCAAAGACCATTCTTCAGAGCTCGTTGGACAGCACAGGGCTCTTGAAGTGATAGCTAATTGGTGAAAGAAAGGCCCTGATTGTCTTGAGGGAGCTGGAAAGTGCTGCGTGTGCTGCTGAAAGGGACTGGGGAGAAGGTGCCTGGTTTCGCCAAGCAGCTGCTGCTGGAGATGTTTGGAGATTACATCAGCACTGGAAAAAAGGGGCAAAAAAAAAAAGGAGAAGAGAGAAGTCCAACTTCACAGAGAATGAGTTTATGGAGGGTTTTTTTCCCCTTCCAAAGGTCTTCTGACAATACTGTCATTGTCAATATAAGAGTTGTTAATTCTTTATGAATAGCACATGGGGCCTCTTGACTAAATAGTACGTTACATGTCCCAAATCTGTCAGCTGGACTCTTCTCTCACATGCTAGTGAGATCACTTTGGTTGGAATGCTACAGGAATTGCTGGGCTGGCCGCACAGAACTGAATACTGCATTTATATAATTAGACCTCCCAGATTTTTTTATTTTGCATTACCTCATTATTCTAGCTTAAATATGGAATCAACCCTTTTGATGATTTTACTGGTTGTCATTATATTAATACGGTTCATTTTGTGGTCCTGTCTTAGTGCTTATATAGATTATAAACTGTCCCGAAGGTTTCCTGACACAAGAAAAGAGGACTAAGAGACATCAAAAGGCTTGTTGGGATTTCAGTTGACAATGGGGGGAACTGGATAAGGTAAATAGAGGTACAGCAGATTTTACCTTGGGATCTGATGAGAGAGAAATGACCTGTTGAGGCTGCAACAGAAGTGAAAATTCTTCAGAAAGCCTCATGCTGACAGAGGGGAGAAAAACTACAATTGATTGAGTCAGATAACTTCCTATCAAACTCAGGCATGAATTTGTTGTTGGGACCAGAGTTGTGGACTTGTGCCAAGTAAATGCTCTGGACAAGCTGGAAGGAATCCTATTACTGGGCAGTCCAAGACTGCCAGTGGCCTGGTCTTGATCTGTGGCACGTGATGGTGTGCTGCCTGCTGGACTGACTGCTGGTCTGTACATTGTCAGCTGCACAGTCTGCCTGGATGCAACAACTTATGGCTCCTGAAGGAAGCTGAAGATCACTGGCCAAACTCAGTACCCAAATGCCACTGCGTGGACTTGCAGGAGTGGGTTTTTACCTGACTGGCTGGTTCGTTAAAATTCCTTGTGGTTCCTCCTGATCAGTTGGATCTGAAGGTGACTGAATGTTTTGAACTGACTCTGACCTGCTGAATATTCACGTTTCTTAGCAAGCATTATATTTGAATGCCAGAAGGAGCTGGATACCATTGGAATAATCTCTTTCATGTAGAAATTATCTGTGCCACAGAGATTGTCTGACTCTAGCTGTGCTTCAGTAGCAAGGAGGGCACATGACAGCATGGCATGCAGTGAGTTTTGACTCGAATGTCTTGCAAGGTACTTTCATTTCTAGCCTTTGATAAGGAGCGAAGACACCAAAGGATTTGGCTGCTTTCCCAAGCCATAATGACTTAAGATAGCTTGGTTAGCTTGTCTTGCAAAATGAAAGTTCCAAGTGAACTGCCTGCTTTCAAATAGATGTTATACTAAGAGAAGCATCCAAAAATCTTCCTATATATACAGCTGAATTTAACATCCACTTTTAAGAGCTGTATTTTTCTACAGTAGAAGTAGGAAATCTGTATTGCCTTCCATGAGAGATGCAGTGTCCTTGTCCCAGTCACCTTTAAAACATACTAAAAAAAATAAAGAGTCCTTTTTGGGTGGATAATTTTCTGTGTCATCTAAAAGTGAAGGTTGCTACTTCAGAACCTGGCTTCTGTATTTTTTGGTAGCTCGCATGATGACATCAGAATTTAGCTTGGGTAAAAGCCTATGTTTCTGGCCCATTCATGACTCACATTCCCACAGGCTTGTCTTGTTAGTAACTGTTAATCAGCCCTTATAGTTTTGTCTTTTGAAGCCTCCTTAAAATTCAGCCCTAAGGACTGTTATGTGTTTAGGCTGTGGAACAGGGTAAATGTCAGGTCAATTGATTTCAGCCTCAGATTTTATTTATGGTGGATGACCAATCTGCAAACCAGCCTGTAATGCCTGAAGATGCATGTCATTGACCTGAAATCGAGACAGATGACAATAAATTAAATGTAGATGTAACTAACCCACTTGTCTGTTTCCATGGTTCTTAATTTTAGTGATGATGCTGTCCTTTTTTTTCTTTTTTTTTTTTGTTTCCCAGCATCAGCAGACCACAAAAGAAAAGTGAAATGTTGTCTACTTGATATGCAGACATACCTCTGATAATAAGTAGCTGGAAAAACAGGCAGAATGATCCATTTTTCTTCTTTTTAAGTTAATCATTGCTATTCTTAGCTGTTGTATGCAAAACAAAGCTTGTACATAAATTGATAGTGTCTTGAAGAAGCAAGCCTTTTAATCCTTTACTTCAGTAATGTTGAAATTGTATTTGACAGTGTTATATATTAAGTATTTAAAAAGGTGAAAGTAATGAGAAATGATACAGTTGTGGGTTAATGCCTTTAACATTTGGTGATGCACAGAACCAACACTGGTATGGAATTCACAGCTTAGATTCCTTTATCCCTGCAGAGCAGCATCTGAAATTTTCCATGCAAATGAGAGAGCGTGGTCTTGTTATGGACCGTATTCTTACAGAAGCTGAATTTTCATTGATCTCCATGGCATAGTCAGTAAGGAATGTTTCAGAATGTTGTCATGCCTGAGATGTCTTAACCATTCCCCTTATTGACTATGGGGGAAAAAGAGGGCTGTTACTGGGTGAACTTACTGTCTGGGGACTTAGTGAGTGCTAGGTGTTTATTCTGTGGCTGACTGCTGTCCCAAAACTTAACTCTGGCCCAGTAGGGTGAACAATCAGTGGGCTGGTTCTGTTGGGATTTGTCTCTTTAAATAATTTGATTTGGAGATTAGGTGACTTTAGGTGAATTTCACTCTGATTATTGATTTTGATTATTGATTCATTGGTTATATTGATTATAAAAGATTGGTCTGGGCAATGTTTGGCATAATATTGCTCTGCATCCTATACACGTAAAACTGGCTGGAGCCCTAAGGAGTTTATTAGAACACTGAAGTTTTGACGCCCATTTAATTTAATAAAAAAAAGTACATATTTTGATTAAAGAATTCCCTGGGATCTTGTTGCCTACTAAACTCCTTATGCGTATGCGTTCAAACTAATTTTAATACTTCTGTGGATTCAGATTGGTTTATATTCAGTGCTGTAGGACCTTTTCAGCATGGGAGGCTGCCCTTACAAAATTGGGGCTATCACACCTTCAAGAGTGCAACTATAAAGGAAGGGATGATCATTCTCTCTATTCCTGTAGGCATTTGCCCTTTCTCTTCTCATGGAGATAATAAAAATCTAGTCTCTTTAAGTGTTGCTCTGGTGTAATGTGAGTGTCTACTAATATATCCTGGTGTGATCTGATGGAGCACTGTGGTAAGATGCCTGAATTAAGAGAGAGAGAGGCAGCTCTAGAGCTGAAAGCAATATAGCTCTATTCCCTCTAGTTTGTGTTAATGTGCCTTGACTAATCTTGGCCCTGAAGCTGTGTCCCTTTGGGACTGTGCCACAGTGCTAAGCCACCACTGTGCTTCTGCTGGCATTGCCCTCTAGTCAGTACCAGTTGTACTTGTGAACTGCTGCACTGAGGACCCGCATCCCTTTTCCATAGCAAAGAATAGAAATGGTTTTAGGAGCATTCCTTGGGGCTTTGCAAACAACTGGAAGGGGCTTCTCTCTGCACCACCACCCAAAAAGCAAAGCCAACTCATCAGGAGTGTGGGGAGATGCTGGCACTGATAGCATCACAGTATTCCCAGGAGCCGGGGTGTGGAGTCAGAATTCAAACCAGAACTGGTCTGTGGATTTGGAGGGAGCTCATCTGAAGCTAGCTTCTGTTCTGCCTTCCACCTAAAGTAGCCACACTTAAGGCTGGAGTTCTTTTTCACTGCAAATGGTGTGATTAGTGCTGATTTGTGCTTCCTGAAGTATCCTCAGAGAATTCTGACATCTGAAATGGTATCTTTATGATTATTAGAAATTTTGTCATAAATGGATTGGGTTTATGCTGTTATACTCTGATTTAACTGTACTTTTTTTTCTTCAGGAAAATATAATAAAAAGGTATTAGTTTAAATAGCAATTTTTAAATTTTTTAATGTAAAATTTAGCTTGTGTCTGTGCTTACAAGTAACTTTTTTTTTTACTGGATGGAGTGCAGCAGGAGAAAACATTTTGAAGAATAACTGCTTCATGTCAATTAATGTTTATTTAAGATTCATCCTGAAGCCTGGATTTCAATGGCATTTCAATGGACTTGACTGGAAATCACTTTGGAGTCTTCTAGAATTTGTTCCATTTCATTTACTTATTATGTTCATTTAGGTACCTTTAAGAAGGCACTTACATCCCACTGATTTTGTTTGCATTTTAGGATGTATTTAAAAGTAAGCCTGTGTTTAATATCACTGTGGACAGTGGGAATGCAGGTTGCAGTATGGAGCCTTCTTTCAAGATGTGACACAAAGGTATGTCTAAAAAATGAAAGTAATAGCTAAATACTGTGGTGATAATAAAGTCCTTACAAATGTAAAATTAATTGCATTTCATGCACATAGATTAAAATCCACTGCATATAAATATATTTTGTATGTATTACTAATTTATATCATTAAGATGCTAAAGAGTAACTAAAATTACTGTGTAATTTATTGGCAAGAAACTGTACTTTTTGCTTTAAGACATTATCCCAAAGAACCTCAAAGATGGGTTTAGATTCTGTTCCCATTTATTATTGGAAAATCAGATTTTTGTTATTCTGCCAACAGACTTAACTGCAGGTTTTGTCTCATGCTGTCTTTGATACTACAGTACCATTGTAACCAACAACTGACATGGACCTGTTGAGGCACTACTAAAAGTAGATATGTAATTACAGAAGCTTATGAGCCACTTCTTATGCCATTAAAGAAACCTCTCTAATATTCCACTGTTACTCGTAAGAATTTTCCTTTGTGTGAAATGATTTTTGGATTTTTTTTTCTTATCTAGTAGTCTGTATATGTATGTACAATGCATTTATATTTATACATATAAACCAAGAGTAAAACTGATGTATGGATGCAGAACTGTTACTGTGATAATGTAATGATGTTTATGTTTATAGGATTATGCTTTGGTTTGGTTTTAGCCAGTGTTTTAAACAGAAGTATAGGAGTCTTTATGTAAGTACTGTTTCTCATTCTGTGAGTACCTTAGAAAGGTTGTCATGACTTCCATGTCTGAATTTCCTCCTCCAGAAGTTCAGCATTACAATGTGATATTAGGGTCAGTTTATAAATGTTGTAGGGAGTTGATGAATGTTAGCTACACGCACTTAGCAGTAAGTGTGTAGAAGTATGTATGTTTGTATGTGTGTGTATGCACATTTATTTTCATTTAGCAGTGTTAATATTTGAGTAACTTATGGTAACAGCCCTTCTCACTTCATGCTACTCAATCTTGTGTAGTACTGAAAGAAGAACGATGGCTTTAGGTGCTTAAGTAACTGAAGTCACAGGATGCCATTTGCATTTCTGTATGTTAGAACTCTTGATTTATGGTGACCGACAATCTTTGAGCTGTAAAATCTCATTTGATTGTAAATAGCCATTATCTCCATACCTGGCAGTGCTCAAAGCCAGGTTGGACAGAGCCTTGAGTGATAACGATCTAATGTGAGGCATCTCTGCCAATGGCAGGGGGTTTGGAACTAGATGATCTCGAGGTCCTTTCCAACCCAAATCATTCTGTGATTCTGTGACTATGATCTGCAAGTGTCATTTCTGTCCAGCATCCTCTAACATGCAAAAATTGGCATTATGGACTGCATTATGGTATGGAGAACTAATTGCACATAAGCTCATGGCCTGATGAGCATGTAATTATATTTATTGATAAAATAATTCTACAGTTTTGTTTTGCAGTGCCATAATAATGGCATCCACTTCAACAATTACTGTCAAACCACATAAGCCAAATGGCAGGAGGACTCCCTTAAATGTATCTGGCAATACAGCAGATTGGTCTCATTACTTTAGGTAGGTCCATTACAGCAAACTTCAGAGCTGAGAAGCTGAAGAAACAAGGATCTAAACAGCAGGTATCCCAATTGCTTGTCCACCAAGTGTTTATAATGAGCTGCCACATCATAAATAGAGGCTCAGGGGAAACCTTGTAACCAGTGCTGCTGCCCGTGTTCATGTTCAATAGCACACCCTAGGGAATGGAAAAGTGTTGTTAGGATCAGACTTGATGTAGGCATCAAGTTGTTGGACAGTTAAATGGCAGAAATCTTGGCTTGAGTCTGTGCACAGGAACCCAGAGTTACTCCATCAAATGCAGCTGGTTTGTGTTTGATTGTCACCAAAGTGGGTGACTTTATAGGGCGGCCCTTTGACTCTCACTACAGGCAGGACTAGTAACAGCATCTATTACTGAGGCTGCCAGGCACTTCCAGCCGTAAAGGCCTATTTTCAGGTCTTCATGACTTTCAAAGTAGCTTTTCAAACTAAATTTTTCCATGTTGCATTGGGTGTCTGCCTCAGGCTGAATTCTCTTCAGAAGTTTCAGCCAGAACAGCTTAATGTCTTCCAAGCGCAAGATTAGAGAAAAATACATTATTTTACCCATTCTAAAAAAAAATACTGGCTATGTTTTTCTCTGAAAAGATGTATTTGTCCCATTCTGGGAGATGATTTCCCATCCCCCCTTCCTCCATCAAGGATATGTAACTCTTGTTCACATGAAGGAAATGATGTAAAGGTGCTTGGTGACAGCCAGCATGGCTTCACTAAGGGGAAATCCTGCCTGACCAATCTGGTGGCCTTCTATGATGGGGCTATGGAACTGATGGACAGGGGTAGAGCAGTTGACGTCATCTACCTGAACTTGTGCAAAGCGTTCGACACTGTCCCACACAACATCCTTGTCTCTAAATTGGAGAGACATCAAATTGATAGATGGACCACTCGGTGGATAAAGAACTGGCTGGATGGCCGCACGCAAAGAGTTGTGGTCAATGGCTCAATGTCCGGCTGGAGACCAGTAACGAGTGGTGTCCCTCAGGGATGGGTGTTGGGACTGGTCTTGTTCAACATCTTTGTCGCTGACATGGACAGTGGGATTGAGTGCGCCCTCAGCAAGTTTGCCGATGACACCAAGCTGTGTGGTTCAGTTGATACGCTGGAGGGAAGGAATGCCATCCAGAAGGACCTTGACACACTTGTGAGGTGGGCTGATGCCAACCTCATGAAGTTTAACCATGCCAAGTGCAAGGTCCTACACCTGGGTTGGAGCAATCCCAGGCACAGCTACAGGTTGGGCAGAGAAGAGATTCAGAGCAGCCCTGTGGAGAAGGACTTGGGGGTGTTGGTTGATGAGAAAGTGAATGTGAGCCGGCTTCAGTGTGTGCTCACAGCCCAGAAAGCCAACTGTATCCTGGGCTGCATCAAAAGGAGCATGACCAGCAGGTCGAAGGAGGTGATCCTGCCCCTCAGCTCTGCTCTGCTCTTGTGAGACCTCACCTGGAGTATTGTGTGCAGTTCTAGTGTCCTCAACATAAAAAGGACATGGAACTGTTGGAACAAGTCCAGAGGAGGGCCACAAGGATGATCAGGGGACTGGAGTACCTCCCGTATGAAGATAGGCTGAGGAAGTTGGGGCTGTTCAGCCTGGAGAAGAGAAGGCTGTGTGGAGACCTCATAGCAGCCTTCCAGTATCTGAAGGGGGCCTATAGGGATGCTGGAGAAGGACTCTTCATTAGGGACTGTAGTGATAGGACAAGGGGTAACGGGTTAAAACTTAAGCAGGGGAAGTTTAGATTGGATATAAGGAGGAAGTTCTTTCCTGTTAGGATGGTGAGGCACTGGAATAGGTTGCCCAGGGAGGTTGTGAATGCTCCATCCTTGGCAGTGTTCAAGACCAGCTTGGATGAGGCCTTGGTTGATATAATTTAGCGTAAGGTGTCCCTGCCCACGGCAGGGGGGTTTGGAAGTAGATGATCTTAAGGTCCTTTCCAACCCTAATTATTCTATGATTCCATGAGTCTATGATTGTAACTACCTCCGTCAGATTCAAGGGAGACAAGATCAGATCTGATATGGGAAAATGTGGATGAGGAAATTAGCAGGGGGAAAAAGAAAATATAATGAGGTTTTAGGTGGAAGGGGAAAGTGGGCCATGCATAGCTGATTAAAAAGCAAGCTGGACTGCACCACATAGGAAGACTAATGCTATGAGTGAGCAATAAAGAGGGTGGACAGGAGCTGCTGAGTTGGTGGTGAGAACCAAGTACTCTTGAGGCAGAGGGGCTGGGGCAGAGAAATAATCATGGAATCACAGACTGGTTGGGGTTGGAAGAGACCTTAAAGCTCGCCCAGTTCCAGCTCCCTGCCACAGGCAGGGACACCTTCCACTACACCAGGTTGCTCCAAGCCCTCTCCAACCTGGCCTTGAACACTCCCAGAGATGGGGCAGCCACAGCTTCTCTGGGCAACCTGTGCCAGCACCTCAGCACCCTCAAAAGAAAAATGTTCTTCCTAATGTCTAATCTGAATCACAGAATCCTAAGGGTTGGAAGGGACCTCAAAAGATCATCTAGTCCAACCCTCCTGCAAGAGGAGGGTAACCTAGAGTACATCACACAGGAACTTGTCCAGGCGGGCCTTGAATATCTCCAACGTAGGAGACTCCACAACCCCCCTGGGCAACCTGTTCCAGTGATCTGTCACTCTCACAGTAAAGAAATTTTTCCTGATGTTCACATGGAACCGCCTATGCTCCAGCTTACACCCATTGCCCCTTGTCCTATCCCTGGACATCACTGAAAAAAACCTAGCTCCATTATCCTGACACTCACCCTTTACATATTTGTAAACATTGATGAGGTCACCCCTCAGTCTCCTCCAAGCTAAAGAGTCCCAGCTCCCTCTCCTCATAAGAGATGTTCCATTCCCTTAATCATCTTTGTAGCTCTGCGCTGGACTCTTTTAAGCAATTCCCTGTCCTTCTTGAACTGTGGGCCTAGAACTGGACACAATATTCCAGATGCGGCCTCACCAAGGCAGAGTAGAGGGGGAGGAGAACCTCTCTTGACCTACTAACCACACCCTTTCTAATGCACCCTAGGATGCCATTGGCCTTCTTGGCCACAAGGGCACATTGCTGGCTCATGGTCATCCTCCTATCCACCAGGACCCCCAGGTCCCTTTCCCTTCACTACTGTCCAGCAGGTCAGCCCCCAACCTGTACTGGTACATGGGGTTGTTCTTCCCCAGATGCAAGACTCTACACTTGCCCTTGTTGAATTTCATCAAGTTCCTCTCCGCCCAACTCTCCAGCCTGTCCAGGTCTCGCTGAATGGCAACACGGCCCTCTGGTGTGTCAGCCACTCCTCCCAGTTTAGTATCATCAGCGAACTTGCTGAGGGTACATTCAGTTCCCTCATCCAGGGCGCTGATGAAAATATTAAACAGCACTGGTCCCAGCACCGACCCCTGAGGGACTCCACTAGTCACAGACCTCCAGCTAGATTCTGCCCCATTGACCACAACTCTCTGCCTTCTTCCTTCCAACCAGTTCTTGATCCACTTCACTACCTGATCATCAAGCCCACACTTCCTTAGCTTATCTATGAGGATGCTGTGGGAGGCAGTATCAAATGCCTTACTGAAATCAAGAAAAACCACATCTACTGCTCTACCATCATCCATCCACCCAGTTACTTGCTCATAGAAGGCTATAAGGTTGGTCAAACATGACTTCCCCTTGGTAAAGCCATGTTGGCTGCTCTTAATGACCCCCTCATCCTTGATATGCCTAGAGGTGGTGTCAAGAATAAGTTGTTCATCACCTTTCCAGGGATGGAGGTAAGGCTGACCGGTCTATAATTACCCGGGTCCTCCTTCTTGCCCTTCTTATAGACGGGCATGACATTTGCCATCCTCCAGTCCTCAGGCACCTCACCTGTTTCCCACGACTTACCAAAGATGATGGAGAGTGGCTCAGCAATGACCTCCTCCAGCTCCCTCAGCACCCGCGGGTGTATTCCATCCGGACCCATCGATTTATAGATGTCCAGATTACTTAACTGATCCCTAACACAATCCTCATCTACCAAAGCAAACTCCTCCTTTATCCTGACTCCTTCCGGGGCTATAGGAATCTGGGTCCCCCGGGGAGAGTCTGCAGGAGTAAAGACAGAGGCAAAGAAGGCATTCAACACCTCTGCCTTCTTTATATCCTCTGTCTTCAGGGCACCCACCTCATTCAGCAGTGGGCCTATACTGCTTCTTGTGTTAGTTTTATTCACTATGTATTTGAAGAAGCCCTTTCTATTGTCCTTGACCTGACTTGCCAGACTAAGTTCCAAAGAGGCCTTAGCTGTCCTAATTGCTTCCCTACATCCTCTAACAGCTGTCCTATATTCCTCCCAAGTGGCCAGCCCCTCCTTCCATAATCCATAGATTCTCTTTTTCTGTGTGAGTTTGCCCAGCAGTTCCTTGTTTAACCATGTTGGTCTCCTGGCTCCCCTAGTTGACTTCCTACTCATTGGGACACTCTGATCCTGAGCTTTGAAGAAGTGGTCCTTGAATGCTGACCAACTATCTTGAGCCCCTTTACCATCTAGTACCCTCTGCCACCAAGTACCCATGATACTTCCCTTAGCAATTGATTGAAGAGGCCAAAGTTTGCCCTTCGGAAATCCAGAAATGTGGCCTTGCTAGGTATTTTATTCCTCCCACACAAGATCCTAAACTCCACCATCTCATGGTCACTGCAGCCCAGGCTGCCATTGACCGTCACTACTTCAACCAGACCCTCCTTGTTGGTGAGTACCAGATCCAGCAGCGCTCCTCTCCTAGTTGGTTTGTCCACCATTTGCATTATCATCAATGCACTGGAGGAACTTCCTAGACTGTGAATGACTGGCTGTGTAAGTCTTCCAGCAGATATCGGGGTAGTTAAAATCCCCCATAAGGACCAAGGCATGTAGTCGTGAGGCTGCTTTCAATTGCCTGTAGAAAGCCTCGTCAACTCCTTCGTCCTGATCAGGAGGTCTATAATAGACTCCCACAACTGTGCCACCCGTACCAGCCTGTCCCTTAATTCGCACCCACAGACTTTCCACTTGGTACTCATCTGTCCCTGGACAGAACTCAATACATTCTAGTTGCTGTTTCACATAAAGAGCAACTCCACCACCTGGCTTTGCTGATCTATCTATCCTAAAAAGGACATAGCCATCCATAACCACATTCCAGTCATGTGAGCTGTTCCACCATGTCTCTGTAATTGCCACCAGGTCATAACCTTTAGACTGCACACAGGCTTCTAACTCCTCCTGTTTATTCCCCATGCTGCGTGCATTGGTATACAGGCATTTCAGGGAGTGAGCTGAGCACGCTAGGGCACCCTTGGAAGGTGGGAGGCCTTCTGGTCTTCATTCATACTAGAACATTGCCCCACTAGTTCAAACCCAGCTACAACCCCCTCGCACTTCGAATCGAACCTAGAGCTCTGTGAGTGAGCTCTACTAACTCTTGCCCAGGTACCCTTTTTCCCCTGCAGGACAGGGTTTAAACAACTACCCTTTCCCTCAAATGAAACAATAGATTGAGAGTTCTCCCTAGTCCGTCATCCTTCAAGCCCTAGCATGTTTCTCTTGGGCTTATCCCCAACAGGCCCAGTTATCTCCCTTTCCCCCTTCCTACCTAGTTTAAAGCCCTGTCAATGAGCCCTGCTAACTCCTGCCCCAGAAACCTTCTCCCCCTCTGCAACTGATGTATCCCACCTGCCACCAGCAAACCAGATGTCTCATATAGCAGCCTATGATTGAAAAACCCAAACCCCTGCCTTTGGCACCAGTCCCGTAGCCATATATTGATCTGCAGTCTCTTCCTATTTATCTCTTCACCTTTGCTTGTAACAGGTATGGAGGCAAACACCACTTGTGCTCCAGACCCTCTAACCAGCCGTCCCAGGGCCCTGAAGTCTCTCTTCATTGCCCTTGCCCTGCTTGTAATAATTTCATCACTGCCAACCTGAAAAACCAGCAGCGGATAGTAGTCAGAGGGCTGCACCAGATCAGAGAGTTTCCTTTTACCATCTCCAATGCGAGCCCCAGTTAGGCAGCAGACTTCCCTGTGGGATGGATCTGGTCGACAAATGGGCCCTTCTGCTCCCCTCAGAAGGGAGTCACCCACCACAATTACTCTTCTTTTCTTCTTCATTGAGGAAGTTCTAAGGCATAGGGGTGAGTGACTGGGAATGATTCTCCTCCCTAGTCTTTGTATTAAAATTCATGGAAGGATTCATCAAGGTCTATTAAAAGTAGGAAATCCTTGTGCACCAGTGTGTTGGAAGCTGAGGCGGATATTAAGGAGGCATCACTATATGCTTGTCCTATTCTTAGTTTCTTCTTAGACATCCTCTGTCAATCATGACTGGGAATTGCACAGAGTTAGCTGATTCTGCAGGGTTCTTCTCTACTGGTCTAGAACATCTGAGAAATAAGAATCTGTCCCTTATATTGTTTAGAATTTGTCAATGGGACAAATGCTTTCCAAAGGTTGGAAAAAACAGCTTTACTACCTATGTCCTTAACAAAGCAAGGTCATGCTCAAAGGATGAGAAGGAAGGTATCAGTGAGAATTATGAGGTACCTGAAGATGCGTGACTTGAATTTAACACTTTCTATACCGATCCCAGAGCAGGCACTTCCAGTAGCATACCTCTGTGGCTCTGGTAGTTGATGACCTGACTTTATGTCTGTGCTTTCTGACTCTTTCTTTACTCATGCTTTCTTTGACACACACCTCAGACTGAGTATAGTGACTTCCAGATTTTTAGTCCCTGCAAAATGTCTCCCACCACACCTACGTTTAAGAAAGGATGCAGGATCCACTTAGCTAATTTGTTTCTAGGTGGCTAAAATACTTGACATGAGCTCCAGACCATGGAGTAGATTTAACATCACTATTTTACAACTATGTGAATAGTTTTGTGTAGTGGGACATACCTGTCTTAGAGTAACAGTCTAATTGGAGGTCGTCCTTTGTGTAACCCTGTTAACATTTTAGATTATTCTGGGAAATCCTGTGGTCCAACTACTATGGAATGTAGTTAGGAAAAACAGTGTTTTCTCAGATATTTCAGATGTGGAATATTTATTTTGTAGCCAAAGAAACTTGTTGCCAAGCAACTGACCATGTGTAGGATCCACTGCCAACTGTACTTGGAAAAAAAGGAAAGAAACCTACTTACCTCTCCTCAGGCTGTATGGGAATTTTTGCAATGCAGTGAAGAGGAATCTTAGAGTAAAATCTGTGTGACAGAAGATTTATTGTATCATTGTATTGTATTTATTGTACCATTCTATCACTGTTAGTAGTCTTCGGTCATTTAGGCCTTTGAGTCACATGATGGACAGAAGAACTAGTGAAGACATTGGTGGAGGAAATCCAGGCATTTTCTGAAGCCTTCCAGTTTGAAGTCTGCTTCATCTGAGCCCTAGGTGGTGGAGTTTGATCACTTGCTTTTCACTGGGCTTCTGGTCCAAAAACGGGTGAGGACCTTGGATTCAATTCTGCTCAGATTCTTTTATTGATTGGGTACTTTTGCTTGATCCAGGTGTTCAAATCCTGTTTGTTTCACAATTCAGGTACCAAAACTCCTCTGGTTTTCAGAGGAGCTGAAGATGCTCGGCTTGCACTCAATGGATGATGGTTAAAATACGAAATAAATTGCTTTGAAGGAAGCTTACAGCAGTGTGGTTGTAACTGTTTCCACATAAGCAAAGCAATCCCTACTGCATAAATCTATTGAATGAAAAATATCTAGTTTGGGAGTTGTGTGTTGGTGAACATTTCACTGGACGTAGCTTGAGAAGAATAAACATTCACTCTGGATTAACCTTGATTTTGTTAAGATTCAGTGGGTATGTCTGTAATGAATGCTTCCACCTCTTCTTCTGGACTGAGGCGTTTATCAGCCATACTAATGGGGAAGAGCGTTCATTAACTGCTCTCTTAAAGTGGCCTGATTGGCCCTAGGTGGACCCAAGGAAATGCTACCTGCCTGGGTAAATGGCCTGGCTAAATAAATCTTATGTAGCTAAGTCTTACGGAGAAGTGGGTCAAGAAACTATAGGAAGACACAAGAGAGAGCTGTGAAATGGAAGGGTTTAGGAGCAGTCTCAGTGATAGTTCAGAACTTTCATGAGAGATAGAAGGATTATTTCTCATAGTATGAATCTTCTGGGGTTTCTCAAAGATGTTCAGGAAGCATCTGTTTATCTATGTTTCCAGAGTGAATTAGTTCATCTGTTCTTTGTTGTCTGTGTAGCGCAGTTCCATGCTTCACTGCCTACTTTGGAGATGTTGCTTGGGTTTCTCTGAGGAGAGGTCAAGATGTCAAATCCTTAATGTTTTCAAGCACAAAAGAAGCTTGCCCATGATGCTGCTGTTCAGCTTCCTAAAGCTTCTTCTCCAACCTTAGCTCTTCTTTCCATTTTGTCCTCTTGCTTCAGAATAATGCCTGTCCGTTGACCTTGTTTAGCAGTCAAAGCTCCACATGGTGGTATCACCTGTTCTGGCGCTTGATCTTCAACTGCTGGTGGGGTTTGTGTGCACACATGTTAATTTGGTTCACTTCTGTGACCACAGATTATTTAAAAATGTTAACTTTATGTGAGGCATCTTCATGGCTGTCATGCATTAACTGGAAACCTCAAGTAGTGGATTACTTCAAAAAATGCTATTTCACATTTATTTCAATCGTGCAAGAATGATTATTGTTCTTAAGTAAGATGGAAAAAGGTTTACTGAACATGAAGATAAAGATGCTTACTGTGTTTTTGGTGTGTTTTGGGAATTAATCTCCCTGAATTCTACTCATTATGTTTTTCTCTAACTGAGAGTATGTGTAACTTCTGTGCTGATGAGCTTGAGATTTTTATTAACATAATTTCATTTGGTGAAAGTCTTCAGGTTTTAGGCTGGATTCCAAAAATATAGTTATTCGAAGTGTAGTTCTGTACCATAAAAACAGCTAAATTTACTTTTGGTGCAAAATAGTGCAAGAGTATCATTGAAGAATTCAGTTTCTGTCATGTAAGTGTTACTGTAATATTAACAACAAGAAAAAAAAATCAGCAGTACATAGCAGCTCTAAAGTGTAAAACCTTTTGGTCTAATTATATGTACAAATACATATTGGCCATTTGCATTCTGTGGCATAGTTTAGACAGCCTGTGGTGATATTTCCTTCCATTACTTCAACAGAGGAACCTCCCTTGAATAGTTTCCTTGCCTGCAGATTACACTCTTATAGTTTAGAGGAGAGCTGGAAATCCTGTCAGTTCTTATGCAAGTAATAGCTCATTGCATTCCTTATGTGAGCGAAATCACTGACAAAGATATCTTCTGAATTGTCAGTTACTTCCCAATATTTACTTCCATATTAATATACCACAGGCAGTATTTTAGACAGTTCATGAGTTAGATAAATAACCTCCCACAACAGTGTTGTGTCAATGATGGTAGCAGGATTATTTTTCATCCAGAACAGGAAATATATCTAGGAGGGATGAGAGATTCCTTCTTGTTATGAATAATTTTTGTAGTATATGGAATATTATTTCCCAGATGAAATCAGATGTTGACATACCCATGGTTTGTACTAAATATTAGAATTTTGGGTTAGCCATTTAGCATCTTGACCTCACCAGCATGGGTATGTAAGAATAGTACTTGGTATCTAACAATGAATGAACTTGTTTTCTCCATTTACATAAACGTTGAAGCGAAGTGAATGTTCAAGAACAGAAATATCTTTTTTTAATGACACTCACAGCATTTTAATTCATATCCTGCAAACATTGTTTAACCACCAAAAAAAAAAAAGCATAAATTTTAAAAATAATCTGCAGACTGTGGCTGCCTAAAGATCCATCCTGGAAATACTGTTTAGCCATCTTGAAAACTTTCCTGTTCGTGTCACAGGAGGGAATTGAGGAAATACTGTCCAATTCTGCTATCCACTCATAAACAAGAATAACAGCTGATAGAACTCTGATTCAGTTCCATTGTCAGAAATATGTTTTTTTAACAGATAATTTCGAATAACAGGTTTTATAAGATGGGGAGCTACGTACTCCCTCATTTGATGGCAACAGCTATTGAAAACAAAGTCTGCTTTCCCAGCTCTAATATGGGCACAGTGTAGTGGCTGTGCTATATTATGCATTATTTTGTTTATATTTTGTGCTCTTCATACATGCTGTGGCTGCTTGGAAGGTCTTAATACTCATCCTAGCCCCGGTTCTTGGCTGTGCTGTAGTTAGTCTGCAATGGTCTACTGGATCTATACCATGAAAGGCAGTCTATGAGCAAGGTAATCCTTTGTGGCCACTCTGTTGCCTAACAGCTCCTATGCTGCATAGGGCTCAAAGCTGTAAGCAAAGGGACTATGGTCAAAACATTTCAACAATCCCTGAAACCTGCACTAGCTCGAAGTCACTGACAGGTGGTGAAAAGCAGAACAGCTCTGAAGATGCTCCGCTTCACACTAGGATTTGACCTGGAGGGTAGCCAGCCTCATGCTCCTGGCAGCCCCCAGTACTTTGTACTTGTCTTGGCTTCACTCTGGGTTCTTGTGCAGTTTGAATGTTGCTGAGAGCTTGGCTCAGTGAGGGTGTGCTGGCTACGGCCAGGCTCTCCTTTTCTGAGTACTTGGATGTGTTGCATGCACACTGCTTGTGGCTGGGGCTGCAATGAATATATGTATAAGTTATAGCTGGCAAGCACACAGCTGGTAAATAGAGGGAATAGAAGACAACTGGGTACTAGAAATGTGCTTTCACAGTCCTCGTGGTTTGTAGGTATTACCTCATTTGACAATAACATTTACCAGTGCACCTAAGGCAAAAGCAGTATTAAATCATATATCTGCTGAAACACTGCTTCTGGCTGTTCCAGGATTGGAAGGTGCTGAGGTATTTTTATTTTCCATAATAGATAGTGTTCAAGGGCAGTGGCAGTTCATTGCCAGACATTTTTGTCTTCTTTTTTGTCCCATTTTCGCTTTTTCTGCCTGCCTTCTATTGAGTTGAAAAAGCAGGGTATGCAGCCTTAACAGTCACCTGTGGAATAGTTAGAGCAAAGGGTAATATTCAGAGGCTCCACTTTCCCAAGGTTTCCTGAAGGAGTCTCTGTTTATCATTCAGCCTGCAGTGCCTGTATTGGGTTACACTAGGAATGTGGAAAGCTATATGGGAAAATCTGTCGGGCTGTGAAAAGATCTTAGGCTTTGAAATTTTATGGACCATGCTTGCTAATGCACATTTCATATTCCAGGGTGTCTGGCTACCCTTGCTTCCCATAAGGGTGTGATGGACATTGTAGACTCTATGTACATGTTTTGTTACATAAACTAGGACACTGACTTAAGGAAGCCACAGAGAGGAAATCCTATTAAGGGATAAATTATAGTGACACCTACTAGTGTTGGTATAGTCCTCATTTAAAAGACATGATCTCTACTATAGTAAGGAGCACTGGTGTAATTCTTTTTCCACAATAGCATTCCAGTAAAATCTCAGTTTACAAGTTTTTCCTACATAAAAATAATTATGAGAGACTCATCTACAGGTTGGAACTTCAGCTGCTATAAACCAAGTTTATACAAGAGGATTTGCTTTTGGATTTGCTTTTACAGCTATTTCAGCAGATCTAAATTTGCAAGTTGCTAAGTGCAGTTGATAGGACTTGATCAGATGTCTTGAGTTGTACGTGTATTAACTACGGTATATGTTACATGTGCTTTGTAAAATAAAAAAATCCATTAGCTTTGGACTTGATGATCTTAAAGGTCTTTTCCAACCTGCTGATTCTATGATTCCATGAAATTAGCCTTTGTGCTGACAGGATACAGTGTAAACAGTTCCAAAGGTATGGGGGGCTGTATTGAAAGTTTTCCTTATTGTTACCTTTAATTTGTCTTGTAAGGTTACCTACTGCTCTGATAATATCATTGAAAAAAGGAAAGACAATAAAAACACAGGAAATGGAAGGAGCTTCCCGATTAAAAAGCTGCAGCGACATGTGAGCATTAAAATGTTTTCCTCTTTTTTTTTTCTTCTTTTTCCTTTCCCCTCTCTGTTGAATGGACTCGCTAAGCTAGTTGGCTTTCCCAACTGAAAAGGTGAGATATTAGCAGCAAATCTGCTGACGAGGGGTTCACAGCTTGAGTTATCTGTATGTGTGTGCTTGTAGAAAATAAGGAAATAATTCCAAAGCTACAGGAGTTTGTCTACATGATCACGTCAGTTAGTTTCTATAAAGCAAGACTTCAGGTTTACGAATGCAACAAGAGTTTAAGTCAGTCAGAAAAAAACATTTTAGGATTTTATGCATCTAAACAAAGATGGAAACTTTGCTCAGACAGCAGTAGACACCCACTTCAGATATAAAAAATGCCTTAAAGGAGAGGCTCTATTAATAAGGATTCTTCTGTATATGTTGCAAAAGAGCAGTTGGATGAAATTCTGTTACCTGCTTTATACAAATCAGACCATATTCTTGTAATTTGACTGTAAAATGACTTGATATATTTCTTGGGTAACTCTGTTGTCTTTGTTCGGTAACTCCCTGTTTTAAACAACAGGAGTTGTTTAGAAGTTACTAGGGATTTGTTCACCAGAATACAGAAATGCTGGTCTCTGGAAGCCACGGCTCCCTTGAGCGGACCACCGTTAAGAAGACATGGCCTAGAATAAACTTCATGCCCTAATGAATAAGCATGGATGAGGGACCATGAATTTCACCTGTGATTCCTGTCTGTAGCACCTGGATGGGTGTTGGCCAGATTGAATCCCTAGCAACACATAAGCTTATGCTTGCTTAGAGGTTCATGCATGTATTGAAGGTAATGGATTATAGACACCTTTCCTTTATGTTGTTTTGTTGGGCTTATACCCAGATCTTAGTGTAATTCAAGCATCTTACTTTTTGTTTAAGGTATGAAGCAAATGCATTGTGAAACTGATATATTTCCAAATAATTTTGTTGTCAGGCAATTAAAATATCATGTGCTATAAACATCTCTAAGATGCTATGGATGGGAAGGTTGCCAGTTTCACAAGTCACATTGCTTTCAAAAGTACAATGAACGTACAGTACTCTGAACAGTCTGGAAAGAAAAGTCATTTTCCAGCTCTTAAAAATCTTTTTTTTAGCTTTTTGCAGTGCTCTGAAGTCAAATTATGATGATTTTAAAGAGAGAACCATTAATTGCGAATGAATTGTCAGTTCTGGTGCACTTAAATTATGAACAGCATGGTTTGGTCCATGCTTAGTATCTTAATTGCGTCTATGAAATGCTTTGAAAGTAAAGCTAGCCAGAAAATCTGTGCTGCTTACATGAAAAAATAAATCAATTTGCTTTATCATGTTATAAAAAAAAAATTACAACTACTTACTCCACTGTTGGTGTTTCTGGATAAGAATATGACTGTGTAGATGGGGAATTTAAAGTGTGGTCTGCTGGATTTGACTCTTTTGACATGGTTAGATGCCAGATTATTTGCCTTCACTTTGAAAATTGCATCTGTCATGGGGCTGATCATAGCATCATAGAATCACAGATAGGTTTGGGTTGGAAGGGACCTTAAGGATCATCCAATTCCAACCCCCTGCAATGGGCAGGGATAGCTTCCACTAGACCAGGTTGCTCCAAGCCCTCTCCAAGCTGGCCTTGAACACTGACAGGGATGGCACAGCCACAATGTATATAAATCAATATACACATATATAATATAAATCAACCTACATGTTCTGCTATGTTTTACGTAGTACTGCTGATTGCTTATCAAATTGATTTCAATTTCTAACAAGCTGAAAAGCAGCTCTTGAAGCAATTTGTTAGCTTTAACAGGAAGTATTGTGAACCTGATGCCTTAGAAATGTAGTTAGAAGTGTGAATGTAATATGATTTACTTCTAACGTACTGATTATTGTTGATCTGTGTCTGTTGACTGAATTGCAGGATGAAGATGGGAGTGTTGTGCCTGGTTGTGTCTCTTGTGAGCATTCAGAGGAGCAAAGTCTCCATGTGAGAGAGCCAGGTCCTGTTCCCTGTGCTGCCAGTGCCTTCTGGTGTGCTTTCAGAGGTATTATTCAACAAGGTTCACTCAGGGAAACATCCTAAGCTAATTAAAATGAATGTTGCAGACTCAGTGTAATATACTTAAAAGAAATAACATTTTAGAGCCTGTACTTGTTATCTAAAAATAAGAAAAAACAATGTGGCAACCTTAATGAGGAGTCCCAAAGTAATAAAAGCTTCTTTAGTCCATTGTTGCTCTTTAGGAACAAGATTTCTGATGAGGAAACCTGAGGACTGGGAACAATTGGAAAACTTTATCTGAACAATTAAGATTAGCTTGAGTGATATAATTATTTAGGAAGTAGTGGGCCATGTGTGCTGAGCACTGATGTGCTAAACACACACGTTGGATAGAATCATAGAATAGTTAGGGTTGGAAAGGACCTTAAGATCATCTACTTCCAACCCCCCCTGCCATAGGCAGGGATACCCCACACTAAATGATGCCACCCAAGGCTTTGTCCAACCTGGCCTTGAACACCACCAGGAATGGAGCATTCACAGCTTCCCTGGGCAGCCCATTCCAGTGCCTCACCACTAACAGGAAAGAATTTCTTCCTTATATCCAACCTAAACTTCCCCCGTTTAAATTTGAACCCGTTACCCCTTGTCCTATCACTACAGTCCCTAATGAATAGTCCCTCTCCAGCACCCTTGTAGGCCCCCTTCAGATACTGGAAGGCTGCTATGAGGTCTCCACGCAGCCTTCTCTTCTCCAGGCTGAACAGCCCCAACTTCCTCAGCCTGTCTTCATACAGGAGGTGCTCCAGTCCCCGGATCATACTCGTGGCCCTCCTCTGGACTTGTTCCAACAGCTCCATGTCCTTCTTATCTTGAGGACACCAGAACTGCACACAATACTCTAGGTGAGGTCTCATGAGAGCAGAGCCAAGGGGCAGGATCACCTCCTTTGACCTGCTGGTCATGCTCCTTTTGATGCAGCCCAGGATACGGTTGGCTTTCTGGGCTGTGAGCGCACACTGAAGCCGGCTCATGTTCATTTTCTCATCAAACAACACCCCCAAGTCCTTCTCCACAGGGCTGCTCTGAATCTCTTCTCTGCCCAACCTGTAGCTGTGCCTGGGATTGCTCCAACCCAGGTGTAGGACCTTGCACTTGGCATGGTTAAACTTCATGAGGTTGGCATCAGCCCACCTCACAAGCGTGTCAAGGTCCCTCTGGATGGCATTCCTTCCCTCCAGGGTATCAACTGAACCACACAGCTTGGTGTCATCAGCAAACTTGCTGAGGGCGCACTCAATCCCACTGTCTATGTCAGCAACAAAGATGTTGGACAAGACCGGTCCCAGCACTGATCCCTGAGGGACACCACTCGTTACTGGTCTCCAGCTGGACATTGAGCCATTGACCACAACTCCTTGCATGCAGCCATCCAGCCAGTTCTTTATCCACCGAGTGGTCCACCTATCAAATTGATGTCTCTCCAATTTAGAGACAAGGATGTCATACAGGACAGTGCCAAACGCTTTGCACAAGTCCAGGTAGATGACATCAACTGCTCCACCCCTGTCCATCAGTTCCATCGCCCCATCATAGAAGACCACCAGATTGGTCAGGCAGGATTTCCCCTTAGTGAAGCCATGCTGGCTGTCACCAAGCACCTTGTTGTTTTTCACGTGCCTTAGCATGCCTTCCAGGAGAACCTGCTCCAAGATTTCACCAGGCACGGAGGTGAGACTGACTGGTCTGTAGTTCCCTGGGTCATCCATTTTCCCCTTTTGAAAATGGGGGTTATATTTCCCTTTTTCCAGTCATCGGGAACTTCACCTGACTGCCATGAGTTTTCAAATATGATGGACAGTGGCTTAGCAACTTCATTTGCCAGCTCCTTCAGGACCCGCGGATGGATTTCATCAGGTCCCATGGACTTGTGCATGTTCAGGTTTTTAGGATGGTCTCAAACCAGATCCTGTCCTACAGTGGGCCTAAGGTCTTCATTTTCACAGTCCCTGCATCTGCCTTCCAAGACTTGGGTGGTTTGGTCAGAGCCTTTGCCAGTGAAGACCGAGGCAAAGAAGTCTTTAAGAACCTCAGCCTTCTTCCAATCCAGGGTAGCCAGTTCTCCTGAGAGCTTCTGAAGGGGGCCTACATTGTCCTTAGTCTGTCTTTTATTCGCTACGTACCTATAGAATCCCTCCCTGTTATCTTTCACACCCCTAGCCAAGTTTAATTCTAACTGGGCCTTAGCTTTCCTAACTTGGTCCCTGGCTTCCCAGACAACATCCCTGTACTCTTCCCAGGCTGCCTGTCCTTGCTTCCACCTTTTATAAGCCTCTTTTTTTTCCTTCAAATTTTCCTCAGGAGCTCCCTATCCACCCAAGGAGGTCTCCTGGCCCTCCTGCTGCACTTCCTTCTAGTTGGCATGCAACACTCCTGAGCTTGTAGCAGGTGATTCTTGAATATCAACCAACAGTCTTGGGCCCCCCTGCCCTCTAGGGCTATATCCCATGGAACCTTAATAAGCAGGTTCCTGAAGAGGCCAAAGTCTGCTCTCTTGAAGTCCAGGGCAATGGGCTTGCTGTATGCTCTTCTCACCGTCCTGAGGATCTCAAACTCGAGCATCTCATGATCGCTACAATCAAGGCTGCCCTGGAGCATCACATTTCCAACCAGCCCTTCCCTGTTGGTGAGCACGAGGTCAAGCATGGCACCTCTCCTTGTCGGCTCCTCTATTACTTGCAGAAGGAAGTTGTCTTCCACACAATCGTGGATCTTCCTGGATTGCGTCTGCTGGCCCGTACCATCTCTCCAACAGATATCAGGGTGACTGAAGTTCCCCATGAGAACAAGGGCCTGTGAGTGTGAGGCTGTTCCTATCTCTCTATAGCGTGCTTCATCGAGAGAGTCCTCTTGATCAGGCGGTCTGTAACAGATCCCCACAGTAATGTCTCCCAGAGCTGTTCTCCCTTTAACCCTGACCCACAAACTCTCTGTGGACTGCTCACCTGTCCCCAGACAGAGTTTCATACTCTCCAGCCTATCCCTAACATAAAGGGCAACTCCCCCTCCCTGCTTGCCAGGCCTGTCTTTTCTAAAGAGCCTGTAACCTTCCATTCCAACACTCCAGTCATAGGAGCCACCCCGCCATGTTTCTGTGATGCCTATTATATCATACCCCCGTAGACGTGCACACATCTCTAATTCCTCTTGTTTGTTCCCCATGCTATGTGCGTTTGCATAGAGGCATCTGAGCTGCGCTCCAAATGGAGCTGGCTCATTGGCTGGAGTGGCTGGAATATCTCTACATTGCTCCAAGCATTTATTATAGGTGCTGGCAACTGATTGGGTGTGTTGGGATGGAATGACGCCCCCCTCCCCTAGTGCATCTAGTTTAAAGCCTCCTTGACCGGTTTGGCAAGCCTTCTACCAAAACTGCTCTTCCCTAGACCAGCTCCACCAGCCCCCAGTAGACCTGGCCTACTAACTTGGGATCATGCGCTCTAATTCCGTCTACTGGAAGATGTCTCAGTGTAGAAAGGTTGTGTTAACTAACCTCTTGTGTTACACTCCTTCAGCAGTGGGAAAGGACCAGTATTGTGAGGAGTTATTCAACACTGGTGCTGCATTGCACATCAGGAGTGGTGTTGGGAGAAGTGGTGCATGCTGAAGGTGTTACTGTATTCTAACCTGCATTATTTTGGAAACTTCATACTTAATTTGGAAATTGCATCTGGAAAAAGAAGACAATTAGTTCTTTTCTGAGGCTTAGTGATGTGGTATATAAATATGACTGAAGGAATGGCATGAGATTTTACTGCAAGTGCTGAGGGAGTCATAGATGGACATTAGCAAAAGAACAGGAGGAATGAATGGGGATATGCACCAAGCGTTTATTCTCTTTGAAAGATGATCTCCCTGCCTGGAGACTTAGAGTTACTAAATAGTTAATGGTTGCAGATAGGATAGATGGCCTCAAGATTGATGGCTGACTGTTGTTCTAGGTTTTTAATCCAGGCTTCTGCTGGAATGCAAAATTCCTAGCTTGAGATCATTTACACAAGGACAGTAAGAGGAAAGAGACAGTTGCAGTATTTGTCTGCTTCTCAATCTACCCAAGATGTAAAACTGTTTTTGCTTGCAGTGACATGCCTGTTGATGCCAGGCCATGTAACACTTTCTTATTACAACCCTTTGCTTTCAGTTAAAAGTAAAAATCTTCCCTAATACACTGCTTATTTCTTGCACTGAATTATGGTTGTGTTGTCTACACAGATAACTCCTGGGGACTTGGGAGGTCACTGTGGCAAAGCAGAAAGTGCCTGAGTCACTTAGGGTGGGCAGCATGCCAGTAGCTGTGCTCTTAATCTAAATTCATTTCATCCCTCTATAGAAATACCAGAATACACCCAGCATGCAACAGGGGACAACAGAGTTATACAATAAGCAGAGATGGGCCTGAATCAGTCTGAACTAGGAGGTACTTTCCTGTGAGTGCATGCCTGAAACATCCAGCTTGTTTTCACTGGTGTTAATAGACCAGAGGCTGGCACAAGGTATGGAGCACGGGGTCAGGTAAGGAATCTAAACCTTGAAGCGTGACTCCAAACTGCAAGACATACATAGATAATGACTATGAAGCAGTTGTCTCAAGTGTAAAGGGTTCTTTACAATAACACCTGCTAAACTTCCTTTGATTTTCCATTAACAAAATACCAGCAGAGAGGCATGAGTACGGAAGGCTGAGAAAAAGAGAGCTCTATAACATTTTAAGGGTAGTTTTTAAAAATGGTAACTCTAAAAGAATGTGTGCTATTGTTTTGATTTGTTTTTAGCTTCTGATCATTCCTGTAATACACAGAGCATGAAAATTGGATAAATATTCTGTGCCCAGCTACATACATTAGACTTTGAAAGTGTGGCTTAGAGTGCTCCTTTGCTCATTGGATGTCATTCTGTGAAGGATAAGCAAGAACTTCTGCTCAGGTCAAGGGTGACACAGCAGACTGCAGACAGTTGTTGCTGATTACATTAATTAAGATGACCTGAATTGGCAATAGGTAAAAGTAGGATTGAGTTTCCATATGCAAAGTAAACATATGAATGAATGGATTCCTGCCAGTGCTAGAAGATAATTGATAATTGAATTAGAAATGGGAGCTAGATTAACTGATTACTAGATTAGCTATAAATTCTTAAATAATGGGTCAGTTTTGGTTAAAATGCATAAGAATGCTGAATATAGAATCATAGAATGCTTTAGGTTAGAAGGGACCCCAAAGATCATCCAGCCCCAATTTTAAATCAGAGTTTCCATCCAAATATCATGTGCTGTGACTTCCTACACTTCTGTAGTGAAGCAGCTATGGTGAAAATTCTGTACAAGCGGAGAACTGAACTTTTAAAGGTGAAACTTGAAGAAATATTTAAATCTTTGTTACTTATTTCTGGTTACTGAAGAATTCTCTAATACACCAGATAGTCTTCATACTTCCCCCTCCCCCCCCCCAATTATGCCTCTATATATCACCAGAATATGGGCTGTGGAGCATGTAGCAATTGCACCTGTGATGCGTGCAGCTTTGGGAGTTATCCCTACCTCCTCTTGGAAATAAATACCACAGCCTGCTTTCCCTGCCCTCTCTGCCCCACACAGGTTCCTTAACTCCTGAATTTTAGCAATGAGATAGGACATCCTGTGTCATTTCACTAAGTCCATATGGGTCTCAAGTGCTTTTCCCAAGGTGAGGATTAGAGAACATTAAATGCTGCTTGATGGAGAGAAGAAATCTTGTGTAATGCTTTTGTTCTGCTAACATCAATGTGAAGAGCTGCCTGGGAGTTTTGGAATGGAATCTGTCATTGTTGTAATCCTGTTCTGGAAAATCGTGATGGAGACAGCACAGGGAGTGATGTCAGTGGCTGGCTGACACAGTCAATGCCCACAGCAAACTCATTTCCTTACCAAACTTCCCTTTGTCTCTGACATTTAAATGCCCAATTGGCAAGCTTATTCGTGGTGTTTTTTTATGTTTGTTTCTTTTTGCCTTTCCCAGCTGTGTTAAAATTCAAAACACAGGTATGTGAGAGAGGTTCATACAGAGGAGGGTCTGTTCAATGCTCTCTGCAGACTTCAGAGGAATTTTTGTGTACTCTGCCTTCAGCGTCATATGCAGGAACTTCTTTATGTCCATAAACAAACCTTCTGTGTATTAGCTTTAAATCTTAGCACTTCTGTCACAGTCTATGGCAAGTGGTAAAACTATAAGAAAAATGTGAGAAGGAAGCCTTGGATTGTAATCCTGTGTTAAGAGATGGATTGCCTTTTATCCTGTGTAAGTCATCTCCTGTGTAGTGGGCACCCTTGTTTGTAAGGCAGTGTTGCAGATAAATCATGTTTGTATTTAGATACCCTTAGATGAACTCTTCCCTGTGAGGGTGGTGAGGCACTGGCACAGGTTGCCCAGAGAAGCTGTGGCTGCCCCATCCCTGGCAGTGTTCAAGGCCAGGTGGGACAGGGCTTGGAGCAACCTGGTCTAGTGGAAGGTGTCCCTGCCCATGGCAGGGAGTTGGAACTGGATGAGCTTTAAGGTCCCTTCCAACCCTAAACCATTCTGTGGTTCGATGGTAACTGGAAAGTCAGCTCAGCTTTAAATGGTGGTAAGTGCATGAAACTTTTGAGACTTAAAATCAAAAATGCTACATCATTGTTCCCTGTGAGACAAACCTTGGTTATCTACTGCGGTCAGAAACAACCCATTGCATGCTGGCACTCTGTAAGTGCTGGAGTTTTTCCTGTGCACAGTGTTTCTGTTTGCTGCAAGCTGGAAGGAAGTGCTACTGAAACAGCTTGTGGCTAAAAACTCAAGTGAATCCCATAGCAAGGATCTATCAAAAGCAAGACTGTTTTTAAATGCACCAAGCAGAGAACAACGGAAAGCCATGTACCCTGTTGGAAATGCCATACTAGATTTCCAGTCTAACTTTATAACCTTTGCATAATTCCTAAACTCTTTGATGGTATCACTAATTATTTGCTAAAAATGCCTGTCAGTAATAGATAGTTTTCTTAAACAGTGTTAATTCTGCTTCCACATGGAGAACATCTTTTCCTACTTTGGTTTTGATGCTCTTGGGTAATGCTTCATGGTGGGGGTGAAGGCAAGCTGAGCTCCCAACTGGGAATCTTCAACAAAAACTATTAAGTGGTGATAAATCATTGGAGGCTCAGCATGCGATTAAAAGCTGTGGCCACCAGCAGTGACCCATGGGGATGGAGGTATCAGTGACAGAGAGCAGGGGGAGGTGTCTGGCATTCCTGTTGGGAGGCCTAACCAGGACACCAGGGTTTGTTTATATTTCTGTTCCAGCAACTCCTGTGAAATGCCCTCTGTCTGTACAGGGAACACACAGGGAGTTAAGTAAAGGATCTTTGGTATTTCTCGAAATGTCAAGGCATGGAGGCTTGAAGGTAACGTGTGAGTAGAATTCTCTGGAATTGTGGTGTAGAAACCAAATGGTTAGTTCAGGGCTCTGTGATTCCACAGTCAGCATCACATAGGTATTGTAATTTTAGGTGAGCTTCACACAGATGCACAGAATGTTGTAAATATGGCTCTTTTCCTTTCAAGTCCATCTAAAAAAATCATTTTTGTTGGACCAGGCATGGGGAACATTCAATCTCAAGTTCTACTTTGATTTTGGCATAAGAGAAATCTTGATTAGATGAGTCAAAAAAGAACCTGGCAAAAAGCATTATGATTTGGAATATTTTCTTTTATGTTTGGAGCAATAACAATATGTTTTGTTGCTGTGCAGAGAGAGGGGAGACATAATTTCTATGTGTTATTTTACATATCAGCTAATTGCCAGCAAACATTGTGCTAGGTGTTTATCAGCAAGTCCAGAAGTACAGTTCCAGTTGTGAAATGCTGGCAAGATGGGGCAGCAATGAAGGAAAAGAAGGGTTTGGAAGGCAGCGAGGAGCAGGATGGATGAGAGCTCCAAGCCCTTATGAGGTGGTAGTCTCTGAGTTACGATGGCAGAGAACTCTAAGGCCAGGAGGGGGGAATCTTGGTTTGATAAGCGGAAAAGGTCACAGGGAAGGACTTGAACAGAGGAAAAGTCACAGTAACTCAGTGAATGAGGTGCCTTTGATGACCAAAGCAATTTACATTGGTAAAAGGGCTGCAGAAACTTTATTTTTTTGAATGCCTCATTGTTTTGATAGACTCTGTTTAGAGGTATCCTTTCTTTCCCCATGTATTTATTCTACCTTGTGTGAAAGATGGTCTTGTGATGCTTAAAAGTATCGTAGGGATTCCTTTATGGGCATGTTGTGTTATGTTTGACAGCAGCAACCCCAGAATGCTCCAGAGAAACACGCAAGAAACCTTATGTCAAGTACACCTGAATACACATGAGGGCATCTTCCTATCCTATTCAGGCTTAAGGTCTGAATAGTAAGATTTTTATGTTCCTTTCTATGCTCTTTTTATTAGCTTGGACTGGATATTTTCAACAGCCATATAGTTCTGAACAGCTAAGAAACAGCTTACTGTAAACTTCTTGCCTTTTCACCAGCACCAGGAATATCTTGCTAAGTTTCACTGTGCTGTGGATAAACAGGTGATTACTCTAGAATTGATTTTGCTCAATGGAATAAATATAACTGATCCAGGCACCCCTTGTAAAGAAAGAATATGAGATTGGTAATAATTTGGTGTGAAAAAGGCTGACAAGGACTCTTAGCGATTTTGGAAACATTATGGTTGCCAGGTGTGCTCTTTCAGATGTCAGGATTTCCTATTACATGCTTCTTCTGGTCAGAAGAAGCAGTTCCTGTGATAATGTTTTAGAGCCCTTAAGACCTGAGGGTTACTCGACCCTGAAGATGAATTTGGGGGCTTTGTTGCAAATTGTGCTTATTATTAAAGACTTTAATCCTTCACATGTGCCTGAGGGGATAGCAAGATGCTGTGGTAGGTGGAAGATGGAAGAAGCTGACTAAACCAACCCTTTATCATGACCTTGTAGGTTCTTCAGATTCTAGGCACAGAATTGCTTCCTAAACTTCAGTTTCTGTCCAAGTTGCCTTAAGCCACATGGCTTTGAAAATCACTGCTTCTCTCCAAAAATCACTTGCTCTGCCTTGCCCCATCCTCTTTGACATTGGTCTCTTCTGAACCCCTGGAGACATTTTCTCTTGGCTACTCCCATCCATGCCTGTGTGCAGGCCTCAGGTCCACAAATCCTTTATGGCAGGGAAGGTCTGACAGGCCTTTTAAGATAAAGTCACCTACACCTGATAGACAACCCTAACAGGCAAATTAAATGATTGTAGGAAACCCTAGGCATATGCGGGAGCCACATACAGATCTTCTGTGCCTCAGCTGAGTGTTTTAATCTGAATGACACATGAAATACTTGTTCAATATCTAATTTCTATCCACAATTGCAAATCATATAACAATTGTTATTGAATGCTTTACTTAGTAACTAATCCATGTTCATTTGTAGTTTATATTCCAGTACCCTGTCATTTTCTCCAGTTATTTTCTACTTAAAAATATAGAGAAAAAGGTCTGTAAGGGTCAACAGATAATCACATAAACAGCCCAGTACTTCCAGGAGCATCAGCCGTACTGATCTGTTTCTAAAAGGTGCTTGTTCTCTGAAGAATACTTGCTGGGCTAGAGAGTCTTCCATGATTGTGTTGGGCTGGGTGCCCAGGAAAATGGCAAAGTGGGTATGGGAATGTTCCAAATCCAGTTGCTCTCTGTTCTGGCTAATGGCAAGATCAGTTTTAAAGGTCACCGGAACTGTGGAACACTCCTCCCTGGAGATGCCACTACCCAGGAAAAGCCCTGGTAGTATTTCTGTAGTTTTGCAGACAACCAGGCTTCATTCAAACAAGCAAGTTTCTAGCTGCATTGTCAAAAGCAAGATGTCTTCAATGTGAAGGGCACCGAAGTGTGGATGTCTGCCTGAGTCTGCACAGAGTCTGAAATTGTAATTCTGAGCAAGAATTCAATAACTGAAGACAAGTTAAATGGCAAAAGTTCATGGAAGGAGTTAGGAAAGGGAGAAGAAGAGATTTATACCTGCATTCAGAAAATGTGTGGTATGAACCGTTAACCACGTAGGAAGCATGAGGGATCAACAAATTAGGAAAACATTATTTTCCTGGATGTGAATCATGCTTGCAAAAGTTTGGGAAAATGGGGCAGTCTTGAAGATTTCCGTACAGGTATGGGCTGTCCTAAAGCTGAACTTTCTGGGGCATGTATTTCATATTATATTTTTGCTTCTTGACCAGATGGGCATAACCCTCGAGTAAGTTAGTGCATGTCTTAGCTTATAGTTGTGGGAGATGCTGTGATTTGTGTGTGTATGGATCATGTCCCGTGGCAGAGCCTCATGTTGTTCTATGGAGCTGTGTATGAGCAGAGGCTCACATTCAAGTGGTTAATAAGCCTTCCTGACGACTTGTGGCTGCTTTAGCAACGCTTGGGTGAAGTGGGGAAGTGATTATGGATTGAATATAATA
This sequence comes from Pezoporus wallicus, assembly GCF_028554395.1. Taxonomy (NCBI): domain Eukaryota; kingdom Metazoa; phylum Chordata; class Aves; order Psittaciformes; family Psittacidae; genus Pezoporus; species Pezoporus wallicus. The sequence continues at coordinate 3,303,641 of NW_026639377.1, forward strand.
TTATTAGGAAAGATATAGCTAATATACTCTCAGCAGCAATCCAGTATTTCACATTTCAGCCCAGGCTACTGTTGGGAGCACAAAGTGCTATCTCTTTTTAGATAGCTATCTGTGGCCACTTCAGAATTAGTGGATTGGATTATTTATATATGGTCTTCTTAAAATTCATCTGTTTTAAGAGGCAGGCTATGCTTATGGCAAAGGGTCCTCTGACTTTCTGTGCTCCCTCTAGCAAAATGACTCAGCCTGATTATGGGTAAAAAGGCACCAGTGCTGTGAAAACCAGCTTTTTGCAGACCCAGAGGGTTAAAGCAGTAGCCTGGAAATGCATTGGGGTCACCATGCAGACAGGAGAGACCTTTTACAATTATTTTTAATTTGACTGGCAATCAAACGGAAGTAGATGGCAAAGCAGGAAACGGTATCTTTAGGCATGACAGGAAATAGTATTGCTGTCAACTTGAATAAGAAAATCTGACCTTTTTAAGCAACTACGTATTAAAATAGTGTGTAGGGTCAAACAGCCTTTCCTACAGCCCTTTGATAGCTGGCCTGATAACAGCATATCCCCTATAAATATCCTAAATCAACAAGGCTGTATCACTGCTGAAAGCAGGCATGTTCACATATTGCAGCAGATGGGAAGAAAGTAAATAATATTTGTCTTGCCTTTCAGATTGATTTCCTGTTTTTAGTAAGCCAGAGTGTGTCCATATGTTAATCAGATTGCTAAGGAAGATAGCTCAGGGCAGCAGACTTCTACTTGACCTGCTGGGAGCAGGGGGGCAAGGAAGGGAGGAGGAAGTCCTCCCTGGCCCTCAAATATCTGTGGCAGAAGCAGTTTGTACAAATATTATGCAAATGCCTGTGCTTCCCTGACTTTCCCTGGGAAGTGCTGAGCTCTCGCCTTTCCTGCCTAGGCACACTTCTTCACAGTGCTCAGTAAAGTGCAGGATTGGACCTGTTCACTGGAGATTTCTTAATCCACCTTTTCTTTCCTCTTGGAGATTATTGCCATGAGAAAAATTTCAGTGTCCTGATGTTGGGCAGAAAGACCCAAAGTCCTTGGGAAGTGCAAAGACAGCAGCCCTTCTCCTCTGCCTTCCCTTGCCTTTTCAGTCATATATTTCTGTTCTTTCATGCTTGCACAAACACATGGCAACTTCAGCTGCAATGTGCCCTACATAGAGCACAAGCACCATCCATAATGGCTTCCAAATGCACTCTCAGATCCAATAAGTTTGCTCTTCAGACAGGAGATTTTAACTTCCATGACAAGTAATTCAAAGATCATTTGCATGCACATAAACTTTAACGATGTTTATGGGCACTATAGAGTTGCCTGTGAAGAAATGATGATACACTTGATGTTCTGTTTTCTGTGGAAGACATTTATGCACATTCTCTAAGCTCTTTGGTTTTCTCCTATTTTAAAAATCCCAAACTTATAAAATGTTTGTTATGTGAAGAAAAGTGAAGAAGGAGATTTCAATGGATATTTAATTCATACCCATGGTCTGCTAGAGAGCTCACATGGCAGCTGTAATTCCTGCAGAAGTTAGTTGTGTTCATGCCAATGTGGCACACTTTGCATAAATATGAAAATCAACCAAACATATATAGCATATTTTACATTAAATAGACAGTAAAAGTAATTGAGAATGTTCAAAATATATGTATAATTGGTGTTTTATGCTTGCTGGATATGATGAGTTAATATAAGATAGATGATCCTGGCATCCACATTAAGTCCCAGTTACCTCCTGCAGCCTTTTGAGATGAAGGTGGATCCAACAGGCAAAGCACCAGCCTTGATTTAGGAAACTGCTTTCAAAAGCCTACCTTTGTGTCTGGTTTATACCTTTGTTGCCCACCTCTTGAAGCAGAGCAGTACTTCCTGCCTTGTAGCTTGGAAAAATATACTGAATACTGTGATGTGGTCAGATTCCACAAAGGTACCTAAGAGAAAAATGGGCGTGCCAAGGATTAGTTTGATTCAGATCCTAGTTTGTCACTTGCGGTTTGGGACCTTGAAGGGAAAGGAATGAGAATGATGCTGTTAACTTCTTTCTTGCATTCAGTGTGCCTTGGCTGTCTTCAGGCAGCATCTAGGAGGTCCAAATGCAGGGAGGACTGGAGCTGAGAATCCTTTATATTTCTGAAGTTGAAAGACAAAACCAGAAGACCACCCCTTCCTGGAGTGGCTTTTATTATTAGAAAAGCAATTATTTTATTTTTTTTTTGCAGAGGAAATATGGTTTTATGGAGCTGGAAGCCAGATGATCGCGCTTCTAATCCTGGTGTTGACACAGATTTTCCTGTGTGACCTCACAAAAATAACTTGCTGCATTCCAGTTTCCAGTCAATAAAATGCAGCAATCATTCTTTGTTATCTCTGAGGAGCACTCTGCAGTTAATAATGCGTGGTTGCTAGACACATTTTGATACACACATCAATGCTCAAAGATCATGTTTTGGTTTCTAGAGTTTTTTTGGTGGTGTTCTTTTAAAAGCATTTAAATAAGTCAGTTCTTCACTCTTGTGGCAGTTTCGGGAGCTCTATTCCTGTCTCCATCAGTGTATGGAGCTTAATCCCTTTCAGAGTTTTGACATGGAGCAATGTGTAGTCATAATAGAAAAGCTCTAGGAAGAAACTGAGATCTTAAGCAGTATTTTAGTAACTTCATTAAGAGAAATAAGTAGATATAATCACGTGAAACCTGTTAAAATATTTTAAGGTCACTTTTCTGAAAGATGCGATTAACTGAGCTTTTGGTGAAGAGCCAAACTACATTTCCAACCCTGTGCTGCCTACTTCCATGCTGCTAGTGCTACTACTGCTATTACTCAGGTAAGGGACACATTTTCTTTACCCATAATTTCTGCCATTATCTTTTTATGTATGGCATCATGGCATCACTACCATGTTTTCTAACACTTCCCCTCTGTTACGTGACATTTCCAGTTCAGGTAATCCATGGTAACCTCTGGAAATCCAGCAGATCCTTTGGCTCACTGCTACTTTGGGTTGGCTGTGGTGTCCTCTGGAGTACTTGGGGTGTACTGTTTTCCAAAAGATGAATTTCTACCTATTTCATACCTGCCACTTGCCTTTAGCATGTAAGGGAAATGCTCCTAGTGGGACTGAAGACTGGTGAAAATCTCGGCTCTGAGCCTTTGGTTTGGCGTCTCTTGTGTTGAATTAATGGGTATAGACTTGAAAAAGACCAGAACATTCTGCAGAAGCCACTGCAGAAAGAGTAGAAGAGAAGCCACAGCCAAAGTGATGTTGCTGAGGTTATGGAGCACCTGAATTGAGAGCAAGTTAGAGACCTCCTCACACTTAGTGCTTCAGCCACCAAATCAGCTGCCAAATATCCAAAGTCTCTATCCAGATCCTTGCTGTGTGTAAAGCTGGGGTGTAGGGTCATTTCCTCCTTCCTTTTTCAAATAATCATCATTTAAAAATGAGTGCCAGCATGTTTTTTATTCCTTTCATTTACTTGGAATCTTCTTTGCTGCACATCTGATTCTTGGTGGGACAGGGAGTGTAATTTCCATGCTGTTATCTGATCTATTTTCACATGTAGCTGGTTTTGAAAGTAATCCAGTTAGTTAGACTTTATTTAAATCCATTCAGAACAATTATCTCAAATTCTCCAGCATTTGAGGCATTCATCACACTAGAAAACACAAATATGTATATGAAAATATGAGCATTCACCTCGAGTGGTGCTTTAAGGACATAAGAATAGAATCATTCTGTTGCAATAAGTAATATTACATGTTTAGAATGTGACCAACAGGTCTTGATTATAGCCATTAATGTTTCTGTTTCATAAAGAGGGTCTAATAAAGGCACTCTAAAAAGGTTACCAAGAATTGCTTTGCTGTTTACGTCAGCAAATATTTTAGGTAGAGGGAGAAAATTATTAAGTGTTGGCTGTTAATCCCAGGAGAATGTAATAGATTCAATTATGTAATGTGACAATGAGTTAGTTCTGCTTTGCCTTGGATTAGAATTTAAGCTTTTCCTCTTCAGATTTATTCAGATTGTTAAGTGGCTGCTGAGAAGCTGGAACCTTGTCAAACAAACTTGGCTTTAAATTTTAAATTATTTTTAATCAATATGTGAAGAGGCCAAGCTCTGCCATATGTTCCTCACCATCCATTAGTTGGTAGCTGGTCATTAAACTCTCACTAAGGTTTCCTAACTGTGACCATTGTGATTTTTTTTTCCTTCCCTCTCTGTAGAGTATGGGCAAAGGGGAGCATTCGTGGCAGATTGCCTCGAGGACAATAAAAACTCTCATGTAGTATGGTTGTTTGTTCAAACACAAACAATAGAGACATTTTGCTCTTACCATTTGCCAGCTATCAAGGGGTTTCAGGCCCCCTCCCCCTTGGTGCCTACAACTCAAAACAGATGCAAAATCTTTCTTTTCAGTCCCCTTGAAATGACCTGTGGTGGGGCAGTGTCATTTAGAGGAGAAATGATTGGAGTGAGAGTGGCTGGTAACAATAGGGGCCTTGTGCCAGGCACATGACGGAACAGTGAGGGGGCTGTTGGTGACTTTACTGGGGAGGAGAGCAGGGATCTGGCAGGTGCTGCCATTGTTCAAGGTCTCTGCTCCTAGACAGTGGCCACAGATGAGTTCATGTCACTTTGTTCGAGCTCTTTATGCTGGGTTCAGGGATGTGACACTGGTCAAGTAGCTGATCCAGCTTTTCTGATCTCCTCGACATGGTTCCTTCTGTGACATAACCCTTTCTTGCTGCGATATGTCAACATGCTTCTAGGCCATATGGCTGCAAGCTAGAGTAACTTTTGTGCTCTCTGAAAGGGACATAATAACTTCATGTTTACTGTGCTAACACAGCCCCGGTACTCACCACTGATCCTGGCATTTTTCTGTGGAGATGTCATCCAGACAACCAATTAAAGCATATTGATACAAAATAAATCCATTAGTTTAATGCTGGATTTGACAACAGGGGTGATGGTTGCTTACAAACTGAAAGCTCCCACTGGCTCTATTTAGCAATGTGCTCCCTCAGCATTCTCCTTATACACATCATGGTGCTGGGTTCTGGTGATGGGATTGAAGACTGGCAAACCAGGGTGAAGAAGTTGAAGTTTTTTACACTCAAAAGAATACCATGAGTGATGTTAAGTAGAAAAGGTTAAACAGCTTGAAGTAAATGTATTAATGCATTAATTTTACTCATGCTGCCCTTTTCTTAAAGCACCAGGCCACACTATAATAGCTACATCTGCTTCTGTTGTACATATTGTTTAGTACTAGGTTTTCTGGCTCAGAGAATAGAAACTGGTCTTTCTGTGGGGAAACAAAGAATTTGTATTTGTAAAATACCTCTCTTTTTTGTTTGTTTGTTGGTTTTTTTTTTCCTGAATAAATCATGAAAAACCTGGCAGATTGAACAGATCAGCCATATGGAAACTGGCAAATTTTAGTCTGCTAAGGATAATTAAACATGGATGTTATGTAGTCTAATGAGATACATGTTTGTGGTACAGGGGAGGACCAGAGAGAGACAAAATGAGGCAATGGTTCTCAGAAAGACAAATTATATCTTTAGGATGTGAACTGCTGACATACAAGATATCTGAAGTGTTCTCAGAGCTGCTTAGTAGGCCTGGGGTAGGCAGGTCTCATCCCAATTGTGGTTGTCCATCCAAATATTGACAGACAACTTATAAAATTCCACCTTAAGGAATGTTTTTTTTCTTCAAGGAGCACCATAGAGCAGTGCTGGTATGTTAAGTGATAGAACAAAGACTTGGTCATAATATGTGGAGGAACTCTGACCATATAAAACCATTTGCATTGCAGATAGATGTTCTTATTAGACAAGTTTGACTACCTTTTGATTGTTAAAATATAACATAAAAGATAAATCAATTTGCAAGCAGGGGTCTTAAAATTTTGACACTCAAATGAACCTATAAATGTGTCTCATTAAAAAAAAACAGAAGATCTTCAATTAGGATAAACAGGTAGCATAGAAAGGAAGTAGTTTCTAGAGTAAAACCTGGAGTCAATGAACTACAAACATAATAGGAAAAGGCGTTGGGGTTTATAGAAATGTTTAATATCAGTGTAATGGGAAATGACTCAAGTGTGCAACCAACCTAGCCAAACACTTCACGAACAAACAGGCATGTCCCACTTCATTCCCAAAAAATAACAAGCAGACAAGCAGACTGAAAACAAATCTAAAGGGAGCAGAGAAAGCTGTGGGAGAATGTCATCTGCTGAAAGAGTATCACTAAACCTTCCAAATTTCTCTATCTCCAATTCTAAGGTGAAAGGAGTCTCACCTCTGGGTGTGCTAATCACTTTGTGACCTTTACATGGATTAAACCTCTGGGTTTTCTGTCTGTATAGAAGCAGAACAAAGAGATTACTTCCCAGATGTGAGCAGGTTTTCATTAGGTTTAGTAATCCACTCTGACCTTTTTGGTGGCAGAGCCAAAACTGCAAACACTTTGTGGAACTCAGCCAAGCACTCCGTACTGCTCTAGCTGTGTGACAGAAGCTTGTGTGGTCAAGGAATCCTCTCCCTCCAAAAGGATGCCTTACAGGTTGACAGAACCTTGGAATATGCATTTATGCCACTACACACACAAACCAGTGTTAATTCTAAAACACCAGGCTTTAGGGAATGCCAGGCTTGAGCTTGACTGCCTGTTGAATTGACTGGGTAGGATGAATAACTATCAGGAGTCATAGGTGAAAACAGCCCCCAGAGATTTTTCTCTCAGGATCCTCTAAATGTTCTCAGTACTGTCTGTAAGTTTCATAATGAATAATATACATAATAATGGTATTAATAAATAAAATAAAATTCATAATAATGTTACCAGACCCACATAAAAGCACATGTTTGGAAACATGTCTTGTGGGTTTTGTTTTTTTTTCACAACAGGCTTGTGTATCTTGGAGATAACGGTGACAGATTAATGTCCATTTTACCAGTCTGAGTGCACAGGAATCATCCCCAGGGCTTGTGAATCTCTGAGCATTTTGACAATTCTCAATAATTACCTCTTGTTTTAGATCAGAAAGCAGTAATGAGGCAGAAGGATGACACAGTTGAAGGAATTCCATTTACAAGTTGATTTTTTTTTGTTGTTGTTAATTGCATTCCACAGATTTCCCTAAAAATACAGATTATGTTCATTAGATGGACTCACCTGTGATTTCATCTTTGTCATTCAGTAGACCTGGTTACTGTGGGGAGATAATGTAGTGTAAAAGGAATATATCACTTGTGCACCGATAAAATTACCTCTGTCCATTTTTGTAGTATGAATCTCCCATGACAGATTTTATACTACAAATCTATATAAATATACCAAATATAATATGATTGGTTTATAGTCATAGGTACTTTTTTGTCAGTTTGGCTGTAGAGTTTATTGAGCTGATAAAACCACTTAAGTAACATGCTACTTGGTGCAATACTCTAGTGTGATCGGGCTAGATTTTAACTGTTGTATTTGACACAGCAAACAGCTAGACTTGCCACATCTCATGAACTGGTGCTGTAACTATTAACTTTAAATTCTGGTTGTCATATAAATAGTATGAATTCCTTAGTATCTTTCCAGAGTTCTTCCCTTAGTATCTTTCCAGAGTTCTTCCTAGGTGTTTGGAAGAAACCAAACATATTCTTCCAATGCCTGTCTGTAGAGTAGCTCAGTTCACTGAAGAATTGAGTTTCTGCCTTCAGATATCCCAGCAGGAGAGTTCAGTGTGGATGCAGAACTGTGGCTGCTGTCAAGCAATTTACTTAAGAATTTGTTTTCACAGACGAGCAATTTACTTAAGTCTGCATTGATAATCTATTCTTAGATACTTTATCCTGTTTTTTTTTTTTTTGCCTCACCTATCTCTCTGGAACTGAATTTGGAAGTTCTACACATAGTGTGTATTTTGTTCAAGCTTATGTTTGCAAATACTGTGGATGTGTGTTTGGGTAGAGCATAGTTGATTCAGAACACTGAAGTTTGATTATCTCAAATTCTCATGCAATAGAATAAACAAAATGAGGAATTAAATTTAAATCTCTAATTTTTCACTTAAAAATACCTAGCCTGGAAATTACTGTCCTGAGAAGTTATCTTCTAGGAACATGACACAAGAAGTCTGAAAATCATCACAGTATTTAACCTTATCTTTAGGATAAAATGATGTAACCAAAACCAAACCTGTGAGCAGTCTCCATTATTATGGTGTGAGATACTGGGGACATATTCAAAGAAGGCTTTGCATAGCAAGAAACATCAGGCTTCTCATCTGATCTGCAGGAATTAATATTGAAGAGGAAAAAATTGTCTTCCCTTTTGCAGTCGTTTTCTTTCTTTTGTACAGACCCTTCCAAGTAGAAAATAGAATTCGACATTTCTGAGGTAGAAACAGTCAGTGCCAACAGACTTTCTCGTGTTAAAAAATCAGAGCTGCAGTATTCCCCAGTAAGTCAGTCTTCTTTGTGTTTGATAAAAATGCTGATATGTCAGTAGGTATGATGGGTAAATATCAGGAGTCATAGGTGAGAACAGCCCCCAGAGACATCCTTTCACCGATACCTTGCTGAAGAGATAATCAGGTAACTGACTTCCAACATACTGCTTGCAGCATGTTACTTCAAAAGGAGAATTAGAAATACAGAATGACTATTCTGTATATATGAAAGCAATACATTGAAAATGGGAAGTAAACCCTGAAGAATAGTCTTGCAGGAATTGTAAGGATGTGGTGCTGTAACAGCTAGGGAAAAGGGGAGAAGTATGTGGATGAGCTATAGTCATGTTGTGCTTTTCAAGACTTTTCTAGTGAAGGGGCTTAGATGCTGCAGTGTGGTGATGGTTGATGATGGCAGCCCCTGATCCCACAAAAAGGTGCAGAAGCTTTGACCTTGTCACAAGCTGGAGTCCTCTGTACCTATCAGACGTAACGGACTGCCAGCCAGGCAGAAGCTGCTGCTTTCTACAGGGGAGGGGATCTCTGTGAGGTGCAAGGTACCTAGCCGAGTCAAAGACTTTGGTCTTGCAGGATTTGTCATGGGAACTTTAAGCACCCACTGGGCTCAGAGCATGGTGTCAGCATGTTGTTAAAATCTACTCTTACCACCTTACACCAAACACCTTCAGGTACTGGGAATTCTCAGTTCTTCTTAGTAACAGCAGTGTAAACCATTCGTGAGGTCATCAGAGCTTGCTGATGGGAAAACTCAATGTATCCTACCAATTTCTTGGTGTTTTAGCAATGTCAGTGTAAGTTCTCCATCTTCTATTGGCAAGGATGGGGGGGGGGTAACTAGTTCCCTGTCTGTGAAATCAAATGCTCGTGGTATATTTTCCCCTGCAGTTGCATCTTGTTTTGCTGAGGAATAAATGTGAGTAAATGGAACTGAGGGAACAAAGAAAGCAGGCCACAGCTAAAGCTCAAGGAAAAGTATACTGTGAGTAAATTAAAACCAGTGTTGGGATGTAAGGCAGATACTTAAAATTATTTGATTTATAAACAGTATGTCTGAAGGAATTACTATTAATACAGCTGACTATTTTTAAAGATTGCTTTTGTAGCTGAAGGGGAAGAACAGTGGCTGTTTTGTCATGACAGGCTAGCAGACCTAGGAATATCCTATTCCTCTTCTACTTGGCACAAATTACATTGGAAGAGATGGTAACAGCGAGGAGCGTATCACAGTGTTATGCTCATGCCTCAGCTTTGGGGAGCCTGTGAAATGAAAGGCCCCAGACTGGCCAAGGTTGAAAGGTTGAGGCTCTAACCAGACTTCTTTTCCCCAGCCGGCCAGGGCCATTACTGAACAACAGACAACCGTGAATAGATGATGGGCATCTTTGCTTTGTTGCTGCTCCCTGGTTTAAGGATACTCTTGTCCTCCTTCTGCCCCTTCTATATTTGACAAGTTTGCTTTCAGCAAATATGACAGGCACTGGTGGGGGTCACTGGCCCAGTTCCACGTTTCCACACTTGGCTTGCTCCAAGTTCATTGGCCTGAACTAATGTATCCAATGAAGGTCGAACTACTGAACATGATGAGTTTTTCTATATTAAACATGCATTGGTGGGTTTACCCTGTTTATCTGACAGCTATAGAAAACTAAAGAAAATTCAGTTTGAACTTTAAAAAGCAGGGCTTAATTTATGGCCACTACTTTTGTTCCTCACTTTTCTTTTTTTGTTTTTCTCCTTTTCCAATTGCAAACCTCAAGGGAGATAATAAAATGGACGAGCTGGTACTTTATACTTCCATGTGCCTCCTAGTGCCTTTGCCTTACTGGGTGAGCTCAATCTAAAACCAGGAAAAGAGTTTTCAAATGGAAATTTGATTAAACAATGCAATCATCTGTCTCACAATCTGCTTTTTTACAAGGAAAGTACTTTTTTTTTCCAGGGGGAATTTTCTTTCAGAGGGTTTTCTATGAAAAGGCAGACGTCATGAATACTGATGGGAAGGGCTCAGTGTTTTGTTATTTCTGTATAACAAAGACAAAATGCTTTAATAAAATCAGAAAACACAGATGTTACTTTGAGTATATTTTGCATCTTCTACTTTTTTCTTGTTTTTTAAAGTTGGGAACAATCCCTCCCTCAGCCCGACAATAGCAGCTCATGACAGACAAAATTAGCAGCTGGAAACATAGCCAAAAGTTTGTTTTTAGTTTGTTGTTATTGTTTGGGATTTTCTTAGATGGTGAAAGGCAAGCTTGAAGGAAGAGGCATGGATGAATGGAAAGCCCTTGTTTCTCTCAGTATAGTTTGACTGGATTTTAGTTTTTAGAAACAGTTTTAAATGGGAAAACGCAAAACTCTTTGTTTAGAAATTATTGTGTTTTTTTCTCTTTTTTTTGTGTGCGAGGACTTCAGAGGGAAGTTGGTGTGGTTTGATAATATATACTTTTCATACTCATGAAAGGGATCACATTTTTATATAAATACAAAAACCAGTTTCTGTATGTCAGTGAAAAAGCAACATCTACCATTTTTTCATGAGTGATCTTTGTTTCTAGGGAGGAAGCATGAGATATCTTGTCACTTAGACTCATGGCTGAATAATCACAGAATCCCAGACTGGTTTGGGTTGGAAGGGACTTTAAATCTCATCCAGTTCCAGCCCCCTGCCATGGGCAGGGATACCTTCCACTAGACCAGGTTGCTCCAAGCCCTGTCCAACCTAGTCTTGAGCAAAGTGAATTAATTTCATCGCTGTTTGCTCAGCAATTTTGCATTCTTGTGGCTGGTTTCTATTATGTGAATTTTATAGTGGCAGACATGGCTACTAAAATCTTTTCAGGATCCAAAAGAAACCTTCTGGTATGACTGTGTCTCTTATCTCCTGTGCTTACTGCTTTACTCCCTGCTCATAAAACTGGACAGCAGCAGGGTTGCCGTTAGGGTGCTTGGAGACAGGAGGGACTATGATTGGGGATTACCTCCAAGGCCACCTGCTCATAGGAGCCCCAAGCCCAGGAAAGAACATATGAGTTTATACTTTGTGTGATGCTTAAACGCTTGTGAATGCAGCAGAAGGAGGTGCCAATGTGCAGAACAGACCTTTCTATGAGATCTAGCAGATATATATTCAGTGTTACTCTCAGGGGAAATGTTACATGGCTGGTTTTCAGGCGCTTTTGACACATCTTGGATCTCTGTGTTGATGGTGCTATACTTTAGAACTTCAGAGTGGTCTCTAGGTACTTCACACTGAGGTATGTTTTACTCTAAAAAATAAAGAAATGACATATTTTCTGTCCAAGAAACAATAGGTTTAGAGGCAGGATTTTACACTTTTCCTGGTTTTGTCACAGGTATATTCTCCTTTTTTCAAGGTACCTGGGAATTCTCTAATGCAACATGTATTTGCAGGATAGCTGGGTGGTCAGTCATTGCCTGCCCAGCATGTTTGTAAACGCATCTTTGGCTTATGCTGCCTTTTGTTCTTTCAGGGTATAAGCTCTTTAGAGAACATACCTCTGGATTCATACTGCTTTTAAGAAATTGAGTGGAATACTGGGAAAATCCACCTGCCAACATGAAAGATAATCCTACAATCAAAACAAAGAATTAGGATTTGAGAGATTTGGCTTCTGTGTTGTTTTATTTTTAATCAACTATGTGTCATGTGGGATAAAATGTTCTCTAGGTATATGGTAATGGAAAGGAAAACCTTTTAATGATTGTAGCTTCGTTGCAGGACTGGAATAGCACCAGTTGAATGCATATAGACACAAAATATGCATAAGAAATATGTTGCAATGAGAAGAGATCACGGAATAGAAGAGGGAACCCCACTGTTTTCATTACATTTTAAAGGTAAGCCAATGTTATATTCTTATGTCAGACTGCCTAGCATGGAAACATGCCTTCTCGAAGGACATGTGTTAACTGAGATAGATGCAAATCAACAAAAAATACTGGATCTGAATTCAAAGAATGATCCCTCAATTTCTGCATCATCTCTAGTGTGCTACTACTGGCATAACAGGGAGTTGCTTGCAGTGGTAGAAAATACTATATCCTCTGGGTCTACCCTGAACATTCTATTTAATGAAGAATCACTTTAATAGGAAAAAGGGATTTCTAATTCTGATACTAGGGTCACTTCTGTATTTCAGCATAAGTTTCTTTTTGGACTTTCTGGAAGCTTGTTCCCAAACTAATCATGTAGCATTGCTTCATATTTTTGTCTACCTGTGTTAGTGCTTCTGTTGTAGGAGAATCTAGCTGATGAAACCTTTGTTTTTCAGCGTATTAATCCAACTATTGATATGCAGTAGGGTAGCATTAGAAACCTCAGACTTAAGTGTGAAAATGAAGGGAGCAATGAGCTGCAGAGTGGCCCATCTCCATGGCTGGAAAACTGAATTTTCAAGGAATGGCCTTTTTTCCTGAGCCTCTGAGAGTATTGGAGTTTGATTGTTCCCTGAATAGGAGAGTTCAGGGGTGCTAGAGGGAGCGAAGGGGGCTTTGGTGGAAATGCAAAATAAGGAAGATATTATTTTCCATAGGAAAACATCTTATATGCAGGAAGTATAGCATAAGGTACTGGGAGAAACTTAGTGTTAAGGTTTCCAGCTTTTCATACAGCTTGGTTATAATAAGGACCATTCCCTACAATTTCCACGTGGAAGCGTTACTTCACACTTGCACAAGAGCAAACGAAGCAGAAGAGCCTAAGTAAAGTTACAGGGGCTTCTTTACAACAGAGCAAATGTTAGTTTAATGATACTGTAACAAGTCACAAAGAAGTTGGAGCAGATGCCCCAAGTTTTACGTATTTTTGGCAAAGTGGGTGGAAAACTATGTGCTAAAGTGAGGTCAACAGATGGAGGAAGAGAGGTACAGGAGGGGAAGAAAGCTACACACCCAAAGCAGCCCCCCAGACCTCACTCATCAGAAAGAGCTAAAGACACAAACCTTGGAAGAAACAGATTTTTAACAAAGGTTGCTAAAAAAGTAAACTTTTTTAATTATTTCCCTGTGAGCAGATGCGAAGTGCCTTTTCAGTTCATTTTGGATAGAAATAAGTGAACACATGCTGGGCTTTAATAAATCTTGGCGCAACCACAGTAGGGAAACTCAGACCTTGATCAATTGTGTGTTGGGGTTTGGTGATATTCACCAAGTGTCTTTGCATTCTTCCCTCTCCTTTTCTGCTTTGGAAAAAATAAATAGAATTATCAGTGATAGGCAGAATGATAGAATCCCAGAATAGTTTGGGTTAAAGCTTATCAAGTTCCAGCCCCTTGCCATGGGCAGGGACACCTTCCACTAGATCAGGTTGCTCCAAGCCCCGTCCAACCTGACCTTGAACGCTGCCAGGGATGGGGCAGCCACAGCTTCTCTGGGCAACCTATGCCAGTGCCTCAGCACCCTCACAGGGAAGAACTTCTTCCTAATATCTAACCTGAACTTCCCCTGTTTAAGTTTAAACTTAAACTTTGTCTATTTCTTCTGCCCTACGTAAGGACACAACCAGGGTAGGTGGATTGTCTTTATATAACCTGAGGAGTACCTTGTATTTTGAAATCTACTGTTCTGAATGTGGGACTGGGAGTCAGAAGTCAACCGTGCAAAACTGTAAGCTTCTCTTGGTGAAGGGCCCTGCTAACTGCCCTTGGGCACAAGTTCCTTAAGTTTATGTGTTCAAAATGCTTACCTAACCTGTCTTATATCCCTTCTTGGGAATCCACGTTCTAAATTTCCTTCTGAAATTCCTTCTTCAGCTGCGAAGTAATCTGTTTTCATAAACATCGATGCAAACCTCTGTGAATCTTTGTGTTCCCTTTTACAAAATGAGGCAATACAGTCACTGACACTTTATTCCACTCCTCCTATTTTGGGTCATTATTTTATTTGCTTTGAAAAAGCATGGTGATGTTTCATGATAAGTTTGCGGAACCATGTAGCTCTGTCTCTAGATTTGCTATCATCACTTTTCAACCTCCTGGTGTTGTGCTGACTATTGTTTATGTTGATTGATTTATTTCAAGACAGGGATCAGGAGTGAAATCTCAGCTCTGTCAAAGCCAGTGGAAACAATTCCAGTCTTCAAGAGTCAGGATTTTTTCTCCAACCTTTATATTTGCCCTTGGATAATTCATCATAACAACCGTTAACAGGTATAATGCTCTGATCCCTGCCAAGCATTCTGGTTAAAGACTTAATATTTGGTAAATCTGGGGTATGCTTATTATCAGGCTATTGTAACTGTAGCTAATGCAGAGTGCACAGGGGAATATTATCCTGCAGGCAGATGCGTTGAGATTGGTGAACCTTCCGACACACCACACAGTTGTACAAAGCCCTAAAAGATGCAGTTGGCAAATTCCTGCGAGCCCATTTTTCTGGGCTGCCATAGCCTCTTTGGAGAACAGTTTTAGTACATAGAATAGGCTTAATGTTTAAATGTCATTGTGCTTCCAACTGCTGGCTTTGTTACAAATCCTGTGATGAGTGAATCGAAGCTCTCAGGATCACAGATGGTGCAAACAGGGAATGTCTGATTCATGAATCTTCCAGGTGCACTACTGTACTTTCCAGAAGAGGCTTGGTGAATTCTGGCTGTTGTATGTCCTTTGCAATTGACTGAAGCTTACCTGATTGATAGTTAATACTGGAAGAGGAGTTGCCTTGCTTGAAGGGAGAGTTTTTTTGAAGCTGAATGTTCTCCTTTGTTGTATAGTTGTGGCTTAAATTTTCTTAATGCTATTTTTGTATGAGATCATAGTTTATTCAAATACCTATGGAAAATGTTCAGGCACCTCTTCTTTTGGAGTAACTTGGACACCTCTGTTGATGTTAATGGTCATGCTTGTTGGAGATGAATGCTTTGATCTAGTTGGAGATGTATAAAAGTACTGGCTATAGCAGGCACTGTGACACAGACAGAATATACTCCAAATTGGAACATATTTTTCCACCCCCAGGATCCTTGGAAAGCTCCATGAAATTTGTGTCCCTGGAAATTATTTGGTTAATACATATTGTAAAGTTACCCACATGAACTTGTGTCATGAAAAGACTGATCTTAGTGCAGGTAACTGAACCCTCTTAATTTTCATACCCTAGATTCATGGGTACACAGCAGCACCTAACTATGTGTGTAATGTCAGGCTTAAAATTAAGCATTTCATTGAATACCAGGACCTGGATGAGAACTGAGGGAAAAAATTGCCTCTTGGTTTCTCCTGGTTTTGAAGCTGCCACAGTGCACAAATGATTTATGAGTCTTTGTGTGTGAAATGATTATTAGGTTGTGACAAAAATCAAATAATCTGAAGGCTGGTTAGGATTAGAGACAGTGCCAGATATAATTTTAGCAGCCTGAATTCTTTCCATTCCTTTTTAGTTGGAAAAGGGTAATAATTGTAAATTGCTCTTTGCAAGCAGAAAAATACCTCTAAGACAGTCTCAGATGCTCACATTAGACCATGTGTTTCCAAAGTGGCCTTTGCCCCTCAGAAATTTCCTACTGAGATTAGTCACAAACAAGATAATTGCTCATTTCTAGGCCAAAAATAGATTAATTGACTGGGACTTAAAATATTTGCATTTACTTTCATTTACAGATTGAGTCAACAGAGGTGAAAAGTTCCTTATCTGATGGTGATCTGCTTCTGTTGGGTGAAAACCCTAGAGTATCTACCTATCCTGGACCACTTGTAGTCTGTAATCAGTTTTCTGTATTCAGGCATTATCTGTTTAATGCAGGTAACTGCTTGTTTGATTTTCATTAGATGGGTCATGTTAGACTAGTTTTCAGGCTCTATTTTAGGCATCCTGACATAGAGGTCAGATATTCATTAGTGTGAAATATTGGCAGCTGATGGAGTTAAATAGCAATTTGATTTGTCAATGACAGAAAAGTAGGAACAGGTACAGCCTGTTTGTCAGAGTGTTTAATCAATACATCAGATTATCTCTTGGAAAACTCAGGTATTTCGCCAAATGTTCTGAACAAGGATTCAACATGATATTGAACCTTTCCCAACAGCTTTTACATTGTACTGAACCTCCTTGCTTTCACCTCATCATGATCTGAACCCATGCCTGTTGTTTCTTACTTTGAGTGTGGTAGAAATACCATTCAAACAGCGATCACAAAGATAGCTCTTGCACCATTGTTGTACATTAGTTATGATAATCCAGAAATCCCAGTACATTCCTCAGCTTGTCATTGTCTTTATGTTATTTTATGTTACAGGCCATAATTGTAGGAAATAACTTGAAGAACAACTATTTGAGAACTGGTTTAGGTCTCCAAAACCTGCATGTTTCCAGTCACTGCACTTGTCAAGGTAGCTGATGCTGTGTCAAGAGCCTGGTTCAATAGACTCTGAAGACCAACAACAGCAAAGGCTGACTCTAAGGCATTTTGAATCTGTGATGTCTACTAGTCAGATGAAGTCAGGTGCTATGTACCAGTACAAACCTCATGAAGTTCAATAAGGCCAAGTGCAAGATCCTGCACCTGAATCATAGAATAGTTAGGGTTGCAAAGGACCTTAAGATCATCCAGTTCCAAACCCCCTGCCATGGGCAGGGATGCCGTACTCTACATCATGTCCCCCAAAGCTCTGTCCAACCTGACCTTGAACACTGCCAGGAATAGATCATTTACCACTTCTCTAGACAGCCTGTTCCAGTGCCTCACCACCCTCACAGTAAAGAACTTCTTCCTTATTTCTAACCTGAACTTCTCTTTTTTAAACTTAAACCCATTTCCCCTTGTCCTATCACTACAGTCCCTGATGAAAAGTCCCTGTCCAGCATCCTTGTAGGCCCCCTTCAGATACTGGAAGGCTGCTATGGAAATCTCAAGCACACCTGCAGACTGACTGGATGCTGGATGGAGCAGCCCTGAGGAGAAGGACCTGGGAGTGCTGGGTGATAAGAAGGCTCAGCATGAGCTGGCCAGACCCCCCCTGTGTGCTGGGCTGTATCCCCAGAGCATGAGCATCAGGTCAAGGAAGGGGATTCTGCACCTCTGCTGCACTCTGGGGTGACCCGCCCTGCAGTCCTGTGTCCAGCTCTGGGGCAACAACACAAGAGGGACATGGAGCTGTTGGAGCGAGTCCAGAGGAGGCCATGGAGATGCTGTGAGGGCTGGAGCAGCTCTGATCTGGAGACAGGCTGAGAGAGCTGGGCTTGGTCAGCCTGGAAAAGAGAAGGCTCCAGGGAGACCTTAGAGCAGCTTCCAGTGCCTAAAGGGGCTAAAATCTGGAAATTCTGGAGAGGGGCTTTGGACAAGGGCCTGTAGGGACAGGACAAGGGGGAACGGCTTTAACCTGACAGAGGGGAGGTTGAGATGAGATCTTAAGCAGAAGTTCTTCCCTGTGAGGGTGCTGACGCCCTGGCACAGGTTGCCCAGAGAAGCTGTGGCTGCCCCATCCCTGGCATTGTTCAAGGTCAGGTTGGACACAGGGGCTTGGAGCAGCGTGGTCTAGTGGAAGGTGTCCCTGCCTGTGGCAGGGGGTTGGAACTGGATGAGCTTTAAGGTCCCTTCCAACCCAAACCAGTCTGGAATTCTCTGATTGGAATGAACTAGAAGTTTGGTTTTCTATTGTGAAGTCAGTGTGCTATACCAGACCTCTGAACTACCATTGAACCTGAAATACTTATCACTACTTTGCACTGGTACACCACATTTTGATGGGAAGTGGGAAGTAGTGGATGGAAACTTGTAAAGGAAGGAAAGGAAATACTTTAATCTCTTTCAGCTGCTACTTTGGGAAGTGTAAACTTAATTTTGCTTGTGGGATGTTACTACCTCAGAGAAGATGATGCTATTTACTATGTGTTCCTGTGGCTCCTCATTCACAGTCTGGTTCTGACCGGCAAATTGAGGGACTTGCAATTCTGTATTTAGTTGAGCCAGGCTCAAATGGATTTAAAAAACCCTGAGGTTGTGGCAGTGATCTATATAAGTTATGTTTTTATTTTCATGCTCATGACAGTTAATGTCTGGGAACACTTGTATGTCTTGCCAGACACTCTGGTACCCAGTAGCTATTCTGTCTTTTCCACCAATAGTTCGCAGCCTTCTGCCAAGTTGTTTCTCTTTTGTTATGAAAGAGATAAAAATAAAATGGGCTGGAGCTTGATCAAGAAATGATTTTAGATACATCTTGGCAGCAGAAGCAGACCCTCAGCAACATTTTCCATTGTAGAGTTGCTCTTTTTTTCTTAACTGGGCAGTATGATAAATTGCTAATTTCAGGTCAGGCAGCTTAAAGTGTGGAACAAAAACAATGACACCATGGAAAATAAAAAGGGTGTCCTGCAGATTGAGTTTAAATTTAAATCTGTCTCTCTCAGGGAGCAGGCTTTAGCAACAGAGATGGAAACACACCTCAGAGGAATATGGCCGAAGTCTAGTGAGCAGGGATATCTTTTAAATTCACCAAGAAATGTGGGTTAAAGCCTTTCTTCTGAAAAAATGGATTAACAAAACCCAATTTTTCTTCACTTGTCCCCTTCATCTGATTCACTCGTTCTTTTTTCCTTTAGATTTCACCACTGCTTTTTTACAGGTTAACATGACAGCAGTGAAAAAATAGTTGCCTCTTTATATGGATCTTGGTCTCACAGAATAAAATATGTTAGAAAAGGTCTCAAAATGGGAGGTCTTCTGGGCTATTCCCTGTGTACACAAGTCTGTACCAATATTATGAAATATTTCAAAAATGCTTGTTGGGCATTTTCCAGCTTTTTCAGAAATGTCTTAACAAGTCAGGTGCTTAGATCCCATTGAATTTAATAGGACTTAGGACTCTCTCCATAACTTTGGATATTCAAATACATAGAATCATTGAACTGATAGTTTTTAACCCACTAAAATCAATGAGAGCTAAATACCCAGTGCTGCAAAATCTTTGTAAACATGGTTCTGGGCTTTTTGGTCTCTCTTGAAACTGAGACTGGACTGTTTAATCATGAACGTGGTTTGAAAAGTTTGTCTTAAAATTTGCTTCCTGAGGGAGATATCAGCCCTGTTCCAAATATCTTGTTGTCATAGACACATGAATGCTGTTCCTCTGCATTCAGTATATTGAATTATTTATCCTCAGGGATTTTACTTTTTGAATATTAGGAGATAAGGCACCAGCACTGTTTTAAAGCCTGGTCTAGTGGAAGGTGTCTCTGCGTGTGGCAGGGGGCTGGAACTGGGTTGTCGTAAGGTCCATTCCAACCCAAACCTTTGTATTCTGTGATAATGTAAATATGTAAATAATTAGACATTTACTGAATGAAAGTACGTGCATTTAGTTATTGAGACCTTTCCTATCAAACCAGCTTCATTATAAGTATTACTGCACTTCTCTGAACAGTTTCCCATAAAACAAGGTTTTATTGGAGGTGGAATGTATAAATGTGAATACAAAATTCAGATGTTGCTGCACGACAGCCTTGTGCTTGCTGCTAAAACCCTGCTCTGTGGTGTGATAAAATGCCTTTTTCCTGCCTGGGTAAGTATCAAAAAGTCTTTTTTTTTTTCCTACACTTTTTTGAATGGCAAATTTATGTCTAATTTACTGTTCACACAGAGATTTTCTAGAGTTTTAGTTCTAATTGAATAACAGTTTCCTGGAGTTATTAGTTAGAGTGACCATCTGCGGGTCACTCTAACTGAAAGGGTCATTAGCTTTCCTTGGTCATTTCCACCCATTGTCTTCCTTTTAGAGTACCCATAAGGATTCCAGTTAGCACCCCAGTGTAACGATGGGTTGGCTTTTTGTGTCAGGGGAACACCTGTCCATTAGGGAGAAAATAGAGGCTTTCAACTTGTTTTTCAAGTAGATCAGTTGGGAACAGCATTTGGTCACTAGCAATCTGCTCCAGGCTGCCTCAAATCCAGGACCCTGATAAACCTGCTTCTTCAGGGAGCAACACATGGCTACAGCATGATTTTCTTCATTGGGCTGTGAAATAGCACTTGTGTAACTTGATTCTTGGCAGTAGTTTCAATTTTCTCTTTCTACAGAATTCTCACCTGCACATAACTGAGCTTTTTTTTATTGAGTGCACATACCTGATGTGGAATTAGGGTGTCATCAAGCATAATATGGACCCAAGTTAATGATAGAATCATTAGGTTGGAAGGGACCTTCAAAGCTCATCTAGTCCAACCCCCCTGAGCAGGGACATCTTTGCCTAGATCAGGTTGCCGCTACAGAGAGTGTCTACCTTCTGTTTTATTAATCAACTTCATCGTTAACCAGCAAATTCAGAGGGGAAGAGAACTTTTTTTTTTTTGTATGTTTTTTGCATTTGTGTTTCCTATTAAAAGTAATTTCTTGTTCAGCTTTAGGATCAAACACTTTGCATTCAGTTCCTGTATTGCTGATCTCTCCTCAGGAGCTGGTATATCCCTTGTGGATTTCAGCTTTATTCATTAATTCTTCTTACCAATTAATCTTCCTGTATATTCTACTTGATTGTTCTAATCTTTACTTTTGTCCTAAAATGTTGTTCGGTGTTCTGTGTTTATAGGAGCTGTAATCTACCACTGTGACATCTGCATTTCAGGAACAGGATTTCCCGTTCTTTCTGGTGTATAATTTCCAAAGTGGGCTTCAAATAAGGGAAACACCATTGTCTTTTCTACAGCACCTACGTGATGACAAGCGCTCTGTGGAAATGATACAAAGCCTTCTGATGCAGCCTATACGCCTGGTTTTTAGATGTTTGACTAAATTAATGAACTTTGGGACTTCCAGAAAGTTACCCCTGTGTTGAATAGCCCTGGTGAAAATGTGATTCCTTGTACTGAGAGAGGAATAAGGTACTGCAGTTCATTATTAACACATCCAGCACAGAGAAAAGAGAAGGAAAAGTCGAAGGCTGACTGGTTTCTTTTGATTTGCAATTGGTCTGGTTTTCATGACAGGCTGCCTCTCTTTTGTGTTAAAATAGCATGAAAGTGGTGCTTTTTAGAACTATCAGCTTCTCAAAGTGGCTGCAGTAGTTTTCCAGCAAGTGCTTAGAAATATTTTCCTGCTGAGATTGAAAGAAATGAGACTTAGAAATTAAGAATAACTGGAACCGAGATTTGTTTCAGCTTTTTGGTTTTGGAACCAAAAGCAACTGCGCATGTTGTAATACTTTTTTCCCCTGTTCCACCTGTAAGTTGTGGTAATCAGCCTCTGAACTAACTGAATTACTACGGTGCATGGTATTTGCCAGCATAAGATGGACGGAGGAAGGCTTTCTAGTGTCTTCAGCCTTGTGTTGTTACAAGACATCGATTCCTTTACATTTGATAACTTTCTATCTTTTGATTCATACTCACTGTCTTTTGCAAACAGCTTTGCATTTCCTTCTCTTGTTGAATTTGTGGCCACGTAAGTTATCAGCTATAGAGAGGCAAGAGCAGGAAAGTTTGTCCTTGACATACCCAGTGGAATAAAAAAACAAAACAAAACAAAAGGCAAACCATTTCCTATTACTTTATTCTGCTGGTAATTGCTATGGGAGGCTGCCATAAGGAACAGTGTTTGTCCTCAGGTCAGGATGGTAACCTGTGGTGTCCTGCCATCCTACAGAAAAAAACAGGTTTTGTTTCCTGCAGAGCGAGGTAAAGTGGATGTGGCTTCTGACAGCTAACCTTGTGAGCAGGGTGCACTGCAGGAGGGGTACAAGGGCTGTGTTGGAAGTTCAGGAGAGCAGCAGGGTGAAGAGTCGTCCATTGTGTTCGAAAGAGGCTCTGTAGCTTGTGGTGCTTTTTCAGAACTGATTGATTTGCAGCTTGAAGCTTTTGGTCTGGACTAGTTGTCTGATACTGTGTCACCGTGAATGGGAGGAAGTGAGAGAATCACTGTCAGTAGATCGCTAATAACATACAGCAACTTATGAATACTTTATCCCACAAGAAAGGACTAATGTGGGTCATTCTTTAGAAACACTTCTTCCTTTCGATGTCTATAGAGAAAACCTACCTGGTAACTTTGAACTTTTTGGCTAATGCATGCAGTAGTTAAAATTTATCATAGAATCACAAACTCGTTTGGATTGGAAAGGACCTTTTAAAGCACATCCAGCTCCAACCCCCTGCCACAGGCAGGGACACCTTCCACTAGACCAGGTTGCTCCAAACCCCATCCAACCTGGCCTTGAACACAGGGATGGG
This sequence comes from Pezoporus wallicus, assembly GCF_028554395.1. NCBI lineage: Eukaryota > Metazoa > Chordata > Aves > Psittaciformes > Psittacidae > Pezoporus > Pezoporus wallicus. The sequence continues at coordinate 3,326,327 of NW_026639377.1, forward strand.
GCAGCCACAGCTTCTCTGGGCAACCTGTGCCAGCACCTCACCACCCTCACAGGGAAGAACTTCTTCCTTATCTCTAACTTAAGTCTCCTAACTTGGTCAGACACATTTCGTTCTCCCCCTTTATCCTACTCTGTGAAACATGGCAAACTGACATTTAGCCGTGATTAAAGTGCTTTCTTAATTACATAGAGCATCACCTTGCTCTGTTACAGTTTTTTGATATAGCATTGCAGTTCTTCAGATTGTAGACATGGATGGTATTACATTGTATTAACAAACATAGAGCCATTCACATATTGTGAATCATATTTCTGGGTTTAAACTCTTTACAAGCTGTGAAACTTGTGAGGGGTAATTGTATTACGAAAGACTACCATCAGGAACTGTCAGAAAATACCAATCACATCCAGCAGAGCTGTGAACATCAATAGCAGTTACAGTACTGAATCACTTGTGCAGAAGCAGGATACCTATGAAGAGACACTTGGATGACTGGGCTCACAAGAGGGAAAGGGGCATAGAGTTGTGCCACGATTGCTGGCTCTGCAAACTCAGTCCAGCTTGAGGGATGGGCAAAGCCCCTGAAACGTGGCTGATTCTACTTCCAGGCAACAGGATCAAGCCATATGGTGTCCTCAACATAAAAAGGACATGGAGCTGTTGGAACAAGTGCAGAGGAGGGCCACAAGGATGATCAGGGTACTGGAGCGCCTCCCGTATGAAGATAGGCTGAGAAAGTTGGGGCTGTTCAGCCTGGAGAAGAGAAGGCTGCGTGGAGACCTCATAGGAGCCTTCCAGTATCTGAAGGGGGGCTGTAGAGATGCTGGGGAGGGACTCTTCATTAGGGGCTGTAGTGATAGGACAAGGGGTGATGGGTTAAGACTTAAACAGGGGAAGTTCAGGTTAGATATAAGGAAGAAATTCTTTACTGTAAGGGTGGTGAAGAACTGGAATGTGTTGCCCAGGGAGGTTGTGAATGCTCCACCCCTGGCAGTGTTCAAGGCCAGGTTGAATAGAGCCGTAGGTGACATGGTTTAGTGTGAGGTGTCCCTGCCCATGGCAAGGGGGTTGGAACTAGATGATCTTAAGGTCCTTTCCAACCTTAACTATTCTATGATTCTACATACACCAGGAAAGCACGAAGCAAAATAAGTTTATCTTAATGCTTGGATAATATTAGTAACCTATGGTGGGTTAAAGCAAGGAGTGGGGAGAGGAGATAGCAATCTTCTCTCCTGGTTGGTTTATATAAGAAGCACTTCCTTCTCTGGTTCCCCAGTTTATTGGCTAGTGAACTCAAGGCACTTTGTTTCAGTCTTCTTTAATCACTGCTAATGAGGAAATTGCTCTCAATTCTGCCTCCACTTACACCGAATTTACACTTGGGATACAGCGTATCCAGCTAATATTCCGTGGTTGATTAGCCCTGTGGTGCCAAGGAAAAGTCTGAACTTGTTCCGTTACGTTTCTTCCCTCACCTGTAGAAGATCTGACCTGGGGAGTGACTGACTGCATAAGTGTGTCATTTTGCACCTAGAAAGTGAAGAGCAGCAAACTTCAGATCTCCAGGTCCTTTTCTGGGTACCTGCCTGAGATGCCTACAATGCATGGTGTGCTTCCAATGGTTTGGAAGGATACTGTTGTTTTTCTATGCCAACCCTCCCTAGCAGAAGGACACACTTGCAGTCAGCCACTTGGGCTTGCTGGGGCTGTGCTGTCATAGAGACATAGCCATTTTGGTGTTTACTACCCTGTCTACATCTAATAACAGCAACAATAGTATCAGCAGTATTAGTATTAATCTGCCCATAATAATAATAATTACTAAATAATTAAAATCAGGTCAGTGAGAAAAACCTGAGTACCTTTAATAAAATCTTGTGCTGCTTTCTGTTAATTGAGAGAGTGTTTGAAAATTTCAGGTGTTTTGAGGCTTCCACTGGGTGCTTAAAGAAAATGATGACTTGACTAAGGAGTTTTAAAGGGGTTTTCTACTAGCTTTAGAAGTAATGGCACTGCTCCTTAGGCTGCCTTTCTCCTGACATGCAGCTGCCTCATGGTAAAGTCTCTTTTTAAGATAATTCTCAGCAGAGATTGTGATTTATATTTTTTACACCTTTTTTTATTTTTCCTTTTTTTTTTTTTTTTTGTTGTTGTTGTTTTGTTGGTTTGGTTTGGTTTTTAATTACCCTTATGGTTAAAGGAGAATTTTTCTGCTTCAGTTCAGAAATTAGCAGAAAGATCTAGAGGTTTGGATGAGTGTCTTGGCTCCGAGTTTAAATGTGAACTTAACTTTAAGGAGGGCACCAGCCTCAATGCTGTCAGTAGGGTTACTAATGTGCCTGTATTTAAGCAGGGCTCAGATGATACAATGGATCTGAACATTTGGTCTGAGATCTTGCATATTAGAAAAGAAATAGGAATTTCCTGGTGGAGATTCCACAAATTCACACTAAAATCTTGCCATCTTCCATTTTAATAACCTTTTATTAACAATTAAAGGGGTTTAATCTGTTTTATATTTTTTATTTTGCTGGCCATGTTTGACTAATGTGAAGTCCAAGGCTGAAGCCCTAAAAAAATCAGTTCTGCTTCCACTGCCTGCTGCTGTTCATGTAGTCTATGCTGTCTGTGGGTGTTTTGGTAGTATGAGTATGGCATCACTGCGGGTCGACATTGGCTCCCCTGTGCTATATCAAGTCTCTCTTTTTTTTTTTTAATCTTTTTCTTTTACAATGGGTTAAATGTGTTTAATTTATTGTAGGAAACTCTTAAAAGATGCAAGATCCTTTTTAGAGGCTGTTACAATAGCCGTGAAGCACTTATTTAATCCCATTGAATGGAGGCTAGATTTACTAGCTGGGCTAGACATGATTTTTGTTCAGGAGTCATCTCGGAGTACGTCGAAGTTTAAAGATCTTTGCAGAAAACCCAAGGAGAAACAAAAGGAGTAAATTTTAAAAGGAACTTTGTCAAGGACTTTTAGATGTTCAACAGATAGAAAACCCATGGTGGCTTGACTGAAACGAATGTTGGGTTAGCAGAATCGTTACTGATCTGGTGAGACATGCTAATGAGGCACTTTAAATGCAAGCTTGATGGAAAAAGGGGCAATTTCATACCAAAGTGCAGCAAGGTTACAGAATCAAAGAAGGTACACTTCAGTTCTGCAAAAGGGGACAATGCTCCATTGTCAGATCCTTTTTCTTTTGACTTTAAACATGTTTTAACTACACTATTTACTAAACTGTACAATGTGGCTTGCCCACTGATTGAGAATTTATGACCAGAAACAAACCTGTTAGGGAAAAAAGGAAAACTGAGCGTGATCCATACTGTAGCTGCGTGAAATAGTTTGAATGAACTTAACCTGAGCATGGTGGGGGGTGCACAATATGGTTTTCAAGCCCAGGGGCCTAGGGCTCAAGTTCAAATAGAATTTAGTCTTTCAATAACCATTAGGAAAAAAGAAGGAGAGCATTTGGAGACATCTGTGACCTCTCAACCTGCCTTAATATAGATGTCTCAGTTTTGTCTTAAAAAGCCTACTTCAGAGTCATGCCTTGTCAACCCATCCTGACTGCAAAATTTCTCAGATTGCATCATGCCTGCAGGTCACAAACGTCTCGTTTTGCTTTCAGGCATTGCAGCTCTTTTGGTAAAACTGAAGAATAACAACATCAGTACTTGCTTTTGCTGCCACGAAAAATCATCGCACAAATCTTTCACTTCCATGAGGGAGAATGCAGGCTCCTTTATGTGATTTATTGAACAGCTTTTGGGTGTGATTGCTACACACCAACACAATGAACTGGCCTAATTTTTGCCATGCTATTTGGTAGAAGAATGGACAAAATTCAGTTGCAGTGAAGAATAGACTTTTCCTCATTTAGTTTAATACAATTGCACTGGATAAATTCTAAAACACGTTAAACTCTTGAGAAATTTAATTTATGATATTTTGTTTCATTTCAAACTGGAACCTGCCTGTGGCAATATATTTGTTATTTCACATCTCATGAACGGTTGCTCAGCTGGGTCTGAATTTACCCTCCAACTTCCACAGGTTTCCACAGGCACTCCTCATCAGTGTCTGAAACCACAGGACCAGCATGAAAACAAAAAGGTCACCAGGATTGAGAATCTTAACTGTTCCCCTCACAGACCTCAAAGTGGAGTTTATATGTGGTTTCAAAATGGCTTTAAATGTTCTTCACATTCCTTTATGTTTTATTGCTAAGCTTTTAATTCCTATCTTGGCCTAAGCAAGATTATCCCAATATAAAAGTTCTCTTTGTACATCTCAATGTCAAAAATACCTGGTATCTCACTGAGGAGTTTTATATCATAAGGCCTTTCTGCAAGATATTGGTACAGCACATATGTTAAATAGGGAAGTTTTATTTGCCGATTGCAATGAAAAGGTCCATGGTGAAAGTTCTTAGGTTCAGCATCAGCAAAGATCAACTGTAGAGCTACAAAATTCCATGGTGCTGCCAACGTTTGTCTTGTTTTGACCCTAAACAGCAAACAGGAGTTGGCTTTTCACAGCCTGTTTATATTTGGGATTGGTAATTATGTCTCCTCAATGGTTATGAGGATTCAATCTAGATGCATAGATTTGTTCAGTAAGAGTTTATCATCATTAGAGTTTGGCATGTTTAAATGCACCACAGGATATGTATAATACGTGACTAGAAGGAAAATTTTCAGGGTTTATGTTGACAGTTTTTTGGCACAGAGAATGCAAAAGTCAAAGTAATAATAATAGGAATTGAAAACTAGATGGCAGTAATACCCAGCCAGAGAGCTATCCTATGAGTCATGATGGGATGACTCACAGTTTTCCTAGGAATTCTGGGGTTGCTGCACCCCCATACTGAAGGCTCAGATATTAACAAACAAAAAGTACAGGAGCAAGTGTTCATATGGATTTATTCACTTAAAACATGGAGTTAGTTACAGCCAATCCTCTTCTAAAAAGGACTAACAACAGGAACTAAAGTGAATGTTACAGGAAAACTAATTAATGCAACTAAGTTGGTTTAAACATCTAAGTTAAAGCAGCTTCCTTCCTACTTGCACTGAGTGATAGACGAGGAGAAGCTGCTTCTGAAACTTGTTTCTTGTGGTTGTGGCCAGGGGCAAACACATATTCTAAAGTCCATCAGCAAAGTGCTGTTCATGTCGATGGTTCTATATAGTCTATGGGATGGGTACTCCACTCATGCCAAAGTAAGCTAAAAGTAACATGACTAAAATCAGTGGAATCACTCGCTAGAAGGACTGTTATTTGCTCTGATCTCAGGAGTTCATGATGAACATCTTCATTTAGTTAGAGGCATGGGCTGAGGCTGCAGTCCTAGAAGAGTTAGACAACAAGATTTATTGGCTGACTTCATTTTTTAAAGGCAGTCTGCTCTCCTTAGATTCATACAGTTTAATTGCTTGTGGAAAGAAGAATGCGATGTCCTTTTCTGGTTAGCTGAACTGCTTGTGCAGCAAGATCATGTGGGGAGGTTTGGGGAGTCCTGTCTCTTGGACGTGGTTCTCTGTCTGACCATACTGGAAATATGTTGTATTTGCTTTATTTCTGTAAATTATTTTGTTTGAAACTAGGTCATCTAAATATTTTTGGAACTGTCTGAGCTGCCACAAACTCCTCTTATTTCAGCAGATTGTGTAGAGAATGGTTGAATTTGTGGAGCTCTGTCTATGACAAAGATCTTAAGACACCAGCTCCTTTTCCAGCCAATGGTTCTGTACTTCTCATGAACTTGCCGTACAGTCTTAAAATAAGAAAGTGACATTCGTTCCTGCCTGTAACATAAAGTTGATGTGCTTCCTCTTGTTCTTCAATGAGAAATATTAAATAAAAGTCCTTCTTCTGTGCCACTTTTGGTGTCTAACTAGGATATAACAACAAGCTCCACGTCAACATTTGTGGGTTTTTTGTGGCTGAGTCCTATTTCTATTATTACTTCTGAAACATGTGCAAGTAGAATATGAGGTCATCAGAACTATCGGTGACTGAAAAAAAGGGTCTCTTTCCCAAGTTATCCAGAGTATTCACAAAACCCTTGTCTAAAACCCAGCAATACTAGAAAGGCAATCCATTTTAGCTGTAGGATTACTGGATAGGTAATGGGTACCAGGGAATAATAGGGAAGTTTTACCTTATACTGAGAGTTCATTTTATTTTCTAAATAACTCTTGTTTTCCACAGCCACTGTTTTCATTCTTCCTGACCCATTATTTGCACAATAGTGATGCTGATCAACCCACTTTTTTCCAGTGCTTTATGAAAAGTGCAATAAGATTATTTTGTGTATTTTTTGCTTAGGTTCAGATGTTCTCTCATTCTATTAGGAAGCAAGTCTTTACACCTGAGCCAAACTGACTCTAAACTCTCCCAAACTAGGTAACCTGCAGGGGCAATAGGATCTGCTTCTGGGGTAACTTACTAGTTCTGAGAGTCATATATAAACCTCTGCCTGTCTGGAATACAGGCTCTCTCAAGTGGTTATCCCCACTCTTACAGGGCTGCTCCTCACCGCTGTAGCTGGGAGCTTGCTTACAAGCACCAAAGCCATGCCTGTGAATTTTATGTATATATTTTATAGGGTTAGAGTGCTATTGATGGTAGATTATATGCTTGTTCTTATTCGACTGGACACTTAGAGGAAAATCTTTTCCATGCTGCTGGTAGCATAGAGTCAAACCTAGTGCATACATAACCTAATGCATACATTTGTGGACTTTTGCCCCAGCAAGATTACTGTTGTCTTTTGATGAATGGAGCTAAGGGCCTGTTGGATATGTTCCAGTGGTTTAAACTTAAAAAAAACACCTCTATAGAATTATATTTTCAAGCGTTCCTGTTGCTTGTAAGAATGTTATTTAAAACAAACAAACCAAACTGCAACAGATATAGATATCAGCAATAGAGAAAAGATCTTAGCAATTACTTTTATAACATCAGAGATCTGCTGAGGGTAATTAACATGGATTGCCTGAAGATTGTAGCACACTTTACAATCACATCATAAATAGTGGGGTATCTGTGATCTCTTTCATGTCTGTGATTCTGCTTTTGCGTTTGCTTGAGAGTGTTAACCAGATGACACTTCTGTCTATTTATTTATCAGCCTCTCAATGCCAAAGCCTCCATTGATGGAAACCTTGTCTAAGGAAAGAAAAAAAGGGCAAATGTAATTTCTGGGTGAGTTTACTGGATTGAGTTCTCTTCCACACTCTATGCAATTAGGCCTTGCAGAAGGTGACGTTCTGTTTTCCTGCAGAGGGGGGATGACATTATCTTGTGTAACAAAAGGCAACTGAAGAGAAATTTTTATCCTTTCTGGGAACGGGAGCAGTATCTTCCGTATTTACAGGAAACCAAGAGTAAATCATTAACTTGGAAATCTTGGAAGTGAAAATACTATTTGGATCTGTATATGCTGAGGGGCAAGAATCAGTAGAAGTATGTAGGAAGGAAGATATTTTTCTTGCACTGTTTTCCCTGCATAAATTAGTGAAGAAAAGTGTCTCTGTTTCAGGTAGTTGTACATGACTGGAGAAAATTAATACGCTTGCATTAAACTGCAACATATATCTTCAGTTTTTGACTCTTACCATGAGTTCAGAAAAATAACTGACATGTCTGCAAGTCAAAGGCTATTTTGCCTTTTATCTCAGTAGGATCAGGACTGAACCCCAGCATTACATTTACATAGCTGTCGCTTGTGCATTATATCCAAAGGAGAAATGGAAGTTTTCCAGCCAGAGAAATATTTGCTTCTAAACAAGTCTTTCTTTGGCCTTGCTTCTGCAAAAACATACAGCCATTTTTCATGTGAGCACAAATCTTTAGGGTCAAGGACAGTAGCCCTTAAAAATTTTTTTTTCCATATGGTGTAATACTGAGGTAATAAACCAGTCACTACTGTGAATGCTACACTAATGATGATGAATGCCTTCAGTATTCCAGGCAGGAAGGTAGCAATTCCTATTTCTATTTACAGAAACATTAATTGACAAACTTTTAAACCCTTTTGCACATGCAGAAAAATAGGCACATATTTACCATGGTGAACTACATGTAGGTATGGTTTTAAGAGAGTAGCGTTTACAGAATTGAAAGCTTTAATCTAAATCACAGAATCACTGAGTGGTTTGGGTTGAAAGGGATCTTAAAGCTCATCCAGTTCCAACCCTTGCCATGGGTAGGGACACCTTCCACTAGACCAGGTTGCTCCAAGCCCCGTCCAACTTGGCCTTGAACATTGCCAGGGATGGGGCAGCCACAGCTTCTCTGGGCAACCTGTGCCAGGGCCTCATTGCCATTGTCTTTATGAGAGCTTTTATCTATAGAACTTGTCTCTAAGCTATTTGTCTAAAGTAGCATATTGATAATGATGCACATCTGGGCTTTTATACAGTTGTATAAGTCTTTAATCATAAATGATCCAAAAGACTTGTATACATGAGACTATCTTTACACAATATGATGTCAGAAGGTATGGGGAGCACCTCTGAAGGCAGCATGTCAGAGCTATTTCCCAGTAGGGAATCTGGCGGGGATCCTTAGATTACCTTCCCCATCTCCTATGCTCACTGTGAAAGTGTCAGCTCCAAGGGATGCTGTGTGGATAGGATGTAAGGCCATTGTTCAGTCTGAATAGTTCAGTTTTTCAAATGGAAAATATTTCATGTGCCACTACAAACCAGATACTGCAGAGTTACAGAGCCTTGCTCTTGAAAGCTGTCATGAAATAAAGACATGTGTGAGGTTATAAAAGTGGGGTTTGTATAAACTGTCCTCTTTCAGCAAACATTTCACTTCCTATAATTGTGTGTGGTTTTGTTTGAACTTATCAAATATGTGATTGTTCTCCTTCTCCTTCAGGGAGATAAGGAATCCATGCTCCGGGTATGCAGAATGATGATGTTGTAATCACTCTTCAAAAGGAGATCCACAGTAAACAAATTTTGTGAGCCTGTTGCTTCTGCAGCTTCTTTCAGTGGGCTGCAGCACTTCCAGAAAACAGCTGGGACTGTGAGGTAAGGAGAAATTCAGCTTAAGCACAAGTAGATAGTTTTCCTTTCTTCAGTCCCAGGAAAGACCAAAATTTATAGGTCTGTGTAAGAGCAACTCAGAAATAGTCTTTTGTCTAAGCAGCAACATGTTTTGCCTCAGAATAAGTTGGCTCTTTTGCCAGCTGTGCAATAAGCCATTAAAACTGGGAAACAAAATTACATCTTAAAGGAAAAGCACCAGATAATGCCATATAAGAGCAACAGGGTTTTACTGCACAAGGTACATAAGACTTTTTATTGGTGGAATTACAGCTGCCAAAATCATGAATCTTGGACATACAAGTGGAAAAGGACAGGGCTAGTGCTGCTCCTTACTCTGCCAAGGTTTTGACTCCTCTGATGCAGCATGTTTGGTAAGCATCAGGTTGAGCATGGTGAATAGGCTCCTAAGGTCCCCCTATTCTCTCATATGAGCAGTATAGCAGGTGCCAATTTTCATCCAGTGTGGCATGCCCGATTCATTTCTGTGTTGTGCGTGCAGCTAGATTTGTGTTAGTCTGCAAGAGATTTCTGCTCACGGCTGCTTAATACTGAAGGAATTGAAGCAAATTGAGCAAAGCTCAAAAACTGTGTATGGTTCGAAGTGTGGCCATAAAACTGTGAGAAGCTAGAGCAAGTACACATGGCAGCACCTGGGAACCATGGCAGTAGAGTAAGAGCCTTCTATATTGTCACGATGCTTTACTGAGAAGATGAATGATGAAATGGCCTCTGAAAGAAACTTCATATCTTCTCTGTTTTCTTGTCTTCCTCCTGAGAAGTGTTGGTGCCATTGAACATACTTACATTTAAACTAAGATCCAACCTAGCAAAGTGTTTAAGCAAAGCTACACATAGCCCTAGAGTTAAGCATATACATCTGTATTTTGCATATGGATTACTTTACACTTTATTACTTATGCTGTACTCTTGGTTACAAATCTTACCTATGTCTAAAACCTGTTGGCTAATATGAACAAGAACAAGACCTTTAAAGGTCTCATATTCTGAGTGACTGTCACTGCCCCTGCACTCAGATCAAACCAACCCATTCAAAAAATGTAAATCCAAGTTGATTTTTCTTGCTTTGAAAACAAAGGATCAATTGTTCAAACTGTCTATTATCCAAGTGGTTTTGCAGAACATACATGGATTCATGTCCCTCAGCATAGTGTAGCCTTTGTTTGGTTTGCTTTCAATATTTTTTTTATGCAGGTGAATTTTTTCTTCCCTGTGCTAAGAAAGGTAGTTTCATTTTTCATCACTTCTTTTCCAAACAATAAAATGTTTGTCTTTACAAAGTTTGCATTGAATGATAATCTGTAGCCTTTTTCTGTTAATTCATTGTCAGGATACTGGGTGACTACAACAGTGAAATACAAGCCTTGTCTCAGTGCAGTCTGGGTTTTCTCTCTTTACATTGGTTCAGTTACCTAAAGATCAACAAATATGAGTTTTGTAAACACTTTCAAAATGAGATCAACACCTGAGCACCCTCATCAAATTTGCTTTTGAAGTGTCTGGCCCATCAAAATCCTGCCAAAGTCAATGGCAGGATCTCAGCAATTTAAAAATCAGGCTATTGCTTTTTAAGTGCTTGAAGATGAATTAAGGAGGCTAAATATAAACACCTAGATTGAAAATGATGGGGTTTAATTACTTTGAGCCAAATTTTCATGTCACTGTCCCTGATAAAATGAGGCTGTGAGATTCACAGCTGCTATTGTGCCACAAGCATATGAATATTATAATCTCTCTTTTTGGTGAACACTGAAGTTTTGTAATGTTTGATAGCTTGCTGAGATTCTCCCGGACTCAAAAAGTCCATAAAAGTTCCATTACTAATATTTCTCTTTCCAAAGGTACTTCTAGACACAGAATGCCTTCAAGTAACTGCATTTTCCACTTGAGTCTCCTTGTATGAAGGAGCATACAGGTACAAATACCCATTCATAAAGAAATTCCATTGTACATGTACAACCTCAGCTGTTGCATTTAAAATTTTCCTGAGAATCCCTTTGTTTCTTGTTCTCAATTTCTTCAAACAGTTCACGTCTATTTTTGCAAAATGAGCTTGGACAGACATTTTGTTCAATGTGGCGGCCTTGTCCTGCTTGTATGTCATTCTTAAGAAACAGTCAGTTGAAAGAATGCAAGTAAACTTTGCACAGTGACACAGGTTCAGTTCCAGGGATCCAACATGACAATATTTATGACACTGTTTCGCACTGATGCCCATATTTTTTTGCTGCTCTCTAATGTGCTCAAAGGAGTTTCTGAATGCTTCCACCTATGTTAGAGAAAGCTACAGGTGTACATATTATATAAAAGCACAGCCAGAAATAACTGTGTGGCAGCTTGAAATCCATGATCTGGTTACAGTACCTGGTTAGACCTGCTGCAGCCATATTCCCACATGTATTGGTTACGTGCCCAAACGTTCTGTGAATTCTGCCATCTTCACAGTTGTTCAACTAAGTGAAAGTATTTATTTATACCCTTGAGAAATAGGGTTCAGTTTATTTAAGACTTAACCAAGTGCTGCAGTAGCAAGAATGGACAGTACATTGTTAAGCACAGAAACCACAATCACCAGAAAGACCTTCTGTTTTATTTACTGACCCAAGCCACAGGAATTCTTTCCTCCTTTTCTTTCTATTCATGGAGGTACCATACCAGGAGTGTGAGTTCTCTCCAGATAAGGAAATGAACCTGCAGGGAACAGAACTAAATGCAAGTTAACAGGTTTCTGATTTTTGGCTGTTTTCAATGAGCTTCAGACATGAGGTTGTGATCTATGTAAATTAAATATAGCCTTTCAGTACCAGAAGATAAGTCCACTTGGGCCACTTAAGAACAAAACCAGGGGTAAAAAACATGCTGAGGGTCCATGCCTCAGCACCAGATTAAGTTACCTATCTATGTAAGAAACTGATAGCAATAATAATAATAATTTTGCAAGCTTCACTGTCTACCATGTGTTACTTGAAATTAGAAGAAACAATCTAGTTCAATGGTTTTCTCTTTCACAGTGCTAGCTTGGAGCTGCCTTTTGCTACTCAAGTTTTTTGCTTTCTTGGACCTTAAATTGGTTTCTTCTGAGTGAACCAAAGATTGTACTGACCTCAACGTCACTTGAATTAATGTATTCTTGTTTCACTCTTTATTTTTCTCTTGGAGCCACTTCTAGCTTAAATTGCCTTGTATTTCAGGGCTTGATGACAAGGTCACAGTCATGCAAAGAATTAGAAGTATGGAACCTTTCAAGTTTGCTTTCAATATTTTAAAAGAGATAAGTTTGAACACAGTTATTCCTGAGCTTATAAAATAAAATAACTCTATCAGTGCTAACAGCCTTTGTTATTACATAAAGCCACTTGCTTGGTGATGTATTCTTCAGCAAAAGTGAAGGGAGTGACAAGCCAAGCCATATAAAGAGCAGCTGGAGAACTCCTCAGCCACAAGTAATTCTGCTGCTCATTTTAATCGTCTTTCTTCTGATGAATGTTGCATTCCCTTTGCAGAGACCACAGCCCTCCTGAGCCCAATTGCATGGCCACATAGGCTGCATACTTAATAAGGGGTCTGTCAGCTGCTCATGAGTGATACATTGCAACAACCCAGTGCACAGTTTTGCTGGTAAGAATCATGGTTCTCCTGGCATGGCTCTGAACTATCAGTACAAAAGCAAAATATTAGTGTCTAGCATCCAGAAATACTCTTCAGGGGGAACAAGCATCAGTATTAAAGCTCACTTTGTATGAGAATAACCAATGGACTGAATTTTCCTGGTTATGTGACTGTGCCAATTTTCCTGCAAGACAAAGGCTAAAGGCACTATTCTAGCACAAGCTGAGATTTTCTAACAAGTAAACTCTGATGTTTTGTAGAATTCTTTTAATCCTGTAGTAGTATTCCGTGCAGTCTCTTCTTTTTCAAAGTACATTGCTATTTCTTGCCTTCTTCAGAGCAATATCAAGGTTTTCTGATGTTATGGAGAAATATTTGTCTGCATGAACTCTCAGTCACTTGTGTATATCCCAAGTAACCAAGAAAGTAGGCAATCTAGGAGTAGGAAAGGGTGACCATGATGGGGGATAAACTAGCAGAGTTGCTTGCAATGATGGAGAAGATCAGAGTTCTGAACAGACAATGAGCAATCTGCAGATAAGTTAGAGAAAAGAACAGTAGAAAGTAAGGGCAGACTTTTCAACAGTGGCCAGCTTTCTCAGACCACAAAAAATCTTGAAGTGGGATTTTGGCAGCAGTGGATGAAGTCCTCTTCCACAATTTTCATCAGCAGATGCAACAAGGTGGGAACTTCAGAAGGAAACTTCATTTCTGGATACTTCGTATTTCACTGTTGCCAAATGTAATGTGCAAAGAGAAACTGAGCCCCACAGCTCACATTTTAAATGAGATTATCTTCCTTAAAAATTGCTTATATTAATATTTGGCATAAATCAATTATGTGATGTCATGCTTCCTGATCATTAAACTTCCAAAAAGCACTGTGTACATCCTCAGAAATGCAGAAATGTACTCTAATACTTAGGCAGGCACTATCATTCCACAGGTCTCTCATAGCTTTTTCCAGTTCACCTATCATACAATCTTTCTGTGAAAGAAATTGATAAAATGAGTAGAAATAGCTAAGGAAAAAAAAAAAACCACCCACACATATAAACTGAAGAATGGGGGAAGTTTTTGCTTTTTTGTGTGTATTCGGTTTGTATTTGTCCACTATTTGTTCAGGCCTCTCTCTTGTCTCTTGGAAGATAGTTTGCTTTTATCTGCTGTCTTGGTTTTCTGTTGCTCCTTATGGAGACAGTTTCATGTGCTGGATACATTTTATATTAACTGAGACGCCTGAATTCACTTTCTGCTCTCAAATTCCACCACTTAAAAATGACAAACTTCATTTCCTGTGTTTTCCTGAAGCTGCTGTTTCCTGAGCAGCTGGGACGAAGAATCAGCCCACCTCCAGTTTGATTCATAACCTATTCCCCTGTGTGTTACTCTGTGTTCTTTCACCCAACATAGAGTATATACTCCAATGATTTGCTTCAAATTGTAACTCCTAAGTGGGTTTCCCTCTTAGAATATGCACGTCTTTAAGAGGCTTTTCAAGTAGAACGTTACATGGAAAATTTGAAGAGAAGATGCACCCATTTTTATGTTAATGATTTCCTTATTAGGTGCTTGTAAACATTAGGAAATGGTTTGAAAAGTTACCATTTGCATGAGGCAATAGAAAATTATTTGCATCAGCTGTTCTGAACAGAAAATGCTGTAGTGCTGATCATTTTCTATACCTTAGGAGAATTGGCTATATCTGTGCTCATTTTAAGTCGGGTATTTTCCTCTGATTAGGGTCAAAAGGAAGTTGGAGGAAATTGCTCCCTTTAAATGTCCTGTTCTTTAAGGAGTTGGGTGGGTCCAACATCTACCCATCTAAGCTGTGAAAGAGAACTCTCTGATGTAATTTGCAGCAAAACCTGAGCTTCATCTAAGAGTTGTGGCTCATCAAACTTGTGAGAGTGGTTTTCAGGAAAGTCAGTATTGCAGATCCAGTACATTTGGTACTGCTGTGGCATGAAATTGCTGACTTGCAATTTTTCTTCTGGATCAACTGAGTCAGCAGGTTGAGTGTGTTTGGAGTTGTTTTATTTCCACATCAATTCTGCTTTCAAGTGGGTGCAGTGAAAATACATCACAACATTTCCTGCATTCTTTAGAAAAGTCATTGTTTTTAATTTTCCTTTTTACTTTGTGCACAGCTGCGACCCCTGGAAAAGAGAAATTCTCTTTATTCATATTTGACAAGCACTCAAGCTTAAATGTTAACAAACACCAGGGCAGTACATGACTGCACTAAATATGATAAACAGAAGTAGTTGTGGGGACCTTCCTATCCATTCTTCTTGGATGAGGGATTTTGCATGGGATCAACATCCTGCAACTGAGAGACACCTGGTCTTGCTTCTTCTCCTTTCAGACCTGAGCTGTGTTATCACATGCTGTTACTTAAAGCCAGAGAAGAGGGCTTGCATTTCACCCTACCCAGTCGTTTGTAGCATAAGCGGTGAGGAGTAATGAAGTGAGGGCCTGAAAAAAGACCAAAAGAACATGAGGAATTATACACTGCTGACAGAGTTGCTTTTTATTGAGGCACTTGCAGATGCAAGCTGGTTGCATGCCCTGGCCATGTCATCCGGTTACTGGGGCCTAGTACCACCTTTCCTCTTGGACAGCAGGAGCCGCAGCAGTGTGCAGCACACACTTGATGTGTGGTCTAGGCATGGCCTGGAGTGCCTTGGATTGCTAGAGCATATGAACATTTGTATTTGGGGTATAGAACTGAAGCCTGGAGGAATAACCACAGCTAGGAAAGAATGGATTGCAAGAGTGCTTGCAGATAATGAGATGTCTTGCAAGAGCTAGGAAAATGTAAAGGAATGAGGTATAACATTAGAAGGGTTACAGCAAAGAGAACAGGCTGCACTTATGAAAATCACTACTGTTGAAGACAGAGACAAAGCATGGCAGCTGTGTAGGAGGAGAAAGAATCACACTGGACGTGGACTAGGAGCAGAGGAGAACAGAGAAACAACTAATTGCAGAGAAACACAGTAGAGAATAGTCTGCCTGTAGAATCATAGAACAGTTAGGGTTGGAAAGGACCTTAAGATCATCTAGTTCCAACCTCCCTGCCATGGGCAGGGATGCCTCACACTAAACCATGTTGCCCAAGGCTCTGTCCCACCTGGCCTTGATCACTGACAGGGATGGAGCATTCACCACTTCTTTGAGCAACCTGTTCCATCACCTCAACACCTGACCCTAGGACACCCTCACAGTAAAGAGCTTTTTCCTTATGTCTAACCTCAAGTTCCACTGTTTAAGTTTAAACCCATCACCCCTTGTCCTATCACTATGGTCACTGATAAAGAGTCCCTCTCCAGCATCCTTGTAGGTCCCTTTCAGAT
Source organism: Pezoporus wallicus (assembly GCF_028554395.1). Taxonomy (NCBI): domain Eukaryota; kingdom Metazoa; phylum Chordata; class Aves; order Psittaciformes; family Psittacidae; genus Pezoporus; species Pezoporus wallicus. Next base: position 3,342,394 of record NW_026639377.1, read on the forward strand.
ACTGGAAGCTGCTCTGAGGTCTCCATGCAGCCCCAACTTTCTCAGGCTGTCTTCACACGGGAGGTGCTCCAGTCCCCTGATCATCCTTGTGGGCCTCCTCTGGACTTGCTCCAGCAGTTCCATATCCTTCTGATGTTGAGGACACCAGAACTGCACACAACACTCTAAGTGGGGTCTCAAGAGAGCAGAGAAGAGGGCCAGGATCACCTCCTTCAACCTGCTGGTCACACTTCTTTAATATACCACTGATCACTGAAGCGTTTTTTAGCAATTCTCTTGGTCTTGGTGTGAAGCATCTGTGTAAAGTAAGTATGCAAACAATACTTGTTTTTTTTTTTTTTGTGAAAATAACAAAACATGTAAGTCTGGTGGACATCACAAAAATATTAGAAACTATTATTCAAGAAAAATTTCAGCCTCAGACATGAAATTAGTAAGAACAACAGTAGATACCAACATGAGAGGAAAAAGACTGTACATTCACTTGGCAAAAGATGGGAACATATTTGTAAAGATGGTTTAAAAGCTTCTGGCATAGAGCACACATAGACTCAGAGCAAATATGTTCCATACATCACTGGAGCCTAACTTGCAGGTTGGCAAAGGCTTGAGTTGGAGTTTTAGTTTGATCGTCCTCTTCATATTACCTGTGACCATACAGTTTTAATTTGATCGTCCTCTTCATATTACCTGTGACCATACTTTATTGCTTTCAAGCATTTCCTGCCTTGCATGATTTCAGCCTGTGTTCTCTTTGCTTTGGGGCTACTAGCAGATCCCCATGCCTTACAGTTTTTAGTAAAAGCTGTGGTATTTCTATGTAACAGACTCAAAAGCTGAGAGCCTGGTGAGTGAAGGATATTCAGACAGAATAAATGGGCAAACCTTCAGACTTTGCTTCCTTATATGAGTCTGAATTCTCATAGATCTAAAATCTGCCAATTATTTTTAATATTCTAGATGGGAAATGCTTGGCTTAACCATGGTGGATATCACTAGGAAAAAAAAAAAAAGATTACATATGCACCATGTATTATATGTAACTAGCGGAAATCAGAGCTCTGTGGAGATTTTGTCTTTGCTTTCATACAGTCAGCTTCCTTGTACATTCCTCTGAAACAGCTGGTGCTGGCATTTGCCCTCTGCAGAACAGTGGCCTAGAGCTGCAATGCAGGCTGTGGAGGCAGGGATGAGAGGTACTTGGAGAAGAGAGGGCTGGAGAGAGCTTATGGACCCAGAATGGTTTTCTGCCAATGTTTGGGTCAATCCACTTGCTGGAGTAAGACAAAATCCACCAAGAGGCAGAGGAGGGACTGCCATACTCCCATTCGCTTGGTCATTTGGAACAACGATATTCATTTTTCCTCGTTATTATCTTCTGTGTTTCTGTGCAGAATATCAGATAAGGTTTGAGTCGTAATTATGTGGGAAAAGAGCTATTGAAAATATTCCTTTTGTGGGTGCTAGATGGCGCCGTGGATTAATGCTCCGGCCTTTTAACTGGGGGGCGTTCTGGGGCGAACCCGACTTGGTCAGGTAACAACTTGGCAATTAGTTTGTCTGTGGGAATTTAAGCCTCAATCAACGGAAATATTCAGATTCTTAAATCCTCCTGAGTGCCCAGCCTTTCCTGGACGTCAGCAAGGACTCAGCTGGAATCGTACCACTACAAAAGGGGCCATGGTACTCGGTGGACCTCCTGCAACAGGAGCCACTTGCTCACCCCAATGGTGGGTTCTAAAGTGACAGGTGACTGAGATAACAGAAATTCAGCATGTTTATTAATATGTACAGGTGGAGAAAAGTACAGCTGCTGGTGCTGCACCTGAGGTTAGTCTCAGCTCATCAACCATGAAAGTCTCTTTAGATCGTTTACATTAAAAAAAGCAAAAGTAAGAAACCAACAACTCATAACTTCTTTGGCAATACTGAGATGTATTTCTGTTTTTTCAGGCTATTTCTGTGGTGGTGGTGTTAAAGGATACCTGGAATCATCCAAACTTTCTGCTGAACTATTAAAAAAAAAAAAAGTAAAGCACAATAGAATAAACTGGAAAGCTCATCTCTGCACAAATGTCAGCACACTGTTGTGCTTGGGATTTGTATTCAAAGTCTTGTTCTTTCTTTTGTGGGAAAGAAGAGCCTTACTTAAAAACAAATGGTTTATAAAACAATGCAAAAAGACGGGAAGACCACTTTATGGTGAAAAACTGAAAATTCAAAGAGCACCATGCGAGAACTTATACAACAGTCAGCAATCGGAGCAGCCACAATTTAGAGGATGACCAGTGGGGAACTGTTTAAAACGGGTTAAAGGTCCTGCTCAAGCAGATACAGTGAATGTTGCTCTGTGGAAGCATATGAAGCAAATTCAGAGATTACCAGCTTCAAACTCTCCAGCCCTTCATCATCATCATCATCATCACTGGCCACAGCTGTTAGCAGAAAGATAGCTGAATACCTGGCCTAGGAAGTGAGACATGTTTTGGAGAGGCTGAAACACTGTGATGCCATCGCCAGCCTCAGCTGTGTGGATAGGTGACAGGCCTCCATATTCAGTTGAAATGGCAGGCTTGGGGTGTACAGACCAGAGGTTTTTCTCTGTGAGTTCCATTTGTGATTAGAAGAACGCAAAGGGGATGAGGTAGGAGACCTGGGCACAGGCTGTGCCTCTGCTGAGAGTCCTTTCCCACCCTTTCTACTCAGCCCATTCCAGTGCAGGCTCTGTGACTCAGCAGCCACTGGATAATGCTCTCTTCTAGTGAGTGCTGCCCTGACACAAACAACTGCCTTCAAGCTTCTAAAGAAAAAAAAAAAAAAAAGGAAAAATATCTTACATAAAGCATCTTGAGAAGAAGCTCCAAAGGCTTGTTCCAGCAGAAAAAGGTATGTCTCCTTACTCATGGTGTGAGGGACAGTGCTGAGGGGACAGGCATTTATTATGGGGCACATTCTTAAAGCTTTACTTCTTCTTTCTATTTTTTCCTTACATTTGCTGTTTTATACTCTCTGGCAAGCAGCAGAGCTCCACCAATGCTGACTTGCATAGCCCATAGAGATACTAAGGAAATATTTTTCCTAGCAACAAGCGGCACATGAAAACACCAAGAAAAGCTTCCCCTGCTCATATTTCACTTCAGCTTTTTCAGTCATCTGATGCTGAGATAAGAGCTGAGTGGTGAAACTTGCTACTAGTGGGTATTTCACAGGGCAGCCTGGAAAAGGGGAGCGTATAAAAAACTTTGTGCCTGTTGTTAGCGTAGGGGACTGAAACCACTGTGGTTTGGTGACCACCATGCCGCCTGCATCAGTGCTGCTAGGTTGCTCCCATGCTGAGATACTCTCAAGGGGTTCCTAGCTCACTGAGGTGAATGGCGTTGCCTTAAGATGGCAGCCATGTCCAGGCTTGGAGATGCAGTGGATAAACAAAATGGTGCTGTCTGGGGCAGCTGTCTTGGGAGTGCTTTCTGAGGCACCTGTTCCCACAGACCCCAGCACAGGTGAGGCTCTTGGACATTGATCTAATGAAAACGCAACAGTTAATGAGAGCTGAAGGGATATGAGTTGGAGCCCTTGGTGCGGTGAGGTTGGATATGTGGGAACTCTGCCACTGCCGTTGTGAGGTAAATGGAGGAGAAATAATGGCAGCCTGTGCCCACAGGGCTCCCAAGGAGGCTCCTGCTTGGAGTCAGTGGGCAGGCATCCGCTACATGCTGGGGTCTGGGGAGCCCTGGCTGCAGCAGGTGCCCAGCACATGAGTACGTGCCATGGCCATTTCCTTTCCATTTATGTCTTTGAAACCTGAGGAGGAAAATGGGGATGGTGTTTTGTTCTAATATGGCAGTATTTTCTGTTTTCTACCTGCTAGTGGGACAGAGCTAAACTGTTAATGTTATTTTAGCTGAAGTGCAGTTTCCTGGGATTGAATTATTAGTGACAGGGGAGCAATGGCTGGTACTTGTGTCTACTTGTGAGTAACTCCCCTTCTTTTCTGTCCTTGCTCAGCCATGCTGAAATAGCATTCACAGATGGCAAAAGGCTTTGTCAACACCAGCAAATCACTACTTCTGCCTCCGCAAGGTCAGTGTTAAAAGGCAACATGTCTGAGACCACAGCTCTGCAACTGATGAACATAAATTGTCAGGAAGTGTTTAGGAGTTGCACAGTATTGGTGGGTAGAGCAAAAGCATTCTCATGGTAGAGCCAACCTCTGAATTTAAGACCAGCCTTGCACCCACAGGGTGAATATTTTATGAGTAACTTCAGTGGGGTTAGGATGAAGCCCAGGACGTTCTTGCTCGTCCCTTGATGGGTTACTTACAAGAAGAACATCTGCAACGTGTTTGTGTGTCATCAGTATGTTTCCTGAATTTGTCCTTTAGTATCTTAGAAGTATTTATTCTTTGGAAAAACTCAATATAACAAACTGAAAAGCTTTTTCTGCAATGCGACACATACTTCTGTAGTTGCTTAGAAATAGTTCACATACAGATAGAAGCAGATTTGTAAAATTGGTTTGAAAGCTGCATGGTAGGCAACTCAAGGAAGACATACATGTCACAGGATAAGAAACTAGCCTGCAGGCTTAAATTGGAGGTCAAAATCTTGCATTTTATGTGAATGAGTATCTGTGTTATAATATGATTCATGCAAACTCTGCTTAGTAATTACGTGGTTTCTGTGTGTGGAGCTGGAGCTGTTTTGTTTGGGGTTTGTTGGTTTTTTTTCAGTGAAACTGCAAATAGTCCCCAGTTACAGTGATTCAGGAAACTTTAGAAGAAAACTGAATTGTGAAGGATACAGTTTTAAAAATAATCTCTTGGGTTTTTTTATTGTTTTTTTTTTAGCTGGACTTGAACTTTTAACGGGTTTCAGATTTCCCAGTCATTCGTTATAATTTATCCGGGAATTGTATTGCAGTGAACATCCTAACATGTAGGGACCAGACAGAAGACCTAAAGACTCTATTGTGTGAGGAAGGCCATGTTTTCTGTTTTATCCCTCACTTTTGAGATGAAAACAATGTGAGGAAATGGTGTGTTGATCAGTGTGTTGTACACATCTTGTTCTATAGAATGAGAGGGAGACAGGGCAATTGCCTTCAATCAATTCACATATTGTACTATGAGGCTGGTAAGGTCTGTACCCTGCTCCCTACATTGCTTAATGGCTTTTTGTTATTTATTTTCTGAGCTGTTACTGAAAGATTCTAAACATAAGTCAGAGTACATTTGAAAGCATATATTTATTTTGCTACAGAAGTGGAAACATGCCTCTCCTTGCAGCTAATAATAGAATTGACATTGTTAAACAATTAAATTGGAAAATATTAATAATAGGTGCTTCATGCATATTAAACAAAACTTCAATAAGTGCTTTGTTTTATTGTTTAACTGTACGTATGAGTCATAAGGAAAGTGTTAATGTTTAGGATCGGATATGAATCATGAACAATCATCCAATGATCGATGTGAACAATCTTCCAATGCCAGCACTAGAACCCCAAACACATTTATTCTTTGTAGTTAGTAAGCTCTGTGCTTGGAAACTGAAAGTGTAATCAAAGTGAGAGTTTATTTATTAACTAGCGGATACTGTGCATCTTATTTACACAGATTGATAGTGGGAGGTGAAAAATAAGGAAAGAAGCTGGTCATGCATGGAGCTCTGTGTCCCTGGAGTACAAATCACAAAAGGAACCTGAGCAGCAGTAGCACTAGCTGCATTCTGTGATTTTTAAAATTCAATCCCATATTCATGAAGGAAATCCATATGGCACCTTATTTGTGAGGAGAGGTGCCCCATTCTCTTAAAAGCTGACTTGAAGCATTTGTTGTTTTGACTGCTTTAGCATTAGGGTGAGAGAATTCACTTCAAGGTAGCAAACAAAACAAGTGAAATGCACAGGAGTAACTTGAGTGTTGTTATATATTGATTTGCATTACAGATAAAAAAATTTAATTACTGAATGACAAGCTGTTTGTGCTGGCTGTATTTGGGCATGCTCAGGAGATCAGGTTTTTTGTCGAAAGTGCTCTCACCTGGTAATTATTTGCAGTCATTGGTAATAAGTGTGTTTTTAATTGCCTCCTCTCTGGAAAGGTAGAAGGTGAAAGGAAGGCTTGAGTTGTCTGTTCTGCAGGAGGGACAGAGGTAGCTCATGCCCAGTATTATTGGCTGAGAAAAGTTTCTGAGTGCTAGCTGTGGTTTAGGGAAGACCTCTGGACACCTAGTTCAGTCTCTCATATTGCCTGACCTTGAAAAAGCTGGTTTTATTGTTTGTTTTCCCAACTGTTAAATGAATCCTGTAAAGCAATTGGTCAAGCTGCTTAGAATCCAATGCACAGTCCTTCCTTTACTCAAGTAATTGCTATTGAATTTTAGTTGTGCTGTGAGTGTAAGATTTATGGAACTGCTTTGGGATATGATTGTTTATCTAGCTCTGTGTTGGCATTCTCAGAAATCAAAAGTATACTTCTAGCAATAATAAAAATTTTAATGTTTCTATGTATCTGAGGCTAATGTAGACTTAGCATTCTAATCGTGCAAGATCATAAAAGTCTGAGTATTAACAATAATATTAAAAAGGAGTGAAAAGTAATTTAAGTAATCTGGAAAGGCTTTGACTGACCCACATATGAAGGGAGAATTCCTGGCCCTATGCTCCTAGTGCTGAACCTCACAGATAAGAAATTACATATATTTGCAAAGTGTGTTATACACAAACTGTTCTTCTTGAGAGCTTGAAGAACTGGTTTTGCCATGCACTGAAATATGACTTGTGCTCTCAGGTGACAGGATGCTTGGTGTCACACTTGGCACACTCCTGTGCTTGTTTGGAGGCTACTGCAGTCACCTCCATGTTGCTCTGTGGCATGGGATTTGTCTTTGAAATTTTGTGCACGTAAGTGTGAGTTGTTTTAACTTTTGATTTTTAAAGGACATACTGGTTAGTGGGCTAATCAAAGAGAGTTAATTGAAGGAGATTTGGTAGTGGGTGATCAAGCAGAAATACATCTATAGTAGGAGTCAGCAGTGATTTTACATGCAAATTTCATCTCCAAGAAATTTCCTAGTCTGTCCAGTTCTTTAGATAGAAAATTTTCTTTCTACTGTGTTAACATTCACATGTTTAAATCCAGGCTGTTGCACAGGGCTTACAGTAACAGAAACAAATATATAAAGAAAAAAGGCGGTTCAATTTGCTCTTTCAGTCTGTATTAATGTCCTGATTAAACAGCTCTTTTGAGTGGGGCCAGACCTGACTACTACTGCTACTTTCTTCTGTTGTAGAAACATAAATTGAGTTTTGATGAGGAATGCTTCCTCCCTCAGCCTGTGTTGATTTCTTTGTATTTCTAAGTGGCATGCCCCATCTGCTTTGTTTAAATGGAAGGAGTGAACTTCTAGTTTTGAAATAAAAGCAAATAAAACCTTTGCATATTGTGGAGATTGGCATTTCTAATTTTGTGACACCCTATAGGTCTCATCTTCCTTGTGCAATTTCAGTTAGTGTACATATGCGGCCTTACCAACCAATGGCCTAGTGTTGCTTTGTAGGAAAGTACTTTCTGGAGGCTAAAATAAAAATTGTACATCAGCATGTAATAGAATTTAAACATCCTATTGCAGACACTTGGGTCAGTCTGTGTTGCTGCTCTTACGACATTTATTGCTTGGTACCAAATAGTGTCACTGAATGTCAGTATCTGTAAATGTATCTATAGTTAGGTATCCAACTAAAACATTGCAGAAGTCAGGAAGGTGTGTTTGAAGAGCACATACATTGCAGCCTAGTATGAGCTCAGACTTCTTTCTCGCTTTTATATCTAGCGTGAGAACTACCCCAAATAAAAGAGACATCCCTGCAGCGCAGGGCTGTTTGAATTCCTCTTAATGCCTCTCCTTGTTACTGATGGTGAAGCATGACTAGAAATACAGATGGAGCTGATGCGCTATTGCTCTGTTGGTGTTGTAGTTTAACTCCGTTAGCCTGGAGGAGTTTAAAGGCATCTTACAACTTGTTATCTCTTCTGTGTAGTGCTCTGCAGTGCACATCCATAAATTAAGATGAAGTCAAGTAGTTTTCCTTATTTGTGGCTTTAGCAGTAAGTCAGATTCACTGAATTTTTTTTCTCATTGGAAGATGAAGTTTGTCTGCCATTTCTTGTCTTTCTGACTCTTGCCTGCCTTCAGCAGGGTCAGCTTGCTGCTTTCTCAAAGTTGAGAACTTAAACTTTGCTTCCATTCCTTGTCTGCAGGTTAAATAATGACTGTGCTGAGCCAATTAACAGAGAACATTCAGTTTCCTTATTGCTGATGAAAGGGATGGAACACATATCCAAATCCCATTAGTGGAAATCTAGTCCCGGCTGAGCTATGCAAGATTTTCAGAAAAAAATGTGCAAATATGAGGTATGAAAGAGGAAAAAAGAACTGATTTTATGAGCTCTTTCTGCACTATTGCAGTGTATTTAATAAATAAATAAATAAAAGTCCTTACTCTTTTGTCAGTACATGGTCAGTAATTGTTACTTAATGTTTTGTAGTTTGAAGGCACATGGAGTATTTATATAACATCAGAGTTACACATCTTACCCTAACAGTCTACAGACTTACAACCAACATACCTGCAAACCACCACAACAGCCTCCAGGCTCCTGGTGATGGGACTGTGAATGGAGGCAAACTAAAAATGGTCCCCTCAGAGTTGTGCTTTTTGGATATTTGTGTTTAGTGGTGCCCAGCTGCATACAGGAGTTGTTGAGTGCCTGACTTTTATCAGACCCTGTGCTGTTCAGAGAACAGAAGGAGCTGCTCTTTTTTTTTGTCCTGTACCTGTTAAAAGATCCCACGTGAATAATTCATTCAGTCCCAAAGTAGGGCTGAACTCTTGTGTTTCACAGTGGTTACCTTGGGGGAGGAGGACGAGGAAGGATTATCCTGTTTTTACAAGGGTGTGTAATGACAAGACAAGGGGGAATGGCTTTAAACTGAAAGAGGGGAGACACAGATTGTGTATTAGGAAGAAGTTATTCCCTGTGAGGGTAGTGAGAAGCTGCGGCTGCCCCATCCCTGGCAGTGTTCAAGGCCAGGTTGGACAGGGCTTGGAGCAACCTGGTCTAGTGGAAGGTGTCCCTGCCGGTGGCAGGGGGTTGGACCTGGATGAGCTTTAAGGTTCCTTCCAACTCAGACCAGTCTGGGATTCTTAAGGCTGCCATGGCCCATTTATACCAACTTTCTTGCTGTATGAAGACCTCAGATTTGGGGCCTTACTTTAGAGATATATGCATTATTTCCCACTGAAATGCCAACATCACTGTTAAATTCAGTTATTGGGGTATATTTAATATTCAGGTTCAAAGCTCAATTTCCTTAGTCTGAGAAAAAGACCAGAATTAAGTAGAAATTAGCAGCAATGGAGAAGATATTTGCTTGAGTTTAAGCTTTTATATGCTGTTCTCAGAATACAGTAAGGAAAAAAATTTTCATCAGAGGCATTTATACTTTAGCCAAGTTAAAAGCTGTCCACAACGTGTTGATTACAAAGTCCACTTTACTGAGCAAGTATTGACAATGGCTTGGTATATTAATAACGCTATATTCTACTTTTTCACAGGAACTTTGTTCTGATGATAACCTTTTATGGGTCACATTAATCTGCTAAATAAATTTCTTCCTAGAAATAAGAGTAACTTTACAGTTACATGAATAAATTGTTCCTGTGTCCTAACATGACAGCTTTGATTTGTGTATTATAGACTGCCTCTTTCAGAAAGCATTTTACTCTGCAGGAAGAGATGTACAATAGAGGAAGATGATGCATCCACCAAAAGTTGAGGTGCTCTCTGTCAAATTGGGAGTGTGGGTCTAAAGACAGACCAGGATGGCGACTCTTGTACAGCTCCTTTGCTCCATGAGGAGTCTTCCTCAACAGTGGGAGTTTTTCAGTCAGCCTCTAGACAGTGACAACATTAAGAAATATGATTAGGATGAAAGATGGTTGTTTTTTTTTTTTTATTCCCTCCACCTCTCCGGTGCCCATTTTGCTAGCAACAACAGAAAAAATGAACTGGAATTCAGCCCAAGTGTTTTAAATACTGGAATTAGCACAATGGGTTCACAACATAGTTCCCTGCAGTTGATACCTTTCACTGGGCTATTGATAATCACTGGGTTTTGTTTGCTTCTTCCACTTCAGCAGCTTTGTGGTTTGCTGGTTGTTTGTATGGTATTACTAACACATATACCACTAGCCTGTCATTGTGGACAATTATTTTGTATTCCTGTATGTTTATTACCACTCCTTTACAGCCTGATTGTCAATTTTTATGTGGATGAATGTACTGTGCTGAACTGCAGAGAGCGGTACTGGTACTAGGAGATGGCTCACGGAAACTTAAAGGCTTAGAATAGTTTATAGAGGCAGGTGTAAGAGATAAGTGTCATATTTACTGTTATATGAGATTCTAGTGAGCACCATAAAATCTGACCTAGGGCATCAGAACAGAAAGTGAGTTATTTTATGTTTATTTTATTTAAGCTTGTTACACCTAGCACTGTAATATTTTGAAGTATGCTGCCTGCCTTCTGCTTTTATTGTCTTCAGACTTGCCCAGTCATAATGTTCTTTCAATTAAAATTAGAAGCACAAAATGCTGATTACTTGAAGTAGGCTTAGGAAAAAAAAAAAGAGTATGAGTGTTTTGAGAACAGTTTAAAATACATTTGGATACAACCAGCGCAGAAACATCTCTGGGTAAGGTTTATGGTAAATTAAGAGATTCAAAACCTTTCCAGGTTAGGGGGTTGAGTTCTAAATTGGAGAACTGGAAATGTCTGACAGTTGTTCTTGTTAGACCTGAGGAATCTGATATGCTCACAAAAACCTCAGCTGGTCAAATTCAGGACAACTGTAGTGCCTTTGACTAAAACTAGGTCCTGCATTAGGGCCTTTTAATGATAAATCCAGTTTCTGAATGGAAATTCCATCTGTACGTTCCCAAAATTGAAAGGGATTTTTAACAAATACTCTGGTTTTGGCTCATTTCTGTTAGAAAGGACCCCTTACAAGATTTGTTATCTTTAGGTCCTCTCTGGATGCACTGGTAAATGTTTACAGGCCATGCTTCTTTATACTGGTACTTGCAAATGCAATGGCAGTTTTACTCTGCAAATACTACGTGTCCAGTCCCTCCTTCTGCAGGCTGGGTGGATGTTATTTGTGATGATTCTTCAGAAATTCTTGGGCAGCCTGGCACCTGTACATTTGAAAGGAACAGAGCAGCTGCCTCTACTTTTGTGGCTGTTCCATTCAGGTTATTTCCTCATTACACCAAGTGCTGGCTCAAACCTCCCATTGTGCTAAACAGAACATGTAATAATCCATTTAAAATATAACGCATTTATCACTTGGCTCAGATCAAAGGTGCATGGCTTCAAAGGCTCCAATTAAATTGTGATGATGTAGAACACTTGCTTTATCTATATGGGTTACAGACTCATGGTTGGGTGGTTTGGTTTTGTTTTTTTTAAATTTATTGAATTAAATATTGCAAAATTCTTGCAAGATATTTCCCATTTTTGCTGTTGATCAGTGTTAAAATCCAGATTTTCCTATTAGATTCTTTCCTTTTATTTTTCTAGCTAGAACACATTGTATGTAAATTGTTCTGTTTAGCTATGTGATGGTATTAGTTTTTCCTTGCTGTCTCAGTCTTCCATCTATCTCCCTTCTTTGCTGTTCAAGTTCTCATAGCTTCATTTCTCTGGCTTTGCTAGTGCTGCTGTTTGTAAACCCTTTAGGAAGGTGCCACAGATGAGAAATATGTGTATTTCTAGGTCAATTTTGGATGTAGAATTCAGCCACACTTAAAAGTTTATAAACAATTTGGGTAACTGGATATCTGGATAATTGGATAGGATAACTGCGGCATTACCTTGAACTATGGCTTCCTCAAGGATTTGGGCTGAAATTAAACCTACTTTAATGGTTTGCAAGGCTTCAGTCAGTGATTTTTAGAGGTGGTTAGGAAGTGTCTGAGCTGGACCAACATCCTGGAACACTTAAAGAGTAACAAAACTCTGAATAGAACCTGTTTTTCATGATTTATGATTATATGATTTTTGTACAGCTCTTTAAATGCAACTAAAACCACTTTATTCAGGAAAGCAGATATAATGCATCATAATATGTCTTTATAAATTATATTGTCTATGTACTCTATTTAGAGAGATTAATGGTAAGGTAATTTAACTTGGGAAAAGGTGGATTGGCAGATAGCATTGAAATGCTGAATAAAAGTAAGAAAAAAGAAGTGTTAGGTGTGAAAAAGTCTTGGGCTGCAGTTAAAACAAGTCAAATGCTAAACCATAAAGTAAAAATGTAAGTAAGAGAAGTTAGGGTTGTGAAGTAAAGGGGGTAAGGCTGTGTGTAGCCAAACTTGGCCACAGTGTAGCTTCTCTGAAGCCCGTGGAGTGGCCCCCAGGTAAGGCATGTGTAGCTTTTATTTTATAACAGAAATGTTAGAAAAGCAGAAGAATTGGTTGCAGTGAGAGCCAGGGCAAACTCCTTTGCTATAAATGACCCTACTTAATTGAAAAGAAAATGCTGAAGAATGAAGTCATTTGTGGCATTTTGAGTCAGGCAAGCATGTGTGGCCACAGGGAATGGTTCTGGGACAAGTTGGAGATGTTTCTAGAAAGTAAGATTCTCATGACTTCACCTCTATAGTCTGATAAAAATTGATAATAATTTTTTTTATGGTTTTTATGGTCTGCAGTATAGAAATAGAGGGGAGGATAAACTGGGGATGCAAATACACATTTCTGTAAATAAAATGACATTTTTCTACTTGATTGCATACTTTGTCAGTGAAAGTCTCATGAATATAAAGAGACAAGAACTCTTTCTTTTAATCTTCTTTCCTTATTAGTAGCCAGAACCATATGTTCTACTTGTCTATGATCAATAAACTACCATTTGATCCAGATTCCTTGTAAAGTGACATATTCATTTCAGTCTTTTGCATAAAAACTTAAAGTCCAGTAGCACAAGCTGGCATGGGCAACCAGTCAAGTGAGCAATGATGCTTAATTCAGTGGAAATGCTCGCATGCATTTTTTTTTGTCAGATCAGACACCTGAGATGATAAACTCTTTTATTGCAGCTTTGGCCAAAAGTGATGTGGTATTCAGAAAGCTGGATAGCAGATACTGCATAAGTAATGCACTATTTTAGTATAAAAGGGGGAAGCAAATTTATCATCATTTTCCTTACAACACGTTTAAATTTGATAGGAGGGTCTTAAAAAGTGCAAAAGTGAGAGCCAACTACCTACAGATAACTTTTTATTTTCCCCTCAATCTTTTCATTCAGTGCAGCCAAGTCATCTCTTCTAGTAAACTGCTGAGACAACACATTTAAAACCACAACAACTGTTTCTTATTTCTGTATAGTTAACTGATAAGGACCTGTTTAAGGGTTACACCCTTCCATATTTACACTGTTAAGGCAAACATGGTTATAGGTACAATTACATTTAAAATTCACTGTGTATTATATGATATCACAGTATTCTATTGGCACATTTAATTTGTGTGTGTAAGCAAATGTAGTGCTGGAAGCTGGAGAGTTCCATTCATGGTGATGGATATGGCATGCTACTGCCAAGCAGCTTCCTTGCAGAGCCTTCTCTCAGCCTTTCAGCTGACCTAATCCTTGATGCTCCTAGAAATAAGCAAGTCCTTCAGTCCCCTTTGCTATTTCAAATTCTGGCAGCAGCAACAAATTGCTGTTTATTGAAATTAAGAGAGAAATCATATCAGAAGTGGCACTCTGAGCCATAGGAAATAATTCCTTTTCCCCCTTTATGTAACAGTTTCCCCTTTATATCTCTGTGGGAGTTTAGATGATTCTTAGATGGCTGTAGAGGAACAGTGAGGGGGGCTGAAAATTCCAGGTACAGTGTGAGCTCTGTGCAGTCATGGGGGAACTTCTGCTGAGGTAGCAAGCAGGAGCATCTGTAAAGTTTATAAAAATTATTCCGTAAGTTTACACGATGGAATGAAAATGGTGTTTCTTCCAATAGTTTATAAAACATTCTGCAGAGTTTGGTAGGTTTTTAGGTAGAACCATCAACACAAATACATTTGGAGTAAGGCGATTTTTCTTAGATCAAAATTATAAACCATAATTCAATGGCATATAAAAGGGTCTTTGAAAGCTCTACTTTGGATTCCTAAAATTTCCATGTCAAAGATGAAATATAGTTAGAAACTATATGTAACTATAGAACTATAGTTAGAAATGTTTTGGGTTTTTTTCCAATGGACAAAAAAGACAGCAGGAGACCTGAATTCCAATTTTCTATCTTCTCATTTTTTTCTGTCTGATTTCTTCTGTCTTCTTACCATTAAGAAAAATTAGACTACAAATTATGAAGATGTTCTTTCCTGTGAGGGTGGTGAGGCACTGGCACAGGTTGCCCAGAGAAGCTGTGGCTGCCCCATCCCTGGCAGTGTTCAAGGCCAGGTTGGATGGGGCTTGGAGCAACCTGGTCTGGTGGAAGGTGTCCTTGCCTGTGGTAGGAGGTTGGAACTGGATGAGCTTTAAGGTCACTTCCAACCCAAACCAGTCTGGGATTCTATAAAATATTGCAGCAAATCAACTCATTTATAAAATATATCCAGGTCACTGGTTCTGCAGTTTCTCTTCCTCTGGTTTAAGAACTAAATGCTAACCAGCGCAAATGAATTTTATGAGACATGATCTTGCAGTGTGCCTCTAAGAACAATCTGAAGAAACCTATAAAATGGAAGCTTCTCAATCCAGATGTGCAAAATCCCACATAATGTTTAGACTCAGGCTAGGCTTGGCCATGACACATGGGCTGGATTCAGTCCTGTCATGACTGAGGTCTTTGGGTGCTGGTGCCAAACATGATTTTGGATGATAGCATGTGTTGTATTCAAAGCTGATGTGTGAGGGACATTCAGGTACCAACAGTAAGGGGACAGCTGAGGTAAAGGTTTCCAAGATTCCCAGTCTGCTCTCATAAATTTGCTCAAGGTCTGCTTGCAGTATGTGCCTCTTTCTTGTGCGTGACTACCTTCTTTCGACTGGATTTCATGGGGAGCTGGTTACTCTGATAACCTCTATGCCTTTGAAAATCTCCCCCAACAACATTTACCTGATGTATGATCCATTCCAAGAGCATTATATTCCAAGAGCATAAGTTTACTGTCTTCAGGATTTTGAAAATCTTGGATTCTAGAAAAGCTAGTAATTATAATTTATTTTATTGTTAGGTCATTTGCTTGGGCAAAGAACAGTATGGTTTTGTGTTGCCTGTGGTTTCTGTTTGGAGTAGTAACCTTAGGCTGATTTTTCGTATGTCTCAGTAAAAGTTCAGATGTTTCACAGAATGAGAATAAAATTACATTTCGTTGCCCATGTGAAAAATACTCTGATCATCATCTTTTGGTTCAGTAAGTATGCTAATGTTAGAAGCTTGGATTGAATTTAGTACCTAAAATTTGGTAACATTGTGGACTTCCTATGAAGGATTTTTTTTTAATTAACTTTCCCCCCTGTCATTCTATGAATGGAACATGTTATTAAGTCTTGGGTAAAAAAAAAAACAAGTTATACTTTGGATGTGGTTATTAGAGATTTGTAATACTGCCATTAGTTCATTCCTTGAAGTATGCAAAATGTACTTGGACTCAAGTCCAGAGCTGAATGGGATCTTCCTAGATGTAATTGCAATCCTGGATTGCTGTGTTCCATGTCAAACATGGCCAAGTGTTCAGGGAGGTTTTATTTTCTTTTCTTTGTTCTTAAAGGGTGGCCTTCTATGATGGGGCAATGGAACTGATGGACAGGGTTAGAGCAGTTGATGTCATCTACCTGGATTTGTGCAAAGCGTTCGACACTGTCCCACACAACATCCTTGTCTCTAAATTGGAGAGACATCAATTTGATAGATGGACCAGTCAGTGGATAAAGAACTGGCTGGATGGCCACACACAAAGAGTTGTGGTCAATGGCTCAGTGTCCGGCTGGAGACCAGTAATGAGTGGTGTCCCTCAGGGATGGTTGTTGGGACCAGTCTCGTTCAACATCTTTGTCGCTGACATGGACAGTGGGATTGAGTGTGCCCTCAGCAAGTTTGCCGATTACACCAGCTGTGGGATTCTGTTGATACGCTGGAGGGAAGGAATGCCATCCAGAGGGACCTTGACACACTTGTGAGGTGGGCTGATGCCAACCTCATGAAGTTTAACCATGCCAAGTGCAAGGTCCTACACCTGGGTTGGAGCAATCCCAGGCACAGCTACAGGTTGGGCAGAGAAGAGATTCAGAGCAGCCCTGTGGAGAAGGACTTGGGGGTGTTGGTTGATGAGAAAATGAACGTGAGCCGGCTTCAGTGTGTGCTTGCAGCACAGGAAGCCAACCATATCCTGGGCCACATCTAAAGGAGCGTGACCAGCAGGTCAAAGGAGGTGATCCTGCCCCTTTACTCTGCTCTTATGAGACCTCACCTGGAGTATTGTGTGCAGTTCTGGTGTCCTCAACATAAGAAGGACATGGAACTGTTGGAACAAGTCCAGAGGAGGGCCACGAGTATGATCAGGGGACTGGAGCACCTCCTGTATGAAGATAGGCTGAGAAAGTTGGGGCTGTTCAGCCTGGAGAAGAGAAGGCTGCGTGGAGACCTCCTAGCAGCCTTCCAGTATCTAAAGGGGACCTATAAGGATGCTGGAGATGGACTATTCATTAGGGACTGTAGTGATTGGACAAGGGGTAACTTAAACAGGGGAAGTTTAGATTGGATATAAGGAGGAAGTTCTTTACTGTTAGGGTGGTGAGGCACTGGAATGGGTTGCCCAGGGAGGTTGTGAATGCTCCATCCCTGCTTCAAGGCCAGGTTGGACAAAGCCTTGGGTGACATGATTTAGTGTGGGGTATCCCTGCCCATGGCAGGGGGGTTGGAACTAGATGATCTTAAGGTCCTTTCCAACCCTAACTATTCTATGATTCTATAATATAAAGGAACAAACTGACTGGACTACAAATGGGACATAGAGAATGGGAATACAAGTCCAAACTAGGATCTGAATGTTAGTTTAATGGTTTAGAGTTGCAACTAAGAAAAATGAATAATGTTTAGTGGCAGTGTGTTGAAGGCTAAAACAATTTTGGCAAGAACAATACTGTGATAAACCAATGGGATAGATGATAAGAAAGGTCTGGGGAAGGATTTGGGCTTGAAAGAGTACGAGGATTGTAATAAGGAGCCTGGTGTCTGGGAACCCTTGGATACAAAGGTGAAAGAGGAACTAGAAAATGGCACAAGAGGAAACAAGAAAGGGTATTGTGACTGCAAAAAGAATTTACCAGGGTGAGGCTTGTGTGTTCCTAACCAAAAAGAATGGGACATAGGTACAGAAGAGAGGCAGAATGGGAACTGGGGTACAATGCCATTAAATGTGCTGATAAGTTTTGCATTGAGCAATGCTCAGCAGTTATTCATTTGATCAAGGAGCATCAAGCTTTTGTTTTCATGTCCTCAGTTAGTACGGGGTGCAGTTCTGCAGCAGGATCAAACTCAGCCTCCCACAAGCAGCAGCAGGATTTTGAGGCAGGGACAGCCTTATTGCTACTGGAACTGTGCTTATCTTTTTGTAACCAGAAGCCTCCCATTCAGCTGCAAATTGCATCTCTTCAGAAACTTGCTTTGGCAAGAGAAGGTGATGATTTGTGTAAATGCTTGAGCTTGAAATGGTTGAAGGGGGACCTTTCCATTTATTTAACAACTGCAGGGGATACTCCCATCATTTCTGACTGCTGCTTGCAAATGCAGAATGAAGTTTCAGTGAGCCTGGTTGGTTGGTTGCCAGTTCTGAGCTGAATCATCAGCATGAAAAACCACAGTCAATGCTCTACTCACGACGCCCCTGGTATTTCTATAAGGGAAGTTACAGTCACACTGGGTGGAGGAACCTCCCTGTCTAGCTATGGGGATAGTGAATACAAGGAAATGCTTGCGGTTCTGGTCATGATGGCATCTTTTGGCATTTCTCTGCTATTTTTTTGCACTGATGCATTTCATTTGGCAGTTGAAAATTTCATAGCAAACACTTGGTAAGATGCAAACACTCTATTCCAACGTTTTGGAACATTAATGGATTTTTTTTTTCTTCTGTGCTGAATGTTTCTTTTTCTTGTGAAGGTAAAGCTGTATGTGAACTGCATACTGAGGGGGGCTGCTGCCACAACCTCTCCTGTACAAGACTGGAGTTTGTGCTTTCCTTTTCCCTTTCTCTCAATGTTGTGTAACATGCATGTGATCCCCAAAGTGTTTCCGAAGATTCAGATGAGGAAAAGCATTATTTATTCTGGTCAGCAGCCACATAGCACTGGAGAATGGACAGTGCTCTGCTTTACATTCTGGTACAATTGCCGTCTCCTTTTTTCCCCATCCCAGCAGTTTCAGCCAATGGTGGGAAATACTTGATGCCCGCAACCTCTGTTCATGCTCTCTCTTTGATGAGACTTCTGGGATCTGTAAGGAATATTTTGTGGGACACGGTAAGTGTTCCCATGTATTGTGATGAGTAGTGCATATTACTCAAATTTTTGTGGGCTTCATTGTATTGGCCTAAACTTTGACCGTGTACCACTGTGACCTAGCTTTCTGGCAACTTCTGAATCAAGGCCCTTTCATCCCAGTTGTGTGATAGATCCTAAGCAGGAGCAAGGAGTAAATGTGGTTTCTTATTCGTAAATTAAGCCTTAAATGAATTGAGCAACACTGGTATATTGTAAAAGGCAAGGAAAGAGTGAAAAGGTCTTTTTAGAGGACCAGGTGTTTGGATTGAGACAGGATAACTTGGAGGAGTTATAGCTGGGCAGATCAGTTTATTATTTCTTCAGACTTTTAAGGCCTCCTTTCACTTATTAATAAATCCTGGTCTGCTATCTTTACCTATCTAATTTTGAAGAAAAATAAAAATGATCTGTGGCATAATTCTCCTTTCTTTAGTCTTTGTTGATGAAAGGAGTGCTTACATGCAACTTAAATAATGAAGGCTTCCAAAGCACACTTTTAATATTCCTTCTTGTCTATACTTATTCTTTCATGAAAATGAATCTTGACTGAATATACTTTCCATTTCCTCTTCAATATTTCATTAATGCACAACCACAGTTCACTGAATTTTGCACAGAACAAAATGAAGCTCTATAATGCAATTAGTCTCTTTTGAATGTGGAATATTAAGATATAATTCCTCTTGCTTTCTCTGTCACAGACTCTGAGAACAGACAGTAAATTTGAATTTTAAAATATTTCCATGGGTCTTGAGAAGTCCTTAATTTCTCTTTCAGAAATAGTGAACAGCCTCCATTGTTCTGCTTTCTTCAGTTGGAGTTTTGGAGCATCTGTTGCTTAGAAAAACCTGGTCTCTTTCAGAAGAAAGACATTAAGATAGAGTGGTATTCTGTAGTCCATACATACACTGGAGAAAGCTTTGATAGTTGAGAGACCAGTGGAAGCAGAAGAGCAAATTAACATTCCTAGTCATTCCTGTGCCTGTTGCTGGTTGTAAGCACCACATGTCACTGCATGGCTGGAACACCTTCAAACAGGGCTTCATTTCCAGCATTTTTTGTTGTTCTTGGTTACTGCTCAGCTGCTAAGAGCTGTTAAAATGTTAGTCAACATTTGAATTTAACCCACCCTCTCTGTTCCACATAACTAATGTTCTCATCGGAGACTTATGGTCACATTTTCAATTGATTTTAAGGTACATCTGTGTGCTTAATAGTCAAGAATTCCTTCCCACCTGCCAGTGAACTTCTGTGCTCTGGAATCATAGAATAGTTAGGGTTGCAAAGGACCTTAAGATCATCTAATTCCAACCTCCCAGCCGTGGGCATGGACACCTCACACTAAACCATGTCACCCAAGCCACCATCCAACCTGGCCTTGTCCAAGGGATCCCTGCCAGGGATGGGGCATTCACAACTTCCCTGGGCCTTCCCTGGGCATTCCAGTTCTTCACCACCCTCACAGTAAAGAATTTCTTCCTTATACCTAACCTAAACTTCCCCTGTTTAAGTTTTAACCCATTACCCTTTATCCTATCACTACAGTCCCTGATGAAGAGTCCCTCCCCAGCATCCCTGTAGGCCCCCTTCAGACACTGGAAGGCTGCTATGAGGTCTCCACACAGCCTTCTCTTCTCCAGGCTAAACAGCCCCAACTTTCTCAGCCTGTCTTCATACAGGAGGTGCTCCAGTCCCCTGATCATCCTCACGGCCCTCCTCTGCACTTGTTCCAAGTCCTTTTTATGTTGAGGACACCAGAACTATACACAGTGCTTCAAGTGGGGTCTCATGAGAGCAGAGCCGAGGGGCAGGATCACCTCCTTTGACCTGCTGGTCACACTCCTTTAGATG
Organism: Pezoporus wallicus; assembly: GCF_028554395.1. Taxonomy (NCBI): domain Eukaryota; kingdom Metazoa; phylum Chordata; class Aves; order Psittaciformes; family Psittacidae; genus Pezoporus; species Pezoporus wallicus. Next base: position 3,362,861 of record NW_026639377.1, read on the forward strand.
TGGCCCAGGATACGGTTGGCTTTCTGGGCTGTGAGCGCACACTGAAGCTGGCTCATGTTCAGTTTCTCATCGACCAACACCCCCAAGTCTTTCTCCACAGGGCTGCTCTGAATCTCTTCTCTGCCCAACCTGTAGCTGTGCCTGGGATTGCTCCAACCCAGGTGTAGGGCCTTGCACTAGGTTTGGTTGAACTTCATGAAGTTGGCATTGGCCCACCTCATTTTTAATTCAGCTTTGGTTTTAAATGTGTTTATTTAAACTGATGTAGAAAAGACATGTACTTAGGTGTTCAAGAAGGTTGTGGATATGTTACCGTTTCAGCACTGGCAAATGGGTACCTTTTAAAAATATAAGGCATACAATAGATACCTTTTAAAAATAAAGGTGATACAGGTTGCTGGCACAGGTTGCTCAGAGAACAATGATGTGGCTTCCCCATCCCTGTCAGTGTTGAAGGCCAAGTTGGATGGGGCTTGGAGCAACCTCGTCTAGTGGAAGGTATCCCTGCCTGTGTCATTGGTTTGGAACTGGATGAGCTTTAAGATCACTTCCACCTTCCAACCCAAACCAGTCCTGATATATAGCACACATCCCCCACCGACCGCCACCCCCTGCTTGTAGGTATTGTTTGTGTGGTTGTGGTCCTGTATGTGTGGGTCTGTGGTACTTCCATGAAGAAGGTGAATAAAGCAGACACAGGGGTAAGGTTAGATGATCTCAACAGAGTCCCTTCCAACCTAAATGATGGCTGGATCTGGTGACAGCAGGAGTTGCTGAAGTATACGCACAGGGCTACTGGGACACAAGCTGTTTCTGAAGTGGTACAGGGAGCTCTCCCTCTTGCCTTTTTCCAAGCTAAGATGGAGAACAATGGTTTGGAGAGCAAATGGCATCCCAATAACTAACCACCCCCTCCTGTGCATTGCCCACAGACAGCTTGCAGCCGCCATGGCTGTGTCTGGATAGGGGTAGCAGGGTTGGGGATCTGCCCTGCATCTGAAGGTCTGGAGGGGGCTGGCTGCTGTGCTGGTGAGACAGGGCAGTTATTTATCTGTGACAGGACTGCCTGCGCTGGCCCCTCTGCCTCCACTGCTCCACCTGACTTCTCTCTGCATGCATTGGCAGCAGTGGGCTCATACAGGGAGCTTTTGGATTTAGAGTTTAACTGCTGATGAGCTTTAATCAAAATGTTTTCTCCCCTGTCAACTATTTGCTGTTTTGTAACAAATAGTTAAATAATGTGAGAATTCTTCGTAGTTCAGTGTCTCAGCTGAGTTACTGATGTAATACCCTGGGGAACCCCGGGTTTAAAATATACTGTTGCTGTCATTAGAGCTTCTGTACTTTCATGCTGTTTTCAATCTGTTGCCTTTCCTTTCAGCTCTTAATGCCACACAAAGCTTTCCATTGAGAAAGTGACCGGAAATAGGCTGTAGCTGACATAAGGACCTCTGGGAAGAAAAATGGAAACTAACAGCACAGCCTTAACAACTTCTTGATGAAATAGATATCTCGTGGAAAGTGGATTTTTATTTTTTCCCAAGCAAACTTCCCCTGCTGTTGGTACTGCTGTAGCAAATCTATTTGCTAGTAGTAGAAAGAAGAAAACCTGGTTTGATTCATGCAGCCCTGACTCTCACAGCTTCACAGGCCTTATTGTGGCTTTTGTTTTTGCCATGTAAAGACATAAACATATTAAGATTTGACTCTGTGAAAATGTATGATGGTAATAAACGTATCAAATTCCTTATATTGACAGCAATAACTCTTCTAAGTGGACTTTGAAGGGACTGTTATTCTACCAGGAATTAATCCTACCCCCATCACCTTTACTTTTATTAAGCAAAATATCTTTGCCTGCATGTACACTGCTCACTTGGTGGTAATCATAAATACATACAGGGCAGAAATGTTTCCTGTGCAGTTTGTTTCAATAAACCATTGTGTATCAGAATAGATGCCTGCATTCCATTGCATAATTTAGTTTTCAGCAGTTTGTCCTACGAAAAATAGAAGATGAAACAGCGGAAATATCTAACTTCTGTGTATCAGGAAATCATATGTAAAAGCGTTTTTTTGCCCAATCTGCTGTTAGTCCTGAATCCTTGTTAGTGACCTGATGAGACCGGATTTCATCCCATCTACCTGCTGGGTGGAAATGCACCTGCTTCCTCTAGTTCAAAGCTTTGGCAGTAGTGCGTTTGATTCTTAAATTGGTCTTAGAAGTTGTTTGGCAAGTGTGTGCTTAGTCATCTGTATTTTTATTTTTGGTTCATGTCAGCAGCAGCTGTTGGTTACATTCTGCTGTTAAAAATGCACAGGTTTGTGTTTTGTTATAGTTTTGAATGTCTCTGAGTTTGAATACTTACCACCCTGAACATCTGGGTGGCAATAAGAAGTGAAGAAGCTTTTAAGTCATGAAGCTGGAATGATTGATATGTGCATCAATAACTCCCCTGCCTTCTCAAAGGAAAGAAAGTTTATGAATGGGTGAGTTGTTGGTGCAGATGGTGATACGAAAAATAATACGAAATTGAGAACAAATATTTGAAGCAACTTTCTCCTGTGTACAAATATACCAGGTGCCTTTCAGCAAACCTGAAACCTGCCTGTGGCAGCCAGAATGATGTGCAACCTGCAGGTTATTTGATTGAGTGATATCTGGTGCATAAAGTGCTGTCTCAGTCTTGAAGTTTGAGCAGTGTGCAAGCAAAATACCTCACTATCCTTCTGCTCGTGTTGATGATATAGTCTCTGCTTTAATATCTTTATGTCTTTAATATTTAGGCTCTACATTCTAGCTAATAAATAAGCCTCCCTCTAGTAGTGTGTCTGTGACTAGAAGCAGCTCTGTCCATTACGTCTATTTAAATTAGACTCTCTTCCATAAAAATCTTGCAAGAATGTTATTGGTAGAAGGCAAAGTTTTTCTACACTTCAAGAGAATGTGATAAGGTTTTGAACCAGCACAGATGAGCCAAGAAATATTTTCTTACTCGGGAAAAAGGAATGAATGCCACTGAGGTTTTACCTGAACTTAAAACATTTTATGTGAACTTGACTTCAGCCAAAATTTAGTAGGGAAAGAAGGATGCTTATTGCTTTGCCCAGCCAAAATGTATCAGTCCTTTCACAGAGCTTCAGAGTGGGGATTTGACCTAATGCCAAATCCATTCTAGACTTTTACGGTACAGCTTGATAAGTAGAATACTCCTTGGTATCTATCATGGCATTTATATATATACTTGTGGTCAGTAGTGAATGCACCAGGTATTTGGCCTGGCCACTAGGGAGTAAGTTTTGTCCTTCTATCCAAATGAAATTTCCTAACCTGGGCAGTGTTGGATGGAGGAGCCAATTTTTCCAGGTACTTCTGAGAGGAGGAAGGATTCTAGAATTATGCCTAGTATAAATGGCTTTGAAACTAGTTGCGGTTTAAACCCAGCCAGACAGCTTGTTCACTCACTTCCCCCCCCCTTCTTTCCTTCCCCCTACTCCCGGAGGGACAGAGAGGAAAATCCAAAAGAATGCAACTCCCATGGGTTGAGATAAGAACCGTTTAAGGTATAACACAAATCACTACTGCTACCACCAATAATAACAATGATAAAGGAAATAACAAGGGAAGAGAATACAACACCTCACCACCAGCCAACCGATAACTCACTCCCCCCCAGCCCAACCAAGCACTGACCGATACCTCCTCCAACCCCGCAGTTCCTAGCCCTTCCGGCTAACTCCCAGTTACATCCTGGGCATGACGTGCTGTGGTATGGAATACCTCTTTGGTCAGTTTGGGTCAGGTGTCCTGTCTCTGCTTCCTCCTGGCTTCCCCTCCTCCCTGGCAGAGCATGAGGCTCAAAGTTCTTGGCCAGACCAAACATCTGAGTGTTATCAGCTCTGTTCCCAGGCTGAAAGTCAAAAACACAGCGCTGCACCAGCTACTAAGAAGGGGAAAAACATGACTGCTACTATTGAACCCAGGACAAAACTACACGTGGCTGTAGAAATTTGTATGAATATTAAAGTATATCTGGCAAACAGAAAAATGCAAAACGGGTTATGGTGTTTTGCTTGCAGATGGAAAAATCTTCAGGGTAAAGACTTTTTGTTTGTATAGAGCAAAACTGAACAGGAACCTTACTTCTCTGAAGATGTTGAGTGCTGTAGCAGTGCTGGTAAACATACCTGTAAACTTTATTTTGCTTCTTCTATAGCTGTGTAAAAAACAGTCTTTGTATTCTTGCTTAAACAGATATTCATGCTGCCAGGAACTAAAAGACTTCAAAGGACCCTGAAAATGTAATTTATTTTGCTCATCATGTAGTGGGAAAGTAAACACAAAACCATTAAATTATAAAATCTTTAAGTTGCAAAATCTTTAAATCACGAGCAAGCAATGCCTAGAAAGTCTTTTTCTTCTGTTTTCAAGGTTTATGGCAGTTGTTTTGCCTCCAGTGCCTAGTACACCAATAACTATTTATAGGTAACTTTGTTTTACAAAATAATACGTGATCATTCTGAAGAAAGACATGAAAGCTCACTAAGTCAGTAATGGAAAAGACTTGACTGATCACCTAGTCTAAATTGGTCACCTAAAGTACTCTTCTGTGGACCTGAGTAAAATTAAGAATTCAGGGGGAGAGCTGCTTCTGAAATTTGGTCTTCTGTACCTGAGAAGCACAGGGCAGTGATGTGGCTGGCGTGACCATCCACTGCAGAAATATTTGTGGTAGTTCAGAAGGTCTGATACCTTTTGTGGCAAGATTATTTGCCTTTTCTTTTACCTCTCTAATCACCACATTCCCCTGACCTACCCTCAAAAAAAAAAAAAAAAAAGAAAAAGTGATGGGGTGAACCTACTGCATTGTAGATAACTGACCTCTTTTTGATTCTGCTGTCATATCATTCACATGGCTAATCATGAGAAGTTTCATCTTGCTTTGAGATATAATAAGGGCCATTGAACTCTAAAAACATAATGTCACAAAAAAAGAATGTGTTTGTGCTAATTCCTTTTCACTGTGATGCTGGCACTGTAGAAGCTTCTGTGCATGTTGCACTGTTTTATGTTTTAGTTGAGAACACAAGATGCTGCTCATTAGGGAAATGGGAATATCAAACCAGCATTTTGAAATAATTTGGCTGAAAACATTCATGGAATGTATTATCCACATATAAATAACACTAGTAGCATTATTCATTCTGGCCTTATTTCTTAGTGAGAAATTAGCTCTTGAGTTCTGCAACTAGGCAGGACTGAAAGGCAGAAGGGTAGAAATGGCTAAGCTGCAGAAGAAAAGAAAATTCTTTAAAAATATACTGTGAGAAATAGTAACAGTTTACAGTGACCCTGAGTGTAACACCTATGAATTGGTAACTTATATGTAAATCTTCTGAAGGGTTTTATAATGGCTTATAACTAGGCACAGCTGCTAGTGCTGAGGTCCTCTTAGCTCTTGTGTTAACCTGGCTCCATTCTAACAGAATAGATTGTTGAAGGACAACACACCAGTTCTTCAGTAAAATCGTACAAACTGAGGTTTCCTTACAGATTTTGGTGGCTTTTGTGTTACTGGGATCCCTGGCTCTGAATAGGATTTAAAATAGAGGTCCTAAGCATCTTTTGACCGTACTGCAAGGCTGGGGGGAGAGATCCTTCTGCCCTTCTCTGGGATGACAAGCATATCACCCTCTCTGATTTTGATAATTTGGAACTGTCTGGGAAAACCCAGCAGGTCAGGTCTTTGGTATGCACTCCATAAAAAGAGGTACCTGATAGCAACCAGGTCTAGCTAAATCAGGTTTCTAAGAACTCTTCAGTATGTAGGATAAAAAAGTAGCAGGGTGGGTATGGGAATCAGGAAAATAAAATCAGCATGACTTTCACAAATACAGTTTATAAAGCTAAGTCAATATATGAACTTGGCTCTCTTACCCACACAAGACTTTGTTGTTTGCACATTAGGGCTATGATTTCTATATTGTTTTCCGTTACTGGAGTACCTTCTTTTTGTGACCCCTATGATTTCCTTAAAGTTCTGCCTATAATGACTCCAGCAACCTGGTTACATTCTGACATGTGGCTAGCCCTATTTCAGTTTGTCACTTTTGATCTGACTAACTGGTAGTGGCAATTGTCAGGGAGCAGCTGACAGCTTAGAAGAAATGAATCACCTTTTCTTACTATTCAGGTAATTTCCTGAATAGTGTTTTCTTACTATTCAGGTATTCAAGTCCATTTCCATGAGTTGAAAAAAGAGGGAAATAAGGCAAATCACAGCTCTTTTAATTCTATTTGCTTTAGCTGAGCAAATTTTCAGTAACGTGTGCTGAAATAGCCAGTCATCAAGAAACAAAGTACCAAAAAGGGTATTTTTTAAGTTATCCCACTGCTACATAACTTACAAGTTAATAAATGTTTCTGAGTTCAAAAGAGAGGAAGGTCATCATGGGTTCTGATGAAGTTTATCTCCCATCAGTAAGTTTAGAGGCTGGAGAAGGAATAGATTGGACACTTTTAATTGTACAGTAATTTCCAAAACCAGTTATGGGGATGCAGGTAATACGGACCCATGCCTAAGGATAGGTAGGGGGTTACTTTGAGCAGAGGTCTCTACAGGGCTGCAGTACAGACAGTATCTTTTTAGAGTTCCTTGTTTACATTTTCAGTGCATCTACCTTCTTGGTTCTTGTGGGTGGTCTCCAAAAGGTAAAGCATGCATGGCTGCATGCACAGTTCTGTGGCAAGTATGAAAGCAAAGCTTGTGAGTTAAATATTCAAAACTCTTGATTACTACTGAAGTTAAGTGGCTTGTTCAATTCACATGAACTAAGCACCATGCTAGAAACAAAACCTGGTGAAATTTAGTGCCCATTAAAGCCAGAGAAATTTTCCCAGGCTTTTGCTGAAGGCCTTCTCCACTTGCAAATAGTCTACCTTACTTGATTTATTTTGTATTTCTGATTTGCTCTTGGTTCTGAGTGTGGTACTCAGCAGGTCGAAAGGATTATATTCTAGCAGAGAAGCAAAGCCTGTTTCAGCATCAGGAGAGAACGTGACTGAGACCATTTCAGCATCAGGAGAGAACGTGACTGAGACCATTTCAGCATCAGGAGAGAACGTGACTGAGACCAGTATTTTAGATGCAGTAGGAAATGTATAACTGTGCATTGCACCATTTTGCAAAGAGATGCGTCTGGAGATGCTGCAGGCAACCCTTTCTATTACTTAAAAAAGACAACCTCAGAAAAATCTGATCTTTTGCAGTTTGAGCATTCAATAATGAAAGTTCTCTTGACAACAGATTTATTTTCCAAATGATTTTTTTTTTTATTCCTAGCAGGAAATACAGTTGGTAGAAAAGTAGAATGATGTCAAAAAATGCGGAATGACTGCTAGTTAAACCAGAGTTCAGAGATTTACTTAGGAAGACAGGCAAATAGTAGAGACCTGCTTGAGCTAGAGGTAGGGGGGGATGAGTCTAGGAGTCTGATTTTTGGAACATAAACAGGTTTGAATGCTTTTTTTTTTTTTCTTTACCACATGTGGAAATATATGGGAAAAATGCAGTTCATTATGAATATTGATGTTGGCGTGTAATGCTGGAGGTGCTGGCAAGTCTTTGTAATTATACTGTACATCTCCAGCTTTCTCTTTGTATTTTTTTCAGAGCTGTATATTTTCCTGCTAAATATGACATGATCAGCTGTAATAAAGTGGAGCAGATTTGCTAAGGCAAATGCATTAGTTAGGAATTAAAATGCATTTGTTTATTAGTAAATAACTGTCCCATGCAAAAACATAGACTTTAATAACTAGAGATGGATTTATTTAAAGCTGGAATCCCTGTTGTTCAGCTTGCTGTTCTAGGGATGTAATGATTAAAAAAAAAAAAAAAGAAAAAAAAGATATATTGAATGTATAATGGAAAATTTGTTGACTTTTCATTATAATGAAAGAAAATTGTCTAACTCTAATTGAACTCACTCTTTGCAGATCCTTGGGAATCTGTTTAAGTTTGCAAAAGAACTTTCTCAACTGTTGATTTCAGCATGCTCTTGGCATTATAGCTAACATTTGCTTTGAGGCTTGTTTTAGCTGCTGTAATGTGAAATCACTGGACTGTGAAGGCACTGTACAAGTGCCTTCAGGAGCTGCTGTCTCCAAATCTGCATGTGTTGTCCATTTGTGTAGCAAAGGGACATTGATATGTTCAGGAGTTTAATGCTGATCTCCTTTCATATAGCATTGTGAAGCAGATGGTTTTCAGACCAATTTATTTGGCATACTTTCCTACAGAATTCCTTGAAGAACTGTACTTCCTGACCAGAAGCAATCCTTGCATTTTAAGCCAGAAGGAGTTGTTAAGATGCGTCACGTTTCTTCTCAGTGACCTCCCCTTGCAGAGGGCTCTCCCCATGTGGAGTACCACTGCTTCAGCCGGGGAGTGGGTGATGAAGCAGTGTGAGGCAAGTGCCAGGGCCCCCCTGCCTGTTCTATTGGGTAGCTGCTGGGCTGGGCTGAACCAGGACAGAGGCTGTGCTCCATCTTCTGTGGTCCTCTGCTCTGGGGGAGGATCAGGCCATGGCCATGCTTATAATAATGTCTGTGCCAGAACCTCTTCTGCAGCAGGATGAAGTTCCTTGAGCTGTGTGTCAGACAGCTGAATTTGCCCTATCACTTTTTTCCTTGGGAGCAGAGATTCAGCCCCCTCCTTTCAGGTAGTTGTAGAGAGCGATAAGGTACCCCCGAGCCTTCCCTTCTTCAGACTAAACCCTTGCCAAATGCCTCTGCCATTCCTTATCAGACTTGTGCTCCAGGCCCTTCACCAGCTCCATTGCCTTTCTCTGGACACACCCCAGTATGTTAGTGTCTCTCTTGTAATAAGGGGCCCGGGACTGAACACAGGATTTGAGCTGCAGCCTCACCAGTGCCAATCTGTCTGATCAGGAGGATCTAAAAGGGTTTAAAAGAGCATCACAATTTCAAAATAGCTTACTGGCTTCTCTCCTGTACAGCTTCAGCCTACTGTAGTCTCCAGAGGAGTCTTTTCTACCTGCAAAAAATTTTAGGCCTGGTTTTCAAATTTCTTACACCTTCCTTTTGGCATTCCTAACGCCATAAAGTGTATTTCCCCTCTCCTGCACACGGAAATCTAGGGGCCAGCCCTGCCAGTAGAGGTCAGGTAATGCCTGAAGTAATCCTGCCTAGCTGGAGGAGTGGTGGTATAACAAAACTGACATGCCTAAGCCTGTAACCAGTTTTTCACTGAAACAGGCTTTGTTAAACCATCATATAAATGGACACTTACACAGACTAAGTAGAAAATATTGAAATTCCTTCCTGCCTGTACTACAGGTGGCTAAACCCCACAGAACTCCCAGGTCTGAACCTGCTCTAAGTTTTCTTTAAGAGCCAATAAAAAGAAAGACTTTATCTAGGCTAATTCCCCATATTGCATGGCTGTGGAAGACGAGATATATGTCATGTCACTGACCTAAAGGGCCTTTTCCTAAATGTTAATTTTTTTCATGTCTCCCCAGTAAAGAAACAGGTTTTTCTCCATCCCTCTCATTTTTAAGAGAGAATTTAAATTCTACAAACATGTCCCCCTTTCAAAATCAGTCTTGAAACTCAGACTACTTCCCTGTTTGATGTTGAGAAGTATTCCTAGGACATGCAGCAACCACATTCCGTGGCTGCCACATCATCAGCTTGTGTTCCCTCCTGGACTAGGAGCTTTGCTGTGTACAGATCCATCTCCATAATCTGCACTAGAGTCTCAGGTAGAATACAGATCTCCTGTGAGTTACACAGTCCTATGCAGAAGAACAGTAAATCTTTAAACATCATTAGCTTGAATGGATGTGTACACATGTACAAGTTTATACAGTATAACTGGTTATCAATCACCATCTGTCTTCGCTGGGCTGCTTTTTTCTATTTTTTTCTTTTTTCTTTTTTCCTTTTTTCTTTTTTTTCCCCTTCTCAGTCTTCCCTCAGGAATTGCTTTTGAAGATATTTTGATTAGTTATGTAATTAGCCACTTGTACAGTTAAAAAGCAGGTCACATACTGTGTATTTACTCTTTGGCTTTAGGAGGGCTTCATTCAGAAGAAATTGCTATTGTTTCTTTGCCTTCCCATGGGAAAGCTTTAGTTTTGGAAGCCATTCAACAAATGGAAGGTATGCAAAGAACACTGTAAAGACAGTTCGTGAGTTTGCCAGATTTTTTTATAGTCAGTAGTTACCAGTTTCTTTCTTCTGTCTAAAGGCAGGTTTTCCTTATGCATGGTGCCGTGGGCTGAGAGTTCATTTCTTGATGACCTATGAAACTGATAAAATGCCAGTGTCCTCTCCTTCCAACTCTCCCTGCCTGACTGCAGCAGCTTTTGAAAAGGATAAAGTGCCTTACCTTAGCTGATTCCGAGTGATTACTATAACCAGTCTTGGGGAAAAAGGCAACATAGAGAAATATAGTGATATAATTGTCTGAGCTGTTTAATATTTACTCTCAAGTCTGTCATCTCTCTCTTAATTGCAATGAAATGATGTGTATTTCAAGCATAAAGAACTTCTGAAGTTAGCTAATCCGCTAGAGAGCTGAAGATGCTCACAAAGGGCTTAAAATAGTTTCTCATCAGGAAAACACTCTTTAGATGGCTTGCTCCCAGTGATCAGTACATTCAGTACTTCAGGAATCATTTTCCTGAATCTCTGTGATGCTATAACATCATAATGATCCCATCCCTTTTTGATTATAGATTTAATACACAGCTACACCGAGTCCAAGATACGTTGAATTAATCACCATCCTAAAATAGACTCTAGATCTGGTCTGAAACTGGTGGCTTCAAAAAGAGGATTTGGAAGGCCTGAAGATCCAGGGATGGATTGTTTTCACAGACCCAGTTCTTTACAGCTCTGCCCTCACAGAATGAGCAAGATAACTTGTGATACAAAGTCAGAAACAGTAGTTTAAGGCAACCTGAAGATTATGCTGTCTATGGGCAACCTATGGCCAGCTGCTTAAAGCAGCCCTCCTGTTATTTTTGGTGCCGCTGAAATTCGGATATCATATTTGGCAAATAATTACTTGTGTTCAGTCTTTATCAAGTGATGTTTGTAGTGGTATGGGTGGAATATTCTCTACAAAGACTATAAAATACATAGTATGGTTTACAGCTAGGATAGTAATGGTTGCACACATAGGTGTGACTTAGGGCAACATGCTCAGGGTGGGTAATAGACATCAGGTGTGCACCGATAATTTTACTGGAGCACGTGAGTAGTGGGTATGTGAGTATCTCTGAGAAAAGAGCTGTTGTATTAAACACAGTCAGTGTAAGGCCTGTCTGGTAATTGACTTGCACAGTCATAAGATCTTTTAATGGTGACTGAAGCATTAATCTAGTTTGTGAAATACATGATTTCAATTCAAGTGGATATGTAAACTCTCTGGTTTGCTTTGATTCTGGGGTGAATTTCTTAATTATTTAATCTCATGTTGTTATAAGGTTCTTTCTAATGAAAATTCTGAGCATACCTCCTAAAGATGATTTTTGAACACTTAAACCATGGAGTTACTCACTTCTTCTCTGAACATGGTAGATTTTTTTTAGACATTTGTTGTGTTAGGTTCATGGGGAGAAGAGCTTGATTTTAACTGACAAAAAGCAGAATCCCTTGCAAAAATACAATGAATTATTATACAGTTATATGAAATGAATGATTTGGTGCTGTCACCTTTTAGGTAAATATCAATCTTGTTAAATCCAAATGCTGTCTTCTATATGACAGAAACTTCCAGTTGCTGTCTTGGTAGAGTAAAAACTTCTCAGAATTATACTGCTATAGTATAAACTGTAGCATGAAAATGAATGTGGTGATTATCTCTCCTGTTGTAAAGCATTCTGTCAAAGGCTACACCTTATTCCTTGCCTGTGGTTGTAATTGCAATGTGAATAAAAAAACCCTTAAATGTAACAGGTAACATTTCCTGACTGTGTCATGATGCTTTGGCTGTTAGAGGCTGTCATGAGGAAGCACTTGGGCACCAGGGTTACATAAATCTTTTCTATTTAAAGTCTTGAAGCTCTGCATAACTGTCATACATGTGATGAACTTTCTATTGCTGGATCATAGCAACTGAACTTTAACAGACTGTGTGGGACACTTCTGTTTGCTTGTTCATTCACATTTCTGTGCACTAGAAAATACCTCTCTGAGTGCAACTGCACAAATTATCTGGAAGAAAATTTGTTCCTGGGTGACCCCAGTTCATGTCTTCTGTATCTGAGTGGCTGTATGGGACTAGAATACAGCATCTAGCCTGAGCTGTGAGTTGTGTTCTCTTGGGCTTACTGTCACTATGAACACATGCTTTTCATGGCCTGTCATGCCACAGATCATTTTATTCTGTGCTTAAAATTAACAGCACTTTGAAGTTTGCAGGGAAAATTTTCAGCAGTATTGAAAGCAGTGTTCTTGACTTATGCTACTCTGATTTAGCACAGAAGGAAATCTAATAGTTGCTGATTTTCTCCTGGGCATGCATGACCTCTGTGTCTGTTTTGTCTTGAAGCTTTGACTATGTTGAGTGAAAGGCTTAATAGCATTTGGCTAATAGGCTTGGAAAGAGCAAGAGTGGGTTAGCTGGGGGCAGCTGACCACCTGAGTTGGGTAAAGACTTCCCCATATGACTCAAGAAGAACATTCCTGGCTAGGATGAGTGTTACCAGGAGGCTGGGTGACTTCCTTATCCAACACCTCTGCTAATGATGGGATTCTGCACTGCTCCTGGTCTGAATACTATAGTTGCACTGAAGCACTTTATGCCTTGTCTTTACCCCTAGGACAGAATGAACTAGGAGGAAAATAAAGCAAAAGTATAATGAAGGTGTGGGCGTTCGTATATGTAAATCAGGGACTCCATATCAAATAACCCTGAGGGAAAGCTAACCATTCCCAGGCAGAGGTGTGGTGGGAACTCAGATAAAGGTTTGTACATAGTCTGCAGGAAGAAAAGATTCAGACTAAAATCTTATTTTATTTAAATTCATTGCAGTCTTGCACCCTGCAGTGCTGTGGCAGGCTCCTGGCTCCATATGCCAGGACAAAGACCGGCTTCCAGGTAGACACCAGTCGAACTGTCAGGGAAGGAATGCTTCATGCAACAGAGCATAGCATCATGTCAGCATGTATGTGTCATCTTTTCAAGAATACCAAGTTGTGCTTGTTTCCTTACACTGATCTTTCCTCAGCTTGTGTGTGTGTTTCAATGAGACCAGAGGAATTGCATCTCCTTATATTTTAAGCCCATACTCTGGGATTTGCTTGCAATATATTGATCTTCCCTATCAGAGCATGTGCCCAAAAAGAGAGGAATAGAAAATGAAGCCTTGCAATAAATTTCTGTGAATGTCCATTTTATGCGTTAAGACTATTCAGCTATTCTGAGGATATCCATACCCTGAGGAAAAGAGAACAGGCTGCCTCCTCTCACCCATTCCTATAGTTTCACAGAATGCTTTGCTTTAATCATGTCTTAAATAAATAAACAATATATCTATGAAACACTCCAGATACTGAAAACCACACTGTAATGCAGTAATTTAGGAGGTAGAGCAATAGCAGTTGTTTCTCCTGCTTCCTATTAAACTAATTGTTACCAGTCCTCACAGGATCTTAGTATCTTTAGGTGGGGCAGGGACAGAAGTATCTGAAAGGGCTTCTTTGGGTATTACATTTCCGTTTTTTTCAAGTGTAGACACTGCTCACTCAGATCTGACCAGAGTTCTTTTAATCAGTATCTTATCACCAGGCCTCAAGTTATTGACCAGTATGAAATACAGAAGGGTTTTATGAATGGAGGGAGCCACATAATGATTTAGTTGTTCAAGCTGAGAAATTACGTGAAGCTGCTGAACTGGAATTGCAATAATGCAGAACATGCAGAGTTTCCTGGTCTCATTAACACTGAGGTTCATTGTATTAGGATGCGCAAACCTTGGGTCAACAGTTTTTATCTCTAACAGAGGAGAAGAGATTCAGTGATCTGTTTGTCTAACAAAAAATCATTTAAAAATTAAATCAAGTACCAGTGGTTAGTGTTTAGGAAATGTTTTTGGCAAATGAGAGGTCATGGTTCAACTCACGGGAATCAAGCGGAGAGAGGGGGAAATGAGTTTGATCTTCAGCACTTCAGGTGACCACCAACTAAGGGGGTATTTGGTGTTGAGGCACACTTGCTCCTTCCTTTTAAGTCTGTTTCATTGTCAATAGTAAATTATCAAGGCAACTGTGGATTTTTAATAAAGAATATGTGCGTTTTTACAGTGATGCTGTTTAAGAAGTTGCAAATTCTAACTTTATCCCATAACCTAAGCATTTAAAATAGATCAATATCAACATGAAAAAGTGGGATTTCTTTCCTTCTCACTGTCCATCATCTTCATCCTTCCAGAACACTATAGAGCAGCAGTTCCTAATTTGTTGTCCGCAGTGGAGTCGTTATTGTTTTGAAGTTTAAAAAATACAACCAGTTAAAATTCATTTGGGGTTGTGGATTCAGTTGCTGCAGGACAGATGTAGAACACCTACTGCAGTTGCTGCTGGTAAAGTTGCAATGGCAAAAATCCCATAGGAAGTGAAGGTATTTCGCTGGGACGCAGGTCCCCTAAGTTTAGGATTTGATGGGTTAGAGGAGAGACTTGAAAGTGCATTTTCTTAGACCTCTATCAGTGTTTTCATCACAGAATTGATAAATGCAGTGAGCAGTTCTTGTTTTTAATAGCTTTGCCAGTTAAACCCTCAATTTTCTTTGCCTTTTTACAATGGACTGAAAAGAACATCTTTTGTGGAATGTGGCACTTGAAACACAAACGTTTTAGTCTTTGTTTTATCAGAAGAAAGTAACAAATGTAAAATTTCATTTGAATGGGACTGATTTTGTTTGCTTATTGTGTCATCAACCGTACCAAAATACTAACATTTCATGAAGCCCCATTCATATTAGTGAGGTGTAAAAATACAACACAGTCCCATAATACCTTCTCAAAGACCTTGATGCCTTGGTTGAAACTTAAAGGAGTTAAAGAAGCTCCAAGCTTTTGTTTTAATCTATTCAAATGCTCCAGCATATATTTAAAGTGTTGAAATTCCAATGCCTATACATTGTGACATTTAAGTGAATGTGCAGAGCTGGTGCACCTAGTGAGCTCCTCTGCATGTGATGGTGCTCAGGGAAGAGAAAAAAAGAGCACAGTAATAGTGATACTATTTCAGAATGCTCTCTTGAGCCAGAGAAACAAGAAGGATTTGAATTTCTCTTTTGCAGATGTTTCCACTCATTATTTTTGAGCACATGCAAACCCTTAGCTTCAGCTCTGCCCTGTGGTAAGGAATTCCCCAGCTTAAACACACTGTGAAGAAATATCTCCTTTTGTTCACCTTAAATTTGTCACCTGCAAGTTTCATTTGTTGTTCTTAGTTCCTGCATTCCTACAGGGAGTGATTGTTTGCTGTTCACCTTTTCCATGCCAGTCATGATTTTAGAGATCTTAACCACATGTCCCTCATAACTGCCTGTTTTCCAGGCTGAAAATTCCTAAACCATTATGTTGTTCACTGTGAGGAAGCCATTCTGTACCCTTGGTTGTGATTGCTGCTCTAATTTTTCCATTCTACATTTTACAAGATGGGGAAACCAAAACTGAAGAATTTGACCTGTGGGCACATCATGGACTGCTTAGAGGGGAATGTTTTTCCCTAGTATCTGCCATCTGTTTGTTCTCTGACTATACTGGTAGACTTCTAGTGCCTGCATTATGGCTGATATTCTGGAATAAATTCACTACCATTTGGTGAGTTATTCAGTAGGTTCTTCTTATTGTTTAGCCTAAATAGCCTTGTTTATCTCCGTTTCCTACTCCAGTTTCCTCTGCTAATAACCGACACACATGCACTTGGCCAGGCTACCTAGAAAAAGAATAGTGCCACTGTGAACTTCGGTGTTTGCTGTACGGAAATGTTTATCTACAGCTAAAAAAAATGCTTAAACCTGTGGGACAACCTATCATGTATCAAACATTATACTGCTTTCTTCACTTTCCCTTCATAAAACCTCTCCTAGTTATGCAATTTGTGCATGCTTCCTAGAGCAGGCATCTTGCCTCTTTCTTTAGCCCTGCAGCTGCAAAACAATCAAATAAAATGTAAACTAAAAGGATAATTAAGATAGGCTAATGCAATTCTGATATATAGTACTAAATAAATTAACGTTTTCTAACTAAAAATGATGGCATGAATGCCATTTGTGTCCTGTGCCCTTTGCTTGCCAGCACTGGTATTAGTTTTTGCACTTGGAATCATAGAATCTCACAGAATGGTTTGAATTGGAAGGGAGCCTAAAGCTCATTCAGTTCTAACCCCCAGCCACAGGCAGGAACACCTTCCACTAGACCGGGTTGCTCCAAGCCCCGTCCAACCTGGCCTTGAACGCAATGTGAGTGGAAGAATGATCAATCAGTATCACCTTGGTCATCTTGCTTGGGTTCATACCAAAAGCTTCTTTCACTGTTGATGTGGATGACTGCCAATGGGAACTGGCTTAAACCCTCCAGCTTGCTTTACAAAACTCATTGAGTATCTGTGCCATCTACCAAGATCTTGACATTAATTTAGAGATTAAAGGATCTATTGTCCATGCAAATCTCATGGTGAAAAACTATTTCTTAATGATATCATATCTGGCAATTGCTCTTGCAAGCTATATGAGACATACTTATTTGTTTCTCTTTAAGAAATGTGTCTTGCAAACAGCCTCCCTGCTCTTACATATGAACGTACAAATGTGCCTTGCAGAAACAATTCTGCTATATAATTGTATTCTATTAGTAACTCTGTTAAATTTACATCTCTTTGAGGACAGACTTAGCCTAAAATGAAAAACAACATGAGATTCAAATCTATGCATTCAGACAGCAAGAACATTTTGAGACCACAAGGAGGGAGAGTGTTACCTTAGCACACAGTTTCTCACTTGCTCCCTCCTCACCTCCATCTCTCTCTCCCCCTCTCTCCTCCTATAAACCCAGATTGTTCTCTGAAATGTAGTTATGGGATTTTGCTGCAGGCAGCTGGTTGAGTTACAAGTAAATTGCAGCTTTCTTCCATACCTGTCTTTCAGATGAGTTCACATATTAGAGTAGATTAAGATAAACAATGGAGGCTATTAATGAGAGACAGGAAGGATGGTGAGAGGAAATCACACATGAAAGCTTTGCTACCTCTTTTTTCCCCACCCTTATCCCTCTTATATTTTGCTGGGGCACAAAGAGCCTAGCACTAGGTAAGTGGTGGGAATCTTTACTTGATATCAAGTGGACAGTAGATAACTTATTAAAAGTACTCACCACAATGAATAATAATCTCCCCACATAAAAGGTTATTCATTTGATCAACTTACTAGTAGAGATCTCTATGAACTTGTCTGCTTTTCAAATTAAAGTCTTTTGGGAGGAGACTTGATTGGAATAATTAGGGGGGGGGAAGGGGGGAGTAAAAAACGCTGGCCTGTTTCAGACACTAGTCTGAGGCATTCTTTAATATTTTTCACCATTTCTCTGGATAAATATCATGTGAATATTGGTGTATTTAACTTTCTTATAACAGTAACTTAGCCCCCCCAAGGAAAAGAATTCCTTTGTTTTCATTCTTCATCATGTATGAGTTAGTCTGAATTAAGAATTTAATGTAGGTAACAATTTGAATTGATCTAGGAGTTGTCATTAAAATAGAATATGACACCTTGCATTGCTCTTCTCCAGTGTGAGAAAACAATGCATCTTGTGGTACATCTAAAAAGATATTAAAGATATTTAAGTCAACTGGTTTATAGCAGCTTCCTACTTCATAGAATCATATAATAGTTAGGGTTGAAAAGGACCTTAAGATCATCCAGTTCCAACCTCCCTGCCATGGACAGGGACACCTTACCCTAGACCATGTTGCCCAAAGCTCTGTCCAACTTGACCTTGAACACTGCCAGGGATGGAACATTTACTCCTTCTTTGGGCCACCTGTGCCAGCACCTCAACACCCTCACAGTAAAAAACTTCTTCCTTGTATCTAACCTGAACTTCCCTGTTTAAGCTCATTACCCCTTGTCTTATCAATCCCAGTCCCTGAAGAAGAGTCCTTCTACAGCATCCTTGTAGTTCCCCTTCAGGTACTGGAAGCTGCTCTGAGGTCTCCACGCAGCCTTCTCTTCTCCAGGCTGACCAGCCTCAACTTTCTCAATCTGTCTTTGTACAGGAGGTGCTCCAGCCCTGATCATCCTTGTGGCCTCCTCTGGACTTACTCCAACAGCTCCATGTCCTTCTTATGTTGAGGACACCAAAAGATTGTTTTTCAAACATTACTGAATTCTCACAATGTTTTTTTAGGAGGGAAGTTGTAGGAATTATTGATGATGACACAGGAAATCTCTGACAAACTGGGAACATTCACTAACTCCCAGTTTTTTGTAGTGGCCATAAGATATTCTTTCACCCTGCAGTTCCTTTACTAACTAATTGAGGTAATGAAAAATTACCTAGGTGAGAAGTAGATAAGCAAATACTAATAACATACTGCAAATTAAGGCAGAATTCACTCCGAATTCAGAGTGAACAATGCAATCTGCTTTATTAAGAGAGCACAACTGAAATCCTGTGGTGATGTTGCAGAGCACCTTACTGACACTCTCTTGAGCAAAGCCGCTTGCAGGACTGAATTGCAATGGACCCACTGGTAGCTTTTGCTTGATAAGCAAAAATGTTTGTGCTGATATCTCAGTTTCAGAGTACTACTTTGGAAAATGTGTTTGTCAGGGTGAAAAATGGGTGGCATCAAGCTGCTCAAGCTAATTATGTTCGTATGGAGCTGAAGAAAGTGACACAGTTGTCACTGGCAAATAAGTTGTGTGCTCTGAGTTTGAGGGGATTATCACTTCTCACTTAAAGGACTGCTTTGAATTTTGAAACATTCTGTGAAGGAGGAAAGTAGATGAATTAAATACCATTGCCTAAATCCAACTAAATTTAACATTCATCCAAATCATCCTACTGATCTAAAAGTGCTAGTTGTCAAAAGAATTGCTGTATTATTTTAGTAGGTATTGTGTTAATGAAATCTCCAGAACCAAGACTTGACTGTGGCTAAAATTGGTGCTATTTGTAGTTCCCCTGCTACCTGTCTGGCCAGCATTTGCATTGCAGGGCATAAGAGTAGGTTTCATGAACTTAGATTTGCACATGGACTCTCCTATGCTCATCCTGTCTAGTTTAGTTTCTTTTTCTCAAAGCAGCATGAAAGTGTTGACAATGTGTCTGCTTACAAATGCCGGTGGGAGAGAGGAGGGGTGTCTAGCAAAATCAGTTGCAACTTCAGAATCCTGGCGCAAGCCAGTGGCAGACTCCTCCCCAGTATCCAGGAAGAAGTACTTTGTCACGTGTGGCAGGCTTCACTAAGTGGTCAGACCAGTTAGCTTTTGTCCGAAAAAGCCCATACGTAATGGAAACAGCCTCGTGGTTGCCTTTAGGGACCTGCTGAAATGAAACCTAGAGGTAATAGTTTCCAGTCATAAAGGAGCCTTACATTCATTTTTCTACCCTGTGTTACATTAGCTAAAGTTTATTCATGCTGTTTTTTGGGCACCCAGAGGAAGAAGATCTACATAGCCAGTATTTTACTGCAGTTATATTTTTTATTCATACTTTTTGTGGTAATGTTATTATCTATTAATATAGTGAAAAAAATCCTGAAGCAATGTTTTCCTATTGTGAAGTCTTCTTGTCCTGCCTTAATGAATAAAACCCAAGCACACAGGAAAACCAACTTTAATAGTTTGATGCTAGCTTTTGAAAGATGAGGCTAATTTTGATATTTATGGTCCAAACACAAAAAATCAGAGAAGCTTCATTTTCAGCTATAACAAAAAAAAAAAATAGAGGGGGAGGGGTGTGAGGTGGGGTTATGAAGTGTGAATGAAAAATAAGTCAGCTAGTTGTGACTAAAACCATGTGCATTGTGATAACAATTGCAGAGAATATGTAACGTAAGCTATAAAAGTAGCATTACACAAATATCCCTAAAGTTATAATTGTTCTTGAATGATTGTTTGCTCTTTGGGTTTCTTAGTTCTAAGTCTCAAAATTATGATTCCAAATATTGTACCGCTGTTTGTGGGTAGATTTGAATACTTTGAAAAACATGCCTCTTACTTTAAGAACTGTCAGTCTAGAAGACCAAAAGTCAGCTGAGAAGCGCATAGCAGAAAGAATTCACTTCCATTTTGAACAGTGAAGCCAACTGTGTCCTGGGCTGCATAAAAATGAACAGGTCCCCTCTACTCCACTCTGGGGAGATTAACCCCACCTGCAGCCCTATGTCCAGTTCTGGGGACAACAATGCAAAAGGGACATGGAGCTGTTGGAGTGAGTCCAGAGGAAGCCATGGAGATGCTGCGAGGGCTGGAGCAGCTCTGCTCTGGAGACAGGCTGAGAGAGCTGGGCTTGTTCAGCCTGGAGAAGGGAAGGCTCCTTAAGGGGAGACCTTAGAGCAGCTTCCAGTGCCTAAAGGGGCTATAAGAAGCCTGGAGAGGGGCTTTTGTCAGGGGCCTGGGGACAAAGGGGAATGGTTTTACCCTGACAGAGGGGAGATTGAGATGAGCTCTTAGGCAGAAGTTCTTCCCTGTGAGGGTGCTGAGGTGCTGGCACAGGCTGCCCAGAGAAGCTGTGGCTGCCCCATCCCTGGCAGTGTTCAAGGCCAGGTTGGACAGGGCTTGGAGCAACCTGGTCTAGTGGAAGGTGTCCCTGCCCATGGTAGGGAGTTGGAACTGGATGAGCTTTAAGGTCCCTTCCAACCCAAACCTTTCTGTGATTCTCCAATTCTATGAGTAGCACACCAGTTACATTCCTTGCTGATAAATTACATACAATTTATGTGATTGACAGTATATCTGAAAGGAAATGTAGAAGCTTGTTTGGTTCTTCAGTGTAAATTTGGAGATAGTAATACCATTAATAAGAATTCATCATTCTGAAAGGTTTTTTTCCTAAGATGAGCATTTTATATATATATCCCTTTTCCTCTCGGACTAGTGAATGTCTTTTAAAGTTGTGTGATGCAATGTGCTAGGTCTTGAGTTCATTCTCAGTAGTTCTAGTAGCTCAGGCAGCCAGTAGTTCTTTCTGAAAAACAGAAGCGTAGAGCTAATGTCTCACCCTAATTTACAGGGGTGAAAAAGAAAATGATGACAAAACTCAAGAAGATGCTTATTAGAGACTTATGTAAAAATTTAATTATCTGAGCCTAAGCCTGTAAACCTGTAAAAAGATGTGTTCTGGAGCAGGAACGGAAGCATAGAGATTGTTGCCTGGCTTTTCAAGCTGAATGTCAACCGCTTCTTTGTATTTCAGGCCTGTGATGCTTGGGGAAGGCAACCATGCGGATGTGCTGTTAGGTATCTCTTGTGGCTGGTTGTCTGCAGTTGCATTTACCTGAAAGTGTTGCGTAGCCAAAGTGTCCTCCTTACCTAAGGAAAACAAGTTAGAAAAAGCCTGTCACTGTTAACATCATTCCCATTCACTAGTGGTTTATATTTTTATATGTACAATGATCCCATTTGGCTTTCTGGTTATTAGGAACATGGTAAAAAGTTTGAATCTGTGGTATATTTGTATTCTTTGGATAAGGAATATCTCCAATAGATCTTAAAAAAGGCATAAAGCCTATTTTGGGTTCTCAGTCAGGAACTAAGTGGACCTTAAATGGAGCGTAGACTACAGATTGGCATATAGTTATTAACTGTATACTTAGTAGTAACTAGTACTGATAGTATTTTACACTCCAAGTACAATTTGAGATGCTAATGGCAGTGATGACTATGTTACATCACTATGGTACATCATATGGTGGGGTGTGTATGATATAATTAGCTGCATGAAGGGCAGAAGAACCAGAACCTGCATCCCAGGAGGCTTTCTACAAAATTCTGAACACCCAAAATATTCTTCAGTGATTTTATTGATAAGTGGTCTTTAAGCTCCCTTCCAACCCAAACCAGTCTACGATTCTATAATTTCACGATTAAAAAAATTAAAGCCCACAGATTCTATTGACCCAGTCATTTATTTAGACAACTGAACAACAGTATGCGAAGCACAAAGATACAAGCCAATAATTAAAGGAAAAGGTTACACCCTTTTAAGGTTTTTTATTTAACTACAAACTCTTTCTTTAGTAAATGTAAGCATTGTGAAGAATGAAAATGGTTGTCCCCTCCCTTGAAACTCCTCCCTACAGAGACGAAAGCACGAGTGTCTTACAAGGGCCTTTACCTTCCCTGCATCTCTGGTTACTTGACAAAAGAGAAATTCATCCTTGTTGGAGAGGATTTAGAAGTATAGCAAGCCTTGTGGTGTTAGTGTTCGTCAGGCTGAAATCACCTCAGGTACCTCTTCAGCATGAGAGACAGAGCTATGAATGTTGCTGGCCCATATGACATAAGCCAGTGCTATGTAGAAAAAGGAGACCACAGTGGCAAAGCTCTCTGAAACTGTTTTTGGGCTTCTCTCTTTCCGGTGGAATGAGTCAGTAGTTACCATGAGGTTACTGCAAAACTCTGTGAAATGTTTTTTGTGGCCAAGTCTCTGGCACCAGTGTAGAATTCAGCTTTTTCAAAATGACAGTTCATGTTGCAGTGGAACTGAATATAAAATACCTGTTGGTCCTTGCTCTTATTTTGCAAACCCTAAGCTATTTCCATCATTCATGCATTGTGGTCCAAATCATTATGTGTTTTGAGTTGTCTAAAGGTACCCTATTTATACAATTTAAGATGCTTAGTGTCATGCATACTAATCTTAAAAAAATCCATCAGATATTACCCAGTGGACTAGACAAACTCCCGCAAGGCTGTTCTGGTCCATCAGGTAAATACATACTTTGGAACATGTACTACTGTAAAACGTAAGTTATTTACCCAAGAGATGCTGTTCTAGTGCACTAAGCTAATGTGTATCTAGGATTGGGGGTTTTAACAGTTGATTTCTAATTTTTTCAAACTGAGAAGGCTATAACAATTTTGAGAGACCTGCTATGACCATTTATTGGAAAAGTACACACATTTTCAAAGGTAACGTGTGCCAAACTGCTAACCAGTGTGCTGTTAGTAATATGCATTTATATAGCACTGTAATATGGTGTGTAGCAATCTCTGGAATGAGGTTCCTAATAAGCCCATATTTTACTGTACTTTTGTACTGTAATGCTGGCTTTGTTTTGCTTGTAATTGAACAGATGGATTGTTGTTGGTCACTCCCAAGCACTTTGGGTAGTCAGACTAGTGCCAAGTCCCCATGTTAATTCCTCAGTGTTGCTGAAGTCCTTGTGAGAGATCAGAAACTGCATAGCGTGCATGATATAAATAGCGTGTTTTCTGCACATGAACCACTTCATCTCTGCATCTGAGGTAGCTGTGTGTTCTTAACTTCCTGATGTGGAGATGCAAAAAGTTGTTTTCTCAAAGTAAAACTTTCTGGGTTTTCTGTACAATTTTGTCTCGCCCCCTCCCGTTTTTTGAACAATCAGGCGTGCAAGCAGACAACAGACAGCTATCTGTTCATGTCACTGAGCAGAGGCTTTAAAAATCATTTTGTGAAGGCTCCTGAAAACCAATGCAGTGGAATATGCCTTATGAATTTTGGTGTCTTTTATTTGAACACTTTCAGTCTGTCTTTCCACACCAGATCTGTGCTGATGAACTCACTGAGGTGTTTTCAAATGTGGCACCATAATAGTTTTTCCTGTTTGATTTTGTTGTCATCTCAACTGCCATCCCTTCCTCTGATTTCTCAACAAAATGAATCTGAACTTAGCACCTTGGCATGCAGCTACATTTGAATGGATAAGCTGCATGGTGCAGAAAGGGGAAGAGAGGCAGTTGTGAGTGTGCTGATTAAGTTTCCCCATAGGAGTGGTAATAGAGCGGCTATATGATATTCTATAGTGCTTAAGCCAGAAAGCCATTAAAATGGGTTGAAAATTCCTCTGTTACATGGTTATCTTTATAACCTAGGCCTATCTGTAGATGGCGGAACCATGGCTTTCATTCACATGCCAACTGTAGACTACAAAAATGACAATACTAAGCTCATAAAACCCTATTGCTGTGTGCACGTGGGGCTCAGCTAAAGCTCAGCACATGGGTCTGGGATTATAGCCCCAGCAGGAAAGAAAAGTGTGATATTTGCAGAAAACCTGTGGCTGATGAGGATGTTATGCTGCATGTTCAAAATGTCATTCCAAGCTGGTGATTTATGTTTTGCATGCTAACTGAGAGGTCTTTCTCGTTTGTGTTAGTTTGAAACACAATGCATTTTTTCATATGGGAGGAAGCAACAAACTAATAGAGTGAAATTAACCAATCCAAATCATGGTAAATAAAAGTCTCTCTCTCTCTTTCTTTCTTTTTAAGACTCAAGAGGCAGCTGGCACTTTCAGGCTTTGTTATATTAAGGAAAGAGAACAGCAAACTGCATGCAGTATAGAGTCAGTGTCATTGAAACTAATGGCATGAATGATCTCACACTATTGTAGTGCGACGGAGATTTACTGTGCTTAGTAGAGAACCCATATTATGGAGAAAAGCATCGATCTACTTCCACATTTTATTCACATGAACGACAAACAAGTTATTCAGTACTATGCAGTCACATTCAGTCCCTTAGTGTGTAAGTCACAATGCCTTCCAAGTCCCTCACACTTTACAGCTGTGCAGAGCACCTAGCCAATAGCTACTTGTCTCCACTTTATAACCAACAGAAAAGGTTTATTATTAGCCCCTCTTACTTAACCAGTTTGCAGTTTGGACTTGTGTTTGCTGTACAATTTTAGCCACAACCTTCAATTCCTTCAATAATATATCTATTAATACAATGTCCTCTCTCTCCCTTATTTTTTCCTGCTAAGCATTAGGCAGGTAGAGGGACAAGCTACAACTACATTGCCAGTTTCACTTTTTGGGTCAGATTCTGAAATTTCCATGGCCTAGGCATTCTGCTTCCAAAAACCCAGAGCCTGCTTCCTATACAGACAGACAGCATATAAAAACAGCAGGGCCAGGCTAAAATAAATGAAGATAAGAAAGGCAAGGAGAGATATTCAGTGCAGTGTGGATGCTTTGTTCTTGGCTTTATTCTGGATTTATTGGCTACTGCCACCTACTAGAGTTAAAAAGTAAAGAAAAATCTATATCTTTGCTATCATAGTAGAGGTATCATAGTCTCTAAATATGACACACAGAAAGATTGTTGAAAACATTGTACTCTAACACTATGTCACACCAAATCTATAGCTACTTGTTATCATACAGTTTATACTTACTCTTTGCTCTTCACTTTCTGGTAGGTCATACTTGTTAGGGAGTATAAGCAAACAGTTTTTTAAATGTTAGTGTTTCATAGTGTTAAATGATTTGTCCCAAAGGAACTGGTGGCCCAGTCAGGAATGGAATCTGTCTTCTAAACTCCTGCTTTCATTCTTAAAGGGCATTCTCTTGAGCTTCTGTATCCCCTTGATACAAACTCTGAATTAGTATGGAATAGATAGAAAAAGTATCTCAGTGTCCCCATTGCTCTAGGGTAACACTTGATATGCCGCATTTATGAGTTTGTCTTTTTAGTGTATAGTTTTGGTTTGTTCTTACAACCCTCTTCTCAAAATGGCATCAAATAACTTCAAGATACTGATTATAAGAATAAGAAAATCTTTATTTTAGAGCTGGCTCTGTGTGGGGAGCTGAGTGCCGTAATCTCAACATAAAAAAGACAGGCTGTTGAATATCTTACGCTTAAAAAAAACTATGAATTTGGCTGCTTTGTATTACAAGCAGCAGAATTCCATGATTTGGAAACCCTTGAGATACATTGGGACTGCAGATGGAGATAGAGGAAAAGAATTTCCAGTCCCAGGAAATAAAGATTGATTACACAATGAACTTATCAAATCATTCAGTAAAGGAAATTAAACCAAAAGAGTTCCTGGGAAGTTAGCTCTGAACACATGAAGTGCTTCATGCTTGCGCTTCCCGAGGGAAAGGAGGCTTTGTCCTTTTTGCTCTGCAGGAAGGCAATAGTGTTGGAGCACAATAAGGTTAAGAATCTGATTTTCCAAAGGATGCCTTCATACCTTTTTTCTCTTATGGAGGCATAAATCGCTGTCAGAGGAGCAGATTGGTGCATGGTATATCCTCAGTTTTCATGGACGTAGCTTTTATGCTTAGGCCTGTACTTGAATATAACCTGGGATTCTGCCCACTTCGAAGGTTTGTCTATAAAATACGAGGATTGTTTTTCCTTTTCCAGAGGCTGGATGTGTTAATCACAATCCAAGCTGATTTTTCAAAACAAAGGTAAGCTGTAGGCAGGCTTCTGGGAAGAGACAAGTGGCACACAAACAGTTGCCTTCAGTTCCGCAACTGGTTTCTGAATCCTGGCTTCCCTTGCTTTTTTATCTTGTCCTTGTCTCTGTTATTCTGTACTATTATATAGTACTAATTCTAATCCAAATGTTACATGGAAATTGTAATCTGTTAACAGTTTATTCTTAATTACACAATTACTTTTCTTCTTGTTCAGACATTTTCTGTGAATCTTTGTTTTCACATCTTCACACCTTGGAACTGCAGAAAAACAGGATTGGGAAAAACCTCGAAAGATTTTCTAATCCATCTCTCTTCCCCAAGGCATTATACCTCCATCATTTCTGGCAGGTGTTTGTCTCTTTTGCCTTTAAAATCTTCCAGTGAGGGTTGTTCCACCATTTTTCAAAGCATTGCGTTAACTCTGTAAGTCAAAATGAAAAGTCCTTGTGTGTCTGGTTTACTTTAAACCCAGTACTGCAAAGGACTGGTTGTAAATGTGCTGAGGGTTATGACTTAAATGGGACATAAATTGCCTGTAACCTTTGGGCATATAACTGAAATTAATCTTTGCAGGGGGGCTCTATGTTGGACTTTAATGAACTCTGCTGTCATGAATCTTTCGCAGCTTTTGCTATCCTTTTAAACATGATAGTTCTTGTCACTTGATTGCAGAAATTAGTTTAATTATAGACTGATGCCAAATGAAACTCAAATACACATTCGCAGAATTTAAATACAAATTCTTACCCACTCAACACAGATTCCTATTTGATAAATGCTTGCTTACAGGAACTGCCAATTTTATAATTCTAGTCTTACTGAGAAAAGAGCATATTCTTAGCTTGTGTGTACTTTGTTTTCCATTAATGTGAAATTTATCATTAGAAGTGTCCTGTTGCTATTGTGCTCATAAGATAGATAGCATAAAGAAAACAGATTTAGTATTTTAAGACCTGTGGGATGGACTGTCAATCTTCTGTAGCCAACATGTGATACTTACGGTGTTGTGGGTCTTGTGTGTAAATTGAATATTCTGTTAATTTCTGAGAAAGGTAAAATTTGACTGATAGAATCAACCAGGTTGGAAATGACCTTTAAGATCATCGAATTCAACTATTAGCCTAGCACTACCAAGGCCACCACTAAACCATGTCACTGAGGACCTCATCTACACGGTTTGTGAACACTTCCGGGGACAGTGACTCCACCACTGCCGCGGGCAGCCTCTTCCAATGCCTGAAAACCCTCTCTGTGAAGGAACTGTTCCTAGTATCCTGTCGAAACCTCCCCTGGTGCAGCTTGAGGCCATTTCCTCTTGTCCTATCACTTGTTCCTTGAGAGACCAGCCACCTCCTGGCTCCATCCTCTTTTCAGGTAGTTGTAGAGAGTGATAAGGTCCTTCATGAGCCTTCTCTTCTCAAGACTAAACCCACCCAGGTCCTTCAGCTGTTCCTCATCACACTTGTGCTCCAGGCCCTTCACCAGCTCCATTGCCCTTCTCTGGACCTGCTCCAGCACTTCAATGTCTCTCTTGTAGTGTGAGGGGCCCAAAACTGAACACAGGATTCAAGGTGCAGCAAAATTACAGTACACACGAAGTGTATTACAACTGCAGCAGATCAGAAATCTTTAAATAAGAAGTTCCTTGGTTTTATTGATGCTGGGAAATTAAACAAAATCGACGTTCTGTGAAGCCCTCAAACTTGGTAAGGAAGATAACTAGAGTTTAGGTCTTTATTTACAGCTTATTGTCATTCAAGGTTCCTTTAATGAAGTGCCCAAATGCTTAAGATTTGTACATATTGTTAAAATTTTACAAAGGCGTTTATTTGCTATCAGTTACAAAAAGTGAAAAAATGAGTAACAACTTCATCCTGCGAGCTGGCATATTTGATTATTGGTTTTCTTTTGTAGGTTGCTACAGGTAGATGGTTCCAAATGTTCCATACTCATTTCTCTTACGTTCGCTTTCTTTTATGGGGTGCTTTCTGCTTTCCTAAAACTATATTCCTGCTTACTCATTTGTTTTCAGAAACTGTTTATTCTTATTCTATACTTGGAAATGATTGTACATGCTTGCCCCAGAGCTGCTTGTTGTTCACGGTCTTGCTCGCACTGCATTTACCTAAGCTGGGTGAAGAACAGAAAATCATGGTTAACAAGATAGGTTTACTCTAGTGTCTGCTAATCCTTAGCTGAGAGAGTCCCGGAGGTCACCTGAAATCCATACACAATTTTGCTTCTGTTTTCCCTCTGAGAGCTCTGGGTGTGTTCCTACTTCCTCAGCCATAGATGAAAGGAGGAGGAGCTGTAAGAGTAGCACATGGGTATTACTCAGCATGGCAGTACACATGATACTTGTGTTCTCAGGCTGACACTTAGCAATCTCATGCTACAATACAGCGCAGGAGGGTTCTTTGGATAGACAGTAATCAAGCAGCAGATCCGTCCCTGCCTCTTGCCTTTTTTTTTTTTTTTTTGGTTCATGAACCAAAACAGGCTGCTTTGGCTACATAGGAAAATGGCCCCTCAAAGCGTGACTTTTCAGTCATCCTTCTCTCGTGATACAGTCCTGTGTTTAACACTGCTTCCAGCTAACCTTCATAAAAATATGTCTATGTTTGTAGAGAAGTAGGAAGAGATTTTGTTAAGACATAAAATGCATTTGATGTGCTAAGAGTGAAAAACTCTACAAGCGAAGAGTGTTGACATATCTAAGTTGTCAAAAGTGGCTTGTGAAATACAGTGAGATGAAATCCATGCTCTACATAGGGACAGTACAGGCATTTCTCAAACTTATTCTAGCTTCATTAGGCAGCCTTTAGACTCACAGAATGTACTTGCCATGACAAATGTAAGTAGGTTCTTCCTCATCTTTCAACTTTTTTACTTTATATTTCTCTCAACCATCCAATTCCCCTGTTCTAGCCTACTTTGATGGCCTAATTCTGTTGCCTTTCCACACCTGTAATGGTTATAAACTAACAGGGAAATGCAGTGGTATCTTACAATATCCATGTTTTGTTGTTATTTCTGACATACTCCCTTAGGGAGTTAGGGAGTATCTGCACACAGAGCATGATACCCTTTCCAAATACTATTGAAGGATGGAAAGCAGTCAACAGGACGGGGAGTTGAATGGAAGCAACAGAGAAACTAACTGTTAGGCACACAAGTGTAAAGCTGAAGTTCCACCAGTGCCAGTTAATGAATTTCTAATACAGGATGCAGAAGATATCCAGGAGTGCCATGCCTGCAGGGAGTGTAGGTCCTAATATGCATCAGCAACTTCATGAAAGAAGATGCAGAAATATTTGTGTGTCAAATGAATTGTTAAACCTGGTGGTACCGGTGGAGAAAGAGCTCCTTTACCTCCATAATTTAATTAAAAATGTTCTACTTGAGTAGTTTGTTCTACATAGGAAGTTTGTTCTGCATAGGTAGTTTTTGCTGTGGGCTTTCAGATGTAAAATATTGGCCTCAGTGTATGTAATAACACTGCATCAACAGCAAGCCTGTTCTCCAGTGTGCCCAGGCAGATCTTTCATTCAGGACAAAGGAAATGTGGTTTGTGTTAAAGATATAGTTCAACTTTCATAATAAAGCAAGTTGTGAATGATGAATGAAAGCACTTATTGAGCTGAAAGTACACTCACCAGATTGAGCAATGTTGATCTTTCTGCAAGAATCAGCTGAGTAAGAGAAGCAGGGACTGCATTGTTCACTGTCTCGGGTTGACCTTCACTTTGTACTTTTTTTAGCTGTGCATTAACACATCCCATTGTTAGGCAAATGACTGCTGCGATTCTGCCTGTTACTTATGGTGCAAAATTGCATTCACAAAAGGGGAGATGGGGTCCTCTGACAAGATAAGCAGTGGAGTCTGGCTATATAAATGGTTATGCAATCAACATATGCAATTCTTCCTATTTTAATTTAGAGGGACAGATTCCACACTCCCTGGCTGACTCTGAGCCACTTCTCACTCTTCCACTCCCCCTTAAATTTTTTAGTTTTTATTACAAAATCAAACACTGTCTTTTTAGTAGATTATTTACCATGAAAAAATATCTTGATTGGAATTGCAGCTGAATCAGATTTTAATTTAAAAGGAGTGTTTGAAACAGATTTTCAAATGGCATAGCAACACAAAGGTAATTCACAGAGACGTGTGTTTAAAGTAAGGGGCTAGTTTATAGGAAAATCCGGAATGTGGGCTGGAACGTGCTCCAGAATTCCACCCTCTTGTCCTGGCTACACAAACAATGTGACCAAGGCCTGCCAAGAGTTGTCATGTTTAAATAGAGAGTGAGAAGGAAAGTGGCAAGAATTCCCTCTGCACCATAATCCCTGCAACCTTGCTGTTTAGCACTTTGAAGAGAAAGGCTGATACAGGAAGCAAGAATGAAAAGAAGCACACTCCATCTCTGCAATAAACACTGCCTAGGATTCCATCTAATCTGGGAGAATAAACATTTTCAAGGCTTTTCTCTTAACATTTGATCTCAGTGACTACAGCAGTTAATTTTATTATTTATTTTAGCTATCCCTCACTACTTTCCCAGTGAATGCTGCCGTGTCAGCTTTGCACATCTTTCACTCCAAGACATAACCTGAAAACAAAATCCTGGGGTCTTTACTCAGCCAAAATCCTATAAACTTTACCAGGATATTGGCTTTGGAAAAATTACTGGCCTTGGCATTGTAACTGCTGCTGAGCTGACAATTAGGCAAAGAGTTAAAGAGCTTATCACTAAGGTGATGACTGTTGCATAAAGGAGTCTTAACCTATGTTGAGCTAAATTCCTCACAAGGCAGTTTGAATTGATGGGCTTTTATAACCACTCAGTCAGAAATGAATACATAATACCTTGGCACAAGAATGTCCATCCCACCCAGAGGCTGACAGGTATTCCTCCCTTCTGAAGTAACCAATTCTTTATGAACTGTCTGCCTCATTTCTCACTGAAATGAAGGGTATGGTTTTATGGTCCCCTTTCAAAGTGTTTGTAAGTTCATTGGCTGCCCTTTAGCATTACAAAACCCTGTTTGGGGGATGTAGCAGAAATTCTTTTTGTGGGCTGTGGCAGTGAACAGCTGAATTTTTAGAAAGTTTGATGTTTTCCTGTTCATGCTTTCCAGAAAGATGCACATCACACCACAAATACCTCTTGTCTTCCCATATGGTAGGTTTGTGATTCACCATGTCCTTCACCAGACTTTCACCGTGTTTTCTTTAGTGTCAAGTTCCTTTACAGACAGGGGTGTACTGAAGGGTCAGAAGAGTTACATAGGCAGAAATTATTAATACAGAGTCTCTCTTGTGAATCAGCAGGGAGCTTCAATTTTATGTAGGGAATGGTAGGTCTTTCTATCTTTATATGTACCTCAATTGCGTGTGTCTTTAGTCTTGCCAGGGGCCTTGAGGTTGTTGCTGTCTTCTAAATATTCACCTTCCTATCACTAGTTTTTAATGGAAATACAGGAAACTGAGTCCTTGATAGCTTTTACTCGACTTATTGTTAGAACAGGTACTTTTGCCTTTGTATTTTCATCTATCTGATGGGCAAACTAGTGGTCAGCTTCTCAAAAGCTATTGCCAGATTGAAG
The DNA here is from genome assembly GCF_028554395.1 of Pezoporus wallicus. NCBI lineage: Eukaryota > Metazoa > Chordata > Aves > Psittaciformes > Psittacidae > Pezoporus > Pezoporus wallicus. The sequence goes on from NW_026639377.1 coordinate 3,394,942, forward strand.
CAACTAATGCTGTAAATTACGAGGCGCTGAGTAAAAGGCAGTCAGTGTGCTGAGCACCACAGAACTATTAATCTCCAGGCCAGGTTTTTCAAGGAGCTGAGCACTCAGCAGTTGTTGTCGACTTCCAGTTCAACTCCTGAAGGAAATGCCAAAATAATCAAAACTTCTGCTGGAGGCCTAGTGCTTCAGGAAATCTAGTCATCTGATTTGGAGATACATGTGGGCAATTCAGTTCTTCTGAATATCTGGTCCCATAATGGCTGTATTTAACATTGGCACATCTTTCTTAGACAACTGACTATTTCAAAATTAAATATTTTGAAAGGCTCTGCTTTCATTTTATCCTGAAAAACAATGTTTAAAATACAAGCCTGGAACTGTATTTCCTTTTCCTTTTGCTCTCTGGGAGACCATAGTCTCTTATTTATGAGCTGAACAGGCAATTACAGCCTGCAGTTCCCCACCCAGTCCTACCACTATGCCTGCATCCTGACCTGGAGCATAGGAAGTAGCTTGTTCTTTATGCCAGCTCAGTCCTTGGCCTCTCTCCCCAGCTATCAAAAAGCACTTTTTCTCATGCAATACCACCAACTAGTAACCAAATTGAAGCAATTAAATGGCTTTGCACATGGATTGTGTGGTAATGGCTAGATTGTCAAGTGAAAGTCTCCAGAACCCATTAGCGGCATTTTGAAGTAGTTGATACCCCTCCAAAGATTTTAAAGTGTTTTCTAATGCAATTGGTTTTGTCTTAGTCTTTCCCTTTTCAGACCAGAGCACAGAACAGTGCTATATGGCCACTGCCATAAGTGTTTGAAAATCAGTTGCCATGCAGAACTCTCTCTCTAGTATATGTATATACAAATGCTGTTTCAAAGGAGCTGATTTTTTTTTCTTCCCAGTTTTGCCATTGTAAACGGAGTGAGCCAGATGAACCCATTATGTGGAACTGTAACCACCAGTAGACTTTCGCTTGAATTAGTTTTAAAGCTGTTTGCATTTGGATTGTTTTGGAAAAAAAAACATTCCAAGTGATCAAACCCTCAAATATTTGTAAGGAAGAGCTTTTGTTAGACCTGTCCTCAGTTGTGAAAGCACTTCATGCTTTCACAAAAATGATCTGAAAGAATGAACCATGAAAGCTATAACTGATGCTGAGAAAGGAGAACAAGTTCTACTTGTTCTTAAAATCTCCCCCATCCTTCTCAGAACATAGGACCGTTGCATAACATATAGGAAGAGGTACATATGCTGCTGTATTACCTAGATACAATGGAATGAAAGGATCTCCTATCCTTTTTTTTTTTTTTCCTGTCAATGTCTTGTATTCTAGCACACATTTTTTGTGAGAGACGTATAGGACTGTATGAACTTGCCATTCTGCTGGCAAGAGTATTCCTTCCTATATTTAATCTTCCTTAAACCTGCTGAAATTGTTCTATTAGGCATGCCTCTTTCATGAATTTTGAGTGCAGAGAAAAGGGCAGCTGCTTTAACAGTTGTCTCTTCTGTTAAAGGCTCATCAGAAGGGCTATAAAAATATGGATGTCTTTTTCTGTATGCATGATTTTATAATCATGAATAAGCTTTGTGCTGTACTGATTCTTGAGGGAATGAAAATTGCCACCGTGGGGCTCAGTGTTGTCCAAAGAACCTGTGGTATATGTGCACACAGACACATGGCAGACCAGAGAGGTGCTGCAAACGCAGCTGTCTTTCTATGTACAGAATGTGTCCTTTAGGTGGTGCCATTGTGTTTTTTTAAGATAAGACTGCGCGCTCAAGAAAGAGGATGCCTACCAGAAAAGATGCGGTGCACAATGCATCCTTATACCCCAAGAGACTTGGAAACATCTGAGCATACAGAGACATCCTCGTGTACAGGATGGAATGCTGCTCAATGCCGACAATGGAGAAAGCAAAAGCTAAAAAAGAAAATGGCAACTTGAAATAGCTAAGAACCCCCTTTTTGGAAAAGCTTTCTGAGACATGGTTCAGTTTTTATGTGTTAATGTCAGTGAGGAAGGACAAGTGAAGAAGTAGCGAGACATCTGTAGTTATTAGCAATGGATGGGATCGATGGAGGTTGATTGGAACTGCCAGGCAATACTAAACCTACCAAAAAAGTAAAGCCTCTGGATATGTCAACTGGAATCATGTGGCTCTTGAGTGATGATGAATCGTGAGGAATTGTAGAAAACATGCACAGAGAAATGTCTTGGGTGGGTCTCAAAGCACAACTGAAATGTATTTTGGCCATGCGGGCAGGCAGGGTTTCTTCATGGCAGGGGAAGGGCTGGGGAATGTAGCAGATGGAATGCCTGGTTTGGTGGCCCTGGCTGGCCACTTGTGCTTTGTTTAATACATATTCTAAACTGTCTATTCTGCAGTTTGAGGCAGTGTTGTCTGCCTCACAGACAACATATTTTAGGTGCCTTGTGAATGTTGGGTTAATGGGATCACAGACGTACAAAGCATTGCTGTTGTTTGCCTATTGTTTAGATGAAGTTTCTTAAAAATCAAGGCACCCTCTGTCCTGTATTTTCTCACTACATACAGGTCAGAAAAGCACAGAAGTACTGTATGTCTGAAACATTTCCAGCAGCTTCCCTGGACCTGCTTCCAAAGCTCATTGAAATCTTGTTAACAGAACACTCTACCTCCCTCTGATACCTCACACTGCAAAACAGCTTTGAAGGCCTAGACTGAATAATGAAGGAAACAAGGGCATCTGGGGTCCATTATTTACCCCATTTCATAAGGCGCTTCTACAAAGTCTGCTGCCTGCCTTTTCAGATCCATGACAAAAATAAATACAAAGCCTGGAAAGAGCGAGCAAGTCAGAGTTGTCTGCTGCCCTCTCCGCTGCCCCCCCTCCCCTTTTCTTCCTGTTTCACAGGCCACATTTGTTTCATCTCAGCTAAATGTAGTTCTCTTTCTGCCCAAGACACTTGTTCTTTCCCTTTCACAGCTTGTTTATTCTAAAGAACTTCTTTTTGCTTGAGAATACATCTCCAACACCTTTGGGTGTTTCTAAAGGACACTGGTGTGAAGCTATACAAAGATTTTTTTATTATTACTAATTTTTCCTCTTGTCAAACTGACAAGGATTTGAAGACTTGAATTGTGACTATGGCTGCATTAGGAAAACACATGTGAAATGTCAGTAAAGTGTTTCCCTGCTCAATGTGCTAATTCACAAGGGGGGTATCCTAATGGATAAGGAGTCATCTGAAATGTTAATGCCTCCAAAAGGCTGCAGCGAGTTGTGAAAATCTTACTAGACGCTAGAGTTCCAGGAGATTTTTAAGAGGGCTGACCCAGGGTGCCTTGATATTGCTTGTGAAAATAAACCCTCTGCAAGGCTTCCTTTCCAGTGAAAACCGTTTGGAATGTTCAGTCAACACTAGAGCACTTTCTCTCGGCCCTCAGCATGGCTAGTATAGGGCAAGCATCTGGGTGGCTACGCAGTCACAGAGGCACTGTAAGTTGCAACCAATTTCACAGATTTTTTTTTTTTTTTTGCTAGATGATAATTTATCCTTTGTTAGTTGTCTGTATAAATGTTCGTACCTATGGCTTCAATCCACAGAGGGTTATTGAGGGGGTAGGATTACTTGTGAGCTAAACCCTACGCTGATTAAAGTTCTTTGCAAGAACTGTCACTGAAGCCCCACAGATTTTATTTGTTTTAATATGCCCAGATAGGACATTGCTTTTGAATTAGTTGAACTGACAGCTCCAAATTAAGTTCATTTCTTACGTAAATGACTGTCTATAGTCTAGAATGAACTTCCCTTTTGCAGCAATTTGGAAATTGCAATGATGTTATTAATATGTCAAAAGAGGGCTAGACAAGATGGAAAGAATAGGACAGCTTTGCATAACTAGTTATTTAGTAAGTTCCTAAAACTAGTGCTAATAATAATGTATTGGTCCTAAATGGGAGTTAAGGTCTAAAAAAGAAGCCCAGACTGCACATCCTGAATTTTAGGGCTGCTACAGCCTCCACTGCTTAGTCCCAGCTATTCAAATCACTTTCAAAATGACAAGGTTTGTGTTTCAGTCTCGCTGCCTATTGTTGAAGGAGTAAATGATCTTGTGTTCTTTAGGTTGGGATCATCTTTAATGGACCTTATGTGCCTGAAACATCATCCAGAATTAATCTCTGAGGTGCAGAGGCTGTTGCTGATTTCTTTAAAGTGCACAAAGCTGCTTCCTGGTTATATTTATAAAACTAATGTGTGACTTTTTTTCCTCACAGAGAAAATGATAAATCTCAGTGTTCACCAGCATGTATTTCACGGGCAGTTACCAACCTGTGATCATATGCATATCATCGAAATAAAAGACAGAAAAATCTCCCCAAAACAGTGGGAGTACCATTTATCTTCCTTCCGTAATCATTTTAGGTTTAGCCAACAAAGTATCTCACAGGATATTTAGCTGACAGCCCACACCACCAGCCTCTGCTGAACAATGATCATATTACATGTGCCAGTCCTTTTTGTTTAGTGTTAGGGATTATGGTGGTTTGCCACTGAAGTAAATACCAGAGAAAATAATGAGCAATTAATAATAATAATAGTAATAATAATAATGATAATAAAGGCAAACTGAAAATCGATGTTTAATTCAACCATCAGTTGCTGTGTCTTTATAACAGCAAGCCCCAAAGAGAACTCCCAAAAAGGTAACACTTTCTGCTGAACAGTGCTTCACACTCTGATGCCTGGATTTCTTGCACAGACAAGAGAGGAGGATTTACCCAATGCCTGTTCTTAATCAAAAGCTTTTTGTTGCCCTTTTGCTACTGTTTTGGAGGTATATGTGAAGGTGATTCATGTGAGCAATGTGAGGTTGATTTGAGACACTGTCAATCCATTTTTTTCCACAGAACTTAGAAGAATGCTACAGGCTGCACATGCAGAAAATGAGCTCTTACATGTTGACTTGGATGGGGTACAGAGACTCCAATATTCCATGTTCTGATTGCAGCCTCCTTTTGTGCTTGCAGGGAATTTTGCCTCATTTTCACCATGCTTCTATGGAGTAAGAAAGTTGTATGAAACCCAGTGGTTGCAGTGTTACAAAGTGATTATAGGAAAAGCTCTGTGGAATTGTCAGGCATCATCCCCTAGATCAAAACCCGGACAGAACCATCAAGAAGATGGTTGCAGTCTTGCTGTAATTACCTATTTCTCGATGAACTACTTTTCCACAAACCTCCTTGGGTACAGCACTTGTTTGTTAGGCTGAAACTATGAGGTGGTGAGTACTACATACTACCATGTGCTTTGCACATGTTGTTGTGTTATTGCCTAGTAACTGCAGTTGCTAGACTTTGAAACCAGTGGGTTAACTGACCCTGAAGGGAGCTAATGATATGTGGTAAACTGCCATCTCACAGTCTTGGAGCTTTTAAGCCTACATGTACTATGTTCTGTATTAGCCTGGATTTGCCTGCAGCTCACACCCTTGGTTTGCTCCTCACTGAGTGGCTCCTCTCACATTAGTTCCCTACACTTTTGGTCCATTTCATCTCGGCTGCTGAAATAACTTGTTTTTTCTCACTGGATGAGTGATCTTTCAGGATGTTCCTTGCTTCTTTCCTTGTATTTGCTATTAAGCTTCTTGTCCTCTATTAATTTCTTTTTTTTTTTTTCTCTATTCACTTTAAATTAACTTTGTAGTTTTGCAGTTTGAGCCTGCCTTTCCGAAAAAGAGTAACAGGCTACTGACTAACGCTCTGCGAGTTGTAGCTTTCAGTTAGAATCATAGAATCTTAGAATGGTTTGGGTTGGAAAGGACCTTAATTCTCTTCCAATTCCAACCCCCTGCCATGGGCAGGGACACCTTCCACTAGACCAGGTTGCTCCAAGCCTTGTCCAACCTGGCCTTGAACACTGCCAGGGATGTGGCAGCCACAGCTTCTCTGGGCAACCTGTGCAGTGCTTCACTACCCTCAGTTGTTTCAGTAATTCATGCTGATTAACTATAGGATGTAAAATGAATGAAGAATAGGTGTAGCCCTAAAATGTTATGACAGTTATCTGTCTTGCTTTGAGGTATTCTGGTAGGAACAGCAATACTCTTGAAATGAAAAGTTGTTTAAGCACCACAGGGACCAAGAGAGAAAACAGCTAAATTGGCTGGATTCATCCCAGAAGTGATGGCTCCTTCACATTTATCTCCATGGTTTTCTGATCTTTTTCATCTAGAGACACACTTGACTTGACAGCTTGCTTACAAATCTCAGAAGACACAAATACATGTGAGTGGATGGTGGAGGAAGAACTGTGGGAGAACTTAGTGGAGTGGGCAGGAGAAGAAAGGGAGAGTTTAGTCAGCTGTCAAATTAGTAATACCCAATATAGCCTGAAGCATTGTACATTCTCCTCCTTTCACAGCACACCTGAGTGGGTCCTGCCGTGTGTTTAAATAAAGCTACAGCAATGGCACAAGCTCTTACTGGAGCTGTTTTTAACCTTTCTGTTGTCTTTTTCCTTGATGATGTGCTTGCCTTTAACTCAGCCTTCCTTGTCTTTTGTATCTCCATGTACATTACCCCATCCTTACAGTTTCCTTATCCTCTTGCCCATGTCCTGTTACTCACCCCTTGTCTAGTATTTTCCACCTCCAAGTTACAGGTTTGTCTTGCAATTCCAATCATCCTGCATGGCCTTATTGTCTCTGTTTCCCCTTTTCCTTGCAGAGGTATATAGTGTGATGCATTCATCATGTACTGTTTGCCCAGTGGTTCAGGCTTGCCAAGATAGTGCCTGATTATTGCAGACTTTGAGATATTGGAGGCAGGATTAGCTAGATGGCTGAATGATTAATGAGCCAGGCTCACAACCACATCTTGTTAAGACTGAGATAATCAAATCCATAAGGAAGTTGCTCAAATCCACTATTGTGGATAATTTTTCCTTCCTTAAATAACAACCCCAAACCAACTCTCTGTTGCCAAAATATTTATTACCTGGTCTTATCCTACCTGGTCTCCTGTAGCTTCTTGGTCTTTAATGGCCAATTTCCTCACCATGGCTGTGAGTCCATTTGAATTATTGCGGGTTTTTTTCTCTCATCTTTACTACAGAAAGACCTAAAATATCTTGGTCTAACTATCGTCATTTCTAGTACCCCTTCAGATCTTTTCAGGTCTGATTCTTTGCCTTCCGTTTTGCTGTGGTCTCCCTCTCTTCTTTCCACTTTCCCTCTAGTTCTGGTCATGGCTCAGAGCTGCCTTGTCCCTTCTCTGTAAAATTTCGCTTAGCATTGCCTTGGAACCAACACCTTTTCCAAGTTTATCCTCCCATTTCATTACCCACCAGTAATGTCCACAGGCTGCTTTCTCCAAATTCCTGTGGAGTGATCTGTCTTTTATGCTGCAATAAACTATTGCTCATGTAAGTGGTTCTAGTAAATGTTATCTCCACAGCCTGCAAAATCCTGATGCAAAGAACTGATTTTGCAACCTGTGTGCACATATGAAGTGACTGTGTACATTGTTTGCAGGTCCTGGCCTGTATCGTTGTTAAATAATGGGCTAGCATAGCTCTTGCCCGTCGGCTAGGATTCCTGAGAGCATTTAGGAATGGTTTGAATTATCACATGCGAAAGTGCCCTTTAGTTCCAAGGTCTCCATCCTGGTTGTCTATGCTTCAGGTAATAATAGTCAAATGTATGTGAAAGGAACCGTAAATTCAGCTGTTTCCAGCATAAAGCTTTTCTCTTCCTCAGTGTATTTGTATAAAGGTGGTGTGCACACTAAGGAGAGGATATAGGATAATTATGGACCAGAAATATAAGAGCACCAACTTGCACAGATCAGAATCTTTGTGAATCTGTGGGGGTGATCACGTAGATCACAGCAGTGTGAGGACGATGGTGCAATGCAACCCAGTATCACCCTGTGAAAAAACACCTGTATGTGCAAGCTGCAAAGTGTTACACTAATTGTATTACAGCTAACAGCAGTTACCTGCAGCGAGGAGGAATCCTGTGTCCATAAGGAGTTTCAGCAGGTATGTGTAGTAAGCAGGTGTTTTCCTATAGGCACATCTCACATGGAAGCATGTGTTACTAGATGTACCGCAGATCTGACATTCTTCTTAGCGAACTTGGGAAAAGAATGGGGTGGAAAAGGGAGGGGGAGTAGAAACCAATCAAAGAAAGCAATACTTTTTATCAATCATATTTGATGCTATTCTTTCTCTCTCTTTCATCACTTTGATCTCTCAAATAAAACTGATACTTTGGCCATTTTCCAGACTCTTAACTTTGCAATCTGAGAGGGCTCTGGGTTAGCTGCTGAGGGTATGTGTTTGCAATTATGCATTTGAAAGTATTTTCCCCTCCACTGAGATAACATTCTTTTTGTGTTACCACACACTTCTGCTGTCTAGTTTTTCTTCTCCCATGGCACTGCGGGCTGAAAGGCCTCACTGCCTTCCCCCTCCTTCCCCGATCTTTGCAACTGATATCTGAATAAAATGCTTTACTCTGCTGGTATTTAACCTGCTGAGCCTTTCACTTTCTAGCTGTGAAACACACAAAAAGGGTATCGTGCAGAAACATTCTGGCAGCTTCATTTCTTAATATGCCTCCAAGGCAAGGCAAGATTGAACAGGGGTGGGAAAATTTATCCTGATGTTAAGGATCTTCAGGGGTTTATTTATAGATTAGCATTCACTGAGAACAGCTTTACATTTAATTTTCCAACCAGTATTTCTCTATACAAGGGAACATAATTGAAAGCTCTTTATTGTTTATCTGGCTATAGTTCAGTGCATCAAGTTTGTAGGAATAGCGATCTGTCTTTTATAGGATAGATACATTTATTTTTTTTTTTAGCTGATTAATTTGCGCTTCATAGTAAGGAATATATGGAATGATGTCAATTATTAGCATAAGAAGATAGGCTCTTTCGTGTTCCCTGACAAATAGCCAAGTTTATTGAGTTGAATAGCAAAATTCTGTGTGAGCCTACGAGCCCTTTGCACAACATGTTCTACGACACTTGGTTTGTCTGACCTCGGACTTGCTCATCGGGCTCCAAGAAGGAAATACTATTTCTTAAAAAACTCTTACATTAAGTATCAACAAGAAACATTCTACACAAGTAATTTAAACCTTCTATATGGAGTACAGCACGCGATAGGCTTAAAGTGATTGGGGTCAATCAGAATTTGAACACTGCTGTCTTAGGTCTGATGGGAGTGTGTTTCAGTCCAAGTCTCTGACAATGAAACATGTGGGGTCCAACCCCATGGTAATCCTTCACTCCCCCTGACTTTGAAAGCTGGTTATACGCACCCTCTCTCTTTCGCACACGTGTGCTTGCAGCCACATGCGCCCACACATGGGGTTTTAAAAGGAGAAGCTGCTGCAGTGAGAGACATGTTCTGTTTATTTCCGTCTCACAAAAAGGAATCCTATAGGATGGTGCTCAGAGAGTGGAATCCTTCCAGGTGCTTTGCACTGAAACACCTGAGTATTCCCTGCTTAGGCTAAAGCTGAAACCTTTTGAAGATCTCTGTAGATTTTAATAGGAAGCAAGGAAGGGTTTTTGCAGGCCTGCAGGTACCTTGGACAGGATACAGACTTCTTAGAGACTTCTCCATTCCTTCATTTTGTAAAGAACTGGCAAGGGGGGGGGAGGTGTGGGATGTGTGTGTTAAAGTACTGGGTAAAATAAAACTACTGGTCCAAATGAAGTTCTCATTTAAAAATCCCTGATGCTAATGGAAATGTATATCCTAAGTGAGGGTAGGATTCTGTAAAACTAAGATCTAATGTCAAAACCTTTTGTTAATGATTCCCAAATTTGTTTTTCGATCATGAACAACTCTTAATGTTTTTCAGAGATCCACATATACCCTTACATCAACTTTACACTGAGATGTTGTAAAGGAAACATGAATCTTTTTGGTTTAATGCAGGTCTGCAGAACAGCTTGGCACAGGATTGTTTATACAATAGTCTTCATAACTTGGACTCAAAGCCAGTACTTTAAAGTGGAAAAATCCAAAAATAAAATCCTAAACAAATGGCAAAGTTAAGTCTGAAATCTTTGTAGGACATGGAAATGGCAGTTAACTAAGGCATGAGCTTTTTCTTGGTCATCTCTCTTCTACTGTTTTTATCTGAGTGGTGACACAGAATCATAGAATAGTTAGGGTTGGAAAGGACCTTAAGATCATCTAGTTCCAACCCCCCTGCCATGGGCAGGGACACCTCACACTAAACCATATCACCCAAGGCTCTGTCCAACCTCACCCTGAATCCTGCCAGGGATGGAACATTCGCAACCTCCCTGGGCAACACATTCCAGTTCTTCACCACCCTCACAGTAAAGAATTTCTTCCGTATATCCAATCCAAACTTCCCCTGTTTAAGTTTTAACCCATTACCCCTTGTGCTATCACTACAGTCCCTAATGAAGAGTCCTTCCCAAGCATCCCTATAGGCTCCCTTCAGATACTGGAAGGCTGCTATGAGGTCTCCACGCAGCCTTCTCTTCTCCAGGCTGAACAGCCCCAACTTTCTCAGCCTGTCTTCATACGGGAGGTGCTCCAGTCCCCTGATCATCCTCATGGCCCTCCTCTGGACTTGTTCCAACAGTTCCATGTCTTTTTTATGTTGAGGACACCAGAACTGTACACAGTACTCCAAGTGACATCTCACGAGATCAGAGTAGAGACATGCTTCGTTATTACTAACACCTTACAATTCTTATCTAGCTAAGTGAGCTGAATCTCACCCTAGTCAAAAGGCAGTTCAGAGAACTAAGGGCAGGCTGACTGGGGCCTTAGTGCCTGATCTTTTAGTTGCAGAATGCATTCAGCAGCCACTAACACTCACAGGAATGTATCCTGTTTCTACTGAAGCCCAGAGTTGCTCTTAACTGCCTTAAGAAAAGCAACAGTGCCTGAAAGGGAGCAAACAGTGCTGAGTACTTGTCAACATCTGATCTTCAAAGGTAAGCTTTTTGTGGAGGAGGATCTCTTGTTTTCCATGTCACTCAATCTTGGGTGAAAATGCAATATGGATGAACAAACAGCTCTACAAGTACCAGCCATTTTGAACTCCTATTTCACAGAGCTGGTTTAGTCACATTTGCTAGAAGGCCGAGACTTGTTTTGCTGTAAGTTGGTACAGTCAGAGGCTGTACAGTACAGTAGGCTGACTTACACTAGTGAAGGATCAGTCCTCCTGCACCTCCTGCGGTCTATTTCCACTTGATCCTAGCACTGCTGCAGTCATATTACAGTGTGCCCCATAGTACAGGACATGATGTTGGCTATCACTAAGCCTCCCCTCCCCCTGTTTCTGACTAACGGCTTTTCAGTGTGGGAGCAGAATCCTGATACGCGTGACACTAGCGGAGTATGTGGGAATTAGTTCCATTAAAGCCATGCCATATGGCTTGCAGGGTGCTCTGTGATACCACTATGCTGCTTGACAGTTTTTCCCTATGGATGGGATCAGTGCATATTCCCTGATTTGCACTCTTTAGCGTATCAAATAGGGACAGACTTTTAATTAAGAATGACATCATCAGACTGCTGCTAGCTCCTTGCAGGCAGTCCACATATTAATGCTGCTTGTTTCAGTTTTCAATGATCCTATTATGAATTGTAACCTCATTACACAAACCTTGCTATACAGTGGAATTTCAAATGGGGTTTTGTGGTTTTTAGAACTTAAACAGCTAGAATAAACACAAAGGGAGTTGCGGTCAGGCAGCTTCCTCTCTTACCACAGCAGTTGTGGAGATGCCATTCCAGTGACCACTGTTTCTACAGTGAGTCAGTTTCATTTTTAACAATCTGACTCAGTTCTCTTCAAAGGGGGCAGCCTGTTATTTCTGCATGATTTTTGTGTGCATGACTCTGTACAAAGGGGTGAGTGCCAACTTAACCCTTAGGGATCCAGCCTCCGGGAGCAGCTTCCTGGATTCTCCTGCTTGTGGGGAGATGTGCTCCTTGCACACTGCAGAATTTGGACTGCTGGGTGTACATCTGTTGTGCCAAACATGCCCCGTGTTTCCAGCCATCAGAAAATGTGATATGAAGCACAGTGACTTCCACCTGTGAGCCAAGACTCTAGGTGAACACCACTGCAGTCTTTGCCAAAAGCTCTTGCAAGGAAACTGAGGTTAAACAGTTGCCTTTCTGAAATGAAAGCATGAAATCAAAGTGCATAGATCCTTCAAAAAGTAAAAAAGAAGGGGGGGAAAGAAAGTTTAAATAGGCAGTGGCAAGAAAGAGTCCAGTCGTTTCTGTGCATGGTGTGTTCTGAATCTGCAAACCTCTGCAAATACCTGCCAGTCACCTCCTAGAATCACTGGTGAAGTAAATAGGAGTTTATGGAAGATTTACCATTCAGCTGCAAGCTCTTAAAGTTCATTCATGTAAATTTTACAAACAAGGAATGCAGCAGTTTTCAACCTTTATGAAATACAAGAATGTCTTTTTAGTTCTGTATGACTCAGAGTTTCATTTTGAAGTTTCTGACCTTCTCTTAAGGTTATGGAGTGGTCAAGTGAAGCGAAACAAGGGTTTTGAAATCAGGAAGCCTGGGTGCTGTTTCATTCAGAAAGAAAAAGGAGAGAGGGAGGGAGGAGGAAGGAAAAAAAGCCCTATTCCTGTGTTTGATTGAAAAATAAAACTGCTGCTCTCAGTGACCCTTTGAAGTCCCCCAGCCCAGTAATTGTTTCACGACATTTGCAGCTTGAGGCAGCAAGAATGTTTGTGGTGGTTTTAAAGGCATCTGAGTGTGGATTCCATATGGTTTATTTTTGTTTTGTTTTGTTTTTTTTTTTCTATTTTTTTTTTTTCCCCCCACTTGGAGCCTCAAGTTCTTGCACATTGCCTGAGACCTGGTCCCAGCCTACTCTATTTCTGCTTGAGCTGCCTGTGAGAGAACTGAGGGAATGCATTGTGGCCCAAAGATTCAAGCGTGCTTAATTCAGACAAAATCTGTAAATGCCTGTTGAGGCAATAGTTGATTTTAGCCGTGCTTTATCAATACTATATTTGGAGTGTGGCTCACTAAACAGTGTACATTTTGCTTTCCTGAACAAAAGACCTCTTCATATGGCCTATACTTAGAGCGTGATACTCCAAAGGCTTACTATAGAGCATAGCGCTCGCTGTCATGCTTTCAATAGGTAGTTTGCAGTAGGCCTGATAGTAAGCCACTGGAATCAAATAAAGGGCCTGATTCACCACTGTGTTCCTCTGGCCTTAGAGCAGTGAAACCATTTTGTTCAGTGGAACAAGCTGAATCAGATCCAAAAATACGTAAAATATGTGCTATAGAAACCAAAGAAATCTAAAATCAGTTTAAGACAATAAACTTGGAAGTGTCAAGCATACTTGCAATCCCCCACTCGCTTTCCCCCTGCAAAAGACTGCCCATTATACACAATATATTAGCTGACACTATATGCATTGGTTATGTGTATTGATAGCGTCCTGTCCTGAGCTTTATAAATGACTGCTTGCAAGTCATCATTTTTGTACAAGACAAAACGCAGGAGTAAGTTACAATTGGCCAAGCACAGAGACTAGCTTGGTGGCAGTTGTCCGTGATAACAGCGGAACTCATTCACTTACCATCAGGAGAAGTTATGCTGAAGATCAGCATTAACCTTTCTGTCTAGTGCAAAACCAGTTGTAGCAACAGAGGACTCAAACCTAATCTGTTCTGAAGAGGGAGTCAAATTAGAGGGCACTACAGTCCTCATCCAAAGTGGTCCTTCGCTTCCTTGAAGTGACTAAATGACTTCCAGCTCTTACAGTCTGACCTGTTTATCTGTGCAGTTGGAGTGTTCTCTCTGGGGTGATACCAGGCCATGAGACTGTTAGTACCCAGACTTTAGTGTGAGACACCTGCAGATGAAGGTTGTGTCCATTTTAACATGTGGTGCAATGTGATAGGACCAGGCTGCAGGAGTTTGGCTTTGCACTGGCCATGGGTGGAGCCAGTTTTGTGGATTGACTGTTCACTGTTGGTTGCCCTTCCAGTTTTGTCTGAAACGATGCGAGTCTTTGCTCTTAGTCTGATGTCTGACAGAAATTGAAATGTGGTAGATGCTCAGGGAGCTGCAGCAGCTCTGCTCTGGAGACAGGCTGGGAGAGCTGGGCTTGTTCAGCCTGGAGAAGAGAAGGCTCTGGGGAGACCTTAGAGCAGCTTCCAGTGCCTAAAGGGGCTACAAGAAACCTGGAGAGGGGCTTAGACCAGAGCCTATGGGAATAGGATAAGGCGAAACGGCTTTAACCTGACAGAGGGGAGATAGAGATGAGCTCTTAGGCAGAAGTTCTTCCCTGTGAGGGTGGTGAGGCACTGGCACAGGCTGCCCAGAGAAGCTGTGGCTGCCCCATCCCTGGCAGTGTTCAAGGCCAGGTTGGATGGGGCTTGGAGCAACCTGGTCTAGTGGAAGGTGTCCCCGCCCGTGGCAGGGGGTTGGAACTGGATGAGCTTTAAGGTCCCTTCCAACCCAATCAGTCCGGGGTTCTGTGATTAGAAGGAGGAAGTTCCTTCAAAAGCGTACTTTCTACTTAAACACTAATGTACATATACGGTTGAAAAAAACTGGTGTGAGTAGCTTTTACTAAAAAAGTTTTTTTAATCTATGTTTTCCTTAATGGAACAATTTGGGTGAATAAAGGAAGAGGAGGAAGGTGCCACAGAGCTTATATCTCCTATGAAATAGCACAGCGCTGGTCATTATTCCTCTTCTCCCGTGGTGTTAGATTATTGGAATGTCTTATGGCAAGGTTTGGGCCAACTTGTCCTCTAGATAATTCCTGAGTAAGCCAGACAGCTAAGCAGTGTTGTGGGCTATTCCTAGTAGGCAACTGGAAGTGGCCAGCCTAATTTGGAGAGGAAAAAGGTTTAATGGTATGGGAGTAGCCAAACTGTACTAGTGGATGTAAAGGCCAGGGAAGGAGTCCTTGTACTATTTAGTGTGCAAGTGTAGATGTAGCTTGAGTAACCTTAAGTACAGTAAGAATGATTGCCTACCATAATGAATATCAGATGAATACAGTAGTCAGATATGTGTTAACCAGAGAGAAGTGAACATGAAAGCTCCTCAAACAAAAATGCTGTAAAAGCAAATTAATGTTTAATATGATCAATGTCCTTTATTCATGGCTACCTGTAAGAGGGAGCTCTGCTATTGTTTTATGCTTTCATAACACACATGCAATGTATTTTCTTCATTGTGGTTGTGCTGTCCTGTTTAGCAAGGCCCAGGAAATTTAATGACAAAACAGTGGAGGAGCCTCTTAAGGGGGAATCAGATGATCTTCAGAATCAGTAGCAATGACTGGTCTCAAGTGATAAACCTCCACTGCAGTTGATAGTGCTTGGATGAGTTTGATGGTCAGTGAGCTGATTTCTAAGTGCAACCATGTCACCTGCAGGCCTGAACTGAAAAGAAAGGAAACTTCTAAGGGACATGTTCCCCCACTGCCACCTCTTAGTTCTGTTTTTGCCAAAATTAAAATCTATCCTAGGTAAAGTATGACAGTGTTTCCAGTACCAAGCATGATCCTCTCGATCAATACAACTCAGAATGTTCAATAAGAATCACTTAATTATATTTCACCTCCCCTCTGAGTGAACAAATTGACTACTGAGCATTAACTTACCTGCACAACTAGACAGAGTAGATATCAAGAGATTTAACCAAGGTTATATGGGAAAATTCTGACAGCATGGAAATACCCCTGGCTCTAAGGACAGGCTAGAACATATAAAACTGAGCACAAGCAGTGGGGCTGTGTTATGAGAAGAGCTACACAGCTGGCTAAAAGCATAGCCCTGGAACCAATGTCCGTTGTGCTGTTGCACTTGATTGGGACGAATTTGCTGAGTAAGTGCTTAACAGCTCTAAGCCGTTCTATGCCACTTGAGCAGGGAGTGGTTTTATTCTATGTCCTGTCCGCCTGAAGCATGTCATCCCTTCACACAGAACTAGTTATTTAGTCAGCTAACTGGGAAGTTATCAGTGGGAAAGTAAAATGCAAATTCATTGCCACTTTGTCTGGAGGTTCCATGTTTTGGTAATCGATCATGTACGAGTGCTTAACAAGCATGAGGGTAGCTCTGCATCACATTGAGTGCTGGAAAAGGGAGTATAATGCCCTAATGTACTATGGATTAAGATAGAGCCAGGCAGATGTAACTTCTATATAATATGTGTGTGGTCCATGCACGCTGAAGGCAGACTGATGGACCTTTCATAAATAAAGGCGGCACTCTGAGGCCCAGTTGTGCTTCAATTTGCAGAAAAGAAATTGTACCTGTGTTGCTCAGATGATGAGTTTGTAAGATTGAAAGCTGTCTGGGTCAGATATAAATACATATCTGACAAATAAAAAGAATGGTAGACGTACCATTCTAATTTCTACCTTTCTCTTAACTCACAGAACTAGAGGGTGATTAGTCTCTGTAATCCTAGAACAGAAGCTGTAGCTCTGGTGCATCTTTAAATGTACATGGTAGAGGTGAAATGGCAATTCACAACGGAATTAAAGAAAAATCATTAACATAAAAGTTCAGGGCTTTGGGGGAGTCTGTTGTACATAATGAGAACACTGGATATTTTTGGAATGGTGGAGAATTATTATTAGTATCAGTTCAGCAAGCTATTGTGAGATTAATGTACTAGAAAGTGACATTCATGGAAGCACTTATACACTAGTAATTGCATTGAAATTCCAATATAATACAGAATTTGTGATGTTTGCATCGGGGATTATATTTGCAGATTTGAAAACAAACCAGCATGTTATTGAAATTTAAGAAATTTAGGTTTATAAGAAAGGAAAGAAAGAAAAAAAGAACAAAATATCAGTCTTATACATAATATGTAAAAGTGCCCAGGAAGGCTGTCAGCATCAAATAACTTACCAGTGGTGGTCAAAAATACTTGTCTGCAGCTTTTATTTGCAAACCCCAATTCACAGAAGCTCTCCAACCTGCCTTCTGAAACTAAGCCCAAATCTAGTCTACATATATACACCAATCACGCACTGATGAGGTGTGTATAAGGAGATAAAGTCCAAGCTGTGGCCACTGGAGCATGTGGAATGCAACAGCAGCTGAAAATAATTCCTGAGAAGTAGGAATACATGGAGGGGCCATCCTGAGCTCAGCTTCTACCACACTACTAAACAGTGACCAAGGTAGCTCATTCAACAGAGATAGACACACAGGATAAGAAATTGATTAATGTCACCACAAATTATGATGTGAGCACAATTAATGGGACCAAATCATCATCAGAAGGCAAGCACTGGAGTTGTAACTCAGATTATAATAATATTTGTCCCAATGGAAATAGAATATTTGTAATTTTATTTGCTGAATGTGGAATATGCTAGGAAAGAATGGGTCCCATTTTAAGGGGTTTTATTCTACTAATGCCAATGATAAACTTGCTGTAAATTATAAATTGCACTAGCTGGATGGGTGTCCACAGGAGCTGAAGGGAATAGTTGGGTGCAGCCACTGGGCAAGCAAATGGCCAGTGTCAACCCATGGTAGCACTGCTGAAGAGGCACTAATTCAGTGGGCTGGAGACTTCTGCTAATTATAGTGCAACAGTTTCATAAATGTAAGTCTGACTTTATGTCCAAAAGAAAACCACACATTAGTCCTATTGAGAAGGGGTTTGGCAGTGGAACGATCTTTCAGATATGATCACATCCTGAAGTCCTCTTCCTTCTTGCTTTTTTTATTCTCGAGATGTAATGTTACCTTTATGTTCTGGATGGCTTGGATTGAAGCAATTGATAGAGAGCAAAGCTTTAGAAAAAGAGCCCTTTAAGTTACATCCCTTTTAGTTGGTGTGGTTTAATTATTCTGCTGTACTCTAGTATAATCTAACTACCCTGGAGAGTAGATCTGAAAAAGCTGGGGGGGCTCCACTGTGGTTGGGCAAGCTAGGAAATGTCTTATAAAAGACACACTGTATCTGACAAGACTAGACTGCATAGTTTGGTATTTTAAATTCCACTAATTTTTGCATGTCTTTGAATTAATTATTCTTCTTTCAACTTCAAAGGGAAATAGAGGCCATTCTTACTTTTAACAGTTGTGTGCTAGAATAATTATCCCATTTCTCCAATGACAAGACTGCTTCTTGGGGGTTTGAGATTATAAAAGAAAATGCAGCTAATTATAGTTTAATAGGAATGACAGCTTTGGCTCTTTATTTTCTCAGTGGCATTTGCTCAAGGTAGGTCAAATCCTGCAAGGTGTGAAGTTTCTAATTGAGTCCATCTGAAACTGATGGGGAGCTAAAGACACCTCGAAGAATCTGTGTTTGGAACTGCTTCTTGCTGTTGTTTTGTCATGTGGGTATAAATGCGCATCTACAGAAATAGGTTCCAAAGGAGGCCTTGGATTAGAGTATTCTCTAATCTGATGAGTTTTGATTCTACATCTCAACGTGGTAGCTGCCTTTTCTCTCTCAAACTGTCCGGACAGGGTGTAAGCATTTTCTTCAGTGTGGAAAAGTTCATTTCAGTTCCAGTCCACCTTTTCACAGTTCAAATCCAGTTCTACTGAATGACAATATTTCACCCTTCAGAAACCAGGATGATGCATTTTTGTGAAATCTTTTGATGAGCACTTAGGTTTAAGGTGATTCTTTTGAATCTCATACAGCAATCCATGTCTCAGTCTCTCTGCAGTCAACATAGCAGCATTAACTTTTTCCTCCAAATCCATGCATAAAATGTCCTTCTTCAGTTAGCATTTCAGCATCAGTCTCTCCTAATCTTATGAGAGGGCTCCAAAATTTAACCTTTAAAAACTTGATGGAAAACACCAGCAACTATGATTTTTTTCTCATCTGCATAGTAACAGAATGAGTAAGAAGTCTCATAATTTCATCCTCTTTAAGTTTGCTGTGGCACTTGTAATAGTCATTCTCTAGTCCTCTATTCCAACTTGAAGGAAAATGGATTAAGGAAAATAAAAATCTAGTTAGTAATCTGAGGATGTATCTGCAAATCTTTGGCAATCAGGAGGGCTGAACATGTGTATATGACGTAGATATGTTACTTCTTACCTAATCCCATTTTTAATTAATTATTTTAAATAATACAACAACTGCAACATTCAGGTATATCCATTTTATCCCTTAAAGCCTTTTTATAAAAGAACGCTCATCCCCATCATTCCTCCATGCAGTATTTACAGGCTAGGAGTGGTCACTTGAGTTTCTCCTCTCCATTCTTCAGCCTTCTGCAATCTCTGGGATGGCCATACCTGATGTCCTTGACAGATGGGTTTTACCTTACCACACCAACTGCTTCCTGGGTTTCTGTATTGAAAAGACCACTGGGCTATCTGAGGACTCCCTTGTTTTGATGTAAAAGGCTTGTGAGGCAGGGTAGGAGGCAGCAGATACTGGCTACCCTTTTCCTGACCTTGGTCAGTGTGTATGAGCAGGAGTCTGGGGCTTCCTGCCCCTGACAGCTGCACCCTGGACAGTAGCAAGAATGATAGAGCTAGTGAAGTCCAGGGAAGGAAGTTTATGCAGCATGGAAGAGTCATATCCTGAGGAAATTGAGTGGAATATGGGTGTAGAATTATATAGATAAATTTAAACTTTTCTTTTTAAGGAACTAAAAGTGTTAAGTAGAAACAAGAATAGCTCTAAACAGGGGGAAGATGCAAGCAGCAATGGCAGTAAGCCCCAGGGTCACGCCTTCTGAAGACAAGGAGATGGATATTGAATTGTGAAAAAGCATGTTTTCTATGAGGTTTTTCTTTTTTTTCTTTTAATCTAATTTGCAGCCATGAAGTTAAGCATACTACTGGTCTGCATCAGCACTGGGTTTAATCAGGGTTCTCTCTTTTCTTCCACCCCCCACTTCTGTTGTGTCTGTAATCTCTAATTAACCCCCAGACCTGCAGCTCAGTTCCATGTAGAACTCTGAACTTCATGGAGCATAGCTTGTCCTCGCCTCAATCAGCGTTATCTGCCTGAACTCTCTTACATCCTCCTTCCAAAGTACAGCATGAAGTGATCTTCTGTGCCTCTTCCTACACACACAGCACACACCTGCAGCTTGTGTTCTGCAGCCCAGAAATGTAGTTAATGGTATAACCATTTTCTGGCACAGGGTGTTATAGCATATGGGGTGAGATGATGTAGGAGCTCAATAGGCCAAACCTGGATCTAGGGCAATCACAGGAAATATCAAACAGAAAATTACTGCATGTTTGTGGCATGTAGAGTTAAGGCATATGCATACATGAAAAAGAGTGGGATGGAGACTGGTGAAGCATGGGCTTGGACTGTGAAGGAAGGCATTGCCAGAAAATCTGTTTTGACCGTAATTATTACAACTGTAATTTGATGTTTCTTTCGTTACTTGCAAATTTTTGAGTGTGTTGCATAAGTCCAGAAATTCCTGGAGGCTTCTGTGTGAAGAGCCCCCAAGAAACTCAAGCGTGTGTTAGTCAGGAGTCAGCATTAGGTGGGTGTGTGCACTCTGGCTTTTACTTTTAGCAGTTGTGATAGATAAAGAAAGAAGTTAAAATTACAGTCACATCTAGCTAGCAGTAGGAGTTTTATTCATAATTTGAAGGAGTTTTTATTGTTACTCTGACAAGGTTAGAGAGGTTTTCAGAATGCTTGACCAGGGCTAGTATCCTGTATGTTGTTGTTTCAGTACTGCCTTACTGTCACCAATAAGAATTTTAGTATTCTTTCTGAATAACTAGGAGTTAGGTTGTTTTCAAAATCAATGAAAATTCTTCACTGACAATACTGGAGGAATTATCTTTTCATGAGGGGCTTTTAAGCCTGGTCTCATCTGAACCAGTGTAAATTGCGAGTAAATGTGTTGAAGCCACTAGTTTATTTGATGTAAAGCCATAAGGTATAGTCATTGTGTACATGGCTGTGTACATGCCAAAAGACAATATGAGCCTCTCCTGCAGTTGTTCAAGAACATTTGAAACTGTAAAAGTTCTCAGAGAAAACTGCTGAATGAAAATAATTTGAGGAAGGAAATCTGCAGTTATAAATTACAGAGCAATTTTACTCCTCATGGTTCCTCGTCAATTAGAAACACTTTTGACTATCTGGGGTATTCATTTCCAAGGAGGCATTTTTCTCTGTCTGATGGATGGTTCTGAAATCTTAAAAGTGGAATATTACAAGTGGGTAGGCGTGGGAAGGCAGTGAAATGTTTTTTAAGTGTGGAGGAACTGAAAAGGTTTTCAATAATTTTCTATCATTCAGCAATGTTCTCTCTCTCTCAGGATGTCTAGGAACTAAATAAAGGAAATATTTACATTTTAATGATATTTCTGTTTATTTAATGAAGTTATTTTGCAGATCTGGCATACAGAAGCAGCTCTCTTTAATCCTAAGTATTTCTCCTAATGTTGCAATTACAGCATTACTGCTACCATCTCCATCGGGATGCAGTAGGAGGGCTGGGGGGAATTTGTTCCATGGGAAAGAGAGCCAGTGAAATGAATTGTTCGGCTGCCCCCTCTGAACCAGCACAGCAAAGCAGTTTCATGGCATGAGGTACAAGTCTGCATATGAGAAGCCTTTTTCCAATCCTTCCACAAAGCCTTCTAGAATAGTAATTTTGATGTCAGGGATATTTATATTAAGAAGCCCACAAAGCCGCAGTCTGCTTTCCATATACGTAACTTGCATGGGCCCATATAGAAAGTTTCCATTGAAAAGAGCACTGAGGGTTGTATTTGCTGTTTGGGCTTTCATTTCTATTTATTGATTTTTCATTTATTTTTCTGCTAGCTTTTTTCTTAAGATCCTTTTCCCATTCAGGAAATCATAGTAAAGAAGAGTGTGAGGATGAAGAGTAAAGGGAATATACAATTATGGGTGCCAAAGTATCTGCACGAATGTGTTTGTGCAGCATTTCACTTTCTTAAAAGTCAATTTGATTTTCTTAAATGGAGAGCTATTTTTTATATACATATATATGGAATTTTGTTTTTTTCAGTGCTTTTGTGAATTCTGTAGAATCAGAAGAACGGGCTGCCCATTCTTCTTAATGGCTTAAGGTCTCTGAAACCTAATGATACATACCTACCTATCTGTCTGTCTGTCATATTACATCAAATCACTGTTCTTCATGATGATACCAGAGCTTCAAATTCAGTTATTAAGGCAACTGGTTTAATATTTTTCCCAACTTACTCTAAGGCACTGAAGAATTTCTGTTTACCTCTGTGAAAGTTTTCAACTGATGGTATTTACCAAGCAGAAAAGATGCTTGTGAAAAGATCCTTTTTTTTAGGAGGAAAGTGAAAAGATTAAAGATCTCAAGAAAGTCTGGATGCAAAGGGTAAGACTTATGAACCCTTTTGCAAACTCTCGTGGTGTTTGACATGGGGATGAGGTTGGTACCGAGACATATCCACAAAAGTAGGTGAAGGATTCAGGAACAGGAAAACTGCAAAACTGAATGGATGGGCGTATAAATATTTTCCAAGAGGCAGTGTTTTACTCCAGAGAAGAAATTATAAGTTTTTAAAGGTTCACTGAAGATGTCTTGGGAAATATTTGTCAGTAGTTCTTAGGTCTTTTGAATCTAATGTAATTCAGTAACCTCACAAATTAATAGTGTGAGGAGGGTGTTCCACAGAAAACAGAGTTGTGTTCAGGGGTTCTATGGAGAGGTTCATTTCAAGAGCTGGAGAGCCTCGTTCGCTGTCATATTTATCCTATTTGCCAAAAGGGAGCAGTGGGAAAAGCAGCATGGCACTGAGTGTCCAGGGAAAGAGGTCCTCTGTGCTGCACTTCACTGTGGTGCCTTGAACCAGGGAGTCCTGCTTCTGTGCCCTAGTGGGGAGCAGGGAGCCATGGTGTGCCATGGGCTTTAAAACAGGAAGCCACCAGGAAGCCACTGGTGGTGGAATTTGAATATCATCAGAGGCATGTGGTTTTTTTCATACTGATTTTGCTATTCACATACTGGGCCCAAGGATAAGTGAAGTAAACTTAAACAGGGGAAGTTTAAGTTAGGTATAAGGAAGAAGCTCTTCCCTGTGAGGGTGGTGAGGTGCTGGCACAGGTTGCCCAGAGAAGCTGTGGCTGCCCCATCCCTGGCAGTGTTCAAGGCCAGGTTGGATGGGGCATGGAGGAACCTGGTCTAGTGGAAGGTATCCTTGCCCATGGCAGGGGGTTGAAACTGGATGAGCTTTATGGTCCCTTCGAAACCTGTGATTCTATGAAGCAGGGACCCACAAAGGATTGTTAAACTGTTTTCCTGATGCTCAACCAGGTGGCCAAAGCCATAGTCAGTGGAAAGACTTGGTGGTACACAGCAGAGCCACACCAGGGAGGACAGAGGATTAGACCCACCTTTGCCGAAACATTCCAGCTGTAGTACGCAGTATCAGGAGTATCAGGAACAAATGCATATTCAGTTATATTTGGACATTATATGCAGCCTCAAGGTGCAGATGATGTCTCAATAGCCTGGACTCGGGAGATCCCTCAGGAAGGCAGAGAGAGCTTCTGGCTCAGCCTTCCTTCACTGTTGCATGGCTTGGGGAAACTGGGTTGGGGCAGGCTATTTTCTGTCAACCCCACACAGTGGGAGATGATCCACATTCCCCCTTTGACTCATCTGGATCATCTGAGGGTGGTGGAGCCAGCCACTGTGCCCATCCCCACCCTTCCCCGTTGAGTGCCCAACATCTGTTTATTAAAACATCTGGGGATCTCTAATCATATGCAGATTAAAAGTCATGCAAGATTTAAAACCAGCAGTGAAAATCATCATAAACCCGTTGTTAAGTGCCAAACACTCCTCAGACTCGAAGAGGTCTTTTGCTTCTCTTTCACTGATGTTGAAACCACAGCCCTTCTCACGTCAAAAGAGGGGCCAGCTTAGCATTTGGGGCTCCATCTCCTATGGTTTGTAAGGGATGCAGGTAATTGGAAACTCAGAGACAAGTGCAGTTGTATTCTCCTGGGAGTGAGCTTTGCTCACTTTTCCTGGTATGGGACTTTTCAAATGCTTCAGGGTGAGCATAAGTGACTGGATCTGAGGGTTTCCCATCTATGCAGCTTTGCTGCCACCCAAGCTGACAGCTGCCCGCTTGGCTAAGAGTGTGGCATCTAGGAGTAGGAGAAACTTCTTGTTCCAGCTGGCACTTTCTTATCTAACAGTCAGCGCTTTGTAAGTGTGGACAGCTGCAGTTTCAGAAATTGGCTCTATCTGTATCAATTGGATTTGTGAAGTCAGTGAAAGGGCATGAGGCAAATTCATGGGATTTCCTGTTAGTATTAGTTAATGGAATCTGCTGCAGAAAAGGAGATTCAGGCGATGGCACTTAAACGAGGCCTGTAGTTAGAGAAGGCTACCAAGAAGAAAAATCACTGGTCAGTGAATGTGCAGGGCCTGATGGGCACCATTTCCAGAAACCTTAAGTCATCTTGAAACAAAGGCAAGAAATAGCTACAGTGTCCGTCTGCACACCCTGACCTGCTCCCTCGGGATCGCACCCTGGCTAGCCTAGTGATCCATAGGGAGCAGGTGGTGTATGGAGTGGGATGGTCAGCCTATGATGCAGCAACATTTCAGGTTTGAGAACATATGTGCAAGGAATGGCAGGAATGCGGAGCCTCGCCAGGGTTCAGCGCCGGCTCTGTCAGGACCTGCAGGTTCTCCTTCCACCTCCGCCACTGCTTTACTGCGTAGCCCTGAGCAAGGCACATACCTTTTCCCTGTCTCAGTTTCCCAGCCTAGAAATGGATTTGATCACGCTGAAAGCAGGAGGAGCTCTATAAAGGTGCGGTGTAACAGCACAGAAAGAAAAGTATGCGCTGAACTTCCCCTCCCTGTTCTGCCCTGGTGGGATGGGGGCGGGAAGAAAGCACTCTGCTCTGGTTTGCTCCGCAAGTATTTCTGTGGGTACTAGGCAGGATTTCCCCAGGCTGTACCTGATGGGCTATAAGGGAAATCACTGATAATGCATTTAACCTAGCAGGGGTTTCCTAAGTTTAAAACTTAGCATAATGTGTGCAGTTTCTATTCTTATTTACTTAGGTGGGCTTAAACTCCTGTAAACCCAGTACTGTAATACCTGGTGCTGTTCATAGCAGCACAGATATTTTCCTGGTAATGAATGGATTTGTTATTTGTTTGTCTGGCTGTGAGTAAGAAAGTTGTTTCACCTCCCATGAGATAGGTGAAAATTTACAGACAAGAGAGAGATTGCCTGTCCAAGAAAGTCTTGCGTGAATTCCACTGGGATATTTAAGGTGTCAGTTTTTCCTACCTTCCATTATGGATAAACCATGGCAGGGGTTCATCCTCCCTGTCCAAGACAGCAGACTGGATCTGCATCTGCCCCCCCTTAGCAACAGTTTGAGCTCTGAACAGCAGTGGCTGAAGTGCTGGTGGAGGTTCAGTTCTGGCTCTGCCAGGGGGTGGGAACATGGCACACATGGAGACACAACACCAGAGGGGAGCAGGGTTTCCAAACTCTGGATCTGGCAACTGTCAGAGCCCTAGCTTTAGAAATTAGTGCTGATGACCAACACTTGGGAGGGAAGGGCTGGTGCTTTTAAGTTTTATTCCCTGGTTCAGATGTAAGGATAAGATCCATTTTTGAACTGTAAGATTTGAAGCTCCTGAATGTTAGTAAGGGCAAATGTCTCGTATCTGCAAGCGTGCTGCCAGCAGTAATCATAGAGGGTTCTGAAATTTGAATAATGGAATTTTATTTCTTTCTATCACTTGATGAACTTTACAATACCAGAACTTCTTCTGAAACCACATTATACAGCATGTGATTTTGCCTGACTTCTTAATTCCTAGCAAAACAACACAATCAGAACACATGGTGGCTGCCCGGAAGGCAGGCAGTGTGGCTCCTGTGTACTGTGTCACCTGAACAATGTCGCTGATGCTTTTCTAAATGCAGTGGTGTGACTTCTTATGCACCAGTATTATAAAGGCCATTGTCTTTAAGGCAACTCTGCCTTTTGGTCTTCACACAGCAACAGAAATGAGCTGAGAATGTTGAAGAATATTAATCAGCAAAGAAGTTTGCATATATTTTGTCTTTCAGGAACTGGATAGTTTCATAGGACCATATGCTCCTTTTGCACCAGGCTGCTGTGTGCAAAGTTAGATTCTGCAAAAAGGAAGCTTAGAAAACTGATGCACAAATTCCTGGGGCTAGTGAGAGATTATATACAAGGAGTAGCTGTAAAACCTGTGGGGTGTAGAACCCTGAGCTTTCTGCTGTCTGCATGATTAAGATGTTTTTTATGGAGGATATGAGCCTTTCCTTTCAAAAACTACAAGGAAGGTGTCAGCATATACCTTTAAGCTGAACTGAAACCTTTTAATCACCAACTGAAGCACAACATCTTATCAATATCAGATGGACTTTCTCCATGTGGGCAGCCTCCAACACATTTATATTTAGCCCTGGTGGCATACATGTGATTACCATTTGCATTGCATTTCTTGTGATAATCTAATCATATATAGTATTTTTCTGACCGGCACCATCTGTACCATTGTCTATACACTACCATTTTTCTCTCCAAGCTTTCTTTGGCATGATACCAAGTAGGAGGTTTCCCACTGTTTGGGCTTTCTAGGTTGCATTTGGAAGAAGTGAATATACTTTTCTTACAGCACAGTAGTATCGAAGCTGCAGTACAGTGGGAAGGCTCACTAAAAAGAGCAGCCACTTGCTGTCAGATAGAGAGGTCTTTATTTGAGAATCGTTAAGGCCAGAAGGCAGAAAGAGCAAACATTTGTGGCAGCAGGGAGAGGTAATGCCCAGTCTTTGTGTCTCTACCTCTGTGCCTTGAAAAAACTGACAGCTGCTTGTGTGAATATTACAAATTGAAACATGCCGCTTAGGGAGAAGAGAATGTTTTTATAACTATATCCCTGATAGGCAGGTGGATAGGAAGGGTTGCTTTATATGCCACATGTGCTACATATGGCCCAGCACCGCAAAACCTATATTCTGAACATGCTTCATTTTTGGGCAGGTTCTTTATGTTCTTTCTTTGAAGATGTGTTAATCTGTATTTAAAAGCATCATAACCGTATAGCTTCCAATCAGCAGGGGCTTCAGCGCTTGTGGTTCCAGTCAGACTCAGGAGCTAATGACATGATTCAATTTTAGATCACTTCAGTTGCCCATAAACTGAAAGTTGAGAGCATGTGTAATTGCTCTGTTGGCTCCAGAGCAGGATGCTCAGCACCTGTTATAATCAAGTCCCTCAAAAATTAGGATATTGTTATTTTCTGTGGGAAGCAAGACGATGTTACAAGCCTACCCCAGACTATTTCTTCTATGCCAGGAGACAGCTCCAAGGATTGTGTGGGATCCATCCTAGCATATAGTTGTCTACTTAGCCTACCTACTGTGATCTCAATTTGCATAATTCTTGTGCTCAAAGATTCCCCTTTAATGTATATGTTTTCTTTCCTATCTTGGTTGAAATTAAAACAAAACAAAACAAAAACAAAAAATGAAAGCAAACAAATGGGACTGAATGAATTTGGAGATAAAGCGAAAACAGACCTCAGTGATCCAGTTTCCAACTCTGTCTTTTGAACTAAAAATTGTGGCTGAAATTTTGTTTGTAACCCAATTTCATATTTGAGGAGATGTGGAATGAACATCTTGTGTAGATCTAGCGTCAAATCTAGAAGCTGCTTAAACAGAGGTTGTGCTCTCTATTACTACACAGTGTCTAATGGTGACAGCGACGCTGTGAGCCTCAGCAGACCTAGCAGCCAGCCCAGTGACAAGCATCTGATGCTCTTTTATCCAGTAAATCTCTTTTTTGTATGATTTTTTCTTAACTATGATTAGGGAAGCTCCTTTTTGCTTTATTTCCTCTGCCTTAGTGCAGCCTTTGGCTGTCTCCTGAGCTAAAAGCTGCAGCTAAACAGACTATTTTTTCATGCTGAATAGCATGTCTCAACGTTTTCCTCTCAGCCATCATGTAGGTCTAGTTGCATTGTTGATTCCCATTCCATGTCTGCTGGGATGTAAATTATTTCAATTCCCCCACACCCCGCCCTTCTGTTCTTGTACTTTCAAGGGGTTTAAGCTGTGAAGGGGACTACTTCAAAGCTCTCACAAGAAACTCATTTCTTGATGGATAGAAGGGCCAATAAAGTGAAATTAGAGTTTTATCTCATTGTCTCTATAGGCATGAAGTATAATAATTATTTCAGGCAAATACATGTTGGAGACAATAATTAAGATCCCTATCATGTCTTTAAGGACAAGCAGATTCTAAAATAAGCATTAGTAATGGGATTAAACGTTATTGCAGTGCTTCGAATCTCAGCACTGCCAAAGTGCCTTGGACGTCTGAGTATATGAAACTTGTTCACTGGAGGAAAAAGGAAGCAAAAAACCAGTTCTGTAGTTCAGAGAACCTTTTTGGCTTGTGGCCCATCAAATAGTTGAGGCCTCAAACTGCAACAAAGTCTTGGGTGCCTGAAGGAAGTGAAAATGAAGTGGAATTTAGTATCTGTGTCATCAGTGCAGTCCAGAAAGTCTGCTGCCTAATGGGTTAGTGTCAGCATTTTTAGCAGCACAGTTCCCAGAGAATACTGCTCCCAAGGATCAGCTGCTTAGCAGGGTAGAGTGGTTTGCTGACGTCCTTTGGAATCCACAAACTGGGGGTCCTTGTCTCCCATGTCTCTGAAGGATTGCCAGAGCAGGAGACTCACTTAAATGTAAGAATCATGGAAAGTATGCCACCTGTAAAATATTTAATCTAAGAGTCCAAGTTTTGGCCCTCAGTGCAGCAGCTTCCCAAGTAAACTTTGAAGGTAGATGGTTTCTCTTCTCCAAAAATTTGTTCTTTTCTTTCTCTCTTTCAACCTGCCTGTGGCAGTTGTCTGTGCAGGCTCTTGTAAGTATCATTCCTCCAGCCTGTTTTCAGTGCCATCCCTGCTCTAAGTCACAGAGGAATTTCAGCCTCTTTCTGCCTATGTTCATTTTTACATGGAAAAATGTTCAGCTTGGGCCTCATTAAGTTTAGACTAATTAGCTGCTCAAACCCGAGAACCCTCCTGTGGAAAGACAAGAGGCTGTTGTGCTCTGGTAGTGCCTACTGCTTAGTACGCAAATTTGAACCATCTGGCTAGTGGGATTAGCTTTGATTTATGGTAATATATCTTCAGCATAGCCAACACCTAGGGCTTTGACGGGAACTGAGTGAGGGAGGATTCTGCACTCTTGTTTTTCAGCTTACTATATGTAATTCTCTTTCTTTCTAATGAAGGTCAGTATCTCTGTCATCTTAAAAGCTGGCTTTTTACTTCAGTTTAGTGTTGTTTTATTGTTGTTTTCAGTAAGAAATTTTTCCATGTTATCAATGGACAAACTGTCGTCAACTTTCCTGGCATGCTGTAAAATATAAAACTCCTAGGCTGGACTTGTTCCTAAGTAGTCTGGGACAAATAAGTAGAAGCAGCAAAGGCAAGTTGGTTGCCCATACCAGACAACTCATCCCTGCTGTGGGTTTCTTATTCAGCCAGACCTTCCTGCAGGACAGAAATAAATAAATGCTGGTAACCAGCCTGACCTGCTATCCAAATGTATTTAGTGATGTGTTTTTTTCAAATAGTGCAAACAAATCTAAGCGGTAGCAGTAAGCAAAGTTCTGATTCCATCACTCACATCAGCCAACAGAGCCCTCTACCATGTCTGGTATCTGGCTTGTTTAGAAGACAGGCAGGGCCTAGCGGAAGAGCACAGACTGGACTGACTTGTTACAAAACGTAACATTCATTCAGTGCTGTTCTGTGTAGCTCTTTGGAATGTAACATCAAAAAGGAGGGAAATGAATTTGGCAGGTAGGAGAAGTCAGTGCACGGTAGCAGCTGGAACAGTCCCACGATGCCACAAAGCCGGACCTCCCTGGCTTCACTTAGCTGAATCTCCCACTCCATTCTTAGGCTCTGCTCTCCCTCCAAGGTGGTATTTGTTTTGGTTTCTCCTTTTAATGCTCCTTTCATAGCAGCCTGAGGACAACCAAGGGTGAGAATCTCAATAGCAGATTTAATTGCCAAACAAGGCTCCTTGGGAATTTGGCTCAAGAGCAGTAATTACAGAAATACTTAGCACTTGCAGTATGGAGCACTCTGCTTCTTCAAAGCATGGTGCAAAAGGTGAGTATGCCAAATGTTGTGGTGTTTCATCAGGATAACCATCTGCTTTCTGCAGGGGCTTCTTCCATTTTTGTATGTAGGGGATAGAGACAAAGTAGAATGGAAAGGATCAATCGTCTGTGCTGGGGGAAGTGGCAAAGGATAGGGTATTGATTTGATTCATGAGTAGGTGAGAGAATGATCTTTTGGCTTTAAACTCCACTCACAGTGAGTGTCATTGTTGCTGATGCTCTGGTGGTACTGCAAGACCAATCCTTATCTTGCTGGATGTGTTCCCCTGTCCTGCTGGTATCCCTCCACCATGTATAGAAATGAGGGCTAACACCTCCAAGTCTAGGCTGAGTGACTGACTGGGGGTACATGACTTAAACCATTAGCAGCAGATCTCAGTGGGATTGGGTCATCAAGCAGCAGCTGACTTGGTTTAACAAGATGACATGTCACACGTTGAACAGAGATTGTCAGGGCCACAAAGTGGGTTTCTTATGCTATGTGTTGTACTTGCTAACAGCTGAGTATTGTTTTCTTCCAGTCTCTTTCCTTGGCTTGGATACAAAACTCGAGTGAAACTATATGAGAGTTACAGGTCAAAATTTTTCTGGGATTATTTGTGATGTCAAATTGAGTAGTAGACAATACAAGAACCATATAAAGAATCCCTCTTTTACATACTTTAAAAAGGCCAGGCAGCTTGAGATTCTTTTTGGGTAATCTGGAAAGCTATTCTACAAGAGAAGCCGAGAAATACCTTTTGTTGGTTGGATGGTGATTATTCATGAAAGTAAGATAACTTCTCCTTTGGCATCTGGTTCTAAGCTAGACTGAAGGAGATGTATCAGCAAAAGGACTGGTATAGTCAATTCCTTGAGTGGATAAACCACTAGCGGAGACCAAGCTGTGACATTTGAGAATCACAGTTCAGAAGCTGTCCTGCCTCTGAGGCAGCACTGGGCAGGATTTTGTCTGCTGTAATTTACAGATTGCTGATCCTGACTCCTGCTCAATTTGAGTGAATGAATGGGGGAGGACTGGCAGAGCTCAGGGGGCTTTATGTGCTTTATATGGCAGGGAAAGATCCCTTCCCATAGGAACAGGAGAAACATTCTGTTTCTCTTTGCTATTGGTGCAAGATAAGAGTTTGGGCTTATACCTACCTGTAGCTGAGTTGTTAGCACTGAAAAACTATGCCCACCTGCTATGTGCCAGCTGGTGTGAAATGGGTTCTGACAAACACGTTTTCACCAGCTGAAACCCACATCCACTGATCTGTGCTGGTTACCTGTCATGTTAAGAGGGCCAGTGGCTGAATCAAGAAGTGTTAAGTGCTGCTTCTTGGTTTGGTGAAAATCTGTTCCACTTTAAAAATTACTGCACACACCATTCCCTCTGCTGCTCAGTATTTGTTTGCATTTATAAGCCTCTGAAAAGGAGGAGAAGTTCCTGCCGGAAAATGCAATCAAGCAAGCAGTAGTTGGAACTTTCAGAAGGGGGATTGACAAAAAAAACCCCAATCACATCATCTTACTGTACACAATGTGGTGATTTTTGAAAACATATCTGAAAGTGCATGAAAGAGTTATAGGATAGGTAGTTAAACTAGATCAGCTAGGTTGAGCTCACGTAACAAATACCATAACATTTCAGTCAGTCCTTGAGGATAACTGAATCACACCTTCTGAAAAAACTTCTTATTTGAGCTGAAGATGTCAGCATAGAGGGAATTCTGTGTTTTCTTTAGAAGCTTGTTTCATTAGTTGGTTGCTGTTTTTAAAAAAGGAAAACCATATAACTTATTTCTGCTTTGGCTTTATCTGGATTTAATTTTCAGACGTTCTGAAGAGCCTCTTTAGTATCCAGTTTCTTTTCACTGTAAATGTAATTATACTGCCTAATCAAAACATCTATATATTTTTTTTCCCATGACAGTATTATGCAGATTGAACCCCTTCACCCCCCTCTCACCAAAGGACTTTTTCTAAAGCTTGCTGGAGTTTTGGGGACTTCCCACTGATATCAGTGGGTTTTGGATAAGGCCTCAAAAATGGCACAAATGGGACTATCTGTGAATAAAGTCTGTAGAGACAGGCCCCTGATAAAAGCAGCTGGCATCCTAATCTTTCGCTTTGGTATCACATCTAAGGGAGCTATTTCATCAATATATGCTGAAGAGAACTGAAAAGATTTGGTCATGCCTTTGAACATACTGAGGATTTGGAGAGGACGAAGTGGGGGGAAAAATAGGGACAGCTGGAATTTGTTTTGTTGGGTTTTTTAATACAATTTAAGGGTTTTGTTTGTTTTTTGTGGTTTTTTGTGGTTTTTTTTTTACTACTGTGAATGTAACGCTCATGAAAATGTTCGCTATACACTGCAATCATCTATGAATCAACAAAACATGTACCAGCAGCACAAACTTCACCTTGCCTAAACAATGTACGTCTCAATTCCGACTTGAAAAGACCACCTGTAGGGGAAAAATGTTAGTTCAGTATCCAGGGGCCATTCATTCCTTTGCCACTTTGCTGAGCCTGCCAATTAGTGCCAACTTGTGGTGGCAGATTTTGTGATGTAGACACATGTTCTCTGGAAAAGGGGGCTGAGATACTCGACTCATTTCACAGGGGGCACAAAGAATTATTTGCTCTGTGCTATACAAATGAGAGTTGTCCAAAGCTTTCCTCTGTGTTAGCCTCTGTACGCTCACTGAGTGTAAATACAGGGGAAATTGGTGTTATTTCAAGGACAAATTAGCACCAGAACTGAGCTGTATTTTTTTAAATGTGCTGCTAATTGTGCCCAATTTGGGCTGGAGTACTCACTCCAATGCAAAAGCACAAAACCAACTGAACACATTTTGGGGTGCCAAAGGGAGCTCTGCACTTTTCTCTTAGAAAATTATCCTTCTAGTTGCGTGATGCAGCAAGTGCCAATTGGTCCCACTAAGACCTTTCTCTAGAGTAATCAAATTAGCACTGCATGTTAGCAAATTAGGTTTCATTGACAATGGTTTATATTCGATGCAAGTTTGAGCATTATAAGAAAGTATTTTCCAAGTTTTACTTTAAAATTTCTTATATGAGTGACAGTGGTTCTGCCTGTGACGTTTAAAAAGAGTGAGCTGCTGAAATGGAAGAAATGAGGCAAAATTGTTGTTTGTGGATCAGGAATTGCAGAAGTTTCTAAACTCTAACGTAGAATTAAGCAAGCTGGAAGATGTTTATTCTTGTGTTCCCAGTAGGTTCATTCTTCCCTTCGTTTCACAGCAACAAATACAAGCCACTGATTATACCTAGATCACTGTGGCTGCATGACTGCTGCACAGGGCAGGATCTGACTCAGTACAGCCATAGGGCACATCATGACATTTGCCTGTGCCAAAAAATTGCCTGCAGTCCTGTGTCCAGCTCTGGGGCCACCAGCACAAGAGGGATCTGGAGCTGTTGAAGCAAGTCCAGAGGAGGCCATAGAGATGCTGTGAAGGCTGGAACAGCTTTGCTCTGGAGACAGGCTGAGAGAGCTGGGCTTGCTCAGCCTGGAGAAGGGAAGGCTCTGGGAAGACCTTAGAGCAGCTTCCAGTGCCTAAAGGGAATACAAGAAATCTGGAGAGGGGCTTAGACAAGAGCCTATGGGAACAGGATAAGGCAAAATGGCTTTAACCTGACAGAGGAGAGATTGAAACAAGATCTTTGGCAGAAGTTCTTTCTTGTGACGGTGATGAGGCACTGGCACAGGGAACCCAGAGAAGCTGTGGCTGCCCCATCCCTGGCAGTGTTCAAGGCCAGGTTGGATGGGGCTTGGAGCAACCTGGTCTAGTGGAAGGTGTCCCTGCCTGTGGCAGGGGGTTGGAACTGGATGAGCTTTAAGGTCCCTTCCAACCCAAACCATTCATGATTCCATGAAAAAGTATGTCACTGACAGAGTGGGGGATACACAGTGTGCCAGGTGCAAGAGCGAACAGGCTTGCTAAAAGGAGAGAGTTAAAAAATCATAGGCTAAATTTCTCCCTGGCAGGTATCCCCAAAAGTCATCAGAGTTTTACCAGGACTGTATTTCACCCACTGTGATTAATTAATTGATGCTTGTACCATCTGAAGATTAATATTGTAAATGTGAAGTGTTATTGAGACTTCTGCTTCCAAGAATGTCATTTGTTCAAAGCTTGCAAAACTCTCCCAAAGCTGGATTATTCTTTGTTTAATGAGCCTGGTGTGAGAAGGCAGGGAAGCACAACACAAAAGTGTGCCTAGCTGTAAACACTATCACCTTCCTGCTTGTGGCTGGTGGCCTTCCAGAAGCACAAGGGGATACTTCAGCAAATCCTTTAATTGTCTAAGGTAGTGGAGTTTCCCAACCAGTTACAAACAAGGCTGTGCAGAGGCATTGGCTGTGTTAGGGGTACAAGGAATAGCTGGTTCCCTTGCTCAGTGACTTCAGGACATGGTAGCCTAAGTAATTATATTTCACTGCCATCAGGTGGAAGAATTTATTTGGGCACAAAATTTGGTAGTACCTGTAAAATGCATATGTAGAGACTGAAGAGTCTGGGTTTTGTTCCTAATTTTGAGGTCTTGCCCGAGATCTCTTGTTTCCTGATTCAGTGCCTTCAAAAATGTTTGCATATGTGATTTCTAGCAGTGCTATAGAAAAACAAATCACTCATAATGGGTTTCTGCAAATAACTTTATACCAATCATACTGTTGATCTTTTTGAAGATCATTATCTCTGAAGTATGCTTTTTTATTGCCTTGGATGCCAATACAGGAGTCAAGAAACAAGCTAGAGAGGTACTAAGGAGGGCAGGACCAAAGAAGCTGCACAGGAGCAGCAATCATAGCCTTGTTTATCAGCACTACAGTTGCATAAGATAGCTATTGCACACAGTAAGCCAGAGTAGCATCTGATACAGGAAGTCCTGCATTGCTCATTTCCAGAAATTGAGAGGAAAAAAACCTAATCACTTTCTACATGCCTTGGGTTTTATACTCTTTGGCTAAGCATCCTCCAGTGACAACTGCTGGGTGTGGGATATAGCACTATTTCTAGCTTTGCTCTGTCCCAGAGTGGTCATTATTTTCTTAGAAGATACTATTGCTATTCTCTTCTGATTACATCCCCAAGAACCCAGTTGCATATATATATATATATATATATATATATAAATAAAAACATATTGTACAATTAAGGAAGACCACAAGCTTTGAGGAAAAGAATAAACACTTCAAGTTTGCTGAGCTGGATTTTGGATGAAAAAACATTTATATAGAAGAGCCTCTGAAGTTAAGCCCCCTCCCTGAAGTTTATTGCGTGAGCCAAGAGAGTGAGCCCATTCTTTTCAACAATGCCCTTTCAGATACTTTAATGCTAAAAATAAACCATGTTTGATAGCTATCCAAGCAAAGAAGGTGAAAACAGTAATTTCCAGCTTTTCTAAAGCTCTTAGGCTATATACATTTGACAAAACCCCAGCCACCAGCAGATGAAGTCAGATTGTTTTTTCCTGCTTTGAATGCCTCTAAACCCTCTTTCTCTCTTCTGAACTTGGACAGTCAGAAATAGTGTGTCTAGTGAAAAATGAACTGAAAATGTCTGCTCAGTAATAAACTTGCAGAGCAACACAATGTTTTCAGTAAGGATGATGCTTATTGCTTATAGTTACTCAAGTTTATAGTTTGGCTAAATTTATTTTGCAGCTTCCAGAAGAGTGCCTAGCCTGGGACAATAACAAGAATTCTTTGCTTAGTATTGCCAGTCACACGTTCCCCTTTTGAGATAAGGCTGGGGAAAAAATCTCATGAAAGCCTTTAGTCATCAATTTATAAACTGATTATAAATCTCCTTGGAATCTGATTTTGCAGCGTCAGTGACAGGGTTGAAATGGAAGTGAAAAGAAGAGTTGCTGGTGCTTTTCAGTTCTGTGAGATGAAGTGGGAAGTGTAAGCAATTAAACCAAACTGAATTTTGTTGTTACTGGGAGGGTTTCTTTTGTCAGGCTTTGGAAAAAGGAATTCTTTCCAACAGAAATGAACTTATAATTCTGTTGAAAACAGAATTCTGAAAATGAAAGTACTGGCTGCCCTGCTTTCAAACGCTGTAGTGCTGTGAAAGAGTGAAATGTTCTGATGTGTTTCAGCTCATTACTCCGTTATGGGTGAGACTCCCCAGGAGGACTGTCTGTAATGACACACAGGGATCCTTGGAGCCCTGCACCATCTCCACTGGTCAGGCATGGAGGTGGTTCTGTGTGAAGGAGGATGAAATCCTGTCCCAGAGCCTGATCCAAAGGAGGCTGCTGGCGTAATGCACAGCAGGAATATCTTCAGTGTCTGAAAGGTCAGTTTGTCTTTCTGAGGATAAACGTTATCATTTTCTTGAGTGGGAAAAAAAAAAAAATCCTTCTGTTTTCCAGGCAGCTCTATTATAATGATTTTTATAATGAGAAACTTTTGCCAGTTCCTTTTATATACTTTGTTTTGCTGATATCAATGATATTGATGCTCTGAAATATAAACCATACTTGTATAACAGATAGACATAGTAAGTGTTTCTCTTGCTGACAGGCAAGTCTCCAGTTACTCTAGACTAAGGCTTTTCCTGCCAGATGAGTGCTGGCTGCTGCACTGAATTTTTGAGGGGTTGGTGATGATAAATAACTTGTGCTGACTAGGATGGAGACTATTGCATTTATTTTCCTTGTTATCAGGTTAAGAACTTCAACCCGAGTCTCTGGGAGTAACTTCTGTGTGTTTACTCTGCTACTAAGATGCCTTTTTCCAAATGCAGTGTCAGTAGCAGGATGTGTAGCCAGCAGACTGATTTGTAAACTTGTTTCTCAGCTCAGAGAGATTATATAGGGTCTCATCAGACAAAAGAAAATATACTGCAGCTTGGAATGAACACTAATATCACAGAATCACAGAATGGTTTGGGTTGAAAGGATCATAAAGCCCCTCCAGTTCCAGCCCCCTGCCATGGGCAGGGACACCTTCCCCTAGAACAGGTTGCTCAAATATGGGAAAAATACAGTTGCATGTGATTTGGATCAAACTGATTTGGGACTGACTTATTTTTTTATTATTAGTTTCTTCAGATTCTACTGCCAAAAAACTCAAATCTGATATGGAAAAGTTTTTCCTAGTCTTACATGGGAAAAGCTAGTAGGGTTGCCTTCATTGCAGTAGGCATCAGAGGAGCCTTCTGCCATAGAATTATCTTTGTGAGGTTAGTTTTAACAAACTTACATATAAAAAGCTATTCTGAACCTGGTTTAAAGACACATCTTAAAGTGTCGCTTGTCATGGGGAAAGTACCTGGGTGAAGAAATGCTCCAGAACCTGTGTGGAACCTCCTATTTGCCAGGGAGGCTTGCTCCTCATGGGCAGGCTGAGTGCATACTCTCACCCTGTGACAGAAAACAAGCTTCACTAAGGAAAGCTTAAAAAGCCAGCACCACTATCTGATGGTAAATGCAAACCCCAGTAATCTGGGGGGTGAACAGAGATAATGAGACTTTTGAGGATGTTTGGGGGAAGACTATCATGCCATAATCCAGTTTACATCAAGTGTTGAAGCAAAAAGCGAGAATCTTACTGATGAGATGATCAGCTCCAAGCACTGTCACAGGTCCTGCCAGGGCTGATCAGTTGGATCTATGTCTATCATGACAGCATCACTAGTCTATATTAAATAATAGATGTTGCCAATCTGCGCATATGTTTCAATTGCTGTCTGAAATGTTGGTAGCACCTCTGTTTGAATTCTTCCCTCCTACCCCCAACATAATTTACTCTGCTTATTCAGGAAATGATCTCTAAAGTTTGAACATTATTTACATTATCAAGATTTACTTATGCTTTCTTTTTTCCATTGAAAGACTAAGCAGCTCTTACATCAATGTAGGTGTGTTTGAGAATTATGAGAGCCTTCAATTCTCATACCAAACTACACCCACACAAGTCAATTCCAGTTCCAATGACTAAAGGTCATGTGAATGGCAAAAAGTAACAGGTAAGCACCTAATTTTGCTATTAAGAGTAACTAATGGAATTTGTTGTTATGGTTTATTAGTGAGAGAATTAATGCCATCAGGAGTAAATCCTTCCCCTACCTTACATTTGTTGGCATTTGTTCCTACTATTCCTGTTGTTGTTTTTAGTGGCAATTCTAACGGAAAAGTAGAACATGATGTGTGTGAGAACAAAGATGTGATAGAAGAGTATTCCCATTTGCCTTTAAACACACCTTTAAACAGTGATAATGAAAGGCAGTGGTGGGCTAGCTCCTTGCCAAGGGATAGGTATCCAACTACTTCCACACTTGCTAACTGCTAGTAGCAAATGTTGAAGGGGTGGGAATTGTCAGGTTTCCTGAGGCTGATGGCCTCCTGTTTGTGCATTATATTTTTCCCTGGATGACATATTCATATTTCTTAGGTTTAACTGAATTCTCACATTAATTTACTGGTTCTAGTTCTTAGCACTGCTCTCTGTCTTCTTTCAACCAGAGGTGCTCCAGAACAGTGGTTGCTCTTCATTCTTCTCCAATACCCTACCTGGTTTTAACAGTGTTTAATATGTGCTGCCCACCAAAGTGATCTATTAACCTCTAGACTATGAAAACCAAAGTCACAAAGACTCTACAGACACTAAATGATGTAAGTGTGGTCTCACAGAGATGTTGCCACCCTTAGAGATT
Source organism: Pezoporus wallicus (assembly GCF_028554395.1). NCBI lineage: Eukaryota > Metazoa > Chordata > Aves > Psittaciformes > Psittacidae > Pezoporus > Pezoporus wallicus. The sequence continues at coordinate 3,433,840 of NW_026639377.1, forward strand.
TTCACCAAAAAAAAATATCTCTGGACTGATATGTAATTTTCCGGATTCCAGTCATGTGTGGGCCTTTAGCCATCAGCATGCCGCTCAACATCACCTTTTGCCAGTGTACAAAGTGGGAAGTCTAGTTAGAGTTGCTGGGGGTGACATGAAAATATCTTTCAGGAATTCAGGAACAAAGCCAGTGGCTATGGGAGATCACTTTATTTTAGTTTAGGAAAATACTGCATGTTAAGGGATTTGGCTAGTCTTGCAGATTACTTTTAGTAGAGTAAGTTTAAAAGAACAGGAAGAAAATCCCATATGTGGACATCCTTCTGTAATTAACCTCTCTCTTCTTGGAATCACCTCTTGACAAGACAGGATGTTAAATTCAGATAATGAAAAACTCAAACACTAGAGAAATTCTCTTCAGAATATTAACAGCCTTGCTTTCTTTGGTCTCTCTCTTCTGCTTTTATCTGTACACTGAAGTATACAGTATACAGGTCAGAGGCATTCAGAATGGTGTCACTGATCCTGTTTCTGCACCACCAGCAAAGTGATATCTGACACTCCTTCTGAGTGGTGTTCAGTTTTCCTTTAAATCACAGCTCCCAGACTTCCAGTTTCCTTTCTTGAATAAGGTGAGACTTGTCATGAAGAAGGACTGTATGTAATTATCTGGACATTATGAAGCTTCTGTAGCTCATCCTTTTTATTTGTGACTGCTACAAAGCTCAAAGGTGAGGGTTTGTTTTTTTCTGTCACAAGACTTTCAGTAGATTACACTGTGTGTTTAGAGTAATTGTGAGCAGGCGAAGCTCATCCTACCAGATAGTCTGAGCTTGTTTGGCAAGGCATGTGGTTTTCTCAGTTGCTTGGCTGCCTTATCTGTCCATCCTTTTCAATTTGTGCTGTTGAGACTGAGAGTCACAGATATTGATGAGATTTTTGTTTAAATTCTGTTTTGATTCTGTTAAATATGAAAGGTTATCATACCATTCTGTCCGTAGCATAGAGGCTAACCATTCAGATTGGCAGTGTCATGAAGGACAAACGACATCAGGGTAAACGCAGGGATCCCAAAAAGAAGCGTGGAAAGAAGGACAGAAAATGCGAACAAACTCTTCTCCTACCCAAAATCTGACTGGAGCACATTTTATAGTGCATGTTGCAGACAGTGATGTTTTTAACAAAAGAGCAAACTGGAAGTGCAAGGTTCCATAAAGCCATATACCTCACAGTGGGATCTGAAGTTAGCATTGTGTCTAAATTTGTACCAGCATTTATTAATTAACCATCTGTGGGATATCTCTTTGCATTTAATGAATTTTGGTGTCTTCTGGTAGAAAAAAGCATTCAGATCCTGTCTGCAGTCATTGCAATGTGTATCTTCTGTGTATAACTGCTTCTTTTTATACCTAAACAGCATCTTACTTGGAACACTTAGATGCAAAGCTCTGTAATAGTTTCTAGCACAGTTCTCAGCTTCCTCTCATCTTTATCTACACTTCTCTGGTGGTCTTGTCTGTGCTAGTTGCATGGAAACTGATAGCTCCCCAGTCGCTGCCAGATCCCTGGTCTAGGTCTGCCTGCATGTAGATGGCCCTGGTCTCAACTGGTGTGGTGCTACCAGTATTTACATATCTGTTCTAAGGCCCCAGTACTCCAGTGACATGAGGGTTAAGGTGTTGTTTGGAAAGAAAATAAAATTTACTGGATTTTTCGTTGAAAGCTGCCTTCAAGTAGCTAATCAGTAGCATTAATAGATAATGACTATTCTTATTAGCACAAGGCCTGATAATGGGAAAACCAATTCTGTCCATTGCAAAAAAATAGGGAGTTGAGCTCTACAGCTTTCCTTATGTAGGACAGGAGAAAAGAGGACCACAGTGCTTCCTTCTGATCCATGTGTGCCTTTCGGTACCTTCCTCTTCGCAGACCTAACAAGTTTCATGTCTTAGATGGACCTTTGTCTGCCAGAAGCTGCTGCCTTTGCACAGCTAGAGAGAAATGGGCTGTGCAGAACTGGAGTCCAACGCGGTGGTGGGAAGTGAGGGGAGTTTGCACATGGGCCAAAGGGATGTAAATAATAATATCTAAATAAATCTAAAAGCCACTGCTGCAGGCAGACTTTCATGTTGTATAAGACAGCAGATTTGCTGTTTTCAGAGCCATTTCTGCGTGAAGCTTCAGTTAAATGCAAACCAAATCTCAGATATGTTAGAATTGTACTGTGTGGGTCGGGCTGTTGTTTTCAATGAGCAGTGGTAAACCCCTGCTGTGGTTTAAAGCCCTGGTTTTGCTGTTTGCAGTGATTAAAAAGATACCATGTTTGATACGCTTTTGAATCATGTGAATGCTTCTGTTTTAAATAATGAAGGAGAAAATTGCTAACAATAGATTAATTTTTTGTTTGATGCTCACATGGGATGCTGTAGTCCCTAAAATTGACTGTTAGTGTAAATCACTGTCTCAACAGCATTGATAAGTTTGCTTTCGGATGGATTTATGTTAAGGTTTGGTTTTCTTTAATCTTATATTGGTTTATAATGGAGCCCACACCAGAGTCTTCTAGTGAAGCAGGCAAATATAGCTGTCTTCTAGCTCATGCCTCGGCAGCTGCAACATACTGTCTCACAGCAGAGCAGCTTTGTGCCTTAGGTTTTTGGATTGAATCCAGTTGGTCCCACTTTGCATATTTATTCATAGTAAAGCACCATTAGTTCAAGACCAACAAATGGAATGGTGTGAAGAAAACTGTATAAAGAATTGCGGTCCTCTTGGCTCTCCTTAGACATAACTTGGGGAAGATTTGCATGATACTTTGGTTCAGGAACTCTGTGAAGCCTCTGAATAACATGTATTATGTTTTGCTCATCCTCTCAATGAACATAATGAATTGAGATATTCCAGTGAGGCTGGTATAGGGACTCTTGAATTATACTCATGTAGCCTCATATTTAGCCCACAAACTAAGTGGGAGCCTGATTATCTCTTAAAAAAAAAAGTAGAAGAAACTAAAATTTATAAATGCTAGTAAAGAGCAAATCGAATGTCTTCCTCAGTGCTGTAGAATTGAAGCTGGCAGTTTAAAATCTGCTGCATTTGTGTTTGCAAATGAGAACTGAAGATACACATACCACACTAAAAACATGTTTCATTTTGCAAAAATCTTCATTCAAAACTACTGGTGGTCATCTGACGACTCATCTTAAGGAGTTTGATCCCAATTATTCAGGTTCCAATGCTGAGAAGTTGGTTGCAGCTAGTCTTACTGCATTCCACAGTGTTCTGCTGTGATGCTGGTTTGTGCTGTTAGGAGCCTTTTGTCATCACATGAACCACTGCAAAAGACAATCCTTCAAAACTCCTTATTGAAACAGTCTCGTCCATCTTTCTGCCTACATCTTTGGATGGAGAGCACACAATAGGATCTTAGAGAGAAGTTTATCTTTCAGGTGTTTTGATTTTCTAGTGTTTCTGGCACCTTGCAAGTAATGAACTACCAGAAGCTGATGAAATCTTTGGGTTAAGAGACTCATGACTAAAATGTCCCAGCAAGGACCATCATCATAATAATAATGCCTAGTCCTGGATGGACATTAAGATATGGATTCATTTTAACCAATATTTGCATCTAGATGTCCAAAACCAGTTAGACCATGGTTCATTGTCACTCTTCCTGAATGGCAGAAAACATTCACAAAAGAAGCCATCCCAGGAGCCAGCTTTATTCCATGGGGCTTCAGTGAGAGGTGCAAAGTATCTAAGAACTTACTCAGAATGCTCTGGCTGCTGATGCTCAAAAGCCTGATGGTTTTGTCACAAGCTGTGACAGCAGAGGCCCAGCTGTAGAACAACATTAAAACTGTTGCAGGTCAGAAGATGAAAGAAATGCTGTGAGAATTACCATGCAATTAAGCAGTCTGTCATCAGAAATTGATTTTGATGAAGTGGGACAGTGAATATGTGTGGGAGAAGGAAAAATTAAGTCAAAACTGAACCTCTACCTCAGACTGAGGTATAGCTCTAAAGTAAGGAAATACTGTGCTGACTAGTGGTGGTTTAATTTATGTGTGTATATAGGAAGAATTTGCTTCTATTTCCATTTGGAAAATAGACATTGGACTCTTAATGCACTTTCTGAGTTGAAATTAAATAAGTGGAGAGGGCCAAGCTAGTAACAGTATAAGCAAATAGACCTCTATTACGTCAATCAAGTTGTGGCTATTTATTTTAGAGCTGATTTTAGCTAGTGTATTGTGCTTAATATATTGCATTATGGAACAGTTTAACTGTGCTTCAGATTACTGCTCTGGAGTATGTGGTGAAACTAGTCATGCAAAACAGCAGCCCAAGTGAGCTTCAGTTGTATCACAGAAGGTCCCACACCACAGTGTGTTCAACTGGAATGCCTGCAGCACGGCCAAAGCTTCCTCTCACATACTGAGCTCCTACAACCCAAGTGTGGTTTCTGCTATTGAAAACACTAAAACACTTTTCAACTGTATGGCTTGCATCAGGTCCATCAGGGAAATCAGCTACTGCAGCAAAAAAATAGCTCTGTGTAAGCATAACCTTGTTTAGGGCTTTTGTCTATATGGAAAAATGAGCCCACTAAACAATTACTAGTACAGCAGCAAAGGTTTCTACAGTTAACCTTGTCTCAACCAGCTCCACAGGGAGGTTATAGCCATAGGGGAATGAACCTGTGGGTGCTTCCAGCAGTTTGTTGGGTGGAGAGTTGACTGAAGCAGAGGATTTCCCACCGAGCTTCATTTAAAGCATGTGGGATATCAGTATCCATATGGGATGTATCATGATTAATCATTGTGGAGATTTTTCTCTGTGGAAGATGTTTCATTTAGCCCAGGACTGGAAAACAAAGGATATGTTGCTGCCACACTAATCAAAACCACAGACAATCTGCTGTTCATATGTGCCAATTGTTGCTGCAGTGTGATATAAAAGCAGTTAAAGATGAGAAAAATAATTATAGGCAACCATTCTGCAGAAACCTTATAGCAACACAGACTCTTTAGGGGGACACTTTCAAGTACATAAAAAGCTTTTCACCAGCTTAACTCTGGTTCTGAGTCATCTTTGTGCTTGCTGATGGCAAGTTCATCAGACCATAGCACCTGAATTGAAAAACTGACAAGCAGAAGGCAAGCTTATAGCCAAGGGGTGAAAAAGGTCAATGAAAATTTTAAACTCCAGGTATTTTTGTCCTGTCATAGTAGTAAGACCTTCTTGTGGAAGGTTTCCCTGCCTGTGGCAGGGGGTTGGAACTGGATGAGCTTTAAGGTCCCTTCCAACCCAAACCACTCTGGGATTCTATGAAGACTAGGCACAAACACAAAGACTGACTTGAATCCCAGAGAACCACATTTATTTATAAGGGTGAACATGGTAAGTATGACTGTGCACATATTGCCACTCCAGTTAATTTGTGGAAGTTTCTAAGGGGGAGAAAAGTTTGAGCAATGCCACTGCAAAATACCTGTAGAGAAATGGCCACTTGTGTATGTTTAATGATGTCAGCTGTGGGTAGATTGTACCTGTGAATATATCAGCAGTGGCAAACATCTGATTGGGTTTATGCAACCAACGTTTCAAAATGTATTTTGTAATATTATCAGTTAATATTCAGGCTGTTGCTCAACTGAAGTTCAGTTCATTACAGTGTGAATAGATACTTCTACAGTGTCTGTTACAGCAAGAATTATACCCTTTCCTTTTTCCTCAGTTTCAGTATGTTCTTCTCACTTCTTGACCCAAACTGTATGTGGGCTGTTGCCCTGGCATGTTGAAGACTTGCCACTGTGTCATTCTGCAAACCCATATATACCCAGAGCTTGAATACTATGGGCAGGGCTGGTCCCTCTTCTGCAAAAGGAACAAAACCAAACCCACACAAGGCCCAAAAAAGGGCAGCAAGAATGGGCAAGGGGCCACCAAACTGCCTGAGATTCCTCAGTTCAGAAAATAAATCATAGAATCACAGAGTGGTTTGGGTTGGAAGGGACCTTAAAGCTCATCCAGTTCCAATCCCCTGACATGGGCAGGGACACCTTCCACTAGACCAGGTTGCTGCAAGCCCCATCCAACCTGGTCTTGAACATTGCCAGGGTTTAATGAACAAGGTGGGTTCTGATAGATGTCTACAAATTGTGGGTGGGTACTGGTTGCCATCTCTTGCAGGGCAAGAATTAGGGGCTGTCAAATGAAATTAGCAGGAACTGTGTCCAAAACAGAGAAAAAAAGAGTTCTGGTGTCCTCAGCATAAGGACATGGAGCTGCTGGAGTAAGTCCAGAGGAAGCCACAAGGATGATCAGGGGACTGGAGCACCTCCTGTATGATGACAGGCTGAGAGAGTTGGGGCTGTTCAGCCCGGAGAAAAGAAGCTGTGTGGAGACCTCAAATCAGCTTCCAGTATCTGAAGGGGGCCTACAAGGATGCTGGAGAGGGACTCTTCATCAGGGACTGTAGTGATAGGACAAGGGGTAATGGGTTTAAACTTTAACAGAGGAAGTTCAGGTTAGACATAAAGAAGTTCTTTACTGGTGAGGGTGATGGGGTGATGGCACAGGTAAATGCTCCATCCCTGTCGGTGTTCAAGGCCAGGTTAGACAGAGTCTTGGGTCACATGGTCTAGAGTGAGACATCCCTGCCGATGACAAGGGGGTTGAAACTAGATGATCTGAAGGTCCTTTCCAATCCTAGCTATGCTATGATTCTATGAAATGTAGACTTCTGTAAGTAGACTTCCTTCCAACAAATGCTTTGGATGCAAAAAACTGTCTGCGTGGCTTTGAAGGGAGACAGGACAAATACCGGGAAGGGACAGCTTTAATGAGGGTTACTAAATGGTCACACCAAGTGCAGGAAATATTTGAGCTTAAAATAATTACAGGCTGGGAAAGTACTCAAAGCAAGTATCATATATGTTTGCCCCCGTTCTTAACTTACACATGAGTTCTGCTTATGGCCATTGTTGAAGACAGGATGCTGAACCAGATGGCCATTCTGCAGCTTATATACCTATCTGCTGTAGATAAAGGTTTGCCAAGATATTTTAATCCTTAGTATCTGAGACCTTGATTTTTTTTCTAACTTGGTCGGTCTTCCAGGTCCCTAATTTAGTGCTGATACTTCCAGACTTCTTCTAGATCATCTTGCTGGTGCTATCTAGAGAATGAATACAATGGATTTTAGTGTGATTGGAACAGGACTTTTGAAAGAGAAATTCAGAGAGCATCAGTCTTTTCTCCACTGTTCAAAGTATTAGTGTGAAAATGACTGTATTTTCCTTTGTTTGCATCTGTTATTTTTTTTTGGCAGCAAAGTCCCAGCTATGCTGAAAGGAACTGCAGACAGTCTGTAGTGGCCATTACCCATCTATTGCTTTGCTACTCATCCCTAAACATCTCTTTTAAACTGCCTTTCTCTGAATGTACAAGCCTCAGTTTCCAAGCTAAATTTCTTGTAGTTATTTTGATCACAAATACTGACTACTCATTTTGGTTGTTAGTTCTTCAGGGGCTTTTTAGCCCTTCACAAAGGCCAGAGAACACCACCGTTTGGGAATCTTACTGGCTAACGTTTGATCCATGATATGTGTGATACAAGAACAGTGTCACATCTCTGTCACTGGTAGAATGCAAGGCAAGTACATAAAATACTTCCTTATTATAATGCTTAGTAGTAAGTGTTGCTATTAAGTCATCAGCTAATTTCTGATTCTGTGAAAGAAGCATGTTTTGGGCAGAAATTTTCCAGGCCTAAGTTTGTTACAAAGTAAATTGTTTGCTGAATAGAAAGCTTTTAAGCAGCCAGACAGCTGAAAGGCCTGAAATTCAACAGTTGCAGTTTGCATGGAAATTGTCTTTATTGTGGAGTTGTCTATAGGGTTTTTGTCCCGGCCTTCAGCTTCAGTTGTCTCCTTTGCACTGCTGCAGCCATCTTGTTTAGTCTTTGCCATTAGAAAACAATCAGAAAACCGGTGTTGCCAAGTACAAATGCATCTCATTTTTAAGGTTCAGCTATTTATTCCCTTATCTGATGAATTTTAGAGACAGCCTGCTGCGTGATACCTTTCAGATATTGCCAGCTCTGCCAAATATAACGAAAGGAGCATTTTGGTCAGACATTATTGCTGCTGCCATTATGAGTTCCACCATTGCCAGACCTCTGGGGCCAAACCAGCACTATTTTCTGCCTTCATATTTAAGAGGCTGATGCATAAAAAAGAAACCTTGCATTTGACTTTGTGGACAGTGGAAAGAAGCAGCTGCATACACAATGCAGAGGCTCAGCAGGAGAGAGGCGCTATCTCTAGGATTTCCAGTGTTGTCTAAAAAGCACTGGGAGCAGAGCTGAGAAGTAGCTACAAACTAGTGTGTCACAGGATAGAAGAGTTTCAGCAGATTATGACGGACCAAGAAGCAGAAGCCAACTCCATGTGAGAAACGGAGCACAGCTGAGAAGCTGAAGGGAGGCGGAGGTGAGTACAGAGATGTACAGACAACTTCAAGAATGGGTCAGCAGAAGGTTGAAGGCCAAATGTTTGGCAGGTGAAAATCAGTAACATTTTTAGCTACTCTAATTCCCTGTTGAGCTGTTATGCTCAACTTAGTTGAACATACTTAGTTGAAACAACACCTGTCCTAAGCCATCCTACAGGCTTCTGGAGGGGCTTCTGGAGTTGATTAACTTTGTTCTCCCACCTAATTCGCTTTTTTCTGCATGTTCTGGTTTCACTCAGGGCTGGAAATGAGAGTTGTCAGGAAGTCTAGCTTTGTGCTGCCTGAGAAAACACAAGAGCTTGCCAGTGGAAACCTTTGTCTGGTGAGATGATGTTAAAAACGTATTCATATAAATTCAACTGATGAGCCAAAGAACTCAAATTCCTCATTCATTTTGTGAGGTCCCAGTGAAGCTTTACACGACATGACAACCTGGGAATGATACTACAGAGTAAGACTATCAATCAACCCCAATTGTCACAAGCTGACTGCAAGGCAAACATCACTTCCAATGTTTGTGTCTCTGCTCTCAGACACCAAACTGTAGCTTTTAGACCCAGAGATAGCAGAGCATGTTTCAACTGTGTGTGTTTTGGGGGTAGCTTCATTCTCTTTTCCTACCTTCTTTCTGCAGCTGATTTCAGGGACTCAGTGTTTTTCAAGCTTGCAAGACATGCTTTTTCTTTATTGCCAAGCTGGTGAAATGGCTTCCAAGAGAAAAGACATGGGGGATTGTTTTGGTTTTCAAAGCTTCCTCTACTATTTAGTTTCCCCCTCTCTACACATCCTTTGCACTTGACAAACAAAATGATTGGATTCAAAAGAAAATGTACTCAGAAGTAGGAGTCCTTTTTGCAGCATTTATAAGTGAAAGCGCAATCCAGCTGTTGGCAAATCATAACCTCATTGTTTTGGCAACGCTGTTGCATTTACTTTTTTTTTCCACTTACACTAAACTTGTTTGCTCAGGTATTGGAATTCAGAGTTTTTCCTTCTTTGTAGAAATTCACACCCTTTCTGGCAAGGTTTGAACTGTTTTTATTGCTTACATTTATACCTACAGGTAAAATAAATACTTTCCCACGGATGCGCTGGAATCTAGTATGGTCGTAAGCTGAGGTAGCTGTAAGAGCTGAGTTGTACAACTAGTATTTCTGCTGCTCTGGCTTTTCCTTCTGACAGTTCTTAAAGACACAGGCTTGAAGCTCTTCTTGCTCTTGAGTAATCAAAGCAATTCTTTTTAAAGGCTTCATCCATGCAAATCTGGGGTGGATGAGTGAAGGACCACGTGCCCTGTAGAGAAAAGACATCTAAGGGAAACCTAACATGACTTTGCAACACAAATACTTTTTGTGGCCTTTAGCATGTAACTGATCAGATCTCAGTAGTGTGTGCACAAACATGACATTGAAAGAACATTTTTGGTGTCACAAAGAAAGGAGTAGAAAAGTTAGGAAATGCCCTAATGGAAGTTGCCTGTGTAATTCATTATGATTCATTTTTTAATTATCTGCTCACATAGTATTTTTTCCGCAGAGCTCTCTACCTCTGTGCACAGGATGTTCAGAACACTCTTAATGAGCAACTATTCAGTAGTTTGTTTTATCTTCATTGTTCCATGTGTGGCCCAAGGTCTTATTTACTGTGTGCTATTAAATCCTGTTTTGAGAGCTAAATCCATAAAAAGACTTTGGCCTGGTGACCTTGTGTACTGAAGTATCTAACTTCTGGGCCCCCTGCTGCCTAGTGTTGAGAGGTAGAGTTTATGACCCAGGTGTGCTGTTGCAGCTGGATTGCCACCAGAGCAGGGCTAGCTCTGCAGTGTGTGGTATGGATGTGCCATTCCCAGCCCACCCCTAGCTCAGGTAACGTCAGGAAGTACACACTGCTCTGTGGCATCAACCTACTGTCAGGCAGAATTCAAATAAGCATCTCCTTTCATTGCTGTTAAGTAATGTATGAAAGACACTTAGAAATACTTTCTAATTTCATAGACTTTCAAAAGACTAGAAATATCAAAAGTCTAGAAATAATTTCTACTTTCATAGACAGTTAAGTCTAGGATTTGTGACTCATGCATCCTGTTTTCAGCAGTGCCACTGTTGAAAAGCATTGGGAAAGTATTTCACCAGTTGTGGCCCAATTTTCCACTCTAGAATGGGAATCACAACATGGACCAAACCATGTCACAGAAGTGTTCTCTGGAGCCGATGCTTAAAAGTCCTTTGCAGTCTTGGATATAAAATGTTAGTGAAAAATAATGTATTGCTGCTTCATCCAAAACTGAAGGAACAAGTTCCAGAAATATCCCCTGGTCTCACTGCCTAAATGAAATTTACTCACAGTGATTTATTTTTCCCATTAGAAAATGGGCTACTTCTAGTGCACTTTAAAGTGGGGTCTTCCAGAATCATCCCAGAATTCCCACCAACACATTTGAGAGAAGACATGAGAGATTTACCAAGAGGTAGTGAAGCATGCAGATTTTTTCTCAAATCAGACTGTCAAGGTTATGTCTGTAGCTGAAGGCAATGAGCCATGGATGATTCTTCAGCCTGGAGAGCAAAGAACGTGGCATGGCTCATCCATATGGTCACGCTCACACTTTCTCCCCTTCCAAAAAGCCAAGATTCCTTGGCCATGCTTCCTCATGGAAACAGTTGGTGACATTTGCTTTCTGGTCAGATCATGCTTAAGCAAATCCAGGAGAACAGTAAGAGCCAAACCCATTTTATGAGTAGGCCAACCCTGATGTGGACAACCACAGACAAGGCTTGTGCATGTGCTCCAGTCCTGCTTAGTTTATCATGTGGACATGGTCTGGGTGTGTGTAGGGTGCTCAGCTTTCTACAGACATGTTTGTCACAGTGAGTGTGGGGAAATCTTTGTGGTCTGAAATGTTTAATTGTTTTACCTTTGGGTAGTTTAGAGGGCTCTACATTATATACATCAATATTCCTTGTGATCAGAGCTGAGTAGACATCCTGTGATTCAGTAGGCTTAGGTAGAGTTGTGGGAATGTACCGATTCCAATGTTATATTCAGCAGAAATTTTGCAACATAAGAATGTAATTTCTGATAGGTGAATAAAGAAAAGGTTTCCTCTTTCCAGAATATTGCTGGGGTTTACATTTCAGAGAGGGAGGAAGGGTCAAGCAGTAGCTCCTTGAACGTGGATGTCTTACAGTTTAGGATGACATCCCACTTGCCATATGACTGTTTCTCTGTTTTTCATTGTTGTTTGGAGGGAGAGGTAGCAGAGGTGGTCATTTTTTATTTCTGGGGGTGGGAGAGAAACATCCAGATATTATTGTAGTTTCTCCTTAAAGGGCTTTTGATGATGGTTTCAAGGGCAGAGAAACAATTTGCTAATTATTTCTACCCTGCGGCTCTGCCAATGTGACCTCATGCTCATTTTCAGCCAAATGCTGCATTGATTTTCTGTATTGATTTACTTGCATTTATATTTAAGCTGAATTCAAAAGTCTGTAAAAGATACCTGAATTGTTCCTCCTGGGCTAACATATTGGAAATGTTCATTGTATTGACTGAGAATATGCTTCCAAGTGTATGCATTCACATAGCAAGGCAAATAGACCGCAGTTGATGTGTGTAACAAGACCAGATCTGTGAGAAGCAGGCTTGCTTGTCCAAAATGTGCAGACGTTTCTGGAAACACAACTTTTTTCCACCACTAAGGGCCTAATTGCTCTTTAATTCTTGGTGGGCCAGCATGTGGGACACTAGCTATATTGTGGGGAACAATCTATATCACTCTGCAAGGTTCAGACCTTGCATTAATGCAGGTTAGCCATTTATAATAACTCCACAATGGATCTCTACAGCAGGATAGTTTTTCTTTTAATCTAGCAAAGAAATAAAACCTGTCCAAAACTCTATCCTGAATGTATTTTCTGGGAAACAGGACACAGACCTGAATGAAGTTGTACTCAACTTGTGTCATTTCTCTCCCAGGTCCCCAGGGTTTTGCCTCTGACTCCTTCCTTCAGGAACTGGATTTCCGTGTCACTAGTCCATGTCCCTGTTTAGCACGCTGCTGGAGGAATCTGATTTGGGGACCTATGATCAGTGCTCAGATACTTTCTTGATCGCAATCCAAACTCTTCTAAAGCTCCTTGGTTTCTATAAAGGGGATGATTCAGCCTGACTGGATCCGTGTTGAAAGCTATGACACAACTTGGGTTAACTGCTGGCAGAACAGACTTTCTTGTGAGATTTATAGTACTTCCTGCTTCTAGCTGGGCTGCAAATAGAACAAGAACAGCCTTTCTCATAGTATCTTGGCACTGCTCCTTCTAGAGGGAACCCAGAACAAACAGGATACAATGAAAAATACCAAACTTTCATAAACTTCTTTAAAAAAAAAAAAAAAAAGCCTTTGCTTGTGGTTGGGTTTGGTGGACTTTTCTTGTGCTGTTACATACTTTATTCATGCCACTTCACCCACCATTAAATTTTATGAAAGTGTATATAGTGAATACATCAAGTTATAACTCTGTGGACTAGATATAATCCCAGTTGACTTGAAAAAGGTAATGTTTTGGCACATCAAACTCTTAATGTTAACATCTCTTTGCTTTTCATTTGCACTGTCACTTTCTGTACTTGAATCCAGCATTGAGTACCCTTTTGCTAGTGAACTAAACCCTTTAAAACAGTCAGTCCCTGTACATCTGCCTGAGACATATTAATTGCAGTGGACATGAAAGTGGCCTGTCAAAGACTGCAAAGGGGAAATAAAGAAGCAGAAAATCAAGGACTCCCAAAGTCTTCTGCCAGGTTTCAAAATCAGGATGCAAAATCCATTGAAAGGAATAGATTATATATATTTTTAACGATTTCCTTAGCCTTCACATAAAACTCTGCATACCATGCGAGACTTTTCTCCAGTGGATCGTAACTTCGTGCTTTTATAATATGGGCAAAGAATTGAAAACTTGAGCTGAAAACTGGGGTGATGTGCTTCAAAAAGAGATGTAAAATAATATAAGTGTAAGACATACAAATAGGATTGCCTTAGCCAATGTGAATTCATTTTAATTTGTGCCTGCCACCCTTGTATGGATATTAGCAAAAACAAGGAGCTAAACAGGTTCATCAAAATCACCAAAGTCCCAAAGTACTCGTTTAAAACCTGCTAACACTAAAAATACACTCTGCAGCCCTCCAGCTGATAGAAACACACATAAACAAGCAGACGTTGTCTATTAATAAATGCAGATTTAAAAGCAGTGCTTATATTTACAGCCTTGAGCCCTGCATTTCCGTTCACAGGCCACATGGCTTCTTTTCTGACACTTTGCTAAATATAATGATTAAAAATAAAGAAAAAGTTTTCTAAAGCTTCTGTGACTCAGGCTTATCTCCAGCTCATTTTAATACCACCTGAGTTATATCTCTTCTCATTCTGCTAAGATTCTCTGGCTGCAGGTCCATAATCCATGAACTGTAAGGCTCCTTCCTTTGCTTCTGATAGACATCTGTGTATGATTTTCCTTACCACCAAGAGGAATAACAGTAAGTGACTGGATCATCTTTGATTGACAAGAGTTTTTTTTCTCCTCCTTTTCTTTTCCCCTTCACATGCAATTCTTTAACCCCAAGTAAGAAAGTTAGAGGATGATCAGGTAGGGGAAGCTGAAGAGTGGTGGAGAGTCAAAATGAGGGATCAAGGAGTTTAATTGCCTCATTTCTGGAGCTGTTCAGCAGGGGTGGTGCACATGAGCAAGGTCTGCAAGATCAGGCTCACTGAATGAAAGTACCCATGCATTTCCTGCATAGCAAAGTACAAACTGGTTACTTTTAAGTAAGAAACCCATCCTACGCACTCTTCAGATAGAAGTTTGTCAGTCTCCTGTGTTTTATTTTAGAACTTTGCATACCTTGGGAGGCCCCAATGCTCCCCCTTCATCCATCCTTTTTTTTACCCCACCCCTAAAATAAGTAGAAATATTCACATGTGAAATAAGCCCCATTGAAATAACTTTATAGGGGTAAATAAATCCTAAATAAGAGGAAATATTTCAATACAAATTGAAAGTAAGAATACAGATTTGTTATTTTTATTGTATTTTTCCTTCAAAACACTCCTTTGCAATTCAGTATTTGTCAAAAGGACTACTCCAGGCCATCATGAGAGCTGTTGGATGGCTGAGGCTACTCAGCCTCGAGCCCATCTGGGTGTTTACCAGTGCACCCAAGTCCTGACAACAGTCGCAACCTGCTGTGCCTCATGGCTTGCTTGAGATAGTTTCCTGTATGAAACAACTGTTTCCCGTTCCTCTCCTTTCAGTTTAAATCCTGGACCTCAAGTAACTCTTACATGTCCTAGTTACTCAAAAGGTAACATCAATTTGCTATAAATTGTAGGCTCCACATTTGCTTGATGTCACAAGCGGCCAACAAATGGACATGCTACAAAGAAACCAATATAAATGGACTGCTTTGTGACTGTTATCACAAAATTAAATGTATTTGTTTTATTGGTTTTAAATTGTATGCAACAGAATTATGGTGAGAAGGTAACAATTAAGGGACACCCTAGTAACACGCTCATAAAGATGACCCATGTTTTTGTCTTAAAGTAATAGGGGTAGAACCAAAGACTTATAGCTATGTTAAAGTAACATTCAGCTCTTCTTTGTAGCTGGATTTCTTCTCCAGTGTGCCTCAGAGGAAATGATTTTCCTTGCTTTAGTGAGACGAGAAGAGCCTCAGAAAGGCTGGGAATCTGTCTTTTCTCTTACTGAGATATAAATCAGCTAGATCAGCCTTCAAGCCAATGGAGTTTAAGGAAAGTTTAAATTGTTATTCATGAGATAGGAGGTTTTGCAGACAGTTACACAGCTGCTCTGGAGGGTCTTCGTCATCTCATGGTACAAAGCAGGGTGAAGAGCCTTTACAGCAGCTGTATGGCAGCCAGAGAAACCCTTAGTAAGACTCTTGGTATAAAGCAGAGGTTTCCAAACTGTGATGTGCATACCACATACCATTTCCAGATGGTAGATGGAGGCAGCTTCTGCATGCCTATGTAAAGTTGCTTATAAAGCTACGGGGTACGTATTTCCACACAGTTACTGGGAGTGATTCTGTGCCTTTGTGCAGACAACCTGTGGCACAAATCAGTTCCTGCCTGCAGTGGTTAACTCCAGTAACTGCCAGTGTGGAGGTGCTGAGCCAAGCTGTGAGTAGGTGTCTCTGCACAAGCTGTGACCACCTGGTAGCTGGTGAAGATGGTGAGGATGATGGGCCAAGTAGGTGAGTGAACGCTGCAGGTGGGGCGAGCTGGAGAGGAAGGTTCCTTGTTTGTGGTCATGGCATGATCATGAAACTGATTGCTGCAGGCTGGTTACCTGTGCTAATATCCATTCTTCTTGATGCCAGGGGCATTTGTTCAAACTGGGCTAGTAAATTCTCTGCACACCAAGTTAATAAGCCCTTAGCACAGAGGATTAACATAAGTAGACGATAATGCACTAGAACACTTGTTCATTAGATCCATAGGACATTGAGTAGAGGATCTAACCTGAATATGCTCTCAAGTGCAGATAAAGTGTGTGTCTGAAAGAGCTATAAAACTGCTTTGGCCTCTCATGCTTTTTTTGCTTAATGCAGCAGAATAAAGTAGCTGAGACAGACGGTAAGAGAAACCTGAGGCTTTGATCCAGATGCCTGGCTCTGCACTTCAGTGTCAGTAAGGACACCATTCTGATGATGGGCATGATGTTCAGTGATGCCTGAGCTAATACACAGTGGAGCCAGACAGACACAGGGTGACCATGTCAGTACAGGGCAAAGACTGAGCTGATTAACCTAACCCTAAAGGGTGAGGGTTAGCCTATGAGGCCTTTGACAGTGAGGCCTTTGCTTGGTGATCAGAAGGATTAGGATGGACTTTCTCAGTCATCATTGGTGCAACTGGTAGCTGGTTATCACTACACACCAGCTTTGCTCAGCCAGGGCCCTTCTGGGACGTTCCTCTCTGTTAACCCATGTAGTTCTCCTTCTCTTCTTAAATTTTGGGTAAAGGTCAGCTCATTTTAAATTTTTTTCAATGGCAGCACAATATATTTCATTTGAGAGGAAGCTACTTGAGACAGCTTTCTAGATATACCTCTGTACATTTTTAAGCAGCATTGCTCAGACTATTTGCTTTCCCCCATTTTTTTTCAATGTTCATGGGAGTATATCAGTTTTCTGCTCTTGGACTAATTTACTGACAGTTGATCATTGCAGTGGTGCTGTTCTTTCAGTAGTGAAATGGGCAACTCAGTTCTAGTTAATCTTTGGGAAACCTGGATGTTCAGATATTTCAAAGGTGATGTTTTGCAGCACTGATCTGACAAGGATCTGGCTGCGTGGAGACCTCATAGCAGCCTTCCAGTATCTGAAGGGGGGCTATAGGGATGCTGGGGAGGGACTCTTCATTAGGGAATGTAGTGACAGGACAAGGGGTAATGGGTTAAAACTTAAACAAGGGGAGTTTAGATTGGATATAAGGAAGAAGTTCTTTCCTGTTAGGGTGGTGAGGCACCGGAATGGGTTGCCCAGGGAGGTTGTGAATGCTCCATGCCTTGGCAGTGTTCAAGGCCAGGTTGGACAGAGCCTTGGGTGACACAGTTTAGTGTGGAGGTGTCCCTGCCCAAGGCAGGGGGTTTGGAACTTGATGATCTTAAGGTCCTTTCCAACCCTAACTATTCTATGATTCTAAGGAAGTGTAGTGACCTATTCTGAAATGCATTTGTCTCTAATGCATTGGCTTTATTTGGCATGTGATGCCTAAGGTGTGCATGACAAAATGTGGAGTGGATTTGCGTGAATTATATTTTGTTCTTAACAAGTGTTTCTTTGCCAAAGATATTTCTGAACCTTTGGGGATCATCAGGGTAGCTGGTTTACATCTTCTTGGTGGACTGCACCTGAATGACACAGATCTCCCACAGCACTGGGCTTTCACCAAGTCTGTGGTAAGCTTACTGATACTAATTAGAATCACAGACTGGTTTGGGCTGAGAAAGACACTAAAACTCATCCGGTTCCAGCCCTCTCCCACAGGCAGAGATACCTTCCACTAGACCAGGTTGCTCCAAGCCCTGTCCAACCTGGCCTTGAACACTGCCAGGGATGGGGAAGCCACAGCTTCTCTGGGCAACCTAGCTTTGGGCTTAAATCAAGAACCTTTGCTAATGTGCTGCTTCCTAGTGCAGATCACTTCTCATACCCCCATTTCTGCTGTATTATGTATTCCCAGTAGTGAGTTAAGCAACATGACTAACATCTGTCACATGTGGTTTGTTCTCTCTCTCATTCTTCCTCCAGGGAGTCTTTCCATTGACTTCAATAGGCTTTAGATCAGTCCCTGAATTAGTCTAAAGACATTGGGATGAGTGTGTTTTTGGTTTTTGTTGTGGTGTTGTTGGGGTTTTTTCTTCATTTTTATAAATGTCTGCTAACCTTGCCAAGAACCAGCAAGTGGTAAAGGCAACTAGAAAAGAAAAAAAAAAAAAAAAAATTGTTGCTAGGATTGGGACTATTAGATGGGGAGATATTTTATAACTTCTTGCAGCTGCAGCAGTTATTGCTGGTGGTCTAGGACTGCCCTTTCCTCCTTTGCTGTCTGTCTCAGATGGCAGGGAAAGCAGACTTGTACTTCTGTCTGTACTTCTGTTATTCCTTCCCCACAGGAATAACAGTAACTGTATATTTTTCATAAAGGAAGAGAGTTTGTGGTTATGAATTTCTATTTGCTCATCTATGTCTTTCCATTAGCACACTGGTGGGGCTCATCTTCCTTAAATGACTTCTTTATCTAATTTCTTTCTTTTACATGCATTTCAGCTTCCTGTGTGGGCATAATCTCTGCACATTTTATTTCAACAACATTTAGTGAAGCAAAAGGAATGGTTTATAGTGACCCTTTGAAACGTTCATTTGGGTGAATGCAGGGAAGATGCTAACATTTGGCTCTCACTTGTATATAATGCAGCAGAGCAACTTGACTTTCTTTAAACTGAAGAACCACCTCAACTTGTCAGAGGGGAGAATTGATCCCCATGCACAGCGTTACCATCATAGTTTTCTTCTGCAACCAAATAAAAAAGGAAAGCTTTGGCTATCCCTTTATAAGTTATCATATCAGCCATGCAGTGGGATTGTGGATATACGTGTGTATGTATCTCTCTCTCTAGCTATATGCATATACTGATATTAGTAGTTTTGTAGGATGGCTTTCAATGTCTTCAAGAGCATGTGTCCTCCTGTAGCACACAGCTAGGAGAATGCTTATCAGAAGGCTTCTGCTTGGAGAAGGCTCAGAGGATACTATATAGTGGTCTTCCAGTGTCTAAAGCGGCTAAAGAAATTTTTTTTTCTTGGACAGAGCATTTGACAAGGACCTGTAGAAACAGGAAAAGGGGGAATGGCTTTAACCTGGCAGAGGGGAGATTGATGAGATCTTAGGCAGAAGTTCTTCCCTGTGAGGGTGCTGAGGCACTGGCACAGGTTGCCCAGAGAAGCTGTGGCTGCCCCATCCCTGGCAGTGTTGGATGGGGCTTGGAGCAACCTGGTCTAGTGGAAGGTGTGCCTGACCATGGCAGGAGGTTGGAACTGGATGAGCTTTAAGGTCCCTTCCAACTCAAACCAATCTATGAATGTGGGTATCCAGAACTCTTCCAGAGTCATTGTTGGCAGCCTCAATTATCTTGAGATGTAACCCCAAAACCCCACAGCAATTGGCAGTTTCTCTTCCAGTGATTTTAATACCATCAAATCATAGAATAGTTAGGGTGGGAAAGGACCTTAAGATCATCTAGTTCCAACCCCCCTGCCATGGGCAGGAACACCTCCACACTGAACCATCTCACCCAAGGCTCTGTCCAACCTGGCATTGAACACTGCCAGGCATGGAACATTCACAACTTCCCTGGGCAACCCATTCCAGTGCCTCACCACCCTTACAGTAAAGAACTTCTTCCTTATATCCAATATAAACTTCCCCTGTTTAAGTCTTAATCTGTTACCCCTTGTCCTGTCACTACATTCCGTAATGAAGAGTCCCTCCCCAGCATCCCTATAGCCCCCCTTCAGATACTGGAAGGCTGCTATGAGGTCTCCACGCAGCCTTCTCTTCTCCAGAGAGAAGAGAGTGCCAGTTACTGATCAACCGGCGCTGGCTGTCAGTTTAAAAACAGCTGACATTTATGTTGAAGAACAAAAGCAATTCTTGCTACAGCTTCTGTCTTGTTCACAGCTTTTGCAGAGTAGCCCTAGTGACAACTGTGAACTGCTGGGCTGTCAGGGAATCCTTAAAACATGGAAAAATACACATTTTTAACATGCTGTAGTGAACATTGTGAGAATTGTGGAATCAGATCTTCATTATTCATCTTTGCATCACAGCCCATTAAATTTTACAGTTTATGATTTCCCATAATGGCATGTTTCATCCCAGAAAGCTTCTGCCCACAGATAATTTGTGTACACTGAGGCGACAGAACTTCCAGGATCTGACCCAACCTACACATTGATAGGCGTCTGAAGCATAGCTTAATAAGCCTGGCATTGCACAATATGTGGCTTTTGACCCTGCTGAAAGAGTGAGAAATTAATGTAAACGTACAAGAATGAACTATTTTTGCTTCATAGAACAGTAACTTTGTCCAAAAGAGATCTTCATTTCATCATTGTAAAGAATTCTAAGTCAGCAGGTACACACGAGAGAAGGAAAATAGGCAGCTGAAAGTCTGGCTAGCTGCAGGAGTAAGGTCGGAGTATTTCAGACTCAGACATGAACAAACATAGCATAAATTATATATAGCCTCTCTCTCCATAGAGACCTGCTCAGTGCTCTGACCCCATTCTTCAGGCCTCTTCGTTGTGGGTTATGAATGGTGCTTGCAAAGACAAAAGCCTGAATTGGGTGAACGTGAATTGGGTCAACTCTGCCAAAGCCAAGAGGACTATTGTGGCTCACAGGAGATGGAGGTCCCTATAGAGGTCACTTGACAGCTGGAGTACCAATGGCTGAAAGTCCTCCAAGCTGGCAAGGCTTGAACACCTCCATCTGACCCATGTCCTGTATCTGTGTTTACTCTGGTTCCAAGTGTGGTAGCCAATTCCTTGCATCATTTGCTGGTCTGTGGGAGCCTGTAGCATGTTTCTGGTTTGAAATACTACTTGCATTAGTGATCTCATGTTTACAGAGAGGAATGTTAGCTCTGGACAGCTTTTGGTACCCAAGCTGGCTGTATGGAGGATGTCCCTGTTGCATCCTGGTATGTTATTACCAGAGTTCCTCTTGGGGCCTATGGAAGCAATCTTCCTACCCTCTGTTTCCCAAAGTTATTTTTTGTATTCATTTGGAATAATTCTCTCTAGCTTTACCTTAACACATTCACTGAATAAACAATGTTGATAAATAAAATATACATCAACATAACTTATAAGCAAGGCCTGATTTCTGGAAGTAGGCTGGGTCAAAAGCTTGAGTTTTTGGAGAAGTGCCTCTGGAAGTAGTTGGTTTGTTCCAGTTTTAACTTACCTAGAGTCTTCTGGAAGGGTTTTATTTTGCACAGTTCTTTGCTTTTGCATTAGGTTTCTCTTTGGAAAAGGCAGCCTAGCCTGAAGATCAGAGCGTGGGATGTGAAGCCAGGTGTCCCAGGCTCCTCCTGGTGCTGCTGAGCTGCTCTGCAGCCTCAGGGGCTTGTTTCATGTCTCTGCCTCGGTATTGCTGGTTTGGAGGTGGGGAGTGATAGTCCTTACATTTCAGCCTGACCCTTCTGAGCTCATGTCAGTATTCAGCAGTTAATATTTGTTGAGTGTTTGGCAGTTATGAAATCCCATATTCTCAGATGCATAGATTATAAAGCCACGAGAGACCGTAGCTCATCAAGGCTGCCTATTTATTGGAGGTAGGCCCAAATCTAGGCATTGGATCAAACATACCCAAACTTTGGGGAAGAAGCTCAGCTCACAGTTCTGATCTGGATGTGAGCCTTATGGCTCAGTCCCATCTCTGTAAACACCAGACAGGAACACAGACAAACAATTTTGAATATAGGGAAAGCTTGGATCCAGAACCAAGCCTTGTTCCAAACTGTCCCAAGCACTATGAATGGGTTTCCCATATCTCCAGTTATAAAACTCCAGCAGTTTTAGTGAAGCTTACATGTCTGCACAGGAGATTGTTCTCAGCAAGGTTACACTAGCGAGTTGACAGAGAATTTGATCTTCAGGATGCTGGTGAAAACCTGGAAAAGCTCCATTACCTTTTGTGCTAGAGATTAGGATCTGATTTGCTGTGCATCTCTCCTGCTGTCTTTTTGTATCTCCTGCTTTTAGTAAACAAGAAGGGAAGGAGAGAAAAGGAAGGAACTCATCATAGACTTTGGATGATGCAAACAGTTTAATTAGGAAATAATGTTAGAAACTGTTTCCCTTCCTTTGCTGTTTTTTCCAGCAGGATGCATCCTTAGGAAATAATAATAGAACTGAGGATTACAAAGCTTTTGTATGCATTGCAGCCAAGTGGCCACACAGGAAAGTGATATAGGAACAGGCGCTTGTGTAACGTGGGCGGAAGTTATTCAACATTCCTGGAGGAAGCATAGGACTAACTCTTAGTATCAAGACAAATATTCCTGTCAAGCTGAAAGGGAAGATAATGCCGGACCCCGTTTTACATTTTACATTCTCTTTGTGAAGGTTGCTGATTCTTTTCACTTGAGCCTCGCTTCAAAATAATAGCCTGGACTAAAAATAAGTACACATTTGGGCCTTAAAATGTCCCTGGGACACAAAGTCAGACAATAATGGGCATTTCCTACTCTTAACCTTTGTAGCAGGCAGAAGGAAAAGTGTTCAAAAGGGGCACTGATATAAAGGTCAGACTGAAACATTTGACCCTGAACTGTTTTGCTTCTTAAATTCTATACCCAGGAGAAGGGATGTGCAAGCCTGCAAAACACCAGTTTTCAGCTGCTGCATCTTGGATTTCTTTCTGTTCTATTTAAAAGCGTTGTGATGTTTCACTGCAGAATTGAAGTGTTTGCAAATGCTGGTGCAACTAAACCCGTGCCAGCTGGGCTCTGTGAGCTAGAGCCCCAAAACCAGAGCTCATGATATAGGAAGCTCTCATCAATCTGAATGGGTTTGGTCAAGAGCAGCTGATACCAGTGATCATAGCTGGGAGTGGGAATGCCTGTGGTCTGGTCCATCTCCCTTCTGTGTGCTGTGCCAGGGTTGGAATGGTGGACCACAATTCCGAACCTCACTTTACCCCACTTCCTACTAACCTCCTGGAAATGATGGGATGTTGCTTTTTAAAGGCACACTTAAAAGCCCCATAGTTGTACCGTGGATTTCTATAGGAATTAAAAGCCATGAGGAATCATTCTGTTCCTCTCCTCTGGGGATACACATCAGATAGATTTCTCATACACCGGTCTCTCATGTGAAATTAATTGCTGAAAAATGCTCTGGTTATGCTCTCATCAGTACATTCAATGTTCAATACCTTTTGCATTTTCAAGTGTGATTCCTGTCCTTTCTCAGTAAAATACTTTTGTTTTCTTGCTTTTGTTTGCAGAAAACGTGAATTTAAGGATGGTGTTAAACAATATGCCTCAAATATTGATTTCACCCTTGCCTTTTTTTGATGTGAAAACTGCTCATGTTCTCCTTTTAGTCTTTCAGCACCAAGTATCCTAGTTAACTCACTAGTATGAATAAACTGTACTCTAGTATCATATCCTTAACTCACCAGTCTGCCCACAGCCTTTGAGCCCTTCAGAGGCTCTACCTTCCACCTAGTCTCTTACTTTTGAGACCCTGAATATCTTTGAGGTATTCTTCCCTTTTGGTTTATCAGAAAAGTGATTCTTTCCACTCATTATCTTTAGTATTTTCATACTGCTCCATCTGGAATGCAAATCTCCACCAGGAGATCAAATCTCCCTTTGAATTTCCTAGTATTACACAAAGAGTGGTTAGAACTGATTTTGAGTGGAAAGAGGGGTTTTGACTAACTGACATTTATCATAGAACATGCTGTCAAATCTATACAGTTTCACCTTTTACAGGAAAACTTAGAAACCAAAGAATGAATTTGTCTAGGCCAAAATGAGAAACAAAAACACAAACCAACCAACAAACAAATCGTTGAGGTTTGGAGGGGTTTCTTTCTTGTCCAAACATTTCTTCTTTTTGCTTTTATGGACATGTTTTTTCTGTTCATATTTCTACTTTGATTTTTGCCTCTTTGGAACGTATGTTGCTAACACTTCAGCATGTAGCCATTTCAAAAGCAAGTTCTTGACCACTGCTGCAGATCTGCTGATTGTTCTGCTTTACCTTCTCAGTCACTGCACATGCCATGAATCAATGTATGTGAAAGCACTTTGGCATTCCTTAACTATACAAGGATCCACACAAGGGCAATGGGTTTAAACTTACACAGACAAAGCTCAGATTAGATAAAAGGCAGAAGTTCTTCCCTGTGAGGGTGGTGAGGCGCTGCCACAGGTTGCCCAGAGAAGCTGTGACTGCCCCATCCCTGGCAGTGTTCAAGGCCAGGTTGGACAGGGCTTGGAGCAACCTGGTCTAGTGGAAGGTGTCCTTGCCCATGGCAGGGGGTTGGAACTGGATGAGCTTTAAGGTCCCTTCCAACTAACACCTGGGATTCTGTGATTCTAAAACCAAACTCTTCTCTTCCCTGCGATCCACTTTGAAATTTGCTTTTGCAACAATCTGGTGGGGTTTAAGTGATTTATGAAATGCAAACCCTGATACCAAGTGGTGTCTATAGGACAGATTCTGTCAGTCTTGGGAGCATGAAGGGAGAACTCAGCTCTGGAGCTGTCAGCAGTACAAGGCTGTTCCTTGACTCGCTTCCCAAAAATGGAATCCCTACCTCAGGTCCAGTGCTGTGGAGAGGAGCCACTGAAACAAGCAGCACCATTGAACACCAGTGGGAAGAAGGGGACCTTGCAGGTGCAAGCTCTTCTGTTTCTGACTCTGTATGGGACGCTATTATCTTGTTTTGCTTGAGACTCCAAAGACTCAAAGGTTAGTACAGGGCTCCCAGAGATTAAATAAATGCAAAATGACATGCCCTGCATCCTCAGGGGTCATACAATTATGCACACCATTTTGTGCAGAGCACTTGTTTATGATGAGATCTTTTATTGATGGCATCATTAGTATCTAAGGAGAAAGAGGGAAGATTGATTTGCTTTGACAGAGCATCAAATATTTTTGTTAGGATGCAAACACAAGTTGTCATCCATGCAGAGAACTGTGGGAAAAAAATAAAAACTAAGCTACTTAATACATTTTTGCATGGAAAAAAAATAAAATAAAATGCTTGGAACCAGATCTACTCAAATGTGAGTCAAGTTTGTAGTTTGAAGCACAAATAACAAATGAAATCACAAACTTGGTTTCTTGCTGTCCTGGGTTCAGCAGTAGCAGTCATTTTTCTCCTTCTTAGTAGCTGGTGCAGTGATGTGTTTTTGACTTTCAGCCTGGGAACAGAGCTGATAACACCGATGTTTTTAGCTGTTGCTCAGTGATGTTTACTCTGATCAAGGACTTTGTGAGCCTCATGCTCTGCCAGGGAGGAGGGGAAGCCAGGAGGAAGCAGAGACAGGACACCTGACCCAAACTAACCAAAGGGGTATTCCATACCACAGCACGTCATGCCCAGGATGTAGAACTGGGGGCCGTTACCCGGAAAGGCTAGAGCACTGCTCGGGTTGGGCTGGGTATTGGTCGGTGGGTGGTGAGTGATTGTATTCTCTTCCCTTGTTATTTCCCTTATCATTATTATTACTGGTGGTGGTAGCAGCAGTGGTTTGTGTTATACCTTAGTTACTGGACTGTTCTTATCTCAACCCGTGGGAGTTACATTCTTTTGATTCTCCTCCCCATCCCTCGGGGGAGGGGGGGGGGGAAGGGAGGGGTGTGGAGAAAGAAGTGGGGGGGGAGTGGGGGAGTGGCTGCGTGGCTCTGAATTACCAGCTGGGCTTAAACTACAACACTTACTTATATGGCAAAACTGTGTTCTAATACAATTTAAAACACAAAACCTGACCTTGTTTCAAACTTTTGCCATCTCATGACAAACATCGGAGAGGCTCATCGGAGCAGCTGCTCATGGGACTTGAGGTACTTCTGAATTTATATGGATGACAGGATGAGGGTTTTAAGAGGTACATTGTGATAGTGGGGTTTTGTCCCACTATTGTCCCAAATTATTGTTTGAATAATTTGATTCTCATCCCAAGCTGTACATCAGAGCCAGTTTCCCTACTTCAGAATCTTCCTCTACCATTTCCAAGCAGTATGGGATTTAGATGAGGTGGGGAGAGGAGGATGTACATCTTCAGTGCTGAGAGGATAGTACCAAGCAGAAATGCTGTATATTTCCTCTCCAAATCTAGAGCTTATTGACAATGATTTTTGTTGTAAAAACTGTAGGGTAAAGTGAGTCCCTAGTTTTGTTAAATAAGAGTTTGAAATCTGAATTTCTACATTTGATACTGGTTTCATCCAAAGACAGCTTCAAACAGGCCTATTATGTTTCACAGCTTTGCATTTGGCAATATGGCTCAAGAAGCTGGACGTTGCTCAAAGCAACTCTTCAGCTTTCTGTCATCAGTTTTCTTCCTACATTTTATGGCAATGAGCTGGGCTGCTCCTGGTATTTCTGTGTCACTCCTGTGTACAGGATAGTTGTTTCAGTTAAACTCTATGGGAGTTGTATCCAAGGCATTCAGATATGGAAGCCCCAGTTGCTTTCTGTTAGGACTTGTTGCATTAACTGTCTTGAAGGAGGATCCTTTAATATCAGCTCTTGTTTCTCCCATCTGTGAAATGAGGAGAGCTCCCACTCTTTTGTAGTTCTGGAATTTGTGGATTTATGCATGATAAATTCCATGTAAATAATTAACTTAGTGTGAAGGAATGATTTAACCTGGTGTAGAATATTATGTTTTTCTTTAAAAAATAAAAGCACTACTTGTTTAGGCATGTTGAGGCAATTGTTTGGTTTGTGAAAGAAAGTATTGTCTTCAAAGCTGTATTAATGGCCCTTGTGGCTACACAGATAAGGTGGTGGTAGAGGCGACAGGTGGTATATGCTAAGATTCAGAAAAATATACATCAAAACTGTGCTGAAAATGCCTGGATTGGTGTTTTCTTTTATTCTGCCAACATTTCTTCCTGATTTAATGAGCATATCTGGCTCGCATTGACTTGTCTGTGAGCAGAAGCCATCACTTACTTTCAGCACATCTAAGTCACATATCTTTTGTACAGAGATATGTTGTTTGGGGATGGTGCTGTTGGTGGAAGTGAGCACATTCAGCAGGTTTTGCACATGATGAAGTTTTCTGGTGGTTACCTTTACTTTGGTAATGATTGCAGGTCTTCTATTCGTTGGGAGATATTCCAACCTGATGGAAGTTGACTTATAGAATCAGACTGGTTTGGGTTGGAAAGGAACTTGAGATCATCCAGCTCCAAACCCCTGCCATGGGCAGGGACACCTTCTACTAGATCAGGTTGCTCCAAGCCCCATCCAACCTGGCCTTGAACACTGCCAGGGATGGGGCAGCCACAGCTGGGCAACCTGTGCCAGGGCCTCACCACCCTCACATTAAAGAGCTTCTTCCTAATGTCTAACCTGAACTTCCTCGGTTTCATTTTGAACCTACCACCCTTTGTGCTATTGCTGCAGTCCCTGATGAAGAGTCCTCCAAGTATTACTTGTTCTCTCTATAAGTCAAATCTTGTAAATGAGTGATTTGTTCTACAATGGCCTTGACACCTTTTGGACCAGTGAGAGGTGAGGCTATGTAGCACCACTCAAAAGATGCTCAGCATGTTGGATCATAATTTCTTTGTGAGTTGCCAGTTAAACCTCATCATGGCAGTTTTTCCTCAAACTTGGTGTTAAACAGCATGTATCTTATCTTCTTATCTGCCTGTGAAGCAGTACCACGAAAGAGCGTTCAGGATCAATCTTGTATTTAATGAAAATGACTTGGCAATATTCATTTGCCAGATCGTTCCCATATATTTCAAAACAAACCCAAGCAAAAACTCTCACCAGTGAAACACTTTAGACTGAGTTTATCCCTGGGGAGATGCTGAGAAACAAACAAACAACACGTGGCTGTTGTTAATCACCTTGTGTAATATATTACTGGGAGGCTCTCAGACACTGCAGTGAAGAGCCATGGATAGAATAAGATAGATTGACTTTGATATGAGGTTCATCAGCAACCCCCAAACAAAGCTTATTCTATTACAAAGATAAAATTTTCTAAAACCTTTCTCAGGGAACTTTCTAAGTAGGTGTCTCAGTAGGTACTAGGAACAAGCACAAACTGAGCAGCCATGGTTGTAAGCACACCAGTAGTATGATTATGTGCAAGAGTTAAAAACTAACTAATAATTTGCAAAATCCACAATATTTTATGGCACATTCATTATTACTTATTAAATATAATAAACTAGCCTGGCTCTGTTTCCCTGCACCCTCCTCAAGGTTCAGTACAGACCACTGATCTTTTACTGAATTCACCTTGGAGCCAAGTCATCTGTTGACTGGCCCTTTTGTGTAAAAGACACTGACTTTTCCAGTTTCTGTCCGTATAACACAACCTTCTGCATTCATTCTCTTATTTATATCTCTACTACAAAGCACTTTTGGTGAGGGAATTATAAAGCCTATATTAAAACTAGGCCTGAGAAAGGAATCATAGAATGGTTTGGGTTGGAAAGAACCTTAAGATCGTAGAGTTCCTATCCCCCTGTCATGGGCAAGGAATGATATATGCCATCTTTCAAAGCTATCTGCATGAGACTCTGGGGCACATTGATTTAGGATTCTACTTCTAAAGAACTTTTAACTGTTCTACTATAAGTACGTGTGTTCTAATAGAAGTGCAATTGTCATGAGGGAAGTGCACTCCAATTAAGTGATGGATGCTCCAGAAAACAATGTTATTCTAACAGACTTTGGACTAGTGTTTTCCAAAATGAAATACTGTTTTAGATGTTACATATTCTTAAGATACCAGGCATTTTCTTTGGGAATTTTATGTTGATTCATTGTGAATATTTCTCTTCCCCCACCCGCTCCCCCCCCCCCCCCCCATGATTATGGCTACCAAAGCACTCCTGAACTTGAGATTCATTAGTGATAAGTTTTGGGAGGTGAAGTCCAGCAATGCCTTTTGAAAAATTGCTGTACATTGAAAGAGGCATGGCACAGCCCTGCCCTTGGTGAGAGGCATTCACAAGGTTACATAAAGGCTTTCATCTTTCATTTCTCTAATTCTTGGATGCTCAAAGGTGGAAAAATAGGGAGAGGCAGGATCCTGTGGCAGATGACCATCTGCTAGATCACACATCTGCTATACACCAGGAAGCCCTTGCCTTGTTCTTTGCTGGTGTTGCACCGGGAGATAGATGGTAGTGCAAAGGGAGATGAAGAATTTTTCACTGCTTCCATTTGATCTGCTTCCTTTCTCACATCTCTGTGTGTGGGGTGAGGGGGAGGGGAAGGAGGGTGAGCAGGGGAGGGGGAGGGTGGGAATTTCCTTCATGCTTCAGCAGTGGTGCTAAATGTGAAGGAAACAATAGTTGGTGTGATTCCAGGCATTCACTTGGGCTGTTTGAGGAGTGAGTGCAGGCCCGCACTTCTCACAGGTAGCATTGCCAGTGGCTGGGTTACCTGTGGCATGGATGGGAACAGTTATAGAAAAACAGTATTTCATCCTCTGAGGGTTTTAGAAACCAGAATTTTACCTCTGCAGCAAGTGCTCATTTTCAAAATAAGGCTTATAAATGACACTTTCTCTTCTTTTAAATGACAGCCTTAATTTGATCTGGAAGTGTTGCGAGTGCATGCTGCTTTTAGGCACTCAAGAGTGATATGGAAAAAAAAAAGACTTAAGTGTTGTCACAGGAAGAGATGTGTTCCACTGAAAAGGAGAAGAATGCAAGCAACATGCTGGTAGTTGCACCACAAACCGCCTGAGCAACATGTTGCTTTCTCTCTTGCCCACATTAAGATAACTGCTTAGGAAAAATGCTAGGGCAGACATCCACTGAGGACTGCAGGCAAAGCATCCAGTGGTTCTTCACTAAAAATCAGCACTGCCTTCCTCTGCCTGACAGCAGGTGAAGGTTTTGATTGGCTGTTCTATTTTCCCATGCTTTTATTTTTCTCAGAGCGATGAGCTTGATTCTGAGGCGTGGGGTGTGATTACTGTGGGTCAAAATTACACAAAACCACATTATGTTTTATAACATCTCAAACTAGTTGCAAGTTACTGCAATTTCCACTCTGCCTTATCTACTGAGGGAAAACTGTCATGGTGAAAGAAGTTTTGTAAGGGCTATGACTAGACTACATGATTTCCTATGGTTTAGACGTGAACACAAGAGTCTAGATATTGTCAAATCTTATTTGGGCTACCCAGGCAGTCTCTTGTCTGCAGAATGGGCTGAGGTGAGCTGCTGCTTGAGATTCCAAGAGTATCTGCCATCTGATAACAGCGGTGTAAAATTAATCTTTTCCTTACTGTATGTTGCTGCCTTTGGCTCCAGCTGGCCTTGTGATTTACTGAAGATGAGAGCAAACTTCTACCCAAACTTTATGTGAACTCTTACATTTGGGTTAAGTTCAAAAGCAAGTCAGGCAAATGTTATTTAAGGCTTGATTGATTGTTCTAGACACACATCAGAAATAAGGGGTGGAAAAAAGCTGCGCTGTGTTAGGAGATGGCTGGTGAGGAAAGGTCCAGCCTTTGTAGAGACTGCTTGTCACTGTTCACATCCCTTCATGTGAGCATCCTCATAGCCTCCTTGTGTCCCAGTTCAACTACACCAACCAGCTTGGCCTTTCTGAGGTAGCAGCTTTTGGGAGGTTTGGTGGACCAGTTCCTCTATCATCTGAGATGTAAAGGTGACAATTTTGTGCAAGTTTTGTGCTAGTAATGCACAAAGCCCAGAGGTGTCAGAGTAGAAAACAAAGTGATTTCTCTTCTTCCCTCTCACCTTCTTCTACCTAGAGTGACTTTGGATGTGGATCAGTAACCCTTCCCTTTATTTTTAGTGTGTTTATAAAGAGGGCCTTTCTCTTCCCCTCTTCCCCCTAGTTTTTATTATTAATAGATTATGTGTGTTTGAGGAGCAAAAGGAGGCGGAAGAAAGGATGTGGGCAGAAGTGCGTGTGATGCAAAAAAACATTTCTGAGATAGCTATCTCTTTGGGATGGGCTTGTGAAGAAAAGGGGTAAAACAACACATGCAAAACCTTTGTTTTTATGGGAGATTTCTGTATGATTTGAGATTAATGGCTTGGCTTTGTTTGTGTTTGTGTACATGCACAGAGGGAGATCAGTCCAGCATGTTATGTAGCAGCGCAGGGACTGTGCCCAGCCATGCTGCCCGCTTGCATGAGGAAGACAATGCTTCAGCACCAGCATCCCTTGGTCAGACCTACCCTGCAGACAGCAGGCTACAACATATATGGCTCTTGTTCAGATTTCGAGGCTTCAGCTCTCAGCTGGCTTGTACTCTAAGGGGAAAAGCAGCAAAAACAGCTAACTCAAAGAGGATGCAGGAAATAAAGGAAATATATGTATTTTTTAAGGATATGGATGATGGAGGAGGAATTGCTGATATGACTCTGAACTCTTGGGATATATTTAGAACCTTGGAGTAAAACTCCAGTTCCACTGAAGTAAATAAAAATACTGTCATTGAATTCACCGGAACCTTTTTTTCTGTCCTCTGCCAAAGGAAAGTAAGTAATAGTTGAAAATATACATGGGCAACACTTTCACATCTGTGTCTCCAGGGAAGAAATTACATTGTACTTCCAGAATGCCTACGCACAGCCATATATCTTTCTAAAGACACTGTCATGAACCCTGAAAACCCTGTCTTTTTAATTCTTTTCTCAGCTTCCAGGTCAAGTCTTGGGTCAGGTCATAGGTGTTACCACTGGGGAAGAGGAAGGAAACATGTCCTACTCACTCCATCCAAGCAGTTTGTTCTGGTTTGGGTTGTTGTGTTTTCTGTAGGGGTGGTGTGATTTGGGTTGGGTTTTTGTTTGGTTTTGATATGAGTTATTTTCTCCCTTCTAGTCTGAAAACAAACAAAGTGCATGTAAGTCACATATACAGCCACCTTCAGGTTTACTTGTGAGATTCCCCAAACCTCTCTGCAGCAAGGGAAAGGCAAGAGTATTACAAGGCAGCAGAGAGCAATTTTGAGTTTTCCAAAGTATCTGAGTTCTTTGAATCTGTCTGAAGCAGGCCCTGGGGACTGGTGTGATCTCATACCAATATCAGATTGATTTTAGTACCAGTCATTTGGATGACTCTACTCCAGCTTTGTCTCCTGTGGTGTCTTCTTAGGAAATATTAACTGAAGTGACTTCGTAATTTTTCCATGGCTGCTCTCTCTGCAGGATGTGCCCTCTGCCAGATGGTTGACTTGAATGAATTCTCTTTACATAGTTAAGAATCACCTTCTTTTATTATTCATGACTTGTTTCTTCCATCTCATGTTTCTCAGTTTTCTGTCTGCTTCATAGATGGATCGTCATGCCAGACTGAGATGAGGCTGTTATTTCATCTTAGATTAGGAAGCATGTTGGGGCAGAAAGCGTGTCAGAAGGACAGAAGGTATTTTCTCAGTTTCTACTTATGCTGTGCCTGTCTTGCAAGAAGATGTAGAGAGCTGTTGTTTTTTAAGTAACCATGCTGTCATTTTTAGGCTGCCTCTACATTTTTGGTGTGCCGTAAGTGCATGAATAAATAGGAAAATGAAAATAAACTGCCTGGAAAGTTAAAGCATCTGTGATTTTCCAGTTAAACAATTGAGCTGTGTAGAAGGGCACTCATTATGTATGAAAATCATGACTCAGTGTCCATCAAAATACAGCACCTACATGGCTTAGAGAGATCAATAACTGCATGTAAAGCTGGCCTGATGAAAAGATTATGCACTCGGTTGCACATGCGGTGCAACTGGGTATTAAAACTCAGGCTCTGAAGTATTTGTTAAAACCAGATCTAACTCCATTGATGTCAAATGTGCTGATTTTCTTTGGATAGGGATCTATTGCTGTAAGTTT
This sequence comes from Pezoporus wallicus, assembly GCF_028554395.1. Taxonomy (NCBI): domain Eukaryota; kingdom Metazoa; phylum Chordata; class Aves; order Psittaciformes; family Psittacidae; genus Pezoporus; species Pezoporus wallicus. Next base: position 3,466,528 of record NW_026639377.1, read on the forward strand.
ATATTTGATATAAACATATGCAGTAATAAATCTTAGAAGCACATGCTCAGATTGTTTATTTGATTTATTATTTCATTTAATGTAATGCTATTCCATTTCATTCCATTCTTGTATTTCTGGTTCCTCTGTAACAACCTTGTAAAAGTGACAGGGTGGCTCAGATCTTTGCCCAGCAAACAATATATATTATTTGCTACATGAAAGTGGTGCACAACTCTCTTAAATGTTCCCTAGCAGACTCCTATTGCATTCCACAATGTGCCTGCACTTGAACCACCTCTATTCATATCAGAGTCTTTTTATCCCAGCACACATTGAGCAAGCTGCTCTGAAGCTTAATTCTCCTGACCCTTCAGTGCAGTCGGATATTGTCACCTAATCCCCTTTTTTTCCTTCTGTCCCATGTGTGGTTTTGACTTCTTTCTCTTCTCAATTCCTTTTTCCTCTTCCCTTTTTCTTTCTTTCTTATTCTATAAGCCTCTCTCCAGGCTCCACATTCCAGAATTCATCCTTGCATTAGGGCTGCAATACAATGCTCTCCTAGTGTTACAGGATTAGACATTAAGGAGACTGTGGCAACTCCAGCCTTACTATATGCACAGGGGGAACGTAAGGGGATGGAGGAGTGCTTGCTAAAGAGTAAGGAGATTGGGAAACAAGGGGGGAAAATGGCATCTTAGCAAACCAGAGTGGACAACAAAGAGATTTGTGTGGGGAATAGTGGTTGTTTCTGCTCAGCTTAATAATCAAAGTTTTCTCTGGAAGACAGTAAACCAGTTGGAAAGCAAAGCAGTGTTACACATTATACAGTAGTTGGTACATTGGTAAATGCAATTTTTTAACATCCATCTCTGGGAAACTGCCAGTTTGAAGCAGCCACGTGGTGACATGCCGTTCCAATACTTGTGATGAGAATGTTGTCTGAAGTGCCAAGGTTAATCCATATCACATAGATTGGTTTCATTGGTAATAGTACCTCTGACTCCCAGATTTCCAAAGTTCATGCTACTCCCAGAGGAGAAGTCTGATGTCTAAGCTCCCAAATATTTCCTGCAGGTTGGTTTTCATTTGTTTTCATGTTCTTGAAGGGAGTGGTCTTTGTTAATCTCTCCTCCACTTTCATTATCGGATTGGAAACAAGTATATTACTTTTCAGTATACACAGGTTCATAGCAGTGTAAAAAAGTGTATTTTGAAGACATTGAGGTTAATTCTTTCCTTTGCCACCACTTCACCCCCACAGAAGTAATTCTGTAAATGTAAGGCTATAATCATGCTCTGTTTAAATTAATTAAAATGCTCCAGAAGCCATTTAAGAATGAAATCCTTGAGGCAGGGTGGAAGGTGGGGGGGAGGTGTTAAAGTCTGTTAAACAGCTCCAGTAATTGTCTGTTAGAATCTGTAGCCTGGCTCACAAAACCCTATAGAAGAGTTCTTGTTTTCCATCAAAGTTGTTTTGCTTACTTGTCGATAGGGTGGGAAAAGGAGATTGAAGAAACCAGTTTTGCATTTTGCATTGGAGCTCGTGGTCATCCTAATCTATTACGGAAGTGAGTTCTACAGTCATGGGCCAGCTGCCGGAGAAGTTTTGTCACCCAGACTCATGAGTCTCACCCTTGTGGCTGACAGTTTCATTGTTCTTGAGGAACGTAAGTGTCATGGAAGGTCATGGTTGCATTATTATTATGCAGCTACATTTGAATAAATGTACTTGGCTTGATAAAGAATGCTACAGGCCTACTTACCCTGCTGTACCCCACAGGCATGTGGTGAGGCTTAAAGATTGTAAAGTGCTTTGAGTTCCTTGGAAAAAAAAGGCACTATATGAATGCAACAGATTCCCATTTGTTCATACAGCATCTGGTCCCACATCACTGATGGTATGATATACAGGATCAGACCCGAAGTGCTCTACATGGGCTTGATTATTCACAAACAGAAATGGAGATATGGCCCCAACCCCAAGGTCTTTACAATGTAAAGAACTGACCTGGCAGCCTCCCAAACACACCTTCTGCAAGGCAATCAGCAGGTTTTGTTGTTTATCAGCTTGCAAGTTCCGAGGTAGAAATTCACCAAGCAATTAAGGATGGGGATTGAGATTTGGACCAGACAGGGAAAAGAACACAGGCTGAGTATTGGGAAGATGAGCAAAATCAGAAGAAAGATTCAGATCTTGAAATGGAGGTTGTTTTGAGCTCAAAGTGACATTTTACACTTGGTTGCATCTGCATACTTGCATGCTTTGTGTGTTCTTATGGAAATGTATAAGGAGATTTTAGGGAGAACAGATTGAAAAAAAACTGGAATAGTAGCAGTAAGACAGAAAGTATCATTTTAATAATGAGCTAGACCAAGTGAACAATTCTGTTGGCTAAATTGTCACCCTGTATCAACTGGCCTGTATCGAGAAAGGTTAGTGGATTCTGGTGATTTTTAATCTGTACATTTTTAAAATTTATATTTTATTTTACAAAAAGGAACTAAAACTTGGGCACAAGAAATACAGCCATGCCATTTGCATGTGGAAATTCTTCTGTCAGCAGGGTGCAGTTTGCTGCCTGCATGCCTCAAGACCAGGCCATGACATTCTCCAATGCATAGACAGACTTTGCAGTGGCTTTCAGGCTTTCATCTCCAAAGTTTTCCAGGACCAAGGTAAAAGGAAAGTGGGTAAAATGTGGAATTAACAGTAAAATAGCATACTCCTCTGTGCAATGAAATACAAGGCTTCTGTTTTCCACGTAAAGCCTCTGTTCTTCTTAGTTAATAAAGTATCTGCTGTGCGTTGCAGGGGGTTGGAACTAGATGAGCTTTAAGGCCCCTTCCAACCCAAACCATTCTGGGGTTCTGTGATAGTGTTCACAAAAGCTGTAAGAGCATAAAATACGTAATAATTAGCCCCAAATACTCAGAATGACACTATAATCTTCCCCACCTGTTCCCCAAAGCGTCAAAAGGAAACACGTCTCTTATTTCACTCTGAATAAGCTGTAGTATGTTTGTGGTTTGGGAGATGATGGCTTGATTCTCTGTTGGTTGAAACAACTGGCTGCTGTGATGTTAACTGTGGCTGAGATAGAGAGATCCATGTACCTGCCTTGATTTTAAATTCTTGGTCTTAGGGAGAGAAATCTTTGCTTGCTGCTGTTGAATATTCACCCCTTGAACAGGCCAGGATGTTAGTTTGAATCTGTTTTGATATAACTTTGAAATGGCAAATATGGAAGAAAGGATGCAGCTAATGAAAACTTCAGAAATAAGCAATAGAGAAATGAAAGGTTGAAGGGTTTATAAGCAAAGCTTATGTGGCTATTTAGATATTCTTCACACAAGCTGTTCCAGTTTACTACTGAAGAATGTAATGAACTTGTGTATAGATTCCTTTTTCTTGGTGCAAAAATCCATTACCCGTTTCTTCATTTCTTCATCTCCCATTTCTTCTCACTGCTGGAAACCCCATAATCCTGTATCCAACCATGTAAAATTCTTCTACATCCTCCTCCCTGCCTTCCCTACACAACTCTCTCCTCTCTTCATTCTTCTCTACCTACTTGCTGTCTTGAATCTGCTCCTGTAAAAACAATCCCCACCTTTGCAGACTGCTAATGGTGGGTTCAACTGCTGGTGCCGTTCGTCTCAGGAAGAAGTAACCTGCTGATGGTGTGGAAAGCATCCCAGGATGGAGAAACTGGAATCTCCTTAGGCCTCCTCTTGTCTGAGGCTGAAATGAAGCCCTGCTGGGATCAGTCATGCCGCAAAAAGAGCTGTGTGGTTGCAAATTCAATGTTACAAAAAGCCAACAAGCTCTTAGCTCCTATCCCTGGCAGTGTTCAAGGCCAAGTCAGGTGGGGCTTGGAGCAACCTGATCTAGTGGAAGTTGTCCCCCCCATGGCAGGGGGTTGGAACTGGATGAGCTTTAAGGTCCCTTCCAACCCAAACCAGTCTGTGATTCCAGTTTATGACTTATTCTTTTTATGCTATCTCCCTGAAACAGAAAGGAGGAGGGTGGAAGAGAGAAAGATGAACCAGTTTGAGAACTGCTCCCAAATGACAATAAACTGACTCCAAAAAGTTGAGAACAAGCTGGATCAGCCCTCTAACAGATGGAAGTCTTTACTGCTTTACTCTTAAGAAACACTGGTAAATCATTTGGCATTATTAAAGATGCCAACTATAGAAAGGATCTGTAAAAATACACGTTTCCAACTTTTCATCATCTAGGATTCTGTAGTGTTAGTGGTTCATGAGTCACTGCTAATATTTAAATGTAATATATTCATTTGGATAGGTGCATAACAGAGTAACCTTCAAGGATGAAATAATTGCCACCCATAAGAAAAAAATGGTGGTTTCATGTGCTGACATACATGATTGAAACATCTCACTCACTTGAAGCAGATCTTTTACGCTGTAATCAGAGATACAACGTACAGTAGATACATCGGATCTGTCTCACCACTGTTATTAGTCTGGCTTGCTTCAAGTGCAACTCAGTTGCTGGTGACTCCAGGACAGAACTGAGCATTTTGCACACCAGTACAGCTCTGTATCACCTCGTGTCCTGTGCCACACAAGGAAGGTGCACCCAGTTATGTTTCTGATCTTGACTGTGGGATTTCAATAGATGTTTGTGGTACATTCAAAGCCTACACAGCATGGTAGTCAATGGAGAAGTTTTTCCGCCATCTTTGCCAAATGCTTTAACTGATACAGTGTAATTTTTCTTCAAGAGTGATATTTACTAAAGGTGATACACTAGGATTTCTTAGTACAGTCAAGGTGCTTCCCAACATGTGACCCTTCTTGGTCAGCATCTGGAATTCAGTGTTGAGACAGGTTTTAGGACAGCTCTGAAAACAACCATTACCAAGACATTAGAAAACACAATATTATCATATTTCACTTTGTGATTTTTGAAAGTAGAAGTTAATAGGCAGGAGACATCATTTTATGCAAGAATTTCAGTCCAAGTCCTGGTAAGTAACATTTTACATGCTTTTGGCAAGCACAGGAGGAGTAGGTTCCACAACACCTTGTATATCCCACTTTCTTTCTATGTTTGCCATCTGTACCTTCCATTAAAAGTGCTCCCAGGCCATGGAGAGAATGGCATTTCAGCAGCTTTTCTTGGTGCTAATGTTCAAAGTCACCGAGTAAGTTATCAAACCTCAAGAGAAAAAATGAAGCTGAAAACCAAATGAGATGTCTAGAGAGTCAGCAGTTGGTTCAACATTTCCTATTTATGCACACAAAAATGACAGCTTAATACACTTTTCACCAAAAGAGGCAAGGGGTTACTGTGTATCATTCCCCTAACCACTCAGCACTCTCCAAGCATAAACTCAGTAAAGCTTATATAAACAAACTGCAGAACCACACATCGGCTGCAAACGTCTCTGGGACAAAGTCATTTGATTTAAGTGGAACAAAACTATGAAGGTCAAAGCAGTGGCTCAGCCTGACCCGTCCTTCTTCCAGATAATGTATGGGGCCTTTCTGTTTGCCCCATGTGCTTGAAGTCTACAGCATGAAAATGCAGTCCACACCCCTACCAAGTTACGTAGTACCTAAAAAGAGAAACATGGCATTTTATCTCTGAAATGAGAATGTATGGGGGAATAACTGGTTTGAGTAACTTCCAGGTTGTGAGATTCCTGGCTGTTTCTTTTACTCTGAGCTGGAGTTGTCAGCAAATTGTCTTATTGTTCCTTTGACTATTTGACTTGAGAGGGTTCATCTAAAACGCAGTGCTGGTGTGTGCGCATAAGCTAGACAAATAAATATTAATCATCTCCCAGATGGTGATAATGTGGCCCATGGGAATGGAGCATAGACTTGCTTTGACACTTCTGCCTGGGTGTACATACGTACATGCATCACATGAGCTTTCCTTTGCTCATCTCAATTTGGGCACTCAGTTCCACTCATGCTGCTGTTACTTCTTGTGTAGTTCTTGAATAGGGTCCATCCTTTGGTCCTTTTATGTTTGGATATTTTCCTCCTCAGAGACAGGTCTTTCAGATTTTGGCACTTGCTTACTTATTTTGTTTTATTCTTCTGCAGGTTTTTATGCATATGGATTTCAAGGCTGTAGTCCAGAACCCTGAATTAGACATTCCTGCTCCTCATAAAAGGAATGAGGAAAGTGAACTGCCTCAGACTGGGCCTCCTGGTAGTGAGTGCCCTGAGTAGAGAGACTCCTTTGCTGGTCAGTAGGAAATGATTTCAGTTCCACAGCTCCTTCTCCTGGGCTTAAGTACCTAACTGTGAGCTGCAGTGAGGTATTTCCCTGAAACCTTTCCTGGAATAAGGTACTTATGTCATTTTCTTGGAAACTATCAGAGAGACCATTCCTTTCTTTTAAAGTATAGCCAGGAAAGTACTGCCAAACCCTTTCTCATAGTATTCACAACCCCAGAATATGAATAGTCCGTTCCCTGTTATCTTGGCTGGGTTACAGGCCCATATGGCCCTAGTGCGCTGAGGATGCCCTAACCACTAAACCATATTTGGAGCAGGAACCACTTTTTATCCCTCCTGTTGAAGCTATTCTACTGGGTAGAAAAACCTTATGAATTTGCCGGACTAGAGAAGCTGAGAGAAGGTGTACTAATGTTGAACTGGGGTCCTTGGTTGGCAACTAGAGAGAACCTGGATTCTAGTCCCTGCATTCCTGCACTGGTGATTGCTCCCATAGTTTATAATAAACAGCTGCTGGATGATAGTGCCCTAATCCTGGACAGGAGACTCTATCTCCAGTTTTTGGCCTCATGGAATACTCTCAATAGGAAAGTCAAGAGTTTATCCCTTTTCTCCTGACATACAAAGCCTTGTAGGTAGCCCCCATGGTAAGAAAGGTTGTGAAAGAGCTTATCTTTTATGCGCTTTTGTGAATTTCTTTTCTGTGCTCGGGAAGTTTGAGCCCTGAGATCTGTTTCTAGAGAAAGAGGCAACCTTGTATGGAGAACAGAGAATCATAGAATCAACCAGGTTGGAAAAATTCTTTAGGATCAATTATCAAGTCTAACCTTCGCCCCAGCACAGCCAAGTCCACTACTAAACCGTGTTACTAAGGTTCTCATCTACACCAGGGACAGTGATTCCACCACTTCCTTTTGCTTTCCAGTCACTGGGTTGCAATGGCAAAGCACTTCTGACAGCATGCAGCCACCCTTCGTTTCCACACCCAGCAGACACTGGAGCATAGGGATTGCTTAGAGGCTGTGCTTCATGGACTTATCTAGGAATGGTGCCTGTGCTCACTTTATGATGCTAAAATTGTCACTGGCATGGCAAGTTTGGGAATTGTTTCTATCACTGTAGCACCTAACTCCTCCAATTACTCTTCTCTGCGTTTGTGATGAAACTCCAAGTATTTCCATAAAAGGATTATGAATATAGTACATAAATATGAACCAATGATCAAATATAAAGTGTTGTGAGCATAGATAAAGGTGAACGAGCATAAATAAGTCACAAGATTTTTCTCTTTTATTTTCTGAGAATATGAGAATATATGGGATATATAGGAACAATGTATCTTTCAGTAGTCAGGGCAGGGTGTTTGTATGTGATATTTGAATACATAGGAACATAGCTAGAAAATTCACTGGTGCACCCATTGCATGGATGTATCTTTTACTTAAAGATTAGTGTCTATGATACCCTTTTGCCATAAGAAGCAAGGTAGTAGTTCTCTGTTTTAAGTCAAACTCAGGCTTTCAGACTGTGCAAAAAGAAACAGATTTTTCCCAGTTGTTAGGAGTGATTATGCAATGTATTTCACAGTATCACAGTATCACAGTATGTTAGAGATTGGAAGGGACCTCGAAAGATCATCTAGTCCAATCCCCCTGCCGGAGCATCTAGAGCATTCTGTCAGCCCACATTTGTGAGTGGAGCTGGGAAGATTAGTCCCACTCTAAGTGAAATCTGAGGAAGGAAGTGAATATGAAGATTCTCAGTTGACAGAACTTGAGTTTTAGATCTATGTTAGTATGTCTGCTATTAGCTACCAGCTTTCTATTTCTATATTTCTATTTCTATTTGAGGAAACAAAATAGTATGTTAGCTAATGATTGTTTTTAGAGAAAACCAAAGCTAGTCTATTATTAATACTGAACCAAGCAGCACCACCTTTTAACTTCTATCAATGGGTTCATCCTTCAATGCATACAATTGGCATAGCTCAACAGTGGATCTGTCCTGATGTCCATCAGCTGAGGACCTGATTTATCACATTAAATCACAACTTTTAATGAATAGAGACAACAGCAATTCTTTTTTAGTTTGCCATGCAACTTGAACTGAGCTCTGATACAAGCACATGGTATTTGCAAAGAAAATGAAAAGGGGTGTCAGGGAACTATGCTCAGAGAGAGTAATCAAGCTGGTTTGGTAAATAAAGCACATGTCAGGAGTACATTTTCTTCGAAGCTGCTACTCAAAACACCTCCTGAAATAAGAAAAATTTTATCTAGCTAACATAAAAGAATAGGAAAGCATTATAAAAGTTGTTGAGTGGGGTGTATTACTAGTTTGGGGAGCATTGATGGGTTTTAGTTACTTTGGCTTTGCATTTCTTTTGCTTTGGTAGGTAAAAGGTAGAATAGATCCCTTAGGATAGATTGCATTTACTCTGCTATTTTAGAGCAACTAAGTTATTCTGAATCTAATGGAAACTGGCAAAGTGAGCATGGGAGGAACCCCCTGAAAGCGTAATAAACTGGTAGATGAAGCTGGTAATTGATTTTTGCATAAAATTATTGATGTCTTTACTGGCACAATGTTCTTGTATCCATCATGCAGGGGCTACTGAACAAGGCAGCATGCAAGACCTATCTACATGTTACACACATGCCTCTGATTCATCAGGAGGGATGGCTTGGAGAGGGACATGAGTAGGGCTTCAGTCCCCAGCCACTGATTCTCTTCCCTTCCCAGGATTCTCAGCCTAATCTGGGAGGCAGCAGTTGAATGTCAGCAGGTAGCAGCCATTGTACACTGTGGGCACTCATGCCAGGAGTAACTAGTAAGAGTTCAGGGAGCCTCTATGAACAGCTGAATTGTTCCCTTAGCAAGCTAATGATGCAGTCTTGGCAGTGCTTCCCAGCATCTACCAAGGATCACAGCCATTCTGCTTTTCCTTCTGAAGCTTCTCCTGGTTGTCTCTCCAAGAGTACATTAATCCTTTCCGTTTCAGCATTTCAGTCTTGTCTGTGCAGTTACCTGCATCTTGAAGTTCTAAGTCCTCCACAGCACTGCTTTACACATTATAGGTCACTAGTTTTTACTTCTGTCTATCAGTTTTTCATATAGATGTAACATTTACTGGGACAAATGGGCCACACTTACCCCTGCTCCAGATTTTTCAGTCCAAATGTTCTGGTTTTACGTTCACTTATTCTTTGTTGGAGATGCAAGGTTTGGTTTGTTTTGTTGTTAACAAATATTAAAAATTATTTCAAAACATTGATAAAAACACTGAAAAGATTTGGCCATTGGGTTATCCCCCTGAAATGCCATCAGGTCAATTTGATTCCTCATTGATAGATTAGAAAAAAAAAAGACTATTCAACCCATTCTTAATGCCCTTATCATGTGCCTGAATGTCACTTTGTGGCACTATTTTTTAGCTGTAGTGTTGTACTGTTCAGAATTACTTGTAATCTCCATTGAGAATGCAGTCAGGTTTGTATGACATGACATGTTAAATACATTGAATGACATGAATTCTTTTTCCTTTCTTTATTTCCTTCTTAGTTGACTCATGCAACCACTGGATCATTATTTTACCTGAGACTGAGGTCAGCCTTAATGACCTGGTGCTGCCTGTGTCATCCTGCTTGCCCTTGGTGAATGTATCACTCCAGTATTCCATGGGAATCTTCCTGATCTTCCAAGATACATTAAAAACATGCCAGAGATTTTCTTCAGGCAGGTCTTTAGGACTGTTTGGGGCTAAACCTATGGGCTGCCAGGTTTAAAGTACTTACCAGTAACTGATGCTCTTTACCATCCTCTGCATAACTAACAGACTGGGGAGAACTTTGTCACCCTCAAGAGAATAATACTTTATCCTGTTTTATTCTTGTATGGGATAGGAATATTTACTCAACGTTTATCTGCATCACTAACAGTGTTATCTTCTTCAAAAAACCTTGAACCATTTGGAAACTTTGTCAGATTCTTAAATACTTCATAAATTATCTTCATGTTGGTTATGTATCTCTCAAGTGTAGAAATGTCCCTGGTGCTTTTAGTTTCCCTTTTTCTCTGCTCTTCATTGCTTTTTACACATACGTTCATTGATGTCTAGTCTGCTGTCTTTATTTCACTCCCTCTGAAGCAGCATTATATATGTGCAAAACGAAACTGTGTATAAATTTGCATGGGGTGTCCTTGGTCTATTTGAATGATGTCTTGAAAGAAGATTTGAAAGCTTTTGATCTGCAGCAGTTGCTCCAGCTTGGTGATTTTCGAGTAAATTGCTTAGAGTTTGCTGAGAGAGTGAGATGGCTCCTGTTTCATTTATCTACTTCATTAAGTTTAGACTATATTTGTCTCTGTTTGCTTTTCTGCTTGTGCTTGGAGTGTGTCTATCTATGCTCTGTTTCAGAGCCTAGAGTTTATTTGCCTAAGTTTGCTTTCCACTGCCTTTGGATTGTGTTTGCACTGAGCTCTGTTTCATTCAGTCTGGACTTTATAGGCCTAAATTTGTCCCACAGCATTCGGATTATGTTTGTTTTGCTTCCCAGAGTCTGGGAATGTGGCTGCCTATGGCTTGCCACTGCCCAGCAGGGTGTCTCTGTGTCTGATGTGTTTGGCCTGAGTGTGCTCCTGCACATGTGTGTTAGCATCTGCCTTGCCCTGGGCCTTGCTTCTGGGTTCAGCTAGCTTAGAGTTTAGGTAAGAGGCAAACTAGGAGTGGTTTAAACTCTGGGTGGATTGTTAAGATCAGGAGAACCTATTTGCTGTTTCCCAAATACCAGCATGGAAATCCTACCAAAATGCATTGTACCCTTCCAAACATGTTGAAATGCGTTTCAACACATTCTTACTTTTCCCAACAGAAATCAATGATTAATGACAATGACTGGTTGGATGACAGTATGCAGAGTTATGCTCAATGGTTCAGTGTCCAGCTGGAGACCAGTAACGAGTGGTGTTCCTCACGGATCAGTGTTGGGACCGGTCTTGTTCAACATCTTTGTCGCTGACATGGACAGTGGGATTGAATGTGCCCTCAGCAAGTTTGCCAATGACGCCAAGCTGTGTGGTTCAGTTGATAGGCTGGAGGGAAGGAATGCCATCCAGAGGGACCTTGACACACTTGTGAGGTGGGCTGATGCCAACCTCATGAAGTTTAACCATGCCAAGTGCAAGGTCCTACACGTGGGTCGGAGCAATCCCAGGCACAGCTACAGGTTGGGCAGAGAAGACATTCAGAGCAGCCCTGCGGAGAAGGACCTGGGGGTGTCGGTCGATGAGATAATGAATGTGAGCCGGCAGTGTGCGCTTGCAGCCCAGAAAGCCAACCGTATCCTGGGCTGCATCAAAAGGAGTGTGACCAGCAAGTCGAAGGAGGTGATCCTGCCCCTCTACTCTGCTCTTGTGAGACTTCACCTGGAGTATTGTGTGCAGTTCTGGTGTCCTCAACATAAGAAGGACATGGAACTGTTGGAACAAGTCCAGAGGAGGGCCATGAGGATGATCCGGGGACTGGAGCACCTCCCATATGAAGACAGGCTGAGGAAGTTGGCGCTGTTCAGCCTGGAGAAGAGAAGGCTGCGTGGAGACCTCATAGCAGCCTTCCAGTATCTGAAGGGGGCCTATAGGGATGCTGGGGATGGACTCTTCATTACAGACTGTAGTGATAGGACAAGGGGTAACGGGTTCAAACTTAAGGAGGGGAAGTTTAGATTGGATATAAGGAGGATATAAGTTCTTATATCTAATAAGGATATTGGATATAAGTTCTTCCCTGTGGGGGTGGTGAGGCACTGGAATGGGTTTCCCAAGGAAGTTGTGAATGTTCAATCCCTGGCAGCATTGAAGGCCAGGTTGGACAGAGCCTTGGGTGATGTGATTTAGTGTGAGGTATCCCTGCCCACGGCAGGGGGGTTGGAACTAGATGATCTTAAGGTCCTTTCCAACCCTAACTATTCTATGAATCTATGATTCTATTAAAGGTTATGATAAAGGGGTCTGGACAGAGGGATCAATAGACTGTAGTATATTGCAGAGGGATCTGGACAGGCTGGTTTAATGTGCTGTGGCCACTGGTATGAGGTTCAAGAAGGCATAATGCCAGGTCCTGCACTTGGGCCACAACAACCACATGCAACACTCCTGGCTTACGGCAGAGTGGCTGGGAAGCTGTTAGTGGGAAAGGACCTGGGGATGCTGATTGATGGAGCTGAATGTGAGCCAGCTTGTGCCCAGGCAGCCAAGGAGGCCAATGGCATCTTGGCTTGTATCAGCAATAGTGTGACCAGCAGGGTCAGGGCAGTGATTGTTCCCCTGTACTGGGCACTGATGATGCCACAGCTCAAATTCTGTGTTCATTTCTGGGCCCCTCACTGAAAGAGAGACATCGAGGTGCTGGAGTGAGTCCAGACAAGGGCAACAGAGCTGGGGAAGGGGCTAGGAGCACAAGTCTGATGAGGAGTAGATGAGGGACCTGGGTGGGGTGTTTAGTCTGAATCAGAGAAGGCTTCAGGGAGACCTTAGAGCAGCTTCCGGTGGCTAAAGGGGCTACAAGAAACCTGGAGAGGGTTTCTTGTAGCCCCTTTACAAGGGAAAAGGGCCTGTAGGGACAGGATAACAGGGAACGGCTTTAACCTGACAGAGGGCAGACTGAGATGAGCTCTTGGGCATAAGTTCTTCCCTGTGAGGGTGCTGAGGCGCTGGCACAGGTTGCCCAGAGAAGCTGTGGCTGCCCCATCCCTGGCAGTGTTCAAGGCCAGGTTGGACGGGGCTTGGAGCAACCTGGTCTAGTGGAAGGTGTCCCTGCTTGTGGCAGGGGGGTGGAACTGGATGAGCTTTAAGGTCCCTTCCAACCCAAACCAGTCTGGGATTCTATGATTATTTATTCAGCAAAATCAGAAGTAGAATACCCTCAAAGAATAACCTAAAACAAGGGGAGGGTTGGATTGGATGAGGTGAATTAATATATGATTATATTATATGTAATTATATAATATATTAAAATGCTAAAAACACAAGTAGTATTTGATAGATCTGAAGCATTCTGAACTCTAGGGATATTTGCTGATCAACTTTAGGTGGCTTGAGTATGGAAAAAAATGGAAAATAAGGAGGACTATATTTCATCCAGAAGAAAAAAAAAAAAATCTGATTTTAGATTTTTAATGCATTATGTGGGATTTAAAGTTTTTCCTGTTACAGAAAACTGATTATTTCAGGGTATGTCTTAAGTAAATTTGTTGTTAAACATAATAAAAGTGCTATAAAAATAGGTGAATTCTCTTTAGAGAAAGTAGATGTGAATTCTTCCTGACTTCAAATGCCAGGTCAGCTAATAAATACCTGCTGTTTCTGTGATATCACAGCTACTTTCTGCAGGCAGAAAAGCACTAGTTTGAACAGAACTTGCACAAGGGAAAGTGGGAAAAATGAACAGCAGCAAATGAGACAAGCAGTAAGAAGATTTTGTTTTCTCCAAAGTTTTCTTCTGTTCTGGAGTCCCTTGTGTACTTTTCCATTGCTGTCAGGAGCAGCCATCTGGAATCAAACTGAGAAGAGCTTGGAGAAGAGCTGGATGGATCTGGCACACGTGCTTATGTCTCGTCTTACCCAGGGACATGATGGTCAGGGAATCCCCTGTTGCATGTTGAAAAGAAAAGAGAAAGGACTATCCACATCCTTGGGCTTAGGAAATTCTACTTTTCCTGCCCAAACCTTGGGATTCAGGATGTTATTTAAGAATATTCAGGGTGTTATTTAAGAATTCAAGACCAGGTTGGACAGAGCCTTGAGTGACATGGTCTTGTGTGAGGTGTTCCTACCCATGGCAGGGGGTTGGAACTGGATGATCTTAAGGTCCTTTCCAACCCAAACCAGTCTGTGATTCTATGATTCTGTAATATTTTCAAGCTTGTGAACAGTCCAGTTGACTTGGTTGCTCCACTAGTTATCTTCAGACTATAGTAAAAGGAATCATTCCTGGACAAGAGAACACTTATGAATGTCTAGTAATGACACGATTACACTGGTGCTTAGCAATAATTAGCAATGCATTACCTCAAGTCTGGTCTTCACCACCACCAAAGTGTGCTGCCACTGTATTTGCAACTTTTCTATATGGCCATCTATCAAATCCATTTTCAAATGTCCCAAAATCCAGGTTTGTGTGTATACTTTTATCTTCTTACAGTTAGTGAATTTCTTCCACTAATTTGGATTCTCAGTCCTCATAGCAGTGATTTTATTCAGGCTAGAGTGAGATTTTAAGGACTTACTGACTAAGTAAGCCCAATCCTTCATTGCTGAAGTGACACTTCCACTGACATTTAATTTAGTAAAGGACCACTGGAATACAGTCAGTGGGCAGACAACCTTTAGCTCATATTTTGTAATATTTTACCTTGGCATGAAGCTTTAGCTGAGGTTTGGTTGTTTGTTGTTTTTTTTTTCCAGGACTGTAGCCAGCTGTAAAATAAAAATGATAGCAATGAGACTCTCCAAGAAATGACCAAAGAACCTAGGAAATGTGGTGAGTACTGTGGTTACACTCAGAGAAACATGCTGTGCTGTTTGAATCCATGCTGAAGCCAACGGGGAGTAGAAAATAGCTGGGGCTTGGCATTCTATGTATCCATCTTCTAAATGAAGCTACTATGCAGCTGTGGTTATAATCTAAAGATGTGGGCAATTTAGGTGTGTTCTTAATGACATGTTTGGTGAAATCCAGACCATGCAAACATAAGGAAGAGCCAACATTAGGTATTTCTACTGCATCTCTTCTGTGGTTGAACTGGTGACATACACAGGTCTACGTCTGTTGTACAGCCAGCGTGGAGCTACTGCAGGAGGCTGCTCCATCCCTGGCAGTGTTCAAGGCCAGGCTGGATGGGGCTTGGAGCAACCTGGTCTAGTGGAAGGTGTCCCTGCCTGTGGCAGGGGGTTGGAACTGGATGAGCTTTAAGGTCCCTCCCAACCCAAACCAGTCTGGGATTCTATGATTCAGTGGACAGCATGAGCATAAACTCAATCCCTCACACTGGAGAGATTAGTCCCTTGTGTTGTTATTGGCGAAATACTGGCAAACTCTTACATATAAGGAATTGGGAATGGGCTTGCAAGGGAGAAAAAGGAATGTTTGTGAGAATATGCAATACTTATGCTTTGTGGTTTAGCAGTTTCTGAATGTCTTTTGGGGCAAGGTGCTTTACAAACACATGTTAAGACATATTCCCTCACTGAGTGGCAAAGAAAGAGAGACAAGAAGCCATTAGAGCCATTCTGCACAAGGGAATTAACAGAGAGATTAAGTGAACTATGCAAGAGCATGAAGAGTGACTGAAAACATGGGCAGAAGCTCCATTCTAATGCCTCAGCCATGGTATTTCTTCCTTTGTAGTTATGCTTTCTAATCAGGCTTGGGAGTCTTTCCTTAGCCTCAAAACCCCAGTAAAGCTTTCACTGTGAATGGTTGCTATTTGACTGAAAAATCATCTTGTTTCTGGTTTTCAAATAGAGAGCAAGTGCTGTCTAATGGTTTCTACCTTAGGAGGACATTCTCATTTTCCACATGCTGTCTGGCTCTGCTTGCTGTTATGAGATGTTTAGAGAATGCTCTTTGAAAAAAAAATAAATAAAAGAGGGAGCCAAAGCTGATGATAAGTTAGACCCAGTGCAGTGTATTGCGTTCCCTCAATGTTTGCAATGGCAAGGAAACAGTAAGTTACATGAGACTCTGTGTTAGGGACCCCTAGCCAGAAGTCTGAAAGCTACCATTTGTTCTGCGGGAAGCCGAAGCTGGGAGACATGTACAAGAGCTGCTCCTGTAGACCAGCCAGGGGATCCATGTGCAACTTCCCCTCTCTCCCAACAACCGTGGGATTTGCCCTTAAATGATTAGTAGTTAGAAATTGTGGCTTCAGTATGCAAAATCCCTTGGCCTAAGCAGAAAACAGTGGCTAAACATCAAACAACCAACCATCTGGGTTAAGAGTATACACACAACACATACTTTAAATGTCAGTAACATACCATGTTTGTGGAGTTGGGCACCCATTTGGTACCCGTGGTGGTTTAATCTTACTTTTTCTTGGCAAGATTGAGTAGGTATCTTGGCTGAATAGCTAGAATGGAATAGCAGATACACTTTGGGGATTTCACAGGAAGAGAAAACTCTTGAATTGCTTGTTTCTATTTCTTTTGTTTCATAATTTCTTTTTATTACAACCTTTCTTTGTACTCTTAGACTTGAATAGCTATTGATTGGGTTAGATGAACTAATGGTCTAGTAGGTCAGAGGATCAGAGACCTTCCTAAAGGGTAAGACCACCCACCCCTTTCCTTTCAGATCTAACAAATTTAGGAAATATCTATTTCCTCAGGTTTTGGAAGGCTTTTTTCACAACTCCCAAAGCCAGGAAGAAGGTCCCCATCAGATTGACATAGATTACATTAAAAATCCGTTGAAAAATCCTGCAAAACCTGAAACATTCAGATGCTTTTTCTGTTGCTAAATCTCATTGTCTGCTGAATATATTACTTTGAGTGTCTTAATATAAATAGATAAGAAAATGGTGAAAATACTCCTTACAACATGCAGGATATTCAGAGTGCTGTGCAAGCTAAACTCAAATCCTGAACAGTAAAATTCCTGCTGTTTAGATTGGAACGGATTCAGTCTAACATTGCAGTCTAGACTCATCTCAAATAATATTAAGTACCTGATATGAGTTTAGTCACTCAATAGAAGAAGACATACCTAGAGAGTTAATCTGTCCAGTCACATGGAGCATATGTAGCTCTATATTGACTTCACAGAAAACCTCTTTCAGTGTCCATCAGAAGATACGAACCATGGAATTCTTAAAATTCTAGCCTTAGAAATATAGACAATTTAGGTTCACCTGTGAAGGCAGGACTGAATCTCATGGGTTTCGACTCTCTTTTTACTTTACATGATGTTTGACATTCAAAAGAAAAGTTAAGTCTCCAAGTCTCTCAAATACTATTCTGTGCTTTACAGAACTATTAGCTACTGCAAGCACACAGCATTTTGATGGGGGAAAATTATTTGCTTAGCCATAAAGAAGAGAGGGAGAAAAGCAGTGCCCTTGAGATAAGAAGAAGGGAACCCGTGACAGAGTTTTAAGCTTTTTAACTTAGAGGGTCAGGCATGCTCACATATCATGAAATCTACTTGTTTCACTCCCTCAGAATGAGTTCAACTTCAAGTCCCATATATGCACCATTGAGAGGCTACAGGAGTCACAGCCACAAAGATACAGTTTCTTTGGCAAAGGGGCAGGCTAGCTGCTTTATTCTTACCCACGTACACTTACTTTATTTATAAACAAAAAAATGCTTTTGTGTCCTTTGGACTTTGCCTAACTGCCTTAATGTTTGCAATTGTTGTTCATCAGTAAACTATGAGATACACTGGTACAGATTTCCTATAAAATTACTTGAGGGACAAGGAGCTGTTGGAGCAAGTCCAAAGGAAGCCACAGAGATGCTGTGAGGGCTGGAGCAGCTCTGTTCTGGAGAGAGTCTGAGAGAGCTGGGCTTGTTCAGCCTGGAGAGGAGAAGGCTCCAGGAAGACCTTAGAGTAGCTTCCAGTGCCTAAAGGGGCTACAAGAAACCTGGAGAGGGGCTTTGGACAAGGGCCTGTAGGGACAGGACAAGGGGGAATGGCTTTAACCTGACTGAGGGGAGATTGAGATGAGCTCTTAGACAGAAGTTCTTCCCTGTGAGGGTGCTGAGGCACTGGCGCAGGGTGCCCAGGGAAGCTGTGGCTGCCCCATCCCTGGCAGTGTTCAAGGCCAGGTTGGATGGGGCTTTGAGCAACCTGGTCTTGTGGAAGGTGTTCCTGCCCGTGGCAGGGGGTTGGAACTGGATGAGCTTTAAGGTCCCTTCTAACTAAACCATTTACAGGAGCAATTTTAGATACAACAGAAATGCATAAGAGGGAAGTCTGAGGCTACCTCACACTGTTCTCTCACCGCTTTTGGCAAATAGCTGCCACTCTCTTCCTACACTTTGCGTAGAGCTGAGTACAGCAGTACTGAGGGCCTTACTTTCATTTCAGCAGAAGTACTGAGTCAGCTCTGAGAGTGGAAAGGAAAAAAGTTGTTATCAAACTCAGGAATGACTGGAAATTCAGACTGCAGGAATAGGTAACTGGAAAAACAAGTGGAGGAAGTTTCTTGAACTGAATAATAACACACAATAATAAACATCACCACTTGAAATAAATCACTTGATTCTGGTATCACTAGAGTATTTTATACCTTTTCTAGTCAGATGTTATTGCTCATAAACTAAAGAATATGACAATTTTTTTAAGAGCTGAGGTCATGCCTAGAAATAAGTCCAAACATGACTAGACAGTGTAACTCGTTTCAAGGTTTTTGCTAGCCAGGAGCCAACATTTGTGCTGAGATGGAAAGGATTTTAGAGAAGATGGGGTGTTTCTAAAGCAACTGGGGTGCCATTTTCAGAATGCTGCTGAAATTAAGTGTGAAATTAAGACAACAGTCTTATTTCTTCCAAAAGAGTCTATCAGTGCATGCTTTGACTTTCCAGTATAAAATGTTAGTGGAGAATATGATTTTTTTAGCTGTACTTTATGAATTAATAAAAAACCCTAGAGCTATCTGATGACTTTGAAGTGAGGTAAGTTCTTCACAGCTAACATTTTGGTTCTGGAGGCTTTTTGCTGCACGGAGTCCACACTGCAGACAGCACCCCTCAGGCTTCCTAACCCCAAGCACTGTTGGTTGAGGTTTGGGTCATGTGTATGCCACTGAAAGGCTTCCATGATACACTACAGTGGTTTCCCTTAAGCACCATGTAGACCTCCTGTTTTCCTCTGACCCACAGACCAAACTGGACTGTGTGCATGCATATCCATGGGACTGGAGTTGATCCAGCACCAGGTCTAGAGCAATTGAAACTCTGACTTGGCTTTTCCAGTATGTTTTTATAATCGTGTTTAATTATGTGCATGAGAAATAACCAATTCTCAAAGCGCATAGCTTTGTTTCCCCCAGAAATGTACCATAATTATTTTGCTAATTAGGTTTTGTAACCAATGCAACTATTGTTAACAGAAAAAGTACTAAACATAGAAAAATATTATTTCCTTCTCCAGAGTGTTTAGTATAACATAAGCATTGACTGTTGTGTACTTTGGTATTATTTTCCTTTCCTGCTTATAGTCCCTTCTCATGTTTCTCCATCATTTTAGGCCCCTAATAGGGGATAGGATGAACCCATTGATGTCGGCACATGGAGGCCTGCTTGTAGCATGCCTTTGGTTTTAGTCTCCTAGCAGCAGCCATTCATATTATGTGGGCTTTCTTTTTTGGGCATTGCCCACCCCTGAAAGTGACTTCAGGCATTTTTCACTGCCTGTTCTGCATGAATAGCCACAGGCCTCTTGCCAATTGTCCCCCCTTCTTAAAAGCAAGGCTCAGCCAAAGGCCTTTTCAAGTATGATCCCAGAGTGCCACACAGGCTTTCAGGGTATTGTTGTTGAGATGAGGGCCCTGCACTGGAAAGTGGGGTCAGAAGAGAAAGCACAATAAGGGGTGATGGAGGCTTCATGCAGTCCTCAGATGCTGGCCTGTTTATTAATTTACAAAACTAATGTCACTGTCTTTAGAGAAGAGATTAAGTGAAAAAGATGCCCTTTGAAGAGAGCTGTTTTTGATGCATTACCAAAACATTGCTCCCCTTATTAAATTGATTTTATGGAAGCAAGTACAGCTAATAAAAGTTCAGAAACACCAGTAAAGTATTGAAAGTCTGGATTCAGTGTTTTCTTTTTTTCCTCATCAGCTCAGAAACAATCCATGTTAATGGCTTTTACAAGTTGCCCTTGGGAAAAAAAAATCTTTAATTATAATGGGTGCAAATATCTGGTCTTCCTTATGCATGTCACACAAACCACTAGTCAAGACAGTACAATAGTGCGAGCTTTTAATAAAACTCTTCCTCAAACTGAACAAAATATTCCAGTGGAATTGTTATATCTTTTGGTGTTTTGGGGGGTGGAACTAAAAGGTTAAGGCTCCCTGAATCTTGAATATAATACATACACAAGTGGCTTGACTTTGAAGGCTTCAAAGCTGGGCTTGAATGTTGCTCCTGCAGCTAACTGTTGATGCAGGTTGGTGGATCTGGGCAAGCATCCTTGCTTTACTACTTCCCATGGCATTAGATGTTGTCTAATAGCATATAAGGTTTGTGTTGCAGGTTTTGATCTAAGAGCAAACTTGGGAATAAATGTGGCTCCTTAACTTTCTTGTTCTTCTTTCCCATACCTCAAAAGAGGTCAAAAGAGAGGCTTACAGTAACCCTTCCTTCACAGCCACGTGCATGGTGGTTTGATTTTGCTGACCACTCACAACTTCAAACTGCAAACTCCTTTCCATTTCTTTCCTTCCTCCTAAAAAAAGACAGAGATGCCGCTGTCTTCTCCTCACATCAGATCACAAAGCAGTGTGCCAGCCCGAGTTGAATCATGTTCTCTCATTTCCTTAAGAAACCAAACCAGGACAAGTGTCTTTATCTACACATGGCTTATCATTTCCTCAAGTAGTTATTGAAATGAGCTGCCTGAGATAAGCGATGACTGCATCTAAATGAAAATGTATGCTGACTATATTTAAATCCTGAATGCCAATTTGTATTGATTATATTATCCATTACTCATTTTTTACATCTTACTTGAAATAGTTTCAGCCAACTAAGTGGAGGGCAGATCCTCTGATGATCCTCTGATGATCCTCCACCATTTCTGATAGGATCTCCAGAAAGCTACTTACTTATGTTGAAATGAGCCAATTGGATTTTTAAATTGCCAAGCAGGCTGTCAGATTCATAAGTCTTTCTCCTAGTCTAATTGGATTTCTAAAATGACCTAGCTCCACAAAATCTTGATGCCTTTGCTAACTATGTGAAACACTGGATTTTGAAAGGCATTAATTAGGCAGTTCTTGCCTGTAAGGGCAGCGAGGTGCTGGCACAGGTTGCCCAGAGAAGCTGTGGCTGCCCCATTCCTGGTAGTGTTCAAGGCCAGGTTGGATGGGGCTTGGAGCAACCTGGTCTAGTGGGAGGTGTCCCTGCCTGTGGCAGGAAGTTGGAACTGGATGGGCTTTAAGATCCCTTCTCACACATACCATCCTGTGATTCTGTGATGATTTTACCATCGTGAAAACTACTTAGGATTGAATTTAGGGACTTTTGAAGCTGCAAGTATGCAACTCTACAGCTAAAACTAAATACCTTGACTGTTGTTAGACTTATATCTGCTGGATGCACAAGGAAGGCATTCCAGTCTGACCAGTGAGTTACAGATGCATGACTGGGAGTCAGTTTTAAACATGTGGCCATAAATGTGTGATTGAATTTGAAGTGCTTTCAATAATGTAGATCAAAAGAGACTTTTGTAGTTGGACAGAATTTCAAAAGTACCAGACTTCAATCATAAATCTGTCCAGCCTTCCTTTGTTTTTCGTAACCTGTCTTGCCATGTTTGTTAATTATGGAAGGCATTTAGGACTTGCACTGTCTCATCCAGTTTCTTCTCTTCTTTATTGCTCCAGCAATGAAGTCAGCAGTTTTACAATCCACTGCCTTGAACCTTGAAAGTCATTTATGGCCAGCAAGTGGGTGTAAATTGCTAATGGTAACATTTCATGTCTACTCTGTATGCAGAGCAATGAAGACTGATCTGTGGAACAAAACCAGTTGTAATCTACCCACCTTCCCAGTAGCAGAAAATAATTCCAAGGATTGTTATCCCCTCTTTAAATGATAATACAGGAGAAATAATTTTATGATGGGGAAAGCTCTTACCTGTAAGCAAACACCAGAACATCACCCAGTATGATAAACATTGGTAACTTTTAATTATATGTTGTTCCAGTTTTCAACTGTGCTGCGGACAGTACAGATTCATACAGCTTCAGTCTAATCTCCATGCCTCTAACAGATACATGTTCTCAGACATTATTTGGTTATTAATGTATACATTTGAATCACAAAATTGTTCTTTTTCCTAAGCAGAACATTGCATTATCAGTTTTGGTCTATATATTGGTAGCTACATATATATATATACATATATATATATATATATCCACACACACACACATATGTAGAGATTGTCTACAAATTATTTTTGAGAAAGATTTTGTATGTTTTCAAGCACAGAATTCAGTGAAGAATAAGGATAATAATAAATTATCCTTATTAGTAAATTGTTAATTAGTAAATTAGTAAATCCTTGTTAGTAAATTATTCTGTGATATTATTTTTAATAATATCACATCATTTTGGACTTGCAAATATCTGCTGTGAAGATACCCCACACCTTAGTAAAAAGTGGGTGGGGGCTTTTGCATACGCTCTTCTCTAATTAAAAATGGCCAATTTGAAAAAGATTCCTTGAAATATATTCAAGAAGTCAGATCGTGCAGCCTCTTACCATGTTTTTTGCCTGTACAAGCCCTTTTTATTTTGGCTTTTGGTGGAGGAGAGGATTTGTCCTCCATACAGAAACAACCACAGATAATAGGATGTCAGTAGAAATATTTCAATATTTACCTTTTAAAAATTAATCAAATTAACCACAATAAAAATACTGAGATGAAAATATGGCAAGTACTAGTAAGCTTCTCCTGAATTGTTTTAATTTTCCTTCTTTATGAACAGCAGTTAAGTGGTTAGAGTACCCAGGAAAGCTGCTCCAGCACTCTCATGGCAGGGATAAGCATAGTCATGACCAGGTCAAGAAAATCCCCACTGTGGGGAGAGGTTTAATGCTGGCCTTGAGGCACTAATGGATTAAAAAAAAAGGTGTCTGGTAAAGATAGGAGTATGAATAACTCGCAAGTTCAGCATTTTAGGTCATATAACAAGCTACATAGATTATCTGAAGTTCTCTGAATCCCACTGAGGTGGAGCTCAAGCAGCAATCATGAGAACAAGGTGTCATATCACATTTCAAACTTCTGCTTCAGGTCCGTTTAAAAATTAGACCAGAAGTGTAAGAATGAAATACTTCCTCTAACAAGAAATTTAATGCAACATGCTTCGTAGTTTTGAGTCACTTAACTTTAAGTGTGATTTTGGACATTTTATGCTTAAACCATTATCTGTTCTCTAAATGGTTTGCTTTTTTGAGCTACCTGGACTTTTTTGATCTTTTTTTGGACTTATCTGATCTTTTTTGATCAGATCCCAAAGCATGGGGTGAGCATTAAGTGGGGTTAGCAATACAAATTTCCACATCTTCCTATTTTGTTCTCTGTTTGGAGCTCTCTAACTTTCTTCACAGCTATTTATCATCTGAAGGAAAAAGGAAAGGAGAGATTGGGCAAGTCAAAACAAATGTTTAGGAAAAAAAAAATAAACAGATCTGCCTTCCTTAACTAGATACTGCTTTCTTTTTGCTCCACGATATAGACTGTCTGAGAAAATTAGGTTAAACTAAAAGTATTAATTTAAGTATTATGTACTTATGTATTAATTTAAGTATTAATGTAAGTATTAAGACTATTAACATAGTGATACCTGTGGACTTTGAACAAAGTGGTCAAGCTATGAGGACAAGACACTGGTGGTATTTCTCAATGGAAAGAATGTAGTGTTGCTGAGTTGGATTTTGGAGATCACATGAAATCTTTCTGTAACATTCTCCGAGGATGCTGCTTTGGTTAGTTTAAAGTTATGCCACTTTATCCTTGATGCAATGAGTAGGAAATCTCCTGGGAATGGGGAATGTCCAGATCACATCACAACATGTAGCCTTGTTGCAGATATGAAATTGTTGCTTCTCCATTTGTGATCTGGCACAGGATTGCAATGTCTAAAACAGCTTGTAGCATTGTCTGTCTGTTTTGTCAGCATTTTTAGAAAGGCTTATCACTTTTGCATGTGGCTTTTGGAAAAGCTCAACTTCCCAATAAAGCTAAAGCAGTAGATGGCTTTTCAGAGGGAAATCTGGCTTTGTACCAGATGGAGCTCATGGATATAGACTCGTCTGTAAAACCTGGCTCTCATTCAGTTGCCTAAACGACACCTGTGCTGTGTTTTTATTTCAACTGTAATGGCTGGAAGCCTGAAAAAAACATGATTCCGCTTTTCAGTCCTTTTACTGGGCATCCCTACTTCTACTTATGGGAGTCGCCTACGGAGTTCATCCTTCTGTCTCTCTGATTCACACTGAAGGAGCTCCTGAGCATGGAGCTGCAGATAGGCTTGGGCAGAGTCTTGTTACCTCAGAATCCCTTATGCATGAATTGATTTCTCTTGTCACTGCTTGAAATTACTCCAGCAAACTTCTTCACCTCAAAGAGACTTTGTTTTCCTGTTTTTCTTTTGCAGAGCAGTCTGCAATGATCAGGAGATCCATGGGGATGGAAGTGTTCTAAAGGAGGAAGGTATGGTTTCAATTAATATTCACCTTTAGTGTTACCAAAATGTTTCACAAAAATACACTCCTCATTTTGACAGGATTTGGATTTTAGAGCTCAGGTTTGGTTCTGACCAGAGAGAAAGAGATTCACCTGGGATGAAAACCTATGAGATTTTTTTTTAAGAGACTAGATACTAATTTTGAAGAGGTTTGAAAAATGTTGGGCTTATTTTATTGCAAAACAAAACCAGTGTTAGGGATTCAGAATTAATGTAGAAGCAAATTTGTCATTCAAATGCTAAAAAAAACCCCAAAGACTCCATCTGATTACCTTGGTATTATTGCTGTCTTCCTAGTTCTTCCACTCTGGAAGTGTGACTGATCTGTAAAGCTTTAAACAGTAATAAAGAGGCAGGAATAGAATTTCTGTGTGGTCCCTGTGCCAGCAGAAGAGAAAAGCTCCCATCCAGCTAATCTGTTGAAGCTTAATGAATGTCCTGCTGACTTTCAGGGAGCTGGCTGCCTGACTACCCTCATAAGCTTTAGAAATCTCCTCCTATTTCTGTATGATTTTGTCAGGAAACCAGACTGAGCAAGCCATTGCTGTTCCTACAGGTTTCCACAGGACATTTGACCCCCTTCCCCTGCCTTTCTTCTTTTTATACCTCTCTGGAATGTAGAGATTTTGGCTAATTTTCCCCAGCTGTCACAGAGTCTCACAGGAAAATGACCTCGCAGAGTGACCACTTCCCTTACTCTTTGACTTCAGTTGATTTTTTTTTCCTTCTGTGCTTTCACCACATCATCCACATCACTGTCTGGTGTCTTTCATGAGTCAGGAAATAAGCAGGAAAACATTTCCACCCTTTAGAGAAAAAACACACACACATACAAAAGGAACCAAACCAAATCAGTTTGGATTGAGTTTATTAATTTGCATTGTTGTTTCAGAGCAGTTAGTGTAGCAGAAAGTTACCATTACCCATTCCCACTATAGGGAGATACAAACATTTGGATATCTTCCTTAAAAGCCTGTTTTTCAATATGCAATTAATTGATTAATTGAGTAAATGACAGCAGGCTCAGCAAATTTGAGAATCAGACTTCTTTATTCTTCTGTTCTTTTAAATTTACTGTCCAGAGGGGGAAATGTTATTGCAGAAACTATGTTTCAAGTTTAGATTTCTGAAATAGCACTATGCAAAAAATCAACAAAACACTGTACAATTAATATCTGTGGCTTATGACATGTGGAAATGAGATGCATATATCTCACAAGCTAACGGGTTATGAAGTACCATGAGAAAAATAAGGACATACGTAAGAAGAAAATTGCAATGCATATTTTATTGGCTTTGCTGGCTCCTGAGATAAATGATGGTTTATCCTCTGTTTTATTCCTGCAAGGGACTTGAAATCAATGGGCTATATACAAGGGTGTAATGTTAAGAATGTACATCAGTCTTTGAAACATCAGGGCCTCCCATTTCTTCATGAAGGTACTTAAGGCAGCCAGCCAGCCCCTGCGTTTTCAGTGGCAAAGGCAGGTTCTGGAGTTCTGCAACACAGGACCCAAGTTTTTTAGTTTGCTGTGTATCTCTTACCTTAGCCTTTTTGTAGTACCTTTGGTTAAGCATGACCTTCCTCATCCCGTGATTGCTTCCTCAGTTATCATGAATACCTGATTAATGAGGCTTGGAGAATCCCAAGGATTTCCAACCATAGTTTTTTAGTTTTTCTCCACTGGTGTTCTTCACTGCCTTACACTTTCATAACTTTTTATACATTGAGTTTACCCTGTCTTCTACCCTGGGTTTGAAGTATCTGAATGAGAAGGGAAAGATTGGGACTGCAAAGAGACTGCAGTCTTCCCTACACCAGCACATAAAATGTCTGCTATCTCTTTAAAAGCCATGTTTACATCTCTTATGTCTAGAGAAAGTACTGCACTCCCCTGCTGATGAAAGTGATAGAGTGTAATTCCACACTGTAATACCTCTGCGTATTCTCCATCTTATCTTTTGAGTAAGTATCCCAAAATGTTGGTGTTTCCTGTAGCAGTTTGGGAAGTTTCCGTCAGGAAATGTTAATGAACATGTTCTTTTCGAGTGTGTTTGTGTTAGGTGAGTGCTGTGTTAAGACTATTGAAGGTGAGCAGGTTGTAGCTGGGGTTTGTTTCTCTAATATTCCCTATCCGGTATCACCAAAGGTTTTTGTAATGCAGACTTTTGAATTGATTAATGTTAGCATTTGGGGATTCATTATGTGGTACAATCCCCAGCAATTTAGGCAGCCTTGAATGGAAGCATCCTAGTTTGTGGTAGGGCTGTGTATTTTCCCTCCTGGAAGACACTAACCACAGTAATGGATGGGAAAAGCAGCTCTGTTTTATAATGTACTCAGCTGGATCACAGTACTGATACAAGTTTATCAGCTGATGTGGGACTTCAGCACTGCTGCTCAGGTTCAGTGTCTGGTCAGATGTGCTGCCTCAGCTGCTGCTTGTCAAGCTTACTGTTCCTGTGTATCCCAGCCATGTTATTCATTCTCTTAACCCCCAGCTGGAAGGAGATGCTGCCAAAAGATGTGGCAAACCTGAGGAAATGGAAGGGAAAAGGGATGGTGGCACAGGCACTGTAAGAATGGGAAGAGTCACAAACTCTTAATTGGGATTAGGCATGGCCTGGACAGTGTGTCCAGCTGTGCTCTTATTGGTGCTCAGGAGTTTGCTGATCTCACTTGCTGGAGATCCCACCTTAGCTGGACTTGTGCTTTTGGAAAAGTACTGCATGTTGTGAGGAAAGTGGCCACACTGGGAGTAACTTGTAAATAAGTGAGTAAGAAAATGCATTAAAATTATATGCAACATTCTTTCACTTGCATGTATACTGAATAGCTTGACTTTGTGAACAATCCTATTTATTCCAGCAGAAATTCTTTCAGAATAAGCTTTGGCTGAGATAAATAAAAATGATGGCATCTTTTCCTAAACAGTTCCTGTTTGCATGAGCTGGATTTTTAAAGCTAAAACCTTTGGAATTTAAGAAATCTGATAAATAGGTTTCCTGAGTCATTTTAGTCTTAGTCACAGAAGTAAAGGAAAATGGTCCTAATGGTTTTATACTGATGCCCTGCTCCAAATGCTTGCTTTACACAGGGTGGAAACCACTGCTATTATAATAATGTTTATAATATGGATGATAGATATTATAACGATTTTGTTGGAATTAGTATCTGTGAGTTGCTATGACTCAGTTACCTTGCTTCACCTTTCCAGGAGAACCACGCAATTTTCGATTTGCAGATTTTTTTAAGGATCAGTCAATATAAAACCAAGTGGTCTTAGTAAATTGTTTAGCCTAGAAGGTGAATATTGTACCACTTGTGTTGACAGAATGAGAATGGGTTCTTTGTAGCTTCTATATGCCTATAAGTAAATCAGCATCTCCCTATTAACTGAGGTGGATGCTTTGCATTTCAAATTGTGGAAATTCTAGGAGGAAAAGAGGGGATGAGCCAGAGAATGAGTACCATATTCCAACTGATAAGTGTTTCCTCACATGTATCTGTTTCAGGAAAAGATTTCAGCATCTGTTTAACTTTAAGCATGTGCTCAGGTCTCACTGGATTTTAGCATGCACTGTTCAGGGATGCTTTCTTAAATAGGAGCAATATGTTGTCCCAGTGAAGTCAACTTGATTTGCCAGCTATTCCTCTAGTTTACATAGAGGTGATTTCAACAGGCATCTCTAAAGAAAGAGGAAGCTGAGGTCTTTAGAGCAACTCCTGCCTCCAAAATGGATTTTATTCTTTGCAGTCTTTCCAGCACCCAAGCTTTTTCCTATCAAAATAAACACAATGTAGCATAATGGGGCTGCAGGCTTCTTTTGTAGTCTATGGGAAAATAATGCATCTCTTATTATGGCATTTTTTGTCCTATCCCTTTTTTTCCTGCCTTTACCATCTGACCACTGTCTCTAAAGACCAAGTAGTTCTGGCTGCACAAACACAAGAGAAATTGCCTTATTATGAAGGGGGAGGATAAAAGGTGTTAAGAGTGACTAGGTCATATTCTTGTCAGTCTCCTGTATTTAGACTCCTTTCAGCTTAGGTTTTGGTGACAAACTGCACAGCTGTAATGCCTTACATTTACCAGCCTGCATATATGAAGGATGTGTAATGTTAACTAAGCCCTTTCCTGTCCGTTGTGGAAGACCACCCTGCCTGCAAGCTCTCCAGAGAAAAACGTGGTGCGTCCTAATCAGAAACTGCCTTTGTTGGCAGGAATATACTATGTTGCATTAACCAGAACAGCATTTTTTCAAACATTTTTGATGGTGGCTGCTTTTTATTTTAATATTCATTATTCTTGTGTAAACGGATCTCGTTTGGTCTTTACATCCTGACATCCCAGAGCTATCTGAAAGCCTTGTTACTATTTAGCAGTGGAAATTGTTTCAAGCCTTGTGTGAAACCTTCAAAACCTGATATGCTCAGGGCAGAAAAAAGACTGGATTCTCCTCAGCAGAGAGAAATTTCCTCTGGGATGACCTTTCTGGTGCTGAAAGTTCCCTAATCTATCCTCCCAACTGACAGTGCATTTTTCTACTGGGTAGGAGCTGATAGTAAGCAAAAGTCACTTCCAAAACTCGTTCTGCTTCTCGAAGATGTGTATTCCCCAGCTTGTGCACTGTGAGTTTATCCATACATGTCACTTGGTTTCTGAATAGGAAGTAGTACAGCCTCCAACGCCTGCAATTACTGTAGATACAGTAGGAATCATACAGTACTGAACACAGCTCTTACTCATTATGAACACAATTGTGGCTCCAAGGGAGTTGCTTCAAACGCTCAAGGGCACAACCACGTTTAGAACCTGGCCCCAGGAAACTCGTACTGTCACCACCAGTATTGTCTGAGGACATAAAAACATACCTGAACACTATCCTTCTTGTTCCTCTGTGAAGCATGGCTATGAAGTTTCTTGCTTCAACTGTTCCTCTATATACATGTCAGCACAGCATAAAATACACTGTCTAGACTGCACTTGAGCTTGCAAGGTGCAAGATTTAAAACTGAGATGTAGAACTAACCCCTTCTCTCTTTAACACCATTTCAGCAGTGTAATTTCACTCAAACAAACAAGGCAAATCCTGGTTTACGTTGGAATAACCTCAGAGACACTTGGCTCTTCTCATGGGGTTGGGTTGAATCATATACTAAGAAACTATAGCTTGAGTTACTGTTTTCTGATGGGTGATTTAC
The DNA here is from genome assembly GCF_028554395.1 of Pezoporus wallicus. Lineage (NCBI taxonomy): Eukaryota > Metazoa > Chordata > Aves > Psittaciformes > Psittacidae > Pezoporus > Pezoporus wallicus. Next base: position 3,496,424 of record NW_026639377.1, read on the forward strand.
TGTTCAGAAAGGCCTAAACTGGTGGTGCTGGCAATGAGCTGCTGGTGGTGGCAATGAGCTGCTTCTTTGCTATGTCCCAAATTTCCCAAGCGTGAGATAGTTGTAATTACATTAATTTACCTGTCTTGGATCGTGTGACGAGTAAATTGCAGGAAGGCTTCTAAAAGGGTATCAAATGTGTGGTTCTAGATGTGAAATCTCAAGGTTTAGACAGCTACATTTTGTAGGTCCCAGGAGAAGCGTGTAGCTTTTCCTGTCCACCTGTCAGTCCTTCATTCCTACGTGAAAAGCTTGACTTTGTTTCATGCATCTCTCTGGTATTTTGCCCACTGACTGTGCCGAGAGGCAGCACTCTCACCTCTCTAATTCCCAAATTCTTCTGCAAGAATGGTAAATATTACTCTGTTCCTTCTGCAGATGGAAAAAACGAGCAAAGAGGTGAAATGGCATAGTCTAATAATAGAGATAACCAGCATGGCAACAGTGCATATAGGGAGACACTTGAGGCCTCTGGAAGTGTTTGGAGTCACCATACATATTCAGTTAGGGGCTAAATGCTGCATTCCTGTGCATATAGAAGGGTCTGCTTTCCTGTGTATCTCCTTATAGTGTGATGTACGTGTGACGTACGTACTCACAAAGCCAGGTGGAGATGTCATTATGGTAATAATGTTATGGAGCTTTATTAGATCATACTTTCCACTCTAGTACTAACCCACTCAGATATACATGAAAATAATACCCCAACTTTTCTTTCTTATTGTATGTCATCTCCCACTCTTCCTGTGAGATTTAGGCTGTAGCTGAGGCAGCTGGCATCCTTACTTCACTCTTCTATCAACTTATGTCTTCAGTGGGAATGGAAGGACCAAATTCTGCCAGCTTTCTTAGTTATTTTCTGGACTGTTAAGGTCTGGGCCTGGGGTATTTTTAGTGGTGGTGGTGGTTTTCAGAAAGGCTTATGGGTCATTTTCATGCCTTTCTGTGTGCAAAGTATGAAAGATTTTTTCCATTTTGAAAACGATCATATGTATTTCTTTAATCTACTTCTTGTGGTAATAACCTGTACCAATGAAGCCAAAGAGAGAGGCAGTGCTGGGAAGACTTTCATCCATTTACTGTATTTGGAAAATAAGAGGAATAAAGCTTTATTAGCATAGCACTGTTAGGTCCCATACTTTTACCCCCCAAAGGCCTTCCTGTTTCCTTGTGTTTTGATTAAATGGCTGATATACTGCTAAATTGCTGGGAAAGTTAGGAATAACACTAATTTAACGAGGGATTTAGATTAAAACTATGTTGTAGAGCTGGACTGCTGCTTTTTAACTGCTTGGCATTTCTGATTCTCGGTCTTGGTTTCTGTAGCCGTGCAGCGTATGAATCAGAAAGAGCCCACCCTGTGCTTTGGCATAACTCTTAAAGCACTGACAGTTCCTCTTTCTTCAGCAGTAATTAAACAAGTAAAAACTGGTTACTTTGGTTAGCAGATATAAATGTGGAAAATATTCACAAATACATATCACTGGGCGTGTGTGTCTAAGGAATCTGGATGAGCTGTGGTTGGACTCTCCTTTCCCACATGCTTACAACAAAGGTGCTTTATCCAACAAAGAAATCTGGCCAAGGTCTTTTATTTCAGCTAATTCATGTTCTCATTCTCTTTATGAGGCTTGAAGGTTTGTTGATAGTGCAATTCAATGCAGTCCTTAATGACAGGAGGCACTGTTGGAGATAGAACTCAGCAAAAGGAAAAATCAGTTAAAACCGACATGATACTAGAACTAAGGCCCAGCCTGTCCTTCATTTTTTGCACTGCTTTGGCTCTTCCATTTAGACTGGGCAAGCACAGATCTTAGTTTGGAAGCAATTGTAATGCTGAAAAGGTAGCTCTCATATTCATAAATTCTCGAGTAAATAACCAGTATATTGGTGTAAATGTGTTCATCATGGCACTGGAAAGGTTGTGTGCCCTGACTGCAGTGGCAGACTTATTTAAAAGCAGAACTAAAATGAATCCAGACAAGCCCTGACTGTTAAATAAGCACATCTTTTGAGAGGAAGCATGAGCTAATGATAAAGCATTAGCGGTGTTTCAAGAGCACTGTGCTTAATTATTACTTTCTTGGAGGCTCCATTTATGGCCATAGGTGGAACAAAAGCACTCCCTTTGCCAGTGGCTACTGGCCCCTCTGTGAAACAGAAATAATCAAACCGAAGTTTCTAAACCCAGAGATTCTTCATGTGATGGTGCTTCATAGTCACCTTTGTTACACACTCTACAGAACTTCCTTGGATCAACTCCTGTCAGAAATAGTGCAGATATTTAGGAAAAAATATACTATCTTGAGTTTAACATCTCTACTGAAACACTTGATAAATTGACCCAAAAGCCAGTAACATGAGCATAACCTGATATAAAGGAGGCAGGCTGAGACTCTTTATAGCATCATACCTATACTGAGATGAGGAGGAGACAGAGCCTAATACTTTATAATTGAAACACAGACTCTCCTTTTTACTCTAGGTTTGTTTCACTTTGAATTCCAGCTATACTATGACTGCTATTAACCTGCCCACTGCATTTTCTGTTTCCTGTGATTATTTGCCCCTAAACCTTCTTTTTGTTAAGTTGATGATGCTGTGTCCTGTATAATTCTCTATTTCCCAGTGGGCCTCATGGCTTTCTCTTTTCCCAGTGTCTACTTTTCAAACCTATTGGTGCAGCTGGCACCTTGTCCACACACAAGTTCTCAGGATCCTGCCCACCACTGGGCAGGGCAGAAGCAATGAGGAGGGAGAGGAGAAGGAAGTTGCTCAGCACATGTGTAGGAAAGGCTCTTCAGGCTTCTTATCCCATGATCGAAGAGTTTTTTGAAAGCAGTTAGAATTTCTTTGTTGAATTCAACAGGCTTTAGACCTGTTAGTCCTAGACCAAGTAGGGACAGCTATTTCTTTTTAACAAAATAGCTTCAGTTTATTCCTGTAGGCTATTTTATTTTTCTCAAATTACCCAATTCATATTCACCTCCCGCAGGGCTCTCTTTTCTCACTGCTGTTTATTACACACAGGAAAGTTGCCTCTCCTCTAATTTGCCCCAATGGTACAGCCCCACTGACTGAAGAGGAGAAATTCCTGCTTTATACCAAAATAAACAAAAGGAGAATTGCTGCCAGATTCTAACTTCAGTGAGCAGCTTGCTTCTCTTTGCCTGGAATCATCCAGTGATGCCACAACTGTGAGCTCTAGTCAGACATCCAAATATAACAAATATTTCTGGGTTTGTATATTGCACTTTCCTGCTCCTCAGATTCAGGCTGGGAGGAAGAGGAAGACTGTGAAAGAAAATGTATGCATGAATATTTTAGCAATCTGCTGTGTTAGGAAGGAAAAAAAATATAAAGGGCAGATGACTGATTCATGATGTTTTGGTTGAAAATGTTGTAGCTTTTAAACATTGCCTCAGTGTGGTCAGGGTACTTACAGTAAATATATTTCACAGCAGATGTGCTCTCAAATGTACATGACTTAGAATTTTCCTGCACACAGTAATTGTGTCAGTTCTGGGAGCCCAAGGATCCCCAGGTTTCAAATAGACCATTTCTGTTGTGGCTGTCCTGCCGAAGGGGTGCCAGCAAAGTGAACACAAGGGTTAGGGAGGCAGCTGACCCCTAAAAATCTCAGGCTTCAAATAGTCTATAAAACATAGATGCCAGTGTTCTGCTTCTGGGCCCTGAATAATGCCTTTTGTTCCCAAAGCACATGTCTTTGCACTGGGAGGAGCGGGCACCATTAGAAGGGGTGGTCTCCCATCGACCCCAGAACATGCAAGCTCAGCAGATGCAGAAGGGCCCATAGCACATGTTCTTTCCCAAACAGATAATACAGACATTGGCTATGTTGTTACAGGATGCAGAAATAGAATGGGGCTTCTGATTCCAGCTGAAAAGCTAGTGGCTGCCTGCTACAGGTCCCCCTGTGAAATCCCTGCAACTGATTTGAGTCAGGTAGACACGTGGTATGATTTCTGTCATTCACCTGATGCAGTACGTTGCTAGACAGAAAGAATTAAAAGTAGAAAAAGATTACTGTTGATGACTTCGATGTGGCTATTCAGTTATAAAAAGATGCTGAGTATAGAGAAAGATTTTGTGTACATTAGTATCAGTAGAGTATTTAGCCAAGAGTGTATTACTTTTGGAAATGAAGCTGGAGTTGTACTTGATTAGGGAAAATAGGAAGCTGAGCTAGTGTACATGAATGGGCAGCTCCAATGAGACCTGTTAAGGAGTCTGTGTGGAAGTACTGCTACAAATATAGGGCTCATTCTGTGCAGACCTTATCTAAATGTTGGTGATTGTCCTGGGTTCAGCAGTAGCAGTCATTTTTCTCCTTTGTGGTAGCTGGTGCAGTGCTGTGTTTTGACTTCCAGCCTGGGAACAATGTTGGTGATACCGATGTTTTCGGTTGTTGTTAAGTGATGTTTACCCTGACCAAGGACTTTGTGAGGCTCATGCTCTGCCAGGGAGGAGGGGAAGCCGGGAGGAAGCAGAGACCAGGGGTGCCTGACCCGGGCTAGCCAGGGAGGTATTCCATACCACAGCACGTCATGCCCGGGGTGGGGGGTGACTGGGAGTTACCCGGAAGGACACGGGCTTCCAGATGGAACTTGTTTTCTTGGCCGGTAGTATCATATTCTCTTCCCTTGCTATTTTCCCTTATCATTGTTGTAGTTGGTAGTAGCGGTGGTGATTTGTGTTGTACATTGGTTGCTGGACTGTTCTTGTCTCAACCCATAGGAGTTGCACCCTTTCGATCCTCCTCCCCATTCCTCTGGGACCGGGGAAGGGGAGAGCCCCGGTGTGGGGGGGGGGCGGCCCTCGATTGTTGTCAGCCCAGCACCACTCACTGGGAGTGAGTGAACAAGTTACCTGACTGGGTTTAAACCACGACAGTTCTTTTTGGCGCCCAACGTGGGGCACGAGGGGTTGAGATAATGACAGATCTGACTGGATTAATAGTCACTCGTCACAGTGCTGATTTATTGGCTCTCAAGATTCTTCCTCTTGATCTCACAGTTTCAGTATATCGTATCTTACTTCCATCTGGTATTTGCTGTATTAGTGTTTTTCAAGTGTGGGGCTTGGGCTAAGGTTTTTATCCCATTGTACTTTATGGTAATGACTTGTAATACATTGATGACATTATTGTGTGGGGCGATACAGCGGAAGAAGTCTTTGAGAAAGGGAGGAAAATAATCCACATCCTCCTGAAAGCTGGTTTTGCCATAAAACGGAGTAAGGTCAAGGGACCTGCACAGGAGATTCAATTTTTGGGAATAAAATGGCAAGATGGACGTAGACAGATCCCCACAGATGTGATCAACAAGATAACAGCAATGTCTCCACCAACTAATAAGAAAGAAACGCAAGCTTTCCTGGGTGCTGTGGGGCTCTGGAGAATGTACATCCCAAATTACAGTTCAATTGTAAGCCCTCTCTATCATGTGACCAGGAAGAAGAATGATTTTAAATGGGGCCCTGAGCAGCAACAAGCCTTTGAGCAAATTAAATGCGAGATAGTTCATGCAGTAGCCCTTGGACCAGTCCGGACCGGACCAGATGTAAAAAATGTGCTGTACACTGCAGCTGGGGAGAACGGTCCTACCTGGAGCCTCTGGCAGAGAGCTCCAGGGGAGACTCGAGGTCGACCCCTCGGCTTTTGGAGTCGGGGATACAAAGGATCTGAGGCCAGCTATACCCCAACTGAGAAAGAGATATTGGCAGGCTAAGAAGGGGTTCGAGCTGCTTCGGAAGTGATTGGAACTGAAGCACAGCTCCTCCTGGCACCCCGGCTGCCCATGCTGGGCTGGATGTTCAAAGGCAGGGTCTCCTCTACACATCATGCAACTGATGCTACATGGAGTAAATGGGCTGCACTAATTACACAATGAACTCGAATAGGAAATCTCAGTCGTCCAGGCATTCTAGAAGTCATCATGGACTGGCCAGAGGGCAAAGATTTCGGAATGTCAGCAGAGGAGGAGGCGGTGCGTGCTGAAGAGGCCCCACCATATAATAAACTGTCAGAAAGTGAAAAGCAGTATGCCTTGTTTACTGATGGCTCTTGCCGTATTGTGGGAAAGCATCGGAGATGGAAGGCAGCTGTATGGAGTCCTGGACGACAAGTTGCAGAAACTGCTGAAGGAGAGGGTGAATCGAGTCAGTTTGCCGAGGTGAAAGCCATCCAGCTGGCCCTGGACATTGCTGAACTAGAAAAGTGGCCAGTACTTTATCTCTATACTGACTCATGGATGGTGGCAAATGCCCTGTGGGGGTGGTTGAAGCAATGGAAGCAGAGCAATTGGCAACGCAGAGGTAAACCCATCTGGGCTGCTGCACTGTGGAAAAATATTGCTGCCAGGGTGCAGAACCTGGTGGTGAAGGTACGTCATGTAGATGCCCATGTACCCAAGAGTCGGGCCACTGAGGAACACCAGAACAACCAACAAGTGGATAAAGCGGCTAAGATTGAAGTGGCTCAGATGGACTTAGATTGGCAACATAAAGGTGAATTATTTTTGGCCCGGTGGGCCCATGACACTTCAGGCCATCAGGGCAGAGATGCAACATATAGATGGGCCCGTGACCGAGGGGTGGACTTAACAATGGACACTATTGCCCAGGTTATTCATGAGTGTGAAACATGTGCTGCAATTAAACAAGCCAAGCGGTTAAAGCCTCTTTGGTACGGAGGACGATGGTTGAAGTATAAATATGGGGAAGCCTGGCAGATTGACTATATCACACTGCCACCAACCCGCCAAGGCAAGCGCCATGTGCTTACCATGGTGGAAGCAACCACCGGGTGGCTGGAAACATACGCTGTGCCCCATGCCACTGCCCGGAACACCATCCTGGGCCTTGAGAAACAGATTTTGTGGCGACACGGCACCCCAGAGAGAATTGAGTCAGACAATGGGACTCATTTCCGGAATAACCTTATAGATATTTGGGCCAAAGAGCATGGCATTGAGTGGGTATATCACATCCCCTACCACGCACCAGCCTCTGGGAAAATGGAACGGTACAATGGCCTGTTAAAAACTACACTGAGAGCAATGGGTGGGGGAACTTTCAAGCATTGGGATACACACCAAAGGCCACCTGGTTGGTCAACACCAGAGGATCTGCCAATGGGGCCGGCCCAGCCCAGTCAGAACTTTTACATATTGTAGAGGGGGACAAAGTTCCCGTGGTGCATATGAAGAATTTGCTGGGGAAGACAGTCTGGGTAATTCCTGCTTCAGGTAAAGGCAAACCCACTCGTGGGATTGCTTTTGCTCAGGGACCTGGATATACTTGGTGGGTAATGCGGGAAGATGGGGAAGTCCGATGTATACCTCAAGGGGATTTGATTTTAGGGGAAAACAGCCAGTGAATTCAATTGTATGCTGTTGCCTGCTGTGTAATGCTTTTATAGCCCATCAACTAGATGTCTTCAGGTCACCAGCGACTGGCCCTGACTTCCCTCCAGCCATCATCCCAACAGAGAATGAACTTGGAACATCATGGACCGAATGGACTCGGCAGCATTATAGGGATTGGTCCATGTACTAAGAAAATGATCTTTTTTTCTTGGTCTGTATGTATATGGATGTATATATGTGGGAGAGTATATGGATGTATATATGTGTATTGAAAATGTGGGATCAGAGCATGACGTGAATGGTATGGAATAAGGGGTGGATAATGTCCTGGGTTCAGCAGTAGCAGTCATGTTTTTCCTTTGTGTTAGCTGGTGCAGTGCTGTGTTTTGACTTCCAGTCTGGGAACAGTGTTGGTGAAGCCGATGTTTTCGGTTGTTGCTAAGTGATGTTTACCCTGACCAAGGACTTTGTGAGGCTCATGCTCTGCCAGGGAGAAGGGGAAGCTGTGAGGAAGAAGAGATGGGGCGCCTGACCCGGGCTAGCCAGGGAGGTATTCCATACCACAGCATGTCATGCCCGGGGTGGGGGGTAACTGGGAGTTACCCGTAAGGACACGGGCTTCCGGGTGGGACTCGTTTCTTGGCCGGTGGTATCGTATTCTCTTCTCTTGTTATTTTCCTTTATCATTGTTGTCGTTGGTAGTAGCGGTGGTGATTTGTGTTGTACATTGATTGCTGGACTGTTCTTGTCTCAACCCGTAGGAGTTGCACCCCTTCGGTCCTCCTCCCCATTCCTCCGGGACCAGGGAAGGGGAGAGCCCCGGTGTGGGGGGGGGTGGCCCTCGATTGTTGTCAGCTCAGCACCACTCACTGGGAGGGAGTGAACAAGTTGCCTGACTGGGTTTAAACCCCGACAGTGATGCAAGATGTAAAGGAATAAAGGAGTATTATTTCCTAATTCTCAGAATATAAATACCACTTTCTCCCAGCAGGACTGAGACTGTTTACAGCAGTGCCTCAATTAGCATCTTCTTTCCAAGGCCCTGCCTAAGCTGCAGTAAGCTGTGTCATTGCTCTTGGTAACAGGAAAGCTGCAACACCTTGGGCTTTGGGTAAGATAAAAATGATATTACCTACCTGAAACCATGAGCAAATATTTGCTTATTTGGCAGCTGAAGCCTGTAGTGCTCCGACCTCATTTATTTCAGCACTCAAACTGAGTTTACAGCTAGGCTGACATACCAACATGTGTAACAGTCATGCCCTGCTGTCACTGTGTGAGTAGTCTGGACACTTTGCATCATTTTGTGACAAGAATCAAGCTCAAACCTAGATATGAGCCTTTGCTGCTTAAGCCTCAAAGAGGCAAATTTGTGGTGCTGGGTCTCTCCAAAGCTATACAAATGACAGGATTTAATCACGTCTGAACATCATTTTGAGTAACTGAGTAATTGACTTAATACTGGTCACAATATGTTGGCTGGTGAAGACCACAATAAACTGGGCACATCAGCTAATCATGATTAATCATTGATGAGGCCAGGCTAAAACTGCACTTAGCTGACATACGCTGAATGCTATTTGTTCTTGTCTACACTGATTCACATTGCATTCAATGCAGCACAATATAGATAAGCCCTTTGGGGAGAGCATAGCTCTGGTCAGGCTTCAGTGTTCCCTGACTGGTCAACAGCTGCTCTGAGCAGCTTTATAAAGGGACCACTTACCTATCCTTTGATGGAGAGATAAACCACTGTAATGTAATTACAACCAAGGAGATGGAAGAGGGGAAAGAAAAAAAATATGCCAATCATGAAGGGGGTACATGGAGAGCCTCAGATTCCTTCTAACCTAAACATCGTGGCAAGGAAAGAAGTCTTAATTAGGAAATGTGGAGGCGTAGAACAGGAGCCCATCCTAAATGAATTGGGGTGTGATGAGCATAAAGAAAATGCTTTTAAAAAAGATCTTTGACTCCCACTGAGTGCTTGTTTCTTAGACTTCCTTGCCTAATAATGTCAGCATTTAAATGGCCCCAACTCCCAAATAACAAGGCTTTGAAGTTAACACCTCATTGAGGTATAGAGTTCATACGTTTGCTATTCCTATTATTTGTCTAGAAACCGTTTTCTGCATGGCTAGCTTAATAGGGCAACAGAATATTAAGTTGTATAGGGATTGAGAAAGCTATTCATACAAAGGAAAGAGCTACAGACTTCATGTATTTGAACAGAACCTGACAATTAAGAGAAAAGAGCAAAAGTCTGGGAAGTGCCCTGAATCCCATAATTGCATGAAATTTCTTCATACCTGTAATGTTTCCAGTGGCCAGGCACAAACACAAGAGATTTGAGGCTTGGACTGTGTTAGGTAGTGGTAGTTGTAATTAAGAGAGGAGAGGAGGTGTTTTTTTTCCATTCTGCCAGGGCTTTAAAGCTTCAAGAAATATTCTGTTCTTTAGCAAGCCAAAATCAAGATGTTTGGGTTTTTTCATTGAAAAAGACAACAAAATGCTGAAAAATGATCTGGTGCTGGTTGGACCAGTTGCATAGGGGATGGGTGACCCAAGCTCAAGTCTACCTCTGTTGTATTCCAGCATTAGAGACGAATGCCTGAGCCACTGGGCTATCAGCTATTTTAGAATCTTTCAGCTTTGGACCCAGCAGGACATCTTCAAACAATATCTTGTTGAATACATTCACCAATAAACTAGCTTTTCATTCATCTGCATTTTTTTGACACAATCATTGTCAGTTGTCTCTACGTTGGTAATATCTTGTGGCAGAATAATTAGCACTACCCTAAGGCATAGTTATCTGTATCACAGAAAAGCCTAGAGCTTGCAGTTAAAGAGATGGCTCTTTGGTGCTTACTGACATGTGGTAGATATTTTCTTACCCTGAAAAATACCTGAATAATCTAAACAGTGTAGAGAGAGTAAATTTACTCTACAGAGAGTAAATGCTGTTATTAGGCCCATTTTCCCAGGGGACTGAGTGATACCATGACTTGACCAAGGCCACACAGGAAACTTTGCCGAGCTGGGATTAACCAGACTTGGCAGGGTGTCCCAGACTTTGACCACAAGTAAAGCCACCTGTCTCCTCTAAGTATGCCTTACAGAGCAAAAATTAGTCATTAGAAGGATTACAGAAGTTGAAATATTTTTTTTTTTCCTATGGTATTTACAGTTCAGAAATTGCTGCCTGTAGAATTGTCTGTTTGGGATTCAAGAGATTTCTGTCACTCTTTCAGTAACTTAGGCTAAACTTACGCTTCAGTTTCTTTCTCTGAGTAGAGGTAGAAACATACCTACCTTCTCCAGGCTGCACCTCTACCCAGTGTAATTACTACACATCTAGAACACTGTAAATATCTTTGTTACTGAGTCCAATGTTCACAGCCCCTCATCCCCTAGCAAAAGGCACCCAAGGTATTCAGCTACAAGCAGCTGATATCCGTGTTTAAATTAGACAATTATTGCAGGTGTACAACCAGAAGAATCTTCTACAAAAATACCTTTTTTTTTGACTCTGTGAGCCCTCTTAGGGCTTAAAAAACAGATTGAAGGTGGTTTCATGTGTTTATATTAACTTACTGCTAAGAATGAATTACAGTTTCCGCAAAATCCACTGAAGTGTTAATAGCATCTGTTCATTTTATAGTAATTGATGGATTTAAAGATGGATGAATGGGGAAGCAAAACAGCCACATCACCCTGGTGGTCCCATGTCCAAATGACATGTTGTGCTTAACAGCAATAATTTTTTATGCAGCTTCTTTAAAGAAAAAACTCCCCTTTGCACATGTAGACCATCATTTCTTAAGCACCATGTCCTTCTATGGTGTAAAATCACAATGACAATAATTACTTTGGGAAACAAAAGGAGTCTGATTTCTCTTGTGTCGTATGGTAGTTGCTTTGTAGTAGACACGGTGAGCAGCCCAGGTGTCCCAACGCTTTGTTCCCTCCCTAATCTGGAAATGTAGGTTCTCAAAATCCTCATTCACCTGCAGCCTGATTTATAAAGGCCTACATCTCTGTGCATTAACTCCTCCCTTCAATCCATAGCCCAGTGAGTTGATTTTTCACCTGGGAAGCAGGAGATGCATTTCAAAGAATAGTTCTATATAGCCTCCTGGTGTTGGCACATGTTTAGAGGAAGGGAAGACTGAAGCTTCAGTCCCTACACCAAGGACTGGAAAAGAAACAGCATTTTATCAATTCAGAAGTAATCCCTCCACTCCAGAACAGATGAAGAGAGATTCAAGATAGGATTTTGAACATATCTGTGATGGGAATGAGAGCTCCTCAGTTCTTCGTCAGGTCCTGTGAGAAATATATACCATCACATTGCCTCATGAGAAGGGAATGAGCAAATGGTGTCAGTGACAGCTGCCCTTGGTGCCCATTCCTTGCTGTCTGCTGCAGTTGTAATCACTAATGCTCCTGTGTGCAATGTAGCAACTTCTCCTTTGGTTGGGACAAGAAATTTGTAAAGTGACAGTGATGTGTTGGCACTGGAGATAGAACAAAATGCAGTAAAAATAGAAGCCTTGGAATTATACTGCAATATATGGTTTTGAATTGCTCCAATATGCCTGGGTTTGAACAAACAAGTTAAAGGTGAGATAAATCTGTGTTTTACATTCTGTACATCCTATTACCTTTTCCAACAGCCAAGTGCTCCTTCCTTTTTCCAGCCCTCATCTCATGCAGGTTCTGATTTCCCCTGACCACATGCTGGGGCAATTTAACTCTCTAATCTTGCGCAAAACTGTATTTTGATGGATCAGTTTTCCACTGAGTCAGTGAATTGAGTGTCTCACTGTCCAGTCAGATGAACTCTAGAGCTCACAATGACAGCAGAGAGCGAGAACTGGAGCAAAAGGGAAGTAAGGAGGGAGAAGAATTGTCCCTTTTTGGCAGCAGAGATGCTTTAGATTAGCTCAGACACATCATCTAACTGGACTGTGAGAGTAAACTCTGCTCTGTTTTCTGTTATTGCTTGCTTTATGCTTTGTTTGTTTTGGGTTTTGATAGTAAGAAATGTATCTGTATGTATCTGGGAGAGGGTTTTGGGCAAACATCCTGATCTGACATCTGTTCAATGCAACTTGGATTGGGATTTCTAGACCCTTCCCTACCAAAAGGTTGGGTTTTTAATGCTTCCCTGTCCAGCACATCACATTACCCAGTGGCTCCCCAGCTATTTGAAGAACATTTTGATGCTCAATTCAGCCCAGGTGCTGTGGAGGTCACCCTGCTTGTGGCTTCTTCCCACAGTGCCAGGTACTGCTCCCAGTCCCTCTAGGTCACACAGAAAACTAGGGCAAACCCAGGAATGGCATTCTCCTTTCCTGTTTGACAATCTAATATCTGAATTATTATTTGAGTTCTTCCTGTTCCCCACTCCCATATTTGTGTGTATCTTCTAAGCATCAGCAACAGAGGAAAATCATCTGCAGAAATACAACTCTGGCAAAAAGGGGCGGGGGGAAGAAAAAAGTAGTCTTATAAGGATTCACTCATATTTAAGAATTAGTTTTCTTCTGTTGTGCTGTGGCCTCTCTTGTCTTGTCAGGAGAACTGCTAGATGAATTTAAAATTACACTACAGTGCCCTTCAGTTCCCTTGTAAAGTGTTGGGGTGTTGTTCAGAACATTATTTTGTTCAGCAGAAGAATGGAAATGGGTTAAATAGTTCAGCACCCTTGTGGTCTGCTGGAAGAAAATAATGCCACATATTACTGTCTGTGTGAATATAGCATTTGCCTCTTATTAGCCTATTTTGCTACTGTGGTAGGGAACCTAAACTCCATTATAAATAGACAGATTCTGATTTGTGTTATTTATGCCAGAGGATCAGGCCCTGCAATAATTTACTTCTGAACTATTTAAGCTACAAATGTGGAAAGGTACCACCTAAATGGGTAACCCAAATATATGATTATAGTAGAGGAATCCTGTTAGTCTTCCTAACACAGAAGTTGTTTCTTTTGCCATGATTTGAAACATTTAGAAATAAAGCTCTGTTTTATTTCTTAAAGCTTCTCTAATAACAGCCTGTGGCTTGCTTTCCACCTTAAACCCAGCTGAAGCAGCAAACTGATCGTCATATTTAATGTGCTTCAATAATTTCTTCATCTACCATAACAACAACAACCACCAACAACAGATAATGAGAACCAAATAAGCCAAAGCACTGCAGGGACCTTACATGCTGTGAGTTTTGTGAAGAGAATTAACATGAAAGAGGGTTCACTTCAGGGGTAGAGGTCAGGGCAGATAAACTCCTGTGTTCTGATACATTTCCTTAAAGTGGGAAGCACTTTAGAGAGTGAGGCTGTGGGAAGAAGCTGTCAGCAACAGGGTGGTCAGTGGTGTCAAGGGTGGTGGCCTATGTTTTTCTTCTGTTGCAGCCTTTCATCCTCCATCTGTCAAGCTCCATAATTTTCAAGGCAGGCAGTCGATTTTTAATACAAACCTTTAATATTCCAGGTCTGAAGGTCCCCTTTTATCTTGGAAATAGCAGTAAGTGCTCAGGAGGCTGTTTAAAGTCTGTGTCCCTGCTCAGGTCTCCTTGAGATGGCACCAGCTTGCCATCTGGGCAAAGATACATGCCATAGACTTCTGCTGCTGTTGAAAAGGTGGAAAAGGCCTGGAGACAGACATCCTGGTAGAAGAGACAGACATCCTGGTGGAACACGGCTGGATGCAGTGCAGACCTGCAGACACCCTGGCAGTGGGATCTGCAAAGCCTGACATGTCCTGCTGACCCTGCCCCACATGGTGTCATGACCCTGCTGCTGACTTGTTTGACCAGTGCTGACTGCAGGATACTGCTCTGAGGACTGATGTCCCCAAGCAGGCATGTGGCTGAGCTTGGGCAAAGGAGCAGTACGTGCACTCCTGCGTCCATCTCTTGGGACAGCAACACAAAAGGGACGTAGAGCTGTTGGAGTGAGCCCAGAGGAGGCCATGGAGATGCTGCGAGGGCTGGAGCAGCTCTGCTCTGGAGACAGGCTGAGAGAGCTGGGCTTGTTCAGCCTCGAGAAGAGAAGGCTCTGGGAAGGCCTTAGAGCAGCTTCCAGTGCCTAAAGGGATTACAGGAAACCTGGAGAGGGGCTTTGGAGAAGGACCTCTAGGGACAGAACAACGGGGAAAGGTTTTAACCTGACAGAGGGGAGATTGAGATGAGGTCTTAGACAGTTCTTCCCTGTGAGGGTGCTGAGGCGCTGGCACAGGTTGCCCAGAGAAGCTGTGGCTGCCCCATCTCTGGCAGTGTTCAAGGCCAGGTTGGAGAGGGCTTGGAGCAACCTGGTCTAGTGGAAGGTGTCCCTGCCCGTGGCAGGGGGTTGGAACTGGGTGAGCTTTAAGGTCTCTTCCAACACAAACCAGTCTGGGATTCAATGATGAGTCCAGGCTTTCTTCATGCTACACTCCTTTCTAGCACCTAGCTAGAGCTGACATCTTAGCATTGCTTGTGTCATATAATTTCAGCCTCCTAAACAAGACTTGGCCCACACTCAAAATACACAAGGTTTAAGTGTTTAAATTAAGGCTTAACTGACTCAGACACTGCATCTAGTTTCAGCCACCGTGTTGCTGTATTATTAAATGCTACAAGATGGAGTTCCTCCACTCATCAAGGATTATCACAGCAGCAGTGGCAGTAACTGAAGGTTCCAGAGGCGTGAACAGGGTGAAATCCTAGTCCCAGTGAAAGCAGTGGGTATTTTTCAAGGGATTGCTTTAAGGTCTAGATTTCATCCAAACACCTCAGCTGAAGTTCTCCCAAGGAGAAAGCTGCATATATTCCTTCATTCATTCCCAACACAAATACATCCCTTAAGCATCCAAAGCCTAGCGCTGAAATACTTTCAGTAAATGGGCTTAAGTTAAGAAAGTGTGGTTTCTTATCTTGGAGATCTCATCTGGATGAAAATCCTCTTTTATATAAGTAACTGAGTATAAGGGGAATGATCTTATTTCTTTGTATCTCTTGACCTGGTTGCTAGTTTGACTTGTGAATTCTGCTGTTCTGTGGTTTACCATCAAAATTATCTGTTCTCTTCTATACCTGCATGTGAATGAACTTGTGCATAACAACTGAAAATCCAGGTTGCTTTTGTGTGTCTGTCTACATAATTCAGTGCAAGAAGTGAAAAGACTGAACTAAAGATTGAGCAGGGTTAGCAAGTTTGAGATCTGAATGCAAATGTTTACAAATGTGGAACAGAGAGGGGGTTCTGATCCACCATTTAGCTTAGCTTGTTATTGATATTTAAATGCAGATCAGTTGCAGCATTTGGAGATGGATCAGAATTCCCCTGGAACTGGAAGTGTTTGGATGTCTGGGTATTATTTCGGGCCTTGGGTCTAGAAAGGCATTGATAAGCATGCATGCAGCACACACAAGCTTCAAAAGTAGGAAGAGGAAGCTCACTGCAAACGGGCATTGCACTACTAATGACTTCAGTCATCAGCATTGTCACACACAACTTGCTGCTGTCTTCTGCAGTGATGGTGGGGAGCAGAATCAGAAACACAAAAACAAACCCTGAGCATGTACTTCAGTGCTGTCTGCAGACTTTGAGGTCCTAAGCTCCCTAATCACTACCGTATGGCTCATAAAAGGAGCAATCTGATACCAAGTACCCGGAGAGGTTGTTATTCCTCCGCTCTATCCTATATCACTCCAAATGTTAGAACAATAAATACATTTACCTCTTGTTTAAGATCACTTGAAATAAGTTGTTTTAATTAAACCTCCTAGCAATCTATCTGCACTAAGTGATTCTCAGTGAAAGGAGAAGGGATTATCACAAGACAAGACTGAGTGAATTATAAGAAGAACTAGGATTGGGTAAAATGCTGTATATTTGCCATCAAAATTCAGATGAAAATACTGGAGCTTGAGGCTGTGTGATGTTATTACTCTCAAATATTTCCCTTCTTTCAGCCCTTCCTTCCCTCCCCACTGCCCTAGAGTCAATGAAATAGTTATTCCCCTCAGGTTAAAGTTCAGCTTTGAATATCAGCTTTAAAAGCTGCCAAAGAAGAGAGCTTGCTTTACTCAAATGGGCATTATTTTCAGCATATAAACTTTAAAATGGAAACGTAGCAATTGTGTTGATGAACTGTAGCCATTGAAAATTGTATCAAATCTGTAAATGTTTTGAGTGCCTTAGCAATTGTATCATAAAGAGTGTTTGGTGGGATTGTTATGCTATTTTTATATTAGCACTTGGAATATCTTATGTGGATTCAAACTCAGTAATTATTCTTTTAAACCAAACTTTTTGCATTGCTCTCAGCTTAGGAATCACACTGGTGGGTTTGTTGTCTCATTGCTGGCCTTATCACTTTCAGAATGGAGAAGAGGTGCAGGAGAAGGCTATTTTATATCCTGTAGTATGTCTTGCTATGGTTAGGGCAGTATGTCTTTTAACTTTCCTACACTCAGTTTCCTTTCCAAGTTCCCCATTTATCCCTATGCTAGTACCTGACATGATAGAGTGGATGGAAAGCTCTGACAAAGTGTCAAACCTGGCACAGCATGGGTGAGCAAGTACTCTGGATGTGCTGCTCCACTAATTCGTCTGGGTTCTTTACCCTCTCTTGGGAAGAAACAGGCAAGTGTGCTGGGTGGTGGTTTTATTGTGATGTGAACAAATGATCCTGAAGGGTTAGCTGAAAACTCTTTAACATACTAGTATGCCGTGGTAGTATGCTAAGGTAAATGCATCAACAGTGTGCTGCCACCTCCTTTTATCTCACCCACTGGCGTGCCATGGGCAAACAGGCAGGACAGGCTGCCAACTTGGGAACTAATTGCTGCCCTTTGCATTTTATAACCAACCTCCAAACAGGAGCAAGAGGAAGAAAGCAGACAAAATGTGGGAGCTGAGCTAAAGCTGCAGTGTGGCCTTGTTCATAATTTATCCTATTAGTTGGGGGGGGGGGGGGAATGTTGCAGTTAGAGGTAGGGTCTGACGCCTTAGGCTTCAGCTTTCACTGAAGGGCAAAGGAAAATCATGCTAAAGTATTAAATTATTATCCCTCATGTCCTTCCACTGGGTGTGAATTGGTTAGTTTTGGCTTCCAATTTTAAAGATGTCTGAAGTGAGCAAGATGCAGTACCAACCCCAAATATTGATATTGTTTTGCTTGTCCTAATACATGGCATTGCCAGTTGCCAGTCCTAGTGTGATCTCTTTTCCCATGCTTTCTCAGACTACAAATCTAAAGAAAGAATAATAAATGAACATCGGAGACTTCTTACTCTGTGGCACCTCTGAATATATGTGAGCGTGAAAAAAGGAGTGACATGCCACTGCTCTGCTTCAGCATTTTCAGCAGGGACTTCATCTGTTCCTGGCCTCCCAACCCACTCAAATGGATCTTGGTCTCAGCAGAGGATACTGGCATTTCTGCCTTTTAAACACACAGTAGGAAATTGGTTTCCTGTACAATTGCAGGAAAAATTCAATCTTTGCAGGTTAGGTACAGAGCTATATGTTACTAGCACGTACTGCAGCAGCAGAAGACCACTAGGGAGAGTCTGTCTAGCAAATAACATTTATATTTTTGCTAACTGGAAAGAATCAAGCTTTTGTTTAGCTTGCAGAGATATGGTTTGATGTTTTTGAAGGAAAGGAATACCAGAAGGGCTGTTTCATCAGCAGGGTGAATTAACAGAGAAAAAATAAAAATTAAAAAATTAAAAAAATTTAAAAAAAAGAAAAGAAAAGAAATCTAATGTTCCCTCACACACATTTTCCAGTTCCGATATCTAAAATACATGTGATCTTCCAGCTACATTTTCCTCTTGCAAATCCCAGTGGTTTTTATTAGGATCAGTTTTGTTTTATTGCTTTCTTTTCCTGTAAAGCCAACAAGTTAAAACAACAGGATTGAATTTTGGATTGTCAGGCCAGCTATGAGATAATGCATCATGTACCCGCCTTTTATCTTTCTCTTTTCCTTCCTCCTTCTGCTTCCCGGCCTCCTCAAGGTGCTCTGCTCTGCCACTCTGCTGCTCAGCGTATTGGCCTAAAAATCTTTGCAGGTGATTTATAGAACCCTGTGGTTATTGTATGGCTAATGATTCATGGGACTTCATTAAATACCAAGTATGTGCCTGCTTACTGTCTGTGCACACTGCATATTAGAACCTTTGCACTCCCCCTTGCAAATTGCCCCCATTAAAGTCACAGACAAAAGGTCCTCTCAGTAGCTTACATATTTTCCCACATGTGAGAGAGCAATTGGAAACTTCCTCTTGATAACTAAAAACTTTTGAATTAGAATTTATGAGAAGGGTCTTTTGGTCTCATTGCCTAAGGGCTGAAACAGATCCCAGTGTGTACAGGCGTTCCTTTGATGCATGGAGCTGCACAAGGTAACATTTTTTAACAGGATCAAAAAGCGTAATGCAGAGACAATGTGCGGAGGCCCTTACTCTGACACAAGGAGTCAGAGTCTGTGTTTTTCCAAGGCTAAAAATGTAAAAGTATGTGTCCAGGGTAGCAGCAACATTTTATATTCTTTTTAATTGCAGTAAAGTCCTAGATAAAATACTGGCAGTCAGTGTTACAACTTCCTTTTCTTTAATGTTCCTCTAAAAATGCTTTGAAGCCACTTTTACCTTTGGGAAAGTATTGTATATGTGTTAGAGTAAAATATATCAAAAAGAAAATAAAGGGCCAGATCTTTAATTGGTAGAAATCAGCATGGTTCTCTTAGAGGGGTTGGAATTTCTCAAGCTGTGGATATGGCTAAAAACTTTGTCATTTCTCACCATGTGCTAATACATTCCCACCTACTTACTCAGTAGGACTGTCCTGTTCTGAGTTTGCTGTTGACCAAACATTTTTCAATAACACTCCTTTAAAAAGGCAGCAAAAGTCTTAAATGTGCTCCTAACTGTCAAATAAGAAATATTCCCTTTGTTTTCAGCTGCACTACTCACGAGCTTAAGAGGATGCACAGGCATATGGACTGGCTGAGCTGAAGTTTTGATAACTAGAATTTTCCTCACCTAATAGTAAAAGGAAATGACTCAATACTCATTTAGGTGCCCTATGTATATGCTCTTTCATGATATCTCACTTCACACTATGTATGTCTGTATGCAAACAAGTATGAACAAAAGGAGCAGCTTCAAGTTATAGAATCATGGAATCATAGAATAATTAGGGTCAGAAAGGACCTTAAGATCATCAAGTTCCACCCCCCCTGCCATGGGCAGGGACAGCTCACACTAAACTATATCACCCAAGGCCTCATCCAACCTGGTTTTGAACACTGCCGGGCATGGAGCATTCACAACCTCCCTGGGCAGCCTATTCCAGTGCCTCACCACCCTAACAGGAAAGAATTTCCCCCTTATATCCAATCTAAACTTCCCCTGTTTAAGTTTTAACCCATTATCCCTTGTCCTATCACTACAGTCCCTAATGAAGAGTCCCTCCCCAGCATCCCTGTCGGCCCCCTTCAGATACTGGAAGACTGCTATGAGGTCTCCACGCAGCCTTCTCTTCTCCAGGCTGAACAGTCCCAACTTTCTCAGCCTGTCTTCATACAAGAGATGCTCCAGTCCCCTGATCATCCTCGCAAAACCATCACAGGTGTCATAAAATAGTCACTTTACATCAAACTTGCTGATTACATTATTGCAATAGAGATGCTTTTGAGACAGGTGTTTTCTGTATGCACACTAGCAGTATTTGTAAAACCTGTCATGATAATCAAGTCATACATAATAGCTGCAACAGATGTTTTCATCAAGCAAAAGAATGAGCTTTGATATTCTTAATCTCCCCTTAATGCAGCACAGTAACTTACCACTTGTTCTGCAGCTGATAAATTGAATTTCTCTCAATTTGCACCATTTGTAAGTCTCCTGAATGAGGAAGGAGATTTAACCCTGTGTTACTTTGTGGTCATTTAAGAGCCAAATGAACTTTTCAAAATAAATTTGGCTTGGTCTCACTCTTCTTCTCCAGTAATATTCTGCTAGAGTGTTTGAACTTTAGGGATGATCTTTAGAGAGCACAGTATATGGAATATAAAGAGCCCAGAGAAAGGGTTATCTAAAAATAACAGAAGAACCTCACATAAGTCAGAAAAGGTAATGGAATTGGTGGTGGACAATGAGAAACCTCTAGGGATGGCAGGTCTCCCGGTCTTTGCTTGTATCTTGCCAGTGGGATGACATCTGTGTCTGACTTTGGTTTGACTGTTTTCTTTGTGTTTATTATTAATATCTCTGACTAGATAGTAATAGTTATATATCAGGTACAAACACCTTATATGCAATACCTGTGCTATGCCGTCAGACATCGGGTTACCCAGACGGCCGTGTTTCAATAATTGGGTCCTAACTCTCTCTCGTCTTGAGTGTATTAAATTGTGACTCCAGCGGATTTGGGCTGCTAAATGGAGGAAAAAAAGATCCCTTAGTTCTTTTCTTGGAGAAAGAATGGAAACCAATAAAGCAGTAAGGTGGCTAACAGTAAGGGAGTGGGTTTCCCTCTGTAATCTCAATGGGAATTTGAGATATGTTCCTCAACAAAGGCTTGGGCACACATTTGAAATGTGTTTGTTGCAAAGCATTCTTTTCCTTCCAGCTGAGTAGCATATAAAGCATAGGATTGATTGGAGTCCTGTTTTTAGAATTATAGAACCAACCAGGTTGGAAAAGACCTTTAAGATCACCAAGTCCAACCATTTCCCGGCACTGCCAAGGCCACCACTAAACCATGTCACTGAGGACCTCATCTACATGGTTTGTGAACACTTCCAGGGACAGTGACTCCACCACTGCCCTGGGCAGCCTCTTCCAATGCCTAAACACCCTTTTAGGGAAGGAATTGTTTCCAATATCCAGTCTATACCTCCCCTGGTGCAACTTGAGGCCATTTCCTCTTGTTCTTTCTTGAACTGGAGTGCCTCAAAGTAAAAATTCCAGAGCGGTAAATTGGAGGGGAGAGATTTTGTTTTGTGAAATAGTTTGAAAGTTTCAAATTCAGACATCAAATTCCTTAAGTTTCACCCATCCTCAGTAACAGTCCTCTGTAAGTACTTCATCGCGATAGATGTAGAAATGTCTGTCTGTTGGATCGATAAAAAGGAAGAAAAGTCTAGAGCAAAATTAGACAAAAGAATCATAGAATCCCAGAATGGTCTGGGTAGGAAGGGACCTTAAAGCTCATCCAGTTCCAACCTCCTGCCATGGTCAGGGACACCTTTTACTAGACCAGGTTGCTCCAAGCCCCATCCAACCTGGCCTTGAACACTACCACAGCTTCTCTGGGCAACCTGTGCCAGTGCCTCACCACCCTCACAGGGAAGAACTTCTTCCTTATATCTACCTTAAATCTTTGTTGTTTTACTTTGAACCCATTACCCTTGTTCTATTACTACAGTCCCTGATGAAGATCACTACAGTCTGTAGTGATCCATAAGGAGCATGATCAAGTGTAGGTAAACATAAAGAATCTGTTAATATACTTAAGAGTAGGTAAACCTTGTTCCTGTGGCGTTAATAGTGATTGCTGTTGGACTAAGCAGGTTTTCCTGAGTCACAGCAGTATTAGCAGGTGAGACTTGACCATGTGCTGAGATTTCCTTTGCTGCCGCTCTAGTTTCAGCTTCAAGGTTTTGTAATGCTTACAGGGAAATCTGGGAAAGCAACAATGGGAAATGCTAGCAATTTTGAAAGATCAGTCAATTTGGGTGACATTTGGCATCGTTGTTTTTTTTTCCTTCTGGTGAGATTCCATTAACCTTGCTTACTTTTTTTGGCAATATGGGAACCTCTACCAGGATGGCTTTAGGACAAAATAGCTGTACTCAGTCTCTTCTTCTTTCTCTTCCTGAGTTTAAATAAAGTCTGGTCTTATCTGAATATGCACCCAGAAGACTGGAGGGTTATTTAAGCCCTGGTTAGGGAACATATTTAAGAATATGCCTAATTTTAAGCATGCACTTAAATCAATGTGACTTAAGCAAATGCTTGAAGTCAGGCCTGTGGTTGAGGTGTTATCCTGGATGTGGGTCCTAATGCTTCAACAATAGCAAAGCCCATAGGAAAGGGCAAGCTATCTGGGCTCCATTCTTGGCTCTTTTGTTGGTCGTGTTAAAGTCAATAAAATAAGGATCATTATTCTTATCCCTCTTTGAGAGGCACTTCGAAAATTATCAGGGAAAAGCACTCTGAATACTGTTATTATTGGCTATACTTCTTGAGACAAAAAAAATGTAGAAACAGACATTCTCAGTGGATTTCTGGTTCTTCCTCCTTTCACTCAGGCAGGAAATAGCATGAGAATGGAAAGAAGGATCTGTACCCATGATCAGAAATAATCTTAATCTCCTCTTTTGCACTGCTGCTGTATATAATTAGATATTGCTACACTATTTGTTTTGGGAAATCCCTGCAGCATATGAGACATGCTATGAGCAGACCTTACCTGCTTCAGATATCACAACTGAGCTGGAAACTGTGCTGGGAGGTAATAGTACAATGGAGAGTGTGTGTGTGAGAGTAAGCGTTTGGGGGAGAAGGGAAAGCTGCATGTTCCTGAGCCCACATTATTAGTAGAGCTGCACTGAAAATAGGGAAGAGACACAAGTTTGTGTAAGTTTAAGAGCTGCTAAAGGGGCAGCACATGAAGACAAACAACCCTGAACCCTACATAGCCTATAATGAGGAGTTGCAGGAAAAGGGTCCATGGTGCAGTGCTGAGTTACTCTAGCTGAAAAAGCTTGAGGCACCAAAGAATCTATTATTGATAATTCAGAGTTCCCCACATTCTCCCTACCTTAAGTCAGAACTCATTCTCCAGCTTCCATGTGAAGGGCCTGGAGCCAAGGCTATGAGCCTGTGTATGTGTTTTCAGGACAGTTAATATTTATGATGCATCTTACTGGGAAAATTAGTATAAAGGTGTGTTCCAACAGTACCTAGTTTTATGAATAACGTGCTGAAACATGGCCTGCTTGATTTAAACCTTTGTCACCCGTTCTGATGGATGCAGTGCCTAGCTTAGACTTATGCAATACAAGCAGGGATTTGTGCAAAAATGTGATGTGTATTAGTGGAAGGTAAACACATGGTAATGCTTTTCTTAATACCAAGCACATACAAATATATTTATCAAATGGCCACATGTAATGTCCATAGTTCTTGGCAGAGATCCCAATGCTCTTACATCATCTAATAAGAATATGCATTTTATTGCTTTATATACAGTGTTTGCACGGTTGCTTTAGACTGTGCAGGAGGCTACAAAACATGCTACACTTCACACATTAAGTATCTGATTCCGAATAGTGTTGAACATCTATAATAACCTGTTGGGTTTTGTTGTTATTTTTATGATATTACTATGACTCTTGGCATTTCTCCAGATCAGCCCTCTCCAATGGAATTCCACTGCTGCTTAGCAGCTCTGAAGTAGGTATCAACAAGCCAGGCAGTGAATACATTGAAATGCTGCAGCACAGGTACAAGAAATGGTTAGTGAAATATTTCGAAGGGAAAGAGAATTAAATGTGTGGATTGGAAGGGCACTTTGACACTTACACCAGCCACAGACAAAAGCAGGCAGCTCTGGAGAAGGCGGCAGTTGTTTCTAAAGAACTGTGGCTAAACAAAATGCCAAAGAATTTTGCATCTAAAAACTACCAAGCTGGTTTAGGTTGGCAGAGCTTTCCTCATGTGATTTATACTCCCTTTTTCCATCAGCAGCAGCAATGGAGATTACTTGCATCATGTACTGGGGAACATGATGCAAGGTCCTTGGAACATCAGCAATGCCCTGGGGGTATAGCTAGTAACTGCAGAAGGAGAAAAGAAAGTTTGAATTACTACAGCCAATCAACAACAATAATTTTTATTTTCATTTCCTCAAAAAGACACTATTTCTCTGGAGATAGCCAGTACTATTTTGAAAGTTGTTTCATAAGGCTTCTTTTGACTGTGGAGACATCTAAAGAAGCCTCTGGCCCTGACTCCAAAACAAGCCCTCTCACTGTGCTAACACAAGGGTTTGTAGGGTTGTGTTTTAGGCTGGTTGATGAGAAACTGAACAAGACCCAGCTGTGTGTGCTCGCAGCCCAGAAAGCCAGCCGTATCCTGGGCTGCATCAAAAGGAGCATGACCAGCAGGTCGAAGGAGGTGATCCTGCCCCTCTGCTCTGCTCTTGTGAGACCTCACCTGGAGTATTGTGTGCACTTCTGGTGTCCTCAACATAAGGACATGGAACTGTTGGAACAAGTCCAGAGGAGGTGACCAGAATGATCAGGGGCTGGAGCACCTCCCATAGGAAGATAGGCTGAGAAAGTTGGCGCTGTTCATCCTGGAAGAGAGAAGGCTGCGTGGAGACCTCATAGCAGCCTTCCAGTATCTGAGGGGGGCCTACAAGAGAGACTCTTTGCCAGGGACTGTAGTGACAGGACAAGAAGTTATGGGTTTAAACTGAAACACAGAAGATTTAGATTAGATTTTAGGCAGAAGTTCTTCCCTGTGAGGGTCGTGAGGCGCTGGCACAGGTTGCCCAGAGAAGCTGTGTCTGCCTCATCCCTGGCAGTGTTCAAGGCCAGGTTGGATGGGGCTTGGAGCAACCTGGTCTAGTGGAAGGTGTCCCTGCCCATGGCAGGGGGTTGGAACTGGATGAGCTTTAAGGTCGCTTCCAACCCAAACCATTCTATGGTTCTGTGACTATGATTTCGGAACAGACTCAGAAGCAGTGTTCAATTAGCTCTGTTACTTTCAATTCCATCACAACCATCTCCCTGTGAATCTTATGGCAAGATTTTCTAAAGTTAAAATTCTCAAATCCAGCCCACAATTACTGGGAGAGCTCCCCTGTCAGCAGGAGGAACACAGCAGTGAAGCATAGACACTCTTCAAGACATTTGCCTGCATATCTGCAGTGAAGCAGCTGTCTTCTTGGTCTGAGGTTGCTTTTAAATGTTTTACTTATTGTAAACATTCAACTCTGGTTTCCTCTGTATTGTGGTAAATCTCAGGATTCAAAGGACTGTCATTGGCTGACACAATGGCTGCTGCCCTTCCCAGAAACAAAGCATGCCACAGGATCTTTCCCAACACTGTCGCTATACTGCATTCATGTGGGCAAGTTTCCACCTCTTGAGGTCCAAAAGCTTGATATTCTTCCTTCTGATGGATTTTATCCCCCAATATCTTGTTCATTTTAAAGCCAGCCTGAAAACACTGATCTTAGGTTTATAATAGATGGGAATGAAGTGGACATGCAGTGGGTGAAACAGGCTTCGAGTGAAGGCTGTTTCTCTCCTGTACCACTTGGTTTGAGGTCAAACGGTAGCTATGAGCTTGGGTTCTGAACTGGTCACAACTTGTCCCCCTACAGCTTGTACGATTTCTGTTAGCTGAGGTTTGATTTCTAACATTTCTGTTGTTACTTTAAAAGGATTTCAACTGCTTGGTAGAAGGTGTGTCAGTTGCCTTGTCTAATCGTCCTTCTTGCTGATTCTTGTTTGCCTAAGCACCTCAGGAAATTACCATAACTAGGAAAATGTCTAAACCAGTAATAGTATGTAATCATGTCACTTGGGGAAGTTTAGATTTAAAATTTAAAATTAAGATTTCTGCTAAAATTACTTCTAAATCAGAACTTTGATCCAGGATTTTTTCCCCTCTGAAGATTATGAATAGATTCTCAGAAGTCTGAGTTACACTGTACATCAATGGGAGAATGAGGTTTCTATCCATCTTAACCAGCTGCCTCTTGAGTGCCTCATCTTTCATATACAGTTGGGTAGACCTTCAGAGACCAGAAAGAAACTTGAGGGTTTAAGTGCTAGATAAGACTTACCAAGACTCCTGTCAGACCTGGGTGACTTTGAGACTCTTATATCTCTGTGCTCAAGTCCAATATCTTTTATGAGAGTAAATCCAAAGTTTCGAAACTGAAAGCAAAACTGTTCTTGGGCATCTTCAAACTGTCTAAATGGCTCAGCTGGCTGTTATACAAATATAGTTATGGCTATATCAGTGTGACTACAATGAAGCAGCACTTAAAACCAGTGGAAAGTCAGTGTTTCCATCTCTGTCATGTCTTCTACTAAAAAGAGGACAGTTTGCAAATGGCTAAACAATTTGGAAACAAAATTTTAACTACAAATTGGTGAGCTCCAGGCTCCTAAATCACATAGGCACTTTAAAAGCAACTCTGCACTTGATGGCGCATCCACAACTTCTCTGGGCAGCCTGTTCTGGTTGCGAGGCCCTGGCACAGGTTGCCCAGAGAAGCTGTGGCTGCCCCATCCCTGGCAGTGTTCAAGGCCAGGTCTGACAGGGCTTGGAGCAACCTGGTCTAGTGGAAGGTGACCCTGCCCATGGCAGGGGGTTGGAACTGGATGAGGTTTAAGGTCCCTTCCAACCAAACCAGTCTGGGATTATAGGATTCTATATATTAAGTAGTACTCAGAACTGGGAACTGTAACCACAGCTAATGGACTTTGTGATCTGTGTGATCATTGTGCAAGGAAAATGGTATGGAACTTACTTCCATATCTAAGGGCAGGGTTCTTACACTTTCCTACAGTTTAGCAGACTAAATGCTACAAGTCTGAAGTAATTGTTTATAAAACTGACATTGCCAGGAACAGGAGTGGACATGAAATAACAGCATGAAATAACAGTTTCAGGACTACACACAGTATCTGACTGATTGTAGGCCTGATACTACACTCAGGATGCCCAAGGTTTCATTGTGGTTTTTCCAGTTTGTTTGACAAGGTGAAATATATATTATGATACCACATGAAAAATGAAGGCTTTGATTATGTAACCCATTTTCAGATGAATGATCCCATTTGGTCAGAATGGATCATTTCTGTTTGTAGGAGTTGTAGGACTGGCCTTTCCTTTAGAGGTTAATTCAGTTTTACATTCATAGATAAATTCATCTACTTCTGGAGATGAATTGAGATTTTTAAGGTAATTGATAACTAATGCAACTTCCTAGTGTGACATGATGTTTTATTTGGATTTATTTCCTTCAGGGTGCTTGTCGTGGTTTAAACCCAGTCAGGTAACTTGTTCACTCCCTCCCAGTGAGTGGTGCCCTGCTGTCCACAATCAAGGCCCCCCCCCCCCCCCCCCCTCCCCCCGGGGCTCTCCCCTTCCCCGCTCCCGGAGGAACGGGGAGGAGGATCGAAAGAGTGCAACTCCTACGGGTTGAGACAAGAACAGTCCAGCAACCAACGTACAACACAAATCACCACTGCTACTACCAACTACAACAATGATAAGAGAAAATAACAAGGGAAGAGAATACGATACCACCGGCCAAGAAACGAGTCCCACCCAGAAGCCTGTGTCCTTACGGGTAACTCCCAGTTACCCCCCACCCCGGGCATGACGTGCTGTGGTATGGAATACCTCCCTGGCTAGCCCGGGTCAGGCACCCTGTATCTACTTCCTCACAGCTTCCCCTCCTCCCTGGCAGAGCATGAGCCTCACAGAGTCCTTGGTCAAGGTAAACATCACTTAGCAACAACCGAAAACGTCGGTTTCACCAATACTGTTCCCAGGCTGGAAGTCAAAACACAGCACTGCACCAGCTAACACAAAGGAGAAACATGACTGCTACTGCTGAACTCAGGACATTATCCACCCCTTATTCCATACCATTCACGTCGTGCTCAGACCCCACATTTTCAATACACCATCGCTCTCCCACATATATACATCCATATACATACAGACCAAGAAAAAAAGATCATTTTCTTAGGGCACGGACCAATCCCTATAATGCTGCCGAGTCCATTCGGTCCATGATGTTCCAAGTTCATTCTCTGTTGGGATGATGGCTGGAGGGAAGTCAGGGCCAGTCGCTGGTGACCTGAAGACATCTAGTTGATGGGCTATAAAAGTATTACACAGCAGGCAACAGCATACAATTGACTTCACTGGCTGTTTTCCCCTAAAATCAAATCCCCTTGAGGTATACATCGGACTTCCCCATCTTCCCGCATTACCCACCAAGTATATCCAGGTCCCTGAGCAAAAGCAATCCCACGAGTGGGTTTGCCTTTACCTGAAGCGGGAATTACCCAGACTGTCTTCCCCAGCAAATTCTTCATATGCACCACGGGAACTTTGTCCCCCTCTACAATATGTAAAAGTTCTGACTGGGCTGGGCTGGCCCCATTGGCAGATCCTCTGGTGTTGACCAACCAGGTGGCCTTTGGTGTGTATCCCAATGCTTGAAAGTTCCCCCACCCATTGCTCTCAGTGTAGTTTTTAACAGGCCATTGTACCGTTCCATTTTCCCAGAGGCTGGTGCGTGGTAGGGGATGTGATATACCCACTCAATGCCATGCTCTTTGGCCCAAATATCTATAAGGTTATTCCGGAAATGAGTCCCATTGTCTGACTCAATTCTCTCTGGGGTGCCATGTCACCACAAAATCTGTTTCTCAAGGCCCAGGATAGTGTTCCGGGCAGTGGCATGGGGCACATCGTATGTTTCCAGCCACCCGGTGGTTGCTTCCACCATGGTAAGCACATGGCGCTTGCCTTGGTGGGTTGGCCAGTTGCTCTGCTTCCATTGCTTCAACCACCCCCACAGGGCATTTGCCACCATCCATGAGTCAGTATAGAGGTAAAGTACTGGCCACTTTTCTCGTTCAGCAATGTCCAGGGCCAGCTGGATGGCTTTCACCTCGGCAAACTGACTCGATTCACCCTCTCCTTCAGCAGTTTCTGCAACTTGTCGTCCAGGACTCCATACAGCTGCCTTCCATCTCCGATGCTTTCCCACAATACGGCAAGAGCCATCAGTAAACAAGGCATACTGCTTTTCACTTTCTGACAGTTTATTATATGGTAGGGCCTCTTCAGCGCACACCACCTCCTCCTCTGGTGACATTCCGAAATCTTTGCCCTCTGGCCAGTCCATGATGACTTCTAGAATGCCTGGACGACTGAGATTTCCTATTTGAGTTCGTTGTGTAATTAGTGCAGCCCATTTACTCCATGTAGCATCAGTTGCATGATGTGTAGAGGAGACCCTGCCTTTGAACATCCAGCCCAGCATGGGCAACCAGGGTGCCAGGAGGAGCTGTGCTTCAGTGCCAATCACTTCCGAAGCAGCTCGAACCCCTTCTTAGCCTGCCAGTATCTCTTTCTCAGTTGGGGTATAGCTGGCCTCAGATCCTTTGTATCCCCGACTCCAAAAGCCGAGGGGTCGACCTCAAGTCTCCCCTGGAGCTTTCTGCCAGAGGCTCCAGGTAGGACCGTTCTCCCCAGCTGCAGTGTACAGTACATTTTTTACATCTGGCCCGGTCCGGACTGGTCCAAGGGCTACTGCATGAACTATCTCGCGTTTAATTTGCTCAAAGGCTTGTTGCTGCTCAGGGCCCATTTAAAAT
Organism: Pezoporus wallicus; assembly: GCF_028554395.1. Lineage (NCBI taxonomy): Eukaryota > Metazoa > Chordata > Aves > Psittaciformes > Psittacidae > Pezoporus > Pezoporus wallicus. Next base: position 3,526,287 of record NW_026639377.1, read on the forward strand.
CATTCTTCTTCCTGGTCACATGATAGAGAGGGCTTACAATCGAACTGTAATTTGGGATGTACATTCTCCAGAGCCCCACAGCACCCAGGAAAGCTTGCGTTTCTTTATTAGTTGGTGGAGACATTGCTGTTATCTTGTTGATCACATCTGTGGGGATCTGTCTACGTCCATCTTGCCATTTTATTCCCAAAAATTGAATCTCCTGTGCAGGTCCCTTGACCTTACTCCGTTTTATGGCAAAACCGGCTTTCAGCAGGATTTGGATTATTTTCCTCCCTTTCTCAAAGACTTCTTCCGCTGTATCGCCCCACACAATAATGTCATCAATGTATTGCAGGTGTTCTGGAGCTTGCCCCTGTTCCAGTGCAGTCTGGATCAGTCTGTGGCAAATGGTAGGGCTGTGTTTCCACCCCTGGGGCAGTCGGTTCCAAGTGAACTGGACACCCCTCCAAGTAAAAGCAAACTGTGGCCTGCACTCTCCTGCCAAAGGAATTGAGAAAAATGCATTGGCAATATCAATCGTGGCATACCACTTGGCTGCCTTTGACTCTAGTTCATACTGAAGTTCTAGCATGTCCGGTACAGCAGCACTCAATGGTGGTGTGACTTCATTCAGGCCATGATAGTCTACTGTTAGTCTCTATTCTCCATTAGACTTTCGCACTGGCCATATGGGGCTATTAAAGGGTGAGCGGGTCCTGCTGACCACCCCCTGACTCTCCAGTCTATGGATCAGCTGATGGATGGGAATCAGGGAGTCTCGGTTGGTGCGATATTGCCGCCGGTGCACTGTTGTGGTCGCAATTGGCACTTGTTGTTCTTCAACTTTCAGCAACCCCACAGCAGAGGGATCTTCTGAGAGACCAGGCAAGGTGGACAGCTGCTCAATTTCCTCAGTCTCCAAAGCAGCAATACCAAAAGCCCACCGGTACCCTTTTGGGTCTTTGAAGTACCCTCTCTTGAGGTAGTCTATGCCGAGAATGCATGGAGCCTCTGGACCAGTCACAATAGGGTGCTTTTGCCATTCCCTCCCAGTCAGGCTGATTTCAGCCTCCAGCACAGTCAACTCTTGGGATCTTCCTGTCACTCCAGAAATATAGATGGGTTCCACCCCTTGACAGCTTGATGGCATCAGGGTACACTGTGCACTGGTATTTACTAGAGCCTTATACTTCTGTGGGACTGATGTGCCAGGCCATCTGATCCACACAGTCCAGTAAATCCGACTGCCCCCTACCTCCACCTGGCTGGAGGCAGGGCCCCTCTAATGGTCATCACAGCATTGGACACTTAAGTCATGGTGAAAGGGATTATTCTTTGTTATCACAGGAGCTGGAGTAAAATCAGCTCTTCCATTCCATCTGGGAAACTGCTCACCAGAGACTGAAGCCGTAGCTCTCATGGGACGATCAGTCTTGGCCCTTGCTCCCCTCTTCAGTTCACTCACCTGTTCCTCCAAAGCTGAAGTAGGTTTTCCATCCCACTTTGTCATGTCTTCTCCGTGATCCTGCAGGTAAAACCATAGGGTACCCCGTGGCGTATACCTCCTGTATCTCCTCTCTTGAACAATAGGACGCCTTTTGTTAATAGCTGAGATGTGTGTTGGTACACGTGAGAAGCTAGATAAATCAGATACATCGTCCCTCAATTGTTTGAGGTCCTGGGACAGTTTTTTTCACAGATGAGATGATGGAAGGGGTGAGATTGTCTTCGAACTCTCGGAGTTTATGAACCATTTCATCCACTGTTAGTGGTACTATGTCATTCCAGGTTACTGTTGTCAATGAATGGGCATATAATGACAGTGCATTCTGTGTAAGTTTTCGCCACATGGGTCGTGTACATTCAACTTCATCTGGATCTATAGGTGTATCCCTGTTATTCGGCTTGATGTGATAGATCATCTCTACAATGGCTGATTCCCTCAGAGACTGGATGCCTTTGTCTATAGTAGTCCACTTGGCCGAACGACTCGTAACATCGTCCTTGTACGGAAGCCTTTCTTTCACAGCTGCCAAGAGCCGCCTCCAAAGACTGAGGGGCTTTTTCTCTCTTGCAATTGCTTTGTCAATTCCCCCTTCTCTAGCAAGTCATCCCAGCTGCTTGGCTTCTGTACCTTCTAGTTCGTGACCATCGGCCCCATTGTCCCAGCATCGGAGTAACCAGGTGATGATGTGCTCCCCTGGTTGACGGGTAGAATCTTTTCGCATATTCCGCAGCTCGGTTGAGGTCCGAGGTCGAGAAGTTACCTCTTCTTCTTCTTCTTCGTCATGTGATGATGACTCCTGATCAGATTCTGGACCGGGTGGTGAATTCATTGGTTCTTCATCTCGCTTCACCCTTTTTGCCTCCTTTTTGCTTGTTCTCTTGCGTACAGGGGCAACCGATATTGGTACGAATTGGTCCTCTGATTTGGCTGCAGTGATTATCACTGTGGTTTGAGTAGCAACTGTACTTGTTGCTGGGGGTGGTGCAGCTGCTGTGCTTGGAGCTGGGGTAACCGCGCTGTCTGTTGCAGTCAAAGTTTGAGCAGCTGCTGTACTTGCCGCTGGGGTAGCTGCTCTGTTCATTGCAGCCAAAGTTTGAGTAGCGACTGTTTCTTTGCCCTCAGATCCGCCGACATTCTTTTCCTTTTGAAGGTGCTGGATAGTGTTGAACAAGGCCCTGTAAGCATAGGCCAAGCCCCAGCACGTTGCCATGATTTGTCCATCTCTGGTATGGCCAGAATGACCACACACCTCATTTAAGTGTTTTACTAATTCTTCTGGATTTTGCAGTTGTTCGGTAGTGAAATTCCAAAGTACTGGAGGGGCCCACTGACCTAGATACTTGCCCATACTATCCCACACACCCTGCCACTCATGGCTGTCCAGCCTCAGGGAAAATCTCTCGGTCCTCCTACATTGTCATTTGACCCCAGACAAGACCCAAACCTGACTCTGCTTAACTCTTGAAATCAGTCGTGGGCAAAGCACACTCTGTATGGGTGCTAGCATGGTGATTCCCATCACGATCAGCAAACAAGTCTCAACAGCATTAAAAGGCCATTCAAAAACTTCAAAACTCTCAAATGTAAATGGTCTGGGGGGACGACTGGGAGGGTAAAAGGATGTCTCCTTCACAGGTTGAGCACCTGAGAAGGAGAAAAAAGAAGTGTAATTGCTAAGCACTTCTATTATATACCTCCCAAAGTATAAAGGTGGTGACCACACTGGGAACATAAGCCAGATCAGTTTCATGATCAATGGTTCTATTGTATTACAAGTCATTACCATAAAGTACAGTGAGACAAAAACCTTAGCCCAAGCCCCACACTTGAAAAACACTAATACAGCAAATACCGGATGGACGTAAGATACGATATACTGAAACTGTGAGATCAAGAGGAACAACCTTGAGAGCCAATAAATCAGCATTGTGATGAGTGACTATTAATCCAGTCAGATCTGTTCTTATCTCAACCCCTCGTGCCCCATGTTGGGCGCCAAAAAGAACTGTCGTGGTTTAAACCCAGTCAGGTAACTTGTTCACTCACTCCCAGTGAGTGGTGCCGGGCTGACAACAATCGAGGCCCCCCACCCCCGGGGCTCTCCCCTTCCCCGCTCCCGGAGGAACGGGGAGGAGGATCGAAAGGGTGCAACTCCTACGGGTTGAGACAAGAACAGTCCAGCAACCAATGTACAACACAAATCACCACTGCTACTACCAATGACAACAATGATAAGGGAAAATAACAAGGGAAGAGAATACAATACCACCGGCCAAGAAACGAGTCCCACCCGGGAGCCCGTGTCCTTACGGGTAACTCCCAGTTACCTCCCCACCCCGGGCATGATGTGCTGTGGTATGGAATACCTCTTTGTCTAGCCCGGGTCAGGCGCCCCATCTCTGCTTCCTCACAGCTTCCCCTGCTCCCTGGCAGAGCATGAGCCTCACAATGTCCTTGGTCAGGGTAAACATCACTTAGCAACAACCGAAAACGTCGGTTTCACCAATACTGTTCCCAGGCTGGAAGTCAAAACACAGCACTGCACCAGCTACCACAAAGGAGAAACATGACTGCTACTGCTGAACCCAGGACAGTGCTATGTGCTAGCCATCCTAGGAGATGGAAGGAATAGTTGTTCTTTGACTCATTCATTTTAGAAACATTTCGTTTGCTAAAAATGTGTCCAGTGGCCTTGGCCAGGGAGGGAATTTGATTTTGCCAGTGGCAGGATGTCAAGACTCATGGTCTCTTCTGCTTGAATGAAGTTGAGAAAATGGATTGTCTGCTTCAGGCTGCTCACTTCAGCACAGAGACCTCCATGAAAACAAACCTCTGTTTTACAAATGGGTGCCCATCTGCTTTCTGTAGCAGACAGTGCAAAGAGCCACACTTGAGGTGCAAAGTGTTTACTTCTCCCACGTGGACGCTTAGTTAGTGTCACATTCCACATGACTCCCATGTTAAAAACCTCCTGTAGTCAGAAGGCCAAAAGTAGCTTCTCCTTAAAAGCCTGAAAAGCCAAAGGGGAGATTAAAAATTATGTAGGTCACAATAACCCTCTCAAAATGAAGTGACTGATACTGAATTCTGAGAATGAACTTTCTTTGCCTTTTCCAGACAAAAAAAAAGGAGAATAGGTCCCTCTAGGCTCTGGTCTTAAAAAGAGTATTTGCAGTGGCTTTGATTCCAGGTTCAAGGACATCTATTTTGAACTCTCTCAATCGTGTTGTATTAAAAAGAAAACCTTTATTAGATTTTTTCACAAAATTGAACGAGTGGTGAAAGCCAACTCAGACATGTAAAACCTGTAGTGGGAAGGAATACTCTGATGGCAAAAAAAGGGAGAAAGACTAATATGCAAAAGAAATTCAGAATATTTTCAGAAAGCACATATGAGCCTTCAGGTATAGCAAGATAGAGTACAGTTCACCATCAAACAGCTCATTACATATGCTGATGTGGAGATGGGGTTGTCAGATGGTGATAAAATGTGTCCCCAAGCAGAAAAAATGCTAAGGAACTTCAGATTAGAGTACATTGACATTTATTACCCAGGGAACTTGTATGATTTCTGCCCCTTTGCTGGTGGTTACATACCTGTTAACCTAATAACCTAAATACTAACCTAAAACTAAAAAGTTACTTTTAATAGAATTTTTGTGCCAAGATAATGGTAGTAAAATCTAAATATATGTGCTCTATGAGTACAGCTGTGCAACTACATTTTCTGTAAGAACCAAAAGCGGGGAAAGAAGGAGAGGAAGGAATTGGAGGGAAGTAAAACCAGCTTACAAACAAGAAATGGGGGAGGAAATGCATTTCAGACTGAATGAGACATCTCATTTGGAAGACATGATTTGTCTTTTTTAAAATAAAATATAACTGAAGATCCAAGTGAAACTTTCCTACAAAATGAAAATATGAAGTGTTTTATCTTGAAAACATGTGAGATGAAGAATCAGAATTTTCAAAATAAACCCAATATTTGAAGGAATATTCATCACAAAACCTTCATTCTTTTGGCTATGAAGATTCATGTATGATTAAAAAAGTATTTGACTGAAAATGTTATTAATTTCCTTTTACACAGATACTTTTCTCATGCCAGCATTTAATTGAACAGGATTCTGGAATGTAGGTGTCCAAATTTTTATATATATATACATATATATACACACATAAATACACACACACACACATCATTGTATTTCCTCTTCAACCTGATTTTCATGTAGTTTATACCTTAGTGTAATAATTTGGATGCCAATAGGATCTTTTTTTTTTTTTCTTTTTACTTTAACCAGAATGATGATATTGATATTTTCATGCTCTCCATTAAATTACAATCTTATAGGAATACATTAATCTATTCCCTTTCTGTATGGGAAGTAAAAATATAGCTAAAGGTGCAAATTAGGTGTGTAGAGAGTCCTAAATCCTGAAATCATGTAAAACTCTCTGTAGTCTACTAGATGTGTGAGTTACTGCCTTCGCAGCCAACATCTCCTCAGAGAATATGTGTAAGTGATTACAGGCAGCCCCTTGATATCTTGAATTGAAGTGTCCATATTCTGCTGCTTTTTCAACAGCAATTGACACCCAAAAAATCCTGCCCGTCACAAATCTCAAGAATTAACACAGTAATCCAGTCCCTGGCAGTGTTCAAGGCCAGGCTGAATGGGGCTTGGAGCAACCTGGTCTAATGGAAGGTGTCCCTACCTATGGCAGGGGGTTGGAACTGGATGAGCTTTAAGTCCCTTCCAATCCAAGCCAGTCTGGGATTCTGTGATACTGGAATATAGTCATACCTCACAAAAAAAGGTGGAAAACATTCCCAAATTCTCCCTGACAGACATGGGGAAGCATGATGCCAAATGTAATGTTTTTGTGGAAACAAAGATATTTTTTAATTTGAATGTAAAATTGGTTTGTCTGATTTTCACATTTGCCTTTCCTCTTTCTCTTGTTACATTAATTTTCAATGGAAAAATGTATCAGTTTTCCCTAATAAAGAGGCTTTTGAGCTTTGCCTCATGCTTGGGCAGCAGGCCTCTGAGGAATGTCAGGAGACGGAGCAGCAGCATTCTTCTGGCTGCCGGTCAGTGGGAAATCAGCAGTGCAGTACGACGCTTGACTTACTACACTCCTGGAATTCCGGCCAGTTAGATTAGATGTGAGACTCGGGGCTGAATCACTGACCACACGTTGCATTTTTCCCTAGGCTTTAAAGTCACAGCCAAATCACTTTGATTATTTGATCTTTGGAGTTGTGTGTTCTCCTATACAAATTCCTCTTACAGTTTCAGGTTCAAATGTCAGTATGAACTCAACCCTGGTGTCTGACCATGCTTTTTTGTCCTGTTTGCCAGCTTCAGCCCTTTTTTACCCAAGGTGATTCAATCTATTAAATAAAATCAATTTATTTGAAAAATGCTATTATTTAAATAAAGGCCAAGTGAAGCCACCTTGTATAATTAAACCATTTCTCACATATGGAACACACCAGCTGCATTAGGGAGAAACTGTTATTTTAAATGTAAAACATACTCTCCCTCATCACAGAAATGTATTCTGCCTTTTTTTTTTTCCTTTCCTCCCTCCAGTTTTTTTTAAAGAAGAGATGCCATTCCTTTCTCCGTCTGAGTTAAATACCACAGTATCCTTTTCAGCAGGCTTCTAAGCTAAATCTAATCAAGCTGTGTCACAGCTCTGTTAGGCAGGTTGCTCTTTCTTTGGCCTTGAATAATTGGAAGAATGTTGGCACTTGTGCCTGGGCCATGAGAACGTGACCTGAGTTGATATTTAATCTACTTCAGTGCTAGGCTGCACTAGGACTGGGGCCTAAGCCAGACCTCGGGAGCAGTGTGTTAGCCATCAGCAGCACTCATTTTACCTTGAAATGGATTCCATTTGATGTATCATTACACTGCTGCAAGAGAATGCTTTAATGAGACAGATACATGCGCTGGAAAGGATTAAATTGTTGTCCTTTAAACTCCTTCCATTTTTTTTTTTTTTTTTTTTTGGCCTTGCTGTTTTAATAGCTACAAGGTGCTGGGAAGTACCTGGGAAAGGCAGAAAGGTTACAGAGCCAGCCAAAACCAGCTAGAACTGAAGTTCCCTTGTCTTAGATCTGCAAGCACTTGGCAGCAATTGCAAAACTCTGGCCTTCTCTTCTCCTTTGCAAACTAGAATCAAGCACTGAAACTGTAGCTCCATTTTCACCTCTTGGTGGGGGAAGGTGGTACTATGAGGGAATCTTGGAGTTGCTTCACGTATTTGTTACTTTGAAGCAGCCCTCTCTGGGCACAAACAAAACATTCATCATTACTTGGGATGTAGGAGAGGGAAGTTTTCATTCCTCTTCTCAGAGGCATATATAAACTCCAGGAGCCCTCAGGAAAGAGGAAATTCCTTCCAGATCTAGGGGTTGTTCCTGCTGAGCAATCCCAAGTCACAATGTATTTCAATAGTTTGTTTAACACTTTCTTGCAGGTTTCAGGGAGAGCTTGTGACATAGGGAGTGGAAGAGAAAAACCATATGTCAATTAGAAGCTTTTCCAGAGAGAAGCATGTACTGCCATTTTCTTGAGTCACAAGAAGGTCCTGAATGACTTGCTGAGGCCGAGGTGTTTGAAAATGCACTTGACTCAGGTCACACATATGAGCAACTGTTGAACTTTGCCAAAGGTGTGGGGGACCATATGATTGTCAAAGGAGGCCAAGGCAACACTGAGTTTGCACAAAAGGAAGGTGATTTCAATGACCATTTATCTCTGACAGTGAGATGTACCCATGTGGACATGAGCTGCTGAAGGATCATTGGTTTCCAGAACTTCACTTTTTTGTTGCAGGGGCTGTTCCCTGTTGTAGAAAAACATTTCAGGCCAAGAGGCAGCACCTCTCTACCTCAATGCCCAGTCTAAGGGATGTGAACAGTGGGAGAATGGACCTTTCTTGTGGAGTGAAGCTGTGAGACACTAATCAGGTGTGTTACTGATTAACTCAGCCTCCTGTGGAATATCAATGACTTCTCTTCTTCCAGGCTACAGTCTTAGGGGATGGAGAGTTTGTCCCTTTCACATGTACTCCCCCAAGTCTAATTTCCACTTACATTGGTAGCAGAGGCCAGCACCTGCTTTTAAGTCATTCTAGCCCCTGAGACGCTGGATGCCTTTTACATTTTACAGTATGTGATCCTTCATGAAAAACAAAGTACTGTTTCAAAATATGATGTTAGCTGAAATATTTTTCCCTCTTACTCTGATAAATCATTCTGTGGTCTTGAGAACAATCTCCTCAAACCTTTCACATCAGGCTAGGGCTAATGCTAACCTTTGAAGCCAGCTAACAAAGCAGCCTTTAAATTTGCATTTGCATTCCGTCAAAGAGCCTGGATGCATTAGTGAAGGTAATGCCAAAAGTCTTTTTATACCTTTTTTTGTGTGCAAACCCATTGGAGAGAAATGAAAAACTTTCTGTAGAACAGGCAAGAGCACTCATGGTTGTCCATTACCCCCAGTCTCTTCTCACTGTTTATTTTGGCTATGAACCCTCCTGTGACTAGAAAGTCCATTCCTGGCTGGGAGTGTTTTCTCACAAGCTGGACAGCAATGTCAGACTGACCTAAAGGAGGTTGTTCTCTCTTGCATTTCCCTGGATTATTTTTCTTTTCCCTTCATATGTGACTTGTTCCAAATGAAGTGATGCCACCAGACATGATCTTCTGCCACTGTCATCGACACATTGCTGTGTTAGTGGACAATCTGATTTTGCGGAAGTTCAGCTTCAAGCAGTCCTTTTACTTCATCTGACATCTGCTGACTTCTGGGAAAGTGTTTACTGAGCTTATTTGCAGCATGGATTTTTTTTCCTGGAGTATTCTGATATCCCAGATTTTTGAATAGGTGACCAGCCCACCTTTGCTAAATCTCTGCCATTATTGCCTCCTTGCTTTAAAAACCCACTGTAAAACTGGTATTTCTCATTGAAATCAAAAGGTTTGGGTCAAATTTGCAAGGACATAAACAAGCCAGAGAGCAGAATATTTGCAAGACAGAACATTCCTGAGGCCAGTTATGGTTACAAAAGCAAACAAACTCTCCCCCAAATGCTAGGCGAATGCTCACCTTTCTGACCTTTGTCAGATGGCCAGGTCTTTTCCACTGATTTCTAAAAGAAAGACGAGGAGTCCAGGACCAGAAGCTTCTGCTGCCTCAGTTTTTTCTTACATCTTGCGCCTAATCTTAAGCAAGACACCTCTTCCTCACTTTCAGATAAATAGCTAGGGGAACATCTGTTCTCTACTTACGTGGCATCCATGGCCAAATAAAAATCACTTGTTTATTATTTACATTTATTACATTCATTGATTACAAACAGCAAACTTGGATTTGCCCTGTTAGCTGCTAGTATGAGGCATCAATTAATAATTTTCTAACTAATGGCTGCTATGTAGAAATGTTGTGGTATCCTATTGGAATATGACAGCATGGTTTATCTGGTGGCTATTGAAGCTGGCAAACATGGTGGTTGAACGATTCCCTCTTCAGAATTATTTGCTGGACTCCTCTTGTTAGCCCTCTGTAGAAAAGTGGATCGGGAAAAGTGAGTTATTACACAGAGTGCCAAAATAACACTATCTGCTTGGCAGCAGCTGAGAGTTCAGGTGACTTCATTGCTAAATCACCAACACAGCTAGAGAAGTGTAAGAAGAGCAATAATGAAAAGCAAAGCTAAGGAAGGCCAGGAGAATTGGAAAGCTGAGAGCACAGAGGAAGGAAAAGCTGGGGTCTGTGTGGTCATTCTACAAAGCAGTCAGCAAAATGAAAACAAAACAAAGGATGTTATGGAAGTTCGTACTGATTATCTTCACTCAGGTCAGGAACAAACTCCGACATAGGCACTTCTGTGGGTTTCCCTCACTACACTGCAATTATGTATCTGGGGATAATGGAATCCTAGACTTAGGAATTTGTCTGCCTTTCAATATATGAGGTATGGCTATAAAACCATTTCATCCAACAAAGCTGAAAGAAAATGTGCTTTTTCAAACTTTAGTTTTCTCCCGAATCACAAAATACTCATATTTTCAGCAAAACTGAAACTGAAGCAGTTGCCTTCTACTGAGTTTGGGCACTTTGATTTCGTTATGCTGTGAAATAGTAACCCAGCATAAATATTCATAGTCTTATGCTTAACTTTAAACAGCTGCTTAAGATGCTTGAGTTCACAGACCTAGTCTTCATATGTTTCGAAGAAATGACCAGACACATACACAGAGCAAAAGCAGAGTTTTCAGAAAGATTCAGAAAGAGGAAAAAAACCAAACCCAAACAAAAAAACCTGTCTGAGGCATTTTTAAGAAGTCAGAAGCATATCTCCGCAGCTTTTGATATTAGATGCTAAATGCAACAGTTAGATTTAGGGAAACAGAAGGGTTTCCTTTGCTTTACACAGTACTGTCTCTTGACCTGCATTTGATTTTACAGTTACAGTTGCAGAGTGAATAGTAATGAACTGAAAAACTCCTGAAGCCATATGAGGAAATTCTGCATGGGAACTCACCCTGTAGCATTCACTGAAAGTGGAAATGCAGATCAATGGGCTGAATACAGTGGACGATAGTATGAATCTGCATTTCCTGCAGTGCTTGGAGCTGACATCCAAGCTCTAAGAGCACATCTTGCTGACACTTAAATCATCATTAGTTATTTTATATAAATACAGTAAACCTTTTCCTTTGGAAAAATATTAAACTTTCACTGTACAGTTCAGAGCTGCTCAATAATAATAATAATAATTTTCTTGCTAGAAATGGAAATAGCTGGCTAGTATTTAGAAATTGGGCCCAATATTCTAAGCAGTTCTAGTAAACAGAGTCTATCAGAGATTCACTGAATTAGTAGCCACTGGATTTAAAAGGCAATTAAAATAATTTCAAGCATTTTCTCTCTTGATGACTATGCATGAATTTCAGCTTCAAGTTTGCAACACAGTTCATTAGTGCCTGGTAATGTTAATGAGCAATGATACTATCCCTGTCTTGTCCTAGTAGCAAGCTTATACACACTGGAAAAATTTGCCTTTGAAACCTTTCTTCTATTTCTCTTTCCCTTTCTCTTTTGTTGCTATCTTCTTTGCCCTTTCTCACTGTGATGCAGTTGTAAATATTTACTGTGGTTGGATAACCAATGAGTTTCTTAATGTGGAAATACTCTTTTTTTTTAGTTGCAAATGCTCCTTTTATCATGCACAACATTGTTGCCTTTTTTATTGTTATAGAGTCATTGCAATTAAAGAAGCAAAAGGCTTCTGAGGTCATCTAGGCATATTCATGCCAGTGCAGGAATGTTCTCTGCAGAATACTTGATCACTATCTAGTTGTGAAATGTCCATGGGATGGAATGTCTTTGGATTGCTATTCTTCCCCAGTTCTTCCCTATTATGTATCTAGATTCTTAGAAATTTCTTTCCTACTGCATCTAGCTTAAAAAGCCTTTTGTGCTTTTTCTTTCCTCTCATCACTTCTTTCATCATGACCATACCTTCCTTGCAAGCACCTACAAACTCCGCCTCCTGAACAAACACGTCTGGGTCCACAAGAAGGCTTGGCTGTAATCACCCGAGTCTGGAAGAGTCACACTCAGAATACAGAGCCTTTCTGTGAAAGAAAGAGCTCACATCCCCTGAAGTCTTTGAGGCACAGCCTGCCCTGGCCAGACAGACTTCTGCTGGGCCCTCTGAGCTCAGTCCAGATGTCCTCTGCACAGCTGAGATTCATATTTAAGTTTAATTGAGGGGAAAATAATGTGAATGAAAGCAGATCTGATCCTGAGATGTGCACAGCATCCACAACTACCATTCATTTTAGTGGGGTTTTCAATTTTGTATTTTTCTTGGCCTGATGGACAAAGGGCCAAAAGGAGGCAGTGGAGCTATGAATAACTAATGCCATTCTACCAGGTGCTGGGTGCCCTCTTTCACATTTCTGTAATGATCATAGAACCCCAGACTGGTTTGGGTTGGAAGAGACCTCAAAGCTCATTCATTTCCACCCACCTGTCATGGGCAGGGACGCCTTCCACTAGACCAGGCTGCTCCAAGCCCCATCCACCCTGGCCTTGAACATTAATTTCAATCTCCCATCTATCAGCTTAAAGCCATTTGCCCTTGTCCTGTTCTCCAAAACCATATTCAGGAGCATGCTGAAGGTATACTAGGAGAGGTAGCTAAGTTGCTGTGCTTCAGCCACTCTCCTAGCCTGTTCCCTTTCCATATTTATACATAGCCAGAGAACCCTTAAATACATGCATACACTGAAACGGTTCTATCTTATGGAATGCTTTAGAAATTACTCACATTTAGAAAACCCAAGGAGACAAAAAAATCCCTACTCTTTGCAGGCCTATACACTGAATATGTTAATACTATTCAGAGTTATCTCTGCCCCAGAGATCCTGCAATCTAAATAAATGAGGCAAGGAAGAAAGGAAGGAAAGGAGGCGTTATCTTAAGTGTTTGGAGATGTAGGGGATTGTAGGTGAGATGCAGAAAAGGATTTAGGAACCCCAAAGGGAAATTTGGGCACCTGCATGTAAAATGTGATCCCCAGGATTCCAGGCTAACCACTGCTAACCCCAGAAGTGCCTGTATTCTAGAGACATTGTGTCTAGAGACAGTTTTTATTTAAAAATCTTTTTTGACCTAAAATCCTGTACTTCTGCACAGTACAACCACCTCACTCCTGGCAGCCCTGAGCAGCTCAAAGCCTGTTTCACAAACACAAAAACTCAAAAAAGAGGAGTTTGTCCTCCTTTGCTCTCTAACAGCAGGGTTCTCATACTGTAACATCTAACTCATCAAAGTCAGCAGGAGGAGTGGTGACCACGGCTACCATCCAGCCACAGAAGATCCTCCCTGCTACATCACGGGTGGTGTTTAAGATGGTTTCAGGAGGGAGTTGCAGTGGGAGCCCCAAATTCCACTTGTAAACAACAGAAAGACTAAACTATGAACTGGGGAAGCAGTTTAAGTTAATGATGGCCCAAGACACAGGCACTCATTAAATGAAATGGTGAACAGTATTATCAGGGTAGGATCCCAGCTTCTGGTGGTTTTCCATCTGTGTGTACCACTGCTCATATGAGAAAAATTCAATGAAGGTGATCCTCTCTTTGAGGGGAAAATGGTATTTCCAGTAGCAAAGGTGACCAAGATGGGAAGGAGGCGACTGGATCTGTAGAAGGACAAAGAGGTCTGCACTTAAAGCAAGGCAATTCAGAGGTGAACATGTGTTTCTCTCCCTCCTTTTCCTGACAGTATGAGTGCACAAGCAGGATGCCAAGAAGGCTTGTTACTGCATTTTATTACCTAGCATGCAGACAGTCAGAAGGGACACCAAGAATGTCAGCTGTCAGTGGCCAGAAGGGAGCCAGAAGTGTGAGACTGAATGAAAAGGGACTGTTTGAGAGGACTGGGTTAGCAGGAGGCTAGACAACCAAAGGCATGCAGCCTTGGGAAATCCATGACATGGGACATGCAGGGGCTCCATGACCATTGATCTCCGTATAGAAGAGGTCAGGGTTCAGTTTTTTCCTCTGCCTCAGGGGACTCAAGGCTCATGTCCTACCTCCCATGAGAGCTCTCTGGCCAATGAACAATGCACTGCTTTGGGTGAAGATGCTGTCTGTCCATCCTGTCCAAGCTGTGTCACTAAGCAGAAAGGAATTCAGGAAACCGGAAGAAGAGCACAAGGGTGTTGGAGTGTGCTGCGGGAGTAGGGGAGAAACACACTGGAGCTAGAGTAGGGTGATGCAAGTTCTTGTCAGTGTTGCTGCTGTATTTATGTGAAATTAAATCCTCCATGCTCTCTGCAGAGCCATTCTTCTTCTCCCCAGTTGTCTGAAGCTCTATCAGTTTGGCAGGAACGTGTGACTATTAATCACTGTCCCGTCTCCAGAGATGTTACCACCAGGAGCTTTCATTCTCCAACAAAGTGGAAATCTTCAAAGCTATGTTTAAGGAAAACATTTAAGCATAGCAAAAAAAAGGGTGGGAGTTAACTGCATGAATGTGGTACTTCTGTAAGCAGTTTATTAGCAAAGATTGCTTTTCTATAGTAATTTCAGAATTAAAAAGGTTAATTTTCACCTTCAATCTATCAGTGTTAGGCACTCTAAGTTATCTCTACCAGAAGATAGTATCTGCTAAATTGGAGATTGTCTTATGATGAGCTTCTTCGTACAGAAATGGCATGTGCAGTTTAATATAATTTCAAAACCTGTTCTTTCTCAAAACTAAAGAATTTGTATCACAGAACTTAAATTTCACTCCTTAATTTGGTCAAATTCTCAATGTCTTCACAGGGGTTGGCAGGTTGGATATTGATATCAGTGAGCTACTCATCAAACAATGTTAGTAAATAATATTTCACGGAATCTAAATGTTGGTAGTCTAAGGCATTAATGTAGCTTTAAAATACTACATTAGTAGTAACATTTTAGCTGCAGTTGATTGAATGAACATTTACTTGTGAATTCAGGAAGACACTGTAGGATGCAATCTTACCCACCGATATCCCTGCAATATATATCCTTGCTGACCTTCCTAACACGACATCTGATGTATTTGTAAGAGCCAGAGTTCCTGTGGAGAGCAGTAAGGGCAAGCCCTTGCTGTAACTGGAAAATTCTAGCAACATATTGCATTTGTATTGAGGTTAATCCTGAAATGTGCAAAGAATGACACCAGCTCTAACATATTTTCAAATGTAAATATAAATTTCATTATTATGTGTATGCATACGTATACATTTATTGTTATTCATACATTATATGTATGAAAATGAGTGTAAGCCTCATAGCTAAACTACATAGGCTATAACATAAATGCCTGTAAACATGTAAGTGAACACAAACTTGCCTCCTATAGACTGTTGCAACATCTCAGAATCATAGAATCACAGACTGGTTTGGGTTGGAAGGGACCTTAAACTCATCTAGTTCCATCTAGAACTCATCTAGTTCCAAACTCCTGACACAAGCAGGGACACCTCAAACTACACCATGTCGCCCATGACCTGTATAACCTGGCCTTTGACAGGGATGGAGCATTTACCACTTCTCTGGGCAACCTGTGCCAGTGCCTCACCACCCTCAAAGGGAAGAACTTCTTCTTTATCTCTAACCTGAACTTCCCCTGTTTAAATTTAAACCCATCACCCCTTGTCCTGTCACTACAGTCCCTTGTGAAGAGTCCTCTCCAGCATCTTTTACTTTTACTTGGGGTACTTTTACTTTCTTTGCTTTATTTGGGGTACTGCTTCACCAGGAGATTTACTTCCAAAATCGATGCCCACTGTGCGTACCTCACTTGAGAAGTCCTGCTCTTCCAAACTGCTTGGCTTCGCTTTATAGCCTTCTGTGTAAAATCATCCACTATGGCTCTGCACTTTGAGGGCTAAGCTCCAAAGGGCTTTGCTGAGGAGCACTCACCTATCCTCCTGATAGGCCTCTGCCTGGGGACTGCTGGAGCAGAGGAAGACCTTGCCATGTCTCTCCTCCAACACCCAGCACCACAACAGCCCACAGCTGCATGGAAACTCCTGAGCAACCACTGGATCAGGACAAAGGGGTTTTAGTCCCTCTGGCAGTGTCAGGTTGGAGGCTCTTGAGCCCCTACTACCTGTGTCAGGACAGTGCTCATAACATGCTCAGGACCTGTTAAATATCTAAAGCCTTCACACATGTATTTCTTGTTGTGTTGCCAGAGTATAGGGCAGACTCTAACCCCTCAGCGGTTTGTAGGTTAGCTAATTCTGGGCAAACTCTCAACAGCAAGGCATGAGGCAGCCCTTGATCTGTTCTAATTTAAATCCTTTCTCTCAAGTATGGCTTTCTTGAAAGTGCTTTTCTGCAAAACATCTAAATGTTGTTTTGGAGGGTTTTTTTTGTCTTATCTTGTTTAGGAAAATGGGAAAGTTTCTACAAAAAAACCCACATAAAACAGCCTGAGGTGAATACATGGAAAATATTTGGCCAAACAATCGCAGTTTAATGAAGTAAAAAGTCCAAAAATCTCGGAGAGAAAATTTTAGGTTAACATGATTGCAATTATTAGTTCCACCTTTGAAGTATTTCTTGACAGTTTTTTTCTCTTACACATTAAAATAAAGGAATTAAGCAAAAGATTTAAATGAACTAAAAACCCAGCACTTCTTTCTAAACTCTGGCTCAGATTTAGTTGTGTGAAATATTTGTCACCAAACATTAGGATTTCACAGTATCTTCTTGCTTTAGGGCATTATTCAGGAGGCTTTTAGGTTTTATCTTTCTTACTGACAGTGAAGTTTACTAGGCTGTGGGGTAGCAAGCAGATTAGGAAAATCCTGAGCTCTTCCACCTAAGCTGGATGAGGAAGCAGTGCCTGTGCACTCTATTCCCAAGACTTCAAACACACTAGATTCTCATCCCATCATTTTTGCATAATCCATTGGAATCTGACAAACAAAAGACTCTCAGAAGTCAGATGGCATTTAATTTGAGTAGTAGGTAATCAGTGAAAGAGAGTATCCTGGAGAGAAGGTAATTTGTCTTGAGCTGACAATTTGAGATGGATGTGCCAGGGTTATCTGCAGTGTCAGTTTAGACAGAGATGAACTGAACTCCATTTCTCTTACTGGAAGTCTAAATCAACAGAGACCATGGAGGTCATGAGGTATTTAACAGATTCTCTTTTCTCCTCACTAGAGATCTCACGTCTTTTCTCACAGAGACAGAGCTTGAGAGGAAAAGGAAAAGAAAAAAAGGAAAAAACAAAGGGAAAAGGAAGTAGATGTAAAGGTAAATTTGCTTAGTAAATTAACTATTAAAAGCAGCATCAATCTAACCTAATGGTACATTTCCCCCTCAACTGGAGTAGGTGGATGGAGTCAGACAAATCATATCACTCTACTGTCTCCTGCTCTGTTTCCAAGCTGTGGTTCATAGACCACTGGAAGAGAACAGAGTGCTTGCTGGAGTCCTTGGAGAGATGCCGGGCCTTTCCTTTATAAACTATTACCTTTCGGGCATTGCCTAAAATAAAATTGGCCAAATCTCAGTTTCTCTTTTGGGGTAGATGCCTTGTTATTTTAACACTAAGCACAGCCCAGATGAATTCTGGTCACTTTGAATGGGAACCAATGTCATTGAATTTGAGTATAAATATATTCTCAGACGTTACTGGTGAAAAATGAAATAAAACGCTCATTTTAAGAAACTGAATGCCCAGAAAAACAGAAAATCTGTGAGACCAATTTACTAATGATGTTTCTTTAGAAAAATATGTGAAATTCATTCAGAAAAAGTGACTGTTTTGTGGTTTTTTTTCATCAACTTATACTGAATAATGGCCCATACTGGAGAGGACAACATTTGAATAATGTGACACTCTCCTTTGTTTTATAGAGTACAGGTCTAAATCAAGATTGGTACTACTGTAACATAAAGTCTCAAAAAGCTTCTAGCTAAAGGTCATGGGTCTAGAAAAAGAAAAAAGAAAAGAAGATTTAAACTCTGTTCAGGAAACCACTAAAACATACTCTTAGCTTTAGAACTTTAAAGCTAATAGTACTGAAACATTTGCTTAGTATTATGTGCATACTTATACATCCATCCGGAATACGAACACTGAATAACCAAAGAAATAAAAGAACATAGGGTGGCAGAAAGGAAGAATATTGTTAAAGAATGTTCTTTAAACAGCATGGCTTTAATTTCTTCTGTAAAATATGCAAGTATTTCCAAGACTCTGTCATTCATTTTTGCCTGCCTCTTTGCCCCAGCAATGAGCTGTTTATGAATATTCCTATCGATAATTGGAGACTCTGTCCTGCAGCAGTCTGTTTTCTTTCAGGAAAGCAGTATTCAGTTTCAAAGTGGATGAAATATCTGCTCCAAAGAATGCAAACATTTGTTTAGCTCCTTGTTCAGACACAGATCTTTGCATTTATAGTCTAAAATAAAAAGAAGAAACTCATGTTTTCCTTATGAGTCACAAATTATTCCGTTTTGCTATGAATCTCGGGCAGTTTTTGTACATTGCAGACAAACAATTCAAAGCAAGACCTCTCATTTTCAGTGGTGGTTTAAATATGGCCAACACTTTTAAAATCAAAAGTTCTCTTAAGAAATTATTTATTGCTATCAGTGCAACAGTTTGCCATTACAATGCATTTGAAAACCAATTTTTGCTATCCATCTTCCAAATAAAATACTTTTGGAGCTCTTGTTGTCAACACATGTTGTTGGGGAAAAGGATTTTCTAACCAGAGCTGTATCTGACCTCTTACATTTTTCCCCATCAGAATTCCTAGGATTTCTCATCCTGTTGGGTGGAAAGAGGCACATTCCCCAGCAGACAGGTTTTGTGTGCAAACAGATAGGGAAATTTCTGTTCCTTGGAAAATTGGTCCCAGCACATTAAGATGGAATGGCCAGCCTAGGGCAGAGTTTCCCTGACTGTGGGCTATAATCCCCCCCAGGGCCAAAGAGAGTTTGAAGGGAGCTCTGAAGTGTTAGAAACAACAGTGCTGGTCAGCAGCTGCTGACTTTTTCCTGGCTGGAAGAGTGAGGCTGTGGTTTCACGAGATTAAGTCTTCAACACCAGTTCTGGCTTCTGGAATTCCTTTTCCAGCCTTTCCCTCTTGCTTGTTTCATCTTTCCCTCCTGCAGTGCATGGGCCCCTCAGTTTTCCTGGCCTGTGTTGGTTTGTGGCTCTGCTGTGAAATGGATCAGGAATTTGATCCAATTTGGAGAAAGACGCACAAAAAAACCTGAGTGTTTCTCTGCCAGGCTGTTTGTAAGCTGGAGTTATTCCCTGCTCCAGTTCGTTGCACAGATGCATCCATAGCTGTACTGGTGTAGCAGAGGGAGTGGTATGTTGCAACCTGTGAGCAACGGATGAGGAGGAGTGCCACTGGAGGGTTGTGCCAACAAAACCACAGCCACAGGAGGAGCTTTAATTATGGGTGGCAAGAGGTTACTCTCTCTTAGGAATGAGGAATTGCTTTTCAGTGCCTTAATTGCTGGCAGCAGCTCAGTTCCTCCAGAGAAGGGGAGAGAGCATTTATCCCTAAAGCCAAAATTACAGCTGAGTTGTACTCTCCTCCTGCCCTGTGGGGCATGGAATGGCTGCTGACTCAGGGGGCTGCATGAAAACAGATGTTTCCAAAAGGGCCCACCTTCTCCAAATGTTTAGAAACACTGGCTTTGGAATCTCTGGGTTTTTTTATCTCTGAGTGCTTATGACAAATCAGTATTTGAAGCAGAAGTTTACTGATCTCAGGGGAGCATTGTCCTCAGGAGGATGGTCACACTCTTGTGTCACTTACCACTGACTTGAATAACTTTACATTGGTGTACATAAAGCAAAACTTGGATCCAGGGAAGACACTTCACAATCAGAACCAGCTGATGCTCGTCTTAACAGTTTCAGTAAAAACGGGTTTGGTCTGAATTGCCAAGAAGTGGGATAAATAACCTCAAGACATTGTTACGACACACTGGCTGAGCTTCGTGGAGGGACTCAATGAATACAGCAGAAAGCTGGAGAGCCTAGAATCATAGAACCAACCAGGTTGGAAAAGACCTTTAAGATAGTGAAGTCCAACCGTTCCCCAGCACTGCCAAGGCCACCACTAAACTGAGGGCCTCATCTACACAGTTTGTGAACACTTCCAGGGATGGTGACTCCACCACTGCCCCGGGCAGCCTGTTCCAATGCCTGAACACCCTCTCCATGAAGAAACTGTTCCTAATATCCAATCTAAACCTTCCCTGGTGCAGCTTGAGGCAGTTTCCTCTTGTTCTGTCACTTGTTGCTTGGGAGCAGAGACCAGCCCCCTCCTGGCTCCATCACGTAGTTGTAGAGAGTGATAAGGCCCCCCCTGAGCCTTCTCTTCCCCAGACTAAACCCTCCAGTTCCCTCAGCCATTCCCCATCACACTTGTGCTCCAGGCCCTTCACCAGCTCTCTTGCCCTTGTCTGGACTCCCTCCAGCACCTCAATGTCTCTCTTGTAGTGAAGAGCCCAGAACTGAACACAGGATTCAAGTATAAAGACTGAAGAGAATCACAAAACTGTTAGATGTCAACAGTGTGAGGATCAAAGATAAGCTCTTCAAATGCAGGTACCATCTTTTAATATCCAAATAGCAAACAAAGGACAGACTACAATGGAGAAAAACAGCTATGTAAAACTGATAAGAAAGTTAAAAATAAGTTTCATTAAGCATCAGTGACTTTTTCAAAGGATGTTGAAGTGCACATGGGAATTGGCCCTTTGGACAGGATGGTGACTGTCTGAACAAGTTTTTCTACAGTTATTTGTTCCATTCATAACATTTTATCTTTCTGGCTACTAGAACCAAACTTTTCAAGAGAGTATCTGGCCCAGAACTGAACAAAGGATTTGAGGTGCAGCCTCACCAGTGCAGAGCATGGTCTTCTCTTGCAATGCTTTAGGTGTCAGTGTCAGAGACGTGTAAAAGCAAATGTTACATGGTCCCAGCTCAACTTGTTCAACTATACCTGTCCCATATGAAGCTAGCAGACAGATTCATTCTCTAGGTAAACTCGGCTTCTTTGGTACTCATGGAAAGAACCTCACAGAAGTATAGTTTCAGCAGGGGAAAAAAGCTAGATAAAGTTAGATTTCAGCTGTGACTGTCACTGTTCTTTTTTTGCTGATTGAATTCTAGCACATATTTTAGATCATGGCAGATAGTCAAGTTTCATTTCATTGTAATAGTGAGGCAAATGAGAAGAAAGTTCAGCCCATTAGACAAAGGGCTGCCTTTTCAAAATATCAAAGCTACCTGAGAACTTCTCTGAAATCAGTTGAATTTATTGCCTAAGTGTGCTGAGTTCATACATTCCTAATACATATATAAATCCCTTTGGAAAATAACATTTAGCTTCCTACATCATTTATATACCTTTGACAATTTACCAGGAGTCTGTAAAGAGTTGAGACCAGAGTTGAGAAGTCCATGACACTGAGTATCAGACTGGTTTTAAACTGACATGTTAAACAAAATCTAAACATGAACTTTATCATCCCCGTGAAGCCAGGATAAAGGTAGACAGCCATCTCCAAGGTAATTTTGCCCTACTGCCTTGTTCAGACTCTGAGCGAGGTCACAATTTCCATTTCATGTGGAACCTTTTGTCTGTGGAAGAACCCTATTTCTGCCATGAACGTAGGTCAGAGACGCCTCACACTGGTGTCATGCCACATTTCTACAAAATCAGGTTTTCCCTGTGATCTCCACAAGTGTAGGTATTCAAGGCTCAGATTTTAATATTGTCCATAAAAATAAATAAATGAATATAAGAAATTTGAGAGTTTGAATCCTGATCTGGATTCCAGTTTCTAAAAAAAAGAAAAGCAACTCACAAATTTACTGTGCTTAAACCTAAGGCTCAAGTTGAAAATCCAGGTTCAGAAACCCCACTATTATGTATGATCCTTCTGAACCTACGAACATTGGGGTGGACACACACAACTCAGTAGACAGCCTTTATCCTCCACCATTAATCAATATAAAAATTATTGCTGTTACTAAAACATGTCAACAACATGAGCCACATCATTGAAGTGATGCTGATGTTGGTTTCCTTCTCTTTGAAGAAACTGGTGGATACTTGCTTGCCATAGTATGAACGGTGTGAACTTTTTAAGACCTTATCCCATAGAGTGACTGTCTAGACTGTCTAGAATAAGGAGGTAGGCTTACAAAATTAGTATTTAAAAAAGAATTAATGGATGTTTGGTTTCCTCTCATTTTAGAGCTTTTCCATGAATGTGGACCAGCATGGCATGGTTTTTCATAGCAAAACTGAGGGGCAATAGTTCTCTTTCAACTGTGAATGAAAGCTGAAAGTCTTAGAAAAGCCTCTAGGCTTTTCATATTTGCTGTTCTTTTCTACTGACATATTTCCATCTACACATGGAACAGGACTTACCTGTGTTAGCAGCTGGACATGCAGATGGTCCCTGTCGCAAGGAGGTTACAAGCTGAGCTCAAGCTGAAAAGTGTTCTTGTATAAACAAAAAAGGTGTTCCAGGCAATCAGTGCAAGGTAAAGTTACAGTTTCTTCTTTACAAGGTTATTGGTGAGCATCATTATCTGAAGAAAGATAACTGAGTGACTTTACAGATATTTCTGTTGAAAACATATAGACAAAAGTGCTTGGTTGCAAGTTTGCCTTATTGGTGAGGGATGCAAGCATCCCTGAAGAATTGGTGGAAGAAGCTGACATCTTGGCAGAGCTCATAGGGGTGGAGGTTGAAGGGATAAGGTATCATAAGATTTGAGAGATGGTTGAAGATGCTGCTGAATGTGCATACCTGATGAGAAAAAGGAATGGAGTTGTAAAAGAAAGTACACAACACTGTTTAAGCAAGTTGAGTTTATGTTTGTAGCTAGGTGATGAGTTTACATTGATAGCTATATTATTCATGAGGTAAACCACAGAAGTGTGATGTAACTTTTGTCTGGGAGATGTATTTCCACAATATCTCTGTATTTGGATACCAGTCCTTAAAATAAGCAAAGAGGATAGGGAATTTTAAGGTGAGAAAAGAGAGTACAGAAACAAAAAGGGTCACAAAGGTGTGAATTCCAGTGCCAGAAGAGAAAACATCACCAAGTTAAAAAGTCGGATACAGTAAGTGAACCAAGAGGATAAGCAGGAGGCAGGACCAGAGTGATAAAAGATGAAAGTAGGAGAGTCCTTTTGCAGGCAGCTCGTATATGGGGCATGGGAATTGTCCTGTCTGGGGAGATGCAAAACTGTCCTCTGCTTCAAGCAGCCCAGGCAGTGGAGTTGTTCAGAAACAGCATTTGAATTGGTGTGTCTTTTATAGTGATGCAGTGAGATCTGCTCTTGCCCAC
Source organism: Pezoporus wallicus (assembly GCF_028554395.1). Classification (NCBI taxonomy): domain Eukaryota; kingdom Metazoa; phylum Chordata; class Aves; order Psittaciformes; family Psittacidae; genus Pezoporus; species Pezoporus wallicus. Next base: position 3,549,715 of record NW_026639377.1, read on the forward strand.
CCAGCTGCATCTTTAAAGAAAAGAACAAAAAAAGAGACATAGCACAAGAAAAAGAAGCCCAAAGTATGTGACAGCCAGGGCCCTGCTGACAGATATTAGGGCAGTGTGGGACACATTGTTTTCCAAAATTCTTTGCCTCACCTCAGAGAATTATATTTATTTTATGGGTCACAAACAAGGCATTTCTTCTGAATGTAAACCTTGGGCACATTCATCTTTGCCTCCTTTGCACAGCCTGATCAGGAGGTTAGCTGTTAGGGATTTGAGCTATTCCAATTTATACATACCAGGGACTTAAAATCCCTTTGTGTTCAGCTCCTACTGTACTGTATTTGAGTCCACTGCAGGCAAACAATCCCATTGTCTCCCATATGTTTCAAACAACAAACATAAACCAGGTGATTAAACTCCATAAACAAACAGGGTTTTCCCAGCAACAAATCAACACCTCTCCATGTCTGGTATTTGTGGAATTTGATAAGCCACCCACTTTGCTCCCTCCCCATCCCTGTTATGTCTGTCCTCAGCCTTCTTCATCTTTTATCCCCACCCTGTTTCACCCAGTCTCCAAAGGCAGGCATTCATTGTTAATTAACTGCTGAAACAGCGCAAGCAGCTTGGTTCATGGGATTGAGATGGGAATGGAGCTTTAGGTCGGAGTTTAAACTGATTTGAAAGGCCTAAAAGGCATTGTTTCTCACTCACAAGGAGTGAGGGAGGCAGGAAGGAGGAACATATAAAACAGAAGGAGAGTCAGGGAATGTAACTGGAAAGCCTCAAGCCAATAAATTAAGACACATGTCTTAGTTTGAATGATGGGGGGGAGGGGGTGTGTGTGTTGGTTTTTGGTTTTGTTTTGTTTTTTTAATCAAAGATTCTAGTGTTTCTTGTACTTATGTGTATACTTGCCTTGTATAATGTTTCTGGGCCAGATACCGGTCTTGGTCAGAGTGGTATAAATCTGGAATTATTCAGGATTAGGAAAAACTGCCTGCATACAGGAGTTATGCTGGCATAACAAATAAACTGCCTCTTATTGTGCTGGCTTATCAATAGTACTTAAAATTGCAAGAATGGCCAACATAAATAAGTTGTTATAAATTACTCCCTATTCACTTTCAGTCAGTATTTGCTAAATATCTTGCACTAGTAGCAGTAGATGAATAAATGACTGTATTTGTTTCACATACAGAGGTTTCCATCTCGCTGTGCTGTCTTATCTTACAGACTGTTTTCTGTTATTGACAAAGTGAAGCTGTTAATGCATGTTCTGATTCCATCTCTATCAGTAATAAGCTGAGTTTGGGATAACTGAAATAGTCCTATTATTTGATTATTCCTGCTAAAAATGCCCAATGGCTCAGAGTCTGACATGAAGTTCTCCTCACTTATTTTAGATGCAGATTCCAGTAAGAAACATTCTCGAGACTTGAGGGGTTGATATTTCTATTCTGATTGCTGAGGTTATAGCTGCATCCACAGTAACAACAGTCATCCAATATTCCTGTTGTATTCTGCCTAATTAGAATATGGTCTGTAGTTTTCTCCAGAAATTCATGTTGTATTCAGCTTATTTAGGTCTAATGTAATATTAATAACTCTTCCATGGAGTATCCTGCAGTGTTGCAAATACTTTTAGTCTGTGTTGATCAGAAGTGAAAGCATTTCATTCTATAAAGACATTAGGAGCTCTACTGCTGTCAAATTCAGCAGTTAAATGAAGCAGAAACTTAGTTCAAAGGCCAACTCCTGGAAGCATTTTCCTTTACAACACTTCAAGAAGCAATACTTCCCTTTTGGGATTGTCCAGGAGAACATGCTTATAAACTAAATGGCATGCCTTCTCAACAATGACAAATATTTCATGTCTAGCAAAAAAGAAAAATCCAGTGTGTGAATTCAGCAAACCAAAAGGGAGAAAATTAGTGCAAGGACTGTTGCTGCACTGTCTGTCATGGGGGAAGGCTGGGACTTGGTAAATCCAATTCTCTCCTGTAAGCAACATCTACGTAACGAAATGCAGGGATTCCCTTCCCATTGTCCTGCAGCTTGCCCTGAGGCCAGGTACGTTAGTCCTACAAACTCATGGATACACCTAATTGTTAAGACATGGAGCAAGAGCAGCTCGAAGAGGTGCCTCACTTCTCTTAGTGACATGGATTAGTGGTGGCCTTGTCAGTCCTGCTGTGAAGGCTGGAGTAGATCTTTAAGGTCTTTTCCAACCTGGTTGATTCTGTGATTCTATGATTCTCTGCAGATGGCTGTTGTGGGGCAGAATGTCTTCCCATAGGGGCATGGCTTCTCTCACACCATATTCCCTTGCTTTTCCTTTTCCTCTTCAGCTTCCTTCTTCTCTTGTATAGGTTTAGACTATAATACCTGTGAGGACCTGGGCACTATTGTAACCGTAACTAGTAATTACCAGCACAGCAGGGAAAGGGCAAAGGATTGGGATTCCTGGCTCCTGATCCCTCCAAGTCTTGGGTGTTCCACAGTTCTTCTTCAGATGTGTTAATAAGGAGCGAGATGCTGAACTTGAAGGACCCAGATTTAAATATTTTGACCCACAAGCACAGATAGAACAGATAGTTTAAGGAATTTATCTGGCATCTTCTCTCAGGTGAGGAGCAGGCACAGCCACAATGTACCCTGAAGGTGCCATGCGGTTAAATCTGCCCCCGGCTGCCTCCCAGATTCCCAGCTGCTCCAACTGCGGCTTTTCCTGTCTGCGAGGGCGCAGGGCTTATCAACACCATCTGAAATGTCCTCTGTGGAACCAAGATCTTTGCACCAATCGTGGGGGTGGTTTTAATCACTTTGAACAGGAAATAGCATGCTAGATTTAAATACTGTATATAATTATCATGGGAAATATAATTAGCAAGCGTAATTAAATGGGCTTGACTGCATATCAGACTGTTTCTCGATTTTTCACTCAATCCAGCTGTTTCTCACAAGCTCTTTACTTTGAATACTGGTGGTCTGTGACAGAACCTCTGCACAGAATGAAGGAAGAATTACTTCTTTAAAAGCTATTCATTTAATCTAACTAGGCCAATTTATTTAAATGCAATCATGACTTTTTCCAATACAACCTCCTTTACTTATGACTTCAGATGCTTCATTTTGGAATGCCTAGATTCATCAAAAAATATTCCAGTTTAAAGGTTTTCTAAAACCCCAAGTATATAAAGTCACTGATGGCATGGACTGGCCGTTTAGTATGTGTTTGTTTCATGTCTTGTACAACAGAGGCCTGATTCCTGATTGGATTCTCTTAAGTGCTACCAGTATATACAAATGTGGTTCTGGGGAACCTGATCTAGTTGATGATGTCCTTGCACATTGCAGGGGGGTTGGAGTAGATGACCTTTGAAGGTCCCTTCCAGCCGAAACCATTCTGTGATTCTATGATTCTAAATGAATGATGCTGATAAAACAATATAATACTAAGCACAATGCTAGGCTATGATGATTCTTTTCTTTCCTGCTCAGAAAGGAAGCATTCTGAATTGCTGGAGAAAATTTTCTGTCTTCTCTCCAATAAAGACCATAATATTGCAATAGTGTTACAAGGATATGTTGGTATTTTTATTTGTAAATGGCTCTTCTTCACTTGTCCCAGTGCCTGATCTTTGTATTAAGTCATGAAAGATGACAGTTTGCTGGCAGTGAAAGAGGCAAACCCATCCTCTCCCCTTCCTGAGCAGGACACTACATTAATGCTGAGGTGGGTGCTCATATGACCCCTTGGCAAGCTGATTCAATTCCCTATGACAGCAAAACCCTAAGCTGCTTCTATTTATCACTTTTTGTTTCCTCCTGGGTTGCCTGAGTGAGCTGAATTAGCTCACAGAGGGATCAGGCTAGAACTAGTATCTGCAACGGGGGCATGAAGCAGATGGGCCCATGCAGTGGCTGGGCTTGGGGTACCACCCGCTCCCTTTCAGCAGGAGCAGGTACCTAAGTCAGCCCAGAAGCCTCACCTGACTCTACTTATCACTGGAGTCATGTGGTGAAGGAAAAGGGTATCTGAAGATCACGGTACGGCATCTCCACAGTCAGGAATGTTCGAGATGTTCCCATACAGTAAAGCTAGCGTGCTTTACTTAATGACACTAATTCTTAAAGGGAAAGAAAATCTATGACTGGTCAGTTTTTTCTTGGACTATGCTCACAGCCCTTTTTCTGACATACACATATGTGATTTCATTACATAGGCATAAGTAATGGCAGAAAATGCATTTTAAAGTTCTTTGTTCAAACAGCCACACTGTCAGTGCTTGCAGCACACAGTGCCCCATGACTTACCTGCTGAATCACATCTCTTCCAATGAGTAGAGAAATCTATTTGGTCCACAGAAAAGAAGTACGGGTGAAATGTTTTGTTCTGTAATTGAGTCCAATGAGGAATTCAAGAAAGATCCTCTATTCCTAAGAACATTCAGTGACCAGGGAAAGTAAATAGTGTAATAAATTATTAGTTCAGGATGTGTAACTGCAAATAAAATGTTGTACTAACTATAATTGTAAGACATGATCATGTTATCATAAATGGTGCATGCATGAGCTATCAGATCACCCAGCTGTATAAATTTGATTTGTATCAGGCTTGAGCACTGCATCACTTTTCTGTTAAGTTTGTTAGACACCAGGCTATGCAGGTTATGCTAACAGTATGCTAGTTGTGAAAGGGCAAGCAAGACTCAATCTAAGTTAAATCATAGGATCCCAGACTGGTTTGGGTTGGAAGGCACCTTAAAGTTCATCCATTTCCAACCCCTGCCACAGGCAGAGACCACAAAATGGTGTGGACAGACAGTACCTGGTTCAGTGAGAATCCTGCCAGTGTAAACTTACCCTCTCAACAGATGGTTGAACAACTGAGACCATGAGAATCATCTGCATTTTGTGTCACAAGCTGTGACATGTTTGATCTGGTAGTAGCACCTCCAACCCCAGATTTACAATGGGAAGCCACAGCCTCGGTATACTAGGGGGGGGGTGTCTCCAAATCCTGTGTAGCAGGAGCCAACTTCATCATTTCTACAGGGAAAAAGTGGTTAAAGTGGCAAACAGCTTCCTTGTGCTCACTGGAGTATCCAGAGCTCTGTTCTTATAAACAATCTTCATCAAACCAACAGGCTGTGCTCTATTCTTTGAACTTTAGCAAACACTTTATGTTTTATGTCTTACTGAATATAATATAAAGAAACTGGAGAACATGTGGCTGATATAATTGCTTAATACCAAAGTGCTTAAAGAAGCCAATTTTGAAGATGATGGAAAAGCAGACATTTAATTTATAGTTATAGTGAAAGGATTTAGCTCTATTATTTCGTCATGACAAAACCTACAAATCTTTTCTCATGCCAAGTGTAGGGGAAAGATTTGACTCCAAATAGCAGTAAATTCAGTACAATGTTTCTTCTAAATCAGAAATATCAGATAGCTCTTCCAACGTGTGGCTGACTTCAGTCAGCATTTCCTGCAGTCAAGGGACAGAAGCTGGTCACAGCACTTCATGGATAATGAGCTGAAGAGGACATGAGTGATGCCACTTCCAGCCAAAGATGCCTGCCTGACCTGATAACCACAGTGGAGCAAATGGCAGGCGATATAATTAGGGGCCCTCTAATTCGCCTGGTGTCAAAAATGCCAAACCCCAAATTCCTTGGTTTCTTCTCTAAGCACACAGTAGAACTAGTCAAAACAGCTATAAATACATTTTCCCTGTATCTGCACATTCCATAAATAGTACAAATATAATTTTACAGCAATAGCTGAGACTTGAATAGTGGGATTATCTGCTTGGATTCAGGTGGTTGTATAGTTTAGCTTCTACTGTTAGAGTCTGAGTTTGGAAAGGACTACGGAATATAAATAATTTCTTACTTTTACAACAACACCATGTGCAACAGGGTGCTTAGTTCTTCATGGGCCGGCTGACATGTGCTAGCAGCAAAAAAACTTGCTCTGCTTCCACTGAAATCAGAGATCATGTGGTCCATGGGAAGGAAAGGGTTACAGGACCCTCTTTCATATACTTTTAAAGGGACTTCTTTTTTTCTGGTAGGTTTGTGGGGTTTTTTTTTTTGTCTTTATTTCTTGAGAAATGAATTCATTATTATATTGTTTGTGTTACTCCTTTGTAAGTAGTTGTACCAGGTTAGGGCTTTTCGGGTATTGAGAAACCAGAGCAATTAATTCTACATCAGACTGTGTCATAGAATCATAGAATCATGGAATAGTTTGGGTTAGAAGGGACCTTCAAAGGTCATCTAGTCTAACCTCCCTGCAATGAGCAGGGACATCTGTGTCCTGTGTGATTTCATAAGCGCATGCTGAGCTGGAGACAGTAAATACTGGGTGCCCAAAGAGTAAGCATATGCCACAGAGTTGCCAGATCTTCCTGAAGAAATAAAGGGGAGACAGTAAGGCCAGAGGGAGCAGCAGATCCTTTATTTCCTTTGGGAAATCCTGTAAATCCAAGTGCTTCCAAGGCTGTGGAGCACCAGCATGTTTCAGTGACCAAAGGGAACCAAAGCAAAGATCTGTCCATTCACTGGCCAGGCGTTGACTCCAAGGTAGTAGCTTGTGGAGAAGGACAGTGGCTGGATATGCACGATCTTGTCCCTTATGGCTGGATGTTTGTCCATTGTGGACATTTTCTTTTGTATTAGGATGTGATATTGTTAGCTAACTTGATCAGCTTTCATATGTACAACTTGGTGATTACCCTCTAAAGACACCAATCCCATTTCTGTTCACTTTGGTAGGAGCTGGATAGACTTTCTTCTGGTGTTTTATAACATCCATTTTCTCTCTCTTCTGTCAACCCCTAGTTAATGCTAAATTGAAGTTACATAGAAGAGGACAAAATCTGTTGTGTGAGAGAAACTCTGCTTTTTCAGTGACTTGTGATGAGACCACAAGTCCAGATGCCAGAAGACTGGGGCTGGGTTTGTGTACAAGGGTTGAATTGATGACATCCATTTCTAAGCTGTTTTTGAATTTCTTGGTATCAAAGGCAAGTTCAGTTTTAACAAAGACAGTGGACCACAGGTGAAGATTGCTGGAACAGAGAACTGGTATGAAAACCAGGGGAGTTGGGTTTTGCTCCTGCAGAACACAGGTAGGTAGGTGAATGTGCTGCTGGTAGTAGGTTGCCTCTATCCAAGCAATAGCCATCGCCCCAGGCAGGTTATCCTGCCCAAGGCATTCATTGCAGTTTTGTGTTCTACTAGATACCTCGTAGAATCATGAAATGGTTTGGCTTGGAAGGGACCTTAAAGGGGAATTTAGGCAATAAAATAAGATTTGTTGAGCTTGAATTTTGCTAGAGGGAGAGCAAATATACCCCACCCAGAAGCACAATGTCTGTATGGGCTCTTAAAACCATGGTCAGGGATTTGATTTCCCACAGAAAGGACAGACACAGATAGCCTGGGAGGGGTTATATATGTGTACATATATATATATATAAAATGTGTTATATATGGATAATATAATAATATGACTTGTGTTATACATACATATAATATATGTTATTTTTTGTATATATAACCCCCTTCCAGATTATCTCTGTCCTTTGGGTGGGAAATAATATTATCTATATACTCTAATATATAGCATTCATGACTAAAATATATGTTAAATATATTATATGTTACATTATATGTAACATATTTTAGTTGTGAATGCTTCATCCCTGACAGTGTTCAAGGCCAGGCTGGACAGGTCTTGGAGCAACCTGGTCTAGTGGAAGGTGTCCCTGACCATGGCAGGGGGGTTGGAACTGGATGAACTTTCCAACCCAAACCCTTCTATGATTGTATGAGATATATATATATATATATATACACATATGTAAAATACAAGGTGCATTTCAGTGTGGAGCCCAGAGCTTCCTGGCGAGCAACGCGGAAGGAGGGAGGGCTGGGCTGCAGCCTCCCGGGCAGCAGCGAGCCTCAGGAGGGGCTTCCGCGGGGGTTTTCATGGTTATGGGGTGCAGAAGACCGGGGTCAGGGCCAGCCGTGATCTGTGGTCCCCGGTATCCCAGTGCACTCCCCCGGCGGGCCTCCACCAGCAGCCGAGCTGGAGGTGCGGGAAGGCACTGGAGGGGAGTTGCAGGGAAGGAGGTGCGGGCAGCCACTGGAGGGGAGTTGCAGGGAAGGACGTGCGGGACAGCGCCGGGACACGGCCGGGAATACCTCCAGGTTACTGCCGGAATACTGCTGGGATACTGCCGGGATACGGCCGGGAATACCTCCAGGATACTGCCGGAATACTGCTGGGATACGGCCGGGATACGGCCGGGAATACCTCCAGGATACTGCCGGAATACTGCCGGGATACTGCGGGGATACCGCCGGGAATACCTCCAGGATACTGCCGGGACACTGCCGGGACAGCGCCGGGCCGGCAGAGAGCCCGCCCGCTGATTGGCGGGCGGCTCAGCCAATAGGGTGGCGCGTCTATTCATGAAAGCCGGGGAGGCTCAGCGCGCTTATCCCGTCTGCGGCTGGGCGGGGGGGCCGGGAGCCGCATTGGTCCGTGTGCTTAGGACCAACCTATGCCTTCTGCAGCGGGTGCTGCCGTGAAGTCATCTTTCCGTGCTGATTGCAATCATCTGTTTTCAGCTCTCTGACAAATTAATTGAGCTTTCCTCCGACTCAGGGGCCTGCTGACTTCTGAAGCAGATTGTGTCTACATGCTGTCTCCCAGACAAGCACAATTTAATTTGCTAGGCTTTAAATGAACTGTATGTTTCCAGAAAAGCAATGAAAGAAGCACTTGTTCTGGTGATAGCACTTCAGCTTTTACAAATATGGCACAAGGGTTGAAGCTTATAAAATGTGGATTTTCCTGCAACTGATAACCACATCCAAAATGTGTTAGACCCTGAGATGCACAGCACTGATAATGTTGCAGGCTCTGAGTTGCTTTCTTTCAAATATATTAAAAGAATTCTCCTTAAGTAACTGTAAGAGAACTCAGCTCTCTCCTTTCTCAGGGATGGGACAGTGCTGAGCCTGTGCCCATTTGCTGTGCTGATAAACTCTCTCCTGGTTACAGATATGTTCCAGTTCAATTTCATTTCATAGAGCTAAGCAGGAGTTGCAAAGTTCATCTAGAATCCAAATCCCCCAACCCCCAAGTCCTGCTCTGCACCCAGGGTTGTGGTTTAGGCTCACGAATGGTATGGCTTCTTCCAGCATTCTCTTCATCTGCCCTTGAGGACTTCTAAACCTTAGAATCACAGAATGGTTTGGGTTGGAAGGGACCTTAAAACTCATCCAGTTCCAACCCCCTGCCATGGGCAGGGACACCTTCCACTAGACCAGGTTGCTCCAAGCCCCATCCAACCTGGCCTTGAACACTGCCAGGGCACAACTTCTTCCTAATATCTAACTTATATAACTTATATTTAATTTATATCCTTATGTATTTCAAATATAATTAAACAATTTTTGCTTTCAGGTACCCAAATGTTGCTGCCTGCGTTTGTCCCCTGGGTAGATCCAGTATTTAACAAGTGGCTCGATGCAGTAAGAAGGCAGCTGTGCCCAGCCTGAAGACCAGTGAAGGAGCACAGAAGGTGCTGGCTGCCTGCTGTGCTCAGCTCAGTCTGTATGTATACCCTGCATTTTTCAGTTATACCTGTTAATTTTCCCTATTTAGAAAAGCACCAAAGCACATCATTAACTCTGCCCTTGTTCACTGGGGTAGATTTAAGCATATTCTCAAATTTAAGTATGTGTTTATGTGGTCTGTTGAACACTTACTGAAGGAATCTGCTGGTTTGTGGCCCAGCTGAGTGTTTCTTCCATTTTTTCACCTCCCTCCTCCATTCTAAAATACAAATGATTTGTAAACATGAATTAATTTATCTTTGAAAGTCTTCTGGGAAATCAGGGTGTTATTGTTGGTCCTTCATTTACATGAAATGCAAGAGATATCAAAAGAATTTTAGGAGGCTATTGGGAATCAAACCCAAGTTCTGTCCCATGCAGCAGGGACAGAACCTCAACCAGCCCTAACTGACTGGGGAACTTTTATCATGGGCTGACCCTCAACTGCTTCTACTTCCTTATCCTCTAATTTACAGGTGCTACTTTGAAAAGTCAAGCAGAGAGCACTGAGTTAATCAAGTCAATAAAAAGTCTGTGTTTCACTGAAGGGTTAGAGAAGAACTAAACCATAGATACTAAAATTGTAATAATAGGTAGCTGAAATTTCAACATAAAACCTCAGACCCAAACACTCCCAAATGCCAGAGAAATATGGAAGTGAATCCAGAGTGAGTCCAGACTCATATGTTATGATTTGGCCAGACCACCTTCCCTTTCCTCCCCAGTTCTGGCTCCATCTGCACCTTTCAGTCAACATCTTCATTGCACTAAAGTTTTCAATCTGTTGGCAGAGCTGAGCTTTACAGCTTGCACCTATTTTTAATTCAATTACATTCCCATTCCAAGGACTGTCACTTGGAAGAATTCCTCCTTTGATTTTTAACTGTAGAAAAGTCAGCTAAAAAAGACTCTCAGCAAAGCTTTACTGAAGTATCACTAGTGGATGAATTTAGAGCTGTTCCATGTTACTTCTACACTGTCCAAGATCTGAGCACAGCCACAGTTTTTCAACCTGTGCCTACCCTCAGAGTTGCTGCTGCTCTCTAGAAAACAGGAAAAAATGGCAGGAAAATATTGTAGTCGAATGACACATTTTAGGCTGCCGAGTGGTTTGCAATCTGCTCTCGTGATAATGTTAGTAATGATATTCAGTGCCTTTGCTTAAGCTTTTTTGCATTTACTCTGCAAGCCTAAAGAGGTCTGTCCAAAACCGAGCTCAAGATTGGAATCTGCAGCTGTTCAAACTTTTTACTGTCCGGCCACAATAGTTACTAAGGCACATTGAAAACTTTCCATATTGTTAGTGTACTGTTAACACTTCAGGCTTGTTAAACAACATGAAAAACTGTTGCTGTTTCAGGCATTTAGGGGAGTATCATGGAAAGGGATCTGGACCATCCATTCCCATACAGTATTTCCAATTTTATGCAGTGTTATGAAATAAGAGTGCACTGGGTGCATGTAACCCAGCTATGGATTTTCAGACTTTCACTCTATGGTAACAAATACCAGATAAAAGAGATTTTGTGTCTTTTTCAGTCAAAACTCCCCAAATTCTCCTTCCAGACCTTTACAGTCTTACTTGAAGAAGAAGCACAAAGTGTAAGGGAAAGGCCATCAAGTTGCTCCCCATCAGTTCTGGGATAATGATGGGGAGTCATTCTTGTGCCCGAGATGAAGGTTGCTGCTGAGTGATCTTGAAGTTTTAAATGTGCATCTCCATAATGTTTTATGTTAATATCAAGTTATAATGTGGGGGAAAGTATACTGAAATAGAGAAGACTTGCTTGGGTTGGTCTATAATAATCTTTAAGTCCTTCAGCAGATTTCATTCGCTAATATTTAAGAATGCCTTTCAGTTTACTTGTAAAAGACCTGTGATTTTTATTCTGTGTTCATACAAATTATATATATTATGCAACTCTATATATTATGCAAAAACAGTAAAGCATACCATGCAATTCTCTTTGACCACAGAAGTATAGTTCAGTGTCAACTTTTAATACAGTGAAAAGTATAGGTATGCAATAAATATACAGGTAGCCACTAGATATGACCCAAATATCATCCAACAGTATCAACTCAGAACATAACAGAACGTGAAACAAAAGGGCATTACCTCTCCTATTTATATGACTGAGTGATAAAGGATGCTTTTTATTTTTCTTTGTGAAAAACTTCTTCCTAAGAGCTCATCTCAGTCTCTGCTGTGTCAGGTTAAAGCCATTCCTCCTTGTCCTGTCCCTCCAGGCCCTTGTCCAAAGCCCCTCTCCAGGTTTCTTGTAGCCCATTTAGGCACTGGAAGGTGCTCTAAGCTCTGCCCTGAGCCTTCTCTTCTCCAGGCTCAACAAGTCCAGCTCTCTCAGCCTGTGTCCAGAGCAGAGTTGCTCCAGCTCTCACAGTATCCCTGTGGCCTCCTTTGGACTTGCTCCAGCAGCTCCATGTCTCACTTGCGTTGTTGCATCCCAAACTAAGAAGTCAGAAAATGTGAAGTTTTTGTCAGAACTTTTATTCTTGCCTGGCTTCTAACAGTTTGTCTGTTCATCTTTCTGCAATTCTAGGATCTACCTGAACTTGCCGCTTATTTTCCCCCTCCCAGTAGGTAATTAGATTTGATGTGTCTCCCTGGCTGAGATTGATAGGAAAACTGTGGGATACTGTGTCAGGATCAAGTTGCAGGTAGAAGCAAGGGAGGAGTAGGCTGGCAACCTGATTGCTTGTGCAGTACCATATGGCCTAGGGAGGTAGGAAGGAAAACCCGTAAAGATGACTCCAAACTGTCTTCTTCCTTGGCACAAAGCAAGAAGAGAAATCTGTGCTGGACAAACCACAAGAGCAGACATCTGGGAGTGGAGCCACACCATCTGAAGAGCTCAACAACAAAGTCCTTGATGATAACCAAAGTATTTTACAACAATAATTACTTTGAACTGTGAACCATGCTTCACAATATCTGTGCAGTCGTAAGGAAGTGAGGAATGAAGCAGATTTTGTAGCTATGAAAGAAATGTTTTCTGTCATGCTTGTACAGGTTGTCAATGCAGAATTTGGTCCCATTATATTAGAGTGCATATGGAACCAACTATTACAGTTCTTTTCTTCTATTTGTGTGTGCCTTTACCTTTCCAAAACACCAGAAGAAGAAAAACAGACCCAATCTATTTTACCTTTATCCTTATGGAATAGTCCCTGCAACTTTAGTTATTCATGAGTGAGGCAAGTATCCTACATTCCAGGCAAAAAAAAAAAAAAAAAAAGGAATTGAAAGTACTTGGGATTATTCCTTCTGACATTGGTATATCTCTAGCAAAACTTCACATTTCTAACCTAAACTGAGCAAAGTTTTAGGATGCCAGTCAGATAACAAGGGAAACTTGTCCTGGCTTTGAAGCTGAATTTCTCTTCATCTGTGTTCGTTCCCCTTTAAATTTGGTTTGCTTGCAAATGGGGCATGTTCAGGAAGGCAAAGTGTTGATTAGCAGCCAACACTTATTTAATAATGAAACAAAATTAGTTTTACAGTGAAGGAGAATTCACTTCAGGAAGAAACGGGAGTAACTTATGAAGGTTACATCAACCAAACAGGAAATGGAAACAGTCCCATGTGCTTTAAGGTACTTTTGATTGCACTGCCAAGGTTGTAAATTGCCGAACAGCTTTTGCTGGCCTGAGCTATTGTTTACTTTCCCCTTCTTCTAACTGCTCCTAAGTGTCCAGTCCTGCCTGGACGTTCCCTTTCCATCTGGATCAAGCCCCTGAGCTGCCTTACTATGCCTTCAGGGCAAACATGGCTGGGGGAGAATTGCTAGCAGTTGCATTGTTAGCAGCGGCTTAGTCATTACTGCCACCAAAAACCACTGTCTGAGAGAGCTGGAAAATTATTTGCAATGTGTGTTTACAAACAATTGCTAGACAGATTTTGCCTGCACAAAGCATTTGTGAAACAATTTTGAGCAGGAAATAAATTCAAGTAGATGCTCTTTTGAGCAAGGAAAGTATAGGCACAGGTTTAAGAATTGTCTAATATGACTAATCATACTGCTGTAAGATTAAATAAAGGCAGTGCAACTATGAGATGTAGCAGGATGGGTTGTTGTTTTTTTCTGTTTGTTTCTTCTGATGATAGATCATGTCAGTTAAACATTTTAGGAAACAGAAGTCACTTCTCTATAGGAACTTACCATCAGTGCTCACAGCTAAACCACAGATAGTCGATGTTCGAATGTGTACTGGTGCCAGCCTTGAATGAATTACTTCCAAAAGCAGCACCACGTAAACGTGTCTGAAGAAAGTAAGAACTGAGACAACAAGAATGTCCTTTCTTGTTGTTGTAAGTTCCAAATGTTTGGCAGACTCTTCTCTGACCACTGTATTTCATTTCCATGCACTGCTGTACTTCCCAGTTCTGGCCAGAAGCAGAAGCAGAAATAATAAAATACCACAAGGAAAGCTATTCTTGTAATATTTCCGGTGCTACTGGATGCAGCACCAACAGGAAATCTCATGAGAAAGACTGTTCCTTCACAGTTTCCAGGCCCACTTTGGAAACCCAAGTGACCTGGTTGAAATAAACAGCAAATAAGCATCAGCCAGCTTGGGTGAATGAAACTCCTTCTCCCAGCATCTCTGATCTAGTCCTCAAGGATGATGGTTCCAAGGTGCATAAGCCATGGTCATCACAGAGAAGACACAGAGAATCCTCCATGGTCAGCTCAAAATAGTCTGAACATGCCCTGCATTTCCTTTCAGTTATCAAGCATGAAACTGGTAGACATGCAGCCTTCTTTCCTAAAATGCACCCACCTTAGTCGAGAGTCCACCTGCTTCGGGATTTCAGCCATGATGTCATAGATGATGTGAACCCTTCCTGAAGTGTCACTCTCAAGAACAAATACTTTCCCTCTTGGTAACTGATACAATATTTGTGGCTCTCCAGCTACAATACCAGATTGCATTTGCAGTGTCACTTTGGCAGTTAAAAAACATTGTCATAGTCATCTGCTTCAACACCAAGCGTCTAGTCCAACTCCATGTTTTCCTGACATGCAGCCTGGATGAATGTTTCAAGTGATCTTTGATACTCCGGACATTTGGAGCTGGAATGTAACCACTTAAACCTGTCGGGTTTGTCACTTTTGGATTTTCTACATAAGGCTCTGTTAATACAAATGGGCCTGTTTATAATATTCATCAGATAGTGGAAGAAATTCCTCTGATGTCTGTATAATGCAGCAAGCAGACTCCTTGATTATTAACATACTGGTTGTGTACTCTTATTTCAGATGTTAGCTCAGCACTGGGGAAAGAGAGCTGGTGGAATAAAAAATTCAAGACGCATGACATGTTTGGGATTTGGTCTGTGAAACTGGAAAACATATTTACATGGTTAGATTGTGTATAAAAACACAATCATTCTTTCCTTTTATGTCATTTTTGGAGAAGCCGCTGAATTTTCAGTTCTTACTCAAATCAAGCCACACCTCAGAGAGAACTGGAGCAATCATTGTAGGAGAGAGAATGGAAGCAACATGTCCCCATCCTTTCTTAATCCTTTCCTTGATGTACGCATTAACGTTGGCACAGCGACTGCCTGATGCATCTCATCCCTCCTGCAGCACTTCCTTAAACTCAGCATTTACAGACAGGCTTAACTTCCAGCTCAGGGGGCGGGACACTCAAGCGTTCCTCCAGTGTGCTTTCCCAGCCCCAGCTCCCATTTGTGGCTGCCAGATACAGCAATGTCTCCCACCACGTGCAGCTAAAGCAGATCTTGGTTGCCAACCATCACTAAAAGCTGCAGAGTAAGGAGTCCTTCATTGTTTGAAGAAAATAGTCCTTTGCATATCAGCCACAGCACTCAACATGCTTCATATTCTCTGGTCAGCAATTACCTTAAGGGGGGGGGGGTATCAGTTCCTGCATCCTGTCACCAGTTACTTGCCTATTTACAATACTTTCATGTATTAATAAGGCCTTTTTGATGCCTTAGTCATAGAAAATACAGCAGATACTATTTGCATTACTCAGTGGTTTATTCCCTTGGGTGTTAAGTCTTCTTTTAATTTACTGTTTGTTGTTTCTGTGAAGGAACTTTCAGTTAGTTTCAGAGCCCACCCTGGATGCCCCACTGATGGGCTGAAGTATATTAGGTATGACATTAACTAGCATTAATATGGAAATTTAGAATCCCAACAGAACTTGTGCTGTTGCCCAGCAATGAGTCATTGTCCTTTTTCTCTTTTTAGCCGGCAGCAGATTCAGAAGCTGTGAGACAGTTTCCTGCAGATAAGAGATAAATCGAAGGGAAACCTGGCAAAAAGATGATGGTCAAGCTGCAAGATATCATTTCCTCTAAAGACCCTACATACTAATTAAACATTCCAAGCATATTTTCAACAGCATTTAGGGATTTCCTCATCAAAATTAACCTCCTCCCATGTTATCTTCATTTTTGACATCCAGTGGCACAGTCTGATACAAGACTCAGGGTTAAAAATTCCTAGTGTTGGGTTGTGTGTGTGTGTATATATATGCGCAAGCATGCGCACACACACAGTCACCTGACTGAAGCTCTGCCAGCATTACTTTGGAATTTTAATGCCTGATCCAAAGTCCTCTGTAGTCAGCAAGAGATTTTCTGTTAACTTCAATAGTAGCAGGATCGAGCCTCTATCCTTCTGCATCCAGATTTTTTCATTTATGCCTTATGACTTGTTTATAACAAACTACAGATGGGCTTGAGTCATAAAGTTTGGATTATTCAGCTTAGAGGTTTTGCTTTGGGCCCATCCCTTTAATGTACTGGTTATTCCAGACCTGCCTTTTAAAAGGAAAATGTTGTCAGAATGACAGTGTATGTGCAATAAACAAACTTCTCATTTCCTTTCCCTTCAGTTTTTTTCCTTTTTTGAAGCTGATGTCTTATCTGGACAATTAGTTTTACCACTGACATTGACTGCAAACTTGTCATACCTGATTTGCAATCTTTTCTGGTTCAAGTGCTATCAATTATTTTCTAACTAGATGCTCCTGTGGGATCAACTGTCACTAAGAGCAAATTTGAACACAATGGGTTGCTTCCTATTTCCAAAAGGATCTGAAGATTGCCAAAGCTTGACAGGCAGCTCCAGTTTGAAGATGAAACAGATAAGTTAGGTTTCCCTGTTAGGTGCTTTTGAACACAAGCAGATAAAGGAAGTATTGTTTCTAAAGAGAGCGTGCCATTTATAGTGCAGATTCATCCTTAATAAGAACAAACTGCAGTTGCTTTAAACAGAAAGTCAAACACATTTACACTGAAGAGGCAATAAAATACTTAGGAGTCTTTGCAAATATTTCTGCAGATCTTGCACTTCCAAATTTGGCTTTTTTTTTTTTTCCTCCTCTCTTTTTAAATGAGAGACTGAGTAAACTATTAAGAAAGCCAGTAGATGGTAATGTAATTGCTGGGTAGATCAAATAAGTGATGTGTTGATTTTATAACCAAATTCAACAACAGTCAGAAGGTAAAATGATGTAACTTTGTTTTTGAAGATGCTTTATATACTGTATGCCTTGGTAATTGTGTGTGCTGCACGTGAGGGTGGAGTGCAGATCATTTTAGGCATATCATAAGTGAGAAGTGGCGCAACTTTTATGTCTAAGGTAGCAGTAACTTAATTTTGTGGAGTGCCACTTTTGTTTCAGCGTGGAAACCTGCCACTGAAGCATGCCTTTGTCCAAAGATATGTGAGAGTATCATTGAATGTGCACTTTAAAAAAGGTTTATTTTGGGAGATGACACTAGGTTAATAGCCCCAAGGTCTGGAGTATTCCAGCTGTCCACACTAGATTAATGGTCCCAAGGTCTGGAGTGTTGCAGCTGTCAAAAGGAGAGACTCGCTGTGTATACTGGAAACACTTCTTACTTAGTTCCATCCTTTTCTGTTGTCAGAGTCAGTCTTGGCAGTTTGGTTGGCGGTGGATGTGGAAACAAAGATACCATTAGTGCCAGGATGTTTGCCAGGGTCTGTTGTGTGCCTTCACCCACTACAAAGAGCTTAAAGAGTTTCTCCTTTGCAACACAAGGCAAAACCCTTAACTATTCAGGTGAGTGATCAAACACCCAGTGACTTCAAGAATTAGTTAATGTGTCTGCTTTTGGTGTAAGTGTCTGGCTGAATGAAAGAGTTGATATGGTGCATAGGAGGTGCTGAGTGTTTAGGTGCATGTGTAGAAACTGGCAAAAAGAATACATTTCCTCCCTCTAAAATGTGAAGCAATCATAAGAGAAAATAAGCAAGGAGCATGTGACCCCTTGGGTTTGCCATTTGTTGTCAATGTGAGATTTTAAGCTTTAATAGTTTGAAAATTTTCAATGAAGACCATCATCAAGGAAGATAAAACTTCATGCAGAATCATTACAGTTGTGAAAACACCAAGCAATGGTAAGTATCCTTAGTCAAGAGAAGTATTGTACAGCCTGAGTGTAGCTGCCCCATGTTGATGGATTGTCCCCAGAGTGGATTGAAAGGAGGAATTGTGGCCACAAAGGCAATTCATACTATCTACCAATTGAGAGAAGCAATGTTATTTCCACTTTCAAAATCATAGGGCTCCATTGCTACACTTTCACAATCATGAAATTAGAATCAGGTGTTAATTAGCACTTGTGTTTGGCAAGCTCAGTTTATTGAGAACATTTGCTTTGGTCAGACTTCTGATTATTTTGGCTCTGAAACCTGGTTTACATTGATTTAATCATTAGAATACTCTCTTCTAAGGCTTTCAAATGATGGAATTAAGTGCAAATACCACGTCTCCTGCATAGGAACAGTTATGACAAATCCATTAGACAGCAGTAAGTGCAATTTTTTACCATTTAACAGGGTATAATTCTGTAGGAGAGCATATGCTGAATATTAAAATGATGGTATTTTTGCTTGCTCATTTCCGTACTTGTACATTGTAATTGTTGCATATCTTTGTATCATGCTAGGTATCTTTTCTGAGTTTCTAAATGAAAAATACAGTATTTATTGTATGTGTACATGACAGTCCATGTCCAATTTGTAACTTTTACAAAGAAATCACAATCTTCTGATTGCATCCAGAAAGTACATAGAGGCTGTGGCACAAATGTAGTACAACAGCATGCTGGCATCTACAAGAATTACTCACCCCTTCTTAAGACATTGATTCCTAAATAAGATATTTAAGTTATTTTCTTATATAAGCTGTTCATCTACTTAACTGTGTATATTGTACTTTACAACAGCTTTGTGGCAGCTCAAGGATTTCAGACATGTTTACACAGTTTGGTCACCTGCGCTATCGTGCCATCTGGAACAATTTGCTAACAATGTCAAACTGCATATTTTAGTTAACTTTTTCTGTTTCTGATGATCAGGATGAGGTAAATAAGTAACAGTAAATCAGCAATAATGCTTTATCTGCACTTAAAAAAAGCTTCCTCCTGCTGGATATGGTTGTGGGGAATAATTGAGTGTAGTCAAGGTTTTGCTCTGAGTTGGCTCAAACAGCTAACACAGCAGTGAAATTAATAATGCTTTTATTTCTAAAGCTAGGCTGGATCATACATTGTTCATTGTTACACCTCACTGACATTTTTGACTCAGTCAGGAAGGGCTTTTGTAGTCTTTCTCTCCTTGAGTAGTACCTTGCTCTACAAGCATCTCCAGGGCTTCTAATAGACCTACTGTCTCACTGGAGCTAAAGTGTCAGGATCCAGCACTCTGTACTTTGTTTTAATTTCATTTCCATATAACTGAAGAAAAACACCCTGACAAAGGAAGTCACCTCTCTAAAGAAGGCTAAACCTTTTTCCTCCTCTTCTCCTTGCATAGCTTTACAATGGTGATTTTTATCAGAAGAGTCATCTGCCAGGTTTTATGAATCGGTGCTCATGTTGTGGATCTATTAGGGGTTTGTACTTCTCTCCACAATGAAGTTGGAGAAAGTAACAAGGAGGCAGCTGCTTAGGTCAAGTGGCAGTGTCTGTCCACTCCTAAGCTTGTAGCCAGAATAAACAGTGTGTCTTTACAGTCAATCTAGCAAATGACGTTACAAAAATGGGATGTTTGCACTAATGACTTAGTCAAATACATCTGGAACCTTTTTCCCCAAAGAAATGAAACTGATGTAATAACACAACACAGTCTCCTCATTATGTAAATCACAAGGCAGAAAGCTGAGGACATTATTTAAAGAAAACCGAGGAAAGCTGAAGATTTGCTCAAGTAATTTCCTGGTTTTACCCCATACGAGATCTTGCAGATGGCAGGAAGGAAGGGGAAAAGCAGCAAACCCTCTAGCTTCCAATTCTCTTTTCACAATAAGATTTTACACCACTGAGAACCTGGAATTTTCTGCTCTTATTTCTGGTTAAGTGGCATCTGCATTCCTCATAGCCATAGGCTGCAGTGTGCATAATATTGCCTTAATCCACTGGCTTAAACACAGGTCAATGTAAAACTTACCACAACATTTTCACACATTTACAGACATCCATATCAATACACAGGATAGAGGCTAAAGTATTACTGTAGTTGAAGGCTGTGAGATGTAGGTATGTTTTGCACCTTCGACTCCTACAACCTTCATTTCATAGCAAGACGCTAAGACTAAATGAAAATTTTCTCCCTGGCTATGTGCAGATTCACTTGCATACAGAGAATGTTTGTGTACTGAAAGGCACCATCACCTGTGGATGCATGGTAGTTCTTTTATAAACCTTATTGCTAGGCTTGGCTGATAGGGTACTTTTCACCTCTGATGAGCCTGATCAACAGGGTCAGTGTTTCTACTCACATAGATCTTGATGCTTGAATATTTGTGTGGATTGCTATGAAGGTGTCACTCAAGGAGGAAATTGGGGCTTTCAGGTATATAGCAGGGGCTTTCAGATTGGCTATAATGTAGACCAGGTTAGCAACTTTGAAGAAATAAGGTTCTGCTGAAGACAGCAAAGTCCTTCTCATGGATGCAAAATCCTTTCTCGGTATTGATGGGATCTGGGTTCAAGAAAGAACTTATTATTTCTGAAATATGGAATCCATTTGTTCTTGGAACACATGTCCTTTTTATGCCCTGGTTCATGAGCTGGTTGCAAAGCTACAAATTTGCTATAAAATTCCTTTTAAGGTGCAGTGCTGCTAGAAATTTGTAGAATAATAGGGATCCTTTCATCCTTTGTATTTAAACATGTAATTTGCTTTAACAGGATCTGATCAACCATTAAATCCTGCTCTGTTTTATGTGTTTAACAGAAAACATACTTGCACAAGTAAAATAGACTGCATGCAAGACTACAATATACCTATTTATGTTCAACATATAACGAGGTCTCACAGAGCTACTTTCGTCCTGAGGGGTTTAACAGCTCTGTTGCAAAACCATCAGTGGAAGGTCAAACCTTTTGGAAGAAAAGCTGCAGTGCAGCACACTGCTAGCATGTGTTTGTTAGGCCATTGGGTTGATAGTCCCAAAGTGGGGGTTCAGCTCCTACAAGATGGATGCTCCATCACAGTACTTCAGTCAAAACGTATCTGGATGATCATAGAATCACAGAATCACAGACTGGTTGGGGTTGGAAAGGACCTTAAGATCATCTAGTTCTACCCCCCTGCCATGGGCAGGGACACCTCACACTAGACCGTGATCCATTCCAGTCATCTTCTATCCAAGAATGCCAGCATTCTGTGGCAGGATCTGCTTTTGTTAGATAATGCCTTGTGGAAGAGTCAGTTCAAGGGGTCTCACTCCTTGCTGAAAGGAGTATGGGGTATGAATCTTTACCATAAGGGAAGTTTCAAAGTCCAGAAGGTTCTAAAGTCCAGGAGAGGATGCTAGCTTTTTAGAAACATTTGCAGACCAGGTTGGGCAAGGCTCGGAGCAACCTGGTCTAGTGGCAGGTGTCCCTGCCTGTGGCAGGGGGTTGGAACTGGATGAGCTTTGAGGTCCTTTCCAACCCAAACCATTCTAGGATTCTTCGAGTCTGTAAAGTTGAATGTTTCTAATGTTACTAATGTAACATGGAGAAGAAAAAAGTTCTTAGTGTTCAAGGTTTCTCTGAAAAACATGCAATAGAATTGAATATTTACTGACTTTTTTAAAATTTATTATTAGCCAGAGAATTACAAGGTTTGCCTTTTTTTCCATGAAGAGGAAAATGCAATTATTCATGTAGTCCTGTTTGCTTACCTAAGCAGCGATTAAGCAAGAAGGGAGACTATTTTGGCTTGTGGTTCAAAGGCCTTTTCAAAAATCAACTCAGCTAACCAGTCTGTACATATGGATTGGAGGCCCTCTGGTTTCAGTTGTCAGATCCTGTGAAGTTATTTACAGAGTACCAGGAGGACATCATAAACATAAGCATTAGTGGAAAAAACAAGAAATGAATTGAAAGAGATACCTTAAAGACATTTTCAGACTTGGAACTAAGAACTGATAACTTACTTGATATCTTGGCCTTTGTATTTCTCTAGGAATTCTGTTTTCTTTGATGTCATTCATATTTTGAAGATTCATCTAATGCAATATATTTGTTGTATCAAGCCGAAGGTGAAAATTTAAAATACTTAATAAAACTTAAGAGCCACATTTTGATAACCTTTCCATCCTTTTGAGTAGTGGACGTTATTTACTAAAGGTTTCTTTCTTTCAAGGAAAAGCAGGGTTTAATTATTTTTTGTCTTTGAAATATTCTGTGGCAATGAACACCCCAACCTTTCCTATCAGTTCAATGGGTATAGAATCATAGAATGACAGAATGGTTTGGGTTGGAAAGGACCTTAAGATCATCTAGTTCCAAACCTGCCATGGGCAGGACTGCAACTCACTGGTCATTGCAGTTTTTAAGATAATAGTTAAAACCCCCAAAACTCTTGGGTTTTTACATATATATATATTTAATGCTAAGGATTACATCTGTGTAACCAGTTTTAAGAGAATACTTTACCCTGATTATCATGAAAAATAGCACATAGTACATTTGGCTTGTTCTTTTACAAATCCCAAATCTTTTGGCTGACTAAATGACCCCAAGACCTCTAAAACATTCTGTGATCTGTCTAATTGAGTGCACTGATGTCTGCTGGAAAACAGATGTGATCAACTGCTCGCATCTGTGAAGCTGAAGAAAATGTAGCATGGTTTTGTCAGGAAAACTTTATCAGTAACTCTA
Organism: Pezoporus wallicus; assembly: GCF_028554395.1. Lineage (NCBI taxonomy): Eukaryota > Metazoa > Chordata > Aves > Psittaciformes > Psittacidae > Pezoporus > Pezoporus wallicus. Next base: position 3,572,533 of record NW_026639377.1, read on the forward strand.
CCTCTTTCCAAGGCATAGATGTAATCCATAAATAAAGGAGTTGCCATTTGATGAGAAGGAGGAAATTCTATCTTAGTCAGTGACAAGGAAAGTGAAACATGGTCACCCAGAATTCCTGCAATTCAAAGACAGCTCATGCCCACTTTAATTATGGTGATGTATGTTCCCATTCAACTTTAATAGGGCTGCTTGTACGACTAACGGATCTCAATTGCAAGGGTCACATTTGCTTTGCTTTTTTTATCTGTAGTTTAGAGTTAGAAATCCTGCAGAAAGGACAAGGACCTTTTGAGAAAGCCATCTGTTCTCCTGAGTGCCTCCCCCAGGAAAGATTAGCACAAACCCAGGGTGGTCAGTTTGGGTATGTCACCGAAAGTTGGGAGAAAAACTCCTTAATACCAATGTAGCATTAAGAAGCAGGTATTATTTATTATGGTCACAAATACACTCCCAGATAGCAGCTGAGTGCCAGGGAAAATAGACTGGCCTCATCATGTCTTAAGAAGCTGTGGGACAAAGTAAAGCCAAAGCACAGAGTGTTTTGGAGAGGACTGGATTAGTGTTAAGACTGCATGGCAGAAACCTTCATGTACCCTGAAGGAAACCAGTGGCAGCAAATAGATCAGTCAAGGAGGTCACTCTAACAATTGTTACATTTGCGTGTCATTTTAGCTTTAATTTCACCACAGGTTTTTCAATTCCAGTGGAATATTAGAAATTTAAAATTTCATATAGCAAGGGAAGGTGTTTTCATGAGCACAGATCTACAAAAGTGTGGGAAGTAGATTCATGATTGAGTAACTTGTCAGTGGTCACTGCAGTATTGGTGAGGATGGAGACTGCACATGCTAGTAATTTTGATTAGTGGAGGATTTGGTACTGTCAAGAAGTTTAAAGAGTTTTGGTTTTGTTCCAAGCTCTTCAGACTCAGGATGGATTGAGATAGTCTGAGGCTTTGGCAGTCAGTGATGGGTTTGCACTTGGACCTCATTTCCCCTTTATCTGTAAATGATAAAGTCACCCACACAACATCTATCTTCTGTGTTGATGTCTCCTTGGAAAACAGTATGTTTTAACCAACTGCTGTTTATCTTTGGGCAGGGTGAGGTGTGTCTTAGAGAGCTCAGCCCCACAGCAGTGAGATGGAGGCCATGCTGGTGACTCCTGCTGACCCTGGGAACCACCATGCTGCATCTGTTCCAGGAAGCATTTCAGCCCATTAAGAGGGCTGGCACACCTTGACATCCCAGATGTCCATAAAACTGTTAAGGTAGGTAACATTTTCAGGCACTATTTACCTGTGAAGCTTAAGGCATGTCTTACTTTTATGTGAAAATTGGACTCCTCATGCCAGCATGTGACTTTGGGAGCTGTGATAATAATCAGGGACCTATAATACATGTGCTCTGATCTTGTTACTTTTTAATACGAAAGCCTTGCAGATGTCTATTATGCAGGCATACAATGTTTCACTACAGATTTATAATTACTTTTATTCCTAGTAATAATCAAATTGAAATCAAAGACCAGTAAAAAATTTATTTTGGACTGTCATTCTTGGCCATCTCCAAGCTCATTCAGAAGAAATTAAAAATCATCAGTAAACTAATACTGTATCTTTTCAGAGGACACAGGCTCTTAGTTTCCATGCAAACTGCTTCTGCAGCTGACATTTGCTTATGAAGCCAAATCCATATCTCAGGGCAGACCAGAGGGAATGTGTCTATTCCGGTTCCTGAGAAAAAAAAGCAGACAAGAGCTATTTCTAGTGGCCCTGCAGGTCCAGTGTGGCTGGCTGAGAACTTTGAAGCAAAGTCTGCCCTTTCAAAACTGAACCCAGTGATATGGATTTTGAACAGGGCTCACAGACTTAAACCCATAAAGGAGGAAATTGAGACACTTTGTGATGGAACAAGCAGCTTCTCCGCCTCTTGGAATGAGAATTATCTTCGAGAAATGGGAAAAGAAGTACATAAGAAACTAACTCAGTAGAATGAATCTATATATTAGAGGACACTAGGAAAAATGCCCTGGCTTGTTTTCTTCAAAACATTTCGATAGGCTTCTGGTAAACTAGGAAAAACAAAGAAAAAAGCTGTCAGCATAGGCCAGCAAACAAACGATAAATGCTGTCAGATGTGTGGAATGCTCACTCTCTTACTTTTATTTACAAGGCTATACAATAAAACATCCAGCCAGTGTATGTGACTATGATATGGGAGAGGAGGGAATGAGGGAAGGTGTAGAAGAAGGTTGAAGACTTTTAAACCTGGATACTTAATTCTAGGTCTCTAAATCTGTATTTCTTATACAATTATTTTGAGAGGTGCTTCTACATCTCAGAACTCCCCCCCCCCAAATCATTTAAGGTTGAATTATCTTCTTAAGATGATGTGATCCAATGTTCTTTATTCAGTGAAGGGAAGCACCTATAAACCATTTCTTTTTTGAATGACTCTATTTCTGGATTCTTGCTTCCCCTAAATAAGAAGATCTGAAATGCTTTCTCATGAACATCAGAGGATGCAGGAGTAGAGGGCATGCTGTGTTTTCTAAAAGGCAGTCAAACAATAAGCAGTGATACATCTTAATGCTAAAAATGAAAGCATTTCAAAAACATATCCAGTCTGCAAAGAAAGAGGAAGAAACTGGTAGATATTTCATTTTCTATCAAACACTAGCCATTCATAAATTGTTGAACAATGGAAACTGCATGCAGTGGTAGCGCCTGGACTTCGAGTGAACCATAACATTCCACAAACTTGCAGAGCTAGGCATGAAGCGCTACTATTGGGAGGCTGCATCTGCGAGTATCTGCTCACTTAAACCCCAGGGTAGAGGATAAATTTTCATGGAGCTTATAGTGATTTATCATGGGAAGCATAGGCTTTTTCATAGACATTGTTCTCAGTGACAGTGTAAAGAAAGAGAGCACTAAATCTCTTCTCATCATAACTAATGATTAAGTCAGCAGCTTTTTGGCGAATACAGAATACCCTTCTACAAAAAAACAAAGTATTCTATTGTGATGTATTACATTTAAAACCCCCATAAGTATCCCATAAGGCTATTGCAATATTTTTAACTAGATCTTCCCTCTTTGTCACCATATTGAAATAAATGGAATGTGTCAGACTGAGTAATGCTCTTTCAATAAGTTTTTAGGAGCTCACTTAGAAGTTTGGCAAAATATAAAGAAACGAGGAAAACTTTCTCAGGATCCTCTATGGCCTGAATGAAAGATCAGTCCATTAAGGAGAAAAGCTTATGCTGATGCTGACACTAATAAATGGGACAGGGAAAGATATTTCTGCCTAGTTTGGGCTACCTTGCTCTAAGCCTGCTGCCTCAAGTTGCCCTGCGAAATAAATCAGCCAGCTGAAGATGATTCATTGCATTACAAAGTTCCCATCAATATAATGGGGAAATCAGTTTTGTGTGAGTGTTCAAATGTGAACCCAACCTCAGCTATCAGGAGTGACAGGGACAGCAGCTGCTCAAAAATTAACTCCCCTGCACCCACTGTTCAGTCCTGGATTTGAGCTGTGGTACTAGGAATGCCTCTTCTTTCAGAGTGCATTACTGTTATTCAGTCTGGATGCTGAACTTGCCTCAGCATCATATGTTATTTGGAAGAAAATACCATGATTTTGGTCAGCTGTTCCTTCTGCAGTGTTTTAATTTCAGATGCAGTCTCAGCCCTGTTGAAGCCAGCCATCACCAGGGCCAGGCTTTTATTCTCTCTTTTGAACCTTGAGGCAAGTTTTTAGAAGGTGGACCTTCAGAGCTACATCTCGCTTGGATTTTAAGGTTCTCTTATAGGGAATATAAATACATTTTCTTTTAGAAATACACTCCCTAAATATTCCCTAAAATATTTTACACATCAAACCACTTTTAAAAAATAACTCCTCGGTGCTCCTCGGATGGAAAAACCTGCAGTAGAATGGCAATGGGAAAGAGCTGTGTTTAATCATTAATCATTGATGATGGTAAGACTTGAGGTCTCCATTGGTCTCCATGTTACAAGTGCTGTATTTTAACACCATCCATCTTTCATTCTTTAGGAAATAAATAGATTAAGGAGAATCCATTTTCAAGAGTTTCTTCTTTTGTGACGCTTGATCTTACAGTGTGTTCTGATATTAGCTATTTGAAACATTTCTGAAATGTTTGGAAATCTTGCCTTGTAAGTCCTTTTTTATATCTGTGTAACATAGTCTTTCTGAGTAGCACATCTGGAATCCTAGCCACAATTCACAGAATTTATAGTTGGGTAAAGTGGGCCCTCCTCAGACTTGAGAATCTTCCAGTTTTCCTCCCCTTCCCATCCCCCTTTGCCTCACAAAGGTCCTACTCAAGAGTGGGATTAGAAGGAAATCCCATTAAAGCCTAATAGTGCTGCTTCTTTCCAGAGGGAGTCACTACAAAGTAATTTATTTCTCCAGCATGCAACTGGAGGTACTCCTTTGTCAAAGGCTTGTGCATGCTGGTGCTGTGGCCTTCGTTATCCCAGGAACAAGGGACCCAAAGAGTCTATTCCTGCTACCAGGCTAGCCTTGTTTGTTCCTTCCTTACTCCAACATCACATACAAGTGCACAGGAGGTAGGTGGCTATGCTTATAGCTGGAATTTGGAGAGTATGTATAAGGCATAAAAAGCCACAATTCTGCTGCCTTCCCATATTAGCACCAGTAAGAGGCTCTGGGCAGTGTACAGCTATCAGCTGCTTTCATCCCCTGAGCCATAGGCAGCTCTAATTTTCAAACATGCTTTTCTTCTACCCCCCTCTCCCCCTGCTTTTCTTTATTGTTATGTCTTTCCCATCAAGGCAATTCACCCTGAAGTTCAGATGACACACACTTAGGAGATGTGGTGGAGAATCAGCCCTTTGTGAGCGTGTGAAGGATGCTTTCCTTGACCTGTCAGGGAACATATTTTGCTTGATGAGAAAGAATGCTGTCCCAAATTCCTCCCTACTGCAAACAGGCTGCTAGAAGTGGACTTACATTAGGGATGAATATGGCCTACTCCAGCTGGCAGAAGGTCTCCTGAGCAGATGACACTGTTTACAATGTATTGGCTGCTTTCACTGCTCTGTTAAGTGATGGTAGGTGTTTCTACCAAACAATGCAAATACAAAGTAATTTGTTTGTGAGGGCCTAATCCTGAAGATCTTATTTGGTGTTTACAAAAGTTAAATTCAGCATTTACTCAGCTAACCTCCACTTGAGTTCACAAGGAGTTAGCCATGGTGAGGACAAGAAGAGGACTGTGGGAGCGTGCTGTTTGTTTTTGGCCATAGCACAAAGATGCTTTACATTAAAAACACATACTGAAGAAAATAGAGGTGCACACAATTACTGCCTATATGCATGCGGCACTATATGTGTGCACACGAACACAATTGCACGCTAATCTAATCAATACATTCATTTCTGATTAGAACATAATTACGCATCCCAGGAGGCTGGAACAGAAAAGTCCCATTAACCCCTCATGCCCTTTTCAGCTTTCCTCTGCCTTTCCATCTAACAGACCTCTGTGTCACTCCACTCATTAGCAGTTACTGTCTATGACATTGTTACATAAATAAGGATGTCGACCTGTCAGAATGGGTCACCCAATTCAAGGGTGATGATAAATATCTGTCCCTATGAATTAGGCTAAAGACACCAGAGTACAGGACAGCTACTGTTGATTATTGGATAGTTAATGTATAGAGGACAAAAGGTGCTGAGGCCTGGTCACTTTTTGGATCATTAATATGGATTTAGGCCTATTGTTAATAAAAAAAGAAGCACACACACACACACAAAACTAGGTTAGCAAGAACATGCAACTTTGATTTGGGACAGGATGCATAGATAGTGGGGAGATTCATGGTATGGAAGGTGTGGCTTTTACATCAACCCAATGATGCTTTTCATAATCAAACAAAATATCTGGGGGTCAGGCTGAAAACAGATTGTGCTGCCCCATGCTTGCAAATGCATGTAATAGGAAGTAAAAGCCACAGTGGATGCCTTTAACTAAGCAGAAATGACTCCAGGAAGGGGAATATGCAAAAAAGCATCATTCAATTCAGGAGCAGCTTGAGAGCTGCTGCTGAGGCTCTTCTCATGGTTTGCACTGAAAACCATCCGTTATTGCCAAGACTCTTAGGAAACCCTGCTTTATTTTCAAAACACCTTCTTTTACTTACACAGGGAAAGGACTGGAGGGTATCACTAACCCCAATTCATTCATTTAGTGATTGCTATCTTTCCACATTAGTGACAGGTTTTTCCTTGCAGGTAGAACCGAAGTGTGATGCAACACATAGCTGTGATTTTAATAGCTGATGATGTAAAAATATCAAGGCAGTCTGTAGACAGAAGCTCTTGCCGTTCTAAATAAGATTGAATTAAGACCATTAAGACTCAGTGCTGTAACTTGCTGAAAATATTAAGTGCTGGGCAGGAACATCTCTTAGGATTTCTTTATCTACAAGTCTAATCACAGCACCCACAACTTTCCTGGAATTCAGTGTCCCACAGGATCAGACTGTCATGCCAGTGTCAAGAATTTATTACAACGACTTGCTCTGAAGGGCAGATCCAGTCTGGAAGGGAGCTAAATATCCTGTAAAGCAGTCAGTGTAAGTACACCATGTCTTTGTAGAGTCAGGCCCTTCAGTTAGTTTTACTAACTATTGAATTATTGAGTTCTATGATTCTATGATTCTAGCTTTGCCACTGAGCTGCAAGAGATGTGGCTGTAGCACTTTCCTACAGCAAGCTTCTGCCAAGTGATGATACCAGCTCATGTGCCAATTCAGTAGTGCAAGGTAGCTGTACTTCACTCCGTTTTTCCCTTTCTAATTTGCTCTACCCTCAGGGAGCAACTGTTGCAAGGAGTATCCCTGTTTTACTGGCACACCAAACTATGGAAAATTTCTGCTAGTTATTGTAGTCAAAAGTCTCAGCCTCACTGGTGGTGCCAATGACCAAGTCTGCTCAAGTTTGCTGAGACAACACACCACTCCTGAATTGCTGATTTGAGCTGAGACAGTGAGTCCTGGCTTCCTGGAGAGCATTCACAGGTTCAGCTATGCAAAGCTGCAAAAACAAAGCGCAGGCTGATCAGAAATAGTGATGCCTACAGCTTCTGAATTTCTCTTGCTGGAATAAGACTTTGTTCCAGCCCTTTGGAAAAGTGTATTTGTGTTGATTCAGTGTTGGCACACGGGAAATATGAGCAAATGAAGTTGTCTTTTGAGCTCAGTGGGGTCTTCCATTTCATAGGTCGCTAAAAGGTACAAGGGAGGGAAGGAGCAGGAAGAAACAAGACTGAATATTGTCCCATGAAAGGAACACTAAAAAACATGGAAGAAAGGCACAGTCTACTCACTGGGTAAAGCACCTACTTGCATCTTCAGGTTCAAACTTTAGAGTGTGGAGCTGTCATTTCCCCATCCCAGAGGCCTTTGGATTTCAGTGGTAGAAGAAGTGGAAATTTTCAAGCCCTCTGTGGTGAGAGATGGTCTAATGTACTGCAGTCACACATGCCATTTTATTTAACTGCAGTAGATTCTACTACTTTGTGATTATTATTTGTAAGATTCATACTCCTCCATTAAATCAATTTTTAGAATTAATTTTCCGGAACAGATGTGTCTGTACATGAACCTGCAGATGTGTTTCTGCTGGAATATACAACATTTTTGACTGATGCCTTTGGGGTCTGAAAGTTGTAAAAACCTTAAAGAGTCAGCCTTTTTACCTTTTTGTATCATTATGACAATTAAAATTTGAAGATGCTTTTATCTGGGATTTCCCAATGTGTTTTTTAATATGTGTTGGAGATGTGATGATATAGGAAAGACAATGTTATTGCATATTTGAAAGTGCACAATGTAGCAAGGTTGCTGTTTCTTAAAGGCCCAGTGTTCTGAATGATATCATCAGATATTCTTAGATACCAACACCTATTCCATTATAATAACAGATTTGATAGTCTATGGGAAATATGTAAAAGCTGTAATTCAGAAAAATACGGTTATTCCCTAAGTATTTCACAGGACCAGTGTGACTTTATTAGCTTGATGCCTATCAGAAACCAGAGGCAACCACGTCAAAATATAAGTTAAAAAAGGAAATTATACTTCTTTCCCCTTTAAGGTTGATTGTAAAAAGCCCTTGTGCATACACACACTACATTTATAAAAATAACTCCTAACACCCTCTAAAAAATTCTAATCATAATATCTCAAATATGTGGCCAATATAGATGGGATTATTTTGCAGCAGTGGGTCAAGCATATTGCTGGCAAAGAACTCCAGGATACACTGATATAAATTCACAGAAATAGGGCTTGCTAATGTAGTAAATGACGACAGCTGCTGTGGCTGCTGAACTAAAAAGGAGCTCTGTCCAAGAATAATGAGTATTTCCCATTGCACTGCAGAAGCACTTGCTTTGCACGTGGGAGTTTGGATCATAACTCAGTCAGCCCTATGTAGTATCCTTTCATTTAGTGCATGGTAACATTTAGATGCATTGATTAGAGGTCTGAAGTTCATTGTGCGCATAGTCAGTGTAAGAATTCCAGTAGCAGCCCCTGGCCATGCCTGTCTCACCCCAGACTGCAGGAGGCAGGAGCACTCTTGCCCTAAACTGCCAGGGCAAGGAATCCATTTGGCTTCTTGTTGCAGTCCCCTAACAATCTGCCTATTAGTGCTGGTAGTTTTTGTGCTGTGACTACCTTTCCAACAGGAACTGGACTGAGATCACTGGCTTATTCCAGTCTAGACACTGAAAGGCTGCCTGTTTATTAAAACCATGCTCTGTGTGAAATGCATCTTTGTCTATGAAATGGCATGGCCATTACATAAGGAGTTTGTGATTTACCGTCGTCAGATAGCGTGTTTGCAGTAGGCAAAGCAGTAGGCCTTGGGGGATCAGGATTTGCTAGCGCAAGGCTGTCCATCTCCAGATACTTTCACGCTTGCTTGCTTTGTTGAAACAATAATTGATGGGACTTATTTTCTTGAGGAGTGAAAGGCGCTCTTTCTACTGCTGTGCAAATCCAAACCAGCAGCTACAGCATAAAAAGCATCAGAGGCCTCTGAAGTACCTGTCAGAGTGATGTGGAAATCTACCTGGGTTACCTCTAGAGCTCAAGCATTGGTAGCAGTCTAACTGTGGTAACATGGAGCACCATGGACGTAAATCTACCCAACTGAAAAGCGCTTGAGGCTGTGGTTTCACAAACATTTCTCTCTGTGGCAATTTTTGGCTCTAGCAGGTCATGCTGCCACTGCCACAGGCTGTTTGAGGCAGCCCCTACACTGCCCTCTTTGTCCTGCTTGGAGAGCTGGCAGGAGTGTGGGAGCAAGAAGCAGCAAGGCACGGTGGGCATCCTTGGCCTGGAGAAATGTGTGTGTAGCCACACCCGAAGGGCAGAATGAATAAGTTTATGTGGAAGCCTGTGACTAAGTCATTCTGGAAAAGAGGCTTTAGGCTCTTTTCAAAAGGTTACCCATTGCTAGTAGGGACTAGATGTCTTAAAGAAAAGGCAAGAGGTCATTTAGTCTAATCCTTTACATGAATAAAAGAAATCACCAGCACAGCTGCTGTTAGCTGGAAGAAGTGAACTTCCTCAGCAAGTAATTGATAGCTGTAAAGATTCCTCTGCCCTCTCTGAAAGGGTTCCTGGTGTTCATCTAATCAGTGGCAAGTACAGTAGCTGTTGATCTGTGCCAAGAACCTCCCTCTTCTGTTAGCAGGACTAAGCCTGTTTCTTGGATGCTAAGGTAGCATTTCATAAGTGTTGAAGCTGAAGCAAAACATGAGAAGGTGAGTGTCTGTTACAGGGAGTGAGGAAAGAGGTTCGTTGTGCTTGTTGTATGAGTTTAACAGAATATTCTGGAGGTGAAACCTTCCTCACTCATTTGATTGGTCTAGTGGAAGGTGTCCCTGCCTGTAGCAGGCAGTTGAGACAGAATGAGCTTCAAGGTCCCTTCCAACCCAAACCAGCCTGTGATTCTGTGATTGTATGACTGTGTGTTGTCAAAGGGTGTGTGTGCGATGCATGAGAACAGCAAACGAAAATAAAGTCTTGTGAGTAAATTACCCACCGTTAATTATGCAACAGCTGCATACCGGTGAAGTTACAAATATTAGTATACATTGGCATGCATGTTACCAGTGTGATATCAGCTGATGTTGTTAAGGTGTGATTCAATAGATTCATCACAGAATACTAGAATGGTTTGGATTGGAAGGGGCATTAAAGCTCATCCAGTTCCAACCCCCTGTCGTGGGCAGGGACACCTTCTATTAGACCAGGTTGCCCCAAGCCCCGTCCAACCTGGCCTTGAACATTGCCAGGGATGGGGCAGCCACAGCTTCTCTGGGCAACCTGTGCCAGTGCCTCAGCACCCTCGCAGGGAAGAACTTCTGCCTAAGAGCTCATCTCAATCTCCCCTCTGTCAGGTTAAAGCCATTCCCCCTTGTCCTGTCCCTACAGGCTCTTGTCCAAAGCCCCTTCTCCAGGTTTCTTGTAGCCCCTTTAGGCACTGGAAGCTGCTCTAAGGTCTCCCCAGAGTCTTCTCTTCTCCAGGGTGAACAGTGCCTCCAGCCAAGTGGGCCCCATGCTGTGAGCTCATCAGTCATGTGCTAACTCAATGCTGCATGGAGAGCCTTTATAGTGTGAGTTGGGAGCACTGTTGGTAAGTGCCATACTTGCATCTTAATCTGTCTTAAACTCAGTATTAGTGGACACTGTAGGTGCGTACTCCAGTAGCAGTCTTGCTATCAACCTCTTCTGCTGCTGTGGCAATTTTCCATCATTTTTCCAAAACTGCATATGATAATATAATTAATGACTATGTTTCTGGTGGAAGCAAACAAGTGCTGCAAGGTGGATCTCATATCTAACTGTATAGGGCAAGTGTACAGTCAGGAAACAGAAGGACATGATATTCCCCAGCATCAGGCAATCCTCATTTTTTGCTGGGGCTATGGGAAGTGCAATGTGAAAGGGGAAAAGACTAAGTGAGAAGAAAGGGAAGCCGCAGGCATGTGCTGAAGCTGTGGTGAATACAGGGTGAGGACAGAATGACTGATTCTTACTGTAGAAAATGTGTGTGATAGAAGGAAAGCACATCAGCAACTAGAAAGTAAGCAAAAACAAAATCTGAGAAATGACCCTTTTCCAGGCTATAGAGCCAAGTTCAGATTCTTTCAGGACTTGATTCCATTTACATCGATGAGGGAGAAAATTCCTGCTCACAATGAAACAAGTGATTTCCATTGCTGAATTATGGGTTTATGCACTCCAACATATGGCCCATGTCCCCCCGACCCCAACAGAAACACAGTTGCACAGCTTCTGTCATAGCTGGATTGCTGTGTTGGATTGGCAGGATTTCCAGGTTTGGGATAGAAACTTTCTGCTTTATGACCCCACCTTTTTCTCAGCCCTTCTGGTATGTACAGAAGGACATCCCTTCCCTGCACGCATAGCACACCATGAGTGAAATTCTCAGTAATTTAACAAAGAACAGATCAGCCCCTTAGAATCATAGAATGGGTTGGAAGGGACCTTCAAAGGACTTGGGTTTCTCTGTGTTAGGTTTCATGCATACAGCATCCAGCTTTTGGCAGCAGGTATGATATGCAGGCTTGCATTCATTACATACATGGGCTTGTATCCTCTTGTATGAACCTGGTTAAACAGCAGCATTTTAGATTTAGCTTAACTGTCTGTAACACCTTGAACTCAGCTCTTTCACAAGAGTGGTGTACAGCTCGATCCATTAACATCCTTCTGAACTACTGCAGGAATTCTTGAAACAAAAGACATTTTTAAAATTAGTGAAGAATCATAACCCAGTTGTTAAATAATAGCATAATGAATTCAAACTTTATTAATATTTGCTCCAATTGTTCTATACTTCCTCTGTAGAGCCAGATATGTACACATGCATACACACACATGCACAGATTTAGAATCATAGAATTATAGAATAGTTAGGGTTGGAAAGGACCTTAAGATCATCTAGTTCCAAACCCTCACACTAAACCGTGTCACCCAAGGCTCTATCCAGCCTGGCCTTGAACACTGCCAGGGATGGAGCATTCACAATTTCCCTGGGCAACACATTCCAGTGCCTCACCACCCTAACAGTAAAGCATTTCTTCCTTATATCCAATCTAACCTTCCCCTGTTTAAGTTTGAACCCGTTACCCCTTGTCCTGTCACTACAGTCTCTGATGAAGAGTCCTTCCCCAGCATCCCTATAGGCCTCCTTCAGATACTGGAAGGCTGCTATGAGGTCTCCACGCAGCCTTCTCTTCTCCAGGCTCAACAGCCCCAACTTCCTCAGCCTGTCTTCATATGGGAGGTGCTCCAGTCCCCTGATCATCCTCGTGGCCCTCCTCTGGACTTGTTCCAACAGTTCCATGTCCTTTTTATGTTGAGGACACCAGAACTGCACGCAATACTGCAAGTAAGGTCTCATGAGAGCAGAGCAGAGGGGCAGGATCACCTCCTTCGAACTGCTGGTCACACTCCTTTTGATGCAGCCCAGGATACGGTTGGCTTTCTGGGCTGTGAGCACACACTGAAGCCGGCTCATGTTCATTTTCTCATTGACCAACACCCCCAAGTCCTTCTCCGCAGGGCTGCTCTGAATCTCTTCTCTGCCCAGCCTGTAGCTGTGCCTGGGATTGCTCTGACCCAGGTGTAGGACCTTGCACTTGGCATGGTTAAACTTCATGAGGTTGGCATCAGCCCACCTCACAAGCGTGTCAAGGTCCCTCTGGATGGCATTCCTTCCCTCCAGGGTATCAACTGAACCACACAGCTTGGTGTCATCAGCAAACTTGCTGAGGGCGCACTCAATCCCACTGTCCATGTCACCAACAAAGATGTTGAACAAGACCGGTCCCAACACCGACCCCTGAGGGACACCACTCGTTACTGGTCTCCAACCGGACATTGAGCCATTGACTACAACTCCTTGCATGCAGCCATCCACCGAGTGGTCCATCCATCAAACTGATGTCTCTCCAATTTAGAGACAAGGATGTTGTGTGGGACAGTGTCGAACGCTTTGCACAAGTCCAGGTAGATGACGTCAACTGCTCTACCCCTGTCCATCAGTTCTGTAGCCCCATCATAGAAGGCCACCATATCGGTCAGGCAGGATTTCCCCTTAGTGAAGCCACGCTGGCTGTCACCAGGCACCGGAGGTGAGACTGACTGGTCTGTAGTTCCCTGGGTCATCCATTTTCCCCTTCTTGAAAATGGGGGTTATGTTTTCCTGTTTGCAGTCGTCGGGAACTTCACCTGACTGCCATGATTTTTCAAATATGATGGCCAGTGGCTTAGCAACTTCATTTGCCAGCTCCTTCAGGACCTGCAGATGGATTTTATCAGGTTCCATGGATTTGTGCATGTTCAAGTTCTTAGGATGGTCTCGAACCAGATCCTCTCCTACAGTGGGTGCAAGGTCTTCATTCTCACAGTCCTGTGTCTGCCTTCGACTTGGGTGGTTTGCTCAGGGCCTTTGCCAGTGAAGACAGAGGCAAAGAAGTCTTTAAGATCCTCAGCCTTCTTCAAATCCTGTGTAGCCAGTTCTCCTGATAGCTTCTGGAGAGGGCCTACATTGTCCCTAGTCTGTTTTTTATTTGCAGTGTACCTGTAGAATCACTCCCTGTTATCTCTCACATCCCTGGCCAAGTTTAGTTCTAACTGGGCCTTAGCTTTCCTAACCTGGTCCCTGGCTTCCCAGACAACATCCCTGTACTCTTCCCATGCCACCTGTCCTTGCTTCCACCTCTTATAAGCCTCTTTTTTCATTTGAATTTTCCTCAGCAGCTCCTTATCCACCCAAGGAGGTCTCCTGGCCCTCCTGCTGCACTTCCTTCTAGTTGGCATGCAACACTCCTGAGCTTGTAGCAGGTGATCCTTGAATATCAGCCAACAGTCTTGCCCCCTGCCCTGCCCTCTAGGGCTATATCCCATGGAACCTTACTAAGCAGGTTCCTAAAGAGGCCAAAGTCTGCTCTTTTGAAGTCCAGGGCAGTGAGCTTGCTGTACGCTCTTCTCACCGTCCTGAGGATCTCGAACTCGACCATCTCGTGATCACTGCAACCAAGGCTGCCCTGGAGCATCACATTTCCAATGAACTCTTCCATGTTGGTGAGCACGAGGTCAAGCTTCAAGCTGAGGTCAACACTTCTCCTTGTTGGCTCCTCTATTACTTGCAGAAGGAAGTTGTCTTCCACACAATCGAGGAACCTCCTGGATTGCCTGTGCTGGGCCATGCCGTACCGTCCCTCCAACAGATATCAGGGTGGTTGTGAAGACAGACTAAGAGACTTGGGCTTGTTCAGCCTGGAGATAAGAAAGTGACAAGGAGAACTTAGAGCAGCTTCCAGTGCCTGAAGAGGCTACAAGGAAGCTGGAGGGAGGCTTTGGAAAACGGTCTGTAGGGACAGTACAAGGGAGAATGGCTTTAACCTGACACAGCGGAGACTGAGATGAGATCTTAGGCAGAGGTTCTTCCCTGTGAGGGTGCTGAGTCACTGGCACAGGTTGCCCAGAGAAGCTGTGGCTGCCCCATCCCTGGCAGTGTTCAAGGCCAGGTTGGACGGGGCTTGGGGCAACCTGGTCTAGTGGAAGGTGTCCCTGCCCATGGCAGGGAGTTGGATCTGGATGAGCTTTAAGGTTCCTTTCAATTCAAATCAGTCTGGGATTCTATGATGATTCTATATATATGTGTGTGTGTGAATATATATACACACAGGTGTGTGTGTTCCATATTTACACATATGTATGTTTGCCTAGAATGCATATAAAATGATGGCATGTCTGTGCAATGTTCTCTGAGCTGTTTTGGAGTTCATCAGTGATATGTCATTATTGATGATTTATTTGCATTACAGAAGTGCCTACAGAACCTATCTAAAGCTAGTATCCAACTGTGTTGACCAGTCTTCAAATGGTCCCTACTTTGATGTAAATATCTTAGAGAAGAGGTGAAGAGAAAGATGTACAAGCTACAAAGCAGGTTAGTGGTTTAGCTAGAAATAAGTTTTAATGTCTTGACTAATACCTTCTGATTCTCCTTGGCTTCATGTATTGCAGTGTGATGAATCATGTATCAGTAACAGAATTTGTCTGAATTAACATTATCACAGATTGCTCTGATGCTCAGCCGTGTGGGGCTCCAAGCGTTTGATGGCAGCCTCCAGAAACTCCTGCTCTCCTGGATTTCAGAGTCCTCACACTGAATTTACTCTGCTTGTGCTGTAATTAGATCAATCTGTGAACAGGCCTTGCCCTCAGCCCTCAGTCCAAGGTCCCTCTGAAGTTCCAAAGATGTGAGTTGCAGTTTATTCCCAATATTCCTCATTTTCACGTGCTTGTTACCATCCAGGTTCCAGAAGAAGCTTCAAATGGAAGTGCCAGAATCTTATTAGGGCAAGATGTTGTCCTTTTACTCCCTGAGGAGGTCTGGTGAGATTGTAAAGACACAGCAGCAGTCTCCTGCAGAAGGCTGAGAAATGAAGGAAGCAGACAAGATGGAAAAGTTAATAGGAAGAAGGAAAAGTATAAAAGAGGTACAGTGCATGGGAACTTTAAAGTGACCTTTAAATGATTATTTTTATTGCATTTATACTTTTCATCGCTTATTGATGATTCTCAATGTAAGCTTGAAAGAGTTCACATCTTGATTTTTTTTAATATATTTCTTGTTGTTCTGTATCTCAAGATTTTTGTGTACACAAAATTATTGCTAACACATCTAAATTAGTTTAGAGTGTTTTTGATATATTAATATACAATCCCTCTCCTACAGACACCCAAAACCTTATCAGCATCTGGGGGACACACTTCAATTGATGCACTCATTTTCAATAGCTCTAGTTTCTGTCCATAAAAAATACTCCAAAAGTGGCAAAGCTCTTAAAATGTCAGGAAGATAGAGAAGAGGGAAGGGGGAGAGAGTGGAATTTTACAGGCAATACTTGCGTGTGCTAAATAAAAAAAGGGGGGGGGGAGGATTTATTTCCCTGCCTCAATTCCCTTTGCAGGACACCTTTAAAGGAAAATATTTTTTAATGCACATGTATTAAACGTGCTCATGTTCAGTTATGATTGTTGTTTAATGAATAGGATATTCATTATATTTAAGTACATTGAGCTCAGAGAAACATCTGGAAAAATATTTTAAGCGTTCATTATACACAAGTGAAGAAACAAGTGTGTATGTGTATGTGTTTATGTGTGTGTGCACATGTTTATTAAACACCATTATCTAAGAGAGGGCCCTTATATGCATATGGAGGACATATATGCATGATGGATTTAAAATAACAGAGTAAGAGGTGAAAATAAATCCAAAGATCAAACAGAAACAGACTAGAAGAGAAAACAGGAACAAACTGAGAGGAAGTTATGCTAAAATCTGGCTATATGCCATACTAGTTATTCACATTTCCAGATTAAGAGAAACCAATTTTGTTATTTCTTCTTTTGTTCTTTAATTGAAACCAGATACACCTTAACTCAAGGAGATGTTTAAACATGTGCTTAACTTTAAGCATATAAGTAATCCTAGTGAAGTTGGTTTACTGAGCATTCAGAAAAGCCGCAATTAATAAAGACATTGGTGTAGTTATAAAGATCAACAAATTCTAGGTTAGTACAGAGGGGACAATAACTATTACATTTATATATATTTAATTATGTAGGTGAAGAAGAGGAAGCTTGTAGCAATACGTATGAGTAAGAAGCTTAAAATTGCAGAAGAATAAGGGAAACATGAGAACAGCCAGATCTGTATTTACCAGGCTCAGGTTTTAATATATTAAGCAGAAAACCTAAACAATACTAATCTTTTTCACTAGCTGAAGATAGTAGAACAATCAGGCAAAAGTGATAGAACTGGCTTTATTTCAGAAAAAAAATCATATTGTGTAACGAGTATAGGGATCATTAAATGCTTTCCTTTCCAATAATAACTTTAATAAAGTTCCAACAGCAGCTTATTAAACACAAACTACTGAAATCAGAGTTAAGATATTCATATTCTAGATAACTTTTATAGAATCCCAGGCTGGTTTCAGTTGGAAGGGACCTTACAGCTCATCCAGCTCCAACCCCCTGCATGGGCAGGGACACCTTCCACTAGACCAGGCTGCTCCAAGCCCCATCCAGCCTGGCCTTGAACACTGCCAGGGATGAGGCAGCCGCAGCTTCTCTGGGCAACATGTGCCAGTGCCTCAGCACCCTTACAGGGAAGAACTTCTTAAGATCTAACCTGAACTTTCCCTGTTTAAGTTTAAACCATCACCCCTTTTATTTGTTTGTTTGTTTAAAATATTCATATATCTGTACCCAGGAATTCTAAAGGAGCTCAGTGGTTTCCTGGAGTAGCAGTGCAACAGGTATCAACTAGAAATAAGCTACCACAAACACTAAGTGGCAGCTACCAAAAGAAAATAATTTCATTGTTTTTTTTCTTGTTTTTCTCAACTGCACCATCACTTTTTCATAGTAACAATCATAATATGTAGATTACTAATATTTCTTCCCTTGCAAACTTCCGTGAGGCTGAAGGTATTTACATTTGGTCATACATTCAGGGGCTAAAATATTTTTCTCCTTTGTGTTAAAAGGGAGATTGAGCCAAAAGTTGATGGTATCTTCTTTGGTCCTTCCCAAATCTGATAATCTAAACGAGGAATAGATGATGTTTCTCAACTTCTTGCTCACTTCCTTAAATGAAACAGTATTGATTTATAAGCTGCTGAAATGCTTAAGTATTGTCTGGAGACATCAGAAGAATGGGGATCAGACTGTGTAGGTAGAGGACTATAAAACGTGCTTGTTACTGGTTTAGTTGTGTGAATTCAGGGTTCTGAATAGGCTGCTCTTTTCCTCTGGAGAAAGAAAGAAAAGCAAATACATTATAACAAGGAGATAAATTTAAAGGTGGATCAGCAGAGAAAATAAATCTTAGCATTAATTTAGAAGCATCTTTATTGATTCTATGAATTTGGGTTCAAAAGAGAATGTTTGGAAAATCAGAGCTTTCCTTTGTATCTGCATTGCCTGACTGGCTATAGGTTGCCAGATACATTGAGTGGCTCTTTAAAGAGCTGTCTATGGATTTAAACAGCTCACAGCATGTCGGTCCTTAATTTTTCTCAGAATCTACTGTCTGTCAGAAATTCACAAGAGTTAAAAAGCCTGCAAGTAACACAGAGATTCAGTGGAAGAATTACAGTTGGCTGCTTGAGCCTCTAATTGCTCAGTGTCCTTGACAAGAACAAACACAGAGCCATATCATTCGATATCTTGAGCCCTAACCTGCAATAATCCATGCTCCTTAATCCTTCATAGAGCTGTTGATATGTCATCACAATTTATTTTAAAATGGCATTCTTTAGTACTAACCTCATTCCTAATCATTCATATTAATGGTAGCATTAGAGTGAATTAGGACATTATTTGCCTCATATGTGACACTGAAGGACTTGCAAGTAAGTGTGTATCAGAGAAGACAGCATTAAATGTGTATGGCACAGACAATATGAAAAATGGAAGAGACCAATATTAAACTTTTAATAGAAATAACTTGCAGCAAAACTTTCCCACAGGCAATAGAACTGCGGTATTTTTAGCTGGTTGAGGCCCATGTATGTTAAGAATAGCATTCACTGCAGTGGGAAAATACACAATTTCTATTACAGGGCAGTCAGAATAACAGCATACTGATGATACACTGGTATAAAATATGTAATTATCTAGCATGCAAAAGAATAAATCACATAAACTATTTACAGTAGGAATTGTGAAAGGACAATGACACGTTGTCTTCTTTGTGTAGCAAGGATAAAATTTGGCTTATAAAACTGCAAAATCTAATTCATGGTGTTTATGTGATGCTTCCTGCAAGAAGACTCTGATAAGATATTTTTTTTCTTTCTAATAAATTAGGTCAGATATTAGCTTGGTTGAAATGACAGAACTGGGTAAAATTAGAAAGATGTTAGCTTGGATAACATCTTGTGTTTCTTCATGTTGTATCATTAGTGTAAAATTATACAGAATAGTCCTCCTTTCCCATGCAGCTGCAGCTAACAGCAATTTCACTTCCAGAACCATCACTGGATTGGAACTTATAGGGTGTAAAATTCATAACCCTACCAGAAGTGAAGCCAGGCACTTTCAGAGCTATGCATGGAGTGATTATTCTTATTACAGAACTACTAGTCCATCATATTAATAATTATTAATAATGCAGAGAACAAAGGCTTTGCATGTCCTCATCTCTCATCACATGTAAAGCTAGTTTTAATTGATAAGCCCCGTCTGTTCCATGTGCTCTTATTGTATCACTAGAAGTTGTAAAAATAGGGTGAAATCAATATTTGTTATCTGTCCTCCTTGGTAGCAAAGAAAGACCTAAGCTTTAGGATTAGCAGGATTTCTCTTTGAAGAGGATTTCTTTGTGATACAAATCTGTATTAATTGATTTTTCTTGATGTGGATTAATTGCAGTTCTTTCTTAGGAATAATATCACAAATAAACTATAGACAAGTATAGATTGCTAAGCCTAGATTTCAACTGAATGAGGCTAATCAATATCTAAGTCTGTAAATTAAAGCAATTCATTAAAGCCTAAGGAAAAGCTAAGTGAGAAATGCCTCATCTGGAGCCTTACAGGAGTTTTTCCCTAAATGGAATAAATACATTTGTAATATATAATTATTGCAGATTAAGCTTGCTCAAATGCTTTTCACTTGCCATCTATTTTGCTGAGGGTGAGAAGAAGCACCTCTGTTGTGTTACCAACATCCTGATGGGCAAGAGCCCCCCTCTGTGTTCATCATCAGGCTTTCAATCCAGGAGGACAGCTGTCATGTGATGCAACACCTCAAGTAGCTCTTCACCATTTTGGGACTGAAAGCGTTCGTCTTCTCATTGTAATGTAACATCATTCACTCACTGTGGTTTCTGATTGCCTACACTAAACAAGAGAAGTCTACTTCAGTTTTGGCCAGCATGTTTAAGCGCAAATGATAGCCATGGAGCACAGCCTGCAAACTACTGCTCTGCCAACAGGTAGGGAGGAGTGTTTCCTATGGGAACACCAGTCTCTGGCCCAGGCATGAGAGGAAGGGGAAGGGAATTCTTCCTCTAGGGAAGGGTTGACCAGCTAGGGCCCCTCCTGGCTATGCCTTCTGCTGGGAACTTGCAAGCTGCCTTTGGGTGCCAGTTCTTCACTATCACCCCTGTACCTTTGTGCCAGCTTTGGGAGTGCTCAGCACACAACTGGGACTCTTGGAAATACTTGTGCCTAAAATGTAGACTCACATAGGACTAATTTTCATCAGTATTGTATAATAGATACATTTTGTGTCTTGCAGGTCATTAAGAACTTCCCTTGTCTATTTTACATGTAATTAAACAGTAGATCACATACGACTTGAGGTTGAAGTTAGCCTACAGTTAGAAAAAATACCAGGAGAGCTTAGTGCGTGTGTTAATTTACATTTTTCATGTACAGCCATACAATGTGTGTAGTGACGTATGTATTCCCATGGCTTTAGACAGAGGTTGGGTATCTATAACAACTTTCAAGCTGTTCGGTCTCTGACTGGGCTCATAACTCTTGCTGTCAGTTCAGTCAAACGTATAGTTCAGGTTCTGATCTTAAGCATCCATTTGAAGCTAAATACATGAGCAAACCTCATTAAAATTGCTACTAATAACCAGCCTTCAGGAAATTATTTTAGTGACCTTTAGTGAGTGTGTATTATGCAAAATGAATTCCAGGGTTCTGTGACTTAAGAGCTTTCATAATATGAACAGTATCATAAAAGAAGGAAAGTGGCTGTAGCACTTAATTAATATGATTGCTATAATACTTGAGACAGATCCTAGGTTTAGAAGCACTAAATGTAAAACCTAGGACAGATAAAACACCTAAGTCAGTGTAACAACAATAAACAAAAAAAGAGATTCATTTCAAAATAATATTATAATGAGTGTATTCTGAAAATACTCTTACATATTTGCATATGTTCATCCTGGACACATGCGTGGATAAGACAGAAACACTCTTCAAGCATGTACCAGTAGTTCTGTCTAGTTCAAACTGTAGCACTTACCAAATTCCTGAACTTTGAAGTTGCGAAGGAGATCTGTTTGCTTTAGTAGTTTCATGAATGTTGCACTTAGAATGTTTCCTTTGTTTTGCTTGAGAAATTTGGGTTTAGAGCTAGAAATTCCAAATTTCTATATATTTCTATATAACTCCCAGCTTTCAGTGTGGCTACAGCAGGAATAAACGCAAACCGTTTCTGCTGGAAAACTGACCACGACTGTCTTTACAGTGGAATAAGCCAGGCAAAACATTCTGTCAGCTCTCCAGTGTGCATGTACTGTTCACCAGTGCTGGTGCCACTCTAAGCTTTGCCCTTTTTTTCCCTTTGCCTAGGCTAGTATCTGCCCTCTGGATACCACCTTGACTTCCAGTGCTGCAGCCTCCATGTTCCTCCTGTGGAGATAGTAGACTTGACTGTCACTGTGAAGATACCATCGGCTGTTAACTCACATGCAGTAAAGATAACCTAACCAGGTATTCAACTTGGTTAAATGACTTGACTTTGACTTCTGATTCTTATAAAAGTAGTTTGTCCTTGTTCTTGTATTGTTTTGACAGCTGAATCATCTAAACCTGACCTAACTAACTACCTCTTCCAGGCAATACTTAGCATGATCTGGGACTGATTTTCTGCATATTAGTAGTCCCTTTACACTACTCTATGGGAAATATTTATACTAAGTATATTTAATTGCTATAGAAATAATGACCTACAGAGGACAGACATTTATTGCTTTTTCTCAGTCATTTATATTTCTTAGACCCTTTCTTAATCCCATGCTGCTTCCATAGCATCACCATAAATCAAAGCCTAAATCTGAACATGTGTGGAAATGGTAGGGCATAAATGCATCCAGGACAGACTGCTCTTGCATTTGACAGCTAACAAAGCCAAGAGAATAAGCATCATAATAAGTCTGTGTGCCCTGTATCTGGCTTAGATTATCTGGAGGCCGTCTGAATAAACTGTCAGCTGAAACAGGAAGCCCTGGGATTAGATCTTTCACATTCCTTTGACTCTCATTTTCCAATTGTTTTAATTTTTCAGTGATGCCATCACTTGTTCATTGATGTTCCATTTTGGCCTTGACTGTGCCAGATCCACCCAGAGAAGTCAGAAGTCAAGAACAAATTTGGCCTAAATTACGAATGGGCTTTCCTTGAGGCATTCTTATACATGAGGTCCTGTAGTAAGATGCAGGCAGTGCTGAGGTTTTGTAGAAGTGATCTTAAGACAGGGTGCTTCAAGTTCATCAAGCTTCTTGAGCAGATAGACATAGTATAAGTGCACAGGCAGATACCCCCTAAATCAAGGATACCAACAACAGATCCATTACTGTGAAAATGCACTAAAAGGTGTCTGTATTTTTTCTTTATTTCCAAACTAGAAAACTATCACAGCTGACTATATAGGGAGAGACTTTGCTCATTTTCTAGTCTCTGATATTAGCCTGGTAGTGCAAAGGAAACATAGTACCACAAAAAAGGTGGCAAGGTGTAACAACATAGCAAGTTCAGCTCCCTTTCCTCTCCTGTTCTCCCCTTTTCCCTCCATTCCCCTCCCCTCCCCTCTCCTCTCCTCCCCTTGTCATCTGACCAAAACTACTTGCTCTTTGGGAACAAGAGAGGGAGTTAAGAAGGCTGGGCTTTCTCAATTTTACATGTGTCCTGTCCATTTTAAGTTTGGGACTGGTTGTCAAGGAAAGCAAACCTATATCCACTCATCTATTTTTCTTGTGCAAAAGATTTCAATTGCCCAGTTTGGCACTCAGCATTAACATCATTGTTTAGAGAGGAAAGGCTGTTCTGGAATGGTCAGACAGAGAAAGTAATCCATGTATTTGCATTTTTGTGCTACTAGCGATGCTGCATTCAGAACAGCTCTCTGGTCTGAGGAGAGATTTGCAGGGTAACTGCATTTTTGTAGTTTTCCTTTGAAACAGAAACCAAACAGAAAAAGCAGCAGCAAACCACAATTTTAAAAATAAGATGCTTTAAGATGCCTCTTGAAAGTCACAGGCTGTCCTTATATCCTTCAATTTTTGGAATTCTTCAGGAGTGAGAACAGAGTTGGTTGTCAACAGAGTGCTGTTCACAGAAACAGGGCAGGGAAATGAAAGAAGGCTAGCTATTGTTTGTTGATGTGGTGTAGGCTGCAAGAATGCCTTGGGAATGCAGTGCCTGCATGGCAGGCAGAGAGGGCTTTGTGCAGAGACACTGAGGCAGAATGTCAATCATATAAATAACTCTTATCTCATTTTATCTTGATCATTGCTATCACACTCCTTCAACTGCAGTCCATAAGGATCCTTAGTTATCATTTGTTGGAAAGTAGAACCCTAGAATGGTTTGTGTTGGAAGGGACCTTAAAGCTCATCCAGTTCCAACCACCTGCGTTTGTCAGGGACACCTTCCACTAGACCAGGTTGCTCCAAGCCCCGTCCAGCCTGGCCTTGAGCACTGCCAGGGATGGGGCAGCCACAGCTTCCCTGAGCAACCTGTGCCAGCGCCTCAGCACCCTCACAGGGAAGAACTTCTGCCTAAATATCCCTTCTGTCAACTGGTGCCTAATGGAAGCTGTCCAAATAGTGCATGCAGGGTTGCTGACCTACCATGAAGTGGGGAGCAGTGCATCATACCTCCATGCCTTCTGCTTTGCACCACTTTCTGACATAGTCTTGATCATACTTTATGAGTAGGTAACATACAACCACCCTGCTCTGCTGCCACTTAGAAGTAGCATTGTTTTTCCTAAAATTCAGATGTCTATATCATTCCCCATAAGAACATACATGGCTTGAAATATTCATAATGGGAAAAGGAAAATATTGGCTAATGGAAAGCTCCACACTAATACAAATGTAAAAAAACATGTTTTATCTCACAATGGTTAACATTGTGTCTGAGTGCAGTGATGTAAAGGCACTGTTATGAAATTCTTCAAAGCCCTGCACAAAATAGAGGCAACATGCCTGAAAAGGGTGCATTAGTGATTAAAATAATCTTACTCTTTAAGCAAATTAACGCTCCAAACAGAAGCTTGCAGGGCTGAGAATAACATACCTGTTAGGACCTGAATTCAATTGACCTCCTCTGAAGTCTCACTTCTCACGGCTCAGTGTTACTTTGTGATGCTTAAGGCAGATCCGCCACTGAGGTAACACATCCCTGGTTTGCTTCCCAGGAATGGGAGGAGATCACATACTGGGAAGACCCACCCTGCTGGAAGGCGTTGAGCCAGTATTTCCTTTAGCCTAAACCATGTGCTGTGGTGCAGTCATAAGGGATCTGCTTCAGTGGAGTCACAGAGTCATAGAATCATAGAATCAACAGGGTCGGAAAAGACCTTTAAAGACCTTTAAAGATCGTCAAGTCCAACAATTCCCCAGCACTGCCAAGGCCACCACTAAACCATGGCACTAAGGGCCTCATCTGCATGGTTTGTGAACATGTCCAGGTTAAACCCACCCAGTCTTCTGCCAAATTAATTTTAACCCTGTGTGATTTGGGGGGGGCAGTGGACCATCTAGCTGAATGACAGTGATATTCATGAGAGAGAAGACAGCATGGACAGGAGAAAGAGGCAGTGAGCAGCTTGGAGAAAGCAGGGTACTTGTGCTTCAACTCCATCTCAAGCCAGCACCACCTCTGAACCTCGGTACCTGCTCCAGCACCTGGTAGCTTCAGCTTGTCATCCTGATTCTCATCTGTCTCCTTTGTGGCATCATTTATCCACCATACCTTCTACACTATTTTTCACACTGTACCTCATGTTTGAGAAGGCCTTCTTAAATGATCCTTAGGAATGTGGATTTCAGGGCAAATCCTATTCTTTCACCACAGTTCGTTCAGTTTAGTGAATAAACCATGGGCCATATCAAAACCTCTGTTTAAATCGGTGGAGCTCTCATCAGTTCTGTAGGGCCACGCTGACTTGTACCAGCTGAAGATTTATTTCACCCCCTCAGATTTCTTCTTTGTTTTTATAGCAACTGTAGCTGTATAGCACTTAATAACAGCACGTTATTATGGTAGAGTTTCCATGATTCACTTCAGGAATTAAAAGTGCACATAACCAATTGTACTTACTGCTCAAATGCTTTGCTGAAAATCATATTGATTGTAGAAGCAAATCTCATTTTTGTGCAAAAACGCTGTTTATTTGGCCAAAAGTGGCAATTTCGAAAGTGACCAGAACACAGGAGCCTACAAGGTGGATGTACCCTTGTGAATGGCTCATAACTAAAGAAAGATGTATTG
The DNA here is from genome assembly GCF_028554395.1 of Pezoporus wallicus. Taxonomy (NCBI): domain Eukaryota; kingdom Metazoa; phylum Chordata; class Aves; order Psittaciformes; family Psittacidae; genus Pezoporus; species Pezoporus wallicus. The sequence goes on from NW_026639377.1 coordinate 3,597,970, forward strand.
TTTCGCAAGATTTGGAAATAAGTTTTTCAGACTAACCCATGAAAAATATTCAGTTTCATTCTAGAGGATAAAAACCTTCCAAGAAAAATCTTACATCTTTTCTATTTTGGTTACAAAACCAGTAATCTCTCTTTTTTTATTTTTCCCCATTAAAACACAATTCAGAATACTTTAATATGAAATCCTGCAAGATCTTACTGAAGATATGCTGTTTCAGTTCCTTGGCTGTTTCTTTTGCATTTGCCTTGTGGTGTGAGGGCGTAAAGAAGAAAATTTCTTCTAACAGCAATAGTTTAGTCAAAAACTATTTTAAAAAGAAACATGATTTGACAGAGATAGTGGCCAGCTCTTGATTTAGATGTTTTAGCATTTAGTGGCACTGTACAAAGCGAACACTCCAGTTGGGGTTCCAAACTACAACAACCAAAACTCTCTCATGACTAACACTTCCTGGCTGCACTTCATGCTGGCTCAGAAAGAACAAGACTACTTTTTGTCTAAGCCTGTACTAGTGTTATATAAAAGGTTGTGGAAAAGGTCATGTAGGTCCATCCACAACCATCCATCTTTTGCATATATGCTTGTGGTGGTTTTTGCTGGTGCCTTTGGGGAGAGTTAATCTAATGTTTAATTAAATCATGTAGCTTTAGTCGAAGCATACTTCTTTAGCTGACCATTTTTCATGCAGGGATCTGCTGCAGTCCCAAAAGAAGGATGAATAATGTTTCCTAGTTTGACCACAGAGTGATCTGGTTAAGCATAGTGTCAGTGGACATTGCTACTGGCTTCCAGGGAGAAAAACCACCCGTAGTGCACTCTGTCCCTGCCACATGTGGCAGGAGGGGATCCTGCTGGTGGGCAGAGCATGTGATGGCAAGATGGGATGCCCTGATACTGGATCAAGCTGTGTCTCTGGGCCTTAGGTAGTCATTAATTAAAATAAAGGTGATAATATCCATATGTCTTTAAGGTCCCTTCCATTCTATGATTCTGTGTTATGAAAGTCTTTTCTGTGTATTTAGGAGGGTCTTTGATCCTCAAATGAAACTGTCAGATGATGACAAATCAAACATAACAGCTCAAAGTAGATGCAGGACTACTACATCTGATTTTCTGTAGGACTCTGCGCCCACCAACCCATAGATTCAGAAGCATCCTATAAACTCCTCAATGAATAAAGACTAAGGAAGATCTACATGAAAATTCACTTTTCGCTCAGAAGATATTCCGTCTTCCCATTCCTGCTTCCTCCTTCCAGCAGAACAGATCTTTCCTTAATCCCTACTAGCACCCACCCTCATCCCATGTTCCTCCCTCGCTTTCCATTAAGCTCTATATAACATATTTCCAGCCGACACCGAATGGAAATGTAATACTCCCAGCTGCGCTGCCAGCAGCACTCTGCTGGCCTCAGCTGCTGTTATGGTCCAGCTTCCCCAGTTTCTTTTCCACACTGGCAGAAGGCTGGAAATGATGGTAGGCTCCATCTACACCAGCTATACCCAAAGCTCAGGAGAAGGCTGGAAGCAAGGGCTGGAAGAAGTGGACTAGGTCAGAGTTTCCCCCACCTCTGAATTGGTCTCAATATCCTGTGATGAAATACCTTCCCACCTCCCTGCCACAGTACCCTCCCATGAATGCTCACAACCTAGTATTATATGGGGAATTGTACTTGGTAAGAAACCATCTGTTCAGAATTATTCAGCTTCCAGTGGGTATCCTTATAATGACCAGATTTTCAGACGGGTTCAGCATTTTATGTGTATTTGCCAGATACTCTCTTGAAACGTTTGGTTCTAGTAGCCAGAAAGATAAAATGTTATGAATGGAACAAATAACTGTAGAAAAACTTGTTCAGACAGTCACCATCCTGTCCAAAGGGCCAATTCCCATGTGCACTTCAACATCCTTTGAAAAAGTCACTGATGCTTAATGAAACTTATTTTTAACTTTCTTATCAGTTTTACATAGCTGTTTTTCTCCATTGTAGTCTGTCCTTTGTTTGCTATTTGGACATTAAAAGATGGTACCTGCATTTGAAGAGCTTATCTTTGATCCTCACACTGTTGACATCTAACAGTTTTGTGATTCTCTTCAGTCTTTATACTTGAATCCTGTGTTCAGTTCTGGGCTCTTCACTACAAGAGAGACATTGAGGTGCTGGAGGGAGTCCAGACAAGGGCAAGAGAGCTGGTGAAGGGCCTGGAGCACAAGTGTGATGGGGAATGGCTGAGGGAACTGGAGGGTTTAGTCTGGGGAAGAGAAGGCTCAGGGGGGGCCTTATCACTCTCTACAACTACGTGATGGAGCCAGGAGGGGGCTGGTCTCTGCTCCCAAGCAACAAGTGACAGAACAAGAGGAAACTGCCTCAAGCTGCACCAGGGAAGGTTTAGATTGGATATTAGGAACAGTTTCTTCATGGAGAGGGTGTTCAGGCATTGGAACAGGCTGCCCGGGGCAGTGGTGGAGTCACCATCCCTGGAAGTGTTCACAAACTGTGTAGATGAGGCCCTCAGTGACATGGTTTAGTGGTGGCCTTGGCAGTTCTGGGGAACGGTTGGACTTGATGATCTTAAAGGTCTTTTCCAATCCAGATGATTCTATGATTCTGTGTTTCAGCTAACTGAAAGTTTCTGTAGGCTCCCTTCCTGATTCTCCCTCAGTTTTCCTCCTCTTCTTGGGTTGGACTTCTGGTTAGATGGATTATTCTCAAATCAGAAACTTAGCAGAGTGGTATTAACCGAACAGGCGTTGAATTTCTGCTTTCAGAACCTGCATGATTCAGGCAGGGCTGCACTCCTGGGAGGAGGGGAGAAACACTCCTACCCTCAGCTGGGAACTGAGGCAGGGATTCAGCCTCATGGGACCTGACAGCACTGCCTCTAAACCACAGATCCCCTCGGCCAGAGAAGCCTTCGGACATACATCTTGGGACTATCTTAATCCTTTTGCACCCCAGAATATGCTCAGAATGCTCTAGCAGCGGATTATGCTACATTTTAGGTACAGCTGTGTGGTGTGTGCCTGTTCCTTGATAGAAAGAAGTTGCTATAAAATGACTGGTCTGTTCTAAAAACATTGCTGGCAAATCCTCGTGAACATGGGAGAGAAACAAGAGTGTTGAGAGCTCTGGGTATCATTGAAATATTTAAATATTATGTATGGTGATGCCTATAATTCAACATTTTCTGTGGTAAACACAGCAAAAATGACTGTAGCATAATGTTATTCCATATTCTAAGCCAGATTCTTGAGGTTTGTTTTATTTGTATCACATGTGGCTGGGAGAAATAATTTTAGGAAGGCTCGTACCATGTATTTTCTTTTCAAGTTGCCAAAATATCTTTAAGAAATCAATGGTTGGGGACTCTTCCGTGTGGCTAAAGATTTATTTTTAACCTCTTGGTGTGCCAAAATCAGGAACAATTATTAATCTGTCCTGAAACTGCTGATACAACCTGTTAGCAACAGATGGTGTAAATGAAAAGCCAGAAGTGGCCATTTTTAATATTCAATAGATTAAAAAAATTCAGTTCTTTAATCTTATGTAACCTCTTGTGACCGAGGGTCTAAGATATTGACTTAAAGACAATATCAATAGCTTTGATTTGAACCTGGATCAGCCAGAGAATTGGATGTTCTGAGATACTGTGTGCCTCTAAATGATGCTTCGTATTCCCCATCTCCATTGACCTCAGTGATGTAGGCTCTGTATGGCTGCACTTCAGGGGTTCTTGTTCAGGTCTGAACTTGCAGGGTAGTTAAGAACCAACTCCTGTCAATGCCTAGGGATGGAAAAGTATTACATTACTAGATATTATCTCAGCCTTGCTGTATTTATACAGCTCAGTTACAAAATCAGGAAGTATTGCCAAGCATCGTTTGGCTACCACTGGCACAACCACACAGACACACAGAGAGAACAGAACAAAACCCCCCCAAAGCTGCAAGGCTGCTTTATTTTGTGATCCAGTTAAGGATAGGAGTTGTGCAGTCTGTGTTGACACTGTGCTTCCAGTGAGACTTGGTTTAGCCCCGTGTGCCACTGACTGTCAGCAGCAGGAACACAGAAATTCAGAGCTTCCTGTGAAAGGTGGATCCAAAGCACAGACCCAACCTCACCTCACCTCTGGGAATGACAGTATCTGAGTTTCAGGTGTGGGATTGCTTGTTATTTCTGGTAACGTTTCTGCAGCCCAGGTTTATTGGTGGGAAACAAGGCAGGAGGGACTCAAAACCCCACCAGCAGCTCATCTGTAAGGGTAGTGCTATTAACATGGGACAGGTGAGAAGTAGCCTGAGGTTTTTGCCCAAATCATTTCCAGATCAGGTGTCCTGTCACTTTGTACTTGCCAAGCAAATGCAGCAGAAGTGGACAGATTAAAAACCTAGCATGCACGACTCTGGGACAGACAAAATCTTTTGCAAACCAAGGGCTGCAATTTGAGAAGCTGTTATTTTCTGTCTTTTTAATGCCTTTATTGATGCTGGTCGTACAGACCCCCATATCCTGGCAGGCCAGCAGCTCCTTATCTACAGAAACCCATTCTGGTCCCAGCCTCCGTCCTGCAGTTGTGCTGCTCTCCTCAGGCATGGCCCCTCCAGCCCTTTCTGCCTCCACGTCCACACACAGCAACCACAGATCATGGTCAGGCGGTCCCCTGACAATACAGCATGTGGGAAAGCTCTTCTAGGGTGAGCAGCATCCTGTCCAGAGCTCAGCCAGAGAGGAAAGGCCAAAGCGCCATGGGAGAGCATGGGGAGGATGCTGAAGTTTCCTGATGAAGGGAAAATGAGTTCTCCCCTATGGGCTTTTCTTTGGAGGCTCTAAGAGTGATGTTTCTGAATTGGAGGAGTGAAAGAAAAGGGATTAAAAAAAAAAGACCAATGTTAAAAACTAGCCAGTTAGAAAGATGCAACTTTAATTTAGTACATTATTCAGCAATGGCAGGTATGCTGTGAAATGGGGGATGCTGGGGGGCACTAGGAAAAATACACTTCAGTATCAAATCATCTCAGACAGCAAAATGCAGCCCAACACAGTGAGATAAACACGTGAGGAATGAGGGCACAGCTGAATAACCACTGATGTGTCTTATCAGCCTGAGCTGTTGCTGACAGCAGTGGCTCTAGCATCCCTGTCCTAGCAAGTTCATTCCGAACCTGCCTGGATGCATTCCTGTGTAACCTGCTCTCAGTGGCCCTGCCTTGGCAGGGGGTTGTACTGGATGATTTCCAGAGGTCCCTTCCAACTCCGATGGTTCTGTGATTCCTCCTGTGGGGAGCCTGGCGGGATCTGATCCAGTGGTGAACAGGGATCACTCTGCTGACAATATCACTCTTTGGGAGAGCCCTGGTCTACCAAATGGTAGTTAACTGAGGGACTAGAGGTGTGGAGGGAATTTATGGAGAGGCAGCGAGGTGTAAGAGGACTATGCATTTTGTTGGCATTGGGGATTTCTGCTTGAATGAAGGGTCCATATAACCATGGCCTGGGAAGGCTCATCTAATGGTCTTCATTTCTACTTGGGGACAAGAGATGGATTCCCTTCTTAGCTTTGGGTAAGTCTGGCTTGGTCTGAAAATTGGGTTGTGAAGTGATTATTTGGGTTTCTGATAACTTCATTTATAATAGAAAATATTCCAGGTTGGACAGAGCCTTGTGTGACATGGTCTAGTAAAAGGTGTCCCTGCCTGTGGGAGGGGGTTGGAACTGGATGATCTTAACGTCCTTTCCAACCCAAACCAGTCTGTGATTCTATGATTCTGTGATTCTATGAAATGTCTGCCTGTGAAAGCAGCTTTCTGCCAGGCTCTCAGGTGCACTCCTAAATGTTCTGTAGTGTAAATATTCCAGTAATTCCAGATACCCAGGGTGCATGCTGCCAGGCAGGACATAAGGTGTTGAAGGACATTGAACACTGAGAACATAAACCAGAAGTCTCCTGCACACAGGAACCCATGTTTGCTTGTGTAAAAGAAGCTTATTCTTGCTCAGGTAGTATTTTGCCAGCATCAGCATGCAGAAATACTGGGTCAGTTGTTAAAATGGTGAATCTGAACCAGGACAATAACCATAACTTGCAAATTCTACTTGATCTGTTTGGTACAAGTGTGGGAATTGGAACACATAGTGGCAACCACTTCAGATCCTGAGATGGAGATAGGGAAGCGAACTACAATAAAAAAAAAATCGTTCTCCATCATTCCTAAGTTCTCCAAGGTCTAAGGCAGCTTGGGATCTACTGCACACCTTTCTATAGTAACAAAGTGTTTTAATGGGATTTCATATATGTGGAATGACAGTCCCATTTCCCCTTATGGGCAAGATGTTTATCCATTCTTTTTCACACACTCAAATTGTGTACTTAGAGAATATTTATTAGAGAATCTCAACACAGCACGCCCTAACTGTAGAATACAGATGGGTTTATTCATATTTTGAAGTTTATAAGAGGGGTTTCATGCACAACTCCTAGCCCATGGCAGAGACAAGTGCAACCACACCACCACTATGAATATGACTGATGCTACAGTAAGTAAATGTGCTCTGTTGGCAAGAAAAAAGACGATTGTTTCTTGCTGCTGTAAAATAGTCAGGAAATATACTTGGCAATTGAGAATAATGTCCTTTGCAGGATGTTTGTTTATTTTTTGCAGTAATATGTATTCCTGTAAGTATTAATAAGCCTATTTCCAACTGACAAAAAAATTACCTCTTTAGTTTTTATCAGTGAAATATGGTCAGTCATCCAACAATTTGCTTCTTTGACATAGCCTCCACTTGCTATAATCAGGAATAACCCAAGAGTGTATCTCAAGAAATATATGGTTGGAAATAATGCTTTTATGTTTTCCATATTTTGTTATTTTTGCTTCAAATCATAGCTCAGTTCAGCAGGATCTGACATGGCTGAAGTACTGAAACCCCCACTCCTGCAAAACAGTGTTTATTATAGAAACCACAAACTTAACCTAACCTAGAGCAGCTTTTCCAGCAGTGATATAATTACAGTAGTTATTGTTGCAATAAACCAGATGTTCCTGAGCCGGAATGAAAGCGCTTCCCCCCACATTACATTTGTTACTTTGCCTCTTTTCAAGTTTCGTATCAGCTGTTCAGAAAGCTCTTTTTTTGGTTGAGTGTCACTTACAGATTCTTGCTGCTTGAGTCTTTTAGTGTAAAAAAATGAAATCCTGGTAGGATCCAAATTTTCATTGCTTTCATTAAAACCTCAAACATGACAGTTATCAATGTCACTAATTCTTGCCCTGGTTTAATGACATTTTTTTGTCCTTTAAGATACTTCTATTTGGCTAAAAAACCCTACTTTGAAAAACCTACTTATGCTTGAGATTGAATGAGTACATTGTTCTGTATGAAAACAAACGTTCCGTCCTAGAAGATCAATGAGTTTGCCACAGACTTCAATAAAGTCATCATTTTACCCCAGCATTTTGAGCAACTCAGTTGTTAGGCACCATTGATAGCTTTGGAGAACAGCATCTTTTAACAACCATATTAGCTGTGGTTGCAACTGTGAACCACAGCCAACCATTCAACCTGGACCCCAAATATCTATCATTACTTAAACATTACACAACTTGTAATTTTAACAGTGTCTTAGTCAACACACGTCTAATATTTTTCAGTCCAATCAAGTCCTAACTCTAAAATTATGTTGCCAACAAAGGAATGGGCTGTGTTTAAACTACTAAGACTTTAGACATGAAAGTTGTTGTATATATTTTACTTGTGCAAAAAAAAACCTGTCTAGAAACAAGAAATATGAAAAGTCAAGAAGTTAGAAGATGGCTTTGTTGTCATGTAATAATACAGTAAAGAAGCATATACTTGGCTTTGGATTTGGTTTACATACATGTAAGTTCTCATGAAAACAGGGTAACAATAAGAATGAAATATGAACCCTCTGAAAAAGTCATGGCAATTTTGGAAGAAACCTTTGTCAAGTTCAGTTATACACACTGCTTATTTTTCTAATGGTAAACTCTCAGCCAACCCATCCTTGTGGTAACTGCCATGTAACTTGGAGACAAACCAAGGAGGAATTCACCCACCCCTTGAGCTGCTATATTTACACTTTGTAAAATATAAGTGTTTCTTATAGAAAGAATGTACATGACTCTGAAACACAGTCCAATTTTTCACTGATGTGGTAGGAGATGCAGACATTGTTGGCCTGATATTACAGAAATCTTTGAAAATGGGCCATCAAAATAGCTGAGGAAACCCAAGAGGCACCCACACATTTGGAAGCAGATTATAAGACAGCTCGGTTGCTCTGCCACCACCGCTCCCTGCTTTCAAAAGGCACGGTATCAATTTAACATATTTTTTCTTTCCTAATGGGAATGTGTCAGAGCTGAAATAAATAAATAACAAGGACCCATGTCCAGGAAGCCTCAATGTCTTTCCTATCACAGAATCTGGGAGGCCCCTGTGCTTTCTCCCCTTGGCCATGACATGGCCGGTAAATATTTTCACCACCCACACTTCATTCTTCCCTCTCCTCACCCACTCAGCATTACAGCTGCGCAAAGCATCCGTTACAAACCCTGGAGCCATCTGAAACCTACCTTTGTAATTCTGTTATGTGCTTCACACACAGCTGGGGTTGGTTGGGCTCCTGGTAAATTGGTTTGTGAGACCATGGACCCCAGCTTCATGCAAATTCGGGTGCAGGTGAAGGTGAATGATTTATGGGTTGCAGTTTGAAAATCACTGGGAGAGTTTCAGATCACTGTGTCAGGCTTCGCTGTGGAGATCTCTGTCATAGTCATGGAAATTAAAGAATAGTGGATAGTACACTGCAAAAGGGAATAATAACAGTTAGATCCCAAATGTGCTCCATGTCTGCGAATAGTTCCTGGCCTAAAGGACCTGGGGGAAAAAAAAAAAAAAAGAAAAAGAGTTCTTTTTAACTCTTTAACACTTTCCTGCTTCAAAGTGTAACTAACTCGTAAAGTTTTCATTACAGTCTTTCATTTAGCACATATGCATGCCACTAGCATTTCAATTAGACAGGTGCTCGTGCCAGGAGTTGCCATAATGGTGCTCCCAGACAGGAAGCAGAGGGAAACCCAGACTACAACATTCAGATTCAAAGCTCCATTTTCTGTAATCAAAATGAGAGGTTTATTTAGATGGTGATAAAAGTTTGAATTGCAGAGTTTGGATTTGGATCCTTTTGGCCAGCCCCATTAGCAAAATTAAGCAGAATATTGCTAAATGGAGACTAAGTTAAGCCAGCCTGACTGAGTGACGTCTTCCTCCGTCAGTTTTCACAACTGTCACAATTTGCTGTAAAAATACTGACCAAATTATAGATAAACAAGTTTTTTAAAAAGAATGATTTAGAAAAGAGGATTCAGTAGAAAAGGCTCTGTGGCTTCTTAGTATCCAAAAGAAGGTAATTACACATTCTAATTTTTACAGGAAGCCCAGACTATTTAAGGCAGAAGTACCAAACATGACCCTTAACATCTTAACTCATAAGAACTTAATGGGTTTCAGTTTGTAGTATGACAACTTTTTATCTGAAAAACAATCTTTTCCTTTTTTATTGTGAATGAATCCATGCACAAGATTATAAATGCCTCACCAGACCCTGCTTCCTGCTGATACCAAAACAAGTGAAAGCCAGAGGGATGGGTTTTAGTGTGTGGCAAAAGTTGCTTTGTCATTAGGTGACTTCAGTTATTGTTTGAAATCCTTTAATGATGTGCCCATTTACCAAAATGCCTTCAAGACGAGTGGGGACAGGTTTGAAAAGTTTATCTAAATCCTGAAAATGGCTTGAGGTGGAGTTGTCTTGGACTCCAGGGGCATGAGATTATGGGGAGCAAAGGTAGACATGTGCAGTGTAAGTAACTGTATTTGAGCTTGTCACCATGGTGGGAGGCACAGGTGGGTTGCAATTCATGGTCTTCTAAATGTCTAAGATAGATAGGTAAGATGAAGAATCAAAGCCTACAGGGTCTGGTTCTTCCCATCAGCTATGAAGGGGAATGCAAGTGACCAACTGATGTGTAGTCTGTCTCCCTCCATGTTAGGGGAGGTGAGCTCCATTCCTAGTGTCAGCACCCTCTGTAGCGCAGGATTTGGTGAAACAGGAGGAGAACCAGGTTGAAGATGCAGCACTGTAGAGGTCAGTGCTTTAACCTGTTCTGCTTCCTTGATCATTTAGTAGTATGTAAAGGTCTGGCATGGAAACATTAACAGTAAACAAGACTATGAGAGGTACTCAGTGAAGAAAAGAGTCACAAAAGTGACACAGAAGCAGTCTAGGATTGCAACATCGGAAACTCAGAGTGTGTTTACAACAGGCTTTAATCACCACCTTTGCTGTGTCCATTTGTTACTCGCATTTGATCATCTGCATCTCATATCAACATCAACACATTGTAGGCTCATACCCAGGAAATACAGCAGGGAAGGTTTCATATCACATATGTGTGGATAGCTGTGAATCAAGGAAACAATTGCCTGTAAATAAATGACGTGACACTGGAGAAGTGATAATACAATGCAGGATTTGAGAGCAAAGCCCCATCCTGTTGGAACTGACTTCAGGAAGAGTAAAGAGTGGTGCTGCTAACAGAGCTGCTCAGAGGGGTCAACTGGCGTTTCACCTGCATGATCTTATTCTTGGTGTTGGTATCTCTGTCATTTCAAGTCATATTGAGCTGTAGCTTAGTGTGAAAGATGCTGAAATGATGGGATTTCTTTCTCCCCTCTCTCTATAGCATAAAAAAAATAAAATTTACATTTCATGAACTATTTGCCAAACCTCACATTATAAAAACCTTCTTTTTAAATGGATAGATAATAAAAAGGAAGACAAAAGGAGACAAACAAATTCAATATTTAAAAGATTTGCTCAAAATACAGTCCTTCCTTTCCACAATACTTTTTTTGTTAAACCATGAGAAATACAAGTCTCATCTAACCATAATCCTACCCAAAAGATACAGGCAATTAGCAACAAATGCTCAAGTAAATGTATCTGTTCCAGAAAAAGGTGTCATAAAAAATGTTAGAAGTAAAATTTATTACCTCTGCAGGCAGTGATAGCATTTCCATTGCCTCCAGCTGGAGGAGGACGTGGTTCCTAGGAAGTTCACTGCAGAGATGTTTATCTTTATATCAGCAAGTCTAGGAGAGAGGGCTCCATAGTCTTCTACGTGAATGCTAAAGGGAATAAAGTGCTATAAATCCCCATTTCTGCAATGATAAGAACTCTGGCCCCAGTTGAAATATATAGCACTAAGGTACAGTTATATAAGTTCGGAAATCCTAACAACATCTCTGAGTATCCACATCTGCAGTCCTACCACAGGTAATCTTCCAAGGCTCTTGTTACAACTGTGGCTTACATAAGCAGCCTGCTTCAGTGTTTGCTATCAGATCGATCAAATATTTCACTTAATATTTATTGACTAAAGAAAGTCTCAGACTCTTTGTTTTGGCTGTAAACAGAACTTACCAAATCCACTGTTGATAATCTTCAAGTAAAGACTGAATTATCTGAGAATTTTCAAATCATTTCATTCAAATCATGACTTTCAATTCATATAAAAACAGACCCATAAGGACTTCCTTAACTTGGCTTTGGTTTGGCCTAATGAATAACTAGTCTTTCAAAACTCTCTAATGGTTAAAGGTAGTGGCAAGGCATCATTTTAAGAATATAGGTGAGCAAATTTGTTGATTCTTCTTTCTCTCTTGTGTGTTTTACTCACAATTTTTTGTTACTTATGACAGTTACAATTGTGCATGGGACTGAAGATATGGCTGTTCACTTTTAAACCACTACTAAGTCAAGCATCCTGACTCACGTAATGGGAGGATTCTTTGTTTGTGTTCCCAAGGTCTTTCCAGCAAACCTGTGACTGAAAGCCCTCTCCCCAAGCTCCTCCCAAAGCTGTGCACCAGAGTGCCTACGGACTGCCTCCCTTTCCTCCCAGTCTGCTCCTGAGCTCCATCTCTGCTGCTCAGTCTGCTCCCTCTCTCCTCCACACATATCCCTGCCCAAAACAAACTCAACCAGGCTCCCCACCCAGACCTTTTACATTCCTGAGCAACCTTACAAACCTTACGTTTGCCTTTGTTTTGGGCAGAGACGTGTGCTGAACGGTCTCCTGGAGCTCAGAAGGGCGGTGGTTACACCTACCATTTTCAACAAGGCTTAACCCAAACTGTAACAAAACCCTCAGTCAGGATGTAACCACTTCACAACTCTGTGTGTGTGTGTGTGTGTGTGTGTGTGGTATGCGGAAAGGAATTTGAAGAAGACATGGCCATCTTTTCCCAAATTTCCAGCTAGACAGGAGCTACCAGCAGGACTAGGTCATAGGCAGTTCAGTTCATCTGAGAGCTGCATGTAAGAAAAATATTTGATTCATAGCATTTTGTTTCTGTTGGGAGGAGAGATGCTGGCACCTTTCTGGTTTCTGCTTCAGACATCAGGGTACATGGCAGATGCAGAGGCAGCCCCAGCTTTTTCATTGTGAGCAGACATCTCCTGAACGCCAGTTTGGGAGCCAGGGAAGACATACTGTGTGTAAGGTCTGGGCATTTAACAGTCTTTTTGCAGACGAGTTTATGTTAAGGTGGGTTGTCACACACAACCAACCTTAATTCCTTTTAAATTCTGTTTATAGCATATCAAGGTCAGAATTATAAATCCTGAAACAAATCACAGGTATAATTAAAAGGAATAATGCCAGTTGTATTTTCTAGTCGTTTCAGTACTTGAAATGTGGTCTCTATACTCAATGGACTTCTCACAGATGAGTAAGATGGTATCTTTGTGAGCTGACAGTAACCTGCTTGTTACAGTTCCTTTGTTTTTACCACTAGCTTGAAATACATACCATTATTAAGCATTGTATATGGCATAACAACCTAGTTAAGTCTTCTTTTTTTTTTTTGGTATGTTCAACAGAGCTTTAGAACTATTTCCAAAAGAAATTTCCAACCTTTATTTACCCTTTGTAGATAAATTCACTTTGCTTTTTTCATGCTCTTTCTGTGGTCAATTTCTAGCAGCCATTCCAGTTCACTAATGAAACTTTCACAGGAATAGAGGATTTTCTCTACATGTCACAGAACATTTCAAAAACCAGAATGTCTTTAATCTTTCTCACATAACTTTGCAACACAAAAACCATTCTGAGAGATAAAGTATTTCCATCAAGTAAAGACAACAAAACAAAATGCGGTACAAAAGTAACACATAATCTTCCTCTTAAAGAGGTAACATCTTCCTATTTAATTGAACGTTGAATTAAATTTAGAATTTTATTTTTTAAATAGCCAAGTTAAATAAAAAATCCAGAAGTTCAATGACATGAAAAAGGTTGCAGGTTTAGTATGGTTAACTAGAATATATGTATTGTAGCAGTACAGGCAATTACTGCAATTATCAGCCTGCAGTGCTTAACTAGCAAAAATGCTGCAAAGTCAAAGCATTGGCTTTGTGACAGAACATGCATAAAGCACAGTAAATAGTAATACATGTACAGAAATGTTTAATTCTTTCAATTTCAGAGGTTTATCAAGTCGAGCATATAACCTCAGGCTGGAAAAAATGATAAAGAAACTTAGCAGGTAGAGAACGTTTTCCTGACAGGATCCCAAATCATATTAATAAATTGGGATACTTCTGTTTTGTTTTCTATTTTCCACTGAAGGTGCAGGGGGGAAAATAATAGAGAGTTTGCTTTTTACCTCATTATTTGGTGGTCCTTCCTTGAAACTTTCCAAACCAAAGCCATTTCTCGCATCTGGTTGGAACACAGATCTTTAAGACATTCAAGTAATTCAAATCAGATGTAAAAATCTAAGCTATATGAAATTCAAGAACAATATAGTTACGGGGTTAGAAAAGTCTGCAATATGGCACCTCTTTTAATCAATAACAGCCTCGGTTCCAGTTGGTCTGTAAATACAAGACTATAATTAAGAATGATCTACAGCATTAATTATTTCAATACCCAGTGTAGCTAATTACCAGATTAGTGACACTTTACATCTATAATATTAGTAACGATTTCTTATCCCTGTACTCTAGGTGAAGTCCACAGCAATAAGGTCTGTATTAGATTGTAGTTCCAATGGAAAATATCGAAGATCACTAATATCAATAAGTACTTCCTTATCTCAGCCATTTGTAACTGCTTGTATTGACTTCTGTTACATTCCAGCAGTTGTGCTTATAACCCAAATGGTAGTCATTAATTTCCATTAACTAAGTCACAACTCTACCTAATTTAAATTATTTCCAATAACTGTTCAATTAATGCCTGTTATCTGCATTTAATTTCCATTGATTCCAAAAGCTACTGTTGAGGTTAATTGCTGCTGTAAAACCATAGGTGTCATTGGGGGTCTAATCCCAGTGGGCAGCCACAGGGCCTGAATTCTCTCCTCCTGTCAAGCAGTAGGGAGCAGTGCTACACAATCTGCCATGCAAATCAATGCTAAAAATGCAATCAGCTGCAGCTGAAGCTGACCAGAAAACAGTCTTTACCTCATCCATAAGTGAGTGCTCTTCTGGAATACCATTTCAGTTGAACAGAAAATATTCGAAAGATTTCCTCAGGCTTAGCCTGTGAAAATTAATGTGAGCTACCACAGACTGTCCAAAGGAACGCAGTATTGTGGCTTGGTCCACTTCAGTTAAAAAATGTCTTCTGATAAAGACAAGTTCTAGACCAAGAGGAAAATCTGTGCAACTTCTTTAATGTTTCTTTTCCTTATTATAATTTTGTCCATGCAAATACTCTGGATGATCAATTAAAAAAAACCAACAACCTTCTCTGTAGGACCGTTTCAGATATTTTTAGATATTCTGGGTTCTTAGCAACACTTAAAACTCATTGGGATTAGATCACCATGCTAAGATATCATTAGGTATTTTACAATTACAGTCAGACTCTCCAAACCTGCCAATTCTTGAAGACAAAACATCTGCGTAAGTGTGATGTTCCTTTTGAAGAGAAAAGCCAAGGAATCACCCTGCTGAAAATTAGATGTTACTACATTTTTTGGAATGCCATTTTGCATTGCAATTTTTTTCCCCTATTTTCCATGTTATTTCAAATTGAGATCTAGATTTAAAATCTTGCTTTTATTCAAACGAATAATGTTGATTGGCCAACAGTTATTTGTTGGTCATGCTTTGTAATAGTTTTCTGGATTGTTTTAGTGCTTTCATTGGGAGTGGAAATAAAAACCATAAGACATTCACTGAGAAGGAAAAGTCTGAAACTCACTGGGCTTTGATTAGGACATTTTGTCATTAGCTTCTCTTTCTGACTGTGCCCAATGTCTTATCCATAAAGGCCCTCCAACCTAGTCCTGTACAAAAGCTGCCACACATCCCACATTGCAGTATGGTCAAACCTCATATCCAGTATGAAATGACAGTGGGATATGGATTTCCTTGAGTTTTATTATAGCCTGCTGTTCTGTAGCAGTTCTGCATTCACACAGCAAATATAACACATGGTCATTATCTACATTTGGGGCTGGAGAGGCATAAATTATCAGTGGACCTAAGATACCCAAAATTAGAAGACCGTTGGGTAGCTATCATTCCATCTGCATTGCCCAATGCACTCTACAGAAGGTTCAGCTCTGCCCTGGCTTAGAGTGCATCACTGCAGCCACATCTCAAAGTGACAAAGTCTTGGGTAATAGTTACTAACTTCACACCTGAAAGAGAAGTGGTATCTGTAAGAACCAAACTCAGATGCTGCATGTTGTGGGCTAAAGGTTAAGAGGCAAGAGCTGAGCCTTCTGGCAACCCTGACATGCAAACCTGCATAACAAGGACCCAATGCACACACCCTGTAGAGGACTGATGCTGTCAAGAGCTGATACAAAGAACTCTACAAAGGAAACCATTTACAGTGAACAAAAAGAAGGAATTTTATTTGCCTTAGAGAACTTATCTCCTGAAACCTTATCTATTAACTATTTACATAGACATCAGCGGTGATAGATATTATCAGTACTTCCTTTTGATTGCTTCCCTTTCATGCCAACATTACCTCTGCCTGGTCAGACCTGAGACTCTCCAGCTAGTCAGCTAGTCCTCACTCAAGATCTACACATCCTTCACACATAGCAGAGAGGATGGTACAGGTAAGTTTGACCCTATACACAAAAGGCTGGGGAAGAGTATATTGGATAAGTGGAACAAAATGAAAGCAAAAATATGATAGATTAAAGGGAACTCAGTTTGATGTCACAATTACCACTTGCTCCAGTTGGTGAAACTCATCCTGTGCTCTGACATGGCATAGAAAAGCCACGTTTGTAAGATCTCAAGGATTCAACATGCATAGCATTCCTATTAGTATTTGCAGGTCTCAAGCCCATTTTCCTAAATAATTTAACTTTGAAATCACAGACTATGGCCAATGTTTTGTTACACAGCACCTGATAGGTCATAAATGTTTTTCTTTTACTTCCCTTTTCAGAATTCCTCATGTCCTCTGGATATTCAGATTTCCCCTATAAAATAATCATTTTGCTCTGCAACCTCCAGAGGTTTCATCCTCAACAGTTAGACCCTCAGTTATAAAATCTGCAGCTTTTCATGCTCTGCAACCTGGAAGCAAAAGCTGAGGATTAGTTAAGTACTGTGGCTGGTTTAGGAACAGTTGCCAGTTCTTGCAATGCCACAGCTTATGCTGTTTCCCTTTCAGACTCCAATTACCCTGGAAGCCCTGCCCAGTGGGGCAGATGCTCTCAGGAGATAAGCAGCAGCATGAAAAGTTTAGAAACTTATGCCATTGTACAACAAACTTGACATCTAATCTACTGCTTAGGTTTGTAACACACCCAGCAGAGTTAAAGTAATCAGCCACTGCAGTCCATGCACCCCTTTTAACTCTTTCCAGTGATATTCCAGACAGCCTCAATTTGCTGTAACTAAAGATGCTCCATCTATGTGTTTTTTAGTTTTGTGGATGCAGACATTCACTCAGCCCTGGACAATAACCTCAGATGACAGTGGCATCTCCCAGCTGGATTCCTCCAGCAAGGGAACTCCTGGTGTAGAGCTTTTGCAGGAATTTGGTTATACATATGGTATCTCACTACTGAGCTTTATCAAGCCTCAGGTGCCTTTAAGCATGTGCCCTCAAAAGTGTGATATTTTAAAGCTGGGTGTTGTGGTTTAAACCCAGTCAGGCAACTTGTTCACTCACTCGCCCCCTTCTTTCCCTCCCCCTACTCCCGGAGGGACAGAGAAGAGAATCAAAAAGAATGCAACTCCCACGGTTGAGATAAGAACAGTTTAGTAACTAAGATATAACACAAACCACTACTGCTACCACCAATAATAACAATGATAAAGGAAATAACAAGGGAAGAGAATATAACACCTCAGCACCAGCCAACCGATAACTCGCCCCCCAAGCCCGACCAAGCACTGACCGATACCTCCTCCAACCCTGCAGTTTCACAGCCTTTCAGGCTAACTCCCAGTTACATCCCGGGCATCACGTGCTGTGGTATGGAATACTTCTTTGGTCAGTTTGGGTCAGGTATCCTACCTCTGCTTCCTCCCGGCTTCCCCTCCTCCCTGGCAGAGCATGAGGCTCACAAAGTCTGCGACCAAACCAAAACATCATTGTTATCAGCTCTGTTCCCAGGCTGAAAGTCAAAACACAGCACTGCACCAGCTACCAAGAAGGAGAAAAATGACTGCTACTGCTGAACCCAGGACACTGGGGAAAAAGGTTGTATTTACTGTGTTTAAGTACTTTAGCTGAGTGAGGGTTTTCAGGGTTTAGTTTTAGTTTAAAGAAACAGTACTTGAATTTGACTTCTGTACCAACTTCTGTTCCTAAATCTGTTTCCTAACCTAGCCTTCAGTGACTAAGGTATCTGAATGAGTGGCAGAGACTTAAAACAACTACCTTTGGTAATTCTCTAAATTCCTAAATTAAAAGCACTCCTCTGAATACATAAATGGTTTGTCTGTTTCACATAGACCAGGAAATCAGGACCAAAGTCCAATAGAAAAAAATGACATATCAAAACATCAGCTGAAACATAAGGTTCCAGCTGTTTCAAATGCCACTAAAGCACAATGATTATTGCTAACATAAATAAAGCAAAATCTTAATCCAGCTTTATCAAGGAGTTACTAACCATAGTTCTCTGTTCTTCCAGTAGTTTTATGAGAAAGCACATTTTCAGAAGCAAGGAGAAGGGTGGTATATTAGTCACCACTTTCTCTTGTACTGTAAAAACACCCAAACACCTCCAAATGCTTCTAAAAAACAACTGAACTTGGTCAGTTCATACAAAGTAGGAAAAAAGCTGTCAAGCCATCATCTAAAGTATGTCCTTGTTAAGGGGCTTGGCTTGTGGTGGGTTTTTTGATTGGACAATGTCACTTCCTTGTGACCACTACAGATGATAACAGTTGCAACAACTTTATGGTTGCTAAACCAAAGGAATAGCTGGAATTTTTTAAATCTTTACAGCTTCAATACTGGGCTCGGGCTGACGTTTTGTACTTTAAAAGCTATCTTTAAGCAACTAAATAGGTGACAAAGCACTCCAGAGTCTGGCAAGACAGAGTAAAAAGAAATCAAAGCCTGGAAATGCTGAGCCACTGCACTTTTGCTACACTCCATGATTGTGGTGAAGGGTTCAGGTTGCTTCATTTGCAGACTTGTGGCTCCCTTCATTCCAGTAACAAAAAGTGCCAATAGCACACCTAAATTAAACCCAGCATCTTGTACATTCTATTTAGGGCATCTTTTCCTCTGCCCCACCACATCTTCGAGCACAATGCCAGTTCTCTCATGCCATCTGTGTGAACTTCCCTCCACTATTTCAAAAATGCCTTTTTTCCACTGCTGGGATCCTCCACTCAAGGAGAAAACTTTCAAGGTTTGCTCAGCGAGTAATTATTTTGTTAGCCAAGTGATCACACACAGTTACTCTTTCATTTATTTCTTGTTTCTCACCACAAAGTTACTGAGAGTACCCTAATTCTAGCTTTTTTACAATACAGTGTGGCAAGCAGGGGAGGAAAAACACTGAAGTTTGATGCTCATGTGTTACTGCAATTCCTTAGCATTCCAAAGACTCATTCCTAATGACTAAAGGAAAATATTTTAAGGACACCAAAGAGAATGTCTGAAGCAGGATGTGGCACAGGGAAACCTGAGCTATCTGGAAGTGAGTTCACTCTTACTGGAGCAGTGGAACCACAGAGCCAGGACTGTTGAAGTCCAGTAGTGTGCTGCCGGGATAAAGATGTTCTGCTTTTGGAATCCAGTGGGATCTCTTCATGGCAGTTAATGAATGATGTTTTAAATCACAGTAAATTTCACCAGGACTTGTGCTTCTACACCTTTTAGGAGATTTTAAACTCTTGCCTGTAGCTGTTTATCCAACAACTCTGTAGAGTCTGTAATATTCCAGTAGCTACCAGGAACTCCTTGGAACTGGCATGGGGATAAGTTAACAGGGTGCAAAGATTTGAAAATTGAAAAAATTACATTTTTACTGGACCTGCAGAGGGATTTAAGATTATATGTTTCTATTTGAGAAATGGGGATGACTGAGCACTGACAAAGGCTGCCCAGAAAGGTTGTGGATTCTCCATCCTTGGAGATACTCATGAGCTGTCTAGACACATCCTGGGTAACCTGCTGTAGGTGGCCCTGCCTGAGCAGGGAGGTTGGAAAAAATGACCTCCACAGGTCTCATCCAGCCTCATCTTTTGTGTGAATCTGTGAGAAATACCAGAGTTCGACTATTTATTTAAAAAGGATGTGCAACTGGTAGTTCCAGATCTAAAAATCAAGTTTCTGTATAGTCAGGTAGTGACTATAGACGAGGTACTTGGGTAACAGAGTGATGAGCACAACAGGACTGAATTGAAATTAAGCAAAAAGGAGAGGTTCCAGTAGCTCTGTCACTGTTTGTCCTTTGGGGTCCCATGCTAATTCATCTTTCCCCTACTATAAGCTATGTGGTAGATTCACTGTTAAAGTGTATGGAAGGCTGGGTGAACAGCTGGAACACACTGTCTCTATTTCCTCTTTGTAAAATACAATCTCTTGACCTTAGTAAGTTTATTTTACTGTTTTCCTACTGCAAGCAGCCTATATAGAATCATAGAATAGTTAGGGATGTAAAGGACCTTAAGATCACCTAGTTATGTTTGAATGGTAAGGTAGCTTATAGAGAAAAATATCTCCTATAATTGCTCTGCAAACTATATTGTTCTTTAATATGAAGACAACAATGAAGTCATGTCATGAACTTACTGTTACCAATGCAAATAATTACAAAACCATAAGAAAATGAATGCACACAATAACCAAAAGTATAAACTCACCATTACTAAATAGCACTTCATAACACTGGATCCAAATTATTACTGCCTCACCAACACAGCCACAATATCCAGATTCAAAAAATCCTCCACTCTACAAATTAAAGGAAATAGATAGTTAAGAAAGCCAATGTTTAGTGCACAAAGTGCAACCACCAGTTTCACTACAGCACTAAAGCATGGGAATGAACCCACATTTTAAAACCTGGTAACATTTCCACTCCCTGGCATGCATGATCTGTACCTCCTTGCTCTCTATCCATTTGAAGCTGTGTGTGTTGAGAACACAGAAGCTGGGCAGCTGCTTTGCTCTCCACAACGGCCTCAGATGCTCTGCCAAAAACTTCATGTCTCCATTAGAGAATTTTCAGGGCTGGGATTTTGGCTTCCTACCTATCTGCAAGACACTTTATTGCTAACAATAAATAGAAAATTACAGATTAACAGTAGAAATCTTGGTGAATAAAAAAGAAACAAAACCATGGCACATGGAGGTCTTGTGTTAGGACCTGTCTGGCAGGGCTTATTACAGAGAGGGGCTAAGACAGCAGCGGATGTTCACAGCGGCTCTTCTCTATGGCATCATCTCCTGTGCCACAGGTAGAGGAGCAGGCCTTGATGGAGCAGCAGCTGTGCTTGTCTCTGAAGGTCTGGCAGAGGGGAGATAACCAAACTTACAGGCCTGACCCCACCGAGGTCACCCATGCCCCCCAGCCCTCTCTGCTAGCCTAGAGAAAGGAGGCAAAGAACAGGAATGCAATGAGATACTGGGGGGGTGGGGTGCAGTGCAGTGATACAGCTTCCCATATTTGCAGGGGGTTGCATGTGAGTGTTTGTACCTCTCTGAGATTTAAGCAGTGCTCATGCATCCCTGTGGCTGGGCAGGCTGGGCATGAAATGCTCTCCTAGTAGAAAACAGAGGTGAGGGAGGAGGAGAGAGGATATTCCTTTTTAATTCCATTCTTCCAAGCCTTCCATCATCTTTCGGCTGTCACCCTCTTGGACTGTTCCAAATTTTAATTCATGAACATACCTTGCCAGCCAACAGTGCTCTAGGCCTCTGAGGATTGCCATTAGCTGTCCTTTCCTCTGAGCAGCTCTGTCACTGCCACCCCTGTAACTGAAGATAGATCCTCCCTTTCCTCTGTGTTTTCTTTCCATGTGCCAAGAGATACCTGTTATAACTTCCAAAGTATGTTGGCTGTATAGCATTCCCTGATTACCTTCCTGTTGTTGTATTAACTCTATAAATAGGACAAAACCACACCTATATAGATGATGTAAGAGAATTACATGTGTATGTTTTGCTCTGAACAGCATCTCCAGAATGAACAGCTGCTGATACTTTGCTGGTTTCATTTTCCTTGTAAAGTTTCCTCATTTCCCAACACAAGGGTTTTTGCACTGTATGCAGATGGCCAGGTGTTATTATCATTCCACCCACATGCCCCAGCCCAGGAACAGTCCTGCTTCTGGCAAAATTCAATCTTTTCTCATCTCTCAACCCATGTTCATCTTTGTATTGGTTTTTAATTAATCTATGGTTAGCTGAGGTTCCTGCCATAAATCAATGATTTGCTTTCAATTCTTGTTAAAGATTTTTCCTTTTCCTAGATTTGCAGAGTGTTGCTCAGGAGCTGCTAACAGCACACTTTTCTCTCATTATCAAATCAGAGAGGAATGGACTCAATGAAGCAAAAAACATAAACCCAGCACTGAGGACCTTCAGGCCTAAAGGCTTTTCTATCTGCCCCAGACATGCTGCAAATGAAAACATGGGGTTTTGCCACTTTGAATGCTAAAGGTCAGATCCTCTCTCGGTGTAAAGCACCACAGCTCAGTTTTGGGATGCAAGCAAGATGTCCTGATTTACACTGATTATTTATTACTTATTTTACATCCTGATTTATTACTATATATTTGGCACTATATATTTCTAAATGCAAGTTTTCCATAACTTTTTATTTTGGTAAGGAGTATATTGAATTCTTCAGGGATCTCATTGTGGATGTCTCTTTGTGCCTTCCTGAGCCACTGTGCTCAGCATCTCTTAGCACCATTATTGAATAAAGTTCTAAGCATCATGGGGTTAAATTTATAAGCCCTTTTCAAACAGAAAACAGTCTTAAAAATCCCCAAATTTCCTAATTGTGTTTATTTTAAAAAGGTGAACAAAAGAGTGATGAGCATACCTATTTGTTCTCTTAAGAGGAGACTCAATATTTATTCAAGGAAGGAAAATCAAGCTATAACACTTTTTAACGTGGTTTATCAGGGTGACCATGGGCACAGAAAGATCTGTGAACTGCATGCACCAGAACTGGGCCCAGTTATGGCATCCTTTATGGCTTAAGCCCATGCTCACTGTACATGTGTATTACATTAAACTTTTTCCTTCTCCTTTTCTCTAGTTACCCTTCTGTGCATTTTGGTCTCTATTTTCAGAAAACTGAATGCACAGTTCTTATGATTATGCGTGTAATCAATTAGTTATTTAGGTATACAACTACTGTGACCAGGTATGCAAATCTCCAAGTAGCTTTTGCCATTTTTCAATAATTTAGCCCTTTGTCATTTATACATCCACTTTTGTTCAAAACTCTAAGTTCATGGAAATCTACCTCATTTGAAACATATGTGTCGATACATATGAATTGCCCAAAAGTGTCACAAAGAGAAAGGATAACCTTGTTGTCAAGGCAGGAGAGCATGAAATCTGGATTCCATTCTGAGTTCTGCCATACATTTCCTATGTAACCTTGAGCAAGTCATGAACTGTAACGTATCTCAGAGTAGCTGACCTACGTGTAAAGCAGACAGAGCCATCCTTGCTTTGCAAGGTTATTGAGATGTTTCGTTTGTTATTGCATATGCAAAGCATAGAAAAAGCTAAGTGGAAGGTGCTAGAGGAGTATAAGATATCAGTAATGGTATATATAGTCACAGTAATAAACATGATATATATTAGATGATAGATGATCATAAAACTGTGAGTAAAGGGGCAAAAATGGCCATTGAGAAGGAAGAAAAGGGAACGGCAAACAAATTCAAGCAGGGGGATGAATGAGAACCAAACAGGAATGGTGAGCATGAGCAGGTATGTGAATAATTAACCTCTATATGGCAATTTTTACTGTCCAACCTGGTCTTGTCCTTTTACTAAGGGCCATGGTGTCAGAAACGTTTGAGAAGAACTGAGCTGGTTAATATGGCACCACCCACCTCACAGTCTGTCCGATGGGCATGAAGTATTCTTCATTTTTCAGGATAAACCTAACAGCAATATTCATGCCAGGTATTGGCCAAAAGCTGGTGGAGAACATTGTGTTATTGAAGTAATTCACATAGCTCTCAAAACACATAGCAATTCACGTGTTCAGTTAAAAAAGTACTAATATTTGGGGGTATGGTCTTAAGGGAGCCCTATAAATCATGATGTATTCTGAATACAGTTCCTTTTAAATATTAGCTAATTTTGTCGCTGACCTATATATGGCATTCACATTATTCACATCATCAGGAGTCTAGAGCAGACTGATTGCGGTATGTGGCCCAAACTTATGACTTAATACAGCAAAATGTTCAGCATCTCAACTGTTTAAATGTTATGTCTTGGGCCCCATGTAGCAAATTTCCATTTTTATTAACAAACTCTTTCCTCCTGAGAAATGAAGCAAAGCTTTTGAAAATATATTAAAGATTAAACATTATTAAAGAGAGAAAATACTATTAAATAAATACATTTAAAGATTGTATCTCTTTGCCTCTGCAGAACAAATTGATGAGTATGTCACATGTGATATTCCTTGGGATGATTTCGAAATCAGAATTAAAAATGAACATAAAACAAACAAACAAAATTCTGGTACAGTGAGGCTTCTGAGCTTTGGGCAAATAAACCTTTATACATACCTCTAAAGGAGATGGTCACCCTGTGAGTCTGGGGACAGTGGAGCCTCCTGCTTCATTGCACCCACCTTCAGTGCTGTTCTGGTCCTTCAAAGCAGCATCCTGCATGGAAAAAGCACATTGATTCCCACCAACAGCTTGCAAATGAGGAAGCTGTGATGAGCCACAGTGAGCTGCTGCAGCATGCCGGCCTCCTGAGTCCCCTGGAATTCATCCCTGTTTGAATCAGAGCATGCCTTTTGGAAACAGATATCATCTTGATTTAAAATATTCCGGTGAGGGAAAATATACTATAAATTTTGGGACATTATTTCAATGGCTAATAAAACTCAATTAAAATTCAGTGATGATCAGAATGGAGCTTCACAGGGGTCCTTATCACCTACAGAGGAGGTGAGATATACTATTTTTATATGTGAATTGCGCCCGTATGACATTAAGAATTTTTAATTACTGACTGCAATACAAAAACATTGGCTAAAAACCCAGCCAGCAGAATGATTAGAAGAATTACTATTCCCTTCCACATCTTGTGATGTGTTTTTTAAACCTATTAGACATAATCTGAAAAATGGAGATAACAGACATGTGCTGTGGAAGTGGTTCCATGACACTTTAGCTGGTCTTTATTAGTCTAGATGAGCAAAGTCAGTGGAAAAAAACAGGCACTTCTATGACATGATTCACTGGCTATTAGGCATATGCCTACCTTAGATTTAGATGGATGAATCATAGTAGTAGTATGTGTGGCAGTTAAGAAAATTTGGGCTGTGGCCCTAGCTCTTAGCAACCAAGAGAAGGCCAGATGAAACAGTTCTACCTGATGGGAAATGATCTACAAGACAGCAGAGTGGAGGGAGTCAATCTTCAGCTCAGAGCCATGGTGTTCAATTGCTGGTGTCTGCAGTGCTGCAGGGAAGTGTGCTGAAGCCATGTCACCACTAGCAAGTACTGACTCCTGAAAGAAGCAGATTTGTCCAGCAAAAATGTTGGAGCCAAGGTCCCAGCCTCCATGCTTCCAGTGCTTTAGGGATTTTACTTTGGACCAGAATTAGTCTAGTCCCACTGGTATGTAAGTTTAGTTCACTCCTGGAGCTGGAATCAACCTCAAGTGGTTTGGATGGATCTGAAAGGAATCAAGTCCATGTGCTCTGCAATGTGAACCAAAGCACAGCAAGAGGAAAAACCAGAAGATTCACTGCAGAGCCAAACTCCAGGTGCACACTAGATTAGTGTAGAGACATCCCTTTGTGACAATAACTGTGTGGAGCTGTGCACAACGCTTGAGGCTAGATTAGTGGTCATTATCTTCTCCATCATAGACCATAAGATGCTAGATGTTACATGTCCCCAGAGCCAAAGCAGGTAGTCTGCTGCTTTTTCTGTCTTGATATGCGTGGTTGCTGATTCCTGGCAAGTACAGGTAGTAAGTTCAGAACTGCAGTGCTCACCAGCTTTGGATCAAAGTGCTCAGGGAGCTACTCTAACACCCAGTGCCTCTAGTGAGGTGTCTGCCTGGATTTCAAACTATGGTTTAGAAACTGCATTCTGAGCGAGCATTTAATTGTCTGTGTTTCACTCTATCCTGAATCCCTGATCAAGCTTACAGATCAGATTGGCTTGGTCAAAACCATATGTTCAGCAAAACTAGGCACTGCAATCCTTTCTTCATTCATAGCACAACATAAATACCTACTTCCCTCTCTGCTTGTGCTTTTGTGACTTTACAGGCTTTAGCGGCATGTGTCGCTTTACACTTTGATCTTGAACAGAATTTCTTCCAGCACTAACGGAGGTAAAACTGCAAGCTCTTCAAATGAGAAGTCTGCCTTTCATTTTTCTGTAAGTGTTGTACTCTATAAAGCTAATAATAACAAATAATACAGAGTTACACAGGTGGAAACTTAAAAAAGAAGAAGTCAAATGAGAAACACAACTTTCATCAATGTCTGGGGTCATCACTGGAATGCTAAGAGATCTTTTCATTTGTAGAAGACTCAGTAATTGCAGGAAGAATATTGTCTACCCCCTTCTTCACTCTCCAGAGAAATTACCTAATAGTTTCCAATCGAGATGGCTTTCAAAAGAATTTGCTTTTGATTCAGTCAGCATCTCAGAATAAGGAAAAGGATTTTACTCTTAAGTTGTAACTTTCAGTAGTTGTCTAACGCCAGGTGAAATTCACACCATTCCTCTACTAACATATGCTTCTTAAATTTTCTCTCCCTTTGATATACATCTAATATAATAAATAGGTGAAAATAATAATCTGCTGCACTTCTAACCCAAGATCCAAAAAGTTTCTTAAGAAACTGGATTTAGTTTCCAGAGATGGAAGCTGAGGCAGAGGGAGCTCTCAGGCTTTGGCTGGGATCACACAAGCCAGGAATTGACCTGGGATTAAAACCCAGGTGTGCTGTTCAATTTCTGCATACCATCCTCTAACCAATACTACCACCCAATTCCTCTCTCTTCAGCTACACCTGATTTATAGCAGTGCTGGGAAAGTGTTATTTTTGTGCAAGGTTCCAAAGCAAAGCAAGTTGTCTTCCTTAAACCTGTTGAATTTTGAAATGCTGCATTATTTTGCTTTTAGGGATGAGAAAATGTTTATTCCATCTGCCAGCTCCTATCACAGAAATGATACTCTGATAAATCTCAGTGCTTAGGATGTCTGCTGTCAAAAGATAAGGTCATTAAAAAGAAGAAAAATGCAGTTTGAAATGGAAAAAACGCTCAGTTATTTATCTGACAAATACAGCTGAGGGAGATGGTCTTCCTCTGATGAAGCTTTTTTAATGTGAGTTGTTAACTTGAGAGTGGCTTGTTGGTGTAGGCATGCAAAAGTCATATTCAGAGTAGTTGTGTGACCTAAGTAGGAAGGGCCTGTTTCTTTTAACAAGGCAAAGCCCAGCTCCAAAGAAGTGATAATAGAGATGCCATTGACGACAGGGATGCACGCAGAAGCCACAGAGAGTCCTCCTTTTGTCTCCAGGCACATCACAAGGACCATAATTCTTTCACACACAGAAAGAAACAATTTCCGGGCACTTGAAGGAAGTTCAGTTGAGTCCCAGATAGTGTAAAAGTGTAAACTAAGAACATTTTTGTTCATACAGAATAAAAATACACTGGTTGCAAGTCTCCATGTATGTGGATATCAAGTTTTGGGGATTTTTTAAACAGAAGTAGAGAAAATCTTTCTCTGCTTCCTCCCCCAAAATGCCTTGGGAACTTGCTGCAGATCCCAACTGTCAAGTTATAACCTTTTTGGTTCGGTCTAAAATACATCTATATTTTTCTCCTTCCCAATTAGATAATCTTTGTATTTTATTCACCTCAGGTCTAGCTGCATCACTTTGACCTCTCTGTGAGGCCTGGGTCAATCCTGAAGATGCTGGGCCACAATTCTTAAGAAGGAAACTTCAAGTTCTTTCTGCTTCACTTCCCCTTCACATGTCTGAGGCAGTTAACGTTGCTGCCCCATAGTCTGCATGGCAGGATCTGTGTGCTAGCTGTGGCACCTATTGTCTGCATTTTTCCTCTCGTTAGTCTCCTTGACCTTTTATTGTCTTACTCCTGCAGTGTCAGGTCAGACTTAGTGTAGGTCTCCCTTCACTAAGGACCCCTTTCCTTTCGTGGATCACTAAGCAGGACAATTGCTCTATCCATCTTTTCAGGGTCTATTGTCAAGCGCCCCCTGAGCTGAGAAAGGTTTGATTCACTGAGAAACCATTTTGGTCAAAGGGAAACCTGACTATGTGTCCTTTTAGGAACTCTGTCTTAATCACTGACTTTTTTATCTGGGATATGAAGAGGATTCAGGAGATCAAAAGGTTTGGGAGTACATGGGTTTGACCACATTTTTCCTGGAAATAATGGGAAACCTCCACTGAAAAATGAGCTCCGTTACAATGGGCAAACAAGAAGGAAAGCCACATAGTGTTCCCACAGCATTTTGAATCATCAGACCTTCAATAGCTTCCATAGAGAAGGGAAAAAGTAAACAGAAAATGTAAATGGAATGTAATAATTAATGGACCTAAAGAAACGGACTCATTTGATTTGCGCATAATTGGAGCCTTAAAAAAAAAAAGGTAGAAAGAAATCGATGGAGAAGGCTGAAGAATGGAAGTTCAGTGTGGCTGAGTACACGATGGACGTGTGTGGTTACTCAGGACTAGTAGCTCACCTCACCTTTACAACTGAATTTACATTCAACAGCCCCATGCATTTTCCAGGAACCTTACAGAGATCTTGCTGGAGCACCACAGTGGAACTATTTTGGGTTTGAAGGCCCTGACTTAGTATTCAGCCAGATTCTTCTAATGCCTTGAAGACTTCTTCCTGAATTGAAACCCTGACCATTATTTACTATTACAAGGCCTTATGTAACTTATGTATGAAACTTGAGTTGACGAACTTCCAAGGAAGTTAACCAGCAGCAACCATTCCCAACCTGGCAATTTCTTGAAACAGAGATGTAGATGCTTCTTCAGGTGCACAAATTTCAAATCATTTGGTTCTGGGTCCTAACAAAAACCAAGAAGAATTATGATGTCTTTTTTTTCCTGTAATCTAACTAGAAACCTTTACCTACTGGTGTGTCAGAATGCTTTTTTAAATGAACGAACATTTCAGTCTTCCTTCAACTAGCCATTACCTCTGCACAGAGTCAGCTCAAGCCTTTGCAAAAGCAGAGTTGAATATTGCTTTGTAAGGATAAAAGAGAGGAAAGGGACTAGTCTTGGGGTAGGAGGAAAGCAAAGGGAGGAACTTGGACCTAAAGTCTTGGAGAGCTGGACTTGTATTCCTGCTATCAATAAGATGAAAGGAAAAAAAAATGTAAGCAGAAGCCAGTGCCTCAACTTTTTCCTTTGACCTAGTCAGAATCAAGAGGGAGCCAGGCTGTTTTGCCTTCCTCCAGCAACCTACTTTTCCTAGGTGTTATCTGACCCTTTCCTTACTCCTTTAATGCTTTTAACATTGATAATTAAGGATTCTGCTTTAGAAAGTACCCCAGTTTAGGCAGTAAACTTCAGTACATCTTTACTTGAGCTGAAGAGTCATCTGGACATAGTGAGCACCTCTGCCCTGGTTTTTGGATGAGGAGCTACACTGGCTTCAAACAAGGTCAAACTTTCAGATTAATCATTCTTCTCCAGTAAGAAGGGAAAAAAAGCCTCTTTTAAAAATAGAAAACTCAGATTAAAAGAGAAAGTCTTTCCAGCCATGAAGAGTAAAAAATGACACCATCCACATCTTTGATGTTTCAGGTAAAGTTAAGTGTAGAATTGAATGAGATGTGAACCATTCCTGTTTTCTACAGTGAAATTGTTAAGCCTGATGTTTCTTGGTTGGGAAACAGACATAATCTTTGTGATATTTACTTCAAGTATGATAAGAAGAATTATTTTTTTCCTTTACTGTCATATATTATCACTGAACAATTGTTGAAGGAACAAAAATATATACAGTAACTTCTGTGCACCTTAATTTGCTCCTGCTGTTTGACTTCCCAGTGTCAACCCATCACTTAATGTCAGCAGCATTACTTTCTTGTCCACATTACCAAGTCCAAGTGTCCGGGATATTAAATATGCTTGCAATTATATGTAAGAGGAAGGGAAAAAGTGATCCAAGCATTTCCTGTACTGTAGAAACACCTGAATATTGTTTCAGCTGAACTGTGTCTGACTTGTTGACAAAGTTCCCCTCCAAAACAGTCCTTAGTCCTGATCCTTAATGAAATACCATTTTTTTTGTTAATGATTCTGAGTTTTACGAACCCTTTCAGCTTCATTAAGAGAGCTTTTCTGGATAGGTCTAAGGATGTAACCACCCCAGACTCTGAGCATGCAGCAATGCCACCAGCTTTCACCTGGTACTGTACTACAGAAGTTACTTTCTCACTTTCTCATGGTTCTAAGGGAGGGATCTGATCCCAAGCTTGCAACTGTGGTGCATCTTGAATGGTTAAAAAACTCTGGTCAAGACATTCCCCAGAGGAAATACCTTTAAGAGAGAATGAGGAATTGTTTTCCATTTCCCTGGTGCCTAACAATAAAGCTGTTGATAGAGGTTTCCCTCTGGATCCCTCTCAGTTGTTTGCCACCCACCTCTAATGTTACTCCTGCAGCTGACCTGTTGAGAGATTCCTGTGAGGATTCCTAATATGTTCTGGGCAAAACCATAGAATCAAAGAATCATAGAATGATTCATAGAAAGGACCTCAAAATAGTTTAATTTCAACCCCCTGCCATGGGCAGGGACACCTTCCACTAGACCAAGTTGCTCAAGCCCTGTCCAGCCTGGCTTTCAACACTGCCAGGCATGGGGTGGCCACAGCTTCTCTTGGCAACCTGTGCCAGGGCCTCACCATTCTCACATCAAAGAACTCCTTCCTTATATCTAACCTAAAATTCCCCTGTTTAACAAACCCATTACCCCTTGTCCTATCACTACAGTCCCTGATGAAGAGTCCCTCTCCAGAGTCCTTGTAGGCCCCCTTCAGATACTGGAAGGCTGCTGTGAGGTCTCCACGCAGCCTTCTCTTCTCCAGACTCAAGAGCCCCAATTTTCTCAGCCTGTCTTCATATGGGAGGTTCTCCAGCCCCCTGATCATCCTCGTGGCTTCCCCTGGACTTTCTCCAGCAGCTCCATGGCCTTCTTATGTTGAGGACACCAGAACTGCACACAGTGCTGCAAGTGGGGCTTCACAGGAGCAGAGTAAACTGTTTCAAATCCTAGCCTGCATTAAATGGCAGATCCCAGGTAAATTATGTGTACATCTTCTAATTGTCCTACATGTGTCACATTTCCTGCATTTTGTGGGAGATCCCATATTGCTCACTATCCTATGAGTTTCACACCATAGCTAACAGAGAATTAGATTGAGAATTTAACTTAGCACAATTCATTTGTCCCACATAATTTGGAAGGTCTCATACTTCCTTCT
Organism: Pezoporus wallicus; assembly: GCF_028554395.1. Taxonomy (NCBI): domain Eukaryota; kingdom Metazoa; phylum Chordata; class Aves; order Psittaciformes; family Psittacidae; genus Pezoporus; species Pezoporus wallicus. The sequence goes on from NW_026639377.1 coordinate 3,629,236, forward strand.
CTGTAAGCAGATTGGTGAGGGCAGGACATCCCAGCAAACTAATGGTAAAATGGTAGGGTCACCTCTTCCATTAACACATCTGAATCTGGAAGAGGATAATTTACTATTCCCACCCCAAGCTCCTGTTGAAATGAACAATCCCATTCCTCACAAAGGACTAGTAGCTCTGCTGCATATTTAACTGGAATGGTAATATCGCCAGTTGCATAGTTGAAGATGTAAGAATTATCATATAATTGAGCTAATTGCTTCCAGAGGGAAAGAAACAGAAAGAAGCTCCAAAAAGGTATTTGAAAATCAGACTTTACCTCTAAGTAACACCGTTTGCAGAGCTTTCAATGTCAGGTGGAACATAAATTATTGATTATTCTTTCTTGTAAGCATGTATATTTTCTGTCTTCTGTTAAATCTTTTCTCCCATCTATTGGGTCATGCTAACAGCTTCTATAATAAAATGTAGTACATACAGGTGACCAAAATGACTGTGTATTCTGAAGAATTAGCTGCAGTTAGTAACTGTTGATGCTGCATTCAGCGTTGCATTTTTCTAGTCCTGAGACACTGAGTAAGTGCAAAGCTGTGTTAACTCTTTTGTGATAGCTGGACCAGTAGCTGGTGAAAGTCAAAGGAAAGATCCCCATTAACTTCAGTTGTCTATGAATGAAGATCTTGATATATATAGAAAGCCCCTGAAAGCAAAGTTTTGTTTTTTTAATGTATTGTCTCATTTGTTGAATAGCATGGCTTACTGCCCAGTGTTACGGCAGTGCACAATGACTATTCTTCCCACCCATTCTCCTTCTCTTCTTTCCTCATTAATCAGTGATGGATCACATTCAAATGTTTTGGAAGTTCTGTCTGGTTTTGATGTGATGGTACATAAAAATATCTACCAAGTAGTTATTAGGGTGCTTGGTGTGGCTGCATTTGTCCTGGGGAAACCTTCCCCTCCTATCTGAGAGCAGCAGCACATTTTGTGGGAAGGTTGGCAGCTCTACAAGGTCTTCTTTGAGGGGGGCTCCACTCCCTCTGCCCCAGTGGTACATCCATCATTTTTTGGTTTTCCTTTCCAAAATGCTTTTCACAAAAGTCACTTCCTTGTTTCACATTACTCCATGCTTTGTGAATTCAGACTGAAACATGCTGTGAAACAGATCCGTATCTGGTGTAAATCAGCATCATCCTGTTGCTGCTCTCAGCAGCAGAATGATGCTGATTTTTGGAGCTACAAATTCTGTACCCATGGAGAGAGAATCTTGCCCATGGACTTCTGCACAAAGGGGCAGTTTTGGTGGAATAAAAAAGGATTCATGTGTTTTGGGAAGAGATGTTAGCAGGAACAGCAAAAGGAAAATACCACCTACACAAGGTTTCACTTCATGGATATTAACATCTCTGTTCTGCCTAATACAATAATTCTGGATGATTTTTTTTTTTTCTTTTTTTGCTGTGACAACCCTCATATTGTTCACTTCTGGGTACTAGAAATTGGTGCCAAGCAAAAAACAGGCCCAGGCTGCTAACTGTAGAAGAGAGCTCAATTAGTATCATAAAATAACCATATATAAATGTCTCTTTTGCACTCCCATTCCTTATATAACTCACCACCCCAAGCACCTTTTGAAAAAGTGGCTCAAAGTTTATTCAAGGATGCATTTGGTTAGATTTATAATATTTGTCACTTGTTGGCCAAAAGTGACATAAGGGATTTCAATGTGCTGCTTTTAACGTGGTGACACTGCCTTTAATTTAGCATTAGTGATTATATATGTTTGACTGTCAAATCACTGTATGTAGCTTTTGTGGTTGGAGGCTTGTTTTATCTAAGAATTCTGCTGAAGCTCTTCCAAACCAGAGCTCTCATGTGTATAATTATATTGTATTTTCATTATATAAACTTTATTTTTAAGACTGAAAACATATGAAATGATTATGGAAATGTGCATTCTATAAAACATCACCATGTATTTGTGGGTAGAGAAGCTTATAACAGAAATCAAATGTTGTCATTAATACATAGGTACAAGATTCATCCATGTGACCCATAAAACTAATGATGGAAGAGAGGGATCTGAAAAAGCATACAACTGCTCTTCAGATTGAAAGATATTTGTAGCACCCTTTTCTATGCATTAAATGGCACCTACTTGATACTCTGTGGAAGTAGATGTCATAGCCTGCTGTTGAACAGTACTTGTAGATCCAAGTTAGGTGTTTCCAAAATACCTTTCAAAGTGACACTTCAAAAAAATAATAATTACTTCATTAATATGTTTGATTGGTGCAAATACAGCTCTGTTAGAGACCTATTTTGTTGCGAGACAACTATTTTGGTTGTTTGTCCTACAACTGTACACTGGGATGATGTCCTTAGATTAATTTCATTGTCTTCTGTCACAACCCAATGAGGACCTATTTCCATTTTGAATAGGTGCCACACAGTCCAACATTTTAAAAGATCTGCAAGAGAATATTGTTTAAGGCAGAAGCAAATATTATATCCAACAGCAAGATCTGGCTGGGAGGGATAAACTGTGCAAGTTCTGAGGAAGCTGTCATCACCATCATGTCTACAGTCTGTATCCATTCATAGATTTTTTTTTTTATTAATAAGGCTGTCAAGCGTTGTGCCTATGTTATAAATGGGGAACTGAATCACCATGTAAATTAAGCAATTTACCAAGAACATACTAAGCATGTCCATATAATTTAGCATTTGAATCCAATTCTCCTTTTGCACCTTTACTCCATTTCGCTATGTAATAAGCTGTCCTTTATTTCAAACATCTTTGGTAGCTCCCTATGTAATCCAAGATTTTTTTCCTCTCTGCCTCATTAAGTTTTGCTTGATTAATAGTGACTCTTTAAAAAAAATCCACAAATGAAATAAAGACTCTAAAGGGGGTGCCATGAAAGCAAACCATTGCTTATATATATATGTGTATATATGCACATACAAACATAGCACAGAGAGCAAGACAGATACACACATTCATACACAGAGCAAACTAGTGGATACAGCCATCATCAGAACAATCTATGAATCATCTAAGATAAATGCTAACTCTTTCAAGGCAATCCTATACAATAGATCAATAAACAGTATCTTCACTTTGAAGCTGGGAATTCAGACCCAGTCATTTGCAAGCTAAAAAATAGGTCAAGGAATAATGGTGATAATTTGCCTTATCACCAAGCAGTGTGTGTGACCCTTGTCATCTGTAAACTGCTGACAAGCCCACTCATGTGGGCTGATTCTTCTGTAGGGGTCCTTGATGTTACAGTGCTGTAAATCCGAGTGGAAAATCAGGGCCAGAGTTTAAAAAATCCCTCTATGCATAACTTAAAAGTTAAGATATAATAAACTTTCAAAAAGACAACAAATGCAGAAAAATACCTGAGTCATTCCTAATCACCAGAGAAGTCACCTTAAGATAGTTTTGTGGGTTTATGTAGCAAATTTCTGCACAGCATTCTCAAAGTCCACAGCCTGAGTCACTCTAAGGTGAACTGCTCTGGGGCAGCCTGGAAACTGATGAATCTCTGTTGAGCAGTATGTATGTTTTCATAATCTTCACTTTAAGGTATGCCCATTCAACATCTAAGCTTCTGACCATTGGATAAGGAGATGGAAGCAGATGGAATGTGATTTCAGCATTTGGAAACACTCTGTGATTAATCTCTTCTTTAAGTGTGCTTATGTTTGAGGGACTTTGCATGCAGGCTGTCTCCTCAATGGTATGTTAAACTCTCTGGTCCAAAGAGTGCAAGAGGCAATGTGGTGGAGAAGAGGAATCCAAAAGGATGGAAAAACTGCAAAATACATTTCTTTAGAAGCACTGAAAAGGAATTTTAAAGGTTTGAAGAGCCTTTCTCATTTAAAGGAAAAATAATAAACTCTGATAATTTATCCAAACTCACCACATATAATTAAACGTTTAGGGGTCTGGAGTTGCAAAACAAGAGACGGTGGTTTCCACTATCTCCACAACGTATTTAATTTGCCAGTACATCATGGGTTCAAACACTGACATCTCTCAAAATGTTTGCAGATGATTTTTGTAGATTTTCAAAGCTCTACTAATTGCACCCTTCACTCATTCCACATCTCCATGTGTGTCCTGTCACTGGTGTCTTTTAAAATTTGTCTTTTGCAGTCTCAGCACTGGTTTTTGGTATAAGGGAGGAGTTTGCAAGCATACTGTATTTTAGCGTGGCATTTAGGCTTAGCTTCCATTGTGTGTGTATTTCCACTGAAGACAATTGGTTCATATTAGGTATTCTGCAGATCCAGTACTGAGTTTCTTACCATTTCTGGAGAGCAGAAGAGAGTAGAGCTAGAAACCTAATAACTGGTTTGAAGTCAATACAGAATTATCCTCAGCTTTTCTCCCAAACTTCTGTAAACAACTTCCCCACTCCCAAAATAACTTGCAAACTGTCTTTCCTCCTCATCATACTTATATATTCCTCTGCACTTCCTGATCTTGGCAGGGATATTTCAGAAATAGCTATTACAATGGTGTTTCCACTCTGAAAGAGGAAACACTGGATGGGAGGAGTTATGAAAGGAACAGAGGAAGCAAAGCTGTTTTCATACCATCTCAAGCTCCACTTTTATAGCACAGGTAGAAATGCGTCTGGGTGAAGCATGCCACTGAGCCATAGGAGCCCCATCACACACAGCACAAGGCCAAAAGTGAATATGCATAAACCAGAGCGTGTGTGGCTCCTTTCATCATTCAGCACAGCTGATGCTGACAGGCAGCTCTAAAGTGTTGAACAAACTGAATGAATCAAGGTCAGCCCAGAGTCAGCAGCAAGCTTCCCTCCCTCCACGATTCACTGATACATGAAAGGTACTGACTGGATGGCTCTTCTGTGCAGCTTTGTGCAGAGCAGTCATACAGTAGAAGCTGCTCTGTCACATGTTTGTTAGCAATCCAAGATTTTAATTCTGAACTCTTCCATGAAACCAATAGCTATATTTTCTGGCTCTGGCCTGCCCGAGTACTTGGCCAGGGCTATGGGAATGAAATGTCAAAGCACGCTGCCTATGAACTGAGATTGCTTTCATGCGTCTCCACCTGCTGGCTGGCATTTCACTAATTGCAACAGACCAGAGAGATGACAGCGTGCTTCCCAAGGTAACGAGCTTCCATGGAAAATCAGCTCTGTTCCACAAGAAGATAAGCAAATAAGCCTGATGGGAAAGATTATTTTCTATCTTGATAAAGAGCAACATCCTGCATAGCAGCTGACAGGTAGAAGGCCGCTGAGATTTTTCAATTCAAGCTTTTAAACTTCTGAAGCCTCAGTTGAGAAGACAAGCAGTAAGAAAGATAGAATCATAGAATAGTTAGGGTTGGAAAGGACCTTAAGATCATCAAGTTCCAAACCCTCTGCCATGGGCAGGGACACCTCATGCTAAACCATGTCACCCAAGGCTCTGTCTAGCCTGGCCTTGAACACCACCAGGGATGGAGCATTCACAACTTCTCTGGGCAACCCATTCCAGTGCCTCACCACCCTCACAGTAAAGAATTTATGTTGGCTTTCTGGGCTGCGAGCACATGCTGCTGGCTCAGGTTCAGTTTCTCATTGACCAACACCCCCAAGTCCTTCTCTGCAGGGCTGCTCTGAATCTCTTCTCTGCCCAACCTGTAGCTGTGCCTGGGATTGCTCCAACCCAGGTGTAGGACCTTGAACTTGGCATGGTTAAACTTCATGAGGTTGGCATCAGCCCACCACACAAGTGTGTCAAGGTCCCTCTGGATGGCATTCCTTCCCTCCAGGGTATCAACTGAACCACACAGCTTGGTGTCATCGGCAAACTTGCTGAGGGCGCACTCAATCCCACTGTCCATGTCAGCGACAAAGATGTTGAACAAGACTGGTCTCTACTTGTTACTGGTCTCCAGCCAGACATTGAGCCATTAACCACAAATCTCTGCATGCAGCCATCCAGTCAGTTCTTTATCCACCGAGTGGTCCACCCATCAAATTGATGTCTCTCCAATTTAGAGACAAGGATGTCATACAGGACAGTGCCAAACGCTTTGCACAAGTCCACGTAGATGACATCAGCTGCTCTACCCCTGTCCATCAGTTCCGTAGCCTCATCATAGAAGACCACCAAATTGGTCAGGCAGGATTTCCCCTTAGTGAAGCCATGCTGGCTGTCACCAACCACCTTGTTGTTTTTCATGTGCCTTAGCATGCCTTCCAGGAGAATCTGCACCAAGATTTTGCCAGGCACGGAGGTGAGACTGACTGGTCTGTAGTTCCCTGGGTCATCCATTTTCCCCTTTTGAAAATGGGGGTTATATTTCCCTTTTTGCCGTCGTCGGGAACTTCACCTGACTGCCATGAGTTTTCAAATATGATGGCCAGTGGCTTAGCAACTTCATTTGCCAGCTCCTTCAGGACCTGCAGATGGATTTTATCAGGTTCCATGGATTTGTGCATGTTCAGGTTCTTAGGATGGTCTCAAACCAGATCCTCTCCTACAGTGGGCCTAAGGTCTTCATTCTCACAGTCCTGTGTCTGCATTCCAAGACTTGGGTGGTGTGGTCAGAGCATTTGCCAGTGAAGGCTGAGGCAAAGAAGTCATTCAGAACCTCAGCCTTCTCCGAATCTAGGGTAGCCAGTTCTCCTGATAGCTTCTGGAGAGGGCCCACATTGTCCCTAGTCTGTCTTTTATTTGCAGTGTACCTATAGAATCACTCCCTGTTATCTTTCACACCCCTAGCCAAGTTTAATTCTAACTGGGCCTTAGCTTTACTAACCTGGTCCCTAGCTTCCAAGACAACATCCCTGTATTCTTCCCAGGCTGCCTGGCCTTGCTTCCACCAAGATTTTTGGAAGGAATTCAGAAAGTGTGGAAACATGGGAGTTTTATTTTACTACCAAAACCAGATGCTAAGAATGTTAACGTGCTCTCATTGACACAGTGAAAGAGGGAAATTGTTTATTAATATGTGGAAGCATGAGCATTCTGGGGCCCACAGCTTAGTTTCTGTGTGGTTGGAAAAGCAGTTACTTAGCAAATGCAGGCAAGCAGCTGTTTCAAATGGAAAGGAATAGAAATGATTAATGACTTCTATGCTTTAAAGAAATGAACCCACAGGATTTCTTTCTTCTACTGTGCTGTCCCATTCGGCCATTTCTGTCATGTGCCCTGGGACTTTATTTGGAAGTTTTCAATGATCTGTCATGAGCTACTCTTTAGAAACTTACTGGACCAGATCTGGAGCCAGACAGATGCCAGCTGTGGATGGGACCCACTTGTACATACATTTACAGACTCCAAGAACAGATTATCAGCACTTGATATTCTATGAACTTTGTACTGCAACAGCAATAGTATATCTTGTCTCAGACACTGAAGGGATGAGCACAGTAGTAAATACTATTTAGAGTAGGATCAGTGTTATCTTTTTCCTTTTGTAGCCACATTTTATTCAGGCTATATTATACAATGTAGAAGGCTTGGTGTGCTCCGAGGAACTGAAACAATACGAGGAACAAACCCTTCCCTAAAGCCATGTTAGATATCAATACAGATTATCGGTATTTTATCAGCTTCTGCACTTCCAGCAATGGTTCGTTTTATCCTGCCCAAAATCCTAATTCTATCATCTGTTTCTCACGTATGCTTTCATTTAGGTTTTTAGGTTTTCCATGCATAGCATTGGAAGGTGGGAAAGGTTAAAAAGAGGATGAGGAAGAGAAAGAGGGATATGGAGAAAAGAAGAAGGAAGGCTATACAAAATACAGATAACGTTTTCTCTGAACTGTTCACAGCGAATCATCCAGCCAGTTTTATTAAAGTAGTATTTACCAGGGAGAGTAAATTCTCCTCTGACTTAACTTCACAAAATTAATTTGAATTTACTTCTATTCAAAAGGGTACATAATTTGATCCACTGAATGTTCTTTTGCTGTGTTTCTGATGATGTGAACTCAAAACCATCAAGTAATTTTGAAGAGTTTAATGCATCCTGAATGTGTCTAATACTTTAGCTAAGCACAGGCATCCAGCTAAAGAGAGTTCTCCTAGATTACTTCAAGACACAGCAGGACTGGAAGATGATATTTTGTTTTCTACAAGTATATCACTCTCAAGTCATCATTTCAACACAGGAAGTTATCTGTGACCTGGGACCACAATGTGCACTTGGACACAGCCTGCTGTCTGATGATATTTAAGAATCAACCACATAAGGCTTTCTTACAAAGTTGTCAAAAAGGCTCGGCTGATTATTTTGACTAAGCCTATTTAAAAATACCTGAATAAACTGATGCAAAATGAAAGCAACTTTTGCACATTTGAACTGCACCCTTCCTTTATATTCCTTATTTCCAGCATAGCAATAAAGATCAGCTCAAATGAATAGTGTTTCTATATCTCTCTGTAGATCTGCATCAGGTACTCAGGTGAATTAGTACTGATGCCATTCAAAGCTCAAAGCATGAGGATGAACATTACATGTCAGGGCACAAAATCACACATGGAGGTATAAATTCAGCTCTATGTTCAGCCCACTTTACTGAAAGCAGAAGTTGGTCCAATAGCCTGAATCTTCTTTCACAGGCTATTTTTGAAACTGATATAACTAAGGCAGGAAGTGTAAGTGTGTATGTATGTCTGTCTGTTGCTGCTCAACACCATATGAAGGCCAGATCTATTTTATGAAGTTGATTTTTATCCCTTTCTTTGTTGTTTTTTTTTTGTTTTGGTTTTTTTTTTTTTTTGTATTGCAAGATACTTCCTGAAAGCTTCTCCCTGGTAATCCTGTAGAGTATAGTAACAAGTACTGAGGTTTTATTCATACCTGGATTGTCTAGCTGATGCGCATGTGGATGAATTCCTCTCTGTTTTCCTGACCCTTTTTATCTTTCAGGCTCAGTGCATCACATAAGTATTTAGCATATGCTCTCATTTGACACTGTCTCAGTTAACATAGTATTTTACTGTCGTATTATAAATTCTTTTAAAATGGTGCTCAGTTGGAGGTCTCCATGTAGTACAATGAAGGTCTCTGTGTACTACAATATTTCTGCTCTGCTGTCCATCCATGAAAAAGCATAATTTAAAAAAATCAAGGCTGTGAATTTTCCATTTTTTTATCCCAAAGCATGTTAATGCTGAGCAGAATGTCAGGAAGTTGAACAGCCATGTGCATTATCTGCAAATAGATCATACATCAGCTGGTGTTCTCAGGCCCTTTACTGGTAGAGTTGCACTACCAGTGATGAAATACTCATTTTGAACACTTCACTATGAATACCCTTCTTAGTGTTCCTGCTTTGGCAAGAGAGTTATTGCCTGCAAATCCTTTGCCAGTCACCGAGTATAACAAACTATTACTATGGAAAATAAAAGTCAGTGGGAAACTGATTATCTGAGAGGCAATTCAGAAGTGTCTGGGGAGCTGTACATTAGCCTGGTAGTGACTACGTCTTATTGAATGAAAGACTATGAAAATTAAGCAAGGGAATCAGCATGATATAACAATTTCTGTAGGAAAGAAACAGTGTAAAGCTGTCCAATAGTTTGTGAATTGCTCTTGGTGTTAAAAGACGCCTGATAAGATAGGCAGCCATGTACATCTCTGCAAAGTGACTAGAAAGCCAGTATAAAGGGGTGGCTATGAGGTGACTGTTACAGTGAAACCCCACATGGTGCTACAGCAGCCCCTGCCTCACTTGGGCCACTGAGGTGTCAAAGGCAGCAAAACACCCTTTCCCAGGTTAGTGACGCCTTGGTTCTGGCACAGGCCCTTATCCCTCTTCTTTCTATTCTGTAAGCTGAGGCTTGTAAGCTCAAGGAATAGAAGTAAGCTTTAGTCTAGCAGCACAAATACTGAAGCAACTTACTTCTGGCTGGAACAAGGAGGAACTGTGGAAGGAATTGCAGCTCTCTGAGTCATACTACCTCCTTGGAGTTTCTTTTGGAGTAGTGCAGCTCTGCACCATGCCTTAGGCTGACTCTAGAGTTAAGCTCAGCCATCTTCTTATCCACAAAGTGATAAAGAAGGCAAGACAGTGGATTATCATAGCCTCAAATCTCCCGATTGTAGCTCTAAATATAGCCAAACAAGTAAAAATCTGTTTCTGGACACAGTACAACTATTTAGCTCTCAACCCTTCAGAAAACATACATGAGAAAAACAAAAACCAAAATACCCCAAACAGTTGTCTCCTAAGCAAGAATCTGTATGTGGAACCATGTTAAGCACATTCTGCTCTCCAGCCAGAAAGTGAAAAATTCCCAACCGCCACACCTATCCAGGGTGTGACTAGAGACTATCAACTAGTTTATATTTGCACTTTGATATATAGCACATGCTTAACATCATATGGTGTATCCTTTGAAAAAAAAATAGCAACAAGTTTCAACATAGAAATTGTGTTAGATTAGGAGGCCAGAATAAATAAGAGCCAATGAGTTGTAGAATGACTTGAGATAGCATATAAGATCTCATCTTAAAAAGTAACATGAAGGCAGTGCACTGTAGATGAAATACATAATGAAAAAAACATTCCAAACTTCTCATTTAAGAAAAGATTACAAATAAAATAGGCTCGGGCATGCCAAGTGTAAAATCTTTGATATGGAAATGCAGTAATGGTTAAATGAAATGGGCTGAAAATCTATTTATCAACAGTCTGTAATGCCTAGCTGGATCATCCCATCAGAAAAGCAAGTAAGGAGTAGTAGGAGAATATGCAGGCAGCGTTCAAAAGTTTACATACCTCCTGCTTTCTTACTTCAAGATATAGTCCTTCACCTTAACTAGAGATTTGGAGAAGTTAAAAAGCTGCTATGAAAGCACACCTCAAATGATTACAGAAACATGCCCTGAAACCCAGATTTTCAGGAGTCATCTTGTATGTTCAGCCTGAGAAATACTAAAGGGACCTGGTCCCTAGACTGTGAAAAGGAGCCCCTGTAAGCATCATGGATTGATATTACCAAACAGTGCTACTCATTTTTGGAAACCTCAGCCCAAGCTGAGGGTACTCCATGAGGTATGTATTCATGGAAATGCTGCTGTGAGAAAGATTGTGCTCCGTGTGACACTGCCCAACTTCAATGAGTTCCGCGCATCCAACTGAATGCGGAATTCGGGCTGTTTCTATTACCTCGATTCATTTCTCTTTTTATTCACACTAGCCTTCTATTACATTATTGCCAATGGGCATGTAAGTCATGACTGCACCTTACATGTGAATCACAAACGCAAGTGCCATGGAAATTGAACTTCTTGACCTGCTTGCATTTTTCTCTTTGATGTCAGTCTGAATAGGCATTTTTGACTGGAACACATTTTTAATTTCGAGACCTGGCAAGACAACCACAATGTTTTCTGTAAGGAAGTTCATCGAAGAATTCTTTGTTGTTCTTCCCAAATTACTTTCCTAAAGAAAGAGTGTCAGCAAATAACATTACAGAAGGCCCAGGTCATATTTCCACTGTGTTCAAATGCAGGAAACAGAAAAATCAGTTACCGTGTTCCTGTTCACCTGGCAAATACACAGTCTGAACTATATCAGCCTGAGCAAGTTGCAAATTTACCATTAATTTGACACAGAGCTGAAAATGGAAGATAGTTTTCATTCAGTGGAAGATATTTTCATTATTGAGGACATCACAGTGGCAATCTGGATTCAGGGTTATCATGCAATCCATGGGGCAGAGGCGTGCTTTAGGAACTCAGGGAATGTGGGAGAGGCGAACTGAGATGAAGGCCCCTAACTCCAACCCTGCACTCAGGGCCCAGGCTTGAGCACTGAATTGGTCTCCTGGGAACCAGAGCTCTGGTCTCTTCCATGCTACCTGCTTACTGCTATAGATCAGGGTGACTGGCAAAAGGCTAGGAAATTTGCAAGGGATCCAGGGCCAATATAAGATTTCCATTTGAAATAATGCAATGTTTTGCTCAATGTTTTGTAGAGATGTTTGTTTTGAAATCTACAATTTCCCATCTCATTACTGATGACCTGTTTAAAATAATAAAACCAGAAAGCTTTACAAGATGAATGACACTTGGGGCAGGGATCAAAACCTCACTTGTGTTTCTAGAGGCTCTTTCAATGCTTGGAAACCTGGTTCTTGCACCCATCAAACACAGAGGACACTTTTTTTCACATTCTCAAACAGGAAGCTTCAAAAAGAGATGTCCAGGTCATCTATTACGTTGTTAATCTTCATTTCAGTTCACAATATGGTTCTTAAAGCTGCAGGGTTTCAGGTAAATAAATATTCTAGAACTAGAAAATAAGTATCTATTCAAATTATACATCCATGCTATTTGAAGGAAGATTTTGTTTCAGACATGTGGCTTTCTGGGAAAAATTATTGTTTGATATACTGTTCTGTAATTTGTTATTTAGGCCTTTCCTAGAACTATCAATCTTGCAAAGAGGCAGCAAATAATGTTATGGCTGGGAAGATGGCACGGATGTTGACTTGTGGGAGTTCCAGATGGACTCAAGGACTCACATAAAGTCACATTTTATAGCTAAGCTGATGGAAAAGGAAATTTTCATTACCAAATCATTACAAGTAACTCCATAGTTAAGCTTATAAGAACAGGGTATTTACTTCAAGCCAATGTTTCAAACCTCCTCAAATCCACAAGTAGAGCTGATTAACTACAAAATGAATCTATCAAAGCCTGGAACACAAATTTGAGGTTGTTTGGTAAAGATGTAGGAACAGTACTTTTGAAACCTCATGATTTTCAGCTTTCTTCTGAGATTTACTTTATTTTTTTTTTTCCTGCAGAGAAAGGGAGAAAGAAACTTTGAAACTATGCACTAGTTACATTACTGCACTGCTTTTCTGGAGAGAGAATATGAAATTGTAGATGAATTTAAAGCCATAACCATTTTACCACTGATTTTGGAAGAACCAAGGTTGACAGAAAGTAGGGAAAGGCCAAAGCAGGCATCTTGAATTTAGGTCTGTAAGGCTTGAAGATGCCACTGCAAGGTGTCTCTTTTAAAACAGACTCAAGTCACCTTGCACTGTATACCCTGTATTTCTGGTTTGGGGTTTTATTTTCCAGCAGATAGTAGGAGTCAACAAGCAGCACCGTTTCTGCTTGTATAGGTGCAACTACGGAATGCAGAGGAAACTAATCAAGAAAGGCTAAAGGTGACAAAAGTAACTTAGCCAAGGTATTTGCTACGTAAGTAAGTTTTTGAGACTTATTTCCAAAAGATGAAGCTATAACTGTCAGTTGTTTTGACCTAAAAGAATGGGCTATTTCTGGATGCATTTGCAGTGCTTGGTATGGATAGCTCTCAGTCTCAGATACACAATGGTATAACAAAAATAACTAACTGAGAAAGTGTATTTGTTTCGTTAATTTAATAACTTCAACCAGGATAACGGATCTAATTTTAGCTTTGTGTAAGTCAGTTCATACTTGTTGACTGGTCTGTTCTTTCTAAGCATATTGCTTGTGACAATACTGGTTCACAAGCAGGATACCAACATGCACATGGTGATTTCTATTGTTTGGTTTGGTTTTTTTTTTCTGTGAATTGTGCAGGTGAGGATGCCTTACTGCCTGGACAATAACTGACTTAAAATGTATTTTAAATATACCTAATGCCTATTAATTTGTAAAGATGTAGAAGAATATAATACAACTAAACAACTTCAGGAAGAGTGCCTTCATTACTAAAAGGTATGTTGAACATGTGCTGAATCACCTTCACAGAGGCATCCTCCTATGCCTTATCTCACTCTCACAATGCCTTTATCTTACTGGCACAAAACCATATTTTATTTTCCTGGAGAAAATTGTGTCAAAGTGTACAATAACAATAGAGCATTCACTGAGGCCAAGCAGAATTATTTCTTTGATGACAAGAAACAGTGATTTTGAAGACCCTTCCTGTGACTGCTGAGCACTTTCTCTCAAGTCCTGAGCATCCTCATACTCAGTTTTCATATTGTAAGATGTACTTCGCACCTCACAGCTTTCAATCCTTCAGTAATATATGGATCTCTTCTGCTTAGTTCAGAAGGATCACCAAAATGTTTAATTAGAGGGTGCTACCATTTTCCAGAATGCTGTCTGGTATGCTGAAAGAATACAGCAACTAATCTTTGTGAGTAAATTACTGTTATGTTTAACAGAAGATTTATCACATGGTTTCCAGTAGCATCCCAGTTTGGTGCTGCATCAAACTTACCGTTTCTTTTTTTATTAAATAATTCAATAGCATTTCCTCTCCAGCAGTGTTCATCAACCTACAAGTCCCACAGAGACATCAGAAGTCTTTAATGCAGGTTTTCAGAGTAAATGAAACCTTTTTTCGGTGTGGTTGCCTTTGTAATAACAGTCTTCTTATTTGTTGGATACTTACGTAACGTAAGATGAAAAGACATTTTATAGCCTTCTGGCAAGAGGACTTAAAATTAACAGCATACCTGTGGCTGCCCTAAGCCAGGGAGGGAGTCATTTTCAGGCCATGGGAAAACTGCAGTTTTGCATCCTTTGCTTCTTCTGACTTGCTGGTGTTCAGTATTTCCATAGACTTGTTTTTCATTAAAGCATCACCATCATCATGCACAAAAAGAAAAAATTAACTAATTGATTCTGATGAAAGAACAAGAGACCAAGGTGGTAAGTGATAACTGTCCCCCATCAGCATTTCCCCAGAGAATGTGGTGGTTTAACTTATTTCATTTTATGTTTTCATGCCTGGCTAGGCTCTCACATTGCACACACTCAGTTGGCTCTCTATGCAAACGCTATTAACTGTATGATTACCTCTGGCAGCAGAACCAAACAGATGCAGTGCACATCTAGAGGTATGAATCTTCAGCCTCCAGGTAGCTTTATGGGCCATATCCTGCCAACCATCTACAGGCAGGCAGACTCCCACTGAATTTAAAGGCTGTTTTACAAAACAATCAATGGCCCTTCACACTGACTCCCTCTCAATATGCAAAAAGGAAAAACACAAAAAGATAATGATCTGGGTTTTGATCTCACCCATACTGGGCTGACAGAAGGGTAATCCCATTGACTTTAGCTAATTTATTTCATCAGTCAAAAGACTTTCACAGGCTTTGGGCTAGGCCTTTAAACAAATGTAAACTTGATCAGAACCAAGCCCAATAGTATTCATGCTCATTCTTGCTTTGAATAGTTGTCTTCCATAGCAGGTTTCCATCTGGAACCCTATTGACCTCAGCACAAAGTTTTGGTATTTGAAATTAAGTTGACAACTATTTTCAAACAAGGTAATTACTCCCCATTGTAAATGCAGACTGCTTTTAATCCTTAAAGAAGCAAGTTGGAGGTAGTTTCCTACTCATCCCCATTGATTACCAACAAACAAACAGATATGTCACTGCTCAAGTCCCCACAGTAATGCAGCTCCTAAAGACATGCCTGAGCCGGTCTGCTCGGATATTGCTGTCTGCAGCATGGAGCATAGTGTGACCATCAAAACCACACAGGCCCCTGGGTAAATACCTGGGCTACTAGCCTGTCCTGAGCATTGGCCTGCTGCAGTCATGCTGCTGTTAAATACTTGTGCTAGCTAGTTGGGAGGCAGGTCTGGGGAGCTGGCTATATGAGCTGCCATCACCACAAGGTAGATAAAGACAGGGCTCATCAAGGTGGTTGCATCCAATTCCAGCTACATCCCAGGGCTTTCAGAGCCAGTGGAAGAGCCCAATGGGGTAAGCAGAGCAAGGTGTTTGCTCTTCTCACCCCAGACACTGGAGGTAAGAGATGTGGCAGCCAGCAGAGCACCAACAGGACCGATTAGGTGATGGGTGTGTCAGGCCCTCATCTATGATCCTGCTTGGAAAAACAATTCTGGTTTCACAAAAGCCCCGTGAGATCTGTAATAACCCCAGGTGGCTGAGACCCCAGTTTCATGGCTCAGAGAGGTGCGCAGTTAATTGGTATATTGCATCTACTGGGGATCAGAAAGACTAATGCTAATACTACCACATCAGACATGCTTCTTCTTTGCTTCTCAGCAAAGACTCCTTTGCTTCTTCAGCTTGAACTTCATTCAGCAGTAACAGTTACCCACAATGCTAGAGATGGCAGTGATATTAGATCAGAAAATGACTCATTATTGAACTAGCCCTGTCAAGCAAGATAAATACCATTTAGTTGTTAGCTAATCTGTTTTTGTTTGTGTTCTTAATTCATCCAAGACACTGATTACATTGCAGTCTGTCATGCTAGCATTAAGTATATGTTGTTACAATGCTCTTTGCTTTGTAAAGCGAACATTTATGAATACAATAGCTGTATTTGTCTGTCAATATTAGATCACTGCTGACATACTGTGCATCAGCACTCTGTGTCATAACGTGCGGAAGAATATTTTGGGTTTTCAGGATTCAAATATGGGAAGGCAGTATTTAATTTAACAGCATTTAAGCAACTAGAATTCTCACCTAAGATACACTTCTGCTATCTGTCATCTTCATCTGCTAGCTGTTCCATCTCCATGACCTAAGTTTTGTGGCTTGATACTGTGTTGAATCAGCTTTGGACTTTAACCTAAGAAGGAAGGCTGACAGGGGCTGTTTTAAGAGGCCTTGAAGGATGCTTTTGCACCTCGATGCTGAAATTTTATCAATGCAAGCAGCTCCTGGGGGTGCTCAGCACCTCCAAAGTTCTCCTCCTGAAAGAATTCAGGGTTTGCATTTCAGTTACTTGTTCCCATTGTACTTCCTCTCACTCTGTTTTTAGTTTTGTTTAGCACTTAGGTAGCTTTTGGGAAGGCTATTTATGTAAATGTAAAATTTTCATGATAAAGAAAGTAGTTTGCATTTAGAAAGAGAGGAAACCATTGATCTTGATAATAGAGAGAAACTTTCTAACTTGCATGGTTTGCAAATCCAGTACCAATTGCTGAACTTTGTAAAACAGTAAATAGGCAAAGGTGCATGGTAAAAAAGGAGGTGAAAAGCTTCATAGAACATGCTATTTGAACTCTATTTGAATTTAATGCCAAGTAAATTGGCATACCAGGTATGGAATTCATCAACTGTCACATTTTATGAAGTCTTTACAGACTCAAGCAAAAGATCTTGCTACAATCACTTCATGATCAAGTCTTTTTCTGAAAATCAGAGAGAGATAACTAATTATTTTGTGCAGGCTGAGAAAAAAATGTGTGGCTTTGCAAAGTTCCATCATACGTACAACAGGACTTCAATACTTAAGATTTCTGATTGTTTTCCTAAACCTGACCACAATATTATGCAGGCAGAACTGAAACAAAAAATATTAGCAACGAATTTATGATACTTTGGAACCAAGTTAGCTGTGGGCATCTTTCAGGAGAGGCATGAACACACACTTACTGTCCATCACTATGTTTGCCTTCCACTAGAGTCCTTTAGGTCTTTTGTTTTATTTACACTGATTGTAAGAAATTCTTGCAGAGCCCACTGGTTAATCCTGCTATGTTAAACAAGCTGCTAAGTGATGTGGGAAACCATTGCAAAGATACTTGGCTGAGACTGATACACTACACTATGTCTATAACCTCCTTGCATCTGATAGTACTATTGTTTGGTACAGGCTGTGTGAGAGGCTGTAGCTTCTATCAGTCTGACTTGATGCTTCATACCACATTTCTCATGCAGATGATTCTGTCTCCCAGATTTAACACATAGGCAATACAAGACTCAGAGAGTGGGATGAAAATGAGTGAAGTAACTTCTATTCTCCCTCTTGAGTACATAAATGCTGCATTGTACCGCTTGTCAGGTACATTTTATGTTTTGAGACAATAGTTTATTTTTCTCATCTATAGCATAAGATATTATCATCACTATCCTTACTATTATATGATATCATTTAAACTAGTCCAAAATTGCATACCTGTATGCAGTTCCATCTCGTTCTTGATCAGCTGAGCCAAACAGATAACTATGCCATGAGTAAAGCTAG
The DNA here is from genome assembly GCF_028554395.1 of Pezoporus wallicus. Taxonomy (NCBI): domain Eukaryota; kingdom Metazoa; phylum Chordata; class Aves; order Psittaciformes; family Psittacidae; genus Pezoporus; species Pezoporus wallicus. Next base: position 3,647,196 of record NW_026639377.1, read on the forward strand.
GGCCTCAAGCTGCTTGGGCTCCATGAGCTTGGAAGCGAAGACAGCAGAGAGGGTTTCTCAAGAACAGATGTTTGTGAATAAGAGCATGTTAACTATGTTAACTTCTCTCATCAGAGGAGAGAAGATACAGCCTGAGTTGAGGATCTGGCTTTCCTAGTAAGAAGATGCACCGGAACATATGAGACCTGTGTCTGACTGGCTTTTCCAGCCAGCTCCACTGGACTGAGGACTGGAAGTGCGATGACTGTGTGGATTCCTGAGAGCTCCAGGGAAATGAATCCTACGTAGAGGATGGTAACCCTGTGATACAAATGAAACCAACACATATTTTCACATACATTTTTGCTTCCACTGAAATTGTTTCAACTGTGGAAGCATCAGCAAGGAATTATATGACCTTAGTTCCCCTGAGGTTGGAACAGTAAGGGGAAATCAATGCAAGACCTTTTGTAATGGTTGGAGTTGATGATCTTAAAGGTCTTTTCCAACCTAAATGATTCTATGATTCTATAAAATCACACCAGCAGAGCCATGGTCAGGAGATAACAAAGCAAAAACACACCAAAGTCCCTGTTCTTTGGCACTTACAAACTTAATTAAAGGGTAACGTAATCAAGCTGGTGATTAATCATAAACTTTTTATCAATGGAGAATGATAGATTTTCCTGCCAAAGCCTCTAGCTCACGTTTTGCTATCACTCTGGCTTGAGCAAGTGCTTGCACTCAATCCTTCCACACTTGCCCAACATGTGTCTGAAACAGATTCGTGGGAGCCTGTGGAATTATACCAGGATAAAATCAGTCCTGGGACATAATCACAAGGTATTAGGATCCTTCCTCAAACTCCTGATACCTTCAGAGAGTCAAATAAATGGATCTGAATGCATATTCCTATTGGGTGATAAGAAATTTTTATGGCACAAGTAGTGCATTGCTTTGTAGATAAACTGCATGTTGCTTAAGGGCATTACATTTATAATCCCTCAGGCAAGGGTGTGCATTATCCTCAGTTTCAACAGTACAGGGTGGCAAGAAAGACATCTGGAGGGAAAGCCATACCTCATCCTGCTGGATAATGCTGTTACTAAAACAGGAGGGAAATGGAGGGGTACTAGTTTGCCACAGCTAGGAGGGATAAAAAGGCTATGAGTTTACATACTCGGATTCCTCTGAAAGGAAACTAACAGCATGGGAACAGAATTCCTACAGGATTCCTCACACCACTGTAACAAACCCACCACAAAGCTAAGACAGTCTGCATGTGAACATAAACAAAGTCAGAACTTTACAGAAAACAAAGCCTTGGGGGTTGGGTGGGGTAGGGAAATACCTCCAACTTCAAGTAGATGCTGTTCTAAGAGGGTCTCTTTGTAATAAACTCCCACACTGTAGCACTAAACCTTAATGGTCTGTGAAAGTTATTATGGGATGTTTTTAGCATTCAGTTTCATTCTGACAAGAGTTTATGATGTGTATTACAGGAGAATACTGTTAAGCTAATCATATTTATACCAAATCTTTGTAATATAATAGCTTCAAATATTTTGAGCAAGGCACAACTTGACTTTTCATAGATACAAAACTTTTAATGATGTTAGTTTCCTATTGCTTCCCAAGTCCATCTGTTAGAGCTGCTAAAGATCAAGGGCAATCATTTCTTTTTTCTACATGCTGAACAGTGGAAAAGATATTTGGCTTCCCGGGTTCTAATTCTGCACTTTTTTTATTTCCAGGGACAGTCTCTTCAGGCAGTATCAATTTGTCATTTTCTTTTCAAGACATACCTGGTGTAAGTCATGTCTGAAATAGAATTCCTTATTTCTGCTACTGATGACAGCTTAAATTATAAAAAGGAATTTTATAGTTTTGTTTAGGTTTCTCATGTTGACATTATTTTCCTTCCTGCATTTCATTCAGTTTTGGTAGCAGAAGAAGCCTTATGAGAGTCACTTTTTCCTTCTGTTCATTAAAACTAATTCCACTCTGTTTGCCTTTGATGAGCAGTTAGAAGAAAAGGAAATAAAAGTACAGGTAGTGAATTCTCTGAAACTCACCAACTGCATATACTTAAAGAAAAACTGAATGTGCATTGTAAAGTTGTCCAGAGTGGCCCTTTAAGCTGGAAAAAGGGCAGATTCTTTTGAACTTTCCCAGAGAATAGCAGTGACCTTGGAGATCAGATAACCCATGGTATACAGGAGTTCAAATATGTCATCGAGACTTTATTTGATGTTCCTTGGCCTACTTGCTCTGAGCAGGCTAATTGCACCACCCCCCAAAAACCCTCACAACAGGACTGTACAACCAGAACCAATGTCAGCAAAACAGAGGTACATGGGAGGTACAAGGATAAATGAGACACTGTGTAGAAGGCTGGGTTTTTGCTGAGTGACTCAGATCTGATGGGTATGATATATTAAAACTAATGGAAACATTTGATTAAAAATACACTAGATCTTTGAACAGAGTCTTATTACAAAGTCACAGGCAGGCAGCCAAGTGCTTAGCTACAGCACAAATGACCACGATAGAAACCCACAGGCCCCAGTCGTCCTCCTTCCACAGAAAACTTGCCAGAAGGATACCTGGACTCCTCAAACTTCTGCAGCCTCTAAATGTTTGCACTGAGAGACCAAGATCTCTTATTGCCACCCTTAAAAATAGAGTCATCTTCTCCCCAAGCCCATGACTTCCTGGTGCACGTCCAAGAAGACTTGGGGGGGGATCACCCTCCTTTCTGTCAGGTTCTCTGAAAAGCCTTCAACCTGTACGGTTTTATTCCAGAAATGTATCAGTGAGTGTGCCAGTAGACAGTGCAGTCCTCCCGCTTGTAGCAGAAACTTGACAGGTGGCCAATGAGAAGTGAAGTCTCAGTCTCTCTGTGGCTGGCTTCAGGAGGCCGATGTATCTACAGGATCTTCTGCATCCCACCATAAGGGGTGAGCATTTCACAGCACCTGCTTCTTCTCACTTGATTTGCAGCCAGCTTGATTTTGGCGATGTATTTGCTTTGCTTTTGCCCTACCCTTAGTTATCACTGAAAGCCCATAAGCTCAAGAAGTGCATTCCAGTCAGCATGAGAACTGCTCCCTTCAATTCTTTCTCTAATGGGCTGTAGCTTGTGAAACCAAATTGGGATTGCATGTACGAAAACCCACTTCAGTGTATCTCCATTGATTTTGAGTATTAACTAAGACTTTTACTTGCATTTTTATGACAGAGAAATACTTTTTAAAGTTGTTGAGGAACTAGCATTGGTGTCAACAAACTGCGTTTGTTTTAATTCAGCATAAGCCACTTCAGGGAAGAAAACCAGGAGGATCATAGAATCACAGAATCATAGAATCACAGAATAGTTAGGGTTGGAAAGGACCTTATGATCATCCAGTTCTAACCCCCTGCCATGGGCAGGGACACCTCACACTAGACCATGTCACCCAAAACTGTCCAACCTAGCCCTGAACACTGCCAGTGATGGAGCATTTATCACTTCTCTGGGCAACCTATTCCAGTGCCTCACTACCCCTCACAGGGAAGAACTTCTTTCTTGTATCTATCCTGAACTTACCCTGTTTAACAAGACTAATCACTTTCAGCAAAGCTACTGTCTAGACTAGTTTAACTTTAAACTGTACCCTTAGGCTCCAGTTCAGCAATATATTAAAACATATTTAATTTTTAAGCATATGAGTAATTCCAGTGTACTTATTTAAATTTAGGTACGCTTAAGTCTTTTCCTGAATCAGCTTCTAAACAGTTCACAATCTGGCCTCATTTCCACCAATGCAAATCACTGTGCTACATTATTTGATTACTCCAGAAGTAGGAAAAATACTCTTGGTATTCCTTGAGAAAGTTTTCCTGCTTTTATACTAGCATTTTTCTGAGATTCAGCTTCTTTAACCAGCCTGAATTCAAAGCTAAAGCTGGGATTTCATGAAATACTTTGGTTGTGAACAAAATATGCTCAAACTATGCATAGGTTTTAAGAGGAGAGATAATATGAAGGCATAGCTTTATCATGCGTTTCAAGCAGAAACTGAGCTATTCCCCTTTTCCAGATCCTCCCTTTCTCAGCATGGTGCTCTGGGAAATACCTGTGCATTTCAAGACACACTCACACTATGATACCCAGGCATGTGACACCAGCTTGTGCCTCGTGGAGACTTCTGTGTGTATTTTGGGTTGGAAAGGAGCATTAAGATTTATCTTGTCTTTTCTTCAGGTGTTTGAAGTGTTGGATCTGCATGCCACACCATTTTGGCAGTTGAATTTCTCTGTCAGATGGGCTCATCTAACTTTACTGTGTTCATCCAGACATCATCTTCCAAGTACGGAACCCCATGACAGCATCCTCTGAAATTTTAGCTGCATGAGAAAGACCTTTCAGACACAGTTAAGCAAATGGAGGTTTTACACTTGTTGACTGAGCCTTACCATTTCCTGAATGGCTGGGGATCCTATCGACAGGCAACAGCAGACTACACACTTGGGTAAAGCCACTTCAGTCCCAAGCTGGGAATCAAGAAGTGGTAAAGGAAAAAGTGAATTTAGAATGGAATGACATCATATTTTCAATTTTGATTGTTCTTAACTTTAAAAGGGAATGCTGATATTGCTGCAAGCTCTAGGCTCTTCATAGGCCAAGGTAACGTTAAGACCACAGAAAATGGGAAACAAAGCATCTCTGATGCAGCTGTTAATCAAAACTGACATTCCTGTTTCATTTTGACTTTTTTTTACTTTAAATCCTCTGAAATGCAATACACATTCAGAAAGATGGTATCTCCTTTTCCTTTTTCGATTTCCCCAAGAAGCATCCAGTTCAAGCGGTTTAAGGTTGTAAATCTGACCAATTTAGAAAAGGATGTGAACACAAATGAAACTCGGCCAACAAAGGAAATTCAACTGAGTTAAATAGGAGCTTATTAGCATACCTTACATTTTCTTCTGTCACTAGCTGTAGCTCCTGTGGAGAGTGAGTCAGGTAAGAATTAACCAGAGGGGACAAAACAGCTACTGCTGATGTTATGCACTATTCCAGAGACAGCAAAAAGAATATAGAATAAATAGTATACAAAGGTGTAACTCTAGGATTATGCATTTCCCTAAAGATATGCTATTCATTTTTAATCAAATTGAGATGCACTGCACTTAAGTAAAAACATATTATTTGCCACAAGCAGTTCAAATTAGGTATAAGTATTTCTGAAGAGTTCATAAGACTATAACCTCATCTTTCAAGGTTTTTTAGTTCTTCACTTCCTCTACTGATCTATGGAAACAAGTAGATGAGATTCCCTAAAGCTTGTCACACTGCATCAGTAGTTATATTTTTGCCCATCTAGCACAACTGCTCCAGGTTCAAAATGGTATCACCCTGGATCCACTCATTTGGCACAAACGTAGAAGTGCATACACACATAGGGCAAAAGGGAATAGAAAACCCAGGCAATATAAGTTTATTTGATCGTAGTCATTAGTGCTATATATTACAGGTTCAATCCTGCTCCCTTTGATGTCGATGGTAATACTCCCATTGAATTCATGTGCTCTGAAAAAATGCCTGAGCTTTGCAAATCTATCATTTTGTCATCTATGCTTCAGGTAAAAATCATAATCTAGTGGTTTAGACTTGGTTTTGAGCCAAATAATTTTTATGAAAGGTTCAAAGAATGCATACTTGTCCTTCAGAGAGGTGCCAATCCACTTGACAACCAAGCAGTAAAACAGTTGCAGTTTTCAAAATTGTCTGAGGGATGCAAACATCTTACAGGTGATTACAGCAATCTCAGCTTCTATGGTCTCACTGCAGCAAACAGCAAGGCCTCCTCTTACTGGGGTCATGACGGTGTCCACCTGCTTAGGAAGAGTTGGGAAAGTCATTTGCAGAACAGCAGAAGCAAAGGATCATTCATGCTATTGAACAGCAGCTCTTTCAGTGAAGCATCCTAAATCCTAATCATTTACATTATCCAGTCCACCAGTTTCAAGTGAAGCAGGTTTCTTTTTCCCCTCCTCCACACCTTCTCTCAGCACCTTGTGGAGAAACTTGCATAGTGAGATATGTTAGGTAGTAAGAGGCAAATTATTCTGGTCATCATGATTGTTCAACCAAATGTGTTCTCAACAGCAATATTCAAGGAGTTCTAAAATGAGGCAGACGAGCCTCCTAAAAATGTGACTTCACCTTAGGTCAGCAGGAAGAATGAGAGAACATGGAAACAATTTAGGTGGGTGTCAGCTGTCAAGAGGACATTGATTTTGAAAGCCTCTCTCTCTGTTGCAAGTTAACATACCAAGAAATGGTATCCTGAAGAAAGCAAGGAGATTACAAGGTAGCCAAGCACCTGATTTACTGAAGGAATGACCCCTAGAACTGCCACTGGCTTAAACTAGACTTCAGAAGCACTGAGCACCCCCAAAACTCTGGCCCCAGAGATTGTTTGTGCTGCTTGACCTTGGGAGCATGTTTCAAAGATGCAGTGAGCAGATTTACCATTTTGAGACAGGTGGAGAAAGAGTGGAGAAGGCAGTGGACTAAAACTAGTGTATGGCTGGATAAACTCAGATCTGGCTTTGGGAGACCTGAAGAACAGGTGGTGGAGATGGTGACCAAAAGTGCGCCCAACTCTTATTTGTATCTGGACCATAGAGTCACAAAATATGCTTCTATCATCACAGCTTTTTACTACAAAGTAAAGAGCACAGGGACACATGTTGATCTCTGGAGCCATTGTGTTTAGCCAGGAAGCGAATCTGCCCCATGGAGCTACCCCACCAGCCCAGCCTAACTGACAGCCTGGATCATGACTAGTAATGCTAGCAGAGGGAGATAAACAAAATGGAAGACGACACTCAAGACATTCCTGAAACAGCTTTTCTCCAGCATATGTCATACATACTGATTTACTGGTACAGGATTTATGCAAGGTACTCCACAAAATCTGCTTAGGGCTTTGACACTAAGGAATAACCCAGTGTAGGGATCCTTCCAGCAAACTCTCTATTCGCTGGCCCCAAGCACATCAGCGATCTGCCCCATCAACGGCTGCTGACTTCAGTGGGAGCAGAACTGAACCTGTAAGTCATCACAAAACATCTCCCTGTGTTGTTTGGTTTACAACACTGGTGAAGAGAGATATGAAAAATAGTAACACCGTGCTTCAAAAACTACTATCTACAGCTAATTCAGCAACAAACTTCTAACGGTATTTATAACGTGCCTTTAACTCGCCTTGCAATACTATGAAGAGGCAGTGTCAGTTTGGGAAATGGAAGAAATGTTCCTTTTCTACCTTGTAAATTGAATTTAAATGCTCTGTGTGGCTGTGTTTTTTTCATAGCTCACAAATCTGTGTCAAACACCGGTGTCTATATTGCTCATTTTCATGCTTTACGTATTACCAAACCATACTGTCAACAAAGGCTTCTGGGTTAACAGTGCATAGCGAAACAGAAACTGTAGCTGCCGGTTTTAAAATCAAAATATATTCCACTGAAACATTTTCACTTTGAGAATTTTGGTGCATAAAGATATTGGCTATTCCCCTTGATACTGTCTGCTAGGCTTCCTTTGGTGCCTCCCCTTCCACCAGATTGTTTCTAGCATGGCTGAAGATGAGGATTCCTTTGATGAAGAAAGAAACAAAACCAGACCTTGTTTCCTTACATTTTCTTCCCCTGTCCTTAGCCTATTTGCCTCCCTTCTCCACTTTCCTACCTCCACTGTCAAGGCTCAACATGGTCTAATGTCCATCAGGTCAGGAAGGTGGCTGCAGTCTGTCACTGCCTGTCCTGTCCCACAGCAATACCTTGTCAACCCAGGACACCCCAGCCAGCCTGCCCTGGCTCTGCAACAGGCTTATCCCCCCTTCATACCCCCCAGGCTCACACCTCTGCCCCTCTCTAGTTACATTCCCCCCCCCCCCCCCCCCCCCCCCGAAATCTTTCCTGGGCTCTGCTCCTTCACCTCCCTCCCTGCACAGGCAAAATGGCAGCTGCACACAGGCCCCACATGGCAGCCACCATTTTGCCAGCTGTCATGGTCAGCACTGAATGGAAACGAGCCCTGACACTCCTCTATGCGGACCCACTTCTCCAGCAGCACTATAGAGCTGTTCATCCATCATCAATCACTCGCCCAAGGGAGGAAGCCTGCGGACCTCTCCAGACACATCCAGGCCCAAGGGGAAAACATGATGGAGGCCACACCACCACAGCTGTTGTCCTCAGCTAGGTTCTCATCTCCTCACTTCTGCCCTGTCAGAGCACCTCACGCCTAATGGACACTGCTCTTCTCATCCCCAGTCCATCGTGCAAGATCACAGAATCATTTGCATTAGAAAAGACCTTTAAGATCATCAAGTTCAACGATTCCCCAGCACTGCCAAGACCACCACTAAACCATGTCACTAAGGGCATCTACATGGTTTGTGACCACTTTGAGAGACAGGGACTCCACCACTGCCCTGGGCAGCCTGTTCCAATGCCTGCACACGCTCTGGGGAAGAAATCTTTCCTAATCTCCAGTCTAAACCTCTCCTGGTGCAGCTTGAGGCCATTTCCTCTTGTCCTGTCACTTGTTACTTGGGAGCAGAGAGCAGCCACCTCCTGGCTCCATCCTTCTTTCCTGTAGCTGTACAGAACAATAAAGGCTCCCCTGAGCCTTCCCTTCTCCAGACTAAACCCCCCCAGTTCCCTCAGCTGTTCCTCATCACACTTGTGCTCCAGGCCCTTTACCAGCTCCATTGCCCTTCTCTGGACCTGCTCCAGCACCTCAATGTCTCTCTTGCAGTGAGGGGCCCAGAAATGAACACAGGATTCGAGATACAGCCTCACCACTGCCCTGTACAGGGGGACAATCACAGCCCTGGTCCCACTGGCCACACTGGTGCTAAGAGAGGCCAGGATGCCGTTGGCTTTCCCGGCTGCCTGGGCACACGGAGGCTAGTGTTCGCTCCTCGCTGCGCGGCTCTTAGTAACATTACAGCTGCCGGGCGGAGTCGGCACGCGAGGAATGCGCGCTCCCGCGCCGGGTGCCGCGCGCGCCCGGTGGTGCGGGATGGCGTCATGAGAAGAACCCAGTCGCGGGCGCTGCGGGGAGCGAGCAGGCAGGAAGCGCTGTCGGAAGCCTCCGGGACCAGAGCGGCTGTTGTTGCTGCTGCTGCGGCTGCTGCGGCTGCTGCGGCTGCTGCGGCTGCTGCGGCTGCTGCTGCGGCTGCTGCTGCTGCTGCTGAGGCTGCGGCTGCTGCTGCTGCTGCGGCTGCAGCTCGGCCCCGGGAGCGCGCCGGCAGCGAAGCAGGAGGCGGCACGCCCGTTCAGCACTCACCCGTGGGGCGGACGGGAAGGGAGCAGGGCATGCACCGCCGAGTGCTGAGCCGGTAACGGGCGGCTCAGGCAGGGGACCCAGCGGGCCGGGCAGGTGAGGAACCGCCATCGCGGCAAGCTCTTGGCCAGACCCCTTGTGTGTCTGTGGGACCGGGCGAGCCGTGCGCTGAGATCTGCCCGGTCCGCCTGGTAACAGCCCGGCGCCGCCATTGGCTCCTGCGAAAGGCCGCTTCCTGCGGCCGCACCGCCCCTGCCGTCCGCCGGAGGCTCCCCGGGCCAGCGCCGCTCCCCGCCGCCGGCACCTCCCGCTGCTGCCCAACGCGACGCCGGCCTCCTGCTGGAAGGGACCCGCGGCGGAGCCCACCCCAACCGGGAGGACGAGATTACTCTGCGGGTCTGGGAGAGGGGATTCCGAGCTCCTGGTCTGCCCGGGCAGCTCGGCAATGTGGCCGGGAGACAAAACGCTGTTATCATGCAGTGGAGTGGGACTGGCACCCCAAACCAGCTGCTCCCCAGAGAGGTGCTGGGGGTCAGTTTGGGGAAGTTCATTAAACAAGATACCTGGTCTGGCCAAATGCCAGGACTGCAGGGTTGTGGCATGTTTCTTCATTAAAAATTAAAACTTCCCTGGCCAGCTGACGTGAGGACAGCAGTGTGTGTCCTTGTGTGTCAAGCAGAAGGACACAAGCAGGGGATGGAGAAACCGTCCAGATTTGCATGAGGGCAGCCGAGATCCTCCAGCCTGTGATGTCCTCCTGACAGAGGAAGACAAAATGGAGACAAATGATCAAGTGAGCGGGTAAACTAGGAGAGATGAGCACATATCTCACACAAAGAAATTACGTAGACACACAGCTGTAATCCCTTTGGCATTGCTTTCGCCACAGGTCATGCAGGAGAGATGCTGGAAGTGTTCAAGGCCAGGCTGGACGGGGCTTGGAGCAACCTGGTCTAGCGGAAGGTGTCCCTGCCCATGGCAGGGAGTTGGAACTGGATGAGCTTTAAGGTCCCTTCCAACCCAAACCATTCTGTGACTCTATGATGACTCCATGGTATGTCCACTATGGCATGTCACAGCCTCCCGGTCCAGGAGACATTTCCAATGCTTTGAGTGCCCACATGATGCTGAAGCAGGGAGGCCAAGGTGAAGCCAAGTGCTTGGGTCTGGAGGGGCAGGCTGGCAGTGCATATCCCAGGCTGTGGCCTTCCACCTCAGTGTAGGACAAGTTGTTTCTCCCATGCTTTGGTGCATTGACTTTAGCTCCAGTATCCCCCCGCAGACCCCTGTCAGACCCTTGGAAAGTAACGAGTTCAGAAGAGACTCATTGTTTCACTGGAAACAAGGCAAAGCAAAGTGTTTCCAGGTATGGGCAGCTCTGGTGGGGAACAGGAGTTATTTAAGGCGGGGTGCTGCTCTTGCATGTCACATGTGGACATGCTGTTGGATGAGGCCCCAGCAGGCTCTGGTGGCTACTTGGCACCTCCCTCCCTCCTTCCCTCCCTGGTTCATCTCCCTCCAGGGGCCAGAGGAAGCTCTGGCTACCATTTTGCTGCTCTGATGGGGTCTTTTCTCTGAGCAGTGGTAGGGGTTGGGTGCTGTGTGTGGCCTGCTGGGATCAGCTGGTGCCGCATCCCCTGCCACCTCTGTGCGTACACCTTATGCAGGATAAAACCTTTAAAGTGAAAAAAAAAGACTTTGAAAAATAAGATAAGAAAAAGCATCATTTTGATGGGGAGGGGGAGACCCCAATAATTCCTTTACAATTCTGGCATGCAGCAAAACCATCCAGGCTGGGAAAAAATAGGGGCTGAGGAAACGGGAGCAAGCTTTTTCCCTTGAGATCAACTGCTAAGGCTGGGAGTTAAGGTTAGCGTGCAGGTATGTGTCAGTGACAATAATATAATAATAATAGGCTATAAGGGACAGGGTGCTGCCCGGCTCCCCCTGCCTGGTACCCCCAGTAATATCCTAAGCAGGTCTCCTTGTATCCACATCCCTGCGTGCCTATGTGTGGCCTGGCCCCATTCATCATCTGGCTCCCGTTGCAGAACCCGCTCCGTTTTTAAAGTTATGCATGATACACTGAAGAGACAATTTGGGTTTCCCCCACCTCTCCCTCGCCCTTGAAGCGAGCAAGCCCTCGCTTCATTTGCATCGAACCCTGCTCGCTATAAGCGAAGCAAAGGGGGAGGACTTGAAGCCCATGGGATGGCTTTAGGGCTCTGCCCCTTGCTTTTGGCTCTCTCATTCTCTCCCGTGCTTTGATCTCTGCTTAACAACAGTAACGTCACGGGGACCATACTAGAGTTTTGTTGGAAGTTAGAAAGTTTTGCAGCCTCCAGAGGGCTGTAGCGGCAGTAGCAGAAGCAGCATCCAAGGGAGCTCCTGGAAGGGAAGAGCGAGCGAGGAGCGCCTGCCTCAGCCCTGCTGCAGAGTGCTGATTCGGGACGACGGAGGCGGCCATGGAACATCAGCTGCTGTGCTGCGAGGTGGAGACCATCCGACGAGCCTACCACGATGCCAACCTCCTCAATGACAGGGTGCTGCAGACGATGCTGAAGGCGGAGGAGACCTGCTCGCCCTCCGTCTCCTACTTCAAGTGCGTGCAGAAAGAAATCTTGCCATATATGAGGAAAATAGTTGCCACTTGGATGTTGGAGGTTTGTATCTTGCGGGGATTTCCCTTTGCAAGCTTCGGCACCCAGATGAATTAAACCGGAGAGCTGCTCCCCCATCTCCTTGCCTTCACCCCCATAACCATTAATCCCCCCCCCCCCCCCCCCCCCCGATTAGTTCCCCGGCTTCGGAGCGGCCGCTATTGCCGGTTCTTTATCCCTGCCGCGGAGGAGCGGCGGACGCCCCCCCTAACTCCACGCTACACCGGGCCGGGAGTCGGGGGTACCCCGGGACCTTTTCCAGCCGTCGGGGAGAGGCAGTCCCGGCGTGGGGGATCGCCGGGAGCGGCCGGGCCTGCGGCACCCCTGGCCTTGGTGCCCCCGGGGGACCTTTTGCCAGCTCCTTTTTATTGGGGGGGGGGGATATATTTTATTTTAAATTAATATCCTTGTACACGTATGCAAGTGGCTGTCCGTGCCAGTATTATGCGCCATCTTTGTTCTTTTATTTGGAAAGCAAAAGTGTTTATTAATCGAAAAAGAAACCCAACCCTCACCCCGAAGAAAGTCTCGGGGGAGACCGAGCCAAGAGTGGGAGCTGCGGGGGACAGCGGGGACAGGGGACCCCGCTGGGGCTGCGGGCACCGGGAGCGGCCGAGGGGCTCCGGCGGTGCTCTGGGGGGAGCTGCAGGGTGAAAGTTTCTTTGTTCAGCACGAAGAGTGGCTGTGAAGCTGCAGTCACCCCTCAAAGACACGCTTGTGCCGCGGCGTCCGGGCTGCAGGGTCGCAGGGGAAAAGCGAGTTGGAAAAGACCCCGTCCTATGGTGCGAGGCCCCCGAGGGGTGTCCCTTCGGGAGCCCTAGGAGCTGGGCTACATTTTCGTGCCTTTTCGGAAGCTCTGCGAGCCCGGGATCTATTTTTAATTAATTTTTGAAAGCGCAGCACCCTGCCTTTCAGCTGGGAAATGTCGCGCCCGGCTGTGCTGCAGGGCGAGGGAGGGAGGCGGTGGGTTTCACTTCGGCGGGGCTTCGTGGAGCCCCCCAGCAGCACCCCGTCCCCGGGGCTCGGTAAAGGAGCCCCGCCGCTTCATTTTCATCTTTTTTCGAGAGCTCGAATTATTTTTTAAATATTTTTTAATATTTTTTGAAAAGATGACGTCTGGGGAAATGAGGCTGGACGCCACCTTTGTGTCTCGACCCGAGAGGGGGGAAATCAGCACAACGGCAAAGCAGATGACAAAAATAAAAGCGAAATAAGTCACTCCTGGGGAGCAGGGCCCGGCTCTGCACCCCATTCCCGCGTTTTCCTCTGCTTTTTCTTACTTTTTTTCAAACTGGGTTGTAGGGGTTGGAAAGATGGGGACAGACCTTCCCCTCTTCGACACCCCCCTCCCTTTCATAATACCACGAATCGCCTGCGGATTTCTAACGCCGCATTTCTCCCCAGTTTGTCACTCGTGACTTTTTCTTTGATGCCTCTGTTTCTCTCTTCTTTACCCGTTTCCCCCCAGCTGCATTCCCCCCCTAATCTCCTTCAGCCTTGCCCTGCAAAGTCTGGGGGGTGAGGGGAAGCCTGCTTCGCCTCTATTAAATTATTCCTAAACGATTTCTCTCTCTCCTTCCAGGTTTGTGAGGAGCAGAAGTGCGAAGAGGAGGTTTTCCCCTTGGCTATGAATTATTTGGACAGATTTTTGTCGTTTGAACCCCTCAAGAAAAGTCGGTTGCAATTGCTCGGAGCTACCTGCATGTTTGTGGCTTCAAAAATGAAGGAAACTATTCCTCTGACTGCGGAAAAACTGTGCATTTATACAGATAATTCCATCAGGCCGGACGAATTACTGGTAATTTCACGTTTAATCATCTCAGGAAAGAAAAAAAAAGGGAAATAATAAAACAAAAACACGTAAAAAAAAACAAATCGAAGTCGCCGATTGGGAATCCCCTGCCCCCGGAGAGGGTGGTCTCCCTGGAACGGGGCTGCCGGCAGTGGGCGGGAGCTGCTCCCCGCGCCCTCGGAAGCTGTAGCCCCTTAAAGGGCGCGGGGCCAGGCCCGGGATCGGGATGGAGATCGGAACGGGGATCGGGACGGACCCGGCGCTCCCCGGCCGCGGGCCCCGGGCGGCTGCGGCTGGGCGGAGCTCTGGCGCCCCCTGGCGGCCCCGCGGTTTTGCAGCGGCAGGAGCGTCCTGGTGCCCTCCCCCCAGCGCCTGCGCCCCCTGCCCGAGCAGGGGCTCCCCACAATGGGTTCCCCTCAGTCCCGCCGTAGTTCCGTCGTTCCCCCAACCATTCCGCTGTCTCCCAGCCGCCGGGAAAGCGGGCTCGGCCTAGAGCCGGGGCCCAGCCGCGAGTAATGCTCGGCCGGGTGCGTGTGAGCAGAGCTAACCACGTTTTCCCCTCTTCTTCCCTACCTCATCCCTCCTTCTTTTCTTTGCAGCAAATGGAGCTGCTTCTGGTGAATAAGCTGAAATGGAATCTGGCTGCAATGACCCCCCACGATTTCATTGAACATTTCCTTACTAAAATGCCTCTCGCAGAGGACACCAAGCAGATCATCCGTAAACATGCTCAGACTTTTGTGGCTCTGTGCGCTACAGGTATGAGCCCTGCAAGTTAAGCAAACCATGTTGCTTTCTCCAACATGCACCCTACCCCCTGGTTTGTACAGCTTCCTGTAGCTGTGACCTAAAAGTGAGCTGTGGGGAGGTAGTTTAAGCCCCGGTTATTGCCCTTTGCTTGTAGAACGTGGATTACTTTGCAGAGGTAAGTTTGCTTTCGAGAAGATACTTGGCTTTTGTGCACAGTGTATGTTGCTATTGAGGCGTCCCTCAAGGGAAGTCCTCCCCCCCGTGGATTATCTGTGGAGTTGTGGCAGGATTCCTTTGCCTCTGTGTGTGGGAGCTGTACAGGGAATCACTCCCTGCATAGGTTTATTCTTAAGATGAAGTTTTAAAAGCAGAGGGATATTTTATGCTTGTGAATAGCTCTACATGGAGGGGGTGGTGGTGGTGGTGGTGTAAAACTTCCCTCTTCAAGATGCCTCTTGGCCCTCCTGTCCTCCTCCTTGGTGGCTGGTTGGTTGGAGGAAGGCCATGCAGCACTAAGGCTTTGCTGGCACAGCACCGAGCCACTGCCATCTGCACCCTGCTGACCACGTGCTGCACTGAAGCCATGTGCAGGCCTCCAGAGATGCTGAGTAGGGAGGTATCCACACTTGATAACCTCGGTGGGATGTGTGTGATGGCATGGCTTAATGTCGCGTAGTTTTATTTTCCAGAGGTAGATTTGGTATATAAAAAGATGGAAGAAAGATTGCAGGCACTCAGAAGAAAAGTTTTTATTGCACAGAACCAGCTCTACCGCAACGCCTAAAGATAGAACGATTGAGTTATAAACAAGAAATACATAAACACTGGCATTGCTCTTCATCTTGGGGCTAACACCAGCCCAGCAGGCAGTCTGTAAGTTAAGACTGCTTGGAATAACACTTGGTGTTGGGAGCACCACAGCCTTCAGAGAGCTTCACACTAACAGCAACGGCATTTTGGGAATATCAGACTTAACTCTCTGTGCCAGATCCCACCCAAGCTTCCTCTGCTGTTAGCTAAAAAGAGCAGCTACCCAGACTCCCCTTTGGCTATGGGGATGTTTAACCTAGGTTGTTCTGCTGGCAATGACAGGGATGAAAACAAGAGTAGTTCAAAGGTTGGAGACTTGCTACGAGTCCAGTACTTTGATCTACTGTCGGTGTTGTTATGTTTCTTTTAGGAAGCACATCCAGAGCCTTTATTTAACACTGCTACACACCACAGCTGGAGAATGGATCAGTAAATGAGAACCATGTTCTGGGATTTTTACATAGCTTCTTAAACAGCCCCACAGTGCTGAGCTCACCAGAACTGGGGCCCTCTTGAGTTCCCTACAGAAGCTGGGATATTGCCTGGGGAAAAAGCACTCAAGAAGGCTACCACTAGGCTCTGTGTTTTTATTGTCCTTTCTGGATGTCGGGATTTTCTTGCGCCTTTTGCTTTCCCCATGGCTTCATTGTTGGCTAGTGAAGATCACTTGTGGCTTAAGTAGCACCTGGACTTTGCTTTGCTGTTACTGGGTTGTGTTGTATTTCCCCTTGCCAAAATGAACCTAGATGGACTGTAAACTGCCTGGATGCTGTGGGGCCCGATCCAAAGTCCACTAGAAACACACTCACTTAAGTGGCCTCAGGGGCAAGTACAGTATATACTTTGCATGAAGTTCAGCCTGTGTCCTCTGCTGTAAATGAGAGGGTCTCCAAAGAAGAGCTGGCAAAATAATGCTTGCTTAGAAAATGAAAGTTGGCTTCACAGGGTGAAGGTTATGGAAGCGTTGCTAGATGTGCATATATGTGTTTGCTCCAGAAAGAGAAGGTTATGCTGAAAGGTGAAGTTAAAGAGGAATTCCTTCTAAGCTCCCTCTTCAGTTGTCTGGCTGGTAGAAGTATATTTGTTTAATTTGGTTTAGTTGTGAAAAAAAAAAAAAGAAAAAACATTTTCACCAAAGGATGTCTTTGTGCTGTGGTAGGTTCGGGCAAAAAAGCAAAGGGAAGAAGAAGAAAAAAAATTACCAGGGGTTGTTTGAAGTTAACACATAATTGAGCTTAATGAATGGGGCTTTGGCATGGCGGAGGAAGGCAGGGAGAGCTCAAAAGGAAGCAAGCCTCTTTTGGCCCAAGTTAAGACCAGTGTTGAGGGAGAACTGCAGCTCTACACAAGCATAACAATGAATGGCAACAAATATTGGAGCTTCAGCATTTCATTATGTTCCTCTGGTTATCAAAACATACTAGGTTCCTTTTATACTACTATTATTGCTGTTTTTATTGTTGTTGCTTTCCTCCTCTGGGATGGAGAAAGAAAGATCCCTCCTTTGAAACGAAAGTGTTACAATTCCCCTATTTGCTGGCCTTAATAAAATTGGAAGTCTCAAGGTATGTGACCAGTTGGAACCTGTTGCATCTTGCAGCAAGTGATTTATGTTCGCAGTTTTGATTTGCCTCAATGAAAAGATTTTCATTCATAGCCCCCAGCTCTCCAGACGGATGGAATTGCTGCTCCATTTAAAAAGGAAAAGGGGTGACTCGCCTTGTTAGGAATTTTTTTTAAAGCACTGCAGTGCCTATATGCTTGCTTTGTCCTCCCTTCAGGGTGGCTGGCATTCTTCTCTCTCCTCCCCCTCCTCTCTCTCTCCCTCTCTCTCTTTTTAACAACGCTGAAGTTGTTTATTCTTTTTGGATGAAGTCTCAGATAGGCTACTGGGGATGTGTGCTTCAATTGATGGGGCCCCCTACCCCATTGTGGCTGTGTCAGGTCTAATTCATCTCACCGAAGCCCCCTTGTTCCTGAGCGTTCAATAGCGCAAGATGAGGCGATGAAGGCTGACAATGATGCCACACTCTTCACTTGGGGGCATCCAATTACAGGCGAGAGGGGCCCCCTGATTAATATGCTGAAATTAGTGGCCTCTGCCACAAATAATTCCTTGTTGAGCTGCAACAAAAAGGCAGTCCATGCTGCTTGTCTGGAGTGGTTATAGGGACAGACACAAACTGGTCATTTAAACTTCATTATCACTTTTCCACCTTGGAAAGGATGAGGGTGTGACTATGAATTCATGTTCTTGTTTACTGCTCCATTTAAAAGAAGGATGCAAATATAAACAGGATCCTGTCAGGACAGACTGATTAAACTGACACATTTTGGTCATGTTCTGTTTGTGGAGCTCAGTAAATAAGTGTCATGAACACTCTGCAACCCTACTACCCACATGAGCAGCCCAAGCTTAGTGGAATTCATGCTTGCCTACTGAAATCCCTTATGTCTGAGGCCTACCTGCAACTGTGTATTGTATTTCAGTGAGGGGACTGGCTTTGCAATGTGTGTAGTGTCAGTAAGTAGTCTGGACTTCCTTAGATTTTTGGGAGTGACGGAAGGTTGCTAGAAGATGGGTCTATTTAATATCCTCCTGGCAATGGACAGATTAGGAAAAGGGGATAAACTAAATTCATTTCAAGCACAAATGAGGCTATTTCAGATCAAGTTTGCCTTTCTGCTGGCAGGGCATCTCATAAGTTTGGTGACAGTTCATCATACCAGTTTAATTTTGAAAGTTTGCAGCGTGCAGGGTAAAATGCCCCTTTGAAGGTAGGTGTTGGTCAGTGCTACAATGGAGTGTCAGAGGTATCTGAATAGTTTCAGAAAGGGGACTTTCACGGAGTCCCAAAATCTGTAGTTTCACTGGTAAAACATGTACACAAAAGTTATTTTATCATAATAAAGGAGATGCATGATTTAATGCTTAAACTGTTCTGCTGAGCCCTCTAAGCTGTCTGTTCCTTTGATTTCATTCAAGGGTTTGACAGACGGTTTATATTTTTTCAACCCAGAGGAAGCTGTATCCTGATAAAAGCTGAAGGAATGTGTCTCAGGTTCTGGTGTACAATGTGGCATTTCCTTTTCATCCTCAAAATTAGACATTCACTTGTGCCACTTGCCTCCTTTGTTTCTGATTCTCCTCCAAGGTGTACACTGCCCCAGATCAAATGCACTCATGTTCATCAGAAAGCGTCTTGGCATTAAAATGTGAATTATTCTTACTAAAAAAAAACAACCAACACCAAACTAACAAAGCAAAGTAGAAACCCATATGAAAAACATGCTAAATGGCAGAGGTAGCCCCTTAAGGAATCATGGGAGAGGCTTTGTGGAGAGACCTACAGCAATGCAGTCTGGAAGGGGGCCCAGCCTCTTGTCAGCATGGTGTCACATCAGAATGTAACTGATTGTCCGCCAATTCTTGGGACCCCCATCACTTAGTTATGCCACATTTACATTAAATCCCTGTTGCCAGGATGGATGGCAGCCACTGACAAGAGACTAGCTTGAGACAAAGCATTTTGAAGATGAAACCTTAAATATGGATTATCTGCCTCCTGACAGGGTTAAGCAGTCTTTCTCTTCCTTTTTTGTGGGTGTTGTTCATTAAAGCTATATTCCTTTGACTGTCAGTGCAAAGTTTTCTGTTTTAAAAGGCCTGAGCACTTACTAGAGTTCACCTAAGATCCCATCACGCACAAATGCAAACAGGTTTTCTTGGATGTCTAGTGCCACTGACCATAGTGGCATTATTTACATGAGCAAAGTATTTTAACATTTGAAGAACAGGGGCCCTGCTTATGATAAAAGTCCCTTGGAGTGATGAATGGCCTCCCAGGCTCAGTGCTAGAAAGGGCTATTTGCTGAAGTACAGTTGCTCTTGTGGATAAGTGTTTACAGGTTTGGACCTGTAACAGTTTAGAGCGGGAGGCACTTTTCTGCTCCCACTTTTCCTTACCTTCTTGGATGCAATACTTGGCAGCTGAAGCCCTGCTGGTAGCAGGGTGTATGTGTATGGGCAGGCTTCTAAAGCAATCATTTCAGGTTTTTTTTTTTTTTTTCTCCATACAGATATTAAATTTATTTCAAACCCACCTTCCATGATTGCAGCTGGCAGTGTGGTAGCAGCTGTGCAAGGCCTGCATCTGGGGAACACTAACACTTTCCTCTCCTATCAATGCCTCACACACTTCCTATCACAAGTTATCAGATGTGATCCGGTAAGTAATTCTTCCTCTCAGTTGATCTCCTGCCTTAGAGTTTAAGAATGAATATAGTAGCATCTGACGTAAATCTTGATCAAAGTCAAGATTGTTGAACATGTTCTCTTGTGTCCATCCTAGTTATTTAGCTGTCATTTATAGCCATTAATAATCTGGTTCACTGATAGGAATGTCATATCCAGTTCAGATGTTTGTAAGAGAGGTGTAAAGGACTAAGCAAAGAAAAAACTCTGTGCATTTAGGACATTGCAGAGGCTGGATTTGGTTGCAGGTAATTAAACCAGGAGTCTCTGTAAAACAAAACTTTGAAAGCAAGACCACGAGAAATAGTGAGACCTCGAGGTATCTCTGACCTTATCTTTGACAATTCTTGAGGCCTTTTATTGTGCCAAGTGGTGTGAAAAAGCCCTTCTTGAAAGAGTTCTAATGATCTAATTTGGTTTATTACATGCTACACCTGCACAGTAGCTGGCATTGAATTCTTTTTTCGAAACAAATGGCTTGTCCCAGGACTTTCTGACAAGGTAGATGGTCCTCACAGGACTCATTTTGCCCTGCAGCTTCCAGGAGATGCACATCAGTAACTAGTGAGCAATAAACCTTTCATGAGTGAATGGGCCAGGAAGGGAGCCTACAAGGAAGACCTAAAGTCAATGATCCATGTCATAATGGTGTGTGAAGTTGGGGCAGAGTTGAGCTTTGTTTTGTAACAATGCGGAAGACCAATAAATAGATGCTTTAAAAAGGCTCTTGTGAGGTCTCCCAAGCACTGGACAATGAGTCAAAGACAAATCTGTGGTTAGCAGCAGAATCTTTGAGATGCTCTTCAATTATTTTACAAGTTAATAATCTGAATGCATAGAGAACTGTACTAGTCCAGACACTGCAAAGTTAGGTTTGTGTAACTCTGTTGACAGGATTGAGTGATTTCTAGAAAGATGAATAATAATTAATGACTCACAAAAGAATATTTAACTTTTGCTAGAAAGTATGAAACAGTTGCTGACAAACATGATTTCTCAGCATATTGAGATTGATCACCTTAACAGTGCCTCGGTATTGAGGGTGTTATTTTTGCCATTTATCTTACTGCAGCTAAAGTAATACGGATGCAGTGCTGAAATATTAAAATACTGTAAGAACTGCAAATGCTGCAATAAAACATTGCTCTGTTTGGTATTATATGTGTAATGCATAATGCTTCTAGTCAGTCTGTAGATATTTCAGTGTATGGTTGGCTACTGTCCAGCACCAGATATCTAAAGCAGGTACTGAGAAAAAATGCTAGGCTCACTATCTGTCCTGACAGTATCAATTCAAATAACTTTATTTAATCATTCCTGATTCAGAGCATTGAAGTAGATTCTCTCACATCTTGGAGAAAAACAGCGTGTCCTTATGTGGCTTGACTTAGTTGACGACAGAGCTCTTTTAAAAGAAAACAAAGTATTTTTAGGAAGAAATGAGAATTTATTATTTTTTCTCTTCATTGTCCACTCATTGCAAGGCCACAATCTGTATAACCCGAACTTAAAGTTAACAGCATGAAAAGGAAGTAACTCACCTCCGTCTTCCATAGCCAAATGTGTAACAGCAGATGGAGTTAGAAGTGTTTTTATAGATTGCTACAGAAAATAAGCATCATTAAAAGATATGTATGTATCACTGTACTTGTAACTGAATAAGGGAACAGCTTCTTTAACTACCATGGCTTTGAACAGAGAAATCTGCTTGGTTTCACACATAGCATGAGTTGCCGGAATAGAGAATTTTCCGTAAGATGTGCCTGTGTAATCCATGGTATCAAATGCTATTCCCATTATTTTACTTCAGTAGCATGTAGATGAAGTTTGTTACTCCATTGTGATGGTTCTCCTTGTGCAAACTAAGAGGCTTTATATTGAATTGTCATGAAATATTAAAGGCATGCATTATAAGATGGCTAACATTCTCTCTGATTATGTGTTAGCTAAGGCAGCTGGATTTCTTGTTGTGAAATTACACTTTTTTTTACCTTTAGTTTCAAAGACAGCAGAATCTGAAGTAAAATGAGTATCACTTGATTGGAATTCCTTTATGGTTCATGTTTATGTTGGTGGGAGTCCAGTTTCCCATTTTGCCTTTGATCAGGGGTAATTAGAAGTCAGATAATCACAATTAGAAGTCTTGGGCTGTCTTCCATCGTTCTGTTCTTGACCCCATCATCCAAAGAGATTAAATTTTACCTGACATTCATTTCCAGGCCAGAAATTTGCTAAACTAGATTAGATTGGGTTTCCATGCTGTCTGTTAGTACACTGGAATTCGTCTCCTGCCTGCCTCTACTCAGAGGCACCTTCAACCATGTGCTTGTTTCCAGAGCGGGTCAGGGAGTAACAAAGGATTACCAAGCAGCTCCTTTGTTGTTGTTGTTTGTTTCCTTTACTATCTGGCCCTGGAGTCTGATCATGGCTTCTGTGTGCGTTAAAGGTATTTGACCACATCAGTTAAGCTAGTAAGCCTCCTTATTTTTCACAGGGGAGTTTAATTAATCCAGGAAGGGTTTATGACTTTGAACAAACTGTGGGCATTGAGAATTTGGGTAGCGAAGTAGAAAAGTTGTTGGGAGAAGTTACCAGAGTAATTCACAAGGTTTGGATTTGCTTTCCAGTGTTCAGAAGTACTGAGAATGCAAAAAAGCTTTGGTGAGATTGTTCACAGGGAATTTATATTTTTCTGCTGGTTTTGCTAGCTCTAATACATTCCTATAGTCAAACTATTCATCATAGAATCATAGAATGGTTGGGGTTGGAACGGACTGTAAGATATCTAGTCATCTGAATAAGAAATGAACAGAAATGCCTAAAACAAAATAATTACTGTTCGTTCAACTGTAGCTTAAAACATAGTCTCTTCATAATAAATTGTAGAATTGTGTTTTAAAATACTACATTTCCAACATGCTGTACTCTTGAGAATCTCACAGAAAAAAAAAAAAAAAAAAAAAAAAAGAAGGTAAAAAAATACCTTTAAGTTACACAGACTTGAGTAATTATCCACGACTGGAATCCAGAGGGAGAATAATTTCTAGAAATGCTTTTGAATGGTTTCAGTTTTCAGAGCTCAAACACACTGTATACAAATGGTTAAGATTAAAAAAACAAACCCAAACAAACACAAAACCCCCACCAAACAATACATGCCCCCTTCCCCTCCAAAAAAAAGCCTACAGGCGTAGGTGTTGCTCTGAATATATAAATTGGCTTTCAGTTTGGAACGCTGAACATGCCACCTTGTTAAAATAGAATTACCCTCGAAAGTGCCTCGATCTGTAAACCCCAGAATATGTAAACCTCCTGTACTATTTAATACATCTAATTCCAAGTGTGACTGAGGTGTGTGGTACAGGACATGCAAGGAGGAGCTTTACAGTCAGGATTGATCCGTCATACCTTGAGAAGGGGGGAAAGGACTTCATGGAGATCTTATTGTGAAGGCCAGAGGTATGTAGGAGCCAAAGGCATGATGGCTTTAGGATATGAGGCGTTTCTTTTTGTCATTTAAAACACTGTGTGTCTCTGTCAAGAGGAAATATTACACTAGGGTTTAAACCAGAAAAGGTCATAGGTTATGTGTTTTCAGTGAGCTGTAACGGATGGTCTGATCTGCTTAGAGGTAGGATTAACCTCCCTCTCTCAGAAAGGACTTGCAGAGAATTGTTCGCTTGGGTTTCTAATCTTATTTTACCCCAAATGCCATGTGCCCCTATTGGTGGCAGGGGAGATTTCTGTGGTAGTGGAATCAGTGAAAAGCTGGTAGATCACACAAGAAGCCTCTGAATGAAGGCAGAATTGAAACTGCGAAATAAAGAAAACAGCAGGCAGGTCACCCTCTCAGGAAAACAACATTCATTCTCAGTCATGCACATCCTAACACTTTTGACAGCAATTTATCATGGAAGACTGGGTTCACTGCAAGGGCTAACACAAGTCATAGGTTAAAGCAGAAAAGGCAATCCTGAAAGGAAACTTCGAAGTCCTTAATACACAGAGCTAAATTTGTTGGGAAAAAGCTCATGATGTTTGTTACAAAGACAGGAGTAAACAGCATGCTGAAGGCATTCTGGCAAAAGGTCTTGTGATTTGCCTATTTAAGGCACCATTTCCTTGTCATTGCAATGGATGTGCACGGCTCTGAAGAATGCAACCAGAACTTGCAGAAGGTTGCGATAGGTTGAGCTAACAGGCCTTCTCCAATTGTAACTGCTGTGGATTGATAAGTAGAATTGGGTATAAATACTCACGGTCTTAATGCCTGGGGGAAGTTGCTTTTTCCCACCTTAGTGCTTGTCCTGGTTCTTTATGCTTTTAATTCACGCTGATGTCTGTGTGAGTGGCGAGGGTCTTGGACCCTCCCGAACACTCATTAAGACTGTGGGTACATTCTGTTCAGAGAAAATGCTTGTGAAGCAAGGGAAGGAGACCTCACCCTGGCTGAGATTTCAAGGTGAATGCAGTAGCAAACTGAAAGCTTGGCAGCACTTTGTAATGCATGGTTAGGAAGGTGTGTTTAGTGATGCTTCTGATAAATTTCCCCAGTCTGGGGTTAAACAGTCCAGGACGTTTTTGTGTTCAGACGCTTCCTGAGTTAGAAATCAGGTTGCTAACTTGAGCTGCCCACTACTGGACACAGCAGCAGTTGGCAGGCAACTTTGGTGGGCATGTATATCTAAATATGTATTTCTTAGAACCTCTAGGTAAGAACTTTGTATTTTCAGAACTCAGCCTGGAAAATTCACTGTTTATGACCATCACTTCTAATAGACTGTACTGCAGAAATGTTTCTGTGGCCCAGCTCAGTCTCATGTCTTTGCAGTGCTATTCATTTAATTTTGATTGATTCACACTGCTGTCCAGTCAGACTGTTCCCCTTTTTTCAAAAGGTATAAAAACCAGTGAGGTAAAAGATACTATGAATGGGCCTTTACAGGACTGCTGTGTTAGCAGTGCAGGCACGGTCCTGCCTGGGTTAGTTACTACATGTGTCACTAGTGGAGCATGCAAAACATTCAGCTGTAGACCAGTGGTTGAGACTAACAACAGAAGGGCAGAGGACCGTGTATGGAGATGCTTGCCTAGGCCATTAAATAAGAGAGGGCAAGAGTTAGTTGACGAAGATCCAGGCTAGCGTCCTGCAGAAAATGGGTGGCTTGCCCAGTCCTTTTGCTAATCTTGTTCTTCACAGACTCCTTTCAGTCTGCTGCCCTCCCAGATAACTTGGGATATGTTTCTCTTGCTTTTTCAAGAAATGGTATTTGTTCTGTGATCTTACTGTTTTTCTAAAGGACTCTGGATCTTTTTCTGCTTCCGTTTAATCTTCTGTAGGATTGTTTACGAGCCTGCCAAGAACAGATTGAGTCCCTCCTTGAATCCAGTCTACGTCAGGCACAGCAGCACAACGTATCTTCAGAAACAAAGACTGT
Organism: Pezoporus wallicus; assembly: GCF_028554395.1. Lineage (NCBI taxonomy): Eukaryota > Metazoa > Chordata > Aves > Psittaciformes > Psittacidae > Pezoporus > Pezoporus wallicus. The sequence goes on from NW_026639377.1 coordinate 3,672,229, forward strand.
AGAGGATGAAGCAGACCTTTCCTGCACACCTACTGATGTGCGAGATGTGAACATTTAAGAGGACTTCTAAAGGGTTTGCTTGGCCAGAAAAAGCAGACAAAGAAAGGGCATCTGAGAAGGAATCAGCATCAGGATCTCCCCCCCAGAAACCCTTTTCTTCAGGACATTTTTATACCAGAAGGGAAAATCAGTCTTGTTATATTTTTTCTTGCTCTGTCTCCCTTCCATCTGTGACTTCAAAAAAACAAATAAACAAAAAATACCCCCAAAACTGTCTTTAAAAAAAAAAAAAGAAAAAAAATAGTATTTGCATTACCCACAGGGGTTTGTGCTACAAAAATAGAGGATTTTATACAATAATAATCAACTAGTTTTTATATTAAAGTGTTCTTGTCTGTATGTTGTAAAAATAGGCATTAACACACAAAATGTCTCCAGGGGAGGTATTAGATTTGATTTCTTACATATAAAACAAACCAGCCAACCATTTTTAAAGTAGAAGAGGGTTGTTTTTTTTTTCTTCTCTGATAGTAAATGAAATACTTTTTTTTTTCTTTAAAAAACATAGCTTTAACGCAGTTCTAGGCTTTTCTGTATCTTGCTTGCTTATGCATTTAGTCACTTTATGATTCATTTGTAAATGTTTATTTCCTTAGGTTGTTTTTTTTTTTTTATCATCCTCTTCACCTTACAAATGGTTCACATAACCCATAAGTTAGTATATGGTAGTATGCAGCATTATTTTATGTTAATCTTTTTTTTTTTAGTGCCTGTGGATTGCCTGTGCATAAGGCATTTATAGGGTTCCAGCTTAGCATTGTTGGAAAAGGCCAATGTACTACTCATACAGTACTCTAGAGAGTAAGAGAAACCGAAATAGTGACATAATATATTCTATTTTTGTAATCTTCCTATTTTTGTAGTTAGCTGTGTAAAAATGCTGGTCTGACCCCACAGATACTCAGCCTATTGATGTTCAGGTTCAATCCACAGTTCAGTCTTTTATTTTGTTGTTTGTTTGTAATATTCTAAACCCATTCCATTCAAAGCACTTTCAGTCCATTAGATATAGGAAATTCTTTTATTGTGTGGGAAATATTTTTTTTCTTTTTTAATGGAATGGTTTGGAAATATATAAGTGCTTGTTCGCAAACTTGGAATTGCAAAGCAAGTGCATTTAACTATGGTGTTAGAGGAGAGGTGATATTTTCTTTCTGAAGGTTGTGTTCCAGTAAGAGAAATTGCATTCACAAATTGCCAGGAGATATCTTCCTATCCTTTTCTATAGAAAAGTTGAAGTTTAGAATCCTTTGGTGCCAACTCATCTTTATAAAATTAGGGGGCCTTAAAGGTTCACATATAGGACACATAGTTTTAAGGACTGTCACTAGATGTTTTACAACTGAAGGTTTTTAAACACTAAAATATATAATTTATAGTTAACGCTAAAAAAAAGAATATTTATTGCAGAGGATGTTCATTAAGGCCAGTATGATTTGTAAATTAATGCAATCGCCCCTTTTTGTTTTTGAAAGAATCTTTCTCCCCTTGACCTTGCAGTTTTAACAGAGCTTATTAAAGAAGAAAGGACATGCTTCAAAGCGCAAACCCAAAACAAAGCAGTCTGCTCGGCCCCTTCCTATCCATGTTCAAAAGCAGTCTAACCACGCAACAAAACGCCATAGTCAAGAGATATGAGAATTGGAGTACTTGAAAGAAGGTTTTTACTCCAGTATATGTGCCCCTTTTTATTTAGCTACAAATAGAAAATTTGCACATCTTGGGCTATGTATCATTTTATTATTATTTTAGAAAGTAGCTGAAGGGACGTGGACATAGCTGTTGAAGTTGAGGCTCGAGGAGAATGTGATGGTGAAATGTATGTGAGAAAACTGCCGCTAAGGTGTTGATTGTAAAAAAACAACCCAACAAAATGACAAAAAAAAGGAAAAAAAAAAAAAAGAAAAAAAAAAACCCTTAAACATTAAAACAAACAAACAAAAAAAGGAGTGGATGCTCCATTTTTATTGAGCTGCTATGGATAAATTCCCAGCATGGTTTGAAAAAAAAAAAAATTAACATTGCTTTTCTGTATCATTGTCATTGTGTTTTGCTGCTATTTTGTGGATCAGTTTGTTTTTTTTTTTGTTATACAATGTCATATACTGCCATGTTATAGGTTTTAATTTTCTCATAGAAAATTATATTATTGACATCACTTTTTTTTGGTAGGTTTTTTTTTTTTATGTGATCAATTTTTACTTAATGTGATTACTGCTCTATTCCAAAAAAGGTTCCTGTTTCACAATACCTCATACTTCAGTTAACCATGTCTAGACCAGGTTTTAATGTTTGTACACAGTGCCTCATAGTTCTACTGCAGACGGAAATGCATCGAATGGGTCTCGCGATTTGCAACTAGGTTGCGTTAACTTAAAACCAGCAGACATTTCAGAACATCAAGTAATGTCATGTTGTTTTAATGCATTTTATAAAGCTGGATTCTTTTTGTCTGACCTGGGTTTTATTATAGTAGTTTGAAGCTGTGTTATTAGCCACATTGATATACGAAAGGTGCATTATAATGTAACTCTTGGATGCCACCTGATGTGGTTTCCCAGCAGTTGGAACACATCATTTGGTATGACAGGTTATCTTCTGGAACTCATAAGTATTGTGTTTAATCTGTTATGATATACTAGGGTTTTGTTTTTGTTGTTGTTTTTTTTTTTTATTATTATAGTGTAATGCTAATTTAAAAGGCCTGTAAATCTCATAAATAAGCCAGCTAACAGAGTTGTATGCTGAAGAATAATCTAGCTGTTGCCTGTATGCTGCTAAACCAAAACAGAATTAGAACTCATTCTGAGGCAAATGCAGTTAAGATCCTACATAGTGCATAAATAAAGCATTGCAATGCTACTAGCAGTCGCAGGACCCAGGAGGACTGGATACATTCTGTCCAAATTTCAGGAACATTTCTAACTGCTTACCTCATGAAACACTTCTGTTTGTGGCATCTCTGTGTCTCTGAACCAAACATGATTATTGAGTTAGTGCTTGTTGGTTATAATTATACATTACACTGAGTGGCAGTGTGTACTGCAAACTTCTTTAATAAAATATTGTATGTACTAAAAGGCCAAATCCAGATTAAGTGGGTTCATGTGCCAACAGAGATGCTTTATTTGTCACATTATTATAACAATCTGTAGTAAGCAAGCAATTCAGATTTGTACATTTTTATATTGTACTTATTGGCATCACTGGTCTGAAATGCACATTTTCACCAACAGACCTGAAACAGACAAGTTTCCAGTGGAAAAAACCTAAAATCTAGAAATAAAATTGGTAAAACCCAATGTCGGCTTTTTATTTTTATTATTTTACTTTTACATTGCCTTCACAAATGCTGAAAGGCAGTAACCACCTGATGCAGTGAGTAAACCACGTGACATTCTTTGGTTTTGACTCTATGCTTTAATAGTTGCAATGCTGAAGACCTTTTGTTATTTTAGGAAACCACAGGGGTTTTTGGCCATGGGTAGGTGACTACTTGTCACAGTGATGTGTGTTTTTAAAGCAGCAGTTTTTGCTGAAGACTTTATTTTAAACATAAAGTAAAATAGCACTTGGTGGTTCTTGTCACTAAAAGGTAAAATAGAGTAGGTGTAGGATAATACAGAATACTTATTTGTATTTATTTAACAGCATAAGGTTTTGTGTCTTAGATACCTTTACAGAAGATTGCAGCAGTGAGGTTAACCTGCCTTTTCTATCCCTTCTCCTCATGCACAGCTTTTGTATCTTGCTATTTTATGACTAAGATAACAGGGAATAAGCCTGAAAATGTAAAACCCTACTAAAAATACATAAAGAAGAAATGGACCTAGAAGGGCAGAAATTAATGTATAAAATCATAGAATCACCAGGTTGGAAAGACCTTTAAGATCATCAAGTCCAACCATTCCCCCAGCACTGCCAAGTCCACCACTAAACCATGTCACTGAAAAATAACCCATCTCTATTCACATTCCAAAATATCTCTGAAAACTGGGGATTATCAATTATCAATTATTACCAAAGCAGGACACAGCAGAAACAGCTTATACTTAGTAGAGATGGTCAGGCTTATAACCTATGGATTTGACTATTTACCCTGTATTTCTGCCTTAAAAAACACCAAAAATCTATGCAAAGCATCAAATGTTGTGTGTCCTAAGAAAAATTAGTAATCTAGTATCTGCCTTCTGAGTTTCCCACTGACTAAACTTCACATTCATTGCAGTAAGTACACAAAAGGAAATGAAAAATGAAACTCTTGAGCTAACACCTAATGTTAATCACAGCCCAGTGCAAAATGAGTCTCAGTGCAGTTACCAATAGATGAGAAACCACCTGCATCAGAAGAATCCTGGCTGAACTTTTATTAGACTGACAGTTCCCAGTCATTTCAGACAGAAACCTGAAAAATGCGGCCTGCTGTGAAATCACAGATTGGCTAAGTGAAGTAATACCAGTACGTAGTGGGAGCTGCTTTTTTTCCATTCAAAAGGGGTAAAGTGCCTCAATACGGGCAAATTATACTGGTAGGCCACTGAGGAAGACCTGTATAGCACTGAAAGATGATCTGAACTATATTCGAAGTAATTTTAAATACAGATCACGCCAAAGCTTGAACTGGACCCTGTCAAAACCAACTAATTTTTTCCACACAGATCCTTTATCAGTTTTCTGCAAAATTTCAGCCTATTTCAAAGAAGACAAAAAAAAGGGCTCACTTCTGTATCACTGATGGCTAACTCTTCTGATTTTAAATGCTTGAAAATTGAGGGGTTTGTCCATTTAGGACAAAAACCATTTTGCTGATAAAACCAATATGATTCAGTGAGAAATTTAAACCTGCATTTTGTTGAACATATTAAATGGGTCTTGCCTTTCTTATCCATTTTATAAACTCCATTAAAGCAACTGAAGTGTTCTGTGAGTTCAGAAGGTTTAAGCCCACATAGTCACCTCTGTTATTTACATTTTCTGTGTCCCAAACATCATCTCTAAATGCAACTACTAAATTTGAATGTTGAGTGAACTATGCCAGTATTACATTGCAAAGGGCAGGAAGACAAGAATGCAGCAAAAAAACCAATTTACTGTAGGCTGTAAAAAAATACGCATGTTCAGCTAGGCTATATTGTATCTTATTAAAGGGAAAACTACCGTCTTTTCTTACATCAGATTGAGATGTGTGCACAGAAAAACCTCAGAAAGCCCTCCCCAAAACCTCCTCAATTCCATTGCTGAATTCCAACAAGCTTGGACCTTTCTGAACACTTCAATTCACATACTCTTTATTAAAATAAAAAGAATAAACAAGATCTGTTAAATGCAAAAACTTGGAACCCACTTACAGTCAAGTTTATCTGGCATTTTAAGTGATAGAAAACTCTAAAAGATAGAGGAGAAAGTGAAGCTTTGAGCTATTATTTCAAAGAAGTTATAAGAATGACCCAGGCATGTGGGTTAGATACTCTGGTAAAGATTCCTGGCAACGTCACTGAAAAGCTACAATGGGACAAATGCAGTAAAGCTGCAAATGATGACATTTTAATGAATTCCTGCCAGCATCATTTTATGAGAAATGTATCTCTTTAGACAAACATGGTATTTTTACGATCCCACAAATGTAACTGATAATAGCAATTGTATTGGCATGGCAAACATGGATTCACATACGGCTTTTGACTGAGTTCCACCCAATATTCCAATCAGACAATAAGAAAGGGGCTGCAAATTAGTCACCTGGATTGCACTGATAATGTGAGACTTCGTAGACTTCTCATTTTGTTCTTTAAGGTCAAGAAGCACAAATTTAGGAGCAAGGCACAAGTTACCCTTTTGTTTCGTTAATGTGATAGCCATTTAAGAGGGAAAATGGAAATAGGTTCTTGATCCTATCAGCATCTGCAGAACCTCACTTAGATCCGTCATACTTTATGCCTGCATGAAGACCATATATTAAAATGTCTCATTTTTCAGGGAAGTCACTGAGGATTCACAGCTATCTTTTTCTTGAGGATTCTTACCTAAAGAGGGTATTACTAGCAGAAAAACTGTGCTTACAGCAAAGGAGCAATAAGGAACACGGGCAGCATATCTTTACTCTGCAGGGGCCCTGTTGATGCAGGACAACCATTCACAGTGTGTGGCAAACAGATCTGCTCCTGGGGTACATACCACCACTTCTACTAAACTCCTGAAGATGTTTTTAATGTGGTCTTCAGAGCATCCATTCCTTCACAGAACAGCCCCAAGCTTTTAGGAAACAGTCACTACCAAACACACACAGACAAAGGTTAAAGCAGCTTTTTACTTGTCTCGAATTGCGTTTCTGGACACAGGAGGCTGTGTTTAGTAGCTGTTAGATGTCTTCCCTCTAACACAGAATGAAAAAAAAAAAAATTCGTGTGGTTTTCATCTCTCACTTTAATTACAGCTTATGTTACTTCTTTGTAATAATATCACTGAAGAACTACAACAATTAGTGTTTATTTCAATTAAAATAAAACCCCCATGTAGTGATCCATCTCAAAAGCAGAATACCAGTCTGTCCTCTCCCATGTTAGTGGCCAGTCACAATACAATCTTCCCTGCCAACATGTCTGTCAAGGGGTGAAGCCTATCTGAAAGTCAAAGACTGCCTGGTCAAGTAAGACCTTGACTACATCTGGTCAGCTCTGGCTAATGTGGCATGAACTGGGAAACAAAGAAGTAAAGAACCTCATTAGGCAACTGTTGCTAAATTCACACTCCGTAACACATTTGGAGTGGGTGAACACAGGGCAATAGGAACCTCCTCCCCACCAGTAACTGGCCTTGGATATGTAAAAAAAGAGAACGGCCTGGGACTGCTTGTAAATATATAAAGCAGTAATTGGTTAAAAGGGTGCTACCCTCAGGGTTGGAGAGAGCTCCAGGTACAGGTATCTAATATAATCATAGAACCACAGAATCAACTGGGTCAGAAAAGACCTTTAAGACCATCAAATCCAACTGTTCCCCCAGCACTGCCAAGGCCACCACTAAACCATGTCACTAATCAAAGCAACACCACATGCACAGGACAGGACCTGACATGCTGACTAGTTGGATCAAGAGTCCTCCTGGGTTCATGGGACTAAAGTCTAGGGCTTTGACTTGTTCATTTAGTGTGTGGATTACAGAATGTAAATTGGTATCCACTCACCATTTCCAACCTGCTAAATTAATCAATTTTAGATTATATGTTGCCAAGTGGTGTGGTTTTGTTACTCCATCCATCCCACCCGAGCATGCTGTGACACTTGTCTTAATCCACCATCAAGGTATATTCCATTAAAAGCCTGGTCTCCTATGACAGCTAACATGCAACCCACCGTAAGGATGTTATCTGTAACATAAGCACCAGTCTTCAAGGAACTGGGTTGAGATGGGCAAGTTATTTAACAAGGATGGCTAAACTACCACTAGAGCATTACGACAATGCACTTGAGCCAGCACAGAACAAGTGACCCAGTGTCCCAAGTCACTACTCTGATGGCAAACTGTCTGAAACGGACAATTGAACTTTTGATGTTTTAGTTCTCCTTTTATTAGATTTTATCACTATAGTTTGTTTGAATACAGGGTATTATTTTTTAAGAGCTTTTTGCTCTTCGAACACCTGCAGGCCATAGCTCTTTACATTTGGCTGCTTTAAATACGAAAACAACATCTTCAGGAAATGTATATTGTTATATATAGCCATGTTCTTTTTGTATGCACAGGAACAACATTGTCCCAAGATTTCCAGAAGGCATCAGCAATTATTTACTCAAAAGTAAACATTATTTCTTGCAAACATAACGCATTTATTTCATAGTTTTGACTCAATAGCTATTTCTGTCGACCACTTCGTTCCTTTGAGACAATAAATCTACCAGCTACATATTAATTCAGGTTTCCCTTTTTATGGAGACCCTTGGACTGCAAAGGATCAGGAAGGTTCCTTTCTTATGGACAATACCTTTCCAATGTAAGTGAAAGCTTTCACCTTTCTTCACTTGTGCATGATAGTACTCAACAGAGGTGCAGAGTCAAACAAGTATATGCAAAGCCTCATGTCTGTGGAAAGACAAAGGTGCTCTCATCCTCAAAACAACCTTCTAATCTACCTAAATACAGCCCTCCTTGTAAACCTGCTTAAAGTGCCTTCAGGGATCTCCTTCCACTTCTATGTTTCTGCTGAAGGAGAATTTCAAGCAAATCACAAGCCAAAGCTCCTTGAACAGTCTTCTCCACATTTTTCCCATAACACAATTTGTTTCGTTCTCAGGACTTTGAGAAATTAAGATGCTACTGGATTTTTGTGAACTTGACCTCATTTCACTGCGTAAAACTTAAAAGAAGAGCAAGACATACAACATCATGAGCCAGATCCTCATCTCAACATGTGGTTCTAACAAGCTACCTATGGTGAAGCAGGTTTATGAACTCCTAAACTATGCTCAAATCATTCTCTGTTTTATTCAGGTGTTCTGGATATGACACATAAAATGGTGCCCAAAGTCCATGCAGTTTTAGGTTTACAGTGCACTTGACTAACTGCACCATGACCAAGGTTTCCTCAAGAAGCAAATACACTGAAGATGTAACCTCCAGCTCTGTTCCAAAGTGACATTCTATTCTATCAGTTCTTAGTTTCAAATAATAATTTGGGGTTTTACTTGGATTTCAGAAACCATTAAGTGCTTATTAACAATAACCTCTGTATGTGTGAAAGGCAAAAGGGGTCTCAAAACTTCAATGTCTGCACATACACTGAAAAGAGAAAAAAAAAACGAAGCCAGTTTAGAGAACAATGTAGGCATGTGTTTTTAAACTACTGTGCATGCAGTCTGGTCAGGACTGTGTGACACAGTATACAGTGTTTTGTCATCCAAGGAATGTCTTTGATCAAGTGTTTATGCAAGAAGGAAAAAAAAGCCATGAAACCCTAATCCGTTCCCACAGTCCAGTAAACATGAGCTGGACAAACAGTGGACAATAGAAGTAAAGCTTGCTGCTGGAACAATAGCTGCAACTAAAAAAATTAAAGGACTGCTGACTCATAGTTCCTACTATCGAGAAAGATACCATGCAGTGTTGTTCAGAATACTGAAGATGCTAATTGTTAAGAATTGTAATTACTATTATGTTGAGATAAAGCAGCAAAATATGCTGCTAAACAATAAAATAAAAAAAAAATGAAAGAAAGTAACAAATACTGATGTTGATTCCATCTAGTGCAGAGCTGGGATGAGAACTGAATAATCAACGTTTCTGCCTAAGCATTTTGCTAAAATAAACACTGATTTTATTATAAACAAGCATCAATTAAATCCATTCAGTCAGTGTGCCATTATTTCAGATGCCACCCATCCAAATTCGGCATGACTACAATCAATCCTTCTAACTTTTTTTTTAAGGCGAAGCTGTATCCTGTTTCTTATTAAGAAATCTGTAGGCAATTTTGCCATGCCAAAACCAGGTACACAGAGTACTGTATTACTGGTCAATTACATGTTGATACGGAATATAATAACTAAAAAGAACAATTAATAATACTAGAAAAATTAAAAAACTGCATAGCAAGTCCCTTGAGAATCAACTGGCACTTACTATAGCTGATTACCTTTGAAGGGGGACTTATTACTTTGTCTTAATAAAGACTTCCAAAGTCTCCTATGTTGGCTATGTTTTGGATAATCTTAGTGATTGCGATTCCTTCCACACAGTATTACATCATTTGGTAGAGCTATCTGTGTTTTCAGAAGTTGCACAGTACTTGAACTTCAGGATGAAAAATGCTGCAAGTATGTAATGATTACACTTCGGGAATAAATACTCTTGTGATTAATGTAGGAATATTCACAGTGTGATGCCAAAGAGAGATTCAAGTTCGCTACAAGTGAACTAACTGGATATTTAACAGCATTGTACATTACCTATATCCGTACTTTGGCTAATAGTATCCCTATTAACATAGGGATACTCTTTCTGCTGCATTAAGATAGGTTTAATTTTAGCACAGATATTACCCCACTGCATAGTGTAGTCTAGACAATCCCAAAGAATCCAAGAGCTCCAAGATCTCTTCTTGTCTCTGCTACAGAAACCATTACTTTTCAAGTCTGAGTGCATGGATTTATATACTTAGAAGACTGCTTTCAAAATGAAGCACAAAGCTTTGTTAATATTAACAGCAACAGGAAGTGAGCTGCTTCTACAACTCCAAACACTGGGACACACTGAAACACTTCAGTACCAGATTGCTCTACCTGGCCTTTATATGTTGTACTAGACACCAAAATACGCAACTGGGAAATTGCTGAACTCATTTCACATCTCCCAGACCTCCATTTTCTCTGGTGATATATACATTTGTGTGGTAATGTGTACTGTCATAACTTTAGCCATTTAAAAAAAACAACTCTGGCAAACTAAAACGAGAATCATGGTTACTTGCCAAAATATGAAAGCTGATTTTTTTTAGGCTGTAATTAGATAGAACCCATTACCATAACAAGCTGCAAAGAGCAGTATTCAAAAGGCACTAACATTCATACTGAGTAGTACCAAAAATATAAACAACAGCAGAAATATTACAACTTTTGTTTCAAACCAAAGCCTTTCTCTGTAAGATGAAGATGAGATATAGCATCACACACACATTGCTCTGTCTGCCTGATCAAGCTTTGTTGTAACCTTCTCTGGAGTGTCCTGCACAAAATCCCATCAGAAATCAACATTCTAATCCAGGACTTCAGATAATTCTAATATACCAGCAGATTTTGAACTATATCCCTCAGATCATTAGGCACACCAACACCAGCACTTTGTCAATAAATACGTTGTGCTTCCCACTGCTATCACGGCAGAAACTGTTTAAGAAAGCAATTACCCAGAGGAGTCTTATCCTTACCTTGCCCACACCTTTAGCTCCAGAAAATGACATTCCTTAATATCATCAGCATTCCCTTTCCGCATGCAACACTGCTGAGTAACTACAGGACATTATAAAAAAACCCAAACACAAATGTTCAAACAAGCCACCCACTTTCATTTGAGAGCAAAACTAGAAAAGAATCTAAGATTACTAAATCAGATCTTGAAACAGAAGGCTGTATCTAATAAAATACACAGCTTTGGCAGACTTCTGACAGATGGAACTCCCACTGTTCCAATATAAGAAGTTGTATTTACAGTCAAAGCACAAATAAGCATTCATAGATACATCATAGGGCTTAAACTCTCTCTTCCATCTCCTGAAAAGCCAAAACCTACATAAATTTTAGAACAAATCTACTGAAAAATTGAACCTCCTAATTTTGTCTCAACAGAATGTTTAAAAATAATCAATAAAAATGTGCTACCTTTCTAGAATTTCTAAGTACACAGACCAAAACATGTACTATACTAGCCAAAAATAATCCTGCTTACCCAGAGTATTTAAACCAGTCTATATTTTTCTTTCTTTAAATGGCATTTATCCATAAAGCTAGCAATATGAGTTGGCACAGGTTCTATGTGCATACTAGAACACACATATTTCATACCTCAACAGCAATTCTTCGGGACTGCAATGACTTCAGTACCCCAGCAGTAATCAAGTCTTGTACGCATCTTTTAATACAATTCTGTATTTCCTGCTTTCAGATGAGAGAATTACGATCATGAAGAAACAAAACAAGCCAGAACACAGCCCAGGCAAGAAATGTTCAACGTTTCAAACATTCCTCCCTACCTACTGAGCAGTATCTAGAGGTGGTAAACACAGTGACAGATATTTAAGTCTTAGCAACTTTCAGAACATTTTAACTGTTCTTAACAGATCAAGTACTTCTGCACAATTCCAAACTTGTTTGATGACTTAGCACAAAGCAACAATCCCTATGTCCTACTTTATTAATAACCAATATTATAATCTACAAGATTGCACTATTTCCCTTTTCCACCCAGTCTTTAAATCAATACTTAAGCTGCACAGCTGAGCATTCAAACCAGGAAAAGTCTGAATGACTGTGGTCCACAGCTTTATTCAGCCTCTCTGTGCACAGATCTTCTGATAGGGTCTTTAATTACTTAAAGTAATTGAAGATTAAAGATTCCAGCAGAGTCCCCAGCACTCAAGAGGATGGATATGCAGGGCGTGGAACTACCAAAGCCATTTGTAAGAATCTGTTTCATTTGTTACAGATTTTAGGAAGATGTTGACAAAGAAGGACAGAAATGATATCATAAGCTTCTATGTCACAAAAACTGAACACTGGGTTTTGAAATTTTGATGGAATTTTTTATTTCTCCATTAGCATTCTAGCTGGCTTAAGCACATCCCTTTCACAGGTGTTTGCTAACTACTGTTCCTCATTTTCTAGGTGAGTGGTCTGAGAAACACAGGCAAAAAATACCAACATGCAAAAAAGCTCAGTACTCGGCCACTCTTGATACTAGCGAGAAGCGCGTTCTGAAGTATTCAACTACTTAAAATGCAAAATTACTTGGAATGAGCCACAGTAGACACTTCACATTGGTTAAGGCAAATCAACAGTCTTGACATAACCTGGGCTTTACAGCTTTACAGCTGTAAATAAGGTATAAAAATACCCCTCCAGTATGCTATGAAAACTCCACTGCTACAGCCTGGACACCACAGAAAACCCCAAAATTGGTTGCAGAAGTGTTTTAAAAATTGGCACCAAAGTACACAACTACATACCCAACATAAATTTTAACCATACCTCCTTTAATAAACACCTTTAGGCTCATACAAGACATGAAACACAAGATACTCAGGAAATAGACTTGTGGAAGAAGAGACTCCATCAGTATGGACACACATACGGAGCCAAATTAAAGACATCATAGGCAACCCTAAACCTGGCTCATCCCAGTTTGAAATCCTGATTGCTACAATCTTTATAGTTAAATATGTGTATCTAAATATATATTTAGATAATAATTTATTCTAATAATTTGCTATAAATAAAATTAAATGAGAGATTTTCCATCAAACCCATTTTCAAAGGAACTGTCATTGACTGCTTGGTTATTAAAGAAAAGTCACTAAGGAAATGGCTTACTTACACAGGCAACAGACAAAAACCAGCAGATTGTTTTGACATAAGTTGACACAAATGCACACAACTCCCTTCTTACATTCATCAGAATTATCTTCGAAGTCCAAAATCAAAAACTTTTAGCAGAATGGATGTGCTTTACATCCCAGATGTGACTACACAGTGACAATCTAAAAATTCAAGTTATTTTCTTGTATAATAAAAAAGCTGTACAAGTAAACCAGAGCTGAAGTCTAGATGGCACACAGCAGTGCTGGTCAAGGATATAGCTATATTAAAACATTCCCTTCACCTGAGATACTTTACCCTGCATACAGCTTCTGACAGCCATAGGACTCAAATCTGTCTTTACGAACCTACACTACACTGTATGGACTTAGCCAGCATAAGTAACAACTGATGAAAGGTCTTCTAGAACTCATCATATCTTGCAAATGGTATGCAAAGACATCCAGCAACCTAAATTATCTTTTAAATAAAGATAAAGTAAGTGCCTGTGCTTCTCTTCAACATAGCATCCTCTTTTTTTTTTTTTTTTAGTAAGACTAACAAGTACATATTCAAGACTGGAAAATAAGAATCTATTCCTTGATAAATGGTACTGATATATATATAGAAAATCAGTATCAACTCTTCTATAGTCGTGTTTCTCTCACTGATCATTATATTGTTTGCTGTTTGAGTTTGGGGGGGTTTGGTAGGGTTTTTTTAGGTTCTGAGCTGCAGCTACTTTATGAGCAGGTATCTTAATCTTTCTCCTTCCCATTCTGACTTTGTCATTCTATCCTTTACTCACAATGATTCCTACTGCAAAGTTTACAGGCAACTAATTATATTTTACTTCACCTACAATACCTACACATTGTGTAAACTGCATGATCTGCATACACAGATTTTTATCTAACATACACTCTTTAAATAAGGAAACATTGCAAATGTGTACATTTTCCTTTTGAGGAATTAAATCTTTCAGTGCAAGGCTAGTTAAATCAAATATTTCTATTTAACAGTGTTTCAGTGCTCTCAAGTAAAACTGGGAGATAATAAATGTTAAGTGACATACAAGAAGTACTCTTGCAAGCTTAATGGTTTTCTCTTTCCCCTTTAATACTTAGCACTCCTTCGCTACTGTGATTTTGTTTAAAGTAAGAGTAGATAAATGCTTCTCCAGTTATCTGTTCTTTTAATGTTTCTTCTTTGGTCATCCATGTTTACCTTCATCTGTTATATTCAAAATGTTAGGGAAGAGCTTTCAGTACTGATTCTAAAATCAGACTGAACATTTAGCATTGTACAAACCTAAAAAAGAATACACAAAAGTGTTTCAAAGAGTCTCTTTTCCAAGAAGAATGTTCAACAAAATTCCCAGTTTCTCCATTTCTCTTCTTCTGGTCCCACTTGTAATTCATTGTCAAATAACATTTACAACTTTTCCCTTTCAAACACATTTTTTTCTTTTATTTTGCATTTGCTATCAGTTTGGGAATTTTCAACTATCAAGTATGTTCATTTAATTCACTTAAAGTGTTTTACTATGACTGCAAAAGGAGAACAAGAACTGCTCTGTGCTAATACTGTGGCTTTGAGCAGGCTTAGAGACTAAAAATTTCCAGAAATTAATACCACTGTTCTAAAATAACAACTTAATCCTACAAACCTGTTTAAATTTTCCTCTGATTTTTTCCAGATCTTCTTGCAGCTTATCGTAAGTAGGATCTTCATATGGGGATTTCTGAATCATCCTTATTAAGGAATCCAGAGCCCTTATCTTTTTGCTATAAAAGATCAAAACAGAAAATACAATGAGCCTACTGCAGAAAATCTTCCAATCTATCAATATGAAAATTATACCAATACTTATATATAATTCAGTGTGTAGGACCCAGCCCTCCATCCTTCTTTACTTCAACTTCCATCCTTCCCTACTTCAACTTCTCCCATTTAGCTCACTGAGAGTGTGTATTTGATAGATATTTAAGCCGTAATCAGAAATTCAGCTGTAGCACAACTGACAAAGTCAAAGTTTCCCTTTTAACTTAACTGCTAAAAGTTGAGAAATATTCAAGAATCTTCAGAAATACTGATTAGATGACAGAGCAAACTAAGGAAACCAATAAAAAAGCTCACCAGAACACATCAAAACAGCTGACATATGGTGGCAATTCTGTCAGATAAATTAATCAACAGTGGATAGGAAAAATATACAAAGAAAAGAATGAAAGTAATACAAAAATGTAGGTTGAAAGGGACAGCTGAAGCCATCTCGTCCACCTTCTACAGAAGCTGGCCCAACTTCAAAGCTAGGTAAGGCTGCTCAGGGCAGATTCAGAATCCAAGCAGATTCTGAAAAGCTACAAAGATGAGCCTTCTAGAGTCTCTTTGGACAACTTGTCCCCGTGCTCAGCTGCTTGCATTGGAAAGGGACTTCTCCTTATGCCCCATGAGAACTTGTTTCAAATGGTGAAAGTTGCCTGTGGTCCTTTTACTGTACAATTCCGCAAGGAACATGCCTCCACCTTACCTAGAATTTCCTCTTTTGTGGTACCACTAGGTATCTCCCTTACCTTCTTTTCTGCAGGCTGACGAAACCAAGGTCCCTTACCCTCTTTTCAGTATCACATGCTCCAGCATATTATACCACCCTAGGGCCCTCTGCTCACCTTTCTTCTAGTTTTTCAGTATTTCTTTTGTACTGAGCAAGAAGCAAAAGTGGATACCATAATTTGAAACAGTATTAAAGACCAGTAAATCTTTTTTTTTTAACCTTACCTGTTCTTTTCATCTGTGCATTTCTGGAGCAGACACTGCCATGTCCGTGCAAACCCAAGGTAGTAGCCAATCTGAATGTCGGGGGAGAAATATACGTATGTGGTATAAACAGTGTATATATATACAGTATATATAGTCAAACAGAAATAAAGCACTACATTGTAACCCTTTCTTCAGGAAACAAATCACTGGATACACTGGATTCCTGTTTCTATGCTAGGAAGTTCAATAAATTAGGGTGGAATAAATGAAGGCTACCTGTGTTACAGACACTGAAAACTTCTTGTAAGGATCTGCTCGGTAACAAAGGATAATAAATGATAAACTTGGTAGTGTTCAATAATCCCTGGCAGTGTTCAGGGCCAGGTTGGATAGAGCTTGGAGCAACCTGGTCTAGTGGAAGGTGTCCCTGCCTATAGCAGGGGGTTGGAACTGGATGAGCTTGAAGATCCCTTCCAACCCAAACAAGCCTGTGATTCTGTGAAACCTGAACATACAAGACAAGTTAAGGTTGTTCAACAGCACTCTCCAGTCCTTTCATTTCTAGGAAGGCTTACCGATTCAGTGTGTGTGCCAACACACAGGACTGACTCCCATGTTCTAAACAACAGTGCCTCAACTAATCAACTCTCCCACTATTAGAAATAACAAAAAGTGTAACAGAGACATCAGAACTGCCCCTTGATGGTTCTCCATCCAACATTCCATGTTTTTCTCTAATGCTGAGCCACAGGAGACAGTACAGGAGCACCTTCAGCCACAGTTTTGGGTTACAGAAATAATTGTATAGTCCATCCTAATTTTTTTCTGAGCAAGCTTGTTTGAATTGGTTTCTTCTTTATCCTCGCTCTCAAAACAAAATAAAATCAAAATCCCATCTAGAAAATAAGTTCAGGAAACATAAACTCACCTATTTAACTGTTCAGATCAAAACACCACTTCAAACTAGCCTTATGGGGCCTCTTAGACACATACATAGCAGTATGATATAGCAGGTGTCAGGCTACCAAAATATGGAACTTTATCTAACAGTTTCTGCAGTACAGTAATTTTCTAATGACAAAAACATTGTGATTCTCATTGTGATTCTGAAGTATTTTCCCATTTACCTCAGACCCAATCTTGGCACCATGGAGTGATCCATATCTCCTTCCCTCAAAAACTCCAACATAACTGCCTTCAGCATACCCCTCCTGATACCCTTCACCATGAAACCTGTGAAGACAGAAGGATAACTTTTTTGTCAGCCACTTTCATATCAGTCACACTGCATACAAGCAAGTTCCAGGAATAAAACCATGCAAAAAAAAAAAACACAAAAGAAAAAAACAAAAACCACCTCCAAAATGCAACTACCCATATTCAGATACACAATATTGGTTTAAATTAAGATTCAATTACACATTCTGTGTTCTTTCCAAACATGTTTATAACAATTTGCCAAGAACAATAAACTCCACAGTGCAGATCAACACTTTCACCAAAATAACACTACAAACTACAAGCTCTCAACTCTGGTTCAGGTTTCCACATGGTGGAAGAGCCCAGATTGCACAGGTCGGTCACTCAGCAACAGCAAAGACGAGAATTTTGGCCTAGGAATACAGGTAGTAGGGATGTGGTGGCACTGAAATGCCACACACCTGTGGGGAGCTCAGCTTCTACCCCTTGACACTGAACAGGCTCCACATGCAAATGCAGAACCAGGGGGCTGGTTGAGCTTGATGATCACGAAGGTCTTTTCCAACCCAGTTGATTCTATGATTTTAATTTCCCCCACTCTTCTCCTTCCTCACCCCCTCCCTGGACTCATTATGGAATCACAGAATCAAACAGGTTGGAAAGGACCTTTAAGATCACCAAGTCCAACCGTTCCCCAGCACTACCAAGGCCATCACTAAACCATGGCACTGAGGGCTTCGTCTACACGGTCTGTGTACACTCCCAGGGATGGTGACTCCACTACTGCCCTGGGCAGCCTGTTCCAATGCCTGAACACCCTCTGGGGAAGAAACTGTTCCTAATCTCCAGTCTAAACCTCTCCTGGCACAGCTAAAGGCCATTTCCTCTTGTCCTGTCACTTGTTCCTGGGAGCAGAGACCAGCCCCCTCCTGGCTCCATCCTCCTTTCAGCTAATTGTAGAGAGTGATAAGGCCCCCCCTGAGCCTTCTCTTCTCCAGACTGAACCCCCCAGTTCCCTCAGCGGTTCCTCATCACACTTGTGCTCCAGGCCCTTCACCAGCTCCGCTGCCCTTCTCTGGACCTGCTCCAGGACCTCAATGTCTCTCTTGCAGTGAGGAGCCCAGAACCAACACAGGATTCGAGGTGCAGCCTCACCAGTGCCGAGCTAAAGCCCTGACCTCACTCCTTTTACCCCCCTTCACCCCTCATTTTTCTCTTCTCAACTCCTACCGCGGACTGCAGACGTCCAGGACTAGGCCCAAGGCTAAACCCGGGGGTCCCCTCCCTTTCTCCCGCTCCGTCGACCATTACCCACAGCAGCTCCGCCGGCCCCACAACGTCCCTGGGCTCCAGCCAGAGCACCCCGACCCACCGCACCTCTCCTCGGCCATCACGATCTCCTCAAACATGTCACGGCCCACCGTCAGAGCCGCCATCACACCGCCACCAATCGCAGCCTCTGGGCATTCGGAGGTGGTTCTGAGCTTCAAGTCGTGTATTTTTGATGTATATACCCCAAAACGCATGATGTAAATACCTGAATCAAGCTTCATCGTGCTTTCTAGACGGCTTTATTACACGTATTTGGTATTATCGATCCACACTGGTAACAGGAAGAGTTTATACTCATTTATAAGCATATATTTTCATGTTAACTCACTGTTGTATTACATTCTTTAGTGAAAATGTGGCTTTAGGCACACAGAAGCCAATCCCAGTAGAGGTACAGCAGGTCTGTTACCCTCCAAACCAAGCACAGGAGAGAAGAGGATTTGAAAACACAGCTTTAAAATCCAGAGGAGGGTCTAAAGAGAAAAACTACATTAGAGTGAAAGTAAAGTCGTGCTGCTAAAGGTTTAGATAACTAGATACAACAATCACAGGATCCCAGACTGATTTGGATTGAAGTTCATCTAGTTCCAATCTCCTGCCACAGGCAGGGACACCTTCCACTGGACTGGGTTGCTCTAAGCCCCATCCAACCTGGCTTTGAACACTGCCAGGGATGTGGAAGCCACAGCTGCTCTGGGCAACCTCTGCCAGTACCTCACCACCCTCACGGGAAAGAACTTCTTCCTTATATCTAACCTGAACTTCCCCTGTTTCAGTTTAAACCCATTACCCCTTGTCCTATCAATCCCAGTCCATTAAAAATGCTCCACCACAGCAGGCTGTCCTGATTTATCTTGAGTGACTGTAGTGAGCTGGCCAGTGTGTTTTCTGCATTAATTTAAAGTGTAGATATCACTGTATCTCACATAAAAACACTGAAGATTTGTTAGGTGTGTATACCAATCTGCTTTACAACCACACAATCACAAAGATATACTGTTCAATGAGGTCAGTGGGAATATCAGGTGTCCCAAAGGTTTCCTCTAAGCTAATAGCTACAGCTTAAATCTTTCTTTGGATGTTAATGGAATGGTTCTTTGATCTCAGTAGACCGTGGGATTGATGGAAAATCCTGAAAATATGCCTTATGCTTCCCAAAAGGAGGGTTGGTTTCCATAACATTTTTGGGAAAAGAAAGTGTAGTTCTTTCATTTGTTGTTCTCTATCCATATACAAAGTACTCTGTCAGGGTAGAAAGAGTACTCCCAAATTTTCCATGAACATCATTTCAGTGCTTTCAGCAGAGGTAAAGTTGATATTATGGCTCTTGAATAAAGGATTTATAGCTTTTTACACTTCTTCAATGTGGAAATGAAGATGCCCAGAATCTCCTTTCCTACAGTCTTCCCGCTATTTTAACACCTTGTATTTGCACATCATAGCTTCTAATTGAGACTTCACAAGGGGACAGTTGACACCTGATCTTTAAAAACCTTTTAAGGCTGTAAAAATGTACTGTTGCAAATGAAAGCACTGCAATTGTCCTGCTGGCTTTGAGAAATGATGATCAGCTGGGAGGTATATGGTGAAAGGTGGAGGTGGTGTTTACATTCCCACAGAACCAAAGGCAGTGGTGTGTCGAGGTTTTGCACAGCAAGTTCCTGACCAAGTCAGGTGCCTGATGGTAGGGAAAGCATTTTCCAGTAATCCTTCCAACTCAAGCTGTGACCATTCCAGATTTTATAAACAAAGCAGCCAGGTTTAGTCAGAACTTGGATGAGAAATCTCCAAGGAAAACTAAAGTGTTCCAGGAAGCGGTGTGGGTAATTTAGCTCCTGGCATCTTCCCTCTGTCTGAATAAATATTCAACCAACCTCTAACTATCCTGTTGCAGTAAGAAATGTACTTCTGCGAGAAGATGCAAATCCAGAGTTCTCAGCAGAGTCACTGGAGAGCTCAAGATGCTGTTTAAAAATGTAAGGTCACTCATCTTTGTGCTCTTGAGCAATATCCATGAACAACGATGTTACATCTACTGAAAAGATCTCTTTCTGGTTAAATTAAACAGTTTACCCTCTATTTGCTGTGTTTCCCATTAAAACTGTTTGGTTTCTTTTTAGCAGAAAATTAAAAGTAAATCTTTGCTGACCAAACATTAAAAGCACATATTTATTTTGTTTTCTGATTTTTGCTTCTTAAAAAAAAAAAAAAAGTCTTGAAAGGTATCTAATATTCAAAGACAATACAGTGCCTGATCAAAACTGGGAAAGAAAACCAGAAACTAGAATGTTCCAGGCCTGAAAACTTCCGGAATTAACCAACTTGCATGTGGCTGGATGGCTGCATGCAAAGAGTTGTGGTCAATGACTCAATGTCCAGCTGGAGACCAGTAACGAGTGGTGTCCCTCTGGGATCGGTGTTGGGACCAGTCCTGTTCAACATCTTTGTGGGTGACATGGACAGTGGGATTGAGTGCGCCCTCAGCCAGTTTGCTGATGACGCCAAGCTGTGCGGTTTGATTGATACGCTGGAGGGAAGGAATGCCATCCAGAGGGACCTTGACACCCTTGTGAGATGGGCTGATGCCAACCTTATGGAGTTTAACCATGACAAGTGCAAGGTCCTACTCCTGGGTCAGAGCAATCCCAGGCACAGCTACAAGTTGGGCAGAGAAGAGATTCAGAGCAGCCCTGTGGAGAAGGACTTGGGGGTGTTGGTCAATGAGAAAATGAATGAGACAGCTTCAGTGTGCGCTTGCAGCCCAGAAAGCCAACCGTATCCTGGGCTGCATCAAAAGGAGTGTGACCAGCAGGTCGAAGGAGGTGACCCTGCCCCTTTACTCTGCTCTTGTGAGACCTCACCTGCACTGCACTGGAGTGAAGTTCTGTCCTCAACATAAAAAGGACATGGAACTGTTGGAACAAGTCCAGAGGAGGGCCATGAGGATGATCAGGGGACTGGAGCACCTCCTGTATGAAGACAAGCTGAGAAAGTTGGGGCTGTTCAGCCTGGAGAAGAGAAGGCTGCGTGGAGACCTCATAGCAGCCTTCCAGTATCTGAAAGGGGGGCTGTAGGGATGCTGGGGAGGGACTCTTCATTAGGGACTGTAGTGATAGGACAAGGGGTAACGGGTTAAACAGCGGAAGTTTAGATTGAATATAAGGTGGAAGTTCTTCCCTGTGAGGGTAGTGAGGCACTGGAATGGGTTGTCCCGGGAAGCTGTGAATGCTCCATCCGTGGCAGTGTTCAAGGCCAGGTTGGACAGAGCCTTGGGTGACATGGTGTAGTGTGAGGTGTCCCTGCCCATGGCAGAGGGGTTGGAACTTGATGATCTTAATCTCCTTTCCACCCCCAACTGTTCTATGATTCTATGATTCTAACTTGAAAATCAGGACTACATCTCCCAGTACACGAGGAGCAGGAACCCTCCAAATGTGTGGCAGTGGCTCAGCTGAAAGAAGACTGGGAAACACCACAAGAGGTGTTTTCCAGCCAAGATATCTGCAATTCTATGACTCACAGAATTTCCAAACAAAAAGAAACATCTTTTTCAGGCAAAAAAAATAACCCCAGTTTTCTCCCTGGCTGAGTGTGGTTCCCATTTGTAAAAGGAAGCAGCCTTCCACGTACAGGATTTTTTTAATTTTGCAGGTAAACTTAGCACAGCTGAAGAGAAATCAGAGAAAACACGCCTGGTAGGGATTTTTTGCATCTCCCCAAGGAATAACCTCCTGTGGGCAGCTGGGGCTTAGTGCTATTTTCTGTGTCAGACACCTTGAAGGCTGTGTGAATGACATGGCAGGGTTTAATGACATAAATGGAATATGAAAGGGATATTTTATAGAATAGATGCAAATCCACAGTTGAGGATGTCTACAGGCAGCGTGCACCTGCCTCAATCTACAAGTACCTGAAAGGAGGTTGTAGTGAGGTTGGTGTTGGTGATGTCTCTGAAGTGACAAGTGATAGGATGAGAGGAAATAGCCTCAAGCTGTGCCAGGGGAGGTTTAGACTGGATATTAGGAAAAAATCCTTCACCAAAAGGGTGGTCAAGCATTGGAACAGGCTACCTAGGGCAGTGGTGGAGTCAGAATCCCAGGAGGTATTTAAAAGACATGTAGATGTGGTGCTTAGGGACATGGTTTTTTTTTTGTGGTGGGCTTGCCAGTGTTAGGTTAACAGTTGGACTAATGATCTTAAGGGTCTTTTCCAACCTAGATGGTTCTATGAATCTATTCTATGATTGAATTAGGAAGAATAGAAGGACACACACACTTAAAGCTGAACTCATTTGTTATATCAGGAGAATAATAGATTAGAACTAAATGGAGTGACCTTCACATATTGCAAGGTCAAAAATTAACAAGCTGTTTCCAAAACCCTCCTGTAACAGAGATACTTTTCTTAGACTTGCTATATCACATGGAGCTCATCAGTAACTGGCAGCAGACAGGCTTGAATTCCAGCCTTGGCATTCACTGACTAGCTTTGGGAAAACCCCTTTGTCTCTCCTGTTCTTGCCTGTTGTGGCTCAACTATGCCACCTTCACAGGGACTCCACATGGAATGGAGCCAGATGTCACAGTTTTCTAAAGCTTCTTCAAGACTCTAGACTAAAGGAGTGACAAGAGACTCAGCTAGGTTTCTGTGTTGAAGATGATTTTCTTTTTATTGCAAATGTTCACATGACACTACTGATGATGCACAGAAATTCAAAAGGCTATTGTTTGCTAAAATTGCATTACAAAACTCCACAAAATTTGTTACAACTAAAAAACCCACCTTCAGCAGTATATAAATAGAATTTTGAGCATAAATAATAGTAACAAAATAAACAGATGTATGTATTCAATAAATTAATTATAAATATTGCATTGGCAATGAAGTGCTAGGTCAGATGAACACCAGTATTTCCAGTCGAGCTTGGTTGTTTTTTTTTTATAGAAATCTCTATTATAAATGATCCTTTGGAAACAAGTAGAATCCCTGAACCCCTGTTTCACATTGCTTTTTGTTTCTTTTTTTCTTTGGTTATTCCTTTGTCAAGTTGTTTCAACAGAAGAACAGAACTGAAGACATTAGAAGTCCACGTTAGGTACCCCTAATTCCTTCTTACAAGAAGAGCGGCCTGGCTGATGCAGTTCTGTGGCACTGAAGTCACTAAACTTGTCTCACCACTGATTCCCAAGGATGCAGAATCAAGCCTGGAAGGGACTTGAAAGAACTACTAATGGATAAAGGTTAAACACAAAAACCTACTTTGCAATTGATTTGACCTATACATCATCCATTTTCAGTCTTTCTCTCCATTTGCTAATAACATACATGCTTATATACAACAGGACCTTAATTAAACATTCTAATTTGAATGGCTCATTCCCTATCTGATGAACATAAATGCTAGTTCTGTGCACACTATTCCAGACACACAATGAATCCTCACTAATGTTAATGAGAACTCTTTGCTGGATGATGCTGATGCCACAATGAACATAAATTAGCCTATAAAGGAAATCAAAGATCCAGTTTTCCAACATACCCTTTAGCAATAAGGGAAAGAAGAATCTATTTCCCTTTCCTCCCTTATTTCCTAAGGGAAGAAAAAGCACAATATACAAGCAAAATTTTTTTTTCAGTGGTATGCTTTCAATAGAAAGTTGTCAGCAGCTTCTCAAGAAACAGCTTTAAGTCTAGTTCAGGCAACTGCATTTGCTAGGTTTTCTTTAATCCTGTTTTGTTCCATATGTTTGTCTTTAAGGCCTCCAAAGATGAAAAGATTTTCTCCTATGAGCTACAGAAATAACAGGTGAACATATGTAGTAATGAAGTTGATGGAGAAAAACTCTAGCTATTTTGTCATCACCCCAGTAATGGAGGGACTTCGACAAAGCTGCTGAGCTTTTATTTTATCCTTCTTTTCCAGATGAAACTATGGCTAGGCAATTCTTTAGACTATGGAATAGCCTCTGGGCACTCATCTCTTGCAGGTACCACATACTGCAAGAAAAAGGCTGTCTCCATACTGAAATACACAAAAAAGTTGGACATATCACTACAGGAAAAGCTAAAAACCCAGCAGTATTCTGTGTTATTTCTTTAAAAACACGTGTGTGTGTGATCAGAGTCATTTCTGAAAGCTGGGGCTCTTCACTGGTAACAGTTTGGAGGTGATACCAAAGGGGTCCATGCTGTCTGTTTCCAGAGGTGAAGAATACACTTCTGGTTCAAAGGCCTGACTGTAATCACCATATTCACCAAAGTCTGTTGATTCCACAGGCACAGTGTTGATCATAGGTAAAAAGTGAGACAGTGGAAGAAAATCTTTCCCTTTGAACTGCTGTCTTTGCTTGGCACTACTCAAAGACACCGTTATTCCATATTTTTTTGATCTATATACATTGTAGCCGTCTGGACGAATCTCCTCTTCAAAGGAACAATCCTCTGTGGAATACCTGAGCTGAACAGCAAGGAGTAATGAGAGTTACAAATGCACCCACCAGACTCATTGCATTCAACCACAGCATAAACCTTTGATGCAAACAGCCCTTCTCCCTCTGCTTTCAGTGAGGGTGTCCTTCTGGCCTGTCATGGGTGCTCCAATTTGGGGCACCTTGCAGACCCCACTGCCAGATCCATGCTGGTGAGCTGCCTCTCTGCCTGCCTGCTGCAGGGATGCAGGTGGGACCTATTGTGCTGGTGACAGTGGTGGGCCACAGCCACCAAGAGGAAGTGCCCTGAGGTGGTCAGGCAGTTGGACTAGATGACAGTTGTAGGTCCCTTCCAACTGAAATCATTCCACTCTACTCTACTCAAGCTCTCTACCTTGCATACAACATTCATTCTGAGTTACGAGGCCATTAAAAGACCTAATCCCACGCTCCTGAAGTTAATACATGTCCATCACACTAAATAATCTTTGAATCCTGGGTGTGGACTTCTTCACAGCTATGACACTTATCCTGCCCTGAGCACAGGGAAAAAGTCTCAGATGACAGCATTCATTTAGATAAAGTGTCCTTAGTGGCTGACAGTACTTAACTGCAGTCATGAGACCTAACCCAACAATCCTCAGGTATAAACCTCCAGGCTCTGTTAAGGCCTGTGTAAGGGCTTCAGGATCAGGTCTGTAGAAAGGCAGTGCTGTCAAAGACAGCACTTACACAAGCAAACATGTCCAATCAGTACAAATTTGAAGGGTAAGATTCAGATTTAGTGTGTAACTAAAAACATAATTGCCTTTCTTTCTATTCAGCATTTATTGAAATTACAAAAGACCAGTTAATGCAGTGTTACAGTCTCATTACACCTTAGAACTATCAAATAAATACAAGTTGTTAAGATTTTATATAGAAGAAGACATTTTCTTAGGTGTGAATTTGTAGAATTACACTTGTGACATTCTGTACAGATAGTACCTTAGGATTTTGTGTCAGAGCTTTCCAGATCCTTACACAAGCATTGCGTTTCTTACAACTCTGGTGCTATTCCAGGCTCAGCCACCACGGGTGACTGAACTTGTGGTCAGTCAATAAAAGTCAATTGCTGATTGTGTCTCAGTCTGAAGTGATAAAAGTGTCCTCACATGAATGCTCTGCCTGTCTGCATAGAGAACATACTTGTTGCTCTTCAGTCCTAGTCAAACACCCTCAATAATATGTAGTGCAACTAAGTGCATGCATTTGGTAATCTTTTAAAAATAGTCTTCAAATGCATCAAATAATTTTAAAAAGGCATTTTCTCAAAATAAAATGATGAATACTTATCCTTCTACACACACTGTATCTCAGAAAAACGTGTGTATATGATACAAATCTATTAATTGCTGGTTGAATAATTAGCTGTCTTTATAAGAGCTCAGTCTCCCTAGCAAGGATGATGAAATAAAGAAGCTTCTTGAGCAAGTGCACTTTCCAAATAGCAGTTATTGATTGTGCTCCCCATGCCTCAACTGTATAATTCACTTTTCATATCACTGGAATTGACTCTAGCATTACTTTTTAAAACAACTACCAAATGCACTTTAACTATTTCCACATTATGGTTTTGGTGTTTTGTTGGTTTTTTTTTCCACGGGAGGGGTTTACAGCCTGTCAGTATCTCCAGATTTCCCTCTAAACTACTAGTTGCAGCACATCACACATTAAAAAAACAGCTCTAGTCATAATTTTTCAAGTGTTATAAAAGTGGCATGTTGCAGGAGTGAATAAGGTTGACCAGTTTGGTCCCCAAATGCCATATTTGCCCTGGCAGC
This sequence comes from Pezoporus wallicus, assembly GCF_028554395.1. Lineage (NCBI taxonomy): Eukaryota > Metazoa > Chordata > Aves > Psittaciformes > Psittacidae > Pezoporus > Pezoporus wallicus. Next base: position 3,698,896 of record NW_026639377.1, read on the forward strand.
AGAGAGGTGACAGCACATGTCCACAGCATCATATAAATGTGATGGCATGGTTACATGCCATTGTATTTTGAGGAAAAAAAAAAAACACCAAAAACCAAAACCCCTGTGATTAATACTCTACACCAACAAACACAGTCTCAGTCAAGGCATGTATGTCTTCAAAACAGTGTTGAACAAATGCTGGTTTTAAATTCTGGGACTCTTGAAGTCCAGCTGGCAGCTCCAATGGGAGCAGGTTCCAGGCTCAGCTTTGTTTTCATTGATCATTTTGCTTTGGATATGCATTAAAACATTAAGCTAATAATTGACCTGACATATCATCGGAACCTCTGCACCTTATCACTGTATTGATTGATTCTAGCCCAGAAAAGCAAGAAAATTCAGGAAGAAAGGCTTAGTTCTATGTTACATATGCATTCAAAACCATCACTATATCAGTACCACTTATTAAAGATGCTGGGAGTTTTGAGAATGGGCCAGAGAAGTCAAAGCAGAATCAAACTGTATCTTTACCATGCACAATAAGAAGCCATCGCTCTGTGAAAATCAGGCTTCCATAAAGCATTTAAACACAGACTGAACCTGAATCTTAGCCTTCACATCCTAGAGCTGGCAACTTCTCCTTGTGGCTTAAAAAACAGAAAACAAAAAAGTTTATATCGCTGGTGAGGGCTAGCTAATGTGTTGACATACCCAGGGGAAAAGAGTGACCTAACATCAGTGGATCGCTCAGCTCTTCAACCTCTCAGAGTCCCTCAGGTGTGTTGCTATCACAACGGAGGAGAGTCCTTTCCCTCGAAATCCCGTTTCTGCTTGGTATTACCTAAGAGATGGCAACTCCATCCTCTGGGATGTGTGAGCCTGCCAGCCAGTTGGCTGCATCTCATTTCCACATGAGTAATCTGGGGTTTTTCCTTTTGGTTTTCGTTTTGCAGAATGACTGACCTGAACTATGAGAAGTTATTCAGATTCTGTGGTGTGACTTAGACTACTCTTGCAACAGGAACGCAGCCACTTTTTGGGGGATATAAATGCAGTTTTGCCATGGTCTGTATTTTCAGCCTATTTTGGCAGGAAGCATGCAGTACAGACTTTGCTTTCTAGCTGATATTTCCTTGCTGCCTTCTAACAATCCTCACGGCGCTATCAGTGACAAGAACCACCTATCGTATAGAAAAAAGGGAAGCGGGGGGGACGACCTGTAAGCTTTGTTAACCCGTTTTACTAACTGCACAATAAGAAAACTACGGCAGCCCTTTGGTCACGCCTGCCTTTTCAAGCGCGGCCACCTGAATAGAAATCTCCCTCGGGGAAGGCGAACCCGGGACAGAGCCGTCGGGAACCGGGGATCTGGTTCGGGGTGGGAATAGCAGCTCACCTGCCCGTGCAGCCGCCCCGCCTCGTCCATGCAGAGGTAACGGGAGCTTCGCACGCCCTTGATGGCCACGGTACGCACGGCCACTGCGCGGATCTCCAGCAGACCTGCGGGGCAGAGGGAAGAGAGGCATCAGCTCCGCGGCCCCGTCCCGTCCCGCTCCGGTGCCACCGCTGCCGGTACTCACTCTGCGGACTCTGGCTACCGGCGGCATCTACCCGGCCGTCGCCTCCGATCCTCAGGAAGCAGCTGAAGAGCCCGTGCTTGCTGGCGGTGTAGAGGTGCCGCAGCCGGATCGGTTCCCCCCAGCCGTAGTTAACATGCGGGCCGGCGTCGGGCAGCGGTAGCGGCACCGCGGCGGCGGCGGCGGCGAGACCCAGCAGCGCCAGGGCTGCGGGGCGCGGCCCCATGCCGCTGCCGGGGAGAGCGAAGAAGCGCGAAGCGGCAGGGAGCGGAGCGGCAGGAAGCGTCGCTACCTTGCCCTGGCTGCGCCTCGCGGATGAAGCGTAGGTGAAGACAGCCCCCCGGCCTTTTATAGCTCTCCGTTATCAGCCCGATCGATTCGGCTGCATCCAGCTCCGATACAGAACTCATTTCACAGAGGGAATTGGTCGGATAGGTAGGTCACTCCCCCTGAAAACATTGATCGGATGACATCATTTCGCAGGGGACACCCTGAAGTCTATCCTTCCTCATCCGCACCTCCAAGATTTCCACCCACTTCGAGCCTCCGGCAGCGCCTCTCTGTGCGGTCTCGGCTGCCGCGAGGGGACGGGATGGGGTAGGACGGGACGGGATGGAATGGGACCGGGGACACTCTCTGTCCCGCAGCCCCAGGGAAGCGGTACGGGGATGTTCGTATGTAAATCCAAACCCGTGTGTAAATCTAGACCCTTGTGTAAATCCGAACCAGGGAGGGGGGGGAGGCTGCTCTCGCCCTTCTCGCCTTAGCTCCTTGCCCTCCTTTGTTTCTCTTTTTAGAAATTCGCCTTCAGGAAACGCGTTTTAAACCTCGGGTCACCTCCCAGGGCAGGGGCTGTGGATGCGCGGCACCACCGGTCCTCGTTACCGGCAGCCGGTGGGGCACCCAGCACGGCCTGATATGGTGCGGCCCCTGCACGGCGCCCCTGGGCGGCCAGGCTCTGCTTCCCGGGCTTCCTTGACGACCGGTCATCCCCGGCTGTGTCACTAGATGGAGCCTGGTACCTAGGCTGCTGGGCTGGCCTGGACCCGGAGGAGCTGCTGCCCGGGGCTCTGCACCTCCTCTTGGAAAGGTGGTGGAGTCACTGCCCCTGGAAGTGTTCACAAACCGTGTACACGAGGCCCTTAGTGCCATGGGTTAGTGGTGGCCTTGGCAGTGCAGGGGAATGGTTGGACTCGGTGAGCTTAAAGGTCTTTTCCAACCTGGTTGATTCTGTGATTCCATGATTCTATGATTCCTGCTCCTGTACAGAAAGATTAGAGAGGGGGGGAAGTGTGTAGGAAAGCTGCATTGCTTGGCAGGCAGCATCAACTGATCTATCTGATATTTTTTACTGGTCTGTGAGTGGACTTTTTCCATACAGGTTCCTCTCCAGAATGTCGCTCAACGATGGAAAAAAGCAGATACGCACATTTTGGCTTGTTCCATGCTTTTTGCATCTCAGGAGGATTGCTGCTGACTTTTCTGCTACCATCCAAACTGAGTATTAAAGAGATTTTCTCAGATCTCGATAAATAATAATTTCATAAAGAAAAAAGAAATCCCTCCTCCACAGTACATGTTAAATACCCCATTGCCCCCAGCAACATTTCTGAATCAGCAGTTTCAGTCAGTTTCCACAGACTGTTCTTATAATTTGCTACCTTTTACTTCCATCCTTTTATGGGTACAGATACATCTCCTTCCTGTAAACACTCACAGAAATAACTTTTCTTTCTGAGCAATCTTAGCTCAGTGAGACTGTGACAAGGTCACCCCAAAATAAAGAGTCCTGGAGACTGATGGCCTGCACTTGTGTAAGTGCTTACATTTACCATGTGGAGCTTATGGTGCTGAAGTTAATGACATCAATCAAGCAGAGTTTGAATCATCAGGGTCTTGCATCACAAGATGCATCCTGGTGAGAGGCACTGTATGTCACCAACCATTTCAAAAGCAAATACTGATTTTTATTTCCTCTCTGGGGTTTTGATGGTCAGCTTGAGACACCCAAAAAGGAGCCTTCTCTGCATGATTGTAATTAATAAAGATCAGGAGCACTTCACTTTTGGGTGTCTCATGCTGCAACCTGCAAACCAGGCTCTGGTTGGGAAACTCTGGCCCTTCAAACATTGCAGAAGCTCACAATGTTATAAACCCAGTAAATAATACGAAGGCATCCAAGACCCTATTTTTTTTTCTCCTGCATAGAATTCTGCAGTCTTATTACATGGCTGCTACAAAGGCAGTTCACTGCCCTGCAACCGTGGGCCCCACAGCAGTTGTGCATGTAACTCATCCTGACTACATATGCATTCTTCAAGATATTGAGCACCCACCACACGCAGAGGTTATGCTCTGAAATGAATCTGAAAGGTCTTTTTGGCTCATTTTGTGGTGCATCTCAGTGAATAGATGCTATTTTATGATTGATCTTTCTGCTATACTATACTGTGAATAATATTCACCATCATGCATATTCATTTTTTCTATGATTGTATAATTTTCTTCCACAAGAAGACAAATACCTTTCCATCAGTAAGGAACTGATGCTAGCAACTTGTTTATTCATTTGGGCAGCATTATTATTCCTTTGTGAAGGTAAAATAGAGGCAGAAAAGGCAAATCATTTTCACAAAGTGATATTTAAAATCAATGAGAAAGCTGGCTATAAGTGAGAATTTCCTGATGATGGAGAGATATTAAAAGTTGCATTCATTGTTGCTATTGCTGATATTACATGGACTGATGTTTAAAGGTTCATATCAAATCAAACCAAAATGAAAATTAAGCACTTACTTTACTAAATTTTTTGGAATGGCCTCTCTTGTTATAGGGAGCTTTCAACATAAATCACTTGTCCAATTTCCTTTGCAGTTAGTGACAGAGGTAAGTGCCTCCAAGTACTTATCTGGACTGGATAGTACCAATCCTATCTCAGAAGAGCTGTTTAAGAGATATGGGTTAAATAATCTCTGGAAGTATATATTTCTTTAACTGGCTCTGGGAAAAAAGCCTAGATGATTAATTCAGATTAAGTACCTTTTCTTTATCTAGAGATAAATGAGCTAATGAATCTCACTGTTTTTAAGATGTAAGAGTTGTGACATATGATTTTCATTTTACTTCCTTTCTGTGTCAGTGAACTTTCTCATTTATTTAATCTTTTTATCAAAGTTCAATAGAAAGACACATGTCTTGGCACGTTCCTACAAATGTATTTGCAGAACAAATGTATATAGGGTAAATCACACCATCATTTCCAGAGCTGGACCTGCTCCCTCTATGAACAGAGCCTGCAACAAAAGAAACCTGGTAGTGTAGGACTTCTTGCTTTTGTGAGGATGGGAAAGGGGGGAGAAGGTTTATAGAACAAAAATACCTCCTGACTAAACAATACACAACTGCAAAAGCATTTTCACCTGTTGTAATGAATCATTTATTTTCACTGCACTTTTCAATGTCCCAGCATAATTTCTGCAGAACAGGAACATCAACTTTCTGTTAATGGATGTGTTTTGGATAAACATAACTACCTATATTTAAAAGTCAAACATCTAGAGATCCTGGAACATGCCAAAAAGATAACAGAGGGCTTGTGCCTCACCGGGCAATAACAACCCGGGAACTAGCAGAAATGAAACTAAGGAAGTTGCTGCAAAAAAGGATCAGAAATAAGGCATGAAGCCGCCCATGAGTAGAAGATTGTCATATGTTACCTTGTGGTGGAGATCAAAGACAAAATTACGTAGGTAAGTCACTCAAGGCTGAATGAGGGTCAAAATGTGATGAACTGGATGGGCTCAGGATGAAGCAACATCTGCTCAATAGTAGAATAACTTCAGAATATCATGGTGAAAACTTTCTACTATATAAGGCACTGCAGAAAGAGTAAAATAGTAAAGAAACTTTAAAGAACGTATAACATGAATGTGATCCAATAGGGCTTTTAAGGAGAGATTTGTGTTTCCTCCTCTTCTCTGAAGTCAGAAGTGACAGAATTACAGAGGCTGTAAATACCCTGAGGGAAGTAAGGTCCCAAGCAGAGCTGGAGATGGAGTCCTTTAGTTTCTGATTTCTGCTGTACTTCCTGCATGTCATCCCAGAAGTGACAGAAGAAAGCAAGCCTTTATTTTCCATGTGGCAGAGGGCCAGCAGAACTGTCCAATCCTTTCTTTTGCTTCTGGTAAGGAAGAGTATGTCAGGCAAATGAGGAAAGGCAGAAGTGAAGACATAGTACACTGTGATATGCAGTTATTTGAGTACAAGGTTGTTCTATAAAGAGCCTTATCAGCCCAGCACTAGTTAAAAAAGCCTGCCTAAGAAGGAGAGGTTACTCCACTATATGTCAAGGACTGGTCTGTTTTCCAGCTGCTTCTGCAATCCAAGAGGCATAAAGGTGACAATATTTCTCCCTGGGCTGTGAATGAGTGCAGAATTGAGATTCCACAGCTCCTGCTGTGTGCACCCACTGACAGGATGTCATACAACAGGACAAGCATTCACAGAGGCTCTCCACAGCTATCACAAGTGTAATAGTCCTCAGTGAATCTGTAGGATCCAAATACATTGGATACTTGAAGATTTTTCAAATGACCAACTTCCAGAGAGCTTGATCCTCTTCTCAAACTGCTCTGCTAAAGAAGGTCAACGTGCTGGAGAGAGCGTTGCTACTGTGATTTGTAGTTGCATGTGTAATTACTGGTTCTTTCCAATGAACAGACAACTAATTTCAAATATCTCTCACCATTCTGTTATCTAATGCTTTCTTAACTATTGCTATCAGTTAATGCATTCCCAAGAGCAATACTTAGCCTGGAATTGACTTGTAGCTTTCATGGCCAAATGATACCTTCTGATTAAGTCTACTCTAAAGCTCACAAAAGTCCTGTCAGTTTCAAAAGGCCTAAATGCTTATTTTCCTCACTGGAAGTTATTTCATTCTTCAGACATACTTGATCCACATCATCTTTTCTGTGTGCTAGGAAATCCTTTGTCATCCTGATACAGAAGAAGCTTATTGATTTTCTGGGAAGGTATTTGGTACAATAGCTCTGCAACACCTTGTTTATACTAAACCAACAGAAGCTGTTTTTTTTCCATTACTTTCTGAGCAAAACTGCATCCTGCAGCAGAAATTAATAATTGCAAGTTTCTTTGCCAGTAGCTTTCATTTTCATTTTGAGTTTGACCTAGGGAGTAATGCCCTGGACTTTGCCTCTGCAATGTGCTCGTGAAAACCATGAGGAAAGCTTTTTCAGGCAAGAGTAATTCTAGATCACCAGCTTCTTGGTCAAAAGTGGTATCCATGGAGCATTTACCACTACTCTTTTCTTGTCAGTAATTAAATAATGTTGCCCTTATGACCAGTTCCAACTCCACTAGAAATATTTTGGCTTTAAGAGACAGAGAATAGGCCAGTAGAAGAAGATGATATACCACAAGAAGAAGGAAATAGATATGCTATCAGAGTTTTGCTTCAGATGCACAAGAGTGCATACTCAGAGATGTGGTCCTGTTCAAATACATCAAAAACACTGGAAAGCCGGAATTAATCAGGTGATTCAGTCTGATACAGTGACAATTCCCCAAAATCAGTCCTAAAGGGCACTTAGGAAGCTGGGATGCGCAAGAACTTCAGCAATGAGACCAATACAAGCACATTAAACCAAACCTGACCCTGGAGCAATTTCTCTGAGTTCTATCTGGGATGAATTTGTTCCATAAAGGTCTAACTTCACGTCATTGGAGGTGTAAAACTGTGTTCTTGGTTAGCAAGAACACTGAGATAGGGGCTTACAAGTGGTGATTTTTTTGGAAGTCAGAAGGAGGGTAATGAAAGGGGTTTAGCTATGCCTGTCTGTTTGGTGAGGCATTGAATCCCCCATTCTCTTGAAGTCAGGCTTCCTATGTATCTGGGGACATGATTATAACTCTGCTTAAACGCAGATGTTTTCTCAAAAGCACCTATGATAATAAACCTCTTTTGTTTTATAATTTTTACCACAGAGTCTTTTAGTCATAAAGATGTTAATAAATTATATCACTCATAGTATCTGGTAGGCTTATGGCCATCTGAAAGGTATTTTAGCTAGAATCAGTCAGGCTTGGCTAAGAACTTATGGGAGAACTGCTGTGGCTTAAGTGATGTTGAGGATCAGACTACCCTATAGTTGTCCCTAATGGCCCATAAAGGTATGATGCCTTTGGGATGTTCATCTGAGGCTTTACAACACATAGAATTTACACACTGCAGCTCTGTCAGGAGGGTGATCCCATACAACTGAGTGATAGTGGAGCAAACATATATATATGTATAAGCAGTTGTACTAACAAAGAGCTTGATTTTCTCATAGCTGCTGTCAGCTCAAACTACTTATTGTGCTTGCATTTGTGCTTTCTTGAGGAAGGTTCTGAACTGCCTCAGAGCAAGAAACCTCCATTCTTTGTTTGCTGTTAAACAAAGTGTGCTAAAAGGTGTGGGAGATTTCTAGTCCATATATGGTTTGATAAAGCTGGCACTGCTTTTTATCTATGAGAATCCTATGTTTGCCAATATATATGTAAGATCTGGAGATACTTGGCACAGCAAGGCCCTTGGAGGACCGAGGAGGAGAAGTGCCTGGCTTCAAAATGTCCCTATATGGGTTAGCTCCAGATTAATCAGTCCTGCTAAGACTGTAGGATGTGAAAGTTAATAATTATACAGGGTAGAAAGGGAGTTGAGGAAGCCAGCTAAGACTCACAGTTTTCTTTCTCCCTATTATTTCATACTACATTCTGCTGCTTATCATTACTAGGAACTGCAAGTCACCAGTAGATCTGTGTAAATGGTTAGAGAGAGGTAAACGGCTACTAAATGCAGGTGAACATTGTGTCAAAGTGTCAGTTGAGTCCACAAGTGCTTATTCACCTACTGTCATCACTTTTGATTATTATGATATTGCAGGAAGGACTCTTACTGAAATGATGAAGCCCTTTATGAAACACTTCAGAACAAACGTGAACTTGAAAAAGTGCAAAGTTTCGTCATGGCATCATTTAAGGCTGTTAAGAATATTTTGCTGACAGCTTCACGTATCCTAAGCTTCTGGAAAGCAAAATGATTCCGCTGCATCAGCAAAAGTCTACCTTCCACTCCAGCCCATATTCAGTGTCTAAAACCATGGAGAAATATCTTAGAAGAAATGAAATTATTGTGCAACAATTCCAAAATCTGTTTAGTAGACGGAGTTACTTCACCTGGATTTTAGAAAGTGTCGTGGTATCTTGCCTCCCTCTTCAAGACATCCAGACTCAATGCTTAATACAAGTGACAGTCATGTAGAAAGGTTTCACAGTGGCTTTGCTCAAGAGGCAAGAAATTAAGGTTATTAATAACTGTTCTTCCTCTTGGAGGTCATAGGAAATAATTTTCTGCTGAAAGAAGCCTATACCACAGCTGTGGAGTAGCTGCAGTTGGGAAACTCAGTAACTTACTCTGAAGTTCCATATTGAAGCTTTTTAACTAGTCACATCTGCTGCCACAAAACATGGCTGCGAGACATTTGGGGTCAAGAATTGAAGGGCAAAGGTTACTGAAGCATCCTGCCACTGCAGCTAAAAGTGATCTTTACTTGACAAAGCAGAAGTAACATGGGATCTAAAAGAATGATATTCAGATAGCTAGTCCATCCAAAACATTTCATTTGGATTGATCCTAATCAGCCATAATTTCCTAGTTTAATGGCCAATTAAAAGGCCATTTGAAAGTAAGAGAAGCAGAGCAAATCAGCCTGGAAAGAGCCTGGATGGTCTTTAGAACATAATTCAAGTTTACTTAGGTAAACATCTGACTAGTGAGAAAATGAGTGGGTAATGGATGTCTTACTCCAAAAGTAATTCAGATTCATTAAATAACTGGTTTCAGCATAAGATAAAATCTGAAGCATCGCTGAAAAGTGAAATGAAACACCTGCAATTAAAACAAGGAATTTATCTATCTAAAGATGACAGCAAATATGAAATGGAATGTAAAATCCCCCACTATCTGGCTATTGACTATGTACATAGCTTGATGTAAGAAGCAGAATAAAACTCAGTATTTCCTTTATGTGTATTTACAACTGTAATTGGACATATAACGGTCAGAATTATTCTAATTTACTGCCTTTAAACCACAGATTTTATTATGTTAAATGCTTTTATGATTTTATGCTAAATGAAGATTTTGTGTTAAATCTTCAAATTCTTTGATTTTCCTAACGTGAAATATGACATGAAATATTGCAGGCCAGAAATGAGAGCCACATTCCTGTCTCTCTTCCTGTAGCCTCACTCTGCAGAAGAGCTGCCATTGCTAGGCAAGAGACACCCCTTTTTTCCTTTCTCTTAACTAAGAGGTCACATATTGCCATCAGTATGATTTGGATTCAGTTAGGCTGATGTGTCTGTCTGTAACATTGTAGAAGGAACTAGCCAATGTAAATGAAATAAAAAGCTACAGAACTGTAAATGGACCCTATACAAATCCTTCCCATTTATTGCTCCAGAGGCAATAGCAGTATCCCATTCTCAAGAGACAGTAGTCCCCAGATTTACTCTATCCTCAAACACACACATAAACAGCAATGGCAACCTTTTGAACGATCATCACAGGCAAAGAGCAGTGATACAAAACCCCTCACACTAATTACCTGATTTACATTTTCCTTTAGTGCTGCATTTTAACTCTTTTTTTTTCCTGAGAAAGGTAGTGACAGACATATCAACTATAGCTTTTGCTGGTAATTTATAACCCTCGCTCCTTAAGTTCCTTCTGAACTGTCATTAGGAGATGGTCATATTTTCCAGTTATGATACCTAGTCACGACTGTGCACTGAAACAGACCTTATTATTTGGTTCTTATGGTGGTTCATCACGGGTGGTTTGTATTTCAGGCTGACCATGCAGTACTGATTATTAATAAGAAGTTATTGTTCAGAAAAATATTTTTAATAATTGGTTAAGGAAAGGAACTAGGGCCCAATTCTGCCTTCCGTAGCAAAATTCATTTACCTCAGTGACAACAGTCAGACATTTGGCAACAATTCTTGTTAGTAAATGATTACAGTATCAGTTAATATTTATCATTTAGTCCTATTAAGTCCTCATAAGAATGAAGGCTCCATTTTGCCTCATATTATAAGTGTGTGCACAAATAAGCAACGATGACACATTCTCCCTAGCGTAATGCTTCAGGATGGATGGATTTTGTAGTTTCCCATCCTGTACATTTATTCCTTGAGAGTTTCTCTCATGTTACAGATGAGAACATGCATGGCTACAGTTTTTCCAATTTTAGATCAATGAGCCACACAGCAAAGAGCATTGAGTTGGCAGGTTCCCCACATTAATGTGAATGAAATGAAAGGAAGCTCAGTTCTTGGCTCCAGTTTTCTGTCACTCCATTGTCATTCAACAAAACGGACCAAAGAGAAAAGCAATCAATCCAACTCCCGAAGCCTCGGTCTCCAGCTGCCATCAGCTTTGAGCTCCCTCCACTGATCTTATCTGCTGCAGAGTGATTGAAAGTAATTTGTTTTGGTTGAAAGTAATTTGTTTTGGAGAGTAATTAGATTATCTCTTGGGGGGCTTCCTACTTGGTGACCCAGTGTTTCTCCTTGCCTTGCTGCTCATTAACATCAATTACTATAGAGACACTCTTCAAAGGCAGGCTTGCAGTGCCCAGGCTAGGCAACCTATTAAGAAATATGCTTCTCATCCCTACTAGGAGATAATAAACCTTCTAATGTCAAACAATTATTTGTGGGTCAGACACATGTGATCCTCTTGGGGCTTAAGCCTTCCGGTTGCCATCCAGTGTGAAATGCTTAGTAATTATGAAATGAGCTAGAGCTTTTTATAACAGTGTATATTGATGTGAATATAACAGTCACAAGCAAACAGCTACATAACATTTGCGAGCAATTGTCAACACTGGACACATATTCCACAGCTGCACAGGTACTGTGACAGAAAAAAAAATATATTTCTGCCAGGGGAAAGTGCAGAGGGATTCAGAAGTTCATGCTTTGACTCTTGCACCCCAAATCAACTCTTTTTAATTGAGACAATGAATATGGTTATGTATATGACACAGCATATCACTGATAAGCATCATGATAACACCAGTATCTATTTTTTCCTGTAATCATGCGAGCTCTAAATGAGTCAATACCAGACTGTGATATTTAGTGTTGGGGATTGCATCATTACTACTATGCCATCCTACAGAACATCATGGAATAAACAAGAACCACAATGATCCACCTTTAGAACCACATCTCTTTTTTTCAGACATAGCAAATCTAAACAATAAATTGCCTCAGTTATCCATTACTTTTCCCTTGTTATAGCTCTTCGTACTGCTCAGGCAGTAGAAAGGGGTTATAGAGGGAGTAGAAATTACCTGTAAAGGTAAGGTTTGTTTGGTGGGCCTTTCCTGGTTGTGTAGAGGTGGCAGTGTCATCAAAAGTTGCAAGATGAGTTGGGATTGACCACGAGGAAGCTGCAGGAGAAACATAGAATAATAGAATAGGTTGGGTTGGAAAGGACCTTAAGATCATTAGTTCCAATCCCCTGCCACAGACTAGACCAAGTCACCCAAAGCTCTCTCCAGCCTGGCCTTGAACACTGCCAGGGATGGAGCATTCACCACTTCTCTGGGCTGCCTGTTCCAGTGCCTCACTGCCCTCACAAGGAAGAACTTCTTCCTTATATCTCACCTGAACTTCCTCTGTCTAAGTTTTAATCCATTACTCCTTGTCTTATCCCTACAGCCTCTAATGAAGTGTTCTTCTCCAGCATCCTTATAGGCCCCCTTCAGATACTGGAGCATGATAAAAATGTCCTTGTTCTACAGCTGTTCATGGCTACTTGGTCCATAAGGAGAGGAATATAAGTCAACACAGCCCAAGGAAGTCCTGATGGAAGGGAATCATCACCAATGTTTGCAGTCATCAGACCCCACCCTGTTAGGTGATAGTGGTTCTCAGTATTTGAACATGTTCTACAAGTCCTTTAAACCCCTGTCATGAAGAGTTGCTAAATGCTGACATCTGAAGTAAGTAACTGCCTTTTACTTTTTTTTTGTTTGTTTGTTTCATTTGTCTTGTGTAAGTAATTAGGTCATTACATCTGAAAGTGATTGTTTTATGCATGCCAAGAGTGAATAATGAAGACCTTTGATGAATTCAGCAACCAGCATGTAAATGTAGGGAAGGAATGCAGAGGCAAATGAATGACCTTTCTGAAACAGAATTTCTCCCTGCGCCACCATTTTTATCCGCATTAAAGTCAGTTAAGGTGTTTATTTTTTCCTGTTGTGTATATTATAGTTGATTCTTCAATGCTTCCTTCTCCTAATAAAATCCACATTGTCTGAAGTGTTTGCAATATTCTTCAAATAGGCTACTGTGGGCCCGTTTATGAACCAGCCGGCGGCTGCTTTTATGGAGCTAAACATTTCTTCCCATAGTTTTCAAGGAGTGCTTAGAATATAAATATTTTACCAGGTTGTGTTTATATAATTTTTATATTAATGCAGAGTTATGGATGGTCTTTAGCCACCTCCCCAGCCTCTAAACCTGAAGTTAAATGAAGGTGAAAAAATAAACTATATCACTCATGATAGTGTTAGTTAAAAAAATAAGACAAGGCCATGCAGGGACAGGACAAGGGGGAATGGCTTTAACCTGACAGAGAGGATATTGAGATGAGATCTTAGGAAGAAGTACTTCCCTATGAGGGTGGTGAGGCACAGGGTGCCCAGGGAAGCTGTGGCTGCCCCATCCCTGGCAGTGTTCAAGGCCAGGTTGGACAGGGCTTGAAGCAACCTAGTCTAGTGGAAAGGGTCCCTGCCTGTGGCAGGAGAATGGAACTGGATGAGCTTTAGGGTCCCTTCCAACCCAAACCAGTCTGGGATTCTATGACTGAACAAGCAATGGAAAATAAATAACCTTTTGTTTCTCAGGACTGATTCTCAGAGGAAAGAGTGAATCAACTCCTTCCACTTAGCTGGTCATGTGAGTGACTATGGAATGTTACTCCACAGCCTGATGAGAGCAGATAGACTGTGTCACTCACATTATAAATCAAACTGAGTAAAGCAAAGAAAGTGGAAATATTATAAAAAGGCTCGCAATGACTTTGCTTTGCAGGTCTTTTCTTTGAGCCCAGGGTGGGAGGAAAGGTGTTTATGACTATCAGCATCTTTGCCACCATGCACTGATGCCATTGCAAGGCTGCTTGGCGGAAGGAAGATGACCTGACCCTTGCATTGTAGCCAGGGACCCTGTAATCCTGTCTTAGGTCTGTTGGCTTCCAGTGGGAAATAAAATTCAGTCCTTCAGCAGTATAGCTGCCTCCGTGGTAAGGGAGAGGAGAATTCTTATGTGACCTGTGTACTGCAGGTGTACTGCAAGTATCTGTGTACACCATCTTCTGTTAACTGGCTATAGTGATTTAAGAAAATGGGTTCAAACCACTGGTTTACTTGTTGTTTTGGTATGCAGTACAGCAGTGAAAAAAGGGTCTGTTTACGTCAGTGTTTTAGAAAAGTCAGAATCAATAGTTTTAAGGAAAACTGATTTCCCTCCTTGCTGAGCTTCAGTTTGCTTTTTGGAGGAAGTTGTATCAGAGCATGTGAACTGAATTCTCTCTGGATTAAACTAAACCTGTATATGTGCTCAGGGAAGCCTCCTGACATGCTGTTAACTGCTAATGGCTGTTCAATCTGTGGGACCAGATTACATCTTGCCTGAAAAAACCCTCTTGAACTGTGTCCAGTGTTAATGCTGGGTCTGCAGCACCTAGGGATAATTATGGGACAATTCATGATATGCATACTATCTTTTGTTTCCTTGAATAAACACTTTTTTTTTTTCCCTGTTCATGACAGACAACAGGTCTAGCAATTCCAAATCTTAACATCTTACAATCTCTACTGTCACAGTATCACAGAATGGTTTGAGTTGGAAGGGACCTTAAAGATCATCTGGTCCCAAGCCACTGACACATAATTCCAAATCTTGACATGACATCTAACAAACTCTGTTACTGATTTCAGTGTTTTATTTTACACTTAAATGCTTTGACTCTGACCTTCATATCCCAACTCACTGCTCTGCCAGCTTAGGCTAATGAGGTTATAAGTGTGAACCAAACTGGGGTGAATTCTTGCACCTGAGCTTTTGTATCAGTCAGTTGGCCTTCTATTGGTGTGGGCTCATCTCTGTTTACAAGGTGATTTCTAGCTCTTTGTTCTGAGGTTTCTGAAGTGTAGGTCTAAGGAAATATGGAGAATATTATCATCAACTTCTTATTTACTTGTGGGAAAGCTACCAAGGTAGCTATGCAAAGCAGGCTTTTAGATTAAAAAAAAACAAACAATCAAAAGACAACCCAAAGCCCAAACAAACCATGAAAATGTGTTGGATCCAAAGGGATGAAGTCTGTGGTAAAATACTCTTGGGAAAATTGCAGTTTTCCCAGCCAGCAAACTGCAAATTGCACAGTCATAATTGGGAAATTAAGCAGGTCACATATCTCAGGAATATTGTGGGCAGATGCTCCTGCTTGAGCTGGCTTACAGTTTTGAGATTTCCTCTGGGACTATATAAGACAGAATCAGAGTTTAAAGAATAAACCTTCCATCTGGAATGCAATACAGCAAGTAGGAGCTAATTCCGAGCTTCATTTCTCATCCCGGGGATCACAGGACAAGATACTTCCTTAATGGTTTTGTGAAACTTCATGTGGGTTTTGTTAAGACTCATGTGGGTCTTAAATCTCCTGTCTACAGAAAATGTCTGCCTCTTGATTCTCTGCTACAGTAATGTAAGAAAGGAAAAAATGGATAAAGTGGCAAAGAAGTAGCCATTTATATGATTTTATCTACGGAATTATAAACCGTTACAAATGTAATTACCAAATAATTTTCTGTAAACACAATGGAGAAAAAATATTGTTTATTTGGATGGTTGATGAGGAATGCTTTAGAAACAGACTCTGAGTCTTTTTTAAATGCACAGGTTATTCACCCAAGGCACAGAAATGCCAGGGTATGAAGCAGGGAGCCACTTGCCCAGAAGGGTAGGAAATACCATGCATGTGCACACCCTCAACGCAGAAAGCTCAACAATTTTTCTCTTTGAAACAGGTACCAGCCACAGTTCTAGACTCATAGAATCATAGAATAGTTTGGGTTAGAAGGGACCTTGAAGACCATCTAGTTCAACCCCCCTGCAATGAGCAGGGAAATCTTCAACTAGATCAGGTTGCCCAGAACCACATCCAGCCTAGCCTAGAATGCCTCCAGGGATGTCCATCACCTCTCTGGGCAACCTGTGCTAGTATTTTACCACCATTACTGTAAAGAATTTCTTCTTCACATCCAACCTCAATTTTAGAAAGTGTCTGCTGGGAACTGTTTGTGTAAGCAATCACAGGTTATGTAATGAATAAAAGTAATCAGCTCTTTGTAGGCAATTTAACAAAGTCCCACTTGTCACTGTCATGGCACATTCAACCCTCCTGAGCAAAGAGGTGAGAATTCTTAAGATCCAGAAAGCAAAGTAACCAAATTAAAAAATACCAAATGCAGTTGTGAAGGCTTTATCATCTCATATTTCCCCTTATCTTGAGATCTGAACACTGGCCTTTGTCCAGCATTTCCAGTTTATGACTACGGATTTTGTCTATTGTATCCCTTGATGGCTTCACTGGGTCTGCCTTTTCCCACTTGCTGCTGCTGTATAATCCTACTCAATCCCCCATATGAACAACAGGGCTCTGAGGGATTCTAGGGACATGAGCATCTCCTGGTAGAAGAAAATTAACTACCAGCACCCTCTTTCTTGGACTGACACAACAATCCTGTACTAGCTGGCTCATTAAAGGGATGTTGCAAGATAGTGATTACAGGGAGAGTTCAGCTGGTTTCCCTTTGAAATACATAGAGGTGGTGGTCAGGTAATGGTTTTGAATGTTATTCCTTTTGATGTCTGCAGGCTTTATGCTTGCACATCTGGAAGCCTGCACACCTAGCTATAAACAGGCATCACAGCTATGTTTCACAGCTGGCTTTACAAAAGGTCAGCAGGATGCATATCACTTACAAATGCCACTCTTTTCCTTTAGTTTGCTTGAAATTGTATGTTGTTAAGTAGTTACTTGCTTTGGTGATTGTTTTATTCATTTTCTTTTTACTCACCTTCAAAGAATTAGAAATGTGGCCCCACAGGCTTTGCTGCGTTGCCATAGGAATAGCTGGGTCCAGGGACCAGCATTTGTTCTTGGAAGCTGATTCAAGACCTGCTGCAGAGTATATGAAAGCTTTGCTATTGTGCCAAGTGCTCCTAGCCCACCATGAAAGAGCTGAGGAGATCATGTCAATCAAAGGAGATGTGGTGGGGTCAGTCTGGACATAAGTCTTATTAATGTCAGTCTCTCTAGCTTCATATTTAATTATCTGTTACTTCCAGATTCAGAGTCGGTCTGTTTAAGGAACGACAATATTCCATTATCATTCAAAAACTGTTTTATGGAAGCAATGTCTATGGAAAACTTCTCAGTGTCAGAGCTCAAAAGCATGTTCTTATTTAGACATAGGAGTAACCATCATTACTTTTTTAAAGACTCTGCCAAAAAATGCCACTGCATTTGAGATACTGTTTGCTTTAGACAGTTGGCCATGTCTTCCCAGGGTAGTGCTGTGTGGGGCATGCTGCCTGGTGTCAGCTACTTAATTAATGATTAAGCAGGTCTGGAGCTTTAGGATTGCTCTTTTAATAGTAAGAGGTTGCTAATTAGGGCGTAAGAGGGAGACTTTCCAAATGCACAGTTTCTCTGCTTTCCAGTTTGGTCTCATGTTGAGCTATTTGAGTTAGGGGTTGGATAAATCCAGAACCATGGTGTTTAACATCCTTCAACTATTTTGTTAACTGGAAGAGTATGTCTGGACAGATTTGCAAGGACATGAGCAAATGTTCTCATGGATGAAATGAGTCAGATTGAAGATGAATTTATTCTAAGACAATGCCAGTTTGTAGTGGTTGGCTACAGATATCTACAGTACAGCAAGATAAAAAGGACCATATAGAGTCATTCTTCCATCTCTGGCAATAATTCATTAGAGAGACTTTACAAAATGAAGTTTAAAATCTGGATCATTGTGCTTAACACCTTGTAATGGCAGTAACGATTTGATGACTCTATTTTTAGGGAATAGGACCTCCAAAATGCTTACCCCACGGCAACCAGGGCAAGGAGACTTGTCCAAACTCACACAGTTGAGGTGTGACTTTCTTTGGTAGAATCTTTATGGTATCCTGCCCACTCTTTTGTCTCTGTCTTTGGGACTGCTAGTAGTTTTTCATTATGATTTTAAACAAGGGGCCCAGTGTTAATATTTTCCTGATTTCTAGTTTTATTGGTCTTCCCTTGAGGCCTTTTGAAAGCAGGCATCATGTTTTTTATCTTTCCATCTTCTGAGGCTAAGGCTGGTACAAGCAGTAAGTTTCATATCCCAGTTAGCAGTTCAATGAGTCCATATCTGAGCTCATTGAAACTCTAATACCCTTTGGTCAAGAGCACTGTGGTTCATTACCCTGTTGTGTTTGCCCCAGGAGTGAAATAGAAAAAAAATACAAGGGATGGACATTTATACAATTAAAACAGTATTTATAAAGAACTTTTAGACCAAACTGAGAAAATGTGTAGCAGAAATTCATCAGCTAATTTCTCTGCGGTACTCAGTTTGGTCTAAACCCTCCATCTAAATAATGATTTCACTACATCAATGACCACCCATTGCATTTTTTAATTTAAAGAAACACAGAAAGGAAGGAATTTAAGGTAGGAATTTTCCATGTTATACTCTAATTTCTAAAAGTGAAGAAAAAGAAAGTGCTGTCTCTTCGACAAGACAGATTTTCAACCAGACAGTTCCTATCAAAGTCCATCGGTCCTCCCTACCCTTCTCCTCCCCATGAACACTTTCCTGCAAAGCTTTAGTTGAAACGGCTTTGTTATTTTCAGCGTGCTCTGCCAGATTGCAGCCCATGCCATGACACAGCGTTCCTCCTGCTTTGTTTGGGCTGCAACATTTTGGAGCTGACATTTAGCAAAACTCCATTAATACCTTCCTAAGACAAGAGTCCTTGTTGAATGCAGTTAGTTAGCTGAAATTGCAAGTCTGAGGCACAGGCATGAGTAGGGCATGCAGCCATAAATCTCTAAAAGGAGTCCCCACTTCCTTAGAATCATAGAACCAGCTGGGTTGGAAAGGACCTTTAAGATCACCAAGTTCAACTGTTCCCAGCACTGCCAAGGACACCACTAAACCATGGCACTGAGGGCCTCATCTGCATGGTTTGTGAATACTTCCAGGGACGGTGACTCCACCACTGCCCTGAGCAGCCTGTTCCAATGCCTGAACACCCTCTTGAGGAAGAAACTGTTCCTAATATCCAGTCTAAACCTCCCCTGGCACAGCTTGAGGCCATTTCCTCTTGTCCTGTCACTTGTTCCTTGGGAGCAGAGACCAGCCCCCTCCTGGCTCCATCCTCCTTTCAGGTAGTCGTAGAGAGCAATAAGGTCCCCCCTGAGCCTTCTCTTCTCCAGACTAAGGTCTCTCAGGCGTTCCCCATCACACTTGTGCTCCAGACCCTTCACCAGCTCTGTTGCCTTTCTCTGGACCTGCTCCAGCACCTCAATGTCTCTCTTGTAGTGAGGGGCCCAGAACTGAACACAGCTGTGGAGGTTGCCTTGGGCTTGGGTTGCACCTCTGAGACAGTCAAATAGAGGAAGATCACTTCTCCTTGGAGAACAGGAACCACAATTTACTTTGGCATTTCAGGGGCAGGCATGTGGGGAAGACTTTTCCAAACCCTATAAAGACACTCCTCATGTATTCATGAGAGGCTGAGCACAGATTTTTTGGACTGAAAGAGATATATATATCTGGGGGGATGTGCTGAGTGTATTTCCCTTCCAGCATCTGATTTAGGACTTGACTTCACTGAAGTCAATATAAGTCTTCCTACTCACTTCAGTAGACCTGAACCAGGGATGCAATACAAAGTACACTGCAACTTATAAAGTATAAAACTGTAAGTGTATATTTGCTACTTAGTCAGTGCTGATACGACTTTACATCAGCAGTAAATGCTTTTTTAAAGCAATCACAGTAAAAGTTTTCCACAGCAAACCCTTTCACTCTGCCAAAGGAGGCAGCTTTTGCTAATAGAGGCTTACAGGTGTTAGCTGGATAAGTGAACTAAATAGTAACTGTTCTTTTTCTACTTAGCCAATATCTGTCATAGCCCTGCTAAGTAGCCAGAAACAAATCATGTGTGAAACTCAGCATCCCTCTCCCTCTCTCTCTTTCTTTCCTGTGATTGATATTTCCTTACACAGCCCAAGTCCTTAATTTAATTACATTAATATGCTTATTTTACAAATTACAACCTTGTAATCTCATTAACAGAGTAAAAAAAAAGGAACATTTGTACCACAAGCTATTATTTTTTGCACATCATCTTCTTACTGACATTGTTGTGGCTCTCTATTTTTTAAAAACTATATTAGACCTTCTACTTATTTCCACGAACTTAGAAGTAGATTTTATTTACAGAAAGTAGATGGGAAAGACACAAAAATATCCTGAAGCTGTGTGTCCTTAAGCAGACTTCTAAAGTAGCTTGATTTTTTTAAGTGTTTGTGTCAAATATACAAAGAATTAACATTGACCTTAGGGGAATAATTGAGTGGATTCTCCCCTAGTGTCACTGTTTTGAAATATACATTGCAGTGAAATTTCAGAATTACTCACAAAAGGTGAAAAATGATTAGGTGTTAATAGCTAGCAGGTTATGTTTTTAAGTATGTATATATATGTTTATGCTTATAGACACATTCATAGGGCTGTGGCTTTTGTATTTTTTTGTGACCCTTCAGGGCAGTGTATAAAGAACCTGCGCTGGTTCTGCCTTAATAGGCATTGATGATTGTCAGTTCATGCCCTCTTTCCTTTTACCAGGAATATAGCCTTCAGTGCATTCCCACTACCAACATAAAGAAATATTTGTATTAATGGTTACATATAAAGCAATTCTGTGGATACAGCAGCTTGTCCAGATGAGGGCCCAACTGTGTCCCTGGAAATCAGCAGATATCTGTAAAGCTAGCGGAGCTTTTCACAGAATCAAGAGGACAGAATGTTTGGTGCTCCCATGGATAGAATCAGAACAAATTGGCCAAGAGATGCGTATTTGCTTTCCTGCTTTTCTAAATTAACTTCTGGAAAGTATAAAAAATGAACATATGCAAGTTTACACTGCATCATGCCAAGGCATGAAATAAAATGGTGTTTTATGGCTAGAATACCTATTCTAAAATTTACTTTTTCCATCTATGTCTCTCTATATATTTAAATGAGAAGTATAAATAACAATAATTAATTCATTAATTGAAAACAAGTGACCGTCTTGGATGTGACTAGTGTTACTAGAATAAGGGTTTGTGGAAGACCCTATATTTCTGAACTCTGAGGTCAAAGACCTTCAGTTTATCTTACCATGTAATTTTTTAGGTTTCCAATTTCAGATCTGATTTCAGTCATGTTTCTGCATTCAAATAATTTAAAATACTGTCACTCTTCAACACAAAGCTATGTGTAGATAAGGCCATCTATAGAGATCTATTTCTGCCCAAAATACGCTTTGGTTATTCCATCAAGGCATACCTTCTTTGCATGGCATAAGACTATTATTATATTTATAACTTACATGGTTCTATAAATACCTAAGTGCTTTTTCTTGACTATCCTAAGCAGGCTAAAAAAATGCCTGCTGAAATGCCTACACTCTGATTGCCAAAACAGGTACTATCCAGTGAATCATACCTGATAAGATACGAGGGAGCATAAAGGACCTGGGTTTTATGTTTTTGTGGCTGGTAAACAGACACCTGATAGTGTAAGTCTGCTTCCATTATGGTTGGTGGCTAATACACCTTGCTCTTCAGCCAAGTGCCCGTGTTGAACTCTTCACCACTGTAGTTAGGCCATTGCTCGTGGAAGCCAGCTTGATACCTCTGCAACCCTCAGATGTTGGGGGAGAAACTACAAAGGACTGAGGGAAAGGAAATACGTGAGTCAAAGTAAAATACAGGCAAGCAAGAAGCTCTGTGTTAACCTGAAGAAGAGCTTGAAATTAATGCAGAAGATGAAAAGAAAGGGTAGATACTGACCAGAGCAATAACAAAGAATTTTAAACTAAAAGAGGGTAGATGCAGACTAGATATAAGGAAGCATGTGTTTTTATGATGAGGGTGGTAAAACTCTGGAACAGGTTGCCCAGAGATGTGATAGATGCCCAATCCCTAGAAACATTAAAGGTGAGGTTGGATGGGGCTCTGAGCAACCTACTCCGGTTGAAGACATACCTGCTCATTGCAAGGGGTTTGGACAAGATGACCTCTAAATGTCCCTTCCAACCCAAACCATTCTATGATTCTATGAAAATAAACTCACCATGACAAGAGTGTAGCAGATAGGCCATGCATGTTAACATCTCTGAGTCACGAGGTTGGATATGGGTACAAGTTGCTTCCATGTTGGTAGAGTTTGCATCACCGATGTTCTGACACACCAGCCAGAGCGGGCAGGTTCAGATATGTGCTTAGTTAAAGGCTGATTGTCTTTGGCTTTAACGTGGTTCATAAGGTCTCCAGAATAAAATCCAACAAAAGATCTCAAGGGAAGTGTTCAAGGCCCTGGAAGTGATCCAGGTCAGGTTGGATGGGGCTTTGAGCAATCTGCTCTAGTAGAAGGTGCCCCTGCCTGTGGCAGGGGGTTGGAACTGCGTGAGATTTAAGATCTCTTCCAACCCAAACCATTCTATGATTCTATGAAAGAGAAAGCCTACAAAAGGTAGGAGAGAAAGGGGGGGCAATTGGAGGTAATGCAACTAAGCAACGTAAGAAAAACTGAGTAAGAAAAACTGAAAATCATTGCAGGAATATGAGGGAAAAAGACATATCGAAACAAGAAGAAAAGGTGTCAAAATAGGACAGCATGGAAGCAGGAAGAGTGCTGGGTTGAATGGAGGATGTTTCTGGGCAGAAGCAGCCTGCTGCGTGTGAGGAGGGAGCTGGGCATGGGCAGGGCTGCTGTGGAAAGGCAGTGCCAGACACCCAGCCCAGAAAATGAAGGTCAAAACTGAGGAAGAAAGCAGCCAAGTAATTTTCCTTAGGGGCTGTGGGGAAGCTGTACTAAATTGCATGCAGGGTTATGACTGTTGGCAGGTTGGACCTGTCTAGCTGCACAGGCATGGCTGCTCCTGGAGGAAGCCTTGCAGGAGACCCGAGGTCATCGCACTGCAGTAACATCCTGACTGCAAAGCTAGTGCCCAGGGAAATCATTCTGCTTATCTCCAACCTCATTTAAAGAAAAGACATAGACAAAAAGACACTCTGGCTCCAGAGCGAGACCACATGAGTGAGATAGCAACCGAACTTCCTGGGTTAATGTGTAACTGCTCATGGATGAGGTCCTGCTCACAGTAGCATCAGGGTTTCTTGAAATGGGATTCAGCATGGAAGGTGAATGGTGGGGAGCTGTAACCCAGCCTTTTCCCACCAGATAATACAGAGCCACTCTGCTGGTTAACGTTACCCAGGAAGGAGAGGAGAGGGATTCCAAGGCCTGGCACAGTGGTGGCCCTCATCCTGGATGGTGCCAGTGGAGGTGCCAAGGCTCTCGCTAGTGTTTCTTGGATGGCAACAGGGCTGGGAAGGGGCTTGCAGATGGGAAACGGCTGTGCTGTGTTTCAGTGTTGATGGTGGGCATGGGGGGGGCACTGGAGCAGCCTTGGCTTGGCGGTGAATGAGCATTTTGAAGGTGATCCATCCCACCACACAGTTCAGCCATAAGATGTTGTGAGCCAGCCTAGGGCAATGTCTACCACAGATATGGATCAGAGCAGGGACCCAGTTACCATCTGTTCAAGTGAAAGACCTTATAAAAGAGGTTTCTCTAACAAAAGATCCAAAATATTCCTCGTGGCTGAGCTCCCAAGCTTGCTGAGCAGTCAGAGGTGCAAGGCTGGACATTTCTTCTAAACCTCCCTAACAAAACCCCCACAAGGTTGAGGTCCCTCTCATCTCAAATGGATGCACATCCCGCGGGTGGTACTCTCTTTCTTCTCACAAGCACCCTTAAGCTCAATGACATTAAACAGCTGGATTGGCCCCAGCTAGCATTACAAACACTTCTCTTGCAGGCACTTGGAAGCAAACAGATGTAGCTGTGGAGATAATGAAAAAGTATGTAAATGGTCGTTTCCCAGAAACCCCAGAGTTTTACCAAGTGGCTTTGACACTTGCCAAATACCTTTAAGCTGATAAAGATCTGATTTGTACTTCAGAGGTAACCTGATTAGCAACCAATTTGAACCTGAAATATGGTAATTGGTACAAACATCACTAAATCACTTTCTTTAACCTATATGAAGTAGTGTGAATGAACGATAGTGAAGGTCAACACAGCCTGGGGAGTCATAGAGAAAGAGTACTTCTGTATCTGCCTACAATAAAATAATATGATTTGTAATAAAATGTAATTGCACATACACACACAGAATGACACTAGAAGGTACCCAAGGTCAATCCAGCACTGAGAATTTAAGAAAAACTAAATTAATCCTGCCCATGCAACTAAAGTCTGGTCATGCAGCTCCTTTTTTCTCAAGAGTCCTGACCCTTTCAGAGCCCAGGATGGATGGTGTTCACTGAATGATCACCCATTCCTTGTTTTATTTTCTCACCCACAAGCCGTACGGCCTACTGATCCCCCTATTAATATATTAATATATTAATGGATATATTCTGGATACTGTTTAATGCAGCTTGGAAACAGGGAGGTAGAGCACAGAGTTATTAATGTCACAAAGGCGCAGTAATGTGAACTGCCCAAGTTGAAACCTTCCCAGCATGGCATTTCATAGTGCTTGTCTTTACCCATCGTTTGTAGCCACAACACAACTGCAGCTGAGCTGAGTTTCAGGTGCTCACCAGCTTCTCCACACTTCATGGTGTCATGTCAGGCATTCAGAAGAGGAGGGCTGGACCACTTGTTGCATGACATTACAGATTTCCTGGTGACAGAGGTGACACTGACATCTGATTCTCCAGCATGGCACTGAACTGTTCTCTCCTCAAAAGCCTTTCATTCACTATACAGTTCCTGCCTCTGTAACAAAGCATACAGGGACTCTATTAGCAACTGTCATCTTCATTTCACTCACTTGTTTCACTTCCAGCACAGAACCATTCAGGTTGCAGGCCCATTGGCAGCAGGAGACTTCACTAAGGAATGGCTCTCAAAATTCAGTTTGTCTTCAGCATGGGCAAGATACATCTTCTAATATTATTCTCAAAAGAGGTTGCATCATATTTTGACATGCTATAAGAAGGAAAAAAAAAGCATCCTTGGTTTTCAGAAATATTTGTTTAGATTTTAGAAATTCTAAAGTAAAAATAGTCTTGAAAATAAAAACCACCCCAATAAATCAGTTCTATAGGCAGCACTGACCAGCTTCTTTTCAATGTATCATGACACAATACAAGAAATTGTAATTGTTTTATATTAGATAATTGCCTTAAGTGACTGGGCATAGACATTTCTTGGCATGATATTAAGCTATTTTTTTTTTTTAAGTAATTGATTTTAAAAACAAACAGTTCAAATATTTCTTATTTGAAGACTATAAATCACAGCTAGTGTGCACTAAACTGAGATTGTTCTGTGCCTCCTTTTTGTGTGTTGTATTGCCTGAAAGCAGCTTGATATTGAAATTTTGCACCATCCCATCTATGTTTTGATTATTGAGTAGAAGAACTGAGGCAATTTTGTTCAAGGTTTTGGTGGTGTTTTTTTAGCTTCAGACTGGGTTTTCTACGTTAAAAATCTGTTCCCGTCTGTGCTTGGCCAGCAATACTTTGTGCTATATAAACGGAGCTGCAGTGTTTCAGGGAATTCCTTTTAGCTTTCTTGCTGAAGTGCCTGGTAGTCTTTATCAAAAGACTCCTCTCCGCTTAACAGACCCTCTTTAATTGGCCACTTGCATGGTCAGTTAACATACTGGATGGAAACCAAGTGGTAAAGTGTGAACAACTGTATCTGGCACTATAAACACAGTGACTGCTCTGAAACCTGGGGCTATTTATATACAAGGCAGTGTTTTGTCATGCTGATTTTTATTAGCATGGATTAGACACAGACAACTTGGTAGATGTCACAGATGAGTCAGAAAATGTTAAGCACAGACCATTTCAAACCTGCGAGTCTGTAAAGGAGTGTTGGGGCTTGGAGCCTTCATCTCTCCTTCCCCTGGCAAGCAGGGGCCTGGTGCGGGGACATGCTGGCACTACTCCTCTTCCATTTATCCTACAGGACAGGCTGGACCATCACAGAATGGGGAGAAATGTGCCTGGTTTACAGAAGGGGTTAATCCATCCAACAAGGTTTTTGGCGGTTCTGTGCAGAGAAATGTCTGGTAGAGGCTGGCAGAAGCACTGGGCATACCTGGAGCATGACAATGCTCTCAGGAATGTTGCAACAAGTGATGTATCAGGGTCTTTCTTGTGGGGTTAAAATTAATTTTCACCCTGAATGCATTTTTTTTACTACTTCCAAAGGCAAGGTAAGGAAAGTTGGCTGAGCAATGAAACAAAAAATGGGTGATGCTAGAGGAGGAGTGTTTCTGTAACACATGTGCAGCACCAGTGCTCTGGGTGCTAGGAACCTGCCAAGCTACTACTCTGAAATCCCACCTTTCTAAGAGCCAAGTCTTAGGATTTGTCTTCAATCTCATAATTATAATCGGATATCTCTTAAAGGCTGAAATATGTTTTTATCCCTGGCCATAATTTTTTGTTACTATTATGGAAGACCTAGCAGTAATAAATTTACCTTTGCTCTTTTTTACAAGCATTCTAAACAATAAAAATTAATTATGAAAAATATTATATATGTCTGCATGCCTATTTATTCTGCCTCTATTCTTAGAAGCATTAAACATACTGCAGCTATACTTGTCCAGTCAAAAAAAACCTACCTGTGCTACATATTTATAGAATTCAGAGAGAAATTGCTCTTATTGAGGGCACTGGGCATTCTCAGCTCATCTGCTGCATCCCCCTTTCTAGGAACAGGAGAAAGAATATCACTCAGTGGAGAAGTGTGTGTTTTGGGGTGTGGCTTTCTGTTTTGCATGGCTCTTACTTAGCTGAAGAAACTCCCTTTGCCATCAAGGTGTGACAGATCAAACTTAATATTGTAATTCCCAGTACGTATCCTTCCCTAATCCTTGGAAGGGGGTTAAAACTGCAAATACAGAGATTCAACATAGTGTGCATGTATGTCTATAAGTGCATATGCATGAGTATTTGTAAATAAGAATTGTGCAAAAGAGTCTTGGCATAAATTGTGCTATACAGCACTTCATCTTTCTATACACATGTATGAGTATAATCACTAACTGTGAAAAGAGACAGTATCTCAAATCAAAGAGGTAATTCTACAAATTCTTTGTCAGTGTAGTACTTCACGGGGCAAGCAAGAAACACTCATACAAACCAAGAAAAAGGCAATCAGGTTTCATTTGTAATGTTTACATCCAAAAAACTCCAAAGCCGGTTTGTGTTTTGGATCCTTAACACTATGTGCTGCACCAAAAGCTGCCCTTGTTAATAACCACACAGATAATACATGTAAGAATACTAGTGTGGGGCAGATGCAAGTGTGCATATCTGTTACTGAGCTCGGGAAGCTGGGTTTTCCTGGACTATTTCCAACTTTGGCAGGGGGAACTTTAGCTGAGTAAGAAATCCAGGCTGTCATTCGTGAAGCAGCTGGCATAGGCGCAAAGACTCCCCGCTCTTTGGGAAAGTAAAACAGCAACTTTCTGTCTTCCACTGCAGGATGCATTCTCTTCTAAAGAGTTAAAATCAATGCCAGGGTGCCATACCTTGTAAACGTTTGCCATTTATTATGCATTTAAATGTGCACAGCACATACATCACAGTCTTGAGCAGCACCTGTATAAAACTACAGACACATTCTGGTAAATGGTGAAAGCTCATCCGGTGTAACATTGTTATCAAGTTTTCATCACAATACTTCAAAGTTACAACTACCTCTGAATGTATTTTGTGTGAGGCCATCAGTTGGGGATTTAATGTAGTGAAAAGTGACAAAGAACCATTCCCAGAGAAAAATCTTAGTGATCTGGTTTTGCTACCTGAAATCTGGAACAACATCATTGGTTGTTAGAGGTAGTGGTGATAATTACACAATGATTACTCACATACAGAAAACATAGGATGTACAGAAATCCCCCCCAAATTACAGGGAAAAAATATAACAAATCCTTAGGCAGGACATTTCCTATGCACTTTCTCTTAACTTGGTTTCCAATTATTCTTTTTGCTTTGACAGCAGCTGCCTTAAGATCTGGTCCTGGTCTGGTCTGGTCTTACTGAACTTTGATGAGTCGATTTTGTCTTCAAGGTCATGTATAAGTAGGGGATACAGGCAAGTTTATACCATTACAAAGGAACGAAGGCTTTTGTGTAGGAATGTAAAGAGAAAACAAAAAAAATCTGAACTCAGATTTTCAGGTAGTCAGAAATAACTATCTCAGATTGGAAGATCATCTGTAAACACCCTCTAAGTCATCATACATGGTTAGTTCTGGTTTCCACTTATACTGATTCCCCAAGGATGAAGCATCTTTTAAAAAAAAAGGAAGGAAGAAAGAAAGAAAGAAAAAAGGACAAATGGATCCTTTTAGTGATTCCCCCAATCAAACCTTTCTTTTCCTTCATCACATTAGCGACATGAGTTACACTTGCAAAATATATAAAGAAAAATATAAGGTTACTTGATGACGATATAGTACTGCAGCCTGACAGCTGTCTACAAATATTTTCACCATGATTATCCTTACTAAAAGTAAACCACTGGGTAAAGATAGCTCAAACGTGACAAGGCTCAAATAGGATGCAACCAACTCTATCCTGAATAGTTCTGGCTACATATGGAAAAAAAAGAGATTTGGGATTATGATTGTTCCCCCGGGCCCTCCTCCAGAACTGTAAGACCAAGCAGAAAAGCATGTACCTTCCTTCCATGCAGATTTTGTTAGGAGACTGACTTGGAGAATTAGTGAGGTAGAAATTAATCAACTTTGTCAGGGAATGAGACAGAAAAAAGCAGCATATTTCTCCTTCCAACTACTGCACCAAAAGGGATAAATAGCACAAAACAACCTCAACTCCTTGCAATCAATCTAATCTCTCTGTGGAGACTGTGGTTTTTGCCAACCAGCAAAAGTTTTTTGCCTTTTAAAAACTGAGTATTGAAGAGTTTCAGAAACTTTGCAAAATGAATATAGTCTCCAAATATGAAAGCGGATTTGATTTGAACACCATGTAATTAGTTCACCGTGGCAAGTTGCACGGTGTGCTCACGGAGGGTGGGACAGACACATTTTGTTTTAGCTTAATGCCAAGCAATCACATGCAGTATACGCTTCCATTGAAGGCCTCAAAAGATTGTATGCTCCTGTTGATCTAAATAATAAACCCCAACCCCAATCCTGCTGAGTTTCTATAGGTGCTTCTGCCTCTCTACTGCCTGGCAGCTCTAAGATAGACTGCAGGAAAGTTCAAAGTTCAGCACTGGCAGATCTAAAAACAGATTTGGGGGGTTAGCCCTTCAGCACCAAGGTAAACCGATCCCGTTCCAACGAAATAGCAACTCTGCACAAAGGAGGTCAGGCATTGTGTGAGGCTCTATGCTGGCATCCCACCCAGGCATCCCTCCGTTCCTTCTTGGAGGCAAAGAGCTTCTTTGGGAATCACAGGGGAGGTTGGAGAACATGCTGAGGGGAACAAAGTCACCATAACAAACAAACAAACAAACACGTGTACAGTGATAGACACCATACAGCACACAAAAAGTGCAAAACTTTGTACTAAAGGAATTGAATTCCACCCGGTGTAGGACACGGAGTAGCAGCACACCTATGATAACTTAGAAACAAATTAAATACACCACAAAGCAGAAACCTTCTACTGTTGCACCGTGAAATGAAATGCCTTGGGTTGGGGGTTTGGTTTTGTTCAGAAATTAAAAAAAAACAAAACACCCACAAATAAGAATCAGAACTATAAATAACTTTTGTGTCAATATATACAGATTTAAATAATTAATTTAAATATCTTACACCTACTCTTGCATAAAACTCTCCAGTAAAAGTGCACCATGTTTCATTTCCCCAAACGTGTCTTGCATCTTTGCCTGTGCTGAGGTAGGTCTGAAGGGAGATGTCTCAGATTCTGGGTAGAAAATGTGTCACTGTCATTGTGGGAGATACTTTATTGCCTTTCTTTGTTCTTCCATTTTTGCTCAGGGCTATATACATCCCGGGATAAATCCTGGATTCATAAGCATTGTAGTTGTTTGGCAGGAGAATCTCTTTGAATTTGCACTCGTCATT
Source organism: Pezoporus wallicus (assembly GCF_028554395.1). Lineage (NCBI taxonomy): Eukaryota > Metazoa > Chordata > Aves > Psittaciformes > Psittacidae > Pezoporus > Pezoporus wallicus. The sequence goes on from NW_026639377.1 coordinate 3,729,039, forward strand.
GAAATGGGTCTGAAATTAAAAGGATAGAATGAGAGGGAAGGAATTTTAAACATCAGGTGTGGAAATACTCTTGGTACCAGGTGTAGAAAGTGTGCTGAGAGGAAACGTACAGCTGACTCCCCCCATTTAGTAACCTTTTGAAGTGGTCACCCAAATGAAGCTTCAAACAGGACTCAAGATGCAGAGGATGATTTAGGATGCTGTGTCCAGGCTGAGCATGTCCGCCTAAAGGTGGGAAGGACACCCATAGCTCTTGAGGGAGAGGGGCACATTTAAACAGTGCTGCAGAGGGAATAGGCCCAATTCTGCTGCCCTGTTCATTTAATTGTTCTGGTTGTCCTACCAGCAATAAATTGCCTGAGAGGCTTCAGAAAAGTCTGACTGCTAGCATTTCCTTGTGTTGCTTGAGGAGAAAGAAGCATTTTAAAGACATTCAGCGCACACAGTATTTTCTGTTTCTTCAGTTTTAAAATCTAAGGAAGGGTTTGGATAGCTTATGCTATCCAAACTGCTATTTGGATAGCTTATGCTATCCAAAGGGAAAACAGAGCTGACAAAAGGCACCCTTTCAGTGAAGAGGTTTCATCTGTAATACAAAGAGGGACGGGTATTACAAGTGTGTTATCTGGAGAGTAACAAATGAACTCGTCTCTTACTAGTGAGCAAAAGCCTAGGGTTTTCTAAAGGAAGTCTCAGCCTGCTAAGATGAATACTGCACTGGGAATTACTTTATACAAGACACTGAAGCAGCAGACTTCCTAAGGAATGATGCAAAGGGGACTCCTGCACTTTGGTGACTGATTCTGCCTGACTCTTATAAACATTAAAATCCTCTGTGACAGGACTGATGCTCCAGAAGGTAATTCTGGATGCTTCATGTCTTCATGTGAAAATGCCCTAGGTAACTTTGACATGATTTGGCTCTTCCTCAGCCCAAGTTTCTTGAAAGCATCATTGAGAAACGTGAAATAGAAAAGCCATGGGTAAGGAAGGAACATGGGTTTGAAATTATGCAGGTCAGTAACTTTTACAGAGATGAACTCAAAAGCAGGAGGACAGCTCAACATGGGCAAAGACATGCACTGCTGTTGTCCGCCTCAAGTGTATTTTATAAAATGACTCTGTCATTTCCACAGATTCAGAGTCAAAAAGAACTGTATTGTATCCTAATAGATCTGCCTTCTTATAGAAGTCCAAATCCTGAGAATGCTGAACTGTCATGGGAACAGACTCTCCAATCAAGAGCACTAACAAAGGGGGATCAATAGGTATGCAATAAGAACTGATTCATCACATCATAGAGGATCATTTGTGGGGGCCTCGCTGATCCCAAATTCAAGTGTCCTCTGGGAGATGGAATGAGCAATTGCCATACCTCCTTGAGGCTGTTTGTACTAAAATATAAGAAAGAGATGGATGGAGGCTAGCTTGAGGTCTTGCCACAGAAATTGACTACTCTGTTGGTCTACGTGTTAGGAAAGAAGGGTACCATGGTTGGGTGACTACCGTGTTTATGAGGGACCAAGGAAAAAGCATAATGTAAAGGAGTGGGTTTCACTTCAAAATCTCATTAAGCAGCATGCCTGGGCAGCACACCTTCTATTAGCAAGGCAACAGGGGCTGCTTTGTGTTGTCTGACCCAGGAAGGGCAATGATGGGGCTTGAGCAGCTTTTAGCACCATTCACACTTCCCACCCCAGCTGATCATGGTCCCCTCCCCCAGGCACACACTCGATGGCTACTTACAGACCCATAGAGTTTCCCTTTGCTATTCATGGCCACGAAGAGTCCACTTCTAACACCAAATATGCTCACCACTCCTCTTTCCACGGGGGAGATTTCCAGCAAACCTGCAGAGGAGACATAGGAATCAGGGAGACAAAGGGCTGTACCCGGAAGGACTGCGTGGTGCCAGTGCTGCCCTCACCTAGAAGCTCTCATTCCCGGCTTGGTATGGGTCCCCGTGCCCAAGCACCTCTGTGGGTGGCCCCAGAACCCCGGCCTCATGCTCACCGTGCTGCACCATGCCCCATGCTGGGACTTCTTTTAGCCAAGTATCTATTTTTACTTTGCCCCCAGGCATCCTCCAGTGTAGACGAGGTTCAAATAAACCAGAGTTTGTGCCTGGGGCGAAGGAACGTTTGTCATCTTGGAGTTTATATCCCCCCTCCCGGATCTTATTGTTTCAGTTGGATATCAGAGCCATGGGGCCACGGGGTTAAGTCCCCAGCAGATACTTTTCAAGTCTGGGGGAAAGCTGCGCTCTCCCCGGCCCCTTTTCAGACTGGACGGCCCACGATGCTGCGGACCCTCCAGATGTTGAGCCAACCCCGACGCCTGGTGCCTGACGGTGGCAAGCACTGCGCCGAGCAGCGCGCCAGCGGCCCCGGCACCCGCCGCCCTTGGGGAAGCCCAGGAGGGCAGCCCGGAGGTGTCGTGGTCGGGCGAGATTGTTAGGGTATTTAGAGATCAGCCATGCACCCACACTTTTAGCCACACACCACTCTACGAGGCAGGTGAGCTGCTCTGCTCCCGCAGAACCTCCCTCGAGGGCGGTTCCGCGGGCGCGGAGCGCCTCAGCTTCCCCGCCACGGGGGTCGTCACCGGCTTACTGTATCGATTCTCGCTGTGAATCCCGTCGATACGGCCGTCGGGCAGGACCTGGATGTGAAAACCGATGCCCACGTTGCAGTAGAGGCGCCGCAAACGTTTGATACCCAAGAGGTAGTCGCCGTCGCGGGCGGCGTCGCGGCGCTCGGCCGGGAGACGAGCGACGGAGCGAGCGAAGAGAGCAGCGTCCCAACGGCGCTGGCGGGGCCCGGCGGGGAGATGACTCGGAAGCGACCGGCCGCGGACGGCTCCTGGCCATAGCAAGCCCAGGAGCAGCGCCTGCAGCAGTGCCGCGGGGAGAGGCATCCCGGTTTAGGGGCTCCGAAAAGACGCTCACCCCACAGCTCCCGCTTTATACTGAGGTCAAAAGTTGGAGGAAGAAGAGGGGAAAAAGAGAAAAAAGGGAAACCAACCAACAAAGCAAAACAAAATAAAACACCCAAAACAGAACACACACAAAAAAAAGGGAAGGGGGAAGGGGGGGGGGGGGGGGGGGAGGAGGTGCTGCTGGAAGAAAAAGGGAGGCCGGAGGGGAAGAAGAAAGTCCCGCGCTCAGTCCCCGGAGGATTTGCTGTTTCCCTGTGCTGGCTGCATGGAGAGTAAATCCCAGAAGCAAGAGCTTCTGAACTTGATCTCAACTCCAGGAGTCTTGTCTGAAGTGCTGATCTTCTCCTAATAGCGGCTCAGCCATAGCGCTTCAGCCCTAGACACGATATTTATACATCCATGTGCGTTGGTACCTATTACATCACCACCTACTGCTGTCTGCTGCAGCCCTCCTGTTTAGCTGAAAGTCAAATTATCACCCCTAGATGCTTAACAGCTCCGAAGCGTCTTGAAGAGAACGGGTGAGCAGCACTGGTGCTAAACGAGAGGGACAGCACAAACTTTCTGAAAAGAAAAGGTCATATTTTGCGTTCATCACAGCGGCTCCCTTCTTTCCCTTTTCTCTTTCTTTCTTTCTTTCTTTCTTTCTTTCTTTCTTTCTTTCTTTCTTTCTTTCTTTCTTTCTTTCTTTCTTTCTTTCTTTCTTTCTTTCTTTCTTTCTTTCTTTCTTTCTTTCTTTCTTTCTTTCTTTCTTTCTTTCTTTCTTTCTTTCTTTCTTTCTTTCTTTCTTTCTTTCTTTCTTTCTTTCTTTCTTTCTTTCTTTCTTTCTTTCTTCCTTTCTTCCTTTCTTCCTTTCTTCCTTTCTTCCTTTCTTCCTTTCTTCCTTTCTTCCTTTCTTCCTTTCTTCCTTTCTTCCTTTCTTCCTTTCTTCCTTTCTTCCTTTCTTCCTTTCTTCCTTTCTTCCTTTCTTCCTTTCTTCCTTTCTTCCTTTCTTCCTTTCTTCCTTTCTTCCTTTCTTCCTTTCTTCCTTTCTTCCTTTCTTCCTTTCTTTCTTTCTTTCTTTCTTTCTTTCTTTCTTTCTTTCTTTCTTTCTTTCTTCTTTCTTTCTTTCTTTCTTTCTTTCTTTCTTTCTTTCTTTCTTTCTTTCTTTCTTTCTTTCTTTCTTTCTTTCTTTCTTTCTTTCTTTCTTTCTTTCTTTCTTCCTTCCTTCCTTCCTTCCTTCCTTCCTTCCTTCCTTCCTTCCTTCCTTCCTTCCTTCCTTCCTTCCTTCCTTCCTTCCTTCCTTCCTTCCTTCCTTCCTTCCTTCCTTCCTTCCTTCCTTCCTTCCTTCCTTCCTTCCTTCCTTCCTCCCTCCCTTCCTTTCCTTTCTTTCTTTCCTTTCTTTCTCCCCTCTTCCTTCCGTCTTTTTTTATTTCTTTTTTACTTTCTTTCCTCCCTTCTTCCCTTCTTTCCTTCTCTCTCCCTCTCCTTTCTTCTTTTCTGTTTCTTCCTCTTTTTCTCTACAAATGCTAATGCAGGACACAAAAACCAAAGAATGCCCAGCACACTCCCCCTCCCAACACAATGTATGGCTTTATGGAAATCTGTGGAATTTCGGCTTTTGCTGTATCCAAGCGACATGGTTTACAGTTTGCTGGCTGCAGAAACATTCCCTTCATTAAAAGCCAAAATAGTTGTTGCATGGAAGGTTTAAGAAGTGAAAAATGAAAGAGGACAAAAAAACAAACAAACAAACAAAACAAAACAAAACAAAGGAGAGAACCAAGGCTTTATTAAAGAGGGAAATGTTTAAAGAGGCAGTATGTGCTCAAAAGTGGTAATAAAGATCTTGATTCTAAATATCCTTTTAAGAAATGCAAAAGCACAACATTGCTCTGGAGCACCAACATGTGGAGCTGCCTCTTAGTCACTGAACTTGTAGGGGCTATAGTGCCAGTTTATTCCCACACTTTAGAGGTGTCCTGTTCATGCAAGTATTGATTTTTTTCTACATGTATGTATGTGGTGCAATTCCTTAGACGTTGCTGTTGTGCCTAAGTTATGCAGTTGTTCCTAGGTAATTACTTAATTTGGTTTAAGTTCATGAAAATGAAGCTCAGTGTTTAAAAGTAGAAGTTTTGACCCCGCTGGTCTAGAATTACTTAGTTTAGAGCTAAGTAATATCACTTCCCTTAGCTTAAGCCTTGGCCTTCAACAGGTTTTCAGAACCAACAGGTGAGGAGATATTAGGACAATTTTGGAAGGTCCTGAATTAATACAAAAATGTGCATGGGGAGGGGGGAAGTGGTTTGTGACTCAAGTCCTTTATAGCCTGAAGACAGCTTAGTCTTTCACACCAGTAAAGCTCTCCTGCTGTTCCAGCAAAGGATGCGAGAGAAAAGAGAATTGCCCCAAGCCAGATGACAGCTCACCTAGGTGCGAAAATCTCTGACCTTTGCTAAACCTAAGCAAACTTAGATGATGTACTTTTATTTCTTCTTGTGAGGTGCATATACACAGTGTGTGTTGTCTTTTCAACCACAGCTCTCAGGATGGAAAAAGAGACTGCTGCTGCCTTGTGGGTGATTGCAGTCTGGTGCTACAGAGGTACAAGTCTCTTTTTTGTAGTTTTGTCTCAATGTCAAATAAGTAAATTCCTGCGTGTGTTTAAAGAGAGGGGAGTTGAGATTTTTCTCTGTGGAGATTTACAGGCTGATAAACCCACTGCTGTCAAACATCCAGACGTCTACTATTTTTCCATCCAAACCCCTCTTCCACCTGACAATGCAGATGGGTTAGCTCTGGGTGAAAGGGCTATGCATCAGGCAAAGGCTCATAGGTTTGGAAACTGCTCTGCAGTCTGTTCTGGATGCCTTCTTCTTCCTTAGGGGTCATAGAACAGTGTGATTCCACCTCGCTTCAAAACCTGTATTATTTGCTAGCAAATAGCAGTGGGTGAATTTGAGATTAAGTTTATTTACCTTCTGAAGGGTAAGGCCAAGGAGCAGTACTTCTGCCAACATCCCTACCCAGCAGCTTCCCTCCTGCAGCAGAAGCACAGTCTAACACCCTCAGCTGATGGATCAGGGCTAGGTCTGCTTGGCCTTACTGCCACTGACAGTGATTATCCCTGACCCAAAAAAATATGAACTCTGAGGCCTTAGTCCTGTGAATGTGAAAGCACATTAAAGCTTGAAGGTAGGGATGTGCACTGGAGGCCCAGAGAGCTGCGATAATCTTCAGCCCTTTGGGACATATGGAAATGGGTCCTAAAATGCCCTGTTAGGCTCTGAAATCACATGTTTGCTAAAGCAGGTCCTAAATGATTACACTGAGTGTCCAGAACACCAAATCATATTGTCATATCACCGATTAATAAGGGACGCTTCTGCAAGTTCACCTCAACTTGTTACAGAATTAAATGGCACTTTTCCCATAAAGGCTTCAGACTAACCTTTCTGAGAGGAAAATCCACAAATTTCCAGCTAAGAAGGAAACTATGAGGCTTGGTTTTGCTTTCAAATTGCATACGTGTGTGTGAGTCTGCCTATAAAACAGTAGTCTCAATGCTTCTAAACCACGGAGTTCCCCCTATACCTGATGTCACTCACTCTTTCACAGCAATAATTTAAACATTAAAAGAGGTAAAATGTCTTCATCTTTGTATTGCCTCCGTTTCCTGAGAAGTGTATGTGGATATCACAGTTCAGACAGCTCTGCTTTCCAAATTCCTCTAGGCTTAAAGTAGAAAAAACAAGAAAGGATGGTCACAATTCAGGTCCACACCCAGGCTCAAGCCCCATATCATGTATTCTGAAAGGAAAAGGGGGAAATAAGGAGGAATCTGGAATATCTTTACAATATTTATAGAAATGATTCTGCAATTACACTGACATAGCAGTCATGTGAACTTGGTTGTGTCTCTGTATGTCTAAAGGGGTCTATGTCCACCACTTAAAAATCAATTTACATATTTATTAACTCCAGTAAATAGACAGAAACGACCCTGAAAGATGTTGCTCATGAGCTTTTCTGCTGTAGGCAAATATTGTACTGAGACTCTTTGATCTCGAAGGATGGGAAGTGTACTAGAAGGGGCACAGAGAAGTATATTGTCAGGAAAAAAATCCCTTTCACTATGTTTGAATGCTAGAAGGACACAGTAAAAAAGCAACCTCACACCCCAGCTCTCCCTTTGCTTACACCCCTTTTAATTATGATTATTTTAGAAAACAACTACCCCATGATTTGTAGAAGGGACTTGCCTGAGGAAGCTTTCTCACGTTCACATCTGGCTGCCTCTCTGTGTGAGCAGGGGCATGGTCCTGGGAGAGGAGGAGGCTGGAATGCGGCACAGTGCTGGAGGCCCAAGCCCTGGATGGCCAGGATCGCTGGGAGACCTTCACCATCCAGGCCTCTGCTGCCCGCATAACACCCATACCCCCACACAAGCTAGAGAGTCAGATGCACTCTTTTTCTTCTCTGTTTGCAGCTGGTCTATTTGATCTCTCCATGCCCAGGCTGTTTGCTGTTGTAAGCGTCTTGCTATGATCAAAACCTTATTATCTTGAGTGATGTTGTAGTGTTATATATTGGGAAAGGACGGTGGAGTATAGCAGCAGGCAGCTACAATACTGGGCAGATAACAATGGCACCAATAACCTCTCTGCAGTGTGTTTGGATTGATTCAGTGGGACTTCTGAACATTACTTAGCTTGTGATGGGTACGGACTTTTTCAACAGCTACTCCCTCTGCTGCTGGTGAATTTGTGCACTCGTACATCTCTCTATAAAACAGGACAGTGCACATCTTTGTGGCTCCTGTAGGTATTCAGCAGCTTAGATGTTGCAATTCGTGCTTCCAGCTTGTGACCCTACTGCTCATGTAGACTCATAGAATGGTTTGAGTTGGAAGGGACCTTAAGATCACCTAGTTCCAACTGCCTGTTACAGACATGGGCACCTAAACTATGTTGCCCAAGGATCTGTCCAGGCTGGTGTTGAACACTGCCAGGGATGGGGCAGCCACAGCTTCTCTGGGCAACCTGTGCCAGTGCCTCAGCACCCTCACAGTAAAAACTTCTTCCTTATAACTAACCTGAACTTCCCCTGTATAAATTTGAATCCATTACCCCTTTTCCTATCACTACAGTCCATAATATACATACACTGCTGCAAGGATAGGCCAAGCAGCTCCCACTGGAAGAGTAGGCCACAGATATTTTACTTTCTGTGAACTAGATTCAGTGTCTCAGCAGCCTCTTTCTCAGCTTCTGTGCTTGATTTATTTTCATTATTGCTTTTGAGCTGTAAGATTACTGTTCCTGCAGCATCAGGTCAAAGTGAGATGATGGTGTGGTGACAGCAACTCTCTGGGAGACCCAAAGCCATTACCCAAGCATGGCCATTGTAAGCCACTTCCTTGTCCTGCTGGTCCTTGTCACTGACGTATGAACAGCTCTCAGGTGAAGAAACACATCTGGACAACCTGCTATACCCTCTGCTTCTCTCCCTGTTTCTGCAGGCTGAAGCTTTACTCCATGATTTTCTTTCACTGTGCATTCCCCATCACAAGAATTCCCAACCCTACTGTCGCTACTGCTCTATATTTCCAGCAGTTTCCTATGCTCCACCAGCTTTTGCTCTGTTATCAGCAATTTTTGCTGCACATGCTTCCAGCTGTCTCCTATCCTCTCTTTTTTTTTCTGTTGTTGTTCTACTCTCTTGTCCCTCCTCAGGACAAGATGACATACTTACAGAAACAAATGCCCTTAATGGAAGTTACATTCATGGTAAAGGATGACTAAACAACACCCAGATCTTAACTGCAGGGCTGAAGGATGCGTCCAGCATGGTGGATCTTCTGCAGTCACCTTTATGGTGCTGCTGCTTACTTGAACGCATAAGCTATGCCTGGCTTGAAAATGAGCTTTGGGGAGCAATGCCATGAGAACCAGATAAAGGAAGAATTCTTTGCAGCCTTAAGTGGTTTTTCTCTCTGATGATGTCATTAGTGACAGTTCCTGAAACCTGAGATACTTTTCTGTGGGGTGGTGGGACAAGTGGTGAAAATAGAGGATCCGCAGACTCCTCAGGAATATCACTGGAGTTTGTATTATTGAAGAGCAGGACTCAATGGGATGAGACAATGGAAATGTCTTGGGAAGTCATCAGTCAAACCAGATGATTTTTGAGGGTAATCATGTCCCAGGATGTTGTCATAGGCTCATGGCCCTCATCTTCATGCATCAAAGTTTGAAAGGGAAGTCTGCTAAGAACCTAGGTAGAGAAGTGTGTTTAGAGGGCTTCAGTTGTTAACGTAGGTCTTTTTTTAGAGAACTCAGTTCCCAGCCAAGCTTGTTCTTATACTAAAACTCACATACTTATACTTTCACATTCATTGTTGACATTTCTGCGTATGTTATTTTGTTCTTCTTTGTCCTGTATTCTTTTTACCTACCAATATTATAAACACTTTAAAGCTAAAAATATACATTTTTTTCCTCTGTCAGATTATGACACTCACACTTTTGCTGCTACACCATTTGACATTCTGCCAAACAAAACTGGGAAAAGGAAACATAACAGAAAATTAGTTTTGAGAATGGGGGTAAGTGTTTGCTAAGCTTATTTTCATTATTGTTATTGTGGGAAATAGGAGCTTAAGTTAACTTTTTTGTGTGAGAATGTTTTAGCTGACTTTGAATGTAGCATGGTGATTTTAAACGAATCTGTTCAACATGTGGCCTCTCTTGTATGAATCATTTGTTACTGGTGGCTAACGTGAAGAAAACTGGCTGTTGTAAGCAAATGACGTGTATTGCTGAATTTTACAACTTCTCAGCAAAGTCCCACTTAAAATCTGTCAGAACATATCTGGACCTGGCTGTACAATTCCTAACCTCTCCAAGCATGTAGGAGACTAGCTTTTCCAGTTGACCTTTAGTGTCACAACCGTGAAACGAACACATGTCTCTTTCCCTTATTTACTCTTGGACTTTTCTTTGTGCTCATCACTGCAAGGTCAGAGTCCTCTAAGGGGGTAGTGGCCATATCCTCAGACTACCTCCATGAGCTGTGTGTTGCTATCCTCCTTCCTAGCCCACTGTTTGTTGTGGCAGTGAGGGGCAGCTATGCCGCAGTCAGATGAGGTGCCCTCACTCATGTCTGGGGTGGCAGAAGGGGAATCAAGATCAGAGAGGCCTTTGAAGGTGTGTGTGATCTGTCAGGGTTGAAAAACTACTCTGGCGGAGGATCTCAAAACCTGGTCTAGGCAAGATGCTTTCCCAACATGGCACAGCACTTTGAGAACCCACAACCGTAGAATGGTCTGGGTTGGAAAGGACCTTACGATCATCTAGTTCCAACCCCTTGCTGTGGTCAGGGACCTTCCACTAAACTATGACTGAACCTTGAAGACAGGGCAGCTGAATGGGTCTAGCAGGACGATGGAACTCACCTGCACCAAGAGACACAGCTGGGCTCCTTTGATTTTGGAGAAACTTCTGCACCTTCTGGGCTGTGTAGGGTGGAGGCTGGAACACAGACATCTTGAAATGTGTCTGAAAGCCCTTTCCTAATAACCACCTGTGGTCTTGGCAACAGCAAAGGCTTTGTCTTGCACTCTGGCCTTGAAAACAGTTATAACCCCACAATTTAATTGAGAGTTCACTCAGACAAACACCTAGTTCAGCGCTGTGTTACTGCTACTGAAGTCAGACAAAAACAACTGCATGGTGTGATGGGTGAGTACTTGAAAAGTAAACTGCAGACCATGAGGTATATGCAGGTAACAGCTCTAAAGCTTGAAGGATCAACTGGCATGGAGGTTATTCATCAAATTCTGTGTTGCTTGAAGGCAATGACAGCACTAATATATTAAGAAAAATGTAGTTTCTTCTCCTTCAAGATATTTGGAAAGAAAAGATGACAGATGCGTAGCTGAGAAGCATATTGCAGAAGTGTGTAAAACAGGTTATCTGTCAACAGACGTGCTAGTCATCTGTCATCGGACATGTCTGGAATATTTGTTTTCAGTTTTGCCACATCTGTTATTCACTCTCTTTATGCTGTTTAACAACATGTCTTATAGATCACAGTGGGACCCAGTCCTCACTCCAAGTTTAGATCACACAAGATGTAAGTAAGTATGTTTTGAGGAATGATCCTTGCCCAGAAAAATCATCTTGACACCAAGAAACCTGCAGTGATAGCACACTGCATTGTTTGATTTTTTTGACTTCATCATTAATTCCTTTTGCCATCCAATGCCCAGAACAATTTTCTTCCAGTCAGCCATTTTAATATTACCTGCTTCCCCTCTATCTTTCTTGCTTCACTAATAAAGCTATGAGAGCTACAGTAACATCAGCATTACAGGAACTAATACATGCAGGTTAAAAAAGAAACAAGCAACAGAAAAAGAGAGTCTGCTTATCTTCATTTTGATGATTCCTGGCATTGAGCACATTTCTCACAAGGTCTAATTTTGTGCCTGCAGATGAAAGAAGGAACAGGGCTGGACAGCATTTTCAATGAAGCCACACAATTTCCTTAGGTCTCAGCAATGAACATTCACTTTACTTTTCTTCTATTTCAAAACATATTTATGTTTGGGCCAAGAGAACATAGAATTTCCAGATTGCTCTGTGGCAAGTCCCTGGGAAGAGATCCCAGGAATTTAGCTTAGATTCTGACCTTGCTTAGGAGTGCTTTTGGGTTTTTTAAGATGTGGAACAAGTTAAACACAAACTTGAAATTACCATTTTAAAGATTGCCTTGAGAAGAAAACAGTCTTTAACTAGGTAGACAACAACAGAATGAAGACTTCGGTATTCTTCATAGTTTCCCAGGACTAAGACATGTTTCCTTCCATTCAGTGGATCAAACGCTGCTTAGAGCTAAGACAAATCTCTTTCCTGAATATGCACATGCTGCAAACATGGAGTATAATAGTGTGGTCATCTAAAACCTGTTAGCATGGAAACAGAACATGTCCCACAGACAACATTTTCAGTTTGCTACTACCAAAGTAGAATAATGAGTAAATTATTATATGAGCTCAGCCTTTTTCTCAGTCACTTCCAAATCATTTCCTGAGATAAATGGGATAAACGGAAAGAAGCCAAGCCTACAGAAAGCGTGATCCCTACCAGAGATATTATTTTGATGTTCAGATCACACCCAGTCAGAATTATTATTTTGATATGAATTTGCATGTACATTATTATTGATATTAATGGGAGTGGAAGATGGACATGAGTTATCAGAATTAGGACAGTGGGATGGGAATGACACATAATGAAAGGAAAACTCTCTGCTCAGGGAATTCAGACAGTGCTGTGCAGTCACTGCTATGCTATTTGCCACGTGCTATATACAGTCACAAAATATTCCACTCAGTCAGAGACATGGCCAGAAAAAGCCCTGTGAACCCCAAAGTCTTACAGTCTTATAATAACCACTGAAACACGCCCTCCACCGCAAAAGGAGCACAGCAGAACTGCTAGGACAAGCTGTATGTAATTTGTCCCAGTATGTGAAGAACCAGGCAAAATCAGAGGGGCTGGTTTCAGCACACTCACATTTTTGGCTACCTTAATGAAGCTTCCTAATGCTGGAATGAGGTATTATAAAACGATTTGGAGCTTTTGGAATATCCATTTTTTTCAGTGGCTAAAAACTAAATTTGGTTACCAATATTTGGGTGAAAAAGGATCCTGTCATGAAGTCCTTTAAAATTAAACTTTCTCCCCCCACCTTCCACTTTTTAATGTGTAAGTTTATATTCCTGAGAGGCTTTGGACCAGCATGTTAAGAGGCTATATGTGTTACTCTAAGTTCAAATGCAGTATATCTCCAAAAAGTAAAACACATTGGAGTCTTCATGCATGCTTCTGGATTGGAAGATAAAAGGACATAATGATGATACAATAGTCCTTCATGTAAAATGCCATTCCTATTGCCTGCTACACAGTACATAGAATGGTTTGTGTTGGAAGGGACCTTAAAAATCATCCAGTTCCAACCTCCTGCCATGGGCAGGGACACCTTCCACTAGACCAGATTGCTCCAAGCCCTGTCCAACCTGACCCTGAACCACTGACAGGGATGAAGCATTCACCACTTCTTTGGGTAATCTGTGCCAGTGCCTCCCTACCCTCACAGTAAAGAAATTCTTCATATTTTCATTTAGTCTTTATTGGCCAACACCAGCACAGCAATCTGGAAAACCAGTGCCTATCTATTTGTGTACTACTTTGAAGAGGAAGATAGGGTAGGTCATGTCTTGTCCCACACAAGAGGAGTGGCTACAGAAGAAGGGGAGCTGGAGCTGGTTAAGACATTATGCCAGGACCTCCAGGATCTAGAGCACATGTCAAACCAAAGCCACACTTTGAGACATCAGACCAGTCCTGAAGAACCTCTACAAGTCTCTTATGAAGACAGGCTGAGAGAGCTGGGCTTGTTCAGCCTGGAGAATAAAAGTCTCTGGGGAGAACTTAGAGCAGCTTACAGTGCCTAAAGGGGCTGACAAGAAAGCTGGAGAGGGGCTTTGGACAAGGGCCTGTAGGTGCAGGACAGGGGGGAAATCGCTTTAACATGACAGAGGGGAGACGGAGATGAGGTCTTAGGCAGAAGTTCTTCCCTATGAGGGTGGTGAGGCGCTGGCACAGGTTGCCCAGAGAAGCTGTGTCATCCTTGTCAGTGTTCAAGACCAAGCTGGAAGGGGCTTGGAGCAACCTGGTCTAGTGGAAGGTGTCCCTGCCTGTGGCAGGGGTTGGAACTGAATGAGCTTTAAGGTCCTTTCCAACACAAGCCATTTTAGGATTTTAAGAAAACTCCCTCCTCTAGCTGCTTTGGTTCAAGTGCAGTCATAATTCAGAATCATGGGAACAAACCTTGTACACTGTTGTAGGTTATTATTTAACAAAAGCAAATTGCCATTATTTTTTATTGAGCCTGAGGGGTGGTTTGCAACCCATTCTCATGCTTCTTGATGCTTTCAACCCAACATGAATTCAACCCAACATGAACTCACGCTGCAGAGCTAGCTCCTAAATATATCAGATCATGATTTGATGATGTTGGCAAAGTGGCTTCAGGAACCCTTCCCTTTAGGAGCTTGCAACGGTCTTTACCCAATGCCCTGCTCTGATACTCCTGCTCCTTCAGGGGCTTCAGGGCTCCCATCACCAACACCATACTCATGTATAATGAAGTTACATATTACTATATATTAAGCTTCTGTGGTAATTAGGGATAAGGGAAAGACATTCCCATTAGCTGTAGAGGGGAACATACAGAGCACCTTTGCTCATGGACTAACCCTGTACTGCTGGACAGGCTGCAATACCTCAGCAGAGAGAGCTTATAAGAAATCAGCCAGGAATGTTTAAACAGCAATTTGGAATCACCAAATACTAGCCAAATATAATATAACAACAGCGAGATATAAATATATTTATTCCTATTATTAGGAGTAGCAATAGTTACAATTACTGGTTATTATTAGTAGTATTTTTATGGTACCACTTAGAAATTCCCTTAGTAGACCAGACTGCCATTGCAATCTGCGTGTAACGCTGTTACCATGACAGTTTTGCTGTTTGCCAGTGTGTTTTGGCTAGAAAGCCAGCTGTTGAGTAGCTGCTCTCCAAGTTGCTGAGCAATAAATCTCAAACCAAATTCATGAACCAGATTTCTGCTCCAAGTCTCAATCTTGTGACTTGCTGTGTAGGCTGCTTCTTGACTCCACCTGCCTTCATGCTGCAAAAACACCTCTGTCACTGAAACTGGTGGTTCCTAAGGCTGATTTTTGCAAATAAATATATGTTGCATGTTCATTCATACAGGTAAGTGTAAGAGATGCTACTGGTGAGACTGATAATGCAGAAAGTATTTGCTGCCTGTGAGAATGCTGTAGAATAAAAGGCTCTGGGGAGAACTTAGAGCAGCTTCCAGTGCCTAAAGGGTAAGACAAGAAAGCTGTAGAGGGGCTTTGGACAAGTGCCTGTAGGGACAAGGCAAGGGGGAATGGCATTAACCTGACAGAGGGGAGATTGAGATGAGCTCTTAGGCAGAAGTTCTTCCCTGTGAGGGTGCTGAGGCACTGGCACAGGGTGCCCAGAGAAGCTGTGGCTGCCCCATCACTGGCAGTGTTCAAGGCCAGGTTGGATGGGGCTTGGAGCAACCTGGTCTAGTGGAAGGTGTCCTTGCCCATGGCAGGGTTTGGAACTGAATGAGCTTTAAGGTCCCTTCCAACCAAAACCAGGCTGTGATTTTATGGTTTGTGAAAGGTTCTGAGGAAACAAAGGAAGATGAGAATGATTTCTTTGCAATACAAGAGAAAAAGCTTTTAGATGCACATTATACTAAGAAAAAGGTATTTAACTGAGCAGGATGAGACTTACTTTGTAAAAAGTCAGTGGTTTCTTATAGAGGAGATTTCACTGACAGATTGTCAGTCTCAAGAGATCCACAAACTATTGGCCTGGCTTTCAGCTTGGTCTTATATGTGCTAATGCTGTTCATTCTTTCAAGATGATACAGTCATCTGACTTTTTTCCTTCTTGTAACAACATGTGAAATTGTTCACTGCTCACAGTGAATTTCACTGTGGGGTTCACTCGTAAATGACGTTCCCCTAAAATTTTCTTTGCCTTCTGGACAAAGGTATATGTTATCCTATACAGAGCAAAAGTGCATCAGAGGTGCATGGGGAGTTCTCAGGTGCTCACAAAAAGCCCAGTGATTTGGCTGATGTAGGACATCAGGTGACACAACTCTGTTGTCACCAGGACTGCAAGCCCTTAGCATCTAAGAGCTGTTGGGTAAAGCCACGGTATGTGAACTAATGGTCCCAAACCATTACCTACCAAGTTGAAATCCTTATCACAGAAGTGCTATGGTTGTGATTTGCATCTCTCCAAAGTGTGGGTTCAGTAACCTTTCCATCTGTCATTAACATTAATCTCACTTTGTAATCTTCCTAGTACCTCTGTGTCACCAATATCCCCACAATAGGTGTTGTGTTTTCTAATGGTCCACTTCACACATTCAGAAGTCTTCCATGCTTACACTATTGTTTAATTATGTCTTTTAGGGTTAAGATATGATCAGTGTATGTATACCCTCTTCTGAAGTTAAACTGACTTTCCTCAAGCCTACCATTCAGCTGTGTCTGCTTTCTTGTTCACAGGTACTCAAGCAAATGCATTCCCAAACACAGCAAACAAGCTAATGCCTCTTGAGTTTTATATTCCTTCCTGTCACCCCCTTTTCTTTTTCTTCAGCTTGCTGTAATCACATCTGAATACCAGGGACAAGTTCTTCTTCAGCTTTAAAAAGCACTCGGAATACTTGATGCTGTCCCAGGGGTGCTACCTTTGTTGTCAGCACAACCAGGAGGATGTGATGCTTCAGGACAGCCACCATCCGTGTGTCGCACAGAGGGCTGGATCCAAGGAGCAATGATAACTCTTCAGTGGCTTTTGGTCTTGATCGTTGTACTTGACAGCCCTGTTTGATTTTTTTCTTTCTATTTTAAATTTCCCAGCATAGATTATAAATGCTCTTTTCAACAGGTTTCCACTCTTATTTCTACCTTCTCACCTAAAATCCTGAGTTTTCCTGTCTCCTTTTTCAATAGATCAACTTTTGAGAGGTGAGACATTCTGACAGGTTTCTGACTCTGTTCATGTGTGGCAGCATGAATTTGTGACCTCCTGCATCTGTCACTTTCTCAAGCAGAGCTTCACTCATATGTCTCTGAAAGGATTTATTTAGAAATATTGATGAATTAAAAATACACCTGGAGCTTGGTGTTATGTACTGATTTAATGCTTTATTCAGGCTCATCAATCTTTATTCAGACTAATCACAAAATTGATCTGTCTCTTCACATTAAACTCTTTTTGCGTTAAGGGGACTTTTGTCCTTGATCAGAATTTATCTGATTAAAGATGTTCCATGATACACATAAGCAAAATACTGCATTTTAAAGATGAGGATTCAAACTTACCTGTTGTGATCAAATGGAAATATCAAGTCTTAATTCCATCCTTTGGGCAGCTTAGCGATAGCTTTCTGAGGATGCTCTCCATTGCTGGCCAAAGGCTGTCAAAACTTACAGAAGCAGTGGCCAATCTCCAGTCAGAGGGCAAAATTTAGTTAGGTCTTCTTGAGGCAGATGCCCAGTCACTTCTCACCAAAAAAGACCAATGCTACAGGCACTATAAGAAAAAGACAATGAAGAAAACAAATATTGTTTTATTAAGTCTCTTACATGTAAGCATCATCATGTGAGGCATCACACAAATGTGATCTGAACAGCTCATTAGCTTGGCTAGTGCTGCTGTAAAATGGCCATGTTGCACATTTATAACAAAGTAGTATGCTTGCAATAAAAACAAAGCTTGTTATAAATAAAACCATCCCCAAGTTATTTACATCAATCAGAAAATAGTCACAACAGTATGAATGCCTTGGAATTGGTAACATTTTAGTTCTGCTAGAAATCAGTGTGATGATTACAGCTTCCAGCTCAGGTTCCAGGCAGACATCTTTCTTCCATAGCATTTTTCTCTGTTCCTTCTGTGCCAGCTCTTATAAAACAAGATACCACAGGATTTAATTCTAAAAATCTAATATTACTGCCTTGTGGTGAACTGAATACTACAGATTCCTTCTTGATAATACTGTCTCATGGGATTCCTGTGCAGTAACAGAATCTCCTGGGATTCCTGCCTGGTAACCATATCTCACTGGACTTTGGTAGTGTTTCTCCCATTGGATAACCCCAGCCCCACCAAATAAGCAGTCATAAACCTTATGCTCTCATTATTTTACTCTACATTTTTTTACTAATGTCAGACCTTGCACTACTTAAGTCAGTGGTTTCGGTTGGTTGCTTTTCCCTCTCATTGATTTTCACTAAGTCAGAAGGGCTCCAAGAGAAAAGAATATTATGGAATATTTTGACTGACAAAAACAGTGTTAACATTAAGAAATACTTTAAAAGTAACAATAATACAAATACTTTGTGGTTGGCTTATCTACATACTCTTATTCAGCTCCTGCAGAACTGGCACTTAATCTTTAACAACACACAGACTAGAAAGCTTTTTGTTGGACTGAAAATGAGATACTCTAACAGTTCTTCCTCTTTATGCCAGTGAGAGAAATCACAGCTAAATTTTTTTAAAAGGAATATACTGCACAGTTCTTAAGTCAGATTTTCAGTGAACACCTCTGCTGCTAGTATAGATAAGCAATAAAACAAAAGCCATAAATCAACTGTTATTCTTCTGGGTTTTATGGTACTCAAAAGGGTCACTAAAATATCAGGAGCCCACTGCAGCAGATACTGCACCCTTAAATAATGAAGGACACAATCCAGGCTTTCTGTTCTTAGCCAATCTCTCTACCCAGTTCCTCACAGCAGATTGACAGGGGGTAAAATTATTCCCAAAAGCCCACAAACACAGACAGTTTTGTTCTGCCCAGTATCTCCAGGCCCTTTTCCAACTCTTTCCAGGATGTGAGGTCACCCTGGGAAGCAGCAATTAATCCACTTGCAGGGTAATTCTGGCATGAGAGGCTGGCCTCCATGGTTGCACATTTGGCCTGTTTCATCAACCTGTAAATCTGAAAGTTGGTCAGGAGACATCTGCTCTCCTCCGTCCTGTGATATTTCCAGGCTCAAAAGTTTTGGTTTGAGCTTTCCTTTGACTTTAGTGTTTCTAATGGCTCACTCTTCAGAAAGTGATGGAATCTTCATGGTTGGGGAAATCAACTTGATGGAGGGACTGCTGCGGAGCTGGGAGCCAGCCTTTCTTCGGAGAGTGGTTTCATGGTGGTGTCATATTGTCATGACAGACCTCTTGGAGCACTCACTTCTACCAGTGTAGGTCAAATAAAACAGTAATACGCTCTATGAAGAAATATTCACTGAGTTTTTTTTCACTAAGCTCTGGACAGACCAAAAGGTCCTGACCACCATCTTCCTGGCTTTAGTAGAGCTCTGATCAGCTGAAGCTCTGGCTCTGTAAGAGAAAAGAAGTTTGAAACGCAGACACTACTGGAGCTTGAAACACAATGGAGGTACCTTGAAGAATATGAATGTTAGAGATGAAAGAAGGTAAGCAGACAACATCTTCTGTTCAAGCCCTCTATCTCCTGCTGCATATTCAGAAAAAAAAAATGGGCAAATGCCATTTTTCCTTCTCAAAGCTGTCTTTCAGTCCAAATATAACACAACTCCAGATCTTACAGCTGTTCTGAGCCCCTTTTTGAATCCAGACCATGCTTCAACACCAGCTTTTCTTTGGTCTTGATTAAGCCATTAAACCTCATATCTCTTGAAGCTGGAAGTATCTGTGGTAACAATCTCTGACCACTTGATGTTATTTTTGAGAGGATCAATAAATTTTCAGAAGCACTTTCTGAAGATAAAAAAAGAAAATAAGACTGACACACTTGATACTGGATCTGTCAAAACACCTTTACCCCAAATAGTTGAATTTCCATGCCTTGAAGGTACCACTAAAATCAGCAGACAGATAAGTAGGAAAAAAAACTTTGAGGAGCTTCAGTGGCTTGGGTCCTGTCTGGCACTTTGGTACCCACTGCCATGACTAGAGGGGCTGTAAGTTCAGGCTAATACTATGGGGTGTGATAAATAGGGATGGTGTCAGATTAGGGTCTGCATGTGGGCTCTGTTGCCTTCTAGGGTACAACTTGCTGCTTGGACAATGAATTGAGAAAACAGTGGTGGAGACTTGTGGAAGTATCTACAGGCAGCCTGGACAACAAAAACAGGGAAAACAAAGCACTTCTGACCAGGGGGCTTCTGACAGCCTCTTAAGGGTCACAAGACTTTCTTGTGAGTCACCATCCCAAAAATACTGTAAGTGCTATTCGTTCAGTGCAAGCTGGAAACAATCTAGGGAACTCTCATCTTCAGGTCAGTGGGGGCTGGCAGCAGGTCGTGCTCTCCCTGGGAGCGAAGGGTGAGACGAGAAAGAGCACGGCTTTGAAATTGCTCTCATGCATGCTGTGGCTGGGGACTGGAACTGCAGAGAGGGAAGGGTTTATCTGCTGCCCAGAAGCAGAGCTGTAGATGCCCTTCTGCAGCTCTCGTGAGAACTGGGATTAGATACTTTTTAGAGCTTGAGGGATGATTCTGGACAGGAAAGATTTACGTAAAACTGGGACAACAAGAAAAAGTGCATGCAGAGACATATGGAAATTCCTGCCTTCCCACACCATTTTGTGTTCTGCTTAGGAGGGTCAGAAAGCAGCTTTGGTGTTTATCCCATTTATGGCCCACAGGACCTTCTTTAGGGCCTGAAGCACTCCTGCTATAAAAATAGGGGAGAAGCCATAAAAGCAGCAACATCTCATATATAGCACAAATCTTTTCTTACAGGATGGACAAGGAGCTGAATGCCTTAATTAGAAGTTCACCGAGTTATTTTTTGTATCTTACAGCTAACAACACAGAACATGGACTCCTGATTGAATACCAAGGCAGTAAATCAATGGAGGGTCTTTGCTGCCGTTCATGAAATGCTCCAGCTGTGCTCTTAAGGATTATAATGTCAACAGAACTCTTGATTTGAATCACAGCCTTGCCTTCACTCAGGGGCCGTGTATTAGTCTTGAAAAGCAGACAGAGTTTCATGGCTCAAAGAAAAAAGAAAGAATTACTGAGCTGAAAATAAAATAGTGATGTAGGGGAGGAACATTGTGATGCAGCCAAAGGAGATGCAGGGCAAACTTCAGCAAAAGCCTTTAGAAATGTGAAAGCTAAGACCTTTCTCTGTGTTTAGTATAAACTTCACCAGTTAAATTTAAGTGTTTAGATAGTGTTTCCTAATGTGTTTAGTGCTTAGTCAACTGATCAAGTACTCAGAGGGCACAGCTCCTCACAGCTTCACCAAAGCCACCACAGCAATGCCAGTTAACTTCAGCCAAGGATCTGTCCTTACTAAAGGTATGATATATAGCAGAAATACCAGTAAGCAAGACATGGATTATTTTAGACACAGGTAAATTTGTCCTGAGGACAAATATTTTTTCTGAATTGCACTTACGGTTATGCCTCTGCTTTAGAGCATGAAGAAACTGATGAAGATTCAACTGTATTCCATCAGCCTGGATTCCTGAAAACTGTGTAAAAGGTGTAGTTTTGCCTCAAGAAATACTTGAAGCTTCCCAGGAATCCTTTGTCATTTAGCAGGTGTTCTCTTGCAATGATTGTAATAAATCTTAACAACCCACATGCACCCAGGCAAGAGAAAAAGAGCTGAAGACTCTCCTAATGATGACCTTGAAGCTGTTGACGAGGTCACAGTGGTAGTGTCATGCTGTAGTTTGCACATGTTCTTACTTTTTTATTCCTATAGGAATCAGCTGCTGCCAAAGTACACATGATACAAACTAGAATCTTGATTATCCAAAGCACAGTCATAGTCTCTGTTTCCTATAATACAGTTCTATCCCTGGTATTTATTGCTTACATTGAGAAGTATTTCAGTTATTCAAAACCTTGGTTACTCAAATTCAGTAATTTGACCCATTAAATTGATTTGCAATTCATTCAGCTGGCCCAAGACCATTTTCCCCTCTCAGAACTGTACTGAAGCTATGCAAATGTTTGCACAAAACTATTCAAAAGAGAAAGACCTAGTTTTCATTTGAATACTTTTGTTGAAACTAGAAAGGAGGAAGAACGCTCACAGAGCCCTAATATTCCTGGAACTCTGGGCAATTTTTTGTCTTTGCAGGAGCAAGAAAACTGGCACTTCTTCCTCTCCAAAATGTGTAATTAGTTGAAAATGCTGCTTTTCGCTAGCGCCAAGGTTGAACAGCAGCTCAGATACAACATGCTTAGAGAGTTGAGACAAGTTCCTGAAATGTAATACTAGTTTCTATTGCACTGACTCTTGCAAAGCCACTATAGCCAGTGAGGATGATAGCAGCCTGTTTCCTGCCTTGGCATCCTGTTTATTTTGCTTCCCCACCACCACACATGAAGCCTGTGTAGAGCTGTGCAGCTCATGCTCCCTCTGCCATCTGCAGGACAGCATTCAGGGCTCATGTGCACCCAGCTGCCCTGATGGGCATCAGACTCTCCAAAAGCCTTTGTGCAGGATTTTCATCTTGTCATTTCCTTGTATAACATGAACTTGTGTTCTCATGGGCTCTCCAAGTATAAATAGACACATGCCTCCAAGGTTGAATTTTACAACTGCTAAATGTATTACTGCTTTGCCATCACAGTCTAGACAAAGGAAGTACAAGTTTGTTTGAGATGTGAACTCAGAGTATCAGATCCACAAGTAAATGATGGAAGTCAGTGATGTTAAAGAGATGTATTTTGTTTATCTCTGTAAAAGTGATTTATTTGTGAAAGTGTGTGTAGGATAAAAACCCACAAACCTTCACCTGGTAAGGTTCTCCAAAGCACTTTTCTGAATGGACACTGGTTCTTCTTTCTCCCTGTCCCTGCTTCTTTCCTTCTTTTTCCTCTATCAGTTTCATGGAGGAAACAGCAGCACCACAATAACAGCTCAAGTTGAACAAGTGTTTTTCTTCTCTCTCCTTGCATTTTAATCTGTGTCCATATCTCCTTTCTAATTTTGCTTTAAAAAGATTGCGTGGAAGAAAGGCACAAAATGTCCGTCAGTCTTTACACAGCTTTTTGACTAAATGTTTCATTATTTTGTACAAAAAGAATTCTTCTTTTGTTTAGCCATACATGTTCTCTACATTGACCATAACCTCCAAAGCTTACCGAGAATGCAAACTCTTGCCTACCTTTTTAATTTACCTCCAAACTTGGAATCTTGTTCCAATAGTAAAACACTAGAATATTCCAAACTTAGACTTCAGAAATTGTATTATTTTGCAAGAGTTTGTTTTACAAAAATTCTTTTGTTCCAGAAATTTAGAATTTTTCATCTCACTGTAGATAACATAGGAAATGGATCTAAACAAAAATTATAATAAATAAATGTATAAGCATAGATAAAAATTTTGTTTTAAATTTAAGTTTGCTATGAAAAATGAGTTGGGTACAGTATTGGACTTGTGTCATGATATAGTGCAATTGCAAAAATCATAACATCTCTTGGCAGAGAAGCTAACTTGTGGTTTAAACTTAAACAAAAAGAAAACAGTATTAAGTTCACATTAAAGTAATCTTACTTTATACTGAACTACAAGTCAGGAGCCCATCCTTACCCTTTAGGAAAAGGTATTAGAAGAAAGCAAGATTGGAATCCTTTCTCTTTTCCCAGCAGAACATAGTCTACCTGCTAATAAACCTGATTAAATTCCAGGTCCTTATTTTCCTGCCCCCAAACGTCCCTGCATAGCCGCAAACACCTAAAAAATAACCCCCAGGCCCTCCACTCAAGCACTGTTACCCCTCTTTCCAGTAACTGGAGCCTTGTATGTGCCTGCAAATCAGGTTTACAGAAGCAATTGAGCTGTGGGGCTTATTGCAGCTCCTTAGGGAAACTCTACAACTGGAGGTAACCACATTTTTTTTCTTAATAGGGATTAACAAGGAAGGAGTTGATTTTGGCCGGAGAATGGTCACCAGCTGCCTTCCTTGGGTAAAAACGTAGAGATTGAACTAATCTGTGGCCTTGTCAGGCTCTAAGAGAGATGTGCTGGAACACCTGGAGCTTTCTTTTGGCACAGGGGACTCTTTCTTAAGGGTGGTGGGGTCTCTTTTAAGATCATTCTGAAGCTGGGTTACTAGGCTGCTCATGTGCTTTCAGGCTTTTTGGGAAGAAGCACTTTTTCCTTTATCTATATGAGTATTTGATCTACATACAGGAGAGCAAAATTAAAGAGATTGTCTTATCTCAAAATGCACACAGACGTGTTGAACCAGAGGGAAGAGCATGGTCCACAGGAAGGGAAGTTGCGGGGGGGGGGGGGGGATTTTGGTACAGCTTTTTATTAAAGCTGTGAAAATGGTTAGAGAAGGAGATGGCAGAAAAAAGATGATACAAAGCGAGTGAATTTGATCTGTGCAGTGCAGAGATAAGGGGGAACTTAACACTGGGTTGAGTTCTCTAAGAAAAAGCAACAGATATGTGAGATCACCCTGTTCCTTTTAGACTAGGAAATCTAGGATTTTTAAAAAGACAAATAAAAGAAAAGGCAAAAAACTCAATTCTGAAGAGTTTCGTTTTACCGCCCTCGTCCTCCCCTGGGAAGATTTTAGAGAATTTTTATTTCCTATAATTCTTTTTGAATGCATTTGCAGTAAAGTGCTGGAAATGCAACGTGTTTCATTCAGAACTGGGAAAACAAAGAGTTAATCTTATCCTGAGGGTTTTCTTTCCATATGTACTACTGAATATGGCTACCAGATCCTCAGAGCAGACAGACTATGGGACACAAATAAACTGGGTTTCTGCTGCTGTAGTTTTAGATCCATGTTGCCATGAAAAAATATCAAAGGATTTAAGAATAATGTTCAGTTGGTTTCATGGTCTGAGCAATACATGCTTGGGAGACTCCAACGTCTTCAGGGTAAACCAAATATGTTCAATAACACTGTCACTATACTGAGTAATGTGTGTCACCTATCTTCTGGTGCCAGATAGCCCACAGACTTCTTTCAAACTGCTTCATTTCTAGCTGCATGGAATAACATTTGCTTGACTTTATCAGTAGGAACATAAAAGGAAGGTGGAGCCTTCATCTGCTTTCAATTTTTTGGGGGAGCTCTGTTTATTGAATTATCTAAAGACCCTGAATTCTGGCTGTACTTTGTGAATGAGCCCAGAATCTTCCTCAAAAATCCACACCAAGAATAATTTCAAAAGATAAAAATTGATTTGAGACAAATTATTATCTTCTGTGGCTGGTTATCACATATCATGTATTATTGGACAGTGTAATCAAACTTGCATGGAGTAATTCCCAAAAAGTTTTTTTCCAAATGAAAAAGACATTCCATTTAACAACATCTTAGTGTGAGAACTTGTGATATTTGAAACTGTCAGATGTAGCTTTTTTTGCTCCAGGACAAAAATCTGCAAAATCAAACAACTGGTGCCAAAGGGATTTCCCACCAGGGATTCCACCCCAAAGAGATCCCACCAGGGCTGGATCCTTCAGACTTTTGCATTAGCCTCAGAATGTCTCTAAATTTTCCCCAAAGGCAAATCACTGTTCTTCAAATCTAAATATTTCAAACTGCAATAAAGATACTACAGTATTCAAGATTGTTACTGTAGGAAAGCACAGTATTTTCTTTAATACAGAAAGTGAAGACCAGGAGTTTGTTTTTGTGGTCAGTAAGGGGACATACCCTAGATTTCAGAAAGGCCTCTCCTCTGCTATGCAATAGTGGCATCTAAACAATTGCAGGATTAAAATGGGACAGTTCTCTTTAACCTTCTAAATTTGGAGGTGGCCCAAGAATGCTGACAAAGGAGGACAGTTACCATCAACTGTTCTTTAATTATAGATCTGCTTGTTCACCTTCCCAAATCCTTCAAACCTTCCGAAAGGAAACAGGAGACATTAGAACTTGAGCACCACTGCAGACTTCAAAGGACTATTTAAGATAGCTTAAGAAAGGGAAAATAAATCAATTGGTTCAATATATTTTACCTCTGAAAATCCAAGAAGGAAGAATTCATTAACAGAAGAGAGAGCAGGTAGGTAAACTAAAGAACTATTACCTTATTCAAGCTATTCAGTTTTATTATATTGTTTAGTTCTCAGAAGATTACAAGCTTCCTAAATTTCCCTAGAGTTTTAGACATATCCTCACTTTTTTCCTCCCTCTGTTAATACATGTCGCTGAAATAAACCTTCTCAACATCATGTCCTTCTCATCTGAGGAGCTGTACATACAAAAAGCAAGGCATCTTCTGCTTACAAAATGTAACTTCTGTTCAAATGTCCCCCTGACCTGCTTACTGCTCTCATGTATGAAAAGCTCAAAGTACTCCAAAATCTTGTTTAAAATTTAAAATGTTGCAACATCAGGTGGAAAATTATTTAAGTCCACTAGGAGTAACAGAATAAGTCTCATCACCTGTGGTGGGAAGTGGACTGTGCTGGTGTCCTGGGTTCAGCAGCAGCAGTCAGTTTTTCTCCTTCTTAATAGCTGGTGCAGCACTGTGTTTTTGACTTTTGGCCTGGGAACAGCACTGATAACACCGATGTTTTTAGTGACTGCTCAGATGTTTAGTCTGACCAAGGACTTTGTGTGTCTCATGCTCTGCCAGGGAGGAGGGGAAGACAGGAGGAAGCAGAGACAGGACACCTGACCCAATCTAGCCAAAGAGGTATTCCATACCACAGCACGTCATGCTCAGGATGTAACTGAGAGTTACCCAGAAGGGCTAGTTCACTGCTCCGTTGGGCTGCATATTGACGGGTGGTATTGTATTCTCTTCCCTTGTTATTTCCCTTATCATTATTATTATTGGTAGTAGCAGTAGTGATCTGTGTTATACCTTAGTTACTAAACTGTTCTTATCTCAACCCGTGGGAGTTACACTCTTTCGATTCTCCTCACTACCCCTCCGGGAGTGGGGGTGGGGGGAGAAAGGTGGGGAGTGAGCAAGTGGGCTGTGTGGGTTACTGACTGCACTTAAACCAGGACAGCTGGAGACAAAGTGATGAGAGCTGAAAAGCTGAACTTTATGGTACAAATTGGTTCAAATCACTCCAACAAAGTGAATTCTTTGTTGTATATTCTGGAAAATAGATCCCCTGAATATAGTAACAAGAATGAAGGTTGGCTTCAAATTGGAGAGAAATATGTCAAATTTAAATAAATATTTTCACACCTAGTTACTTATGTGTCTGGTGTCTGCTTTTATTAGTGCAATATTTTCAGATAT
This sequence comes from Pezoporus wallicus, assembly GCF_028554395.1. NCBI lineage: Eukaryota > Metazoa > Chordata > Aves > Psittaciformes > Psittacidae > Pezoporus > Pezoporus wallicus. Next base: position 3,755,846 of record NW_026639377.1, read on the forward strand.
TTTTTAGAAGCTGGTCACTTCTTTTTCCTGTCACTTAAATAGCCACAATATGTGTACAGCAATGTTTGCAGCTGGAAATGTTTCTTTCCCTAGATCAGTTTGTCTCTCAGGGTTGTGTTCACAACACAGATATAGGTGAGAGCATCCATTTCCTGTTAAAGGCACCTTCTTGGCTGATACACCAGCAAGTGAAGAACATGAAAAACAACTGCAAAGGAGGGAACACCCCTCACATTGCTCCTCTCCACACTTGTGGACAAATCAAGGAACTCACTGTTTGGAAAAAAGGCCATAGAAACAACTAGGAATCCATGATCAGTTTTTAAAATGCTATCACAAGAACAAAGAAAATAAAATAATTCTTCAGTCCCTGAAGACCTGTAGAGTTGTGATGGCATGCTGAGGAGACCAGAAGCAACCAAAAACATCTCACATCCACTACTCAAGCTCTAGAAGATGCAGTTATACCTGTCAGGACCTGGTTCATCAGCAGACACTCTTTGCAGTGTCTGTTTTTTGACATGTTAGCATCCCTCCCCTGTGTCCAAAGCTCGAAGCCTGAACTCCGACATTAGTATCTTTTGTAAATCATATCAGATGTAGCTTACATTAAGCAAATGATTGATATAATAAAGGATATTCTAAAAAATAGAGTTAGTGTTTGAATTAGTGGAAGTTAATGTATTTTTTCACACCAGATGTTGCTTTCACTTGTTTGTTTGTTTGGGCATTTTACTGGCAAAAGTAGAAAGATGTTATATTTATCACCAATAAAAATAGTTTGCATTCTAAAAGGAGAGAAGAAGAGCTGTCAGGAAGGTCCTTCTGTACACAGATTATTGTTTTAATAAGACAGACCACAGCAGCTCCTATCAGGGTGTTTTGGCAAGGTGGCAATCCTGATCACCTTGAAAATGTTTGGTTCTTAGAAAACAATTCTGCACATAAACAACACATAATCCTAATTGAATGCTTCTTTTTACAAGGCCTTCAGCACATTCCTGGTAATTAAAACTGGAACATTCAATTTCAGGAGTAGAAAAATATGTAGAATCTTATTTGCTTTGAGCAAAGATGGAATTGTATTTGCTTTATGTATATAGCATTCAGTAATTTCATAATGACTAAAATTAGAAAGGCTTGGCTTAATTTGTCTTACTACGTTTTTGGAGCGTTATGCTGTAGAACACTCTTTTTTAGTACTTTCCCTCAGTTTCTGAGGCCAAAAAGGGACTCCTCATTTTTAGTACAACTGATTGTACATTTTTTCTGAGGACAATTCTATATGATGGTGCAATACATGTACATATAAATATGAATAAGCTTGTGCTTTTTATCTAATACAAATAAGCACTAAGATTCAAAGTTTTCACATCATCATTAACAGCTTTATTTGATGAGGTTACTGTTTAGGTCTGAGAGGGAGATTCTGGACGTCAGCACACAGCAGTGGCAGGGTGCTCAGGGGAAAAGTTTCTGCTGTAATTCAAAGAGACTTTACAATTTCATTGCTTTGTGATGCCTCACATTGCCCTGCCTGGCTACAACTTCAAATATATTTACTTGTCTGCTCCTCCAAGCTCATATTTACTAATAAGGCTGGAACCAAGTTTTTGATGAGGAATATCAGCTTTGTGGTCTAGATTTTTTTTCAGCCTGAACTATTCTGGATGGGACTAAACCTTCTGAAAGCTAGAGGAGTAACCACATTCTTGACTTGGACAATTATAAGAAACAGTTAAGCCTTGTCAGCTGAATAGTTGAACTAATATCAGCCCCATTCCCAAACCAGGTCCACACAACCACCCAAAGCAAAGGCACGTGTGATCAAAAGGATTTCTTTGCCTATTGTTTCACAAAGGGTTGTACATCTGCAAAGAAAAGCAGAGAAGAAAGAGGAAGCATCAGGAAGTAAAGCAGGAAATCCAAGAGTTCACAAAAAGCCTCAAAAGAGGGAGGGTTTGGGGCTGGGTACTGCTATTAAAAAGTATGAAAAAAAACCAACCCCTCTAGCATTATTTCATGCTTGTGGTGACTGAGGAAAAGAGATTTTATACATTCTTTGCAATTAAATAAATTACCTCAAGAAATGTCACCAATCTCTCTTCTAAATGCTGCAGGTGTAAGTGTGAAGCAGTTTCCAAATATAAATACAGTGCACTACTACTCTTGTTGAAGCGAAGGGTGATGGTAGCAGGGCTTGTGGAAACGAGTATCAGACCTATAGCAATTAATGAAACAAAAAATCAGAAATACCACAAAATTACTAAAATAGAATCTCAGGACAGACTAGTGACCCTCGAAGAGAGGGAAAATCCATGCTGAGAAAGTGGAAGAAAACACGTAAGTAAATTGGGAAACATCACGTTTTGTAACTTAGCTATTTGACATTTATACTTCATGCACAACTCTTGATCTTTATGAACAGAAAACCATCAAAGTGCTAACATAATCATCAAAGACCAGAAGATTTTACATGAACTTTTGAACAGCTTGGAATATAAGAGCTATTATGGGCTGAAGCAGGGATTGAATGAACTAAAACCCCCTCTGTTTCAGAAATAAATCACTAAGTCATGGATCAAGCTGGATGTATTCTGCTGGGAAGCAAAGGAATGAAAACTGCCCAGTCTGATAATGGAAAAGTATAAAGTCACTTAAAAAACTTTTAAAAGAGAAGATACAGCTTTATTTTATAATCCAAGGAGAAAGTAACAGTAACTCAAATCTACTGCCTCTGGTAAGGTAAGCTTCTGGTCCAAATAAATAATTTGCGATAAAAGATACAACTAAGATAATTATCATGAGTAGGATTTCAGCCTGACGGTAACTGGGAACTGTGGAATTCAAGGTTGCTAAAAGTTTATTAAGTAACAAATGTGTGTAATGAAAAGTATTTCAGAAAGAATATTAACATTTCTTAAAAGATAAAGAAAAAAAAAAAAGACATATCCCCAAACCATCTCCTTTGAATTTCTGCAATGGGGCTGAGCAAAGAAAAATGCCAGGAATGTCAGTAAAATTGTTTTAGGTTGATGTGAAAATCATCACTTACCTACTGTAGTTAAAATGCCATCACATCCAATCAGTTAATGCTCTTTTCTTTTGTCTCCCTCCTCCTTTTTTTCAGTGTAAGCATTTTAGACTCTGTTGGGATGAAAACTGAAACTGAAATAAGGATCTAGTTCATGTGTTAGGCTAAACTTCATCACAGTTTCCTATGGGAAAGCGTGGTTAAAACAATACTCCTACAACAAATATGCAATACAGCTCAAAATAGAGGCAGGAGTAAGGAAGTGTTTTGTAATGAACTATATTCCTGTATTACCTACAGCAATTACCTTCTGTTGCATTATGGCAGGTAGATTGACTGACCACAAAAGAAGAGGAGAAGGAGAAAAATACCATCCCTGAAAACATTTAAAGCCAGGCTGGATGTGGTCCTGAACATGATCTAAAGATGTCCCTGCTTGTTGCAGGGGGGGGTTTGACTTGATGAGCTTTGAAGCTCCCTTCTAACCCAAACCAGTCTGTGATTCTATGATTCTATGAAAAGAATAAGAGGAAAATCACATAAAACCAGAGAAAAAACAGGGATACAGTCAGCACAAGCACTTGCCCTTGAGAGAAGCTAAGAGTGAAGACTGAATGTTTGTTTGATATGAAATGGACTTGGAGTTGGCATGAAGATGTCATCCTTGTGCCATGGGAAACAGGAGTTTGTTCACTTTTTGCAGACATCAGGTATCCAAAAGACCTGATGCAGACATCAGTCATTAGCTTTACAACGGTTTTTAGGGGAGAGAAAGCTCATAATGGATCTTGGTTTTCTTACAAGTTGAGGTGAAGTAGATTTGAAAGTGGCCAAAATAAAAATGGCCCAGAAATCAGACATGGGGAGAAAACAGCTGTCTTTAGCTAGAGGTGATTTTCCCCTGCCAGTTGAGATTACCGGCACTTTCTTTGCTTTGCATTTTGTTCTTGAAGCTTGAGGAGCCATGCAGGATTTCCCACCCAGTCAAATAGTTCAGCCACCTCAGTTGCCAAAACGAAATCTGGAGTTGAGATAAGGTAGCTGGCATTGTCAACAAATGGGTCCCCAAAACACCCCTGATGCCCAAGAGGCAGAACTTCACTTTCTTCACTAATACAATCAACTTTCCAAAAGTTAGCTTGAATTCTGCAGTAGTTTGGACCTTGTATGGTTCACAGGTGAGTAAACAAAACGGAAAACTTGAATTTTTCTGTTTTTTTTTCAGTCCTTCTATTTCTTCTTTGCACAGCTTTATCAGTGGCTCCTGACATGATACAATACTGCCTGATTACTTGTGGGGAGATGCGTCCCATCGCAATTTTTGGTTATTTTACAAAAACAAGACAATTTGGGAATGTGGTTTATGGTTTTAAGCACCCTGTTTTAAACCTAGGTCTAGTCTGGGTGCATTATTATTGCATTGCTTGATGTACATCATTTAAGTGTCTTTTTACATTATTTAGGTATAAAGAAAAGCAAAGATCAAAGACTTTTGACTTTCTTATTCAAACAGAGTTTCCTTCTTTGTTAGAGTATTACAAAAAGCATACAAAGGTGCATACTTTTTGGTATAAAGATACCTTTCTGGTTTTAGCTTTGTAAGGATATAAGCAGTGCTAAACCTGTAGCTACTAGGCTTAGTAAACTCATTCTATGGACCCATTTTATGTCTCTCTCTCACAGAATTCCCTCCTTAGTGATGGAAGATTTACACTACCTAGTTTTAAATGATCATACTATTATTCAATAGGTAGCTCACAGGAAGACCTTTGTGTCAATGTGACCAGGAATGGGATTTGCTACTGTCTGATTCTTCATAATGTTGTATTTAACTTACAGACCTTTAGTTAAATTCAGATTGAATTTTTATGTCAGTGCAGCCTCTCTTTTCTCTAGCAGTGCTGGATCAAGTTCTGACTCTAGGAAGTGAAGAGCACAAGGCCAAATCTCATTGAAATGTCCATTATTTGGGCTTCTCAAGCACATCTAAATCTTTGTGTTACTCTATCATCTCCATTGATGTCAAGAGACATTTTTAAAGCTTAAACTCTTCCTCAAAATAAAACTTGTGATGTGGAATCCCTTCAACTTTGTAAAAGTCAGCTTCCAGAACTGGAGTAGAAAAATGTATAGAAACACAATTTTATATGGATTGAACCAAAATGCAAGATCATTACCTCCTATCTGGATTTGTAGGTTTCAGTTTAGGACTGGTGAAAATAACAAGCATTGGAAAAGAAACGAAAATAGAACAGAGCAGCCACCTTAAATCAGTGTCACTACAGTTTTTGCATGCCCAATGAGACTGTTATTTTGACCCCCAAATAGTTGGAACATATTTAACCTAGAACTAGGACTTCCTGTGGAAAACTTAGCTAAGCAAAAGTACTTGATAAGAAGTCTCATCCCCAATGTGGAATTTTCCTATACCACAAGTTCAGTCCATACCACAAATTCAGCTTCCACATCCTATTTGAGTCCTATTTTAGGAGAAGATTCATCAGACAGTTAAGAGGTATACATATTGCTAAAGCTTGGTCAATGCAAATGCAACTCTACCAACATTCATTTATTGAATGACAAGGTAAGGTGTCCTGTGTTTTTAGTTAAACAAATTCAAGAATAATCTAGTAATGTGTAGCTCTATTGAAATTCTTGAAGTAGCTTACAATTTTACTTTTCTTGGACAGTGTAATTGATACCTATACCTTCTAGAGGCTAAAGGTGGGCTACAAGAAAGCTGGAGGAGGACTTGTGACAAGGGCCTGTAAGAACAGGACAAGGCGGGTAATGGCTTTAACCTGACAGAGAGGAGGTTGAGATGAGATCTTAGGCAGAAACTCTTCCCTGTGAGGGTGGTGAGGCACTGGCACAGGTTGCCCTGAGAAGCTGTGGCTGCCTCATTCCTGGCAGTGTTCAAGGCCAGGCTGGGGAGACTTGGAGCAACCTGGTCTAGTGGAAGGTGTCCCTGCCCATGGCAGGGGGATGGAACTGCATGAGCTTTAAGGTCATCTCTTCCAACACAAACCAGTCTGTGATTCTATGATACCGGCTCGTCATAAACTAAATATATGTATGTTAAAAAATAAACCAGTTTTCTAACTCCTGTATTTCATAAAAATAGGAATGTAGCCTTTCTTGAGGAACTGCTAAAACAGCCATGAAAGTGATATATCCTCTGTGGACACAAAATTGTTAAGTGTAAAACATCCATATGCTCTAGGAGGACAGGGTCACTAAGATAATACCCTCTGGAAAGTTAGAATGAAAATACTAGTAATGAAAATAGTTTTGTTGGATTTTTTTTTTTTTAGAAAAGAAAATGTGAAAGTCATTGACAAAATCATTGCATTCAACTAATATACATTTGAACGTGCCTTAGTTTATCTCATGTCTCTTTTACCACAGATAATAATTCTACAATAGCTAAAGTAAGTGATGTGACTGTCAGATATACAGTGCATAAAACCTGTCTGTGTTAATGCTTTTCATAAAATCATAGCTGTTAGGTTTTTAGTGGTGTTTTGAAGACTCTCAGTCACTTCCAGCCCCATAGAGGATTCCTCCATCCCCATCAGTGTCCTCTCCTTCTTCGCTGGTTCCTGTATGGGGGCTTCAGGAGACTCTCTTGATACTTCACGTTTGCGTGGAACAGTCGGACCATCTCATGGTCTTTGTTATCCAATACTCTGGGCAGAAAGAGAGAGGACTTCTGTGTTCTGCGAGTTTTAAAGCCCCTTCTAGGTCGTCCTTTCCCATTGATTGAGACATACCAGAGTCTCTCTGCACTGGCTTTGCGCTTAGTGCCTGCTCTGTTAGGTACAGTTCGGTAGAGACGGGATGCGTAAGTATTGTAACCCAGTTCATGGATCCTCTCCACAAATTCACACTCTGCATTATAATTTTCCTGTAAAGAAAACATGACAAAATTTAAGAAAGGCCATATGAGTAACAGATCTCTTCTAACTCCAGAAGACTGGACTGAAGTCTTAAGCAAGACTCAATTTTAGGATAAATTTAGGACAGCAATATGTGTGATGAGAAAAACTGAGACTTCTTGTGCTACGAAAGGTAAGCAGAAGCGAAGCACTGAGGCTGATTTGCAACAAAGCACTCCCTGTCAGCACTGTGAGGATACTCAGGATCACAGACAGAAAGAGACCAAAAAAAAAAATTGAAAACAAAAAATGTTGTGTCAACAGGAATCAATACTCTGCTGATTGATTGTTCTGCTGTAAATGTGTTGGTTTTGTGCTTACTGATCTAAATATGCCTGTTAACCTAACGAATGATTGCAGTGCTGCCTATCAACCTTTGCCATCTATTAAAAAGGTAAAATCCTACAGTTTAATGTAAAATCTGGTTCTTCAATTGGTCTATTAATAGTTAGATACACCTGTAGTCTATTACACCCAGTTTGTTATGGATATTTGAGCAGTAAAAAATCAACTTTATGAAGCTTCTTTGTTTGCTTAAGCATGACAAAACAAAAGCACACCCTGCCCACCAGTGTGTTCCTCCGAAATGCTAGGCTGCTCCTTTACCACAACCCCTGAGGGAGAATATGCACCCATCCTGGGTGCTCACATTTTACATGAGCTGTCAAAATCTCCCCCTTTTCATCTCAGCTGAGAGAAAACTGTGCAAAAGCCTGGCATGAGGACTCCTTCCTCCTCCCTGAGAGCAGTAGGAACACAGCAAGTAAAGGACCGCCCACACTGTACATGTTTTCTTAACTAAAATCATCTTTGCTGTACCTGCATGATGAGAATTTCAATATCTAACATGTAAGGCCCTGAGGCAGAAGGGAACTGGTACCCTGGTCTTCACTGAGCTTTTCTTATTTCACTTCTCCTCTGCGGAGGACGTGGGAAGGGCACAGGTAGCCAAGCTGGGGCTTGAAAAGCCATAGGCTCCACCAACAACATGTCTTTAATGATATTCAGTCACCAGAATGCCAATAGGCATTTAATAAGGTTTTAAAAGGCTCCACATGTCTCAGCTTCACAGCTGTAAAACAGAAGTACCCTTCCTCACAAGGACAAGGGTTTCAGATGCTGTGGTGCTGGAGCACACGCAACCTCCAGATGTAGGTAGATTTGTTCTGCTGTCTGCCTCAGTTCTGATTGTCAAGGGTTTACCACAGAGGATAAACTTAAAGGATTATCACAGATCTGCTAAGGATGCAAACAAATTCTGGAGGCTCAACAAATTCATTTTATTGACATGGGAAAATTGGTGAGCCAAGGAATAGCAGAGTTATTCCAATACTGTTTTTCTGGGGAAAAAGAAAAAAAAAAAAGTTGGAGAGAAACAGGTTTTCCTGGATTATCCCTGCAGCTCTGAAACGCAAATCTGAAACAGTCTGTCACAGACCTGAGCTGGAACAGCAAAAATTATCTTTTTTTAGTTGTTCAGAAACCTTTTGTGGCTGATATCCTTTGGCATATGAGAGCTGAACAAACTTCAGGATGGCTTGATGCTCCTCACACTAGAAAGGGAAGTCTAGGAGATGAGGGTTCTCTGGGCTATCCTATTCCAGGATTCTCTGGGCTATACTGCTGTAGGCAAGCAGATTTTTATTCAGAATTTTTTAGTCTTGTTTTACTTAAGTTTAATTCATTTGGAGGAAAAACAAGAAGAAGGAAAGATGAGAAAGAACTTGAAAATTCATCCTTCCCATTAATTTCTTCGGGGCAACACTGTCTCTCAGCTAATGCAGCAACCTCCATCAAAAAAGACGCCCGCTTTAATCAGAATACTAACTAGAACCATAGAAGTGGCCAGCTTTAGCTCTGGCATAGCAGAGCTAGTATGTTCTCATGCCACTTCAGCTGCATTTTCCTTTACAGGAATTGTTTGTGACGTGCTTTAATCAGTGTGCACCACATAAAGCACATTACAGAAGCTGGGTCGTAAACACTATCTGATCATTCTTAAAAAAGGTGGAGTAAAATACATTAAATGAGGAATGAATACATTAAACGAGGAAACTGAGTTGATTGTGTTACCAAGGTGGCATTCATGTGGAAAAGCTGGCATTGCTTGAGGATATATTATGCTGTTCAAGTTGACAGAATCTTATCTAAGGACTAGTTGGAGGAAGCAAATTCTACATAGCCATATTTACCCTCCTCAAATATGTTTCCATACCACGGTATTCCTGGAGAAACTGCACAGTATGGCTGTTAGACAGTAGGAGATCACAAGATTGCTAGGGATGCAATCAAAGACAATTTAAGAAATTTAGGGAGGTAGATAATGTGTGTAGTATACACACTGACAAATATGCCTTTGTATATTCCTGAGTGCAAGGAAGTCTAAGCTGAAGTGTTTTGTTCACTAAGGTGAAATATTGGCTGGGCTGAAAAGGCAAGGCTCCCACTAATATCAGCAAAGCTCAGATTTTACCTCAAAGACCAGGACAAAAGAAAAAAAAAAATAGGTCAAAGGAGTAAAATAAGGTGTTTATTTTCACCTTTATCTTCTTGCAGCTTCTCGTACTTCTTTTCCTTGCTATAGCCTTGCCTTTTAGTACCTGTAAATACTTTCACTGCCCAGCCAAATGCTCTGTGCAAAGAAAATCCTGTCAGTTGGCTGTTTTCTTGTAAGAGATGCTCATTTACTTACGGATGTTTGTGATCCAACATGTATATCCTCTGCTAGTGCCCAAGATCCATATCAAATACAGGCAAAAAGAAAATAAGAACACAGCTTCTTTTCACTCTAAAAAGTATACCAATTTGTTATCTGCATAATTCCAGACAGAAATCGGTTGTAACATTACTCTTTTCTCTCTAAATGGTTATTTATAACAAATCACTACTCCCCACTAAGCCCCTTCTGCCCATAGGAAGTGACAGGCAGACATCAATCTTAAGTACAACTTACTGATGCATAAAGTCTGCCCCTTTTGCTCATGGCCAGATATCTGCCAGAGAACAACCCCTTGATGGCAACGATTCCAACATCAACAGCAGTTATTTCAAGAATACCTAGAAACAGAAAAAAGTTATGAGATATGTTGTTGTTCCACCATAACGTGTAATTTCCTGAGATACATTTGAACATCTGCTTACCTGCAGAGTGTGATTTCACAGCTCTCACTACCTCACATCAAGATCACAGTGCAACCATGACTTAAACCAGACTATTATTTGGAACAGTATAAACCAACATGTGGGAACTGCTTGAGACAAGCTTGACAATAAATCCTGAGATGTCTGATTGAGATTGAACTCTTTAAAAAATGAAAAAGATCTGACACTGAACTAGAGGTTCGCTTAATCCTGTATGTATGTAAAAGTTTAAATCCTCTTCAATTCTTACTAACACAAGAGCTCTTGACTTATTGTAGCCAGTCACAAAGCTGCCCATCACAGGACAAAGCCCTTGCTGAGCTCTCCAGGGGGAAAACCAGAGTGAGTTGGCTGCATTTTGGAGCCAGGTATATAATAATGAAAGAAACTTGTCATTTAAGAGGTCAACATAGCCCTCCAGACAAGGACATTACGACTGTCCAAGCCAAATTAAAAGGAAGGAGATTTTCAGGCCGTCAAAGATGGGGTCTCGAGAGGAAGAAAAGCATCGCAGGTGAGGCTGGTGCAATATCAGCTAAAGCGTTTATGTCCAGCCAAAGGCGCAACAATGTTGTCAGAGGCACAAATGGCTTGGGAGATGCAGCGTCACACATGCAGGGCTCTTTCGCTGTCTTGCTCAGATTCTACTCTCAATCCCCTTAATGACTTTCCCTGAGCGTCTGAAGGCAAGAGGTGCCCCCTGCACTTAAATCCGTTGCTGTCTATTGGCAGCGATACTGCAAAGCTGACGCCTGTCCCCTCTGCAGAGTTGGATTACTGGCCTGGGAGAATTGGGGCGGGTTTGGTACAGCTGTTTTGAATCAGGTCCCGGATCGCTGCCGAAGGATGCCTCTTCCAGGCGTTGATAATGAAGGCGCTTTTCTCTAGGAAATAGCGGCTTTCCTTTATGGACTTCAGACAGATCCCTGAGGTCTCCCTTATCTCTGTGTGCCATCACCAGACGGGATTTAAGCTTTCTGGGATGGCGGGGCCGGGGCCGGGCTGTACCCTGCGCTCCCCCGGGGCCGCGGCACCGCTGATCCCGCTCCGCTCCGCTCCCTCCTGCCGCCCTCGCACAAACTCCCTCACTCCCCACATATCCCGTTTCATCTTAATTACCGCCTATCCGCAGCACATGTCAAAGGGGACAGATGTGATTTAGCCCGTGGAAGCTCAAGCTCCCCGTGGGAGATAAACTGAGGGAGGCAAGGGCAGTCTGCTGCCCGTCGGGGAGGGCACCGGCTTCCCAGCGGCCCGGGCTTGGGCAGGGCTAGCGTGGGAATCCTCCACTGGGGCGAGGACAAGTGATAGGTCAGGCAGGATGAGCAGGGTAGGGTCCCGGTCCCCATCGGAGGAGGGGGGGGGGCGGATTTAGGAATCCCGCTCTGAGCCCCACCGCCGCAGGGCAGGTCCCCACGATCGGGACAGGGGCAGAGAGGGGTGCCCCATCTAGCCCGCCAGCCCCCGGATCCGAGACGGGATCTCGCTGAGCCCGGCGAGGGGAGGGCGAGAAAGCTCCGGCACTGGGGGTACCCAAGCTCCCTCGCCGAGGAGCCCTGACGGAGCAACCCCACGTCCAGCTCCGGCCCCAGGCAGGAGGGGAGGCGGGAGCAGCTTCACCACCGCTCCGTCCGGCACTGTCTCCGCCGCCGCCGCAGCAATTGGTCCGAGGGAGAGACCCCCCCCCTTCTGGGGATGCGGGATAGGGAAAGGTGTTGCCGGTACTCACTGTAGACGCTGTTTTTCTCCAGGGTGCCGTTGATCCTGCCGCTGGGGTGGATCTGGAGGTGGTACTTGGTGGCACAGTAGAGCTTCCTTCGCCGGGGCGCTCCCCCGAGGTGCTCGTAAACGCCGCCGCGGCCCCCCGCATCCCGGCACTGCCGGGGGTGGCTCGGAAGGGCACCGGTGGCCTTCCCCGGGGCCCACGGCTCCTGCAACAAAGTCAGGAACAAGATCCAAATTATAACCATTGTGGCATGGTGGCAGCAGCGCTTAGTCTGCCGGGGAGATGAAGGCTTGGAGCAAATGGCACCAAGGGTCCCATTAAAGCCGTCTTGCTAGCAGCACTCCGAAGTTGCAGAGCACACACTGTTTCGAGCCGCGAAGCATTGGTAAGATTTTATCGGCCCCGACTTGCCCCTTTTATCTGTCTCAGATTTACTTAAATCAATAGACATCAGCAAAGGCCACCGAAGAGTCCCAGCTGTTTGTATTAGATGGAGCTGCCATGATCAGCCTTCTCCTTGGGTTTCTGGCTAGACAGACGGCATGCAGGAGAGACAGAGAGGCAGGAGGAGGGAGGGGGAGACAGAAAAGAGGGTGACACCCGCTGAATTTCGGCAGAGACTGCGGGGGAAACAGTTGATCGACGGAGCATAGAAATAAAAGCAGCTTCCTGCAACAATAGCCTGATCTGCTACCAACTAATACAAAGCAGAGGAGGCGAAAGGTACCGCTCTCGTGTGAACTCCCAGAGCGCAACGTGGATAAAATTACACAGCATTGCCCCGACACCCCGCAAGGAGAGGAAGGGGGGGGGGGGGAAGGGGGTTGGTGTTAGCTACTGCTCCTGCCTCTAGGAGAGGCGCGGAACCTCCGCTGGGCACCGCCGCGGCAGCCGCGGTTAGGCTGGGGGGGGGTGGGTGGGATGGGATGATGCTCGGAGTGAACATCTTCCACACGCCCCACTTTGTCCCCCGTGTTGAAAGCAAACAGTTATTAGTAAATCAAACAGCTCGTGGTTACAGATACGCATTCTTTAGGGTCTTTTAGTAATTTTTAAATTAACGCTAAACCCGGAGCTTTATGATATGCAAGAAGCCGGAGCATATCCTTCTCCTTAACTATGGTACTCCTTAGCTCTAGGAGAACTGCCCCCGCTACCGCGTATCTTCACACCCGTTCCTACGAGTTCCAAAGGTGATGGAGCTGCCTAGGAATAAATAGAAAGGAAGGCAAAAGGTACAACAGCTCCGGGATTTGAGCTGTTCCCTGTGTATGCAGCTCAAAGGCGGCTCGTTAATCAGATTTGCATCTGAAAAAGGCAGTAGGAGTTTTAGGGAAGTGTTTGGGAGATAATTAGTATTAATGTGTTGGAAGGGCACATAAATACACCTTTGAAGTGAGGCACGTCAGAATTCAAGCGTTTGACCTTGATCAATCTGAGATGGGTTGTTTTTTATATAAAATATTTTTAAAGACATTTTTATGTAGAACACGAGGATTTTCTTACACAACTTTAAAACTAAACAAGAAGTTTTTACTAGTGGGAAAATTAAGTGATACAACCTTTCCCTAACAGGAATTGCAGAAGGACGAAATGATATCGAAAATTTCTTCCTACTTTAAGCTGTGCTTAATATTTATTAGTCCTCCAAGGCTAAAAGGCTTTTCATTATACAGTCGCCTGGATTAAAAGGAAGCACCCCTCTCCTCTACCACCACTCCTTCCTCCCCCTTGTCTTCCCCGCAAGTTAAACCCCAGCCTCTCACGGACGGTTTGATCTGGGGATAAATGTTTGTACAATTAATTCTTTATTGCCGTGCTGCTGCAATGCCACTTCCAGGCTGTCTTGCAGTTCCAGTGCATGTAGTAAAAGTAAACCACTGGAAATGCAAATAATTAAAGCACCTTATCTACGGGAAAATACGAGAACAGAAACACACTGGACCACAATCTTGGCGTGTAGCAGGACTCGTTGCTTACGGTATAAATCCTTCAGTCCTTCCCAAAAGAAGCAGCCCTTCCTTCCAAGAATCCCTTGGGAATCGGGTCGTACAGACTCGGACCCTCTGTCGAGCTACAAGGCAAAAGTGGTGGCAGAAAAATAAGTGAACGTGGAACTCTCCTGGAAGATGCTTTCAGCGGAACGTCGTGAAGGCGAGATAACACTTAATTACTGCCAGTAATTACAGCCATCTCCTCCGAGGACATATCTGGTCCGAGCAGCGCCCCATGGGTGTGCAGCTGCCATTTTACAGTTTAGGATTTGCAGGCAATTTTTCATTAAAAACACCCCCAATGTCACAAGACCTCCCCCCCCCCCCCCCCCAATAAGAAACCCAAAAGCTTAGTGGGTGGAAGAGTAGCACATTAATGACTTCTGCTCAAATTGCTTCCATCTTGGTCACATCTTCGTAATTAGCACCATCATCTACAAGTCTTTCCGCCCTGGGCATCTGACACACGCTTCCCAGCGCTGTGTATTCTGCTTCTTAGGGAGGGCAACACTTAACGGCTCTGTCATTAATGGTTCCCTTTAAAAACGAAAAGAATACAACCTTCACGGAAATAGCAAAGGGTTTGTAAGTAGCTTGCCTCGCTTAGTACAACACTGAGTAGCAAGTAACCTGAAGTAGTTGTGCTCGAGCCAGACATCTCTGCAATAAAACGTAAGCCCACTCTTGTGTTTTCAGTTGTCTGGTGACCATTTTTTTTGCAAACAGATCCTTTGCAAACAGATCCTTTGCAAAACAGTCCCTTTGATGTGGTCTCATTCTAACCGGGGTGGGGGGGATGTCAGATGTGGGCTTGCTGGAAATATTTTTAATTATGCCCCAAAGCTTCTTATAACCCCGAAGTAATAATCACAGGGAGCAGTTTGGGTCTGTTACTTCACGTGGAGGGGAAAATGCGCTCTAGTATGTAATGTAGTTACAACTACATTAGGATTACAGCAGACAACGAGCCATTAAGTGGCTTGGAATGAGTATTTTCCGTGGAACAGCGTTTCTCCTGGGTAGAATAGGGTATCTGGGACAGATGTTTTTATCCTTACACCATTCGCACTGTAAGCACCCAAAGCACTTGTCTTCTTCCCTTACATATTCGTGTATATGCGTCTGAGATCTTCACAGCACAGCGATGCATAGTTCCATTTAAATATTAAGTAAATGGAAACGTAAGGAGGGAAAAACCTGCAAACCTCATAAAATTTGGAAAGCCCCCCCCCCCCCTTTAAAAATGCTGACTGAATTTAATCTGTAATAAACATTACACACACACATGTGTGTGAATGTGTGACGATTCCGCTTGAATTGGGATGGGGTTTTACTCTGCGGTCCGCTGCCCCAGCACTGATTTACAACCAGCCTGTTACTCTAACAAGAAGGAAGTTACAATTTGTAGGGCAGTAAATAGCCAGGCGGTGGGAGGATCCCCCAGTAGAAAAGAAAGGCCCTCCTCTTCCAATTAAAACTCCATCCTAACCCCACTGTGGGCCGTGGGAAGGGCTCAAAGCAAACACCTCGGTGGCTATTAGGGATCTGGTTGCAATGCGCTGATGTCATCTCCCGATCAGGGCTTTCCTACCCAGTGCAGCCTGCTCACACCTGCTGGTAGTGGGAAGAGCTTCTAAATTCATTTGATTTTATACAGCTATATCTTGTTTTCTTTGTGGTTTCCTAGCAGGGCTATTCCACACCCTGTGAACAATATAATCTTTTCTAAATGACTTTCCAGACCACACAGCATCACATTACCCGGCTCTACACGTGTGGGCAATGATGTTTAGTGTGCTGGACACTATTAACTTCCTGAAAGCAGGATAAAGGGAGAGTAGAAGAGGAAAGTTCTAGGGAGTAGATTTATGGCTGTCCAGGTTTGGGATGCTTTCTCAGGTGGAGAAAATAAGATTTAGATTCTTTCAAATGGAAAGAGACAGGAATAATTCTCTAAAGGCAGTGTTAAACATCTATCAGGCTTATCATTTTCACCTTTATTCACTTCATATGAAGTGTTTGTCATGTTTACAGGTACTTTTTATGGTTCATGAGCAAACAATGTGAGATCTTCAGATTACGTATTATATATTATAGCGCACTTAAGACAATAAATTAGTTTAGAATTCTTAAGCTTCTGAATTTAGGTTAAAAGCATGTGTGATTTTAACTGATACTGATATTAACATATGATAAGTTAGCTGTTATATGTATTTTACAATGTATTACCTAAAAGAAATCTAGAGAGGGACTTTGGACAGGGCCTGTAGGGACAGGACAAGGGGGAATGGTTTTAACCTGACAGAGGGGAGACTGAGATGAGATCTTAGGCAGAAGTTCTTCCCTGTGAGGGTGCTGAGGCACTGGCACAGGTTACACAGAGAAGCTGTGGCTCCCCCATCCCTGGCAGTGTTCAAGGCCAGGTTGGATGGGGTTTGGAGCAACCTGGTCTAGTGGAAGGTGTCCGTGCCCATGGCAGGGGGTTGGAACTGGGTGAGCTTTAAGGTCCCTTCCAACCCAAACTAGTCTGTGATTCTATGGTTCTATTATACTGACATCATGGTGTGAATGGGTAAGTTCCTTACTACAGGAAATTCCTACTAAAATTGGCAAGAGTTTCATTTGCTGAGGACTGAGGGATTAATCCTCCATTCAAAGTCCAAGGAATTCACCAAGAACCCTTTTTTTTTTTTAAATGCTGGTGAAGTTGGATCAGTCCCAATCTTTCTACTAGAAAAATTATTTTTCTTTTGTTCTCAGATAATCTAATGGTTTATTAGGAATAAAACATTCAAAACAATGAATGCAGCAGCGTGAAACAGATATTGTTTGTCTTTTTCTCCTCTGTTGCTTACTCCTTTTCTATAAAAAAACCAAAGGGGACATTAGAAGAAATGCAATGCAACCAAAAGCTTCGTGATGGTGGCATTTAGATGGCTTGTAGAGATTTGTGTCAGGCTCAACCTGGGCTACACCAGGGATATTCATGGAATCATAGAATAAACATGGTTGGAAAAGACTTAAGATCAAAAGTGGCCATGGACACCACTAAACCACTGGACTAAGGGCCACATCTACACGGTTTGTGTGAGTCCACCACTGCCCTGCGCAGCCTGTTCCAATGCCTGAACACCCTCTTTGGGAAAAAATTGTTCCTAATATCCAGTCTAAACCTTCCCTGAAGCAGCTTGAGGCTGTTTCCTCTTGTCCGGTCACTTGTTACCTGGGAGCAGAGAGCAGGCACCTCCTTGGCTCCATCCTCCTTTCAGGCAGTTGTAGAGAGCAGTAAGGTCCTCCTTGAGCCTTTTCTTCTCCAGACTAAACCCCCCATTTCCTTCAACTGTTCCTCATCACACTTGTGCTGCAGGCCCTTTACCAGCTCTATTGCCCTTCTCTGGACCCGCTCCAGCTCCTCAATTCAGACCAATACAGAACTGTAAAGTTCAGCCATTAAAATAACTAACCATGAGGGAGATGGGGATGTCTAAAAGAGAAGAAAGGAAGCGTAAAAGCAATAGAAATAGGATGGTTGATAACTTGGGGACCAAATTTGCACACCCATTTCACACCTTTGATATCTCAATCATCACTTGAAAGTCCGAGCATTGGGGAAAAAGCTTTTCTCCTTTATGTTACTCTTCAGCATGTGTTTTTGAAATCAGCTTCAAAGCATTTCTGTAGATTTACAAAGAAGTATGGTGCACCTGAGAGGAATATCTGGACCATATCCCTGATGGAATTGCACTCCAGGATGTGCTATTCAGAGAAATCTCCTACTACTTTTAGAATTTATCCCCCAGTTCCTTTCACAATCAGAGGCTTGTTATGCTCTCACTCAGCCCGGCAAATCTTTGGGAGTTGGGTTACCTGAAGATAAAAGATTTCTCTTTCTCTAGGCTAGGGTTGGATCAGCACTTTGCAAAATCAGATGACAGGCAGAAGGGTCGCCTAGGTCTGGGCATGGGGCTGCCCAAGCACCAGGATCAAAACACAAAAGATCTGCCTCAGGGAAATGCCACATGCATGAACATATGTCCCTGAAATTAAAAACCTAGTGGCAGGAATTATCTCCTCCATAAAATGAAGATTAAGAAGATTAGTAATTGTTGCATTTGAACTTTTCTGCTCTTAGGAAAGACCACTTTAGATTAAGGTTTGAATCATATGGCAGGGCATTCCTCAAAAAATCTCATTCATGGTTATATGCTGTCCTAAAGGTGGTCATGATGTGAAGTATGTTGAAGTTCCACCTAGATTAAGGCTAAGAGAGCTAGACTTCTTCAGCCTGGAGAAGAGAAGGATCCAGGGAGACTTTAAAGAAGCTTCCAGTACCTAAAGGGGCCCACAAGAAATCTGGAGGGGGGTTTTGACAATGCCTGCAGGGACAGGACAAGGGGGAATGGCTTTAAGCTGACAGATGAGATCTCAGGAAGAAGTTCTTCCCTGTGAGGGTGAAAAGATGTCCTTGAAGAATCTTAGAAGGAAGGTGGAGACATAATTTGTGATTGATGAGAACACAGAAGTGGTTTGAGGATTGCATGTGACAAGGCTGGGATTGCAAAACCACAGTGGAAGCACTCTAACTCCATCCTAAATACTTGTAGCTCCTAGTTTAAATTAGTAATAGCACAAATAGAATATTTTCCCACTGAATAGGGCTTTTTGGTTGCAAAGAGATATATTGTGGTCAAGAAAGCAGGTCAGGGTTATTTTCTTTCCTGGTCTTTACATTGCACAACTGCAACACTGATGAATGCTGTAACTCAGTCCTAGATACCAGTTCTTACATACCACATTTCAGGTGATGCCTGAGCTCATGGTGTGCGCAGAAGTGGTCAGGTAAGCATCGGGTCTGGGGAATCTTGGTATCACCAACATCTACAGCCAAATTCTACTGTGCTGGAAGACACAGGTGAATTTACGATGGGTATTTTTCTTACTAATACTGTGGCAGCCTTCAATTAAGTAACATAAGTTCATAAACTCAGAATAACAATACCAAGAGCTAATGGCCAATGTCATTTTATCCATCTCTAAATCTTATTGCACATCTCACTCCACTTCACTGTTCTCTTTCAGAGATTTTTCTTACTGGGTAATGAAATCTGGCCATGGTCTTGCTCTGCTTGAGGTGTCTGACTATTAAGCACAGGTGATTAACATTTTCTTCACACCCAAATACTCCCAGCATAGGTGAAGTTCATCCCACAGATGTGGCTTGTTGGATGCATTTACTAAGGCCTTTTCTAAATGTATTTATATGGACCAGAATTTTTCCTTCAGCTCACTTTAAAAATATTGTTGACCTTGCAGAATTGGGTCTTTAGTGAATTACAGGAGGCTAGGTACTTATTTCATAGAATCACAGACTGATTTGTGTTGGAAGGGACATTAAAGCTCAAACAGTTCCAAAACCCTGCCATGGGCAGGGACACCTTCCACTAGACCAGGCTGCTCCAAGCCCCATCCAACCTGGCCTTAAACACTGCCAGGAATGGGGCAGCCACAGCTTCTGTGGGCAACCTGTGCCAGTGCCTCAGCACCCTCACAGGGATGCCTAGGAGCTCATCTCTATCTCCCCTCTGTCAGGTTAAAGTCATTCCCCCTTGTCCTGTCCCTACAAGCCCTTGTCCAAAGCCCTTGTCCAGGTTTCTTGTAGCTCCTTTAGGCATTGGGAGCTACTCTAAGGTCTCCCCTGAGCTTTCTCTTTTGCAGGCTGAACCAGCCCAGCTCTCTCAGCCTGTCTCCAGCGCAGAGCTGCTCCAGCCCTTGCAGCATCTCTGTGGCCTCCTCTGGACCCGCTGCAACACCTCCATGTCTCTCTTGGGTTGCTGCCTGAGAGCTGGATGCAGGTCTGCAGGGGGGAGCTCCCCATAGTGCAGCAAAGGGGGAGAATCCCCTCTCTTGACCTGCTGCTCATGCTTTGGGGAGGCAGCCCAGCACACTGGACTACAAACAATACTGCTGGGACATGGTGAAATTCTCACCAACCAATGTCCCCAATATCTTGCTGTCTGAGACCTGTTTTCCCAAATCTGTTCCTTGCTACCATGAATCACTTCTAGGTAATCCAGTAATTTGCTTTAATAAGCTCTCAGTGAAAATTTCCAGAGCTGTTCCTGTATAATTGCTCACAAACTGTGTATAGAATATTGAGTTCAAATCAACTCCTTCAGCCAATTCTGATTTGGTTTTTGCTTCATAGGCTGCCAAGACTCTAACTTGACCACAGCAGCAGTCTGCAGAGTCAAGAAAATCAGGCCCTGTTCTGGATGTGCTTATTTCAGTCCTTTTCTGTATTGATGGCTCTTGCTTTAGGACTACAGTGAGGAAGAAATCAAACTCGGATCATTTCACAGCCCAAACTGCAGGACAATCTGAATACTACTGGAACCCCCCAGGTCTCTGGAAACTTTCAGGTTTGTTACCTCTCTGGTACTTCACCATTATGAAGAAGGGTGGATTCTAATATGAAGAAGTTGTATCCCTTATGCAAGGTCCAGGGCACCATTATCTATCTCAGAAGCATCTTCTTTATTCAAATACAGAGGATGTTACCTGGGGTTGTGCTTCAGCTACATCGAAATGCAGCATTGTTCCTTGAATACTGATCTCTGCATCAGACCTCACAAGGGAATCCAGGAATGCTTTTCAAAGACACTTCTTCAGATAAATTAGAAGTTGCTACATGCACAGTTCCTCTTCTACTTCCCACTCTCCCCACCATGCACGACTCATCCAGGGATAACAGACCTACCCTGTGCTTGAAAAATCTGGCACCTGATCTCAAAATAATCCCTTTTCTTTTGACTGACCATTTGATTGTTTCCCCACTCTGCACTGGAAGTAATCTCAGTGTAGAGCAGAAGTTTAGAGACTTATTCACTCACTAGTTGTACCATTTCCCCTCATGGAAGTGAAAATAGACATATAATTTTCAGTCTACTACCCAATCCAATCTGATCCAATCCAGCCTAGCCATTACATATCCAAAATACACTAATTCTTGGGTAAGAGAAAAACTAAAAGCAGTGCAGAAAAGCAAGAGAACCTCCTCTGCTCCCTGTGTGCCCTTGCCTTCTCCCACTCAGAAGGAAGAAAGCTCTGCCCAGCAAGGCTTGCACCCATTCTCAAGCTCTATTACCATCTCAGACTCAGCTATTTGGCTACTGTGAGAACAGGAGGGCTGGTCAGACCATGCCTTTCCCCACCTAGCTTCTCCACTGCCTTTTGGTGGGGTGTATGTCACAGCAAGTGTCCTCTTCTCCAGAGGCCATGCTGGGGCCTCCTCCTAGGACAAAGATTGCCATTTCCTAATGGGCTGGATGCAACCCATATCTCTAAGCATCCTTCACTGGTTAAGGAATAGGACCATCTGTTTCCAACTGAAACCAAGACATTCTTTGCGCAATCACATTTCAAGATGGTGATTGCTGGGAGTGATCTACAGCAGATGGTGACTCACAGAACTCCTCTCAAATTAATTGATGAACGTCAGTCAAACATCTGGATTAAAATGAGTTTAAACTTGAAAAGGAGAAGTAAAGATTAGATATTCAGAGGAAGTTCTTCCCTGTGAGGGTGGTGAGGCGCTGGCACAGGTTGCTCAGAGAAGCAGTGGCTGCCCCATCCCTGGCAGTGTTCAAGGCCAGGTTGGATGGGGCTTGGAGCAACCTGGTCTAGTGGAAGGTGTCCGTGCCCATGGCAGGGGTTGGAACTGGGTGGACTTTAAGGTCCCTTCCAACCCAAACCAGTCTGAGATTCTATGATTCTAAAAGAGGACAGTGGGTGTCATAATCACCTGAATTTGATGGAAATAGAATGCAAACAGTTACAAAGAACTATTTGTTTTTGTCTTATGTTTTGAATTTTTAGAGACACAATATTTTTTAGGTCATTCATTAAAATCTAATCTGTGCTTAGAAAGGACACCCACCTCTGAACAGACACACATTGATACACCTGCATCCCCTAACAAATGTAATGCCTGAACTTGCAAACTCTTTGTCATGAAAGTAATCTTTTTTTACGTGAGGAACCCCATAGGACTATTCACGCAATGGAGAATTACTCATACAAGTAAAACTTTGCAGGATCAGGTCCTGGATCTAACAACAGCATTTTAATTACAGAAAACCCCCAAGCAAAAAGTGTACAAAAGAGTTGTTTTGTTTTTTTGTTTTTTTTTTTTCTGGACAATAACAAAGGTTATTAGCCTGTTCTTTTTTTTCCTCCCTTCTTGCTCCTTGGTTTAAAAGGAGGCACCAATAATCCAAACCAAATAAAACTGACCTTTGAACCTTTTTGCTGTACTTTTTCTCATGCCATGATTTCTTTAGTCTGTTAGTGATCTGAAGGCTTGTTCTGGGCTGCAGCCACTTTCCCAGACAGGACTGCCTTTCGTCCCCTGACAAATCACTGCTGAGCCCCTTTTGTCCTGCACCACTTTGATCTCACCTGCCTGTCAGGCAAAAAAGAACTCCCGTACAGTCAGAATGCATTGCAAACAAATTGGCAACCATTTCATTCCCGTACACCATTTCAGCAAAGGTCAAGATAGCGATAGAGAATTTTTAACCCTTTCATTGACCTGGAGGTCTGAGAAGGAATGCTCAGTTATGGTGGACTGATAATTTCTTAAGGAACGGGAGGATTAACACCCCCTTTTCCCCCAAAAAACCCACAACAAACCTCTGCAGATCATAATTGCATGACATCTTAGCTCTCAGATACAAAGGAGTTATTGCACAGTGGGCAGTGCTAGGTGCAGGTACAAGCTTTGTAGAAGATCGATTCCTTTTAATTGCACAGCTGCTTAAGCAGAAACTGAAGAAACATAATAGGTATTCTCCAATGTGAATGAAATTAATCCTATTGTAAATAACCATTGGAGTATTTAATGAACCATCTGAATCCTTTCCAACAGACAAACTTGGCCAGAACTGAGTTTAATGTATGTAATTTTATTTTTTTTTATTTTTTTTTTTTTTACATTTTACAGTTCTTCAACACATGAAGTTTAGAAAAGACATTCTTGAGCTATTATACAGTGATTTCACATTTGGCTGTGACTTACCAAGCTGTATGTATTTCACTGGGATATTAAAGGTATCCAGTTTTTTCCTAGGGCAGTTACAATGCAGCTACTAGACTGGTCCTGCTCCCATTGAGACATGTCTGTTGTTTTAAAAACAAAACTCCCTGTTTTTGCAGACCTTTGCTGAACTTCAGATGAGCAAGATCATGGGTGTATTTCTTCTATTTCCCATTTATCTGCTCCCAGCAATTACCACGTGCCAGCGTCCTGCCCTCTTTCTCCAGTAGCAGCCTTGTTTACCCAATAGTCTGCTTTCTATCAAAACCCTCCACACCTTTATTTTAGCTCCAAATGCACTGGCAAAACATTTAATACTCAGAGAAAGAAGATATTTAACACATCCCTCTCTTCTATTTAAAGGATTAAAGAAGAAGCATAGACTTTTGGAGAAGATAAAACTAGAGCAGTGAGGAGAAGAAAAAAGTGCATTCAAACCTGCTGTCAGACATACACATTAATGAAACAGGGGCATAGTGCACAGAATAAATAATTTAATTCCATTTTTTAGGTAAAACTTGAAAGCTGCCACACTTTCCACATGCAAAAAATAGCAATTGTTTTATTAAGATACTCCTGCATATTTATTCGGTTTAGAGGGGTAAGTTTTTCTTTCAAGTGTTACTCCATTAATTCCTTCACAAGAAAAGAGTCCTTTATTTATCATACTAATACATATTCTCTGAAATTTAATGGACAGAAGCTGTGTAAGGGCTTGTTATAAATGCTAAAAGGAAGTTATTACCAAATTGATTAATTGTTCTGATGGATGCTGTAATAATGTAATAATCTATTAATAATTGAGGTAAAAATGTTATTAACACTTTTTTTTTTTTTTGCTTAACAATGAAGCATTAAGGATTTTTTGATTTTAAACTGAGCTAAGTACAACCTCATATTCAGAAATCCTAATCCCCAAAGCATGAGAGCAGAATGTCAGTATCAGCTGATTTTACTGGGTTGGAAGAAGTTATTGGTTCGTGTTTTCCATGTAGGCCACATTTCCATCAGAATATCCTTCAATTTGGTGTATGAAGATGGAGGAGTTGAACAGTCTCCCCTGATCATACTTCATGTCTTTGAGAAGGAAAGTGGCTTCTTTGACTTGAAACTGGACAGACTTTTTGTATTTTCACCTCTCTTTGCTTCTCAACTCCAAATTTCAAGTCTTTTTCAGAAAACACTGGACTATGGCACACTTCTGACACTGAAATATCTGGGAAGAACTGTCAGAAAGTGTACTCTGTTCATGGTTGCAGTGCTAAAGCTACTGTCAAAACCTCAGGACTGAAAAATGATGGGAGGCTACATCATTCCCAAACAGGATCAAGTGCTCTTCTTCAAAAGGATTTCTTTCACCTGGTCTTGCAGGTCTACTTCAAGGATATTTCATGACCACCTGCCTTTTGGAGATGCTCAGTATGAGCTCAGCAGTCAAGAAAATGTTTGAGGCTTCTTTTCTATTTCTATAAAGCCTAATGTTGTCCTGACAGCTGTCCAGTAATGAATCCTAAATCACATAGTTTTTAACAGGAAAGTGTCTGTAATGAAAATCAGTAAGCTTGGAGTAGGGTAATTTCCCAGGAATTTCGTGGGTTTCCTTTGACCTTATGTACAGCTTAGCCAGATCATCTAAACTAGCTGTGAGCAGAATTACACTTAACAAAAATTCTGATGATGCTACATGTGGTGACACCATTGCTGCTAACCCAAACACAACTGCACTAGGGGAAGGCACAGTCAGGAGAGATAACAATTATAATATTGTAAAGCTAACTTTACTACAACTGAAAATACAACTGCCCCTACTGCAAAGAGATGTTGCCAGTGAGAAGTTCCTTTGCCATACTGGTCTCCAGAGATCTTTATGGTTATCTTTTTTTCATCCAGTATATGTTAGAATCTTTCCCAGAAGGTCTTTTAATCATGAAGAGAAATCACATCTTGTATTTGACCCAGTGTGTGGAGAAGTCAGCCCGAAGTTACCTATTCTATCAATACTTCTGACTGGAGTTCTTCTCCATGGAACTCTACATACCACTTTCAAGCTAGCTTTAAAAGTTCTGCCCCCTGCTTCTTTCCTTTTTCAACCTGTTCCCATCAGCTATTTAAGGTGCACTCCCTTTTTCTTTTTGAGCCTGATTATTTATAATTAGCATTTTCTGCCCACATGCAATTGTGCTCCAAACTCTTTCACATTGGGTTAATTCACTGACTTTAAAATCTATTAATTGACATCCAGAGGGGAAAAAAGTAAACATGTCTTTAAAGATGGCATGAATGGTTGACTCAAGATTAGGTCCCCACTCTTTTAGTCCCTGATTTTAAGGGAAGGCTGCAGTCTTCAAAACTCAATTGTCTTCAAAGCTCCAAAAAGAAATGGAATGATCAGGGGTCAGACTCAAGAGCATCCCTTGTGTGCTGGGGTTAACATTACCTAAGTACTTTAAATGATCACTAATTAGTGCCTTCAATGGGCACTCTGAGGACCACAGGGCTGAAATATCTTATTTGGGAATAAACTATTATGTAAGGCAGTCTAGATCAACTCTCAAACAGGGGCAGCAAAAGAAATCCTCTATTATAATCTGAAAGGAGAGAAAGATCCTCAAGGGCCACAAAACCATTCCCAGTTGCCCTCTTCCATTATTCCCAGGTTAAGACGGCCACAGGACTCTTGCCTGTACATGCAAGTGTATATTAATAAATACAGTTTTTAATACAGCCCTGCTTGTCTGGAATCAGGAATACAAGTTTTCTCCGTGGTATTGGAAGACTGGGTAGTACAAAAAGTATTTTTGCTGACCTTTTCAGCTGCAACTTGGAAAAAAATTCTTCAAATATCCTGAAAAGTAACAGCAAAACAATATAAATATGTATTTTATAGTTGAGTTGAATTCAGTAGAGTTAGAGTTTACTACCAACAAATGTGTTTGGACAAAGCACGAGTATCTAACAGAGCAGCAAATTATAATGTTCTGGGCCCATTCACTACAAGAGAGACATTGAGGTACTGGAGCAGGTCCGGAGAAAGCCAATAGAGCTGGTAAAGGGCCTGAAGCACAAGTGTGATGAGGAACGGTTGAGGGAACTAGGGGGTTTAGTCTGGAGAAGAGAAGGCTCAGGGGAGACCTTATCATTCTCTACAACTACCTGAAAGGAGCATGGAGCCAGGAGATGGATGCTCTCTGCTCCCAGGTAGTGACAGGACAAGAGGAAATGGCCTTTAACTGTGTCATGGGAGGTTTAGACTGGAGATTAGGAACGGTTTCTTCCCTGAGAGGGTGTTCAGGCATTGGAAGAGGCTGGCGAGGGCAGTGGTAGAGTCACTGTCCCTGGAAGTGTTCACACACTATGTAGAAGAGGCCTTTAGTGCCATGGTTTAGTGGTGTCCTTGGCATTGCTGGAGAACAGTCGGACTTGGTGATCTTAAAGCTCTTTTCCTAATTGATTCTATGACTCTATGATTGCCAGTTCCTTGAGTTCCAAATCGACAGCCATAAATATTTTTTAGGTGTAACAGGTATACAAAAAATAATTGTCCAATAAGGACAAGAAAACATACCCTTTTAGCATACAGGTTCAGTCAATTTTGAACAGTGTTTTTGCAAATACTAAGTATTCTTGATGGAGGTTTTACAAATAACTTGTGAAAAAAAATGCAGTTTTCATGAAATATGGGAATAATGAACAGAAACACAGAGGGGGATCTGCTACGGAAAACCTGAAAATTGGCAGAGGGGCAGCATTCATAAAAGCAATAGCTCATAATCGCTGTTTTTTGCTTTTTGGAAAAAGATATATACTCATTTATGAAGTAGAATGAGGGTATGTAACTGGACGTCAATAGGTTCCAAACCAGAAAGGGCAAAGCTTTGACCAGAGCCTGCTCAAATTGAATTTTCCTTCCTGGCAGCTATCCCTTACATAAACTGTACTGTATCTTCTTAAAGTGTAGTACAAAACATATGTGATCATTAAAAAAATCATAATCAGAAAAAGGAAGTGGGGTTGTGACTGTTATAAAGAATGATAAGATACTCTGCATCCACAGGAAGGCAAATTTTCTGTTTTTAAAATGAAGAAAATATATGGAAGATGAGATGTTTCTGAATTTATAAAGGCTTCATTCTTTGGGGAAAATAAAAAGATATTTTTGAATTTTTTAATTAAAAAAGATCTATAAAGACAAAATGGTTTCATTTTTTTTTCACTGAATACTGAGATTTTGGTTTCTGTTTATTGATAAAAATATATGTCTTGGCAAAATTTTGACTAGAAATACTGAAAGTCATAACACAATCAAAAATCTTGTAAAGTTCTTCTGCAGCTTCTTAGTTTGTGCCAGAAA
The DNA here is from genome assembly GCF_028554395.1 of Pezoporus wallicus. Lineage (NCBI taxonomy): Eukaryota > Metazoa > Chordata > Aves > Psittaciformes > Psittacidae > Pezoporus > Pezoporus wallicus. The sequence continues at coordinate 3,783,124 of NW_026639377.1, forward strand.
TTCATTTCTTGTGCTTTACAGCATGTTTGAGGGTAGGAGCTTAGTTGTTAAGCCTCAAACATAAATAAATTCTTCCTAACCTATCTTTTCTGTCAGGAGCTTGTTTCATATTCTAATACTTACACTGCAGCCATTAGAGCACTGATTTTTGATGTTTCCAGCACTGGGTTTTGTGTGTTTTTTTCCTTTTAATTGAGGAAAATGGCTTCAAAGATGCTACCAGACTCTCTTATAGGTCTGACCCATCAGAGCCCCAGTAAACAACAGAAAATGAATCCTGCAGTAATATCATCTCTAAGGTTAATGTAAAGTATAACAATAAACTTGGAATACTTCAGATTTGATAATATAGAATCACAGAATCCCAGACTGATTTGGGTTGAAAGGGACCTTAAAACTCATCCAGTGTCAACCCCCTGCACAGGCAGGGACACCTTCCACTAGAGCAGGTTGCTCCAAAACCTGTCCAACCGGGTTTTGGACCCAGCTGTGGTATTTTCAAATGAAAGGATCATTTAGAAGTATATTAGAAAAATGTAAAAATTGTTTTAGTCATTGCTACTGCCAGAAAACCTCTTTTCAAACAGTAAAAAAGACTGTTCCTCCTTGTGGCATTAAATGAGAAATCAGCGGCTGGCCTTTGCGTTGAACATTAGCTGGCAGGGACATGGATCTGAAGTGGCTTTACTTTGGGGGCTTTGCTGGGGTAGTTTTTCAAGGCAGTGTGTTTTATCACACTGTTTTCATGGGTGAAATAGTTTCACTGAGTGTGAATAGGTGCTGCAGGAACACATCTCACAAAGCACTCAGCTGGGGCTCTGGAAACCCTCTATTATGCCCCACTCTGTAGCCTGGCCATAAGAAACAAGGAATTTATGGAAAGTTAAAGGAGGCATCATCTCTAATTGAAACAACTCAATGATAAGGTCAGATTTGAAGGAATCATCAAGTACAGAGATTAAAGCAATTGATGGAAGATGGAATTTCAAAAGCCAGTCACTCAAACGGAAACGCATGTTGGCCACCCTGGTGGAAGCCAAACTGTGTGTTGAGGGTGATCAATAGCTGGTCCAGGTTGCCCTTATTCTTCATCAATCTTATACTTTTCTGATTCTGGTTACTACAATTTAATGTTCAGTTCTATAAAACTCTCACGTTCAGTGGTAGTTAAATGATCAAGTTATTTAGATGTAAAGCTGGACCCTGGATCAAGCTCTTTCCTTCTATATCCTTCTGTGGATGTTCAAAACTAAGTTTGTCTAGACAGAATAGAACAGAGTTCCATCATGAAAAGAAGCTTGTTGAGTTTTTTATGTTGGAAGGGGCAATGCCCCCTGTCTTTCACTTCTAGCAACTAGACTCTGCAAATCTAATCTATGCAGAAAAGTTTAGTTTACATTCTTCAATCACTAAGCACTGAAATGTAATGTATAAACTACTCTGGGGTGTAATCCAATCAGTATTAGTGTATCGTTGAAGAGGGGACCAGAAATAGAAAATAATAAGAAATTGAGAACAATTAAACTATCTTCATTGCCCACTCATGGAAGTAGGAATGGTGTTATACAAATTCTTTATTATTCTGATGTGGAAACAGGAAGGGGTCTAAGCCAGTGTGACTCTGGGAGACAAGAAGACCTCTCAGGGCAGACCAGGGCAAAGGTTCAGGGCTTGTATCCCTGCTGCTGCCAGCCTCACCTCTAGCCCAAGCACGGACAGGGAAAGGCTTTTTGCATCTGTAACAGTCAGGACCTGCTGCCTGTTCTCAAGTGAATCTAGGATGATATCAACTGGGTTATAGATAGGCAACTAAGATGTGAATTGACTTGTCTGTATTATACAAAGAAACATGTGGCAGAAGATAGATCAGAGTTGGGGTCTTCCATGACCCCAAATGACAATATAAAAGCCAGCTCACTCTGCTTGTTAGACTCCCATATGTTGCACTGTTAAATTCTTCTAACTACATGTTTAATCTGCTTTGTACTGTCACACTTCATAATTTGAAGTGTTAGAGCAGGGTATTTCTTACAACTCCTAAGAGGAATTATCTAGAAAAATATTCTTATCACTTATTTGACCTTGTTCTGCCCTTGTGGGAAAAATGTGGGGTTTTATTCTAGTTTTCTACATTTCCCAAGTAAGTTAGCAGCAGAGCAAAAGAAGAAACAGATTCTCCAGAAGTCTCTCTGCAATAGATCTTTTAACAAAAGGATTTTTAAAATAAAGGTGAATGATGCTGTGCACATAGCACAGGCTGAAATAGCAGTCACATTGCTTAAATGTGCTCTTTTGAGTTTTAATTCACCAGGTAAACCCTCTGAGAGAAATTAAATAGTACTCCTGGGAAAGGATCCTTCTTTCAGCAAGTTTTCTTGGGACTTTCAGGGCCATTAACAAGTCTAATACACTGCATTACCTTTCCAGTCACTTCTTTTCCCTTTGTTGTGATACCTACTTAAAATATCAAAGCTGTGAGAAGTTGAATGAGATATTGAAAACTGAGTAACACAGGTTTTATATGACAATCTTAAATCCCTTCCTCTGTCATTTTTTAACAACAACAAAAAAAAATTTCTTTGCCAGCATGACCAGATGAAAAAGAAATAAAAAGTCCCTGGGTGGGACATGAAGGACTGACAAGGTAAAGCCAGATCAGAAAGAACCCCCCATTAATAAATCAAAGAGGCTAAACAAAGGGCAGAACAGAAAAAAGTATTTTCAATCCTGTAACCTAGATGTAAACTGTCCTAATTCAGCATTATTTAGCACTCACAAGATTAATTCATAGTAGTTCTAACGTGAGGGGTGGGCAGAAGCAATATTCCTCCAGTGGTGTCAGGAAAAATGGCAAGCTTAAGAATCAGTGAGCAAAATCAACATATTTTTCCTGAATACAAGGAATGGGAAAAAAATTCTTGATATTTCTGATTAAATGTTAATATTTGGTGGCTTGATTTTTTTTTCAGTATGCATAACTATTGGTCTAATAAAGCTAAAGAAGGAAATTGGAAAAAAGGAAGTGCAGATGTAGCTCTGAAAGTACACCTGGATAATTTGTTAGCAATCATTAGACAGAAACAAATCCTTAGAACATGAGCTGGAGGTGACAGGCTCATTGCCATGAATCTAAAGTCAGCCCCACATTTTTAGAGTTAGCTTTCCATCAGGTCTTTTCCTTTATAACTGTTTTGATCATCAGCGTGACTCAGAATGACGTGCAATTGATAAAGCTGTAAGAACCTCCTAGTGCAGAGACAGCTATTAAAACAAATCAGGTAAGGATGTTTGGAAGAACACTATAACATCCAGCATATATTTCATGCTATGCAGAGGTTTGTGATCCAGCAAATCAATTAGCTCCTGGTCCAAAAGTTCTCTGCTATCTGTATTCAGCTACCTAACCCTAGGAATTCTTCTGAAAACCAAGCTGAGATTCAACCTTTATAATCTCATCAAATGAAAACACAGAAGTGAAGATCTGGTAATCCAAATCCAACTGTTGCTGATCTAATTTTTAGAAACTAACATTCAAGTGCCTCATTGCTGTAAACAGAGGTATGCACCTGCAGGGTTTATTTCCAAAGATACAGGTATAAATCTTTGCAAGTGGCTTTTGCACTTATGTGTTCTGTAATTTGACTGGTTTCAATTTGATATTAAAGACAAATTTTCTTTCTTTCATCAATGATCTGCCACATATTTGAAAATAAATATTCTTTTGAACATGCTCGTCAGTTCAGACACCCACTATGGTTCTTTAACAACTAGACCATTTAACCTGGCACTTCAAGGTGTACTTGATAACCCCTAATCCTCAACTGCTCCATAATCCTTTCTTGTTTTGGAAATTAAGAAAGTAACCTAGATATGTCTTTGATGTGAGCTTGGCTTTTATTTACTACAGCTTCTGAAAACCTTTGATAAATTAATCTCTCAAATAGAATATCAATGTGTAATTCATACTCTGATGCCTGCTATTGAAGGAACTGCTATTCACCATTGTACTACTCCATGGGTTAGATATTCAGGAAGAAATACAGACAAGGGATCCTCAATTACATGTTTTCATTTATCCACATGAGGAAGACTTTACTGTGCTTGGGAAGCAAACTGTTTCTTCTGTAATAACTTCTATGTACTTACACAATTCTGTTTCCTGCAGTTTTGCATCTGTGCGTATATAATCCACTCTGACTAAGCTTTCAGAGACAGTGCATGCTGGGAGATTTTTTTTCCTGTGTAAATATGCGTAATTACAAATCAATATAGCCATTTCAATAACTACAAGAGTGTGTATGTGTCTGTGTGCATACTCCACTAGGGCTCAGTGGGACTGGTGCTGCAGTATTTCAAGATGACCTGCTGTACTGCTATTGACACCCTTAACTGACACAGTTCAGATTAATCTGGTATTTAGCTGCGTGAAAAGGAAGCCTGGTTCACATGACATATAGCACACAGGTAGATTTTAACTTGTGGAATCAGATGTACTTGCCTGAATCAGAAGTCGCTGCATCTCCAGTATTCTAAGGCTGTATTTATTTGAATTATATTAGCACTGCCATGGCAAATTGTCACACTGAAAAGATAGTGAATATATGCACATAGACAGTACACCCTGCCAAATCATCTCTGCTTTTATTAGCCCTGCATCCTAGATTAGTGCAGCTCAAATGTGACATTGACGATTTCAGGCCATACCTTTGCTTGCAGCCTACTTGAGTCTGAAAAGGATGTAAGAATCAGGGCTTTTAGCATCTTGTACGATTAGACCCTTAGGCATACTGGAAACTGAAAGTGAGTATCAGCTGAAAAGAGAAACTTGCTGTTGTTGTTACAGGTTACATAAAGTAATATGTCCAAAAGCCTCTTAGCAATTACCCAACATTCAAGTTGATTCTTAATTGTAGTATAATGGCTTAAAATTATGATTTAAGTACTTAGGGTTTTCTTTTCAGAACAAGCACCATTGCAAAAAGATTTGACACTGAACGTGAACACAAACAACATTATGATTAGGCAAAGTCTATTTTGGGAATGTGAGAAAGAATGTCAAGAGTCTGTTGGGCCAGTGCCCAATGTCATCATTTAGTATAATGACTCTATTCATGCCATTTAAATCCAAGATCACAGCATTTTTCTCTAACTGCAGGGCAAAAGACAGAAGACTATCCATTCTCTTCTCCCCACATTTTGTGATGATCTTCAACTTTAAGATACACTCTATTGTTGTCTTTACTTGTGTTCTGCTTTCATCTCTTTTTCGATACACAGAGAAAAGTTGCAAATTCTTCTGGAAATTGAAGACACAAATATAAGTGGGAAAGGTTAGTTCTAAAGACACTGCGATGTCTGCTTACTCTCAGAGAATAATGGAGCAGAGAAGAGAAGAGAAAAGAGAAAAGAAAAAGGAAAGACACTTAACTAGTCTTGCTTATTTAGTAAAAATGCTCATCATATTGAACAGTGAGTTAAGGTGATTTATTTTTGCATTTGCACTATAATTAAGACAGCTAAAGGAATTGATGGATTACTTTGGAGACTGTCTTGCTGTATTCATATTCAGAACCTCAGATCATGAGACCCTTAAATTCCGAGTCTCCTGTCTCTAAAAAGAAGATTTTTTTTTACTGTGATGACGGTCAAATATTGGTCCAGGTTGCCTAGAGATGTTTTGAAATCTCTACCCTTCTACATATTCAAAACTTTAGCAGCTTAAGCAACTTGATCTAACTGGACTTCTTTCAGGCAGGGGACTGGACTGGATGACCTCAGAAGAGGCCTTGCAACACAAATTATTCTTTGATCCTATGCAGCTGATGTAGACAAAGGTAAATAAAAAGATACAGTTCTTCTCCCTCACACAACTGTGAAACGACAAAAACACAATGTCTTGTCTTCTACAATTCTTTGAAAGTCCCAGTGAAGATCCGAGTGCTAAACAGATTTTTCATGAAACTGAAGGTCTTGGTAATTTCAATTCGGAGAGTGGGTTGCAGATCTCTCAGTTTGGTTTTGGTTGCAGGGATTCCTGACTATTGGTTCAGATCTTAGTGGATGCCTCAAAGTGCTTCTTCCTCTTTACCTTATTCCCTTTCCATGTTTTTAATGACTGATCAGTAATTCAAGTTGAGGAGCTATTTTTCTTTTTTTAATCATTTATATCAATCGATTTGCACAGTAAGTTGAATATTTAGTCATTGGTATACACATTTTATTATTTTCTATTATTATTTTTTCACATAAAATAAGGAAACAACTGATAAGCAGAAGTGTCAGACAACTTCCAGCCACCATGATGACATTTCTATGTCTGCTAATCAACATGCCAAACTCCAAGAGTCCAAGAAGATGACAGTATATGTGACTGTATAGATTAGATTATACAAAGATATTAGGTCAGGCTAGGTGTTGTTTGGTGAGTAGATTCTTTATAGTTTATTCATTCTTTTTATCTTTTCTATGTAGAAAAAAAAATAAATGAATGAAATGCCTAGATCAAGGGTTAAGTTCTGTCATAATTTATGATGCTGTAAAACCAAAGTTTATTCATCCAGTTCTGGCTTCAGTCATAGGTTGTACCTGTGGGAAATGTACCACGATGTGAGGCAGCTAATGCACCCAAGTGCTGTATGTGGACTCCTGTCTCCCAGCATTACAGCTGCAGTGAAGGCTTCTACTTCATTTACCATCTTGATTCTCCTTAGAGGTATTAGGGAGAAATAAGCAGAGTTTGTGATTATATGTAATTCCAAAGTTAGTCATTTCAGTTGTAATAAGAAGAGTGCCAACACAGAAGGGCTTGTTTTCCTTAAACAAAAAAAGGATTGTAAAAAAAAGGATGCAGATGTACAAGTGTAGACATCCAAAGCAAGATGAATTGAACCTCACCTTTTGACCATGAATTGGCACTTTTTCCCAGAGCAGTTCTGGGAATGCAGGAGGTCCTTCATGCCTCTGGGGCACACTGGGTGTGTATATTTCTGGACCTGAGTCCCTGTGCCTGGCTTCAAGTCATAGCTGGGGTTTTGCTTCCAAGCAGGGTGAGGCCTGGATGTGAACTGGCCCATTCTTCCCAATCCTACCCCACTTTTATGGAAGGGAAGACTAAAGAAGCAGGGCACATGAGATACATGCTAAGCTCTGAACAAGGAGAAGGCCAGAACCCTGTGGAGTAGCACCATTAAGTGCAACTTCGGTGTAGAGAGAATGTTCGTGTGTAGGCAGCTATTGGGCTGTAATCACCGTCCTCTGGGCACCACAGTCTCCACCTAAATAAGCCCTTCCTTATGCTCCTCTGAAACCAGATAAATCGACTAACTTCAGCCAATCCTTTCTGGTATATCCGCACAATCAACATGTCTACTGACACAGATGTTGCGTCAAAACTGAGGTGAATTTGGCTGTGGACTTTTCTGATTTAGGGTTGTCAGAAGTATTGCTATTTGAAGTAACAGCACAAGTTGTGAGTTTCCTCATTTGCAGACATAGGCAAATGAGATGGGACAACTCTCTGAGCAAGGAGCCCTTTGTGAAGGGGAACCAGAGAAGTGGAGAGTCTGTGCTCAGTTACATCAATGAGATAAATCATTTATGTGCCTTGAATCAAATTCACTGCATGATTTAAGGGCATCATCACTATATGCAGTGTTGTCATTCCATGTTAGTTGTTATTTCCTTGTTATTAATTCTAATTCTTGTTGCCTTTCAACTGTCCACGCTCAGAAAGAGAAGTGCTTGGCTTTTCTGTGTTTTGTTGCTATGTAATATGATATAAAACAAGTTTGGAGTGTCTCCCTGAATGCATGCAATAAAAACTAGGCTAGAAATCCCTTCTGCTGCAGCTGCTAATCATTAAATCATGGACCTGTTCAAAAAGCTCTATATCCTCGTGTCAAACTGCATGAGAACCTATAGGAAGGTACTCATATGACAACTGAGAAATCCCCTGGAATATAGTATATGTGCATCCTCTTCATACTTTTGGATACAAAAGTCTTTTGGTTTTAGTAGAATCACTGCAAAATTATAGAGAGGATTTACATGCATGTATATTTAAATGTGCAGACAGAGAGAGGGAGAGAGCTGTTTTATTTTAAGTAAAGCTGGTCAGAAAAATTTGAAGGAGAAAAATTAAAGATTCACCTATTTGTTCTATTTTCCAACTAAGGTTTATGCAGATGAAGCAGTTTATTGTCCTTTTCCAGGCTGATAAAGCCATGATTATTTGTCAGGTGTATACTAGTAAGAATGCTAGTCCACCACACAAGGATGTTTGCTAGACTCAGTTAATATATGTGGAGATTATGTAGTGATAGGACGAGGGGGAATGGCTTTAAGATGAGAGAGGGGAGATTTAGATTAAGCATTAGGAAGAAGCTCTTTTCTGTGTAGGTGGTGAGGCATTGGCACAGGTTGCCCAGAGAAGCTGTGACTGCCCCATCCCTGGCAGTGTTCAAGGCCAGGTTGGATGGGGCTTGGAGCAACCTGGTCTAGTGGAAGGTATCCCTGCCTGTGGCAGGAGGTTGGAACTGGATGAGCTTTAAGGTCCCTTCCAACCCAAACCAGTCTGGGATTCTATAATTCTGGTAGGAAGTGTTCTATAACTGAATTCCAGTCTCTGTCATCATCTGTAGGATTTTTGCCACTAGCTTCAGCAGGGAGAGGATTTTGTTGTACAACAAAAACAAACAAGCAGGTTTTTATACACTCAAATAGTATAGTAAAAGTAGGACAAATTCAAGAGCTTTCTAATATGCATCAATACCAATTTGCTATCACTGACCTCCTACTGCTGCAAGCAGAATGACTAAGCAAACGCTGTTTATTTTCATATAGATCAAAGAGAGGCAACAAAAAAGATCTCCCCAAAAGGTGGTTCACCGCAGAAGTCAGTGCTCTTGTTTCCCTATCTGATCAGCAGATTCTTTCAGCTTGCATTGATAAACCTGGCTGCTGCTCAGTCAGCCTCAGCACTGTCATCAGTCTTGTTGGACAAGATGCCTGACTTCCCAGGCTGCATGGGGGAATAACAGTGTTGCTCTGGCATAGCTAAAAGACAATGGGAGCTGGAATATAAAGTGGGGAATTCCTCACATACCTTCCTATTTTCATGGACTACTGGCATCAAAATAAAAAAAAAACCCCCCCCCCCCCCCCCAAAAAAAAAAAGAGGGCACTTTGGCATTCAGCCAGATATTTCATTAATTTTTCTTTTAATTGCCTGAAATCATTCCACATTGTGCTTGCCCCCCCCCCCCCCCCCCTTTCCAATGTCTCTTTTCTCTCACATCCTTTCACTCCCTCCCCCTTGCAGCCACACTCAGCCCCAGTGGCACTGGAGGAAAGATGGCTCCTGCCTCCCACACAGCCTC